>NC_133467.1:5499166-6860833 GCF_048565385.1 Saimiri boliviensis
AAAGGGTTGTGACTAATAAACAAATGAATAAATTACAGGATACAAAATCAACATTCAGAAATCAGTAGCATTTCTATTCAATAACAGTGAATTCTCTAAGAAAGAAATTTTGAAAGTTCCATTTACAATAGTAGCCACAGAAATAAAATGTTTTAGAATAAATTTAACCAACAATTTATAATATCTCCATAATGAAAACTATAAAACACTGATAAATTGAGAAAGACAGAAATAAATGAAAAAAATCGCCTGTGTTCATGAGTTGGAATAATAAATATTGTTAAAATTTCCATACCACACAAAGCGATCTGTAGATTAAATCCAATTCTTATCAAAATATCAATTATATTTTTCAAAAAATCAGAAGAAAGCAATAAAATTTGAATGGTACTGCAAAAGCCTCTGAAGAGCCAAAGTAATCCTGAGCAAATATAATAAACCTGTAGACATCACACTACCTGAACTCAAAGTATACTATAAAGCTATAGTAGAAACCAAAAACAAAACACACACGGACACACAAAGAACGTGGCACTAGCATGGAAATAGACCAAGGGAATAGAAAAGAAAGTCCTGAAATAAATACATGCATTTATAGTGAACTAATTTTGACAAAAATGCCAAAAACTCACAATGGGGAAAGGACAGTCTTCAATAAATAGTGTTGAGAAAACTGAACATCTGCATACAAAATAATAAAATTAGAAAGTGTTGTCATGCCATATACACAAATCAAAAATCAATTAAAGAATTAAATACAAGACCCAATTATGACACTGCTGGGAGAAAACATAGAAAATATCTCCATGATGTTGTCTGGGCAGTGGATTTTTGCCTATTGCTTCAAAAGCACAGGCAACAAATGCAAAAGTACACAAGTAGGATTACATAAAAATAAAAAATCTTCTACGCTTAAAGGAATCAAATAATAGAATGAGGAGAAAACCTGTAGGATAGAAGAGAAACACTTTCCAACTATACATCTGATATGGTGGTAATATACAAAATAAATTAGTAACTCAGCATCAATAAAACAAATTAGCCTATTTAAAAATGGGGAAAAGGGACCTAAATGAACATTTCTCAAAACAAGATTTATTAATAATCAATAGGCATATGAATTAAATGGTCAACATCACTGATAGTCAGGGAAATGCTCATCAAAACCACCCTGAGGTATCACCTCATACCTGCTAGAATGGCTATTATCAAAAAGACAAAAGACAACATGCGTTGGTAAAGATGTGGAGGAAGGGGAACCCTCACACACCATTGATTTTGATGTAAATTAATACAGTCACTATGAAAACAATATGGAGAGTCCTTCCAAAATTATAGTTACATAGCCAAAGGAAATGAAATCAGTTTAAAAGACATACCTGTATTCTCATTCTTACTGCAGCGTTATTCGCAATAGCCAAGATAGGGAATCCACCTGTGTCTGTCAATGGCTGAATAGACTGAATAGATTTTTTTTCATGTGTTATGTATACAAAATGGAATATTATTCAACTGTAAAATGAAAATTCTGTTATTTGTGACAACATGGAAGAAGCTGTCAGACATTGAGTCAAATAAGGCAAGCACAAAAAGTGAAGTACTGCATGATTACAATCAGATAGACAATCTAAAACAGTAGATGTCATAGAAGTTGATTGTAGAATAGAGGTTACCAGGGTAGAGGTGGTTGGAGGAGTGGACTGGGAAGATGATATTCAAATGATATAAACATTTCAGTGAGATAGACATAATAAGTTCAAGAGATCTATTGTACAAAAAGATATTTATAATTAAAAATATATTGTAATCTTGAAAATGCAGAGTGTAGATGTAAAGTGTTCTAATCACAAAAATAACTAAATGCATATATTAATTAGCTAGATTTAGTCAATCACAATGAATGTATCTACTTCAGAACATCATTTAGTATATGATAAATACATGCAATTTCATTTGTCAGTGTTAAAATTATATATATAATATAATTTTTATTATATTTATATTTTATTATAACTATATATATAATTTTAACATTGGCAGATGAAATTGCATGTGTGTGTGTGTATGTGTGTGTGTGTGTGTGTGTGTGTGTGTGTGTGTATATATATATATATATATATATATATATATATATATATATAACCAAATATAGCACTTCACCCAGGGGCTTGAAAAGCCCTTGCCCGAAGAATGTTGGAATCTAAGTTCTAACCCAAACTGCATTTTCACTGACTGTGGGTTCTAGGTCACACAGTTTAACACTGGTTAATTATTTGTGTAAGGAAGTTACAGATCCATTTCAGAGTGTCCAAACCTAATCAGACTCATCTAGGAAGTCCGTTAAAAATACAGAATCCTGGTTTCCTAGGCACAATAAATCTTGAAACTAGGGGAATTTTATTTCTCTTAAAAATAATTTTTTTTTTTTATTTACCATACTACTTAACAAAGCACCACTTCTGAATTTAGAGAAATTATACTACTAAGACAATGTGATTTTCGTTCATGAATTTTTAAATGAGTAAACTGAGTTTAATTAACCATTTTATTTATTGAGATGTGAGGTGCTAAAGATTAAAATGTGAAATATATAGGGTTTGTGTTTTGGAAAGGCACTCAGGATAAGTCTGGTAAAGACAACAGAATGAGTGAATGAATGAATGCTGTGAAACTATCAAGAAGAACCATTGTTTACTGACCTTTTGGCTCACAACCTCAAAGACTTCACCATGCACTTTTGTGAAAAGATGTGGCGTTTGTTATAGTATTTTAAATCCACAACATATTTTATTTCCTGGATCTAGACCAAAAAAATTTTAAAAAAAATTATCATACTTTAATTTCTGGGGTACATGTGCAGATGGTGCAGGTTTGTTACAAAGGTATACACGTGCCATGGTGGGAGTTTGCTGCATCCATCATCTCATCATCTACATTAGGTATTTCTCCTAATGCTGTTCCTCCCCAATCCCCCCACCCCCTGCTGTTGATTCCCTAGCCTCCCCTCCCACCAGGGTCCAGTGTGTGATGTTCCCCTCCCTGTTTTCCTGTGTTCTCCTTGTTCAACAACCTCTTACGAGTGAGAACATGTGGTGTTTGGTTTTCTGTTCCTGTGTCAGTTGGCTGAGAATGATAGTTTCCAGTTTTATCCATGCCCCTGCAAAGAACATGAACTCATCCTTTTTATGGCAGCATAGAATTCCATGGTGTTTATATGCCACATTTTCTTATTCCAGTCTGTCACCGATGGGCATTTGTGTTGGTTCCAAGTCTTTGCTTTTGTGAACAGTGCCACAGTAAACATACGTGTGCATGAGTCTTTATAATAGAATGATTTATAATCCTTTGGGTGTATGCCCAGTAATGAGATTACTGGTTCAAACCAGTAGTTCTGTTTCTAGGTCCTTGAGGAATCGCCATACTGTCTTCCACAATGGTTGAACTAGTTTACACTCCCACCAACAGTGTAAAAGTGTTCCTTTTTCTCTACATCTTCTCCAGCATCTGTTGTCTTCAGATTTTTTAATGATCGACATTCTAACTGGGGTGAGATGGTGTGTCAATGTGGTTTTGATTTGCATTTCTCTAATGACCAGTGATAATCAGCGTTTTTTTATATGTTTCTTGGCTACATAAATGTCTTCTCTTAAAAGTGTCTGTTCATATTCTTTGCCCACTTTTTGATGGGTTTTTTTTTTTCTTGTAAATTTATTTAAGTTCTTTGTAGATTCTGGATATTAGCACTTTGTCAGATGGGTAGATTGTAAAAATTTTTTCCCATTCTGTTGCCTGTTCATTCTATTGATAGTTTCTTTTGCTGTACAGAAGCTCTTAAGTTTAATTAGATCCCATTTGTCAGTTATGGCATTTGTTGCCATTGCTTTTGGTGTTTTAGTCATGAAGTCCCTGCCTATGCTTATGTCCTGAATGGTATTGCCTAGGTTTTCTTCTAGAATTTTTTATGGTGTTAAGCCTCATGCTTAAATCTTCAATCCATCTAGAGTTAATTTTTGTATAAGGTATAAGGAAGGGATCCAGTTTCAGCTCCTTTTTTTTTTTGAGATGGAATTTTGCTCTTGTTACCCAGGCTGGAGTGCAATGGTGCGATCTCAGCTCACCACAACCTCCGCTTCCTGAGTTCAGGCAATTCTCATGCCTCAGCCTCCTGAGTAGCTGGGATTACAGGCACATGCCACCATGCCCAGCTAATGTTTTGTATTTTTAGTAGAGATGGGGTTTCACCATGTTGACCAGGATGGTCTCGATCTCTTGACCTCATGATCCACCCGCCTCAGCCTCCCAAAGTGCTGGGATTACAGGCTTGAGCCACCGCGCCCGGCCAGTTTCAGCTCTTTGCATATGGCTAGCCAGTTTTCCCAACACCATTTATTGAGTAGGGAATCCTTTCTGCATTGCTTATTTTTGTCAGGTTTGTCAAAGATCAGATGATTGTAGTTGTGTGGCATTTTTTTTTCTGAGGCCTCTGTTCTGTTCCATTGGTCTATATCTCTGTCTTGGTAACTTTACCATGCTGTTTTTATGACTGTAGCATTGTAATATAGTTTGAAGTCGAGTAGCATGATGCCTCCAGCCTTGTTTTTTTGTTTTTTTTGTTTGTTTTCCACTTAGGATTGTCTTGGCTATGTGGGCAAAAGAAAGTGTTTTATAAATATACCTGAAATAATTTTTCCTTTTTTTTTTTTTTTTTTTTTTTTTTTGGAACTGAGTTTTACTCTTGTTGCCCAGGCTGGAGTATAACAGCAGCATCTTGACTCACTGCAATCTCCACCTGCTGGGTTCAAGGCAGCCTCCTGAGTAGCTGGGATTACAGGCGCCTGCCACCATGCCTGGCTAATTTTCTGTATTTTCAGTGGTGACGGGGTTTCAGTATGTTGGCCAGCCTGGTGTCAAACTCCTGACTTCAGGGGATCCACCCTCCTCGGCTTCCCACAGTGCTGGGATTATAGGCATGAGCCACTGTGCCTGGCCGTTACTTTATTATTATTATTTTAATTTTCTAAATGACTAAGTTAACAAATAATATTATTGTATTTATTTATGGAGTACCTAGGGATATTTTCATATTTATAATGCATGGTGTCAGGTCAGAGTAATTAGCATATTAATTATCTTAAACCTCATTTCTTTTTGTTGGGAATGTTCAGCAATACACAGTTTCAAATAGCTAGAAGGAGGATATTGAGTATTCCCAACACAAAGAAATAACTGTACCTTTAAATATGCTTTTATAGTCTATTCCTTTTGCTTGTAACCTAGATATTTAGTTTATACTTTTTGTGCATTGCTGATAGAGTAACTCAGTTACCTGCAGATGTTTTATACAGCTATCATAAATTTTTAGATCAAATATTTATATTTGAGTACTGTAATCTAGTAGGTGACATTACATACGTTCAAGATAGAAATACATGCAGGAGGCATTGATGTCTACATTATTTTTTCTACCGATTTTACACCTTTGTAATCTATGTAATTATTACTTCTTAGAGTCAGGTGGTTAGATTTCTGTGCCAGCTTAGCCAATTTTCTATCTATGTTAAATTTATAAATATAGTAATATCTAAGAGATTCAATTTATTCTTAAAATGTATGTTTGTGACTTCTTATTCTTTGTTTTTGGTCTGTTTTCTTTTTTGATAATAGCTATCCTGAGAGATGTAAAGTGTTATGTCATTGTGGTTTTGATTTGCGTTTCCCTGATGACCAGAGACGACTTGAGCATTTTTGATAAACCTGTTGGCCATTTCTATTTCTTCTTTGGGGAAATACCTATTCCAGTCCATTTTTCAATTGGGTTAATGGTTTTTGGTTATTGAGTTGTATGAGTTCCTTATTGATTTTAGAAATTAACCCATTATCAGATATAAAAGGTTTGCAGATATTTTCTCCCTTTCTAGAGCTTGCATTTTCACTCTGTTGGTTATTTCCTTTTTTGTGCAAAAGTTGTTTAATTTGATGTAGTCCTACATTTCGGTTTTGTTGACACCCAAGCTTTTGGTGTCAATATCTGTGAAATAATCGGCAAGGCAAATGTTATGAAATTCTTCCTGTATGTCTTCTTCTAAGAGTTTTTAAATTTCAGGACTTAAGTCTTTAATCCATTTGGGTTTATGTTTCTGTATGGAATATGGCAGGAGGTTCATTTTTTCTTTTTTAAAAAATGATTTTGACTATTATTTTAGGTTAAGGGGGTATGTACACTTGCAAGTTTGTTGCACGGGTGTATTGTTTGATGCTGAGGTTTGGAGTATGACTGATCCCATCACCCAGGTAGTGAGCATAGTTACACAATAGGTAGTTTTCCAAACCTTGCCTCCCTCCCTCCTTCCCACTTCTAGTGGTACTCAGTATCTATTTTTGCTACCTTTATATCCATGAGTGCCCAAAATTTAGCTCCCACTATAAGTCTATAAATGAGAACACAAAATATTTGGTTTTCCATTCTTGCATTCATTTGCTTAGGGTAATGGCCTCCAGCTGCATCCATATTGCTGTAAAGAAAATGATGTTGTTCTTTTTATGGCTGTATAATAGGCCATCATTTATTTGAACAACATCTTCTTTATCTAATCCATGATTAATGAGCACTTAGGTTGATTGCATGTCAGAGCTATTGTGAATGGTACTGTAATGAACATATGAGTGCATGTATCTTTTTGGTATAAATTTCCTTTTGGGCATACACATAATGGGATTTCTGGGTAGAATGGTAGCTCTGTTTGAAGTTCCTTGAGAAATCTTCAGATGGCTTTCCACAGTGAATGAACTAATTTATATTTCCACCAACAGTATGTAAGTGTTCCCTTTTCTCCATACCCTTGCCAGCATCTGTTTTTCTTTTTTACTTTTTAATAATAACCATTCTAAATGGCAAGAGATGGTATCTCATTGTGCTTTTGATTTGCAGTTCTCTGATGATTAGTGATGATGGCATTTTTTGTGTGTTTGCTGGTTGCTTATATATCTTATTTTGAGAAGTACATGTTCATGTCCTTTCCCCATTTTTAATGAGGTTATTTGTTTATTTTTTTCTTGTAGATTTGTTCAAGTTTATCATAGATTCTGGATGTTAGGCTTTTGTCAGTTGCCTAGTTTGTGAATATTTTCTCCCATTCTGTAGGTTGTCTGTTTACTTTGTTGATAGTTTCTTTCATTGCACAGAAGCTCTTAATTAGTTCGCACTTGTTGATTTTTGTTTTTGTTTAATTGCTTTTGAGTACTTAGTGATAAATTATTTGCCAAGTCCTATATGTAGAAGAATATTTCCTAGGTTTTCTTCTTTATAGTCTGAAGTCTTACATTAAAATCTTTAATTCATCTCTAGTAAATCTTTGCGTATGTTGAAAGATAGCGGTCCATTTTTCAATGTTCTGCATATGGCTGGCCAGCTCTTCTAGAACCCATCTGTTGAATGAGGATGCCATTCTCCATTACTTGTTTATGTCAGCTTTGTCAAAGATCAGGAGATAGATGTGTGACATTTTTTCTGCTTTCCCTGCTCTGTTCTGTTGGTCTGTGTCTGTTTTTGTACTATCATCATGCTGTTTTGATTAGTGCAGCGTACGGTATAGTTTGAAGTTGGATAATGTGAGTCCATTGGTTTTGTTCTTTTTTCTTAGGGTTGCTTTGGCCATTTGACTCTTTTTGGTTTCATATGAATCTTAGAACAGTATCTTTTTCAAAATCTGTGAAAAATGATGTCGGTAGTTTGATAGAAGTAATGTTGGGTTTGTCAGTTGTTTTAGGCAGTGCGACCGTTTCGATAATATTAATTCTTCCAATCTGTGAGCATGGAATATTTTTCCATTCATTTGTCATCTCTGATTTCTTTCAGCAGTGTTTTACAGTTTTTGTAGAGTTATGTCACCTCATTGGTGAGATATATTCCTAGGTACTTTATTTTTGTGTGTGGCTATTGTAAATGAAATTGGCTTTTCGATTGGGCTATCAGTTGCATCTTACTGCTGTATGGAAATGCCATTTTTTCCTGCATTGATTTTGTACAAATTTTTTCTGAAAATTTACTGAAGTCACTTATTAGTTCCATGGCACTTTCGGTGGATTCTTGGATGTTTTTTTATGTATACAGTCTTTTAGTTAGCAAAGCAATTGTTTGACTTCTTTCCTTAAAGGATGCCTTTTGATTTCTTTCTCTGTCTGTTCTAGCTAGGACTTCTAGTATTATGTTGAATAGGAATGATGAGAGTGGGAATTCCTCACAGATTTCGACCATTTAGTATTGGCTTTGGGTTCGTTTTTGATAATTCTTAATATTTCGAGGCATGTCCTTTGATGCCTAGTCTGTTGAGAGTTTTTATTATGGAGCGCTTTTGAATTTTATTAAAAGCTTTTTCTGCATATAGTGAGAATATCATAAGCTTTTTGCTTTTAATTCTGTTAACGTGGTGAATCAGATTTATTGATTTGCATATGTTGAACCAGCTTTGCATCCCAGAAATAAAGCCTACATGATTGTGGTATAGATTTTTAATATGCTGCTGGGTTCAGCTTGCTTGAATTTTGTCGAGGGTTTTTCCATCTATGTTCTTCAGGGTATTGGCCTTGACATTTTCTTTTTTCATTGTACTTTCGTCAAAGTTTGGTGTCAGGCTGATGTTGGTTTTGTAGAATGAGTTAGGGATGAGCCCCTCCTCTATTTTTTTCGAGTAGTTTCATTAGAATTGGTGAGAATTCTTCTTTGTACATCTGGTAGAATTTGGGTATAAATTCATTTGGTCCAAGTGTTTTGGGGTTTGGTAGTTTCATTAATACTGATTCAATTTTAGAACTTCTTATTGGTCAAGGAGATTTTCACTTTCTTCCTGATTCAATCTTGGGAGGTTGTAGGTTTGCAGGAACTTATCGGTTTCCTGTAGATTTTCTGATTGGTATGCACAGAAATATTCATTGTAGTCTCTGTGTATCTTTTGTATTTCTGCGTAATCGATTTTAATGTTGTCTGTGTTATTTCTGATTTTGGGGTTTTTGGATCTCTCTCTCTCTCTCTCTCTCCCCCCCCTTCCCTCCCTCCCTCTTTCCCTCTCTCCCTATCTCCCTCTCCCTCCCCACTTGTCTCTCTTTTTAATTCAAGATAGTGTTTTATCAGTCTTGTTTACTGTTTCCAAGAACCAGCTCTTGGTTTCAGGTTTAATGTTATAACTGCATTCTCAGATACTATTCGTTAATGAGACTATCCTTTTCGCATTCATATTCCTGGCACCCTTGTGGAAGATTAATTGACTGCCTATGCATGGATTTATTTCCAGGCTCTGTGTTCTCTTTCATTTTTCTATATTTTGGCAAGGACACGTAGAAATTGGAACTTTTGCGCATTATTTTTGGGACTGCAAAGTTGCAAAGCTGCTATGGTAGACAGTATGAGAGCTCCTCCAAAATGTCAACATAGAACTTCAGTAGAATTTTTCATATAACAATTCTGCTTCTGGTTATTTAAACAAATGAATCAAATTCATAACTCAAGGAGACATTAACCATCTCATGTTCATTACAGTGCTATTCACAACATATAGTATGGAGATAGTCTAATTCTTTAACAACACATCAAAAGAATGAAATTCTGAATTATGTAACAATATTGATGTACTTTGTAGATATTATATTAAGTGAAAAAAGCTAGTGAAAGAGAGATAAATAGTACATGTTTTCTTTTATGTGACCTATGTAAAATAGTCTGATTCATAGAATCAAAAAGTAAAATGGTATTGCCAAAAGGTGGGAAGACGGAGACATTGAAAGTTGCTGATCACTTTTCCCATCTTGAAAGATGGCGGCTGAAGAAGTTGAGAAGCCAGATGCTAAAGAGAAGAAACCCAAAGCCAAGAAGGCTGATCCTGGTGGCAAAGTCAAAAAAGGTAAACTGAAGCCTAAAAAGCCCAAGAAGGGGAAGCCGCATTGCAGCCGCCATCCCGTCCTTGTCAGAGGGATTGGCAGGTGTTCCCCTCCTGCCATGGATTCCAGAAAGGCCATGTATGTACAAGAGGAAGTACTCAGCGGCTAGATCCGAGGTTGGAAAGAAAAAGGAAAAGGTTCTTGCAGCTGCTACAAAACCAGTTGGTGGTTAAAGTTCACAAAATGCCCAGATATTATCCTACTGAAGATGTGCCTCGAAAGCTGTTGAGCCTCAGCCAAAAAAAAAAATCACCTTTTTGAGTCAGCATGTGAGAAAACTGCGAGCCAGCGTCACCCCGACCTCTCTGATCATCCTCGCTGGAGCCACAGGGGCAAGAGGGGGGCTTTCCTGAAGCAGCTGGCTGGTGGCTTGGTACTTGTGACTGGACCTCTGGTCCTCAATCAAGTTCCTCTACGAAGAACACCCCAGAAATCTGTCACTGCCGCCTCAACCAAAGTTGGTATCAGCAATGTAAAAATCCCCAAACATCTTATTGATGCTTACTTCAAGCAGCAGCAGCTGCGGAAGCCCCGACTCCAGGAAGGTGAGATCGTCCACACGGAAATACGAGATTACAGAGCAGCACAGATGGATCAGAAAGCTCTGGGCTCACAAAATTTACCATAAATCACAGCTATTCCCCAGCTCCAGGGCTACCTGTGGTCTGTGTTTGCCCTGACGAATGGAATTTATCCTCACAAATTGGTGTTCTGAATGTCTTAAAACCCTAATTAAATAACTGATGACAAAAAATAAAGAAATATATAAATAAAAGAAAGTTGCTAATCAATGAGTATAAAGTTTCTGAAGAAAGATGAACAAGTTCTAAAGGTCTACTGTGCAACATTACACCTACAGTCAACACTACAGTGTGCTGTACACTTAAAATTATTAAGAGAGTAGATCTCAAATTATGCATCTATGCCACAATAAATTATTTTAATAAGAAAAATATTAACGCAACTTTATTTTTGCCCCCAAAAATAAGAATTTTAGCTAAAACTTTCTATATAAGATCAGCATAAGACTTTAAGAAGTGCTCAGTTGTTCATATTCTGGAGAAGGACTGTAGGACATGAGAAAAATACAACTATCAGTTCTTTGGAGCTTCGTTGTTACTTTTTAAAATATGTTTTTTTGCCTTACATGTCAAGCACTATATGGTACATTCTCCAGAAACTTGGAAATACCAGTGGGAACAGAGAAAAGAAAAGTCTCCTCTCTAGGCACAGACAGAATCAGGAAAGGGGCAAGAAAGCGATAGACAACTTTCAGACAAGAATTGCCCCGCTCCTGCCAAACACCACATAAAATGCTGCAGCCCTAATCTACCCCTGTCGTTAAAGGTCAAGTGGAGAGTCTGGGCTTCTGCCGTCATCAGGCTGTCATGAAGTACCCCAAACAGCCCTATTGTGATGGGATGATAGAAAGCCAAGCGGGGAGCCTGTACTTTCATCCCCACTGAGTGGTAATGATTACAGCCATCCACATTGTGTCAAAAGACTTCTACTGGAAAGTCAGAAAGTCAGGACTTTTCTCAGAAGCTCAAACCCCAGCAGTGTCAGTGGAGATATCTGCAGAGTATTAATGAGGCATTCATTCCCCACTACCAGAATGGTATCAGCAAAAACTTCATGGGAAAACTGACCTACCACCCTTTCCCAGCTGTAATGAGAAGCCCTCTTCCCCAGGGGTTTCAGTGGAAGACGAATTTGGAATTTAAAACTTCCATGCTTACTTGCCATTAATCTGTCATTATCCTTCTTCCCTATTTGAGCAGAGTCAGACATGACTTGCAAACACATTTAAATAAGCCCCAGTAGTTCTCAAATAATGCCTAAAATGTTCAGGTTTAAACTGAAATTACTTATATGAAGTTCTAAAAAAAATCTCCAATGAGAAAAGATCATCAAAAGATGCCAATGGGAAAGTAATACAGTTGCTTGAATTATCTGACAGAGATTGAAAAAGAGTCGTCACAAACATGCTTCAATGAAAATTACGATCATGCTTGAAAACTAAGAAAAAAAATGCAAAGTCTTAATGTGGTAAGTTAGACTGATTGCTAAGTTAGAGGTAATAGTTCTCACAATGTACTTCTTCCTCATTTATGACACTAATTGCAACTTAAGGAATTTTCCAAAATCACTCTCAATTGTGATAATTCACATGAAGGACCCATAGACATCACTGAAGGTTAGTTATTTCACTTACGGTTATAAGTAATTACAAGAAATTGATACATTTTAAAGTTGGCCAAGGGAAGCAGTGTATCCCTCACAAAGGCATAATTGATTATTTGGCAGTCCATATGATTGATCTTAGTCTCTGTGTCAATGGATACTGTGTGAACCAATGCTCCCACAGTAAATCATTGTTTGTCTTTCTGGTATGGGTTTTCCATTCTAAATATTGTCAATGTGCCTAGCCTTCTGCCTAAGTAACACTGCAGACTATCTTTAATAATTCAAATCTTCCAACAAAGCAAAAACCCTACCATGTAAGTCAGAGACTACCTCCCTCAGTTGAATACAAAGGCCATACCTGCTTTGGACAAGGTTAATTTTTTAAAATCAAACAGTCAGCAAAGAAATACATGTTATCAAGAAAGGCCAAATTGAGATGGTAAAAGTAAAAATTGTAACTAAAACAAAACAATCAAAGGATAAGCTCAACAGAAGAATTAATAAGACAAGGAAAGGAATCATTTAACCGGAAGGTAGAACAAGAGAAATTATCCTATCTGAACAGCAGTGAGAAAATATTGTGAAAGAAAATAAGCAGAGTGTGGGGGAACTGCAGGACTCTCACAGAAGATCCACCTTTCTTATCATCAGAATCCTGCAAGAAGAGGCGGAAGAAGGGTCTAGACAGTATTCAAAGATATAAGAGCAGAGAATTTTCAAAAATTTGACAAATACATAACCTAAAGTTTATGAAGTTGAAAGAATCCTACATAGGGTAAACACTAAGAAATCCACACCAAGACACATAACAGTCTAACATTTGAAAATACAAAGAAAATAGATCTTGAAAACAGCAAGGGAGAAACAACCTTTAACTAGAGGTGGAAAATAATTTCAATAATTTTTATCAAGTACTAAGAGAATGAGAAGGAAGTGACATTTTTACGTGCTAATAGAAAATGTTAACTATGATTCAATATCAAGCAAAAAATATCCTTCCGAAATTAAATTGATTTTTGTAGTTTCCAGTGAAGGAAAACTAAGATAGTTTTGTCCCTAAAGATCTCCTTAAATTAATGGCTACTAAAGTTAACCTAAACAGAAAGAATGAAAGGTTCAAAAAAAAAATTTTTTAAGTAGGAAAACAATGGTAAATGAAACCAATTTTCATTTGCCTCTTGTATTTTCTAAATTACATTTGATGGCCAAAGCAAACATTATAATATGATAATATGATCTAGAATGATACTCAGTATACTCTTGGGTGGCTACTGTTGTTACTTTTGAGAATACGTAGCTTCCCTGGATTTCTTAAAGTTCCCATAAAATGTCTTACTTATTCTCCTAAAAATATACCGTGTTATATCTATAACATTTTTACTCTATTTTGGGAACAAATCTCTGTGATCTAAAAGGATACTAAAGCTTCTTTTATCAACCCAAGAAGTCCAAATAGTTGTAACTCACTCAGTTTCATGCATAAACCCCTAAGTACCAGAAAGACTGTAACAGCTATATCCATAGGTGTGCACATTTGAAGGAGGAATAAAGATTCTGGATTTGAATACACCGCTAGGTTGTGAAACAGTCATGTAAAATGCGAGACACAGAGAGAGATTTCAATGAAATACCCAACAGGCGAAATTAGGAATCAGGCCCATTAGACCTTTTCAAACAGGCAGCAGGCAGCTGCTCTTTACCTTTTGTGTGCAGAAAATGTTTTTTCTCCTGGTCCCAAGTCAAAGGCATGTTGTGTTTTGGAAAAAAAGAAAATGGCATCAACCATTCTCATGTCACCACAGCTGTGAGGATTAGGGAAAAGGAGGGCTGACACATTATTTACCATGAATATCACCTGTGTTCACTCAAGATAAAATTAGTAAAATAGTACAAAACCAACACTATTCCACTTTACAGAAAACTATGTGACAGATAGGACAAAGAACTGTCTCTAAGGTCAGATGGTTTCTGAGTGTCAGTGCAGAGATTAGAGCCTAAGTGGCACAGCTTGAGAGTCTGTTCATGGAGCCACTACCCCTTAATGGAGAAAGGGGGGAAAAAATAAAAGTAACCCATCACAAGCTGACAGCAGATGTATTTTACTTGAAAGACTATTCACTTTATATGCAAAACAAATTTTGTCTTGTTTTCATTGAGAGATTCCTTGGGAGATTTTTAATTAGACTGATGAAAATTCAGTATTCATTTTATTAATTTAAAATAAGAAAATAGAGCATTAATAATTACTGTTTTTTGTTAGGGACAGAGACTGGGTTGACAAAACAGCGTAGAAAAAAAGAATGTCAAGGCCTCAGGTGCCAGAGCTTTACAAAGTGACCTGGGAATATCACATTTAAGATTACAAACAGTCTTTGAGGGTTCTCAATATAATTATGTTTTCTTCATTATTTTTCAAGAGTGTTAATTGCCTATTACTAATTAACTTCCCATGTGACTGTCAAGAAATGTAATCAATAGTAAAAGCAGAGGGACCAAGCTGTCATTGCTTCTGTGACCAATATCTTTTTCTCACCCCTGGCAAGGTGTTTCTCTTTTAATAAAATGAACAGGTGCAGATGTGGGAGATTTCTCCAGAAAGCCACTAGCTAAATCAGTTCATCTCATAGTTCTGAAATTAAAATGTAGCCAATCAGAACTTTGAAATATAATTGCCTCATTTTCCAACTTAAATATATTATGGGCCTCCTGCTAGTGCTGCACCTGGCAAATCTACTTATTAAAGTTATGAAGGAAAGAGTTTGCTGAGGCGTTTTAAATATTATGCTGACATTGTAATAAAAGAAAGGAGAAAGGTAGCTGTGATCTAATTCTACTGATGTCTGCTCAGTTTAGAATATACAGTTATTTCTACTAAGCTGATAATCAAATTTCATTCATGGAAATATTTCAAATAATGCTGTATGAAATAAAACCTACTGAATTTAAATGCATTACCTCCCTTATAGTTCTTCAATTTCTCTTGACTTTTTTTCATTACTCAGATATTGTTTTATCATTTAACTCATCCAATTTGTCTAATATTTCTTTTTTAGCAAGTCTGTTTCCTTTAATCTCTATAGTGGTTGTCTGTACATTTACAGATACTTACATAAGTGATGGGTAGAGACTGTAAGAAAAAGGGAATTCAATTTCTATCACTGCTGGCAAAACAGTCGTATATGCTCTGAGGTGTGATTAATCTTCATCAGCAAGCAAGAAATACATAGAACTAGTATTCAGGTTTTTAGCATCAACATTTTTACATAATTCATTAGATGTCTTTCTCTACTCTTCTGATCCTATACAGTAATAAAATGTTAAAATTTTGATTGGCAAAAATGTGCATTTGCGAAGTGTGGCATTACAACTGGCTTACACAAAAACAATTTCTCTGGTTAAGCATATTTAAAATGCAAATGGTTATAACACTAACAACAACAACATACACTAATATTCAGAAAGAAAAATAAACATATATTGAAAGTGAGACAAGCTAAAAATATAACTATAAGAAATCCAGAGAAACATATTGTGTACCAAAGTTTTATGCACAAGCAGTCACCTATGATATCCTATTGTTCTGCATTATTTAGAATTTATAGGTCTGTAGTACTACATGCAAAACCCTTGGAGAAAATGTGTTACAGAATTTATAATATTTTATTTTTAGAATGAAAATATGATACAAATACAGTCTCTTGGTATCCAGGGGTTCCAAGACCCCGAAGGATACCAAAATCCATGGATGCTTGAGTCTGTTTATATAAAATGGCATAATATTTGCATATATCTGGCAAAAATCCTCTTATATACTTCAAGTCATCTCTAGATTATTTATAATACTTAATACAACCTAATGCTGTGTAAATAATTGTTATGCTGTATTGTTTAGGAACAATGACAAGAAAAAAAATGTTTCTACGTATGCAGTACAGATGCA
This sequence comes from Saimiri boliviensis, assembly GCF_048565385.1. Classification (NCBI taxonomy): domain Eukaryota; kingdom Metazoa; phylum Chordata; class Mammalia; order Primates; family Cebidae; genus Saimiri; species Saimiri boliviensis. The sequence continues at coordinate 5,515,224 of NC_133467.1, forward strand.
ACCACTTTGTAAATTTTCTGTTTTCCACCTGTAGCTGGTTAAATCCACAGATGTGGAGCACTGACAAGGAGGGCCGACTGCAGTGCATGTGATAAAACATTCCAGTTTGCTTGAGATTGCATCATAATGCATTAAGAAACTTTTATTCCCAAAAGAATTTAGGGAAAATCAGGCTTAATTGTCAAATCAATTACGAATTCTGATTCTGTTTTTAGAGCTTATGGGGTTTTAGTATTGTAAATATCAGATCGTAGTTTCCTACCAATACATACTCTTTCTTTTTTTTTTTTTCAATAATCTGGTTATTTTATCTTTTTTGTGTAAATAATACATCTTAGGTTTGTTATCACAACCTTGTCTTTCCTGACTGCTGCAGAAATTGTGCGCTAGAATTGGGTACTTCCACTGCAAACCAGCAAACAAAAGCATGGTTTTGGCCTGGTAGTCGGTTGGAGATGCAGCAAAACAATATGTCAGCCAGTGTTATCCTGTGGTAGTAGTGTCATCTGCAGTTACTTGCTAGGAAGGCCGTTTCCCTCACACAATTTCAGCTCCCTAGAAAGAGATTAAGAAGCAGTCTTTGTGTTTTGGGTTGATGACTAATGGCTGTGTTTGGCCCTGTGTTAAAAGAAACAGATGAGCTCTCCTTGGTACATGGTACAGACAGAGTCAGAGATTTCATTTCTCCAGAGTTAAAAGAGCTAACTGCTTCTTGGCCCCAAGCAGTGAAAGTAGGAATGAGAAAGCCTGAGGGACACATGTTCTGTGGAACCTCACAGTCAGGGTGTGGTCTTCATTTAAAATCTTGATAGCTTTAAAGTAGCCAGTCCCTTTAAATTTAAAAGAGGCACAAAGGGGGAAAAAATGTAAAGAAATGTAACCATCCAGGAACTATATCTGCAAAATAGCTGGAAGTGGGGTTACTATTAAAGGGCCGTGATTAAGAACAACCTCTCCGAAAGGAAAACCACCTCCAAAGTAAGGACCTTTTCATGCACTTGTCACGTAGTGCTTCAGGATGACTTCTAATTCTGACTTTGTATCTCCCATTTGTGTACTTTATAAATGGTTATGTTTATTGTGGTTATTCTGTTCCTCCAACATTAATATTAGTATTGGAGGCAAATAACTGATTATTTAAACTTTGTATTATAATCGACTTGCAGACCAATGGGAGCCATAACTGAAATTGATTAACAGACTAGTGGAACTTGATCTTTGCACTTGATACAGTGATGGGATAGCTGGATCATCTTTCCCAGGGAGGTGTGGAGTATGTTCTGCATGTGGAACAATGAGAGGAAAGGAATATTTGATGGTCATCATTTTGAAACAGAATGCCCAACCATCATTTTCACTCTTTCATTTTTTTCTAGCTTTCTTGTGGTTAGATGGTACAATGTGATAAGTTCTGAAAAATAAAGGGTTAATGCAAGGAAAGGGTGTCATTAATGGGCTGAGACAATAAAACAAAACAAAGCAAAAACACATGTTACTCTCTCTTCCCCTGCTGTGAAAACCGGGAAGGCCTTATGTTCCAGTGTGTGCAGTTAGAATATAGAACCTCCATGATGCAAGATCCTGCAAAGCCCAACACTGATTGACTAAGGCATGTAATGTGAGAAATAAATAAATTGTTTTAATCATCTAATGGGTCTTTTGTTACTGCAGCAAAATCTAGCATCTTCTGAAAGTTACCAGAAATGTAACAGGTGTTGATATATGAAAGACAGATAGATAATAGATGATAGATAGATGACAGATTTCTGTTATGCTTTTCATGTCCTATAAGGAGTAAAACATATATAATAATGCTTTTTAAATATTTTCTTAACATACAATAACATGAACAAAGTTTTAGTTTTTAATATGTAAAGAATCATTTCTAAACCTATTGACTGCATTTGCTTGTAGAGAGAAGCAGCAACATTTCTGGCTAAGATCTAATGTTTCTATGGACTCCAATATAAGTAAAAATAACATTCCTGGATACTGAGAGTCTAGTTTTTTAGGATGAGTTAGGTAATGTATTATGAACACCTAAAACTCTTTGGAACATAAAAATAACTGTTTTCCTTTTAGTTCTTTTTATTGTGCCCCAGTCTATGAAAGAATAGAAGACTTTTTAAAGTAATATATCTTTGGTAAATCACTATTTAAATGTTTGCACAATAGTGAAGCATCATTTTATTGAACATTTATTTGGAAGCTAAAAATATTGGTTCTACTCTAGATCAATCCCTCTGACAACAATTTCACTCACTTTGCAATTTGCTATTTCAATTTAATATTGCCAGTGGTGTTAGACTTGCTATTACCTTTATTGCCTAGATTACTACTGAAAATATTGTTGTGAGAAAGAAGTAATATTGCCATGATTTTATTATTAGACCACTTTTCTTATACACAATGCCAGGAGTCTACAAAGCATCAGGCTCTCAAGCCATGCGGTATCATTTATATCTTTTATGACTGGCTCTCAGAGTTCTCCACAAAGGAGAGTAATGGTGATTCTCAGAGCAATGGTCAGAGATGCTCAGCTCTGCAGTAGATAGAATAAATAGGATGCTCCAATTTTAATATTTGGTGGTGTGTTTCAGGGGAAAAATCACATGATAACTGTCTAAGTTTTGTTTCTCTGCCTCATGAAATTCCCAGACAATCTGTAGAAAGAGGCAAAATTATTGAGAGGATCCACAGCTGTTAAATATGAACTAACATAGGATTTTCTCTTTAATATGTTAGTTGGTTTGAAAAATGAAACATTACATGTAAACTCTTAGGAATATCACGAATTCCCTTTTCTTTGATTAGGATACTATAAATACTATAGTATCTATGGTATAGATACTATAAATACTATGAAATTGGTGCTGCTTTTTATTATATTATTTAAATGCTATTATGTATAAAAACTGCGCAGGTATTTTAAAAATTAGCTACATATTACATTTGAAACAAAATATATAAACTTTGAGTTTGGCCATTTGTATGTATAGATAGGCTCATGTATATAATATATCATAAATATATTTATGTGTTTGAATGTACATGTGTGCATATACATATGTTCATATATACTCAGAACTAAATTTTTCAGTTTAGATTTTTTCTATCTATCCCTTCAATATTACTTTCCACAGAGGAGAACTACTATGGCATAGTGGAAAATAAGACACATTAAAGACAAGGCAGAGTAGGTATCAACGTTGTATTAGATATTAGATGTTGGAGAAAATGTTATCACTTTGAAGCTTAGTTCCCTTGACAATAAAAGGGAGTCAATAGAGCTGAGCTACTCTGATTTACATCACAGGACTGATGTGGATTTTAATTGACATAACATGTAAATTTTGAAGTGACTTACAAACATGAAAGGTGATTATTTTATTATTTTTTGCAGCAGCAATTCTCAAAGTATATCCGGAGAAATCTGTTGGTCCCTGAGATACTTTTAGCCAGTTCACAGGATCAAGCCCCGTGTTACAATAAAATAGAGATATTGTTTCCTTCAGTTTTCACTTTTATTATCTTACAAGTGAACAGAGGAGAGATCTAGAAGCTAGATGGTGTATAATACTGTGAAAAATTGAATACAGAAGCAGATATGAGAAGCCAGATGTTTTCTTTTATGCCAAACATTAAAGAGGTTTGCAAAATTGGAACAATGTTAATATTCTCACAAAAAAAATTTTTTGGGAAAATACAGTTATATTCATAAAAATGTGTTATTTATATGTATTGCATTCATATAATGTTACTTTTATGTAAATGGTTTACATTAATAAATACATATTTAATATGATAAATGCCTATAAAATATCTTCACAAACAAAAGCTTTTGGGAATCTTCAGTAATTTCTAATAATGTAAAGGGCTCTTGAGATAAGTAGTTTTTAGGAGTTATTGCTTTATTTATTTATTTTATTTTTTGACTAGTCAAGCACAGTAGTGAGAAGGGGGAAAGAGTAGAACAAGGAGTTCGATCTGTAACTGACTGTGAATAATCAATTGAGATGACTCAGTACCTTCGGACCTTTAAAGCCTTCCATGCCTGCTCGCTCTTCCTCATTTTCAATAACAACTATCTGCGTATAACAGCAATGAAATGGTAGTGCCAGTGCTGCTTCAAGGGCTTGAGGAGATGAAGACCAGTGTCTTTCCCTTTCTCTTGACTTTTTCCTCGTGGTTACAATGTGGCTGCTTCAGCTTTGGGTCTGCATTTTACTCCAAAGGACACAGGAAACCTCAATAAGGAGTAAGGACAAGACCTAAATCTTAAACTGAAAACATTAGCCGTGAATGCCTCCCTTCCCCCATATACAGATTCTTGCTTTTTTTTCATTGACCACATGGGTTGCTATGTATACACCAGATACTGCAAGAAGTTTTATATCTGGATCCATTGCTATCCACAGCAGAATCAGTCTTCTGGTTGTAATGATTGAGGAATGTGTGTAATAGAAAACTAGCAGCAGCTGCATTACTTGATTTGTTCATCTGAGTTTAAACAGGAAATAAATAACCAAAAATATGATAGAAATAAGGGGTTTGAAATGGGAATTAGTGCTCACATGAAGATGTAGAGAAGACAAAGGAAATGAAGAAGGTGGAAAGAGAACTAGAGAAACATTCTTAATTCACTTAATTTCAAAGCCCTGGCATGGATAGAAAACCTAGTTTGCAGACAGATCCAAGAGACTGCATGCATCTGGCCACTGTGAAGAGGGAGCCTTGGGGAGATGTTTGGAAGCTGCTGTTCCTGGACATGCTACCATTTCTATGGAAGCTGTTGTGTCTGTGGGAGCCATCATCTCCCTGCATTTTGGGAAAGACTGTTCGAATGTCAGATGTTCCTTATCATAAACTTCTGAGGATGATGGCTCCCACTTCCTGTCAGCCTTCCACATCCCACGTGACTTTCTCTCACTAATACGGTATAAACTGGAATTGCCCAAGGAGAAGGATCTGTGGGGAAACATACCAGCTTCAGACTAATGACAAGGGTGCCAAGTTCATGATAAACAAGTTAGCACAGTTGCCAATTATCTGTAAATTATTAATGCCACAGTCTGAGGTGTTTTAATTTGGAATCAATAAACATGACCAATTAGAAGCATCACATACAGTTTTTATTCAGTAAAGTCCATTTTCTGACAAATTTCAGTAATATTATAGAAAATGTATGGAAGAGTATAACACATACCACATTTGATTAATTCAATCCAGAGAAAAAACTCTGCAACAACTAAGAAACATGGCAACTCATTTATAAACATAACATGATAAAAATAAAGAGCATAGCATCTCATGTACATAAAAGTCAATATTTAATTATTTGAGAATAAATTTAACTAGTATATAAGGAGTTAGCCATTTATTTGTCAGCGAAAGCACTGATACTGACTTACCAAAAATTTAGTCACATTGTTTTTGTATTTCATCTAGTAGGCACTTCCATTACATGTAAAACTACCTCAAGAAAGACTTCTTAAAATATTTTTGAGATAGGGTCTTGCTCTCTCACCAAGTTTAAGTACAGTGGTACAATCATTGTTCACTGTGAACTCCCAGGGTTAGGTGATTATCTCACCCCAGCCTCCTGAGTAGTTGGGACTACAACAGGGCAATTAAAAAAAAATTGTAGAGTTGGGGTTTTACTCTGTTGTGCCAACTGGTCTCAGACTTCTGGTGTCAAGCACTTCTGCTGTGGCCTCGCAAAGTGTTGGGTTTACTGGCATGAGCCACCGCGTGTGGCAAGAAAACAAAATTTTTAAAAATCAGATTAGATTGCAGCCGACTGTCTTGGGGCAAAATCACTGACAAGTTTCCCATTCCTCCTAGTAGTATGTAGACATAGTCAGTGTGGCTAGTGGATAATATCTTTTATGCTTTTTCTTAACTTTCCTAATAGTTAAATAACATGTGAATTAGTATTATTTTAATAATTATTACACATTTTCGCTTAACGTATCTAACATTTCAGGTAGCAACATAATATGAAAGACAAATTATGAATGAAATTTCTTAGTTTAAGTACTAATTTAACTTTTCTGTATATCTTTATTCCTAGGAAAATGACTAAACTTATTTGGCCTCCATTTATATTGGGGAAAAGGAACAAAAATTGCCGAAAAAATTAATATCTGGCCTATGAGAGGGACTAGTGCCAAGCAAGTGTTTCCACTTTAAAAGAAAGAGTATTTTTCTTTGAGGGTATTATTACTTGCTCTTCAAAGGGTGTGGAGTGTTTTCCACCAATTTTCTCTCCATTAGATGTTGATCAACATACTATTGGTTGTTTAATAAAAACAAAGAAGCAACCAAACAATCAGAACCAGCAATATGCTTGTGTACATATCCTGATTTATTTATGTCCAGTAAAAAAAACAGTGACCTATGGGGGCATCTAGTCAACCACACTGACCCCATAGGCCAGCGGAAAAAATCCCTTCTCTGAGATTATGTCTCACCACCGTCACTCTAGCTGGATTTCTCATCTGCTAGTGGGTACATGGTTTCAACTGAGTTTGATCTCGTAGGCAAATATTGTTTGTTTGTTCAGCAGCTTTTCTCTAGGCATGACGTAGGAGGCATCACACTAGGAAAAATTTATTCAACGTATCTAAGTCATGATTATTGTTTCAGTACAGCAGGCATTACAGCAATAACTAAGATATAGAATTCAGAGTGTTAAAGGACTTTAAGAATACTTAAGACTTAAAAGGTACTGAACATGAATTTTACTTATGTAGTCATGAATATGTACTAATAATTTTGGTTGTAGCCAATGATCACAGGTTATTGCACAACATTTCAACTAATAATTCATCAATCTGCAATTTACGCACATTGTAATTTTTCCACCCAAACTTCCTTTGCCAAAACTTCCTTTTCCATTTTCTCATTCATAAGTTAAAAAATGTATCTGTGTTTTCATCTTGCAGTTTTGTTTCCAACCTGAATTCTCGGTATCCATATTAGTATTAAGGGTTAGAACTGTAATACATATCTTACTTCAAGGTTTTTTCCCTAGGAGTCATTCGTGGCCCATAAGACATAAAACAGGGCTTAACATTTTATGACTAAGCTCTGCTTTTTCACATGAACTGTTGTGTAGATATTTATATTTAGATTCAGCCATTTCCTTTTGAATCTTTTTAACTGGTTAAGACATTTAAGAAAATGTATGCTTAATTCATAGTATATGTGATATGATGTCTTAGGTTTTTGCAAAGGAAAAATACAAAAAAAAAAAATAAAACATTGTTCTGACCCTCACAGAAATATAAAGTTATCTTCCGTTTTATATTTCCTCAGGTCTATTATTTTCCTCTCATAGGTTATTCTGGCAGTGATCCTATAATTCAAATTTATTTTACACCACATCTCAAAAACCCAGACTGTCATACCGCATTGTTATTACGAGATTGGATGTGATAATGTTTATAAAAGTCTACCAAACAAAAGCTCCCTTTAAGTGTAGGTAATCATAATTTTATTTTCTGTCAACTCTACAAGAGTTTACGTTTATTAAAGCAGGAACCATGCTTTTTTCAAAGTTGGTTTGTTCTGGGCTTTAATTAATAACTGTGTCACTTTGAACAGCTTGCTGAACCTTGCTTAGGGAAATTTTCTCATCAGCAAAAGTACCCATCTCCTAGGACTGTTGTAAGGATTAAATGAGATAATCCATGTGAATTGCTGAGCACAGCACATAGAAAAACACTAAATAAATTATAAAAGAAAATAATAATTAATTAACTGTTTTCATAATAATTTCATCAACACAAAAATCCTGGTAAAATTACTATTATTATAGCAATAATAATTATTAGTACTGTGGCTTTAACACTCAACTAGCACAGTGATTGGTACACAGTAGACATTCAACAAATATTTGGTCAAATCTTGTTGAACTACAGACTGTAATTGCCCTTGAGGCCTCAGTTAGCTGTATCAGTCAGGATTCTTGCAAGAACAGAATCTGATTGCAATAGAAAAGGAATTTATTTAAAGACATTGGATTGGATAGTTCACAGAATCAACAAGAGGATTGGAGATGCTGGCTCAGACCCTATGCCAGGAACAAGCCTGAAATCACAATAGCAGAAGCAAACTCTTGAGGGCATCAAGGAGCCAAAGAATTGCAGCTGGCACATCTGCCACACCAATACAGATCACTGAAGTCATTATTATCAATACTGTGACCAGAGAAATCATTTTATGCAACTTCCAACATTTGTACATCTTTGTTAGTAAGGGGACATGAAGAAGTTACTTGTTCTTCATTTTGAAGAGGAAATCCAAATGTGCACAGAATCACCAGACTCTCAAAGTAAATAACATTTATTTTCAATCCTCATGCCAGCTAGAATACCTGCTACTTGCTGGTGGCTTTTTTTGTGTGTGTGGTTTTTTTTTTACATATTTCACATTTTATATTTTTCAGTATTATGGTCATTAACAAAATATGTCTTGTGGCACAATGAGATGATCTACATCCTTGTAAAATAAATTGTAGCACAGATGCTGAGAAATTACTTAACCCCAGAATACAATGAGGATGTTTAACTCTTGTGACTGACATATGAAGGAAAAACTGTTCCTGATATTCTCTGTTTACAGTTATAGAGAAAACAATTTATACCAGAGAGGAAGCATTATCCCTGGTGCCAAGAATCATGCCACTGATAAAGCTACCACATCAGAAATAGCAGTTTTAATTAGACAAACTCTATGTTGAAGCATTAGCCAAAACACTGAGTTAATTGGAGATGGAATATGAATACTCCCTTCACAATTTTCAAGGGCTGCATGTTTCCCAAATTCCTGGAATTGTGTCAAGCATGAAAAACAAGCAGTGTGACTCTAGATTTACATTATTAGTAGAAAGAAGCAGCTTCACTTTGTATTTTTGCCTTAATTGATATTACTCCATAATAGCTTATGAAGCCAATGTTCTTCTATGAGAATTTTTTACTGAAATAATTGGAAAGTAAGCATCTTATGGGTTACAGTCCTTATTGGTCTAATGTAAAGGGCATATGGGGAATTGAATTTATTACCTGATTCTTACACAACCACGTTGTGATTTGCTGAATATTGTGGCATACCCCCAGAAATTATCACTCATTGTTCAAGTGGAATATTTGCCCTGCTTGGTAATCTGTGATACAGGAGTTCTGGTCTTTGAAATGATCCAGGAATGATTTAGGACTGCGAATTTGATAGAGCAGTTTTCTAAATATGATGATTTGAACCAGGCCTTTGTTGTCAGACCTATGTCTTATCATTATTATTATTTTAATGATACAAATTAAATCTGACCTCAAGCCACTGGTCTTGTGTTTGTCAAGGGGCCATAATCTGATTAGTAAATGTAAAATTTCTACAGGTTAAACTTTTAAGTAGAACACTGAACTTTTTGTGTATTACAACACCTGTGTCCACTGTGCCTTTGAGGGCTAATAGTTGCTACTGGACCTCTGTAGAGAGGGTAATTTTATCTTTATTGATAAAGTCAGAGCTGAACTGATTTCACACAGATTTTCACTCTCGTGTCCCTGTCCTACAGAAAACCGCCCATACAGCACTCGTTGGAGACACTAGCATTCTTTTTACCAATTCATTTAATGCCTTTTCTTCCAATAAAAATGAGCAAATTCTTGGTAGTCTGTAGGAAAATTAGCCTTCTCTTAGAATATTTTCAGTAAGCTCCCCTGGGGCATGATAAGCATGGTAAGAATTGGCTTCATGATGATGGTCACTTCTTTGATTAAGATCATTGCAATGTCTGAATACAGTAAGATGAGATTAGCCCTTCAAACAGAGCAAGAAGTGCTGCATTGCCGGAAGGGAGCAGGAAAGCAAAAGCTCCTGGTTTAGATTATTTTCAATCAGTCCAGTCATCCCACACATCTGCTCTTCAGTTCCAAGATTCCCATGCCTCTCCAGTCACGGTTGTTTGTAACATGAACATGACAGATCTGAAAGGAATGTAAATTCAGTCTTGGGGTCAAAGTTTGTTTTGAAGCCCTGTAGCTGCAATAGGTAAACGATTTTTTTTTTTTAGCACAGTCTTTGAAAGTCTCACATTCATTCTGTGCTTTGAATGGATAGGAATTGGGGCACTTTAAGCAAACCATCTCTGTTAGTAGTAAACTCATCCACAGTCTGAATTTTTCATGCTCTTCATTCAATTATATGCAGGCATATAGTTCCAACTGCCATTTCTGCAACAAGCACTTCATTCTAGGTGGGCAGAGGTGGAATTTCTGTTGTCAGAATTCCACCCTTTGTAGTGTATACATTTATAAATATTTTTTTGTCCCAGTCAGTAGGAAACCAACCAAATATGCTCTCAAGTTTCTTTAGGAACTTTTACCAAACCACTTCTGATATCTTTACCTGTATAAGCCCATATTCTTTGCTGTAAGTAAGGAAAACAGGCTCTGTATGACTTCTTTGAATAAATTCATTAAGAGATTCAGGATGACACATCAAATCACCAAGAAAAATAAGGAAACCTACTCATGTGCTATACAGGAAACAGTAAAAAAATTTTGCCTAGGCCTGGAGACATGGCTCACACCTGGAATCGTAGCACTTTGGGAGGCCAAGGTGGGCGGATCACCTGAGGTCAGGATTTCAAGACCAGCCTGGCCAACATGGTGAACCCCCATCTCTACCAAAAATACAAAAAATCAGCCGGGCGTGGTGGCACACACCTTTAATCCCAGCTACTCAGGAGGGTGAGGCACGACAGCAAAATTGTAGTGAACCGAAATAGCATCGCTGCCCTCCAGCCTGGGTAACAGAGTGAGAGTCTGTCTTTAAAAAAAAAAAAAATGTGTTAAGTCGTATTTAGTGAGGTCAATACTGCTAACTGCAATGAACACCATGTTGAAGTAACCACTACCCTTACTGCTGGAAACAGTATCTCCTGAGAGAATATCTCCAGCGCCCTCTTTGTCTTTGCACTAACAGAGTAAGATCAAAGTCTGGGTGGCAGCCCTGTTCCTTCTGGTTTAAATGAAGCACTCACTCGCTCTGTAGCTGCAAGGGCACTGGAACAGTGAAGACCTGGGTTTTCCAGCTTCTAAGACATAAGGCTCTATTTAAGTAATTTCTCAAACAGTTGAATGGGGTCATAAACAGGGCAAGCCAATGAAGGACAGATTAATTGGCTTGACATATTGAAATGCTTTAATGTAAAAGCATGATGCATCTTTCAGAGAAAAAAAACAGTGCGAAAGAGTGTACCTTGTTTCTAGGCAGCTACTAAGAAATTCGAATCTGTTTCTGATTTATACCCTCGTGTACCCATCGCTTTGTAGTCTCATAAAATTGGTTCGTTCACAAGCTATTGAACAGGCTTGCCATTTACTTTATGCAGCATTATAGCATTTTGTCAATTTCAGGGTAAACTCTATACCCATGGCTCATAGAATGGTTTGAATAGACTTACATTGATATGTGGCCACTCAAAGTCGTATCAGTGATTTGCTGTTGAAGGTGGGAAAATTTGAAACTGATACAAATCATTGAAATCGTCCCTAAGAAATGTTAGGAGAAAAAAGGTTTGCAAAAGTAAAAATCAATTCTGTTAAGGGTTACAGAGTGGGTCAAAATTTGTGTGTTACTAGCGCTCCCTGGAGGATCAGAAGCCCTTTCAGCCCTTGGTAACTTTCTGCTATTCAGGACACTGATTGCCTGGAATTTTTGTCTCAACTTTTCTTGCCTTGAGCCTTCTTAATCACATTCCCACTTCTTTCATATCTTGTCAATTTTGTATCTTACCGACTTAAACCCGGTATTTCTGTAGTGTCAAGGATTTTGATTAACTTACTTGCTAGAAATTTTTTCTTGCCATGGAAAATCAAAAGACAGAGAACCCATATTCCAGGAAAATGTGGCTCTACAGGAAACACACAACTACAAAAATAAAACACAATTGTTAGGGATGCCAGATAACATTTCATCTTCTAGTAATTCCCCAAGCTATGTAGGAAATAAAGTATTATTTGCTTTTAGTTATGTAAATTATTGATTTATAAATCTAATGTCTCATTCAAATTTTATTTCTCTATTCTATAAATAAAAGTTTAACTAATTTTCAACAGTAAAAGAAAAGATTTCCACATGAATATTTCTAGGAGTCTTCTAAGTAGAGTGAATTTCAGATACTGAAGATGCTATCTGAAAATATTGCGTGTCTTAGTCATTTTTTAAAATAAAGAGAAAGGTTTATCAATACTTGCTGTCATAGACTGAAACATCTGTACGTTCTGTGCACAACAGGTGTTCAATAAATGTTTTGGGTGACAGTGGTGACTCTTAATGACTTCATAATGAAGTAATTATTCAAGTGTCATGTTAAAACCTTATTTCTTAGAAATTACATACTGGCAATTTTCAGCTGGCATACATTGTTATATTCACTGTAGTTCAGTTAAAAATGAATTTTAAAATATTTTTTATCTTCAGTAAAATTTAGAAATTTAAATCCTGTCCCAATGCTATTATAACAAACAGTGATTATTATAATTACTGTTTATATTTTATATTATAATATTTTTAATTAGATATTAAAATATGTATACCTACAATACAATATGTATACCTACATATTAAAATATGCATAACTACAATACAATTATTAAATATGTATACCTACTAATTAAAATATGTATACCTACAATACAATAAAGGCTTTTCAAAACTATTCAAGTAAAAGATGACAATGAAATGAGTGGTTTTCAAAGTACTAGTGGCATCTGCTATGTGAATAATCCAAGAAATGCTTTCCAATTTCAATGCATCAACTCTTTATTCAAAAGAGGGAATTTCACAAAAGAGACAAACGGGACCAAAAAATATATAGGATACAATCAAATTTGAATTATAGGCTGGACAGGGTGGGTCAGGCCTGTAACCCTAGCACTTTGGGAGGCCGAGATTGGTGAATCACCTGAGGTCAGGAGTTTGAGACCAGTATGGCCAACAAGATGAAATTCCATCTCTACTAAAAAAAAAAAAAATACAAAAAAGTTTGATGTGCTGGTGCATACCTGTAATCCCAGCTACTGAGGAGGCTGAGGCAGGAGAAGCACTTAAACCCAGGAGGCAGCGGTTGCAGTGAGCCGAGATGGCACCATTACACTCCAGCCTGGGTAACAAGAGAAAACACGGTCTCAAAAATAAGTAAATAAATAAATAAATAAATAGGAATTATAAAAATGTATCCATTAGTTATACTCTGCTTACTTAAAAAATGATTTTGGCCAGGTGCGGTGGCTCGCACCTTTAATCCCAGAACTCTGGGAGGCCAAGGCGGGCAGATCACTCAGGGTTAGGAGTTGGAGATCAACCTGGCCAACATAGCAAAACCCTGTTTCTACTAAAAATAAGAAATTAGCTGGGTGTGGTGGCAGGTGCCTGTAATCCCAGCTACTCAGGAGGCTGAGGCATGAGAATCACTTTAATATGGGAGGTGGAGGTTGCAGTGAGCCGAGATCACGGCACAGGACTCCAGCTGCAGGATAGAGAGACTACTGCCAGAGAAAAAAGAAAAAGAAAAAATACGGTTGGACAGATATACCGTATAAAATATTTTCTCATTTTTTTGTGTGTAAAAAGTACTATTATTTTGCTTTTCCTTGTTTTTCATATAAAAGTCTGTTCCTTCAATGCCCAAAAGATGCCAGGGCTCTGTACTTACTTGATTTAGAAAAAAACAACCCCAATATTCATGAATATAATTCACTGTGACTTGTTAAAAAGTTGCATTTCCCAGTATTGATATTTTATAAAAGGGAAATCATATAATATATTTGTCCTTTTGTTTCTGGCTTATTTCACTGCGTGTAATATCCTAAACATGTATCATTCATTTTTATGGCTGAATAATATTCTATTGTATGTATGTAATACATTTTGTATATGCTTATATTTGTTGACTAACATTCTGGTTGTTTCCACCTTTCTACAATTTTTTCACCTATCTTTTGTGTTCAGATAATTATTAGATCTTCTTGATTTTGTTTATTTTAGCGTAGCATCAGCTTTTATTCCTAATGCTGGTTAAACCAGACAGTTGAAAAGACAGCCCAATTATTGACTCAGAAACGAAAGCCCATGGTTCAACTTTAAATTTTTTTTAACATTGTTTCTGTAGCATGTACTTATGTTTTAAATGATTAGTCGTAACAAATTAGAATATGAACAGTTACAAAGAGTTACAAATAAGTCAGTTACAAATAAGGTCAGTTATAATTAGGGTGTATAGTTGAATGGTATAATTTTATATTTAAAATTTTATTTAAATTTAAGATTTTATATTTAAAAAGGTTTTTCTTGGCCAGGCGCGGTGGCTCAAGCCTGTAATCCCAGCACTGTGGGAGGCCGAGGCAGGTGGATCACAAGGTCAAGAGATCAAGACTGTCCTGGTCAACATGGTGAAACCCCGTCTCTACTTAAAATACAAAAAATCAGCTGGGCATGGTGGTGCGTGCCTGTAATCCCAGCTACTCAGGAGGCTGAGGCAGGAGAATTGCCTGAACCCCGGGGGCGGAGGTTGCGGTGAGCCGAGATCGCGCCATTGCACTCCAGCCTGGGTAACAAGAGCGAAACTCCGTCTCAAAAAAAAAAAAAAAAAGGTTTTTCTTTTTCTTTAAACACTAATAAAATTATTTAGTAGTGATTTCGTATATTTTCTATTCTGAGTTAATGAAAATTTCTGAAAAGATCTTTAAATACACTAAGGATAATTAATACCAAAGCCAGAAATGAAAGTCAGATGAATGATGATTACATATTGAAGAAAGTTCACTGAAATACCATTAAAAGAAGCACACAGAAAAGTTAAGTTGAACTTAAACTTTCTGCCCTATTTGCTTTAGCACAAATTATTTTAGTTATCTTCTTTCATGGAAGGTCTATTTTAAAGGGAACACAGAAGAAGATAATTATAAGGCATTTAAATCCCCCATCTTCCGTTAGTTTGCTACTCACAAATGATGCACTATATTTATTTGTTCTTAATTTTGTGTGTTTATTTGTTCTTAATATTGACATATATGTTTTGGTAAAATGGGAAATAATTGTTTCATAATTAAAGTGTTGAATTTTGACATTTTTCAGATGAATTCAAGTTATTTATGAAAAGGCTACCTATGAATTATTTCCTCAACACATCTACTATAATGCATTTGTGGACAATGGATTCTAATTTTCAGCGCCGTTATGAACAACTGGAGAACAGCATGAAACAACTTTTCCTAAAGGCACAGAAAATTGTACACAAGCTTTTTAGCCTTAGCAAGAGGTGTCGTAAACAGCCCCTCATCAGCCTGCCAAGACAAAGGTAAGACATTTGTGGCAATGTAAGCGATTAAGTTTATTGTTGAGAGTGAGTTCTATTTATTTTTCTCAATGCAGGTGTGTTAATATACAAATCACGATCTAATTTATATTTTTAGAGATAGTTTGAAAATTATATATTGTCTCAATAAATTGTAGTTATTTTTCAAAATAATAGTACAATGAGAAAAATATATACTAGCACTTCTTTCATTTTTTTCTTTTCTTATCAGAATCAAGAAATCATTTTAATTTATTACGTGTTTAGCCAACTAATAATTACATTTCAGTGAGCAGAAAAACACAAACTCTATGGTTACACTGTGAGCCTAGGAATTAAACAGGATGAGAAAGTAAAATTTCTCAATATGTAATTTTCAAATAAAATAATTTAAGATGTATTTTCTATAACCAGTGTGTAGAAAACCATAAACCTAATTCTGTAAAAACTTCTGAAAATCACTATGAAAGCTTCTAAAATTTAATAGAATGATGACAGACAATTATTTGTCTGAACTGGGTTGGGGAAGCAGCCTTTGAATTTCCTACTTTAGGATGTGCTGTATTTATTTATTTGAGGTCAGTTTGAAAATGAAAAGCTATGGGAAAATATAGGACAGTATCACAAGAAATATACATTTGTACCATTATCTCTTACATAAAGTGCTTGAATTTTGACTTGATTCTTAAATCATTAAGATGAGAAATCTATAATTATAGATTTCTTTTGCTGAAAACGAAAAAAAACCCCGAAGGTTAGTACATTATTTTAGACATCCATTTAAAGATAACACATTGGAATTTTTTTTTTTTAACAATTAATTGCTTTCTAGTATACAAAACAAAACTGTGCAACCATCATCACAATCTAAGGTGAGGTCATTTTCATTGCCTCAAAAAAAAAATGGATTACCAATTAGCAGTAACTCCTCATAATCCCTCACCCAGTCCAAGGCTGTTTATCTCTACAACTTTGTCTAATCTACTACTTGTCTCTGTAGATTGGCCTATGCTGGACGTTTCTTGTAAACAGGATCATACAGTATATGGCCTTATGTGACTCGCCTCTTTCCCTTAGCAAACTGCTTTCAGGTTCTTCTATGCTGTAGCATCAGTAGTGTGAGTATACCACATATTGTTTATTGGTTCATACTTGATGGAAATTTGGGTTGTTCTACTTCTAAGCTATTATAAGTAATGCTTCTATGAACGTTCATGTACCTTTTTTATGTGGACATATTTTCAATTTTCTTGGGTATATACCAAAGTAGAGAATTGCTGAGTCATCAGATAACTATAGTTAACATTTTGAGAGGCTGCCAACCTGTTTTCCACAGTGGCTGCACCATTTCATATTTTCACGTCATAAATGACAGCTCCAACCCCTCCATATTCTCATCACTTGTGATTTTGTATCATTTTGATTATAGCCATCGAAGTGGGTGTGAAATAGTATCTTTGGGTTTTTATTTAAATTTCCCTAATGACTAACAGTTTTGAACATCTTTTCCTGTGCTTTGAACATCTTTTCATGATCATCGTATATCTTTTATGGAAAAATGTCTATTCAAATCCTGCACAGATTTCAATTTTTTTTTAAAGTTAGCATTGAGTTATAAGAGGACTTTATATGTTCTGATTGCAAGTTCCTTGTCAGTTGAATGATACACAGAAAATTTCTTCTATTCTTTAAATTGTCTTTTTAGGTTCCCAGGCAGTCCTCTCTCTACTCTCTCTTCTCTGTCTCTCTCTCTCTCTCTCTCTCTCTCTCTCTCTCTTTGTGTGTGTGTGTGGTCAGTTTAGCTAAAAGTTTTTCCATTTCATTTTTATTTTTTACTATCTTTTAGTTTTCTTTATATTCCTTATAATTTTTTATTTTTTATTTCATTTTTCATACCAATTCTATCATTTATTTTTTCTTCTTTGCTGTGTATCTAATGTGATTTTTCTTGTTTCTTGTAATGAAAACTTAAGTTATTAGTTTGAGAATTTTCTCCTAATAAAAATGATTTTTAATATTTCACTTTTATTTCAAATTCAGGTGGTAAATGTACAAGTTGGTTTTATAGGTATATGCATGATGCTGAAGTTTGGGGTATGATTGATCCCATCACCCAGGTCATGAGCATAGTACTCAGTAGTTTTCAAGGATTTGCCCCCTGACTCTCTCTCCACTCTAGTAGTCTCTAGTGTCTACTTCAGTGTGTTTATGTCCATGAGTTAGTTCCTTTATTAGTCTGTTTTTATGCTATTGATAAAGATATATCCAAGACTGGGAAGAAAAAGAGGTTTAATGGACTTACAGTTCCACATGGCTGGCTTAGGCCTCACAATCATGGCGGAAGACAAGGAGGAGAAAGTCACATCTTACATGAATGGCAGCAGGCAAAGACAGAGAGCTTGTGCAGGGAAACTCACATTTTTAAAACTATCAAATCTCCTGAGTCTTATTCACTATCATGAGAACATCAAGGGAAAGACCTTCCCCCATGATTCGGTGACCTCCTACAGGGTCCCTTTCACAACATGTGGTAATTCAAAATGAGGTTGGGCAGGAACACAGCCAAACCATATTGGTTCCCACTTTCAATAAGAACACTTAGTAACTGGCTTTCTGTTATTATGTTAACTCACTTAAAGTAATGGCCTCAAGCTGCATTCATGTTACTGCAAAGGACGTGATTTTATTTTTATATGGCTCTGTAGTATTCCATGGTATGTATGCATCACAAGGTTTTTTTTTTTTTTTATCCAGTCCACCTTTGTTAGAAACCTAGGTTGATTCCCTGTTATTACTTTCACCCTTTTAAGTACAGGCATTACCATCAATAAAACTTCCACTAAGTACTGCTGTAAGTTATGATTTTATGTATCTCATAAGATTTCTTATTTCCTTCACAAATAAGATATTTAATGTGTCTTTTTGTGTACTTGCAGGGAACATTACATGGCAGGGAAATGTGGCTGGGTGAAAATCTTTTTATTTGATTGTAATAAACCTTATGCTTTATGTACATAGACTAAAAGCAATTTGAAAACCATAAAATAGATTATTTTACCGAAAATAGAATATGCAAGGAGATGAGGTGAGTTTGGAAGCAAATTGATGAGTCTGGTTATAAAGACATTTACTTTCGGGTTCTGTTTAACTAGTACATCTAGAGCTGGATATGTATGTCTGAAGTTCAGGGAAGATTTGGACAATCTCAGGGAATCTAGTGTCAGGGAATGGCAATCATTGGCTCACAGGAATCCGTGAAATTTGAATCCAGCTGACCTGTGAACAACCACGGTGAGTTTTAACTGCCTGGGTCCATTTACATGCAGATTTCTTCCAAACAAAAAGTTTTCAGACAGCCTTTCCCATCAGCAGGTTCCTCATCATCAACCTGGTGAATGAACAATATAGTATTTACGGGATGCAAAACCCGTGCATAAGGAGGGCTGACTTTTTGTATCCTCAGATTCTGCAGGGCTTACTGTGGGACTTGAGCTTGTGTGAATTTTTTTTTATGTTGGGGGTTGGTGAATTCCTGAAACCAATCTTCCTGGGATAACAAGGGAAGACTATTATCAGAAAGTGCAGATATATGTGAGGGGTGAGTGAAGAAACTGAAACTGCAGTTGAGCAGAGAGTGGGGTAAAATAGATCATAGAAGCCACATTAATTTATAGTAAAAATAAAAGTTCACATACAAAAATGCTATAAAAGTGCAAGATTTGTTAGGAAAATGTGGGAAACTAAAACCCCAGTTCAGATTGGGAGCGTGCAGTATAAATAAGTAGAAAAAAATAGAGATGTATTATTTGGAGCAAATTTCAACATAGTATAGATAAATCTTTGTTTTCTGAAACTTCTAATTTAAATAAATCAAATATTGCCACAGAGTTTTTTAAACTTTTCCTTTTTTATTTAGCATATTCCTAAGTTCGCTATTACTCACCACACAGAAAAACAATGCAGACTTCTTGCTAGATAAATTTGCTTATTGAATTTGGATTTTTTCCATCACCATTTTTTTATAGCCAATGTAATACTTTGTTTCTATTTCTCTTTTTTTTCTGTTTTAAAAGAATAATATGAAGTGACACTAGGAAAACAAAAAAAAAATGCACTGAAGTATAGGCAGGTAGAATATAGTAGAGTGAAATATGGACATTAGATACTTGTGAGTTAACATTTTCAGAAATTTTTGAAGAGGAGATAGTTAAGCCATACCAGGAATTTGCTTTCATTGCAAATTATGTTTTTTTCTTGACTTTATGGAATTGTTCTCAGTCCTTCCCTTGAACTTCTCTCACCCTAAGAATAGTCTTTCAATTTCTGATCTTCTAAAATCTTGAAAAATAAGCAAAAACGAACAAGACCTGCAAAGTGCATCTTCACCAATAAGATTTTTTCACATTTCCTATGTAATGACAGGTAGATTAAAGTTACTCTGTATAATGTATAGTTCTTCCTTTTCAATAAAGCTCTATATTCAGATTAATCTCACCACTTTTGCTCTGAGGAATTCATGTGACATCAAATTCATTTTTCTTACCTGAGTAAACTCTAAAGCCTGTGATAATTTGGTTACCTTGAGGTAGTCAACTTTTGCTGCTATCCTAAAACTTTTCAGATGCGTAACACTGACTTGCCAGTTTCATCACTAGATAGTAATTACAGCAATTGTATTGTCTGTTTCCATACTGCTATAAAGAACTACCTGAGACCCGGTAATTTATAAAGAAAAGAGATTTAATTGACGCACAGTTCTGCATGGCTGGGGAGACTGCAGGAAACTTACAATCATGGAATAAGGTAAAGGGGAAGCAAGGCACATCTTACATGGCAGCAGGGGAGAGAGAGAAAAGAGAGCAAGGGGGAAGTGCTGTATTTTTAAGCCGTCAGAAGCTGTCAGCTCTTGTGATAACTCACGAGAACAGCACAGGGGAAACTGCCCCCATGATCAAATTACCTCCCACTAGGTCCCTCCCTAATGTGGGGATTATAATTTGAGGTGAGATATGGGTAGGGACACAGAGCTAAATTATGTCAGCAATTATTGAAAATTATCAATGTATAATCCCTAAAACATAACTCAGTTGTTCTTTGTTGTGCTGCCATTCTCAGAGCAGCAAGGGTCCACAGAAATACAACATTTAATGAAGTGCTAGTACAGGTTTAGCAACCAACTCTAGGAAAAAAGAAAGCTTTGATGGTCAATATTTAACAATTTTGGTGATATAAGTATTTCTAATACAGTCAGTGTCAATCTACCAATGTGATATCACTGAACACAGAGTTGTGAATAGAAGTACACACTTAGATCTTCTGAGATAGGACACGCAGGCTGCAGCAAACAATAAATTAAAACAATTGATTATATTATTATGAAATTGCTAATTTTTTATTAACAAGAGAAAGTGAGATGTAATGGAATATTTAAATGCCACAGAGAAGAATGAGTTGCAGTCTACCTATTCACTATCTGAGAGCTATGTCATGTACTCCTATATATTCTCTTTAAATTTAGATATGAAAATTTTCCAAATGCTGACATATATCAATAGGCAATAACAAGAGAACTTATTTTTATTATCATCTTAGGACTCTTGAGAAAAGCCTTTACATTTTAGGAAGCTGTCAGTCTTCTAGTGGTAGATGCAAGTTTTCCAAGTGTATATTTTTTCACTTGAATGCTATATTGTTGTCACTGCCATTAAGTCAGTTGTTTTTCAAGAAGTAACAGCCTCATTTTTCAAAGTTTTGGTAACAGACCCACCAAATATCCAAGTCTGAAAAACCATTGTTTTTCTGTCAAAATCTGTCAAGTAAAAATGATTTGCCATAAAAAGGTGGCTAGCTCAGCTTGTAACTAAAATAACTGCACGTTATTTTCCTCAAATCAACTAGTACAGTACTATATGCAGCATATCCTTTATTTATGTATCTTGTTTTAACATCAAGATTTATACTGAAGAATAAAGTGCAGTAAACTTTCTTTTAAATGCTTCAAAGTGAACATTCTTTAAAACATTTCTATTTGTTTTACAAGTATGTATCAATAAGGAATTTATGCCCACTAAGACAGCAGTTTGGTGCCACTACTTTAATTTGTACTAAGCCTTCAGCAGTAGTTTAGTCTCCATTGCTTTAGAACTGTCAGTGCAAGTGTCAAAACAGTGCAAAAGGAAAATGTCTTATTACTTCTATGAAAATAGTTATGACTTTGTGCATCTTCTGATAGAATCTTGCCCTCTTTCCTCACCTTCCTCCTACCTACACCTAGGACTGTGTGGATCACTCTTTAGGATAGAGAATGCCTGAAGTCAATGTCTTCTCCTCCTAAGTAGCTCATAGAAGACAAACACTTCTCTTTCTTTACTAGTACATCCGTGAGTTTCATCTGAGTGCACACTGCATCACACCTGTAGACCTTCCTTGCACCTAAGATGGATACATGTATATAAATGGGAGGAATGCATGAAACTTCTAAATTAGGTCCTTAAATAAGAATATGCATCATCTTCCTTCTCTTTTTCCCATAGCTAAGATGAAAATGTGATGGCTAGAACTAAAACTCGTAACATGAAGAAACTTGTGAAGAACTTTAGAGCCTAGCCTCTTTGAAGTCACCATATAAGTCATGGATTATTTATGTTGTACTGTTATTTGAGAAGAATAAAATTCCATTTTGTCTAAGTTATTATTATTTGACTTATATTACTACATACAAACTTGCATCCCCACGAAGAAAAATACCTTGCAGAATGACCTCCAAATTATTTTTTTACTTATTTTGTTGAGATAGTCTTACACTGCTGCTCAGGCTCGTGTGAGCACAGCTCATGGTGGCGTTGACCTCATAATCTCAAGCGATCCTCCTACCTCAGTCTCCTGAGTAGCTGAGACTACAGGCATGAACCACCCCAGCTGACCCAAACTGTTTAATGTTATGGAATTTATGATTTAATTAAAAATTGCAGGTATATATTAATGTGAGGGACTTTTGCTGAAAGCAATTTTATATGAAACTATGGAAAATTAGGAAATTAATTTGTTCTCACATTTACATGTTATAAAAGAATCTTTTTTTATTTTATTATTTTTTTGAGTTTCAAGCACTCCAGGATGACTCACAGGCACATGCTTGGTAATAATGAAGTTGTAAATTTACAGGCCTGTATATTTATATATTAACTATTGTTATTGAGAAATGTAAATATAAAGTACCCAGTGCTTAGGTAAATATTTTCCATTTCAAAAGCAGAAAACCCCTTTTCTTGTGTGTAGTTAGTTTCTAATATACTAATAAATTTTCTGCAAATGTTTTTCATGTGTTTCATACTCAAAGTAAGATTGGTCGTAAAGATAATGGTCTAAATGTAAACAAAGGGTTACTTTTCAAAAGATTAGTTGTCTGAATTCTGATTCAAGGGAGCCAAGAATAGCTTTTTGAGGAGAACAGAAAAAGAAGAAAACAAATAGGGGGTGTACCGCACTGTTCTTGGCTGGGATAACTTCTAAAAAGTTTCAAAGTAGGTAAAAGTTCTCCTATCACTTATGCTACCTATTTTCATCTAACTCTTAGCATAGCTGACATTTCAGAAACCATGGCTCTAAAATGTTCTTGGTTTTATTTTTGCCATAATATTTCTACTCTGACCTGCTCAGAAATCTTTTAATTATCTTTCTCTTTATTAGATCTTAGATGGTCATTAGTTGAAATTAGTTTTTAAAAGTAATTTATATGTCTTATGTGTATGTATAAAAATTACTGGTACGTTTAATTATACTATTTGTCAGCCGTACCAGTCACTAATTTGGGGCATCCTAGGCAGAGCAAGACTATAATGATAAAATAATATGAAAGTCTGTGGAATTAGAGTGTTGTGCTTCCTTTTCTTCATCTTTTTCTCTTGGTTGAAAGATTAGGACACAGACTTCGGTACCTCAGCATTTTGTCCAGTGGTCTTTCTTTGCAGCCCATGATGTACACAAGAAAGATGTCCAGACTCAATCCAGTAGAGGCACTTACTTTTAGATAGCTAATTTTTATAAAACTAACAGAGTGAAAGGGTTTTCCCTTTTTGGGAGGGTTGGGGTAATGAGAGATTCTCTGGACTTATGTATATATTTGTGCATATATGTAATAGTTCAAAATGACCGTTCGTCATCTCATTGTTTTGATAGAGAATTAGCATGTTGTTTTTTTGAGCCATATTGCTTTCAATTTTTACAAAAATAAGAGAGTGTAAACTTTGAGTCTGAGAAGGTAATAAATAATTATTTGCCAGAGATTGGTATCTAGCACAAAAGCTACTAGAAAGGAACTAAAGTGTTGAGATAATGACTGCCATGGTTAGTTAACAAAGGATATATTTAAAAAGAACAAAAATATTCTATACCTATATATGAATTAATTTAAAAAGAATGTTACATTTATACTTTAAAAGGGAGTGATGTTAAACAAATTTGGAGACCCCTGAATACTACAGCTCTTTTTGGAAACCTACAACACATGTATACCAAATGCTCCATAAAAATTTACAATTAGGAAATCAACATGATTAGAGTTATTTAAACAAAGAATTTTCAGAATAAATTTCTACTTCCTTAAATACCTGTAAACTTCCCCAAGTATTTGCTTGGAAATCAGTGTCACATCATATTTTACCCAAATTTTAGATTCCAGGCTTTTCTTCAGTTGTAATGTAGTAACTTCCATTACAGTAAAATATTTGAAAATTATTTTGAGCTGAAAATTATTTTAGAATACTCTTCTTTGCTCAACACTTTAGTTGTCTTCTTCATACTGGAGAGCAATCATTAGCAAATAATTACTTCATTATCTACTTAGATGGACTCCGAGATTACACCATTATGTCCTTGTAAAATTCTAATTTGATAGGGCCAGCAAATAAAATGCTGATTCATTAACTAGATCATATTGTTGTCAAATTTCTTTCATATAACCTTCACCTCAGATTTTCATCTCAATTTTTATTTTGGCTGAGATAGAAAGTTGCATTAAGTGAGACTCTTATTTTAATATGGATACATGAACTTACATCTGAGAGAAAAATAGTATGGAATACAAATTAATAACCTGATTATTTGCTGAGATCCCATTAACTGTCAGTGGTTTGTGGATGAGCCACATAGTGTAAATCCATATAGATCCCAAGGTACTAATGTTTCTCCAAATCTTGTGATGCTTTTGACATTGAAATTGTTAGAATGGTTGTACTTCATTTGCGTGTGTGTGTGTGTATGTGTGTGTGTGTGTGTGTGCTTTTTTTTTTATTGCATTTTAGGTTTTGGGATACATATGAAGAACATGCAAGGTTGTTGCATAGGTACACACATGGCAGTGTGATTTACTGCCTTCCTTCCCCTCAGCTATATCTGTCATTTCTCCCCATGCTATCTCTCCCCACCTCTCCACCCCCCTGTCCCTCCCGCATTTCCCCGCAACAGACCCCATTGTGTAGTGCTCCCCTTCCCGTGTCTATGTGTTCTCATTGTTCAACACCCGCCTATGAGTGAGAACATGCAGTGTTTGATTTTCTGTTCTTGTGTCAGTTTGCTGAGAATGATGGTTTCCAGGTTCATCCATGTCCCTACAAAGGACACGAACTCATCATTTTTTATGGCTGCGTAATATTCCATGGTGTATATGTACCACATTTTCCCTGTCCAGTCTATCATCGATGGGTCATTAAAAAATCTGGAGACAACAGATGCTGGAGAGGGTGTGGAGAAATAGGAACACTTTTACACTGTTGGTGGGAGTGTAAATTATTTAGTTCAACCATTGTGAAAGACAGTGTGGCGATTCCTCAATGACCTAAAAATAGAAATCCCATTTGACCGAGCAATCCCATTACTGGGTATATAGCCAAAGGATTATAAATCATTCTGCTATAAGGACACGTACTGTTTACAATAGTACTTCGTTTTTTAAATATAATAAAGTTAGGGCTGAATCTCTAATACATCTCATCTATATTGGAATTACTTCTAGAATATTTTACTTAGGTTTTTGAAGAAGTGATTGCCTTTTAAACTGCCAAATAAATAGGAAACTGAACATCATTTCTTTCTTTCTTTTTTCTTGAAACAAGTTTTGCTCTGTCACTCAGGCTGAAGTGCAGTGGCACAGTCTCTGCTCACTTCAACCTCGACCTCCTGGGCTCAAGCCAGTCTACCCACTCAGACATCCAAGTAGCTGGGATTACACATGCACATCACATCTGGCTATTTTTTAAAATATTTTTGGTAGAGACAAGGTTTCTACTCTGATGTTGTGGTGGTTTTGTAATCCCAAAGCAGAATCCCATCTTGTGTATTAGAATTGTTTATCTTTATCTATGACTTCCCTTCCTAAACGTTTCCCATTAAAATGTTGTGGCCAAGGACAGACACCATGAGACTGGTGTCATCTGACTGAGATTAGAGTAGCATTTTAAAATCTCTTATTCTTTACAAAAATGTAATAGTGTATGCATAAAAAATGAATAACTCAAAATGTTTTCTCAAAATATGAGAATCATTTTTGTCAACTTTCATACAAATAATATTGGAAGCATCAATGTATGTAAATGAAATTGTTTATTTCAAACTGTCATTAGATAATTATGTAGATAAGATGTTTGTCCTAAACTTCCCATTCTAAATGATAGTACCGATAAATAATCTGATGTTGTTAAACACTAAAAATCAGATAAATCTTACAATTGATACCATTTCTGATCAGACTTGCTCAATTCAGTGGGGAAAATCTAATTTGAGTTGCTTTAATGATACATTTCATCTAATGCCTAATTTGGTAACATCATATCTAATCTCAATAGTATATGTTAGAATCTTCATGCAGAGTACAAAAAAGCACATATACATAATCTTCCTCATCTCCTTTTGGCATCATTATATCATTATTTTTAATATGTATATGTATGTATATATGTATATATAGACACACACACACACACACACAGAGAGAGAGAGAGAGAGAGAGAGAGAAAGCGAAAGAGAGAGAGAGATGCACATATATACCAAGTCATTAAAATGGCATATGACTGAAATCTGGAGTCTTTCCCTTGAGCATTAAATTAAGACACTTTTTTAAAAGTAAAAATGGTCTTATAAATCAAGAGGCTAAAAACTAAATACAACCAGATGTGTACCAGCACAAGTCCCTAATACTGGGAAAAAAAAAAAAAAAAAAAAACCAAAAAACTGAAGCACTTCATTTTAGGCAGCCAACACAAGTTATAAAGTGAGTGAATACATTTCAAAAATCAATAGCAATTGAAATACAAATCTCCTGTCTCACAATCTAGATGCACTTCAGACAAGAACATATAGAACATCACAAAAGAACACTGATGTGACAAAAGAACGCACAAGAAAATGAAGGTTAGTTTGCTGTGGTTGTTGTATTGAGCTCAGCAGGAAGAATTCATGTAGGCTTCTCAAAGGAAATACAAAAAATCAAGTCTCAGGTGACACTTTTTTTATTGAACTGAGACAAAATTAGCTCATACAAACAAGAAAGTTAACTATAAACAAATATAGAAACAATAAATGTTAGTAATATAAGGAAATTCTATCAATTCTCACACACACACATAAACTCAACAATATCCTAAGTGCACACTAACACACATATCACATATACTGACACATGTATACACAAACATACTGCTTGAACTGTGTATTTAAAACATAAGTAGGGCAGTACATGATTATGATCTAAATACATGATTTTTCTTTTCTAACCTCATCTAAATCCTATTGAACTAAACAAAACTGTCTCACTACCTAAAATTATTAAATTGTTCAATCAATATGGAATAATATGGAGAGATAATGTTTTGAAGGATAAACTGCAGAAAGTAAACAGGAATGAAGCTAAATCTGACCAAATCACAATTCATCACAAGTAAGGGGAATACCTATCTAAGTAGCAGATGGAAGAAACATTCAATGGAATCCCCCAGTATCTCTTGATGAAGAGCCACAGATATACCAAGTTATAAGAGATTATCCTGGAACTGACTCATTAATGACAACTGTCATTGTTAAGTAGCTCTCAGGTAACATGTATTAAGTACAAACAGTATGTCAAACACTGTTCTAAATGCTTTACCATTTTTTCATTTTTAATGTGATACAATGTTACACAGTGGGTAGCAGTTCTACTTCATATTTACAATTGAGGACCCTGAAGTTTTGATAATCTAAATGAATTGAGCAATATTACTCAACTACTGGTGGCAGAGGGAGAATCCAAACTCAAACAGTCTGGCCCCAGAGGTCATCGGGTTCTTCACTAATATCGCGTGTTATTTGTCATGTTTATAAATAATCTTCCTCACCTCCTTTTAGGATCATTTGTTAAAGAAGATGTCTTAGTTCTTCCTAATCTGTTATCATTGAAAAGTTTAAGTATTAAATTCATGCCAAAAAATTAATGGAATGGAAAAATAAGAAAACAATAAAAAGAATTTAGAAGACAAAAATATATTACACTGTTTATTGGAGTGTAAATTAGTTCAATCACTGTGGAAGACAGTGTGGCAGTTCCTTAAAGGTCTAGAACTAGCAATACGATTTGACCCAGCAATCTCATTACTGGGTATATACCCAAAGGATTATAAATTGTTCTGTTAAAAAGACACATGCACACGTATGTTTATGGCAACACTGTTCACAATAGCAAAGACTTGGAACCAACCTAAATACCCATCAATGATATGTGTTACAAAGAAAATGTGTTACATATACACCTTGGAATACTATGCAGCCATAAAAAAGAATCAGTTCATGTCTTTAAGGGACATGGATGAAGCTGGAAACCATCATTCTCAGCAAACTAACACAGGAACAGAAAACCAAACACTGTAGGTTCTCATTCATATGTGTGAATTGAATAATCAGAACACATGGACACAGGGAGGAGAATATCACACACCAGAGACTGTCAGGGAATGGGGGACTAGGGGAGGTATAACATTAGAAGAAATACCTAATATAGATGACGGGGTGATGGATGCAGCCAGCTGCCATGGCACATGTATACCTCTGTAAAAAACTTGCATGTTCTATACAAGTATGCCAGAACTTAAAGT
The DNA here is from genome assembly GCF_048565385.1 of Saimiri boliviensis. Classification (NCBI taxonomy): domain Eukaryota; kingdom Metazoa; phylum Chordata; class Mammalia; order Primates; family Cebidae; genus Saimiri; species Saimiri boliviensis. The sequence goes on from NC_133467.1 coordinate 5,543,709, forward strand.
ACAATTAGGAAACGAAATAAAAAAGGAGAGAAAAATATGATCACTAAATTTAAAACTAAATATAATAGACTGTTAAAAGAACAGAATTGGTTTATTATAGTAAAATCATAAGAAGCTAATGCAGTAGTATAAATAAAGAATGGGGAGATAGAACTTATTTTAAAAGTAAGGTTCGTGGCCGGGCGAGGTGGCTCAAGCCTGTAATCCCAGCACTTTGGGAGGCCGAGGAGGGTGGATCACGAGGTCAAGAGATCGAGACCATCCTGGCCAACATGGTGAAACCCCGTCTCTACTAAAAATACAAAAAATTAGCTGGGCATGGTGGCGTGTGCCTGTAATCCCAGCTACTCAGGAGGCTGAGGCAGGAGAATTGCCTGAACCCAGGAGGTGGAGGTTGCGGTGAGCCGAGATCGCGCCATTGCACTCCAGCCTGGGTAACAAGAGTGAAACTCCGTCTCAAAAAAAAAAAAAAAAAAAAAAAAGTAAGGTTCGTGAAGAGCATGGATGAAAATAAAAATATATAGCATGCGTAATAGAATTTCCATAAAGAGAAGACTGATATTTCATTGAGAAGAGTCAATGAGAAAGAAAGAGAGCTTTTCTTGAAAGGCTTGAATCAGATGAAAAATGACTCAGCACCAAGCAAAATGTATAAGAAAGAATTGTATTATGTAATGGTTCTGAGTTAATATCAATCATTTTTAGCTACTCCATTTTAGTTTTTCCTAGTTCATCAATGAGTTTAAAGATGTGGCATATTTTTAAAGTCCATTTATTGTGTGTATGGGCAAAAAGGAAGAGAGGAAGAGTGTGTACCATAGTGTGTTCGTTTCACATGTCTGGCTCCAAGTCAACAGCTACCGCATTTGTCTGTCACACATCCAGATTTCTTCATTTCTAGATGGAAGTAACTGAAGGCAGACATGGCTAGCAACTCTTGCTGGATCACATTGGCTTCTCGGATTCCTATCTTTCTTCTCTCAGGGATAACTAGAGGAACAGAGCAGCTTGTCAGGCTGTCAAATAATGTATGGTTTTAAAGGCAAATGCAGTAGTCCAATCTAATTGTGAGAGGGAAACTGACTCCCAGCTTGTCTTTCTAAGACTGAAAACAAAATAATTTGTTTTGTCTTCCTCACTGGAAAGGTAACCAAGTGAGAATAAAACAATTTCTTTAATCTAAAACGCTTATTGCAAGGTATGGTAGATGAACCCATGGTGTTTTGAAAGGAAAAAAATACGACTCAAAAATTTTATGTTTAGTGAATTGATGTTTTATATGAGAGGAAAACAAAAGAGCTTTCATAAAGTGCCTTCAGATGTTATAATCTCTAAATAATTCTGAAAATATTGCTTATTAAATGATTTGATTAACAAAACAAGAAGGTATATAAATTTTATTCTTACATGAATTATTATTAGATAATAAATTTATACCAAAGAAAAGATTGTCTTCTTTTACTTTATCTTTGCTTAGTAAGTTTTGCCAGTAGGATAAAACGTGAATGTACATGATTTGAAATTTAGCAAATATACAACATTGATATTTAAAATAAAATATGCCTATTAATTGTGGATGGGATGCATATTTATCTGGAGAGCCTCATAGAATAGTATTTTTTTTAAAAAAAACTGAAAAATGTGCTTAAGCAAGATAGTTTCTAGATATAAAATAAATAAAAATGAATAGCCTACTAACAGGCAAACAAAACCTCTTAAGAAAATATAACAGAAAAGAAAACTATATCCACGAGGATGTAAAAATATGTAATATAAGAAAATAAAGGTAATAAAAATTTGGGGGAAATTTATGGGAAATTTTGAATAAATGGAGAGCTTAATCATTTTCTGAATGGAAAAATAATTCTATACATATTTTTTATTAACATTTTCCACCAAATTAATATTATAAAGTAACAAATATCAATTTAAGTCAACATTAATCAACATTTATTTGGGAAAACAATCAAATATAGTAAATAATATTTTAAAGGAGGGCTAATGATAGTAGACTAAGATTAGCAGATATTAAAATACATTCTAAAGAAATAAAATAGTGTTCTAGAAGTGCCCTGGCTACACTGCTGAGTAGTAATTGAAAACTGCCTCACCTCTCTTTACTTCAGCTTCCTACCTGTAATGAGTACTTTCCTTACAAAATTACTATGAAAATGAATCTCTGTTATATATGTAAAGTCTCAGAATTTACTAAAACTTAAAAATAATCTATTTGATGATGATGATGAAGATATAGTAACTAAATTAGTGTATATATGTATAATGACACAGTAATTGAAATAGATGGAAAATACTACAAAGTCGAGAAATAAGCTCAGGTATCTGTAGCAATTTGATTTATGAGGGTACCATTTAAATGGGCTACAGTCAAGGAGGAGGTATATGAAGACATTCATTTTAAGCTTACATTAATTCCCTGATGTTAAAAGTTTAACAAAGTAGAGATTAGGTGATTTTCTTTGATCATTATCTAGTAAAGTTAAATATTTTAAGTGAACTTTTTTACTGTTTTTAAAAATTATTTCAATCGTTTTTGGGTACGGGTGGTTTCCGGTTACATGGACAAGTTCTGTATTGATGATTTCTGGGATTTTAGAGCACTCATCAGCTGAGCAGTGTACACTGTGTACACTGTACCCAATGCGTGGTCTTTTATCCCTCACCCCCTCTCAACTTTCTCCCTCAAGTCCCCAAAGGCCATTATATCTTTTTTATGCCTTTAAGACCATATAGCTTAACTCTCACTTATAAGTTAGAACGTATGGCATTTGGTTTTCCATTCCTGAAAGACTTCACTTAGAATAATGGCCTCCAGCTTTATCCAAATTGCTGCAAAAAGACATTATGTTATTCCTTTTTATAGCTGAGTAGTATTCTGTGATATGTGTGCATAGATGTACGTGTGTGAATGTGTACATAATTACATTTTCTTTATCACTTGTTGGTTGATGGGGAGTTAGGTTGGTTTCGTATCTTTATGATTGCAATTTGTGCTACTATAGAAATGTGTATACATCTGTCTTTTTCATATAATGACTTATTTTCCTCTGGGTAGCTACCCAGTAGTGGGAGTGGTGGATTGAATGGTAGGTCTACTTTTGGTTCTTTCAGGAATCTCCATACTGCTTTCCACCGTGGTTGTACTAATTTACACTTAAGAGAAATTTTTGACATGTAAATTTTAAAAATGAAATTCTTCTCTATTGGAAATTAAGAAACCCATTCCTACTTAATCCTTGGTTCAAAGAAAATTCAAAGGGAAATTTCAGACTCTAGAGATAGCAGTACAAAAGAGAGCACTTCATAGTACTATGAGAACACAATGAATTCTAGGCTCAAAATAAAACTCATAGTTATGAATGCTTTAATAAAGAAGAAATAATAACAGATTACAGTTTCATAGATAAATACAGTAAAGTTGCATGATACAAAAATCAAAATACAAAAAGTTAAAGTAACTGAGAACTTGTAAACATTTTTTTTTCATTGGACGAATAAACATTTAATGTCATGTATCTCGATACAGTACGTACATCGGCATACACAATTTTATAGAGACAGAGAGATTATAAAGTACATAGCCTGGAAATTATGAGTTAATGTTTTAGTGCAGTAAAAATAAATAAATAAACAGGCAAAGATTATTAGTGTTATGCCATCTGTACATCTGGAGAAGTGAATTACAGGTCGACTGATCAGCATGTTCAAATTCCTGAGGTGCAATGAGGCCTCGAGTGCTCCGGAAATAGTGAGAGCCCCTGTGGCTTCCCATGGAGTGTATAGTAATGGAAAATGTAGTCAGAGAGTTATTTTGGGTGACTGACAGATCATTAGGGGAAGGTGATAAAATAACCCATTTTGAAAAGTGTGAAGATGAGATATGTTCATAGGTAAGATTTTTCTAACTTTAGAAGGTTAAAAATATTGTTTGTATTTTTCCAGGCAACAAGAAACTAAGGGAGGCAAACTTTTATAAAAATGATATAACTTTAATTGCAAAGGTTATACAAAAGTGGAAACAAAAGACAAATATACTTAATGTTATAATTTAAGTATTAAAATATAAAGTACCTGAATGGAAATAAAGTAACCACCTAGAGGAAAGGCTGTAGCACAATGGGTTTCTGGTTTCCCGGATAAGACTACACAGTTGATGATGCCATTGTCAATTAATAAGATTCCAGGGCATCATTAATTCTCCTGCCCTAAATCTGGAGTCAGATACTCTCCCTGAACTCCTACTCTGTTTTAGGGCAAGTTAGCAGTAAAAAATTAAATATGAATGCATTTCAAAAAGACAGTAATTGATACTGAAATTTCCTGGAATTTTTTTGGTACATTTTTATGTCGCCAATGCCTGTACACTACTTGGTATTTCTGTAGTCTCTCTTAAAGAATATCGTACAACAAATAGGGAGAATTTCCCCCCTAATACTCTCCTATTCATTTTCATGGTAACTGATACCCAAACAAGTCAACCAGACATCATGCTTCTTGAAACTTTCAGGTTACCAATCTGTTTAGGGACTCATAATTCCATATTTTATACTCCAGGTAGCATTTGATAAAGCCTGGCCACCACGTTGAATTTGGCTAAAATCACTTAAAATAGTCACGGTGTACCTCAGTACTGACATTCAGCTAGAGCCAGACGATAGCAGCATAAGAGCTGAAACCATCCTTATTATCGTAGGTGTTCATTCTGATGGGCTGGTGTTCATGTAGTGCTACTCGTTAAATGTTTTTTAGATTCAGCCTTTAATCATCTATAAAAATATACATTGCCTAGATAGAGGAATAACTCAGTATTAGGGGTGTCGCTTGTTGAAGTATCCCTCTCAGAACATTCTGTTATTATTTCCATATCCTCAAAGGGCTAGTGTTCCTACAGGGATGAGAATGGTCCCTCAATGTCCCTTAGGAAAAGGCGCAGCTGTTTTCTGTTTTTAGGTGAAAAGTTTGCTTGAGGTTTGGGTAGTTCCACAGGTGAGCAGATTTAAAAACATTTTAATTTTTTTAGTTTTAATTTTTGAATTGAAACCTTCTTACAAATCATCTTTATTTTTTAAAGAAGGAAACGGGGTAGCTAGGCTCTCTTCTCCTATTTTCTTTCTTCAGATACCACAGAAAACTTAAGCCAAAATTCTAATGTCTGGAAAAGGAAAAATAAAAACAACGTACAGCCTTTCAGGAAATCTTTTTGCATAACAGTTCCCACCCTCACCTTTTATTTCAGATCTCTTTAGTGCAGAATGGTCATCTTTTTTTTTTTTTTTAACCTAAATAAAACATTGCTGGAACAAAAAATGAGCTTTCTGATAATTAAATTGTCTCAGGAGTATTTCAATTCCATATTTTTAAATATTTCATTTGGAAGTTATATTTTTTCAAGTATAAAAATATTTCTGAGAGGCTGTCCTCTATACACTATTAACATGAAGACAAATATGGTGTCAAACACTTATAGAAAAGAAAAAAGAAAATTAAATTGTAAAAACCCCACTCAAATTAGTATCCAAGATAACTGTATCTTTCTTTGCACATGGCGTTTTCTGTAACAACAGAGATCAACACACACATATTGAAATAGAATTACTTTAAAAAGTAGTATGAATCTTATCATTTCCAGTGCAAATGAAAAAGCAGAAACCATTCTTAACTCTTTTTAGCTCCACCAATATCCAAATTCTTAGCAGTTTTTCAGTTTCCTACTAGACTGAGATTTTCTTTCCGTATAACTAATCATGAATAGTATCATTTCGGATGCTAATTGACCTTTAACATATCAGGTTCTATAAAACGTTTCTTCAGTTCCTCGCTTTTATGAGCTGTTTGTTTTTCCCATTATTAGGTTAAAATAGTGATTTACATATTCTGAGGCAAGCAGTTTTTTTCTGAATCGTGAATGTGGTTGAACAGAATCCGGATTGCCGTTCATTTTCTTAATGATGTTCTTTGAAAACGAGTTTTTCTCAATTTTAATAAAGTCTAATTTATCAGTTATTTTCCTCTGAAGGTAGAGACTTTAAGTCCAAAGAAATCTTTGTCAGTCACAAAATTGAACAGATATTCTCCCACATTTTCTTCTGGAAAAAGGGTCTTCATGTTTTTTTCTTTTCATATTTTCTTTTCGTTTTTTAAACTTATTCATATTTTTGATAACTGGTATCTTCTTTGATCCTCACATTAACTACTCGAGGTGTACAAATCAGGCTTTATTATTACTCTATTTTACATATAGGGGAAAAAATGAGGATTAAGCCTGGATGCATTGCCTTAGGGCCTGTGATCCCAGCACTTTGGTAGATCACGAGGTCAGGAGTTCTAGACCAGCATGATCAACATGGTGAAATCCTGTCTCTACTAAAAATACAAAAAATTAGCCGAGTTGGTGGCTATTTCCACGCACCCATAATCCCAGCTCCTCAGGAGGCTAAGGCAAGAGAATCACTTGAACCCAGGCGGCACAAGTTGCAGTGAGCTGAGATCGTGCCACTGCACTCTAGCCTGGGCTACAGAGCAAAACTATGTCTCAAAATAAAAAAAGAAATTAATGAGGATTAAAATATTAAGGGATACTCTAAAGGTTATACAGTTAGAAAATCTGGGTGTTAATTCTAGAATTGAGCCCTAGTCTAGTGCAACGTCTTCCCCGCTACACTGCAAACATCTCCAAAAATGGAGTCTCAATCAAGACTATGGATTTAAATGCCAGGCACAAAATTATCTTCATTACTGGAAAAATAACTAAGAGTTACAGCAAGTTAGTATTAATGAAAAAAAGGAGCTCTTTTTTAACTAGCCAAAAAAAATCTATAAAATATAGTAATAGCTTAATGGCAAAATTGTCACGAGACACGAATCAATTGGCATTTGATATTTTCATTAGTAAAATTAATTAGGTACAGCTTGCAAGAGTGTAACATTCAAATTAGAAAACCTATGAAAAACAGGCCTCATTTAAAGAAACATGGCATTAAAATGCTAAAGCCAAGGGATTCTTTCAAGAGTATTTATAAGAGAGTCAGTGTATAATTCTGCACCTGTTGTTAAGAGGACGTACAACTGGTCAAATTCCTATTTGAATTAGCATCAAAGATTTTAAAAAATAGCCTCTCTGTAAGTTTTCCTGCTCTTGTGAATAGAGATTTGTCTTTTGCGAGGGAGGAGTGGCGGACTGTCATTCTCCGCGGACAGCACCTGTTAAATTTGGCAGACTTGAGTGTCTTAAGCTGCTGACATGAATAGCTTTCCACTATGTGGGTAAAGAGGCCGCCAGTACTTTCTGATGAATGAATCCATGGCATGCTAATTTTGGTATCCTTGAATTATGTGACTAGTTCAATGTTTATGTGCTGTTTTGAAATACAGTTCATCTCAGTCAGTTTGGAAACATATTATACAGCTTTAAATTTAACGTTTTGTTTCATAAAAAGTTTGTTTTGATGTTGAGCAATGTCAAAATTAATGTATTTTTCATCCTAAAATTCATGGTTTTAGTAAATATAATTAAACTGTTTGTATTAATATAAAGTTGCATTTTGTGCTTTCCGTAAGATTAATAGTTAATGGTAGGTTTATATGAATAAATATAATTCTGTGTGGCACATTTTTATACAGTGTGGTTAAGTAAACAGACATATCAGGTAAATTATGTTTTCATGTCAAATGAAGTCATTTAATAAACATATATCACATGTAAGTGTAGATTTTGCATCTTATCTTTGTAAAAATCTTTGTATTTAGACTAACAATACAAGTATATTTAAAAGTATAATCAAGATGGTTTCGAACATTAGTGAAAAGTGTTTGTATAGGTTCACTTCAACATGAACAATATTTATAAGAAATAGAGTTTAGGCCAGGCACGGTGGCTCAAGCCTGTAATCCCAGCACTTTGGGAGGCCGAGCCAGGTGGATCATGAGGTCAAGAGATCGAGACCATCCTGGTCAACATGGTGAAACCCCTGTCTCTACTAAAAATACAAAAAATTAGCTGGGCATGGTGGTGCGTGCCTGTAATCCCAGCTACTCAGGAGGCTGAGGCAGGAGAATTGCCTGAACCCAGGAGGCGGAGGTTGCGGTGAGCCGAGATCGCGCCATTGCACTCCAGCCTGGGTATCAAGAGTGAAACTCCGTCTAAAAAAAAAAAAAAGAAATTAAGTGGAGAAATGCTTATGGTAATGTTTAGCAAAATAAAAATGCTCAAATAAATGCAGTTTAGCTGTTCTTTTCCTAAAGTATTGTTAACTTATTTCCTCTATTTCCTATCTGTGTTTTCAAAACTCAGTTGAAATGTTATCTCCTTTCTTGAAAACTTTTCTTAACTCTTTTTTATAACAAAGTCATAAACTGTCTTTTAGAATTCAGTATTTCTCCACTGGGTCTTAATATATTTTTATCATATTTATTTGCTTATGTTTTCCTTTTCCAATAGAAAGCAAGACCTCAGAGACAAGGATTGTGGTTTACTCATGAGTTAACCCCTTGACTTAACATAATGAACATCCAAAACATGTTTATGATAGATATAAAATCGGGCCTATAAACATGAGAAGGGTAACACTAAATGTTGCCTGGAGAAAACCTTAACTGTGTAGATTTATGTCATATGCTTTATAGTCTCAAATCTGGCTTGAGTAAACTCTTAAGTATCACTCAGCAATATATTCACGTGTTTGCTCATTTCCTACAGTGACTTGAAAATGTTTACTACTTCATTCAGGTTTCCCTACCCACCTTTCCTTCTAATGCCCTTTACGCATAAAAGTCAGTAAAATAATTCATAGTCAATATGATTTTGCAAGTCACACTCTCAAATGTCTGGTGACAAAGATCTTTTTTCTTTTTCTCTTCTTTTCTTTTCTTTCCATTCTTTTCTTTTCTTTCTTCTTTTTTGAGATGGAGTCTCTCTCTGTTGCTCAGGCTGGAGTGCAGTGGTGCAGTCTTGACTCACTGCAACCTCCGCTTCCCGGGTTCAAGCAATTCTCCTACCTTTGCCACCAGGGTAGCTGGAATTACAGGTGCGTGCCACCGTGCCCAACTAACTTTTGTATTTTTAGTAGAGACAGGGTTTTGCCCTGTTGCCCAGGCTGGTCTCAAACACCTAGGCTCAAGCAATCCACCTGCCTCGGCCTTCCAAAGTGCTGGAATTACAGGCATGAAACACCACTCCCGGCCGATCTTTTTTTTTATTTCTGTGATACAATCTTCTGACAGTAACTCATCTCTTTTACTTAATGCAGAAATGTATTCTAAGCCCTTTTAATTATATTCCTTCTAAATCTGAAGTTCAACTCTGGTTTGTAATTTCACTGCATTCAGTTATAAAATCCCTCTCATGGTTTTTTCTCTCCTTCTCTCTTGGGTTGATTCTAAACCTAGCATGGATTTTCTAAGCCCGTCCCTTGTGGAACTCCAGTTTTATTTGCCTATCTCTGCTGACACCATTGAGATGTATATAATGGAGACTCAGGCTGTGAAGGAGACAAAACTACACAGGCCACTCACCCTGTTTCTCGTCTTTTTACTCGGGTCAGTGAGGTCCTTTGTCCTTTAATGTCCTGACCCAAAGAAGGACTTGGCCATTCTAGCAGCCATTCGGATGCCCACCGATCTCTGCTCCTGGTATCTCTGCAAAGCTACACCCAGCCTCAGTTTTGCAACTCTACAGGTAGCCTGCAGGCTCCTTTTGCCCTGATCCCCAGGTTTAATAGGATTCAATTATTTCTCTCCCCTGATCCCTGCTCACCACAAATGCTACCTATACCAAGGCTCAAAACAGAGGGCAAAGCACAAAGAATAACATCTGAGCTCTTTGCGGTTTCCTACAATTCTCTTGTCTGGAATGAGCTACCAAGTCATTTTCTGACTCATGCCTGCTTTCTGATATTTCTTGCTTCATACCTGGAAGAAGTGAATAATTTAAGGCTTTGGTTTTTAACTTACGCAATAACTTCTTCACCTCAAATCATGTATAACTCATGTTTAGCTGTCTTCATTGAAATAAAGAGTTTCATAATACTAGTAAATAAATTGTTTAGGTTGGTGGGGATCTACCATTCAAAAACTTGGAAGTCTTGGCCTGGTGCAGTGGCTCATGCCTATAATCCCAGCACTTTGGGAGGCCTAGGCAGGCAGATCACCTGAGGTTGGGAGTTCAAGACCAGCCTGACCAACGTGAAGAAACCTTGTCTCTACAAAAATACAAAATTATCCAGGCATGGTGGCGCACACCTATAATCCCAGCTAGTCAGGAGCTGAGGTAGGAGACTCACTTGAACCGGGGAGGTGGAGGTCGAGATCGCGCCACTACACTCCTGCCTGGAAAATAAGAGCGAAACTCCATCTCAAAAACTAACAAACAACAGTAATAATAATAATAATAAAGCTAGAAAGTCTTTTTATAATTTCTGTAAAGTCAAGTAGCATCATTCGTAGAGTGGAAGGTAAGACAGTTGTCATGTTATATAAGAATCGGCATTTATAAAGTATCTAACATAATTTATATTTAATGAATATAATCAATACGCACTTCTTTCATTCTTTCAGTTTCATCTTTCTTACTTATCTAATATTGAGTTTTAAGATATTGAAGCATGGCTTTTGCTCCATGATTTCTGTCTTCTTCCGTCAGTCTTAAAATAATGGCCAGCTAACTGCCAGATCAAATGGCTTATAACTTCTTGTCAACCTGCAAATACTTAAAAACTGAACTAGCATTTCTTCTTTTTCAAATTCTCTCTTTTCAGTTTCTGTGATCTCACATCCTCTCCATGTGCCACTTCTGTCATCACACCACTATCGTTCCAGACAGTTCTTGTATTGTACTTGTTTCTCCTCCCCTCTAATGCATACCTTCAGGCCTTTTGTTTCTAGTTCCAAGTCTGGAATTTTTACCTTGGAGAATATTCGTATGTCTAGTTGGGATGTGTCTCCCTAGCTCCAGTCTCAGATCACTTCAGTTTTTCCTTCATGTGGCAATTGGAGTATTTTTTTTTCCAAAAAATAAAAACTGGATAAAATGACATCTCTATTTACTCTGTTTCATCTGTAATTCTCCATAGCTCACAAAGTAAAAAATCATATTGCCTTGGGCCTTAAAAATTGTACTTCTGTCTTTTTTCCCAAACCTCTTTCAGTAGAGTCAAGAGATTAATAACAGAAGGTTTTATTCAGAAAGAGTTATGTTCAAATCATGGTTCTTTCATTATTTATTGTCTAATGGTGAGCAAGACACATAGCTACACTGTATACCTTAGTTTATCTACAAACTGGGGAGAAGTAATACCTACTCATCCAGATAGTGTGAGAACTTAAAACAGATCAATTTGATTAATTACTATACCCCAGCTTTTAAATAAGCATTTTATATAAATATATATTTAATTTATTTGGGGTCAATTTAACTAAATGACTGCTTGAATTTCAAGTGTTTCATAAATGCTGATAGGTAGCAAGTGCTCAATAACTGGCGAACATGATTATCCCATTCACATTTCTCATGCTCTTCTAGGTTTACCTTTGCTTCCTACTAGTATTTTGGACAAGTCTCTTGTAATATTTATTCATGAGTGAAAATTAAGGTAAGAATAATGACTCCCTCAAATTATAAGTATTTTGCAGACTATATAAAAAAATTTTGTGTATATAAGAAAATGAATTAGATGGAAAAAAGAAAAATGTTTGCATATGTTAAAATTGTAAGCTCACGATAATTTAAATTTCAATGAAGAAAGTAATAACCAAAGCATTATTTTAGGTTAAAAATTTGCAAAAATTAGCTGGGCATGGTGGTGTATGCCTGTAGTCCCAGCTACTTGGGAGTCTGAGGCAGGGGAGTTGCTTGAACCCAGGAGGTGGAAGTTGCAGTGAGCCGAGATTGCCCCACTGCATTCCAGCCTAGTGCTTGGTGACAGAGCCAGAGTCTGTCTCAAAAAAAAATTTTCTTTTAGGCAAATGAGATTATTCAAAGAGTAAAGGCAGGGAAGAAGGTGAGCGGTAGACTGGAATATGTAAGCCTTAGAGAAAAACTGCAATTAGCACGTTGCTAATGGGAATAGAAAAGAAGGAATCCATGTGGCCGCTGAGTTCAGCTGCGGGGGCAGAGGCAGCTAGGTATCTAGACAGACAGTGATTTTGTTAAACAATGTGTGTTCGATCTTTACATGCATTGCTAATTAAGTCAACTTTTAAAACAATCAGATATATTGAATTTTTTTCTAGATGAATTAAAATTTTAAAACAGATGTATTAAAAGACAGATGTATTAATTTTTTTAAACAAAATATAAAGAAAATTTTCAAAAACTAATAGCAATATATTATATTCTTGAGATTTAGAATACTAATACTGTCTTAATATGATTGCACCATATTAGAAGTTCTCTCTTGGAATTTTTTTATCTTTAACAATGTAAGAAACCAGGGCATGCACCTCTTGTTGTGGGGTGAATAGAAGATGTTTGCTACACATACAAACACACAGACACTCACACAGCCTAGTCCAAATCATCTTATTATTTCTAGACTTAACTTTAAGTGCATTTCATGGTAAGATAATTTTGTTCCACAAGAAGTTAGCTACTATAGTAATATGTGCATTATTTTACCTATTTATATCTTGGTATAGAGATAACAGAGTTAGAGAAATATCCAGACATTTTAATAAAATAGAACGTAATGATATATCCTGTGTTGTATTCTGCCTTTTTGCATATATTGTAGACAGCCTGCAATATTCAGATAATATGAAGAATATCAACTAATACAGAAATAATTATTCAACAATTTATAATTTATAATCCACCCCTTTACAAAATCATGATTTGAGATAAATATATGATGCTCTATTAGCCTGGGGCTATAACCAGAAATCAAAGAGTTGTATGTAGGTATCACTGGTAATTTTATTAAAAGCAAATATATTTGTCATTGGCATGGTTATTGTTATTTCCGTGGAGCACGAAATGTACACAATTAAGATTTCCGGCTACTTCTACAATATTACTTTAATTTCCAAAAGTGGTTTCTGTTGCCCCTTTGTATACATACACACCACAATTAAACACTACCACTGTGTTAAAAATTATAACATTTCTAAATGCTTTGGAAAAGAAGCATTTGGTTTACTAAACCTCATGCACCCCCGATTCTATTAACAAATGGAAGAAAAGCATCAAGCTTAACTGAAACAGGGACTATTCCCAGAAGCATTTCCATAAAAGAGCTTTTAACAAAATGATTACCATTAAAAACCTATCATTTAAAAATTCTTTAATGGCAGCATTACCAATTCTTAATTTTTATTGAGTGTTTTTATCAGTAGCTTGAAAGGATTAATTCCCATATGCATTTGTTACCACAAATGCAGTAATGATTTGTGCAGATTCAACCAAGAGAATTCATCTAGGTTTCTTGGTAAGATTATCTTTAAGAACGGTCAGAGTCTTATCAAGACAGTCATTGGCAGACATTTCTGATGCTAATCGATGTATATACATTTACTATTCTAGATGCCAGATCATCCTTAAATAACATGTGGACTTTAGCAGGTGACTACACTAGTCACTAAACCTGTAGTAAAGGGGGCTGAGACACACCTGTCCTCTGACTTTTCCCAGCCTCCTCTGGAGGTTTGTTGCCCTGTCCTAAATAAAGGCTCATGTTTCTAGCTCTGTAGGATCAGTGACACCAAATGTTGACACTTTATTATTACTCATATATTTAATTTCTGAGCAGTATGCAAATTAAATATCCTTCCCAAAAGCATGGATTAAAATGTAGGTTATCATTTTATAAATCAGATCATGTAATTTTATTTTTACCCATTTGCTCTGGAATAAAATGTAAGTCCCTCATCTAACCCACTTAGTTTGTATGACTCCTGCCTGTCTCTGGACACTCTTCTAGAATCTTTCAACCCTACTGTTTCCATCACTTCCCAGAATAATTATACATCTTACTAAAAGTATAATTATAGCTGGAACATCATAACTAGTCTATGCCATTCCACTCCTGCCCTTCTTATGTATTCATTCTCCACACAGCAGTCCTGATGTTTATTTGGTAAACCATACTTTTTTCCGCCCTGATTTTCTTTTCACCAATGCTAAAATCGAAATCTGTTTCTTATGACTAACATAATTCTGCCTTATCACTCTCAGTGAGCTCACGATGTTACAGCCACACTGATCTTTTTTATCCCTTACATGCCACGCTGAGGTATTTGCACTCTACCTGGAACACATATCCTTTGCCCATCTTTGCATAGAGAGCCATTTCTAATCATATGGCTTTCAGCTGAAATATCACCTCCACAGAGAGGCTTTCCCAAGGCTTCCTAACTACTATAGTCCTCATGCATTATTCTCTATCACGTCATACCTTTAACTGTTTCACAGCACTTAGGCTTTCTTAATATTTTCCTGTTTATTTATTGTTTCACTTATTTATTGAGAATGAAAGTCCCAACGGGACTATTTCTTTTCTTTGCTGTTGTATTTTAAATCCCCAATACAAGAAATGTAGTAAGTGGCTTTTGGGTTTTTTGTTTTGCTTTTTTGTTTTATGTGTCTGGTTTGACTTTTTTGAAACTTAAGTACAGAGATATAAGTTATATGTCATAGTTACCATTTTCTTTCTAGGCCAGGACCCTGCCTTATATCATGAATATATGTATTTTGCCTTTTTACATCCCATATCCTGACTTCTATTCCCTTCCCCAAAAGACACACTCACCGTATAGGGCTTGATATGTGTTCTTAAATGTAGATGTGCTATTGTAATACATAAGTACACATACTTAATTTGTATTAATTGTATTATACATTGCATTTGTTACAGTTTTACATCAACCATGTTTTTAAGATATATTCATTCTTCTCTGCCTATATCGTTTGCTGTTTAATTGTTGTACAATAAATATTTTTAACCTACATCCATTATACTTTTCATCCATCGTACTTTTTTAATCCATTCCCTCCTCATGTGATTCCAAACTATCTGTAACACCTACCACTCTATACTATGCCACAGTAAATATGCTGCTGCCTGTCCTGCCTCTGATTTGTGGGGATTCTTCTGTAACATAAGGTCAAAAGTAAAACTCCTCAGTAATAATGCATATGTTTATTTTCAGCAAAACAGTAGATGTTTAGTAAATATTTGTTGCATTAATCATTTAGTACTGTATAATAAACTTTTACATTATAATTTCATCCTATGGATAAGTAAGAATTAACCATATATATAATGTATTGCAAGCTCTTAGAGAATACATGGATAGCCTTAGTATAATCTATAAATTGTTGGTTATCTATGGCTGCAAAACAAATTTCTCTAAAACTCAGAAAATTAAAACAACAAACATTTATTATCTCATAGTTTCTGGAGGTCAGGATTTTGGGAGTAGCTTATTTAAGTGTTCTTACTCAGAATCTTTCATGAAGTTGCAGTCCAGCTACCCGCCAGGCTGCAGTCATCTGAGGGCTTCACTTGGCCTGGGAGAATCCGCTTCCAGGATGGCTCACTAGCATGACTATTGGCAGGAGTTGTCAGATCCTTGACAGGTGGACTTGTCAAAGTGCTTTTTGAGCGTCCTTGTGATGAGTTAGCTGGCTTCCTTCAAAGTCAGTGATCCACACGGTAGAGTGAGAAAGAAAACACAAAGCCTTTTATGACTTATTCTCAGAAGTTACAGTCACTTTCATCATTTTCTGTCAGTTAGGTGCAAATCTTTTCCACACTCAAGGAAAGGATAATTAAGCCCTACTTCTTGATGAAAGAAGTTTCAAAGAACTTGTGAACATATTTTATATTCACCACAAAATCCTAAGGCTATAATAGAATACAATATTGTGTAAGCTCTGAATAAATGCACATTTATTATGCTATGTGTTTGATTCTGTAAACATTAGATGTCAACCTTATGCTAAACACTTTTATAAATAATGTGAAGAATAAGATGAATAGTTAAATTTTATGCTATGAAGAAACTTACAATTGTATAAAAAAAGATACAAACCTTAAAATGCAATTTGATAAAGATACATTGAAACAAGTTTTACTATAACCCAATATAATACAAATATCTAAGGTAACAAAGTTCCACATGATATAATACAATACACTACAAAAATTGTAATGCCATAACATGAGGGCACTGTTAACATAAGTGAAATTAACCCGAATCTGTCTGGAAATAAAATTTTCACAATGAAGTTATAATGTTAGCCAAGATTTAAATAATGATTGTTAGGTAGTTTCTAGATAAATTACCCAGCTATAGGAGGCTATAAGCAGAAGAACATGATATGCAAATATACAGAATCATGAACATTGCAGACGTGTTCAGGAATCTATAGGCCATTGGCAAACTTGATAAATAGGTCCTGAGTGTTTCATAAATTTTATATTAAGGACTATTACAAATTGATATTAAGATCACAGACAATTGACAAGCTTTCATTTGAGTCTAATCATTTGCTTCTACACATTAGCCAGGACAGTTTAAACCTTCACTGCACAGTTTACATATGTTTTCTTAGCCATCCTCACAGCCCTATGTTGTAGGTGCTCTCATACCCATATATTTCCAAAGTCATCATTGCAAATGACCAATACAGAATATTAGATCTGATAATGCCCTGCATCTGTCATAGTTTAGAGTTTCTAGCTCATAAATTCAAGGAGGAAGATGGGGTAAATGAAAATTGAATTGTAAATAGGAGCAAGATCATGGAGAGCTTGATAGGCCCAAAATGTGAATTAATTGTGGGCTGAATTGTTGAAGCAGGGGAATGATACTGCCAGAATTACTTGAGAAATATTTCACTATGGTGATAGTATATAATATAGCTAAGAAAGGTTGAAATTAGAGGCAGGGAACATTAGGCAATAGATGACAAAGATTGTCACAGAAGAAGGGCATAAATACAAGATACACTTAGGAAATAGAAAAGACAGACCTTGTATACTGCATGGATGTGTGAGAATGTGAGAGGCAGAAGCCTTTAGAAAAACATAAGTTTATAACCTGGTGTCTATATTGACAGAGATATTATGACCATGTTAGGATAGCTGCAGTAGTTATTATGGTTATTATTGTTGTTATTACTATATCAGGTTCCTGAAAATTATACATTATTAGTTAATCTCAACATCTTAACTCATGAATATCCGTTCAGTGAAGATTGCTGCCAAAACATCCTGTATCCACTTTACTTTGAGTCAAAGCTTTGTACGCAGCTTATGGTAGCATGATTTTGGAGTTAGCTTCCCCATACACACACACCTTTTACTGTTAGATAACCCAACCTCGCTTGGTCCTAGTTTCTTCATCTATAAGTGAGGATAATAATATGTATCTGTAACAGTTAGGGCAAGCTGATAGAACAAATAGACTCATAATGAGTAATGAACAAACACAACAGGGATTTGCTTTTTCTCATGAAAAGAACCAAGGTGATAGGACATGGGGATCGGGATTGAACTGGTATGAAAACTGTATTTTTGCTCCAGATAATCATTGAGGAATCCCAGTGGATGGTGGCTTTGCGTTTTTGATGAGTGGCTTCCAAGGTTACCTGGTACATTAGGATCTGGTCAGCAAAAGGGGCAGGAGGATGTGCGAAAGCGCCACCTGTTTTTTGAGGGGCCTAACCAGTAGTTAACTCTGCCATTCATCCTCACTGTGTTGTCAAGAACCTGTCACACGGCCATACCTGGGTGCAAAGCTGACTGAGAAACACAGTCCCTGGCTGCACACTCACTTCTTACTGATAACTTTAAAACGTCCTGTCAATACTTAGAGTTGTTTAGAACACTAGGTAAGATAATGCACGGGGTGCTTTTAGAACAGGATCTAGAATATGAAAAGTGCTCAGCTAACATTAGGATGAGGGAAAGTGAGGTGGACAGGAGGCAGAGGACACTCTTCCTTGCTCTGCCCGGGACCTTCATAGTTAATAAATTTTTCTACTCTTGAGATGATTAAAATAATGCTTAGGGTTAGTGAAATCAGTGAAAAAGTTTTAAAGACACAAAATCTAGTTGATTAATTACAAGAGTAAGTCAAAAAATGTTTTGATACAAGACTTAAATTGAGTAAAACAAACCAACAAACGAGAAACAGCATCAAGAGTTTGGGCCAGATGTGGACTCCTGATTTCTCAAAGGGCAGCATGAAGACAGGGCACAAGAAAGAGAAGAATTTTTGTTTGTTTGTTAATAATAATTTTTTAAAATGAATGCATATAGTCAAACAGCTCAAAGATTTGGGTCAGATCTCTTATTTGCTCATAAAAATTTCTAAACTAGAGAGATAAGAAACACATCAAAAGTCAGAAATCTTTCTCGTAGTAGCAAAATTAATATCTGGATATGATGCTGGAATTTTTTCCTGTGCGGTTCTACTAAATGATTTTGCCTGAACTGGGAAACTATTCATTTGTAAGCACGGCTCTATTGAGATTTGTATTCAGAAACTCAAAAAATAAATTCATGACTCCAGAATAGATACTTGAATCTTATGGGATACTTATCTAAAGAATGAGTTTTTTGGCCACCATGTTCTTGTAAAATGAGAAATGGCTGTCTTATTTATTTGCTTATCATCATCATTATTCTCTTATTCTGTCTTGATTTTAGAAGTGTAACATGCAAATAACATTCTGTGTTAATCATTACAGTATGTAGAATTAATATACACATTCCTCTGGAAATTGTGACTTTTGGGAGAAATTGTTAAAAGAATAAGAAAGACAGCTAACAAAGCAGCTAAAAACAATCTTTTGTTTGCTAACATCATCTACAGTTTAAAAGTCCTCATCACGTCACTAGCATTCTCATTCTTCACACTAAGCATGCTGCTCTAAACACAGATTGGCTTATTGTCCTTAGTGTTCAAAAACTGCACCTGTTCTTTTCTAATGGTATTTAAAGGAACATAATGCTGTAATTATCTGCTGCATGAATTACAAGTATCCCCAGAACTGGTAAATAATACAACACTACAAACTGAAATTATAATTCAGTGCTTATTTGCATGTAGATGACCAAAAATATATTTCTCCATGCACTCTTCATCTAGTAGATGAAGATAAGATAAAATTCTATCGTTTCACTTTTAAAAGATAGCTCTGTTTCTTTAAAATTACTGGCTGAGCTGAATACATTTTGCAATTGCTTTACATAGAGGAAACTAACAGTAAGAAGAAAATGAATTGAAAAATAAGATTTGTTTATTAAATTTCTCACTCTGATGTCCCTAATCTTGATCCTTTCTTAGAAGGAATAATCGAGTGGTTTCGTGTAAATGAGATTATCAGATAAAATCAAATTGATTTATTTACACTTTGGAAAAGGATATATGTATAAATTAAAACACAGTGAATATTTTATTCTGACTACTCTTTATAAACATGGTAGACTTGGCAAATCAAATCAGAACTTTCAAGTATTTATTATTATGAGATAATAATCAGACATACCTATAAGATTTTAAAATTATTTCACATGTTCTACTGCAGAACTGGCATTAATATAAATATCTGGTTTGATCTAGTGAAAGTCAAGCTTTGATAAATAAATTGAGTCAGGAAGGATCTTCAGAGCACTAGCTATATTTAAGATATGTTATATCCAGTATCGCTTTTCATCACGTATATCAGAAATTAGTTTGCATGATTTAATCTTTCTCTTGATTCTCTGCTACTTCAGGCATACATGAAGACAATCCATCTTTTATGTGTTAAACTCATAAATCACAGCAAATATCAAGTAGGAGTTAATCCTGGATGCATAATTTATTAATAAATAATGTGTATTGAGTGTGGAATAGTATCACATTCTACCATTTTCATCAGCTATTGGGCAGACTTCTAAGAAATTAAATTCTATACCAGGTTGATATTTGAGTTCTGTGAAATCAGTGGACAACAATAACCTTATTCATCAACCAACTCATGTCCATTAGATGTAGACATACATCAATTGTAAATCAATATATCACTGAGAAGCTAGCAAAATTAGTTTGTGAATGATAAAACTGAATTGTCAGTTATGTTGTAGTTACGTGATATTTATATAACAAGCAGATGAAGATATTTAATTACAAAAGAATACAATTAAAGGTCATTTTAAAGTCTGGGAAAGTATTTCTGGGGGCTTACTATATAATAACCTTCACATATATCACAGAATCTAAATCTTACCACAACCACATAAAGTGGTTATTTATTTCTCCATTTATCTAGAGGAAGAAAAACAAAGTTCAAATAATTAATGTATGCAATTCACATGATTATTAAACTATAAGATAGAAATGTGGACTGACTACTGAGTCTCTGTGCATCCTCCTCCCTAATTTTTCCAGCTCTATTGTGTTTAGATGGAGCCATGATACTAGTTACAGCCAATGGATTGAAAGCAGTGTGGATATTACTTCCAGACCAAAAAAGTTTTACTCAGTTAATCACTCTTTGGCTTTTTGCTCCCTACTCTCTTGATCCTGGAATCTTCAAGTTGAAATAATGAACAAGATTACACTGCTATAACATATAACGATGTAACACAACGAAAGTTCATCTTGCATTCTCTCTCCCAGCCCAAAAAAATATTAGAAGGGACTCAGTTACTTATCATCCCTCAGATACCCAGGCTGATGGGTGGTCCAGTGTGCTATATACGCCTGTAATTGCTAAGTCAGGAAGTAAACTGAGTTATGCAATCCTTACTAAGTCTTTCTTCCATTCTTCCAGAAGTGACATTACTTTCATTCTTATTTCATTGGTAAGAAAATGTACTTGGCCGCAGTGATGTTTAGTTTTATGTGTCAACTTAGCTATGCCATAGTACTCATTTATTGAAATAATAATTGTTGGTGAAACAAAAACTCATCTAACTTTTAGAAAGCATATGTGTTCAGAACTATAAAAAGAACAAAAAGACAGGTCAAAAACTAATTATATGTTGGTAGAACTGACATTTGATTAAATACCTTGAAAAACAACTAATCTTTTACAAAATGTTTTAAATAGCCCAATGTGTTATATTTTATGTGAATGAACTGCAAACACTTTAAAATACTTTAATAATATTTCAAATTTTATATATATATATATATATATATATATATATTTTTTTTTTTTTTTTTTTTTTTTTTTTTTAGACAGAGTTTCTGTCTTGTTTCCCAGGCTGGAGTGCAATGGCGCGACCTCGGCTCACCGCAACCTCCGCCTCCTGGGTTCAGGCAATTCTCCTGCCTCAGCCCCCTGAGTACCTGGGATTACAGGCACGCGCCACCATGCCCAGCTGATTTTTGTATTTTTAGTAGAGACGGGGTTTCACTAAGTTGACCAGGACGGTCTCGATCTCTTGACCTCGTGATCCACCCACCTCGGCCTCCCAAAGTGCTGGGATTACAGGCTTGAGCCACCGTGCCCGGCTATATTATTAACCACATGCATTTTTATTAGGTATCTCTTAGGCAAATGAATACAGAATATATTATTCTACAGTTTGAAGGAAAATTTGGAATACCTCTTCAAATATATAATCACCCCTTTTGCTCAGAAATAATAAATTCAGATAAAGATATTAAATATATCAATTTAAATTATAGTTTATTAGAAAAGACTCATAATTCTGCATTACTAATTTTTCTACATTTACAATTTGATTCCATATTGTGTACATTGTTAAGGCACAGTAAGTTTATGATCCAGTCACTTAAGAAATAAATGAATACTGTTTGTGATCAAATTAAATATTTCATTTGTATAAGAACCATATTACACTTTCAGTGCTTACCTGACTAATCATTTGTTAAATATTTGTTTCCTTCACTTCCCTATAAATCCAATGAGGGAAGAAACTATATCCATGTTTAAATTTGAAGAATCCCAGCACTTTCTCTTATGTAATGTACATTCAAAAAGACTATAAGGAGAAAACAGACAATAAACAATCAACAAATATATGCATCAGATAATTTCTGATACTAAAATCTACAAAGGAAATAAACAGGTTAATGTGATAATGATTGACTGGGGAGGAGGGTGCCATTTTATTCAGAGAAATTTCTCGAAAGACGTAAAATTTGAACAAAGACCATGAAAGATGTGGCCAGCTGGTCAATGTAGATCTGATGCAAGGAAATAAATATCAAATGCAAAGACACTGAGCATCGTCAGTGAACTGGGAATTGAAAGTGCTAATACTGAGGTGACCTGCTTCAGTGGAAATAAAAATAAGTAAATACACAATTATAATAACAGGCAGTAAGTCCTATGATGGGGCGGGGGGTGGTATTTTAACAGAATATACCTCTGGAATATTTGGAAGAACACAGGAGAGCCAGGCAAAGCAGACCATGGTGGAAGTGGAGTGGGAATGTGGAATGCAGTTCTCTGTAGTATTGCAGGTAGTTCTGAAAATTCAAGGTAACATACAGAAAGTGCAGCAGTACAATTTAATAGAATTATTTATTTAGAAAGATCAATGTTCCTATGAAATGAACTGCTAGATTTATTTTTAATGATTTATTTTTTAAATTGTTCTTAGGTTAGAAGAATTTCTATCAGCATTTTGTAAGGCCAATGTCCATTTTTTTATTCCAATATTTAAAGATTTTGCACATATAATTATCAATGAATGAAAGCATCTAAGTTCCCCAGTCAAATCAATTCCAATTAAATTAGGGTGTATGTTAAGGTACTCTGAAGAAAAAGATTCAAATGATACCTTACAGAAGGTAGGAGTATTTTTCTCACTTATGTGATTAACTAGGAAGGTTTTTTTTATGGCTGGCATGGTAGCTTCACAGTGTTAGAGGGGCAGTTTCCTTTTAGCTGTTGCTTGTGTGACGACTTCAGCTATCACTACAGTGACTGCATTCCAGCAGCAGTGAAGGAGAAACGAAAAAGAGAGAGCCTGCTCTTCCTATAGAGGCAGGCCTTAAAAGTTGAATACATATCAATTACAATCCAGAGAGCAGAACTTATTCTTCTATCACTATTGGTACAAAAAAAATTTAGAAAATTTGGCCTTTGACTGGCCATGTATGTACTCAGCTAAAAAGTTTCTTGCTATGCAAAAAAAGGAAGATGAGGCCGGGCGCGGTGGCTCAAGCCTGTAATCCCAGCACTTTGGGAGGCCGAGCCGGGTGGATCATGAGGTCAAGAGATCGAGACCATCCTGGTCGACATGGTGAAACCCCGTCTCTACTAAAAATACAAAAAATCAGCTGGGCATGGTGGCGCGTGCCTGTAATCCCAGCTACTCAGGAGGCTGAGGTAG
The DNA here is from genome assembly GCF_048565385.1 of Saimiri boliviensis. Lineage (NCBI taxonomy): Eukaryota > Metazoa > Chordata > Mammalia > Primates > Cebidae > Saimiri > Saimiri boliviensis. Next base: position 5,567,024 of record NC_133467.1, read on the forward strand.
GAGAATTGCCTGAACCCAGGAGGCGGAGGTTGCCGTGAGCCAAGATCGCACTATTGCACTCCAGCCTGGGTAACAAGAGCGAAACTCCGTCTCAAAAAAAAAAAAAAAAGGAAGATGAATATTAACACACAAGTTATAGTCTCAGCCATACCCTCTCATTGTAATTTTAATTTTCAAGTGTTAGATTCATTTTTGGAAATGTAGAAAATTCTTTAAGATAATCAGATGAACCATGCAGAAAATCAATTACATATTCTGAATAGTTATTTCAATCTCACTGCTTATTTCTTCATCATTATCAAAAAAGATTGCATGTTAATAATTGTTGAAATAAATTGTACAACCTATTCTTCAAGGAGAAAAAAAAAAGGTGTGTTTTAAAGCATTGTAAAAGAGAAGAAAGATATATGTGCATATCTATACATTTTATTCAAAAAATAGGGTGTATATATGAGTATATATATTATACATGTATATATATATGCCTTTAATATGCATATGCATTTTTTTGCCACACATATAGGCATATATAAACATGCTCACTATTACCTCTTTAGAATGTACTTCATGTCAGAACTGTTCATTCTGTTTTATTTTTTTAATGCTTTAAAACAGCATGACCTTTATTTAGTTGAAAGGACCCTAGTTAGGCATTTGGATACTTACATTTGAGGCCTTGTTCTGCCACTAATTATCTGTGTGACCTTGGGAAATTATCCTTGTCAATCTGGTTTCAATTTCCTCATCTACCAATTGAAGGTGTTGGACAAGGTGATCTCCAAGGTCTTATCCTGCTTTAATTTCCTTGATTCTCTGACTCATGGTACATTGCAAATGCTGATCTAATTAATTTTCTTAGTCACCTTCATGACACTCTGTGGAATATATTTTCTCATAATGTCCAGAGGTTGATTTGTATCTGTGAAGATTTTAAAATGTTAAATATAAACACGCTTTTTACTTCCATAAATGGTGCAGAGTTGTTTATAAAAATATGCAGTACTTGCATCAGACAACCACACTTCTCCTTTCCGTGTTCTTTGTATATCAATTTGCACATCTCTGCCCCTTCTAATAAGCTTTGAAATTATTTCAAATGTTTTTATACCCACGGTGTTATATATGTTTTGTGTTCAAAACTACTTATTAAATACATAATATAAATAAATGGGTTTTCTAAAATAGTTGTAAACTGTTTAACTTGAAATGATTTTTTTAAAATCCATTAGGTATCACTGTTGTTATTTTTATTGTTAATAAGTATTTATTAAGCAGTTTCTATGTGTTGTACATTTTGATGGACTCTAAGAATAAAAACCTGAGTTATTGCCATCAGCTCTCAAAAGCATAGGATCACTTTAGGGATATAAGGTGTCTTAGTCTGTTGTATGCTGCTGTTAACAAAATTCCACTGGCTAAGTAATTTATAAATGAGAGAAACTGATTTCTCGCCAGAGGCCATAACATCGAATATGAAGGTACCACCATCTGGTGAGGGCCTCCTTGCTATGTCATTCTATAGCAGAACGCAAGAGGGTGAGAGGGCACTCAAGGAAAGCAAGACAGCACGAGAGGGACAAACCTACTTTCAAAACAAACCCACTTTCTCAATGCCCAGCCCACTCCTATGATGCCTATGTTAATCTGTTTACAAGGGCAGAGCCCTGTGGTCTGATCGTCTCATCTTGCAACACTGTTGCATTGAGGATCAAGTTTCCACTGTATATAAACTAGGAAACAAATTCAAACCATAGTGTAAGGGCATATGCCATATATAAGTATAAAGATAATTTAAATGACTTCAGAATCACCAAGGAGTAGTAACTAAAGACAATTCAGAGAATCTCTACACAATTTGTCTATAAAATAAGGGAAGAACTTAGGCAAAGTTTGATGCAAATATCTAAATAAGGGAAATCATTTAAATGAAGTTGTGAATGTGAGCATATTTAGTTAACAATTAAAAGAGAGTTCTTATCCATGGACAGTAAAATACAAATTGCGGCAATTCACAAAATCTAATGGTATATAGGCTTTGAATAATTCACTGTAAATTTTGCAAGGGAAAGTCTATACAGTTTTTCCTTTGGGCTGAATAATATGGTTATTTAGGAAAAAATTTAGAAAAAAAATCAATATTCTAATTAGTAGTAGTGGCAACATTTTGAGTACTATTAAGTACTACTTTGTATAAGTGGTACTAAATGCTACTTTGTATAACTGGCATTAGGTACTATCCAAATATAAGTCATACCAAGTATAACTTAATATACATTTCACTGAGTACTTACGGACATTGAAAATGATGAGACAAGAAAATTTAGAATCTGAATGGATAGAAAGGAAGTCTCAAAAACTGTTCAGATTTCTGAGATTTTACCATAGTTATAAGCTAAAATTTTCACTTATTACTTTTCATAGATGTTAGCAGAAGACACAGACTCCTGAGTCAGAGACCAAGGTCATTATTACTATCGACAAAGCAGGTAGTATAGCATTAGCATATTTGCTCCAGTTCCCTTTGCCTCCATTTCACACAGGGGTTATATAAGTGGTCCAGATGCATTATTTACATGTGATGGGTTTTCATTACAGCTGAGATACTGGGGGCCAAGAGTCCAATACTTTTAGAGCAGGCAGCAAGCATGATAAGCAGTAAACAAGCCAGTTCCCCGCCACCAGTTACAGAAACTTCTCAGTTTGAGAAGACAGCTAAACCTTGAAGTCTGGCACACTCAACAATAATGTGTTAAAAAGTTCAAGTGCTATTGCAACTGTCTGTCCCAACTGAAGAAATGAAAAGTGATTCCCAGTTTCCCTACACTAGACTGTCTGCTATTGAAGGACATGACCTCAGATTTATGCATTTTTATAATCTCGGTTGCTGGCACAGACTAAACACTATCTATATACCCATTTCTGTATTCGTAAGAAATTACTGCAAATTAGATGGTGTAAAACAACAGACATTTATTCTTTCAAAGTTATGAAATACAGAAATCTAAAATCAAGATGTAAGGCAGGTCATGCACCCTCTGAGGGTTCCAGGAGAAAGCGTTACATGCCTCTGATTCCTGGTGTTTCTTGGCGTGCAGCTGCATTACTTCAGTCTCTGCCTCCACTGTCAGATGGCTTTCTTCCCTCTATGTGTCTGCAATCTCCTGTTCTTACAAGGACTTGAATTTGGAGCCTACCCTAATCTAATATGAACTCATCTAAGTTTAACCAATTATATCTGCAAAGACTCTATTTTCAAATAAGGTTATATCTGAGATTCTGAATGAACATGGATTTGGGGAGGACACTGTTCAACCCAGTATAGTATTTATATTCATATCTAGTTGGTGAGTATGTGAATGTATCAATACATGAATGTACACATGAACAAATGTGTGAATTTAAGACTATGTAATTGAGTTAAACAATGGTTCTGATGGCAGAAAATAATATTAAAAGAGAGAAGGATTCAATATTCTACCTGCTGATTAAAGCTGATGGTAGATTGTACAAGTCGAGTGGTCCCACAGGCAGTTGGAGTCATGTCAGTTGAAACATGTCATCTCACTGCTACTACCCTTGTAATATAATATTCTTCACAATGATGAGCCTCTATTATCCCCCTCCACTTAGTCATATTACATTACATTCATTCTACAAGGCTCAGTTCCTTCGCCATCTCATTTGGCTATTTCATTCCATATGATGTTTAGTTTTAAAAATTCCTCTTGCACTTCTTGACATACTCCTAATTTATTTATTTTTTTATTTTACATCATGTATCTGTTCCATATATTTTGAGGTTCTAGTGTAATGAGCGCTTGGAATTCATCAAGAATAGCTCTGCTTTCTTTTCTAATCCTCCCCTTTCCATTTTCCCGACATAATAGTATCTAAAATGATGCTGACAGATAATTAGAACTCAATAAGAACTTACTGCCTAAACTTTCATATTAATGCTTATGCAAGGTTTTCATATGGAAATTAATTTAGATTTTGTCTGTATTTTATATATTTCAAAATAGGGGAACCAAGGTAATAATACTTTTAGTGTTTATTCCTAGAAATATTATTTGCTTCTGTAATAAATACAAACATATCAATAACATATTGATACCAAATTGATTTCAAAAACACTTGATATTTCTGTTTGGATTTTTATCACTCCATATTCTTTGTTGTTTGGTTACCTTAATGTGTGCTCTGTTTTTCTTAATTGTACAATTACCATTGGTCTGCGCTTTTAGTTCTATCATACTGTAAATTTTTTTTGTTTTTATAAAATCGGTTTTGTGTTAATTTCTAATATTATGCTATTTGTAATTGTCTCCATGTCCCCAAATAGTAAAACACATTTTGTTATGCTTTTGGCAATTATACAGTACCAGTAGTGGCAGTCTGCTATTAACAAAGCAAACTATAGCTCTGGCCGGTTTTGTGTTAGATTCAGTGAGAGGTTGCCTTTTAAGACTTTTTTTTTTTTTTTCCAGCTTTTCCAACATGCCTTATTCATTCATGATTTCATACGTAATTTCATTTAGTGGTATTTTCCCTTTGGTTGACAACATGTTGTGCTATACCAAAAGATGTCTTTCTGGTTTGCATTTTTCCAAGTGTGATTTCAATTCTACATGATACATCATAGTTTAACTTACTGCATTTTTTTTTTGCTTTTAGTCTACAGACATAGATATGCCTATTTGTTGACATTATGCAAATCTTATGTTTAAAAGATCTATATTTTGTTTATAAGCAGCCAGTTTTAGAAAGATTTTATGCTTAACAAAAAGTAGGTTTGTAACATTTTAAATGCTTGACATTATAGGAAAACAGTACTTATATGACAATATTAAGGTGTCATAGTCAATGAACCTGCTGTTTTCTTGTTTTCTACGTTGTATTTTGTAATGCATATATTCCATACAACAAATTATTTTCTAGTCCATTTTCATGGGGTAGTAAATTTTTATTATGAAATACTTTATTGTATATTGGCTGCAATGAAATTAGGTTGTAATAGAGGAAAACTAGTGCTAAAGGGGGATGAGGAAAACCTGGGATTTTCAGAATTCTACCTTCTTTGATTTCAGAACCACTAGCTGCTAATGACTAGCCTTTGGATTTTTTTCAAATATGTCTTCCAGTATAGCCATAGAATGTAGTTAACCTCTTCTTCCTCAAAAGGGAAAATAAACTAAAAGGTAAAAATAACACTCATCTAGCAGTTTGAAGGAAACAGAGAAGTATCGTATCTACTTGCTAGATGTGATGGACTCAGCCACTTACTTTACTGAAAACTAGTTAGGCCAACAAACAGCTGCTCTTTGAGGATCAGTAAGTGCTGAGTATGGCTCTGGCCACACCCCAGGTGGGGAGTACCCTGCAGTCCCCAGTGAAAGTCCCCAGGAGAACTGTACCAGCAACACAACAGTTCTCCAAATTAGATGATGCTTATTTCAGAATCTGGGACTCCCGATGTAATGATTTTACAACACAAAAAGATATATGGAGGACTTCCACCAAGATGGCCAAACAGGAACAGCTCCGGAGCGCAGTTTGCAGTGAGAGAGAGGCAGAAGGCGATGGAGCTCTGCATTTCCAACTGAGGTACCAGGTTCATCTCAATGGGAGTGGTTGGGCAGTGGGCGTAGCCCAAGGAGGGCAAACCAAGGCAGGGTGGCATGTTGCCTCACCTGGGAAGTGCAAGGGACCAGAATACTCCCCGACCTACCCAAGGGAGGCCATCAAGGACTTTTCCAGACATTCAGCACTCTGGTTCAGATACTGCACTTTTCCCACTGTCTTTACAGCCCCCAGACCAGGATATTCTCACCGGTGCTGCACAGGTTTTCAGCACAAAACTGGGCAGCCATTTTAGCCAGTGCCTGGAACACCTGCAAGATAGAACCGCCTATTCCCCTGGAAAAAAGAGGGCTGAAGGCAGGCAGCCAAGTGATGCAGCTTGGCAGGTCCCACACCCATAAAGACCAGCAAGCCAAAACCCACTGGCTTGAGATTTTTGCAGCCAGCACAGAAGTTTTGAGCTCAAAGTTTGATCACAAGAAACTTTACACAGCAGATGGGTGGAGCTGGCAGCAGCTCAGCAAGCCCTCTACAGGAAGACTGTGACTAGACTCTCTCCTTCCTGAGCAGGACATCTCTGAAAAAATGGCAGCAGCCCATCAGGGACTTATAAATAAAGACCCACCTAGGCCGGGCGCGGTGGCTCAAGCCTGTAATCCCAGCACTTCGGGAGGCCGAGGCGGGTGGATCACGAGGTCGAGAGATCGAGACCATCCTGGTCAACATTGTGAAACCCCGTCTCTACTATAAATACGAAAAATTAGCTGGGCATGGTGGTGCGTGCCTGTAATCCCAGCTACTCAGGAGGCTGAGGCAGAGAATTGCCTGAACCCAGGAGGCGGAGGTTGCGGTGAGCCGAGATCGCGCCATTGCACTCCAGCCTGGGTAACAAGAGCGAAACTCCGTCTCAAAAAAAAAAAAAAAAAAAAAAAAAACCCACCTTCCCAGGACAGAGCACCTGGGAAACGGGGTGGTTGTGAGTTCCAGTTCAGCAGACTTAAACATCCCTGCCCAGTAGGTCTGAAGGGAGCAGTGGAGCTCCCAGAACAGCACTTGAGCTCTGATAAGGGACAGACTGCCTCCTCAAGTGGCTCCTTGACCCCCGTTTATCCTAAGAGACACATCATACAGGAGAGCTCTGGCTGACATCTGGCAGGTACCCTTTTGGGATGAAGCTACCAAAAGAAGGAACAGGCAGCAATCGCTGCTGTTCTGCAGCCTCCGCAGGTGAGTCCCAGGCAAGCAGCGTCTGGAGTGGACCTGCAGCAAAGAGGCCTGACTGTGAGAAGGAAAAATAAAAACAGAAGGATATAGCTTCAACATCAACAGAAAGGACATCCACTCAGAGACACCAACAGGAAGTCACCAAATGCAAGACCAAAGGTAAATAAATCCATGAAGATGGGAAGAAACCAGCACAAAAATGCTGAATTCACCAAAAACCAGAATGCCTCTTTTCTTCCAAGGGATCACAACCCCTCACCAGCAAGGGAACAAAACTGGATGGAGAATGAATCTGATGAATTGACAGAAGTAGGCTTCAGAAAGTGGGTAATAACAAACTCTGAGCTAAAGCAGCATGTTCTAACCCAATGCAAAGAAACTTAGAACCTTGAAAAACTATTAGACAAAGTACTAACTAGAATAACCAGCTTAGAGAAGAACATAAACAACTTGATGGAGCTGAAAAACCCAGCACAAGAACTTCACAAAGCATACACAAGTTTCAGTAGCTGAATCAACCAAGCAGAAGAAAGGATATCAGAGATTGAAGATCAACTCAATGAAATAAAAAGGCAAGATTAGAGGAAAAAAAAAGACTAAAAATAAATGAGCAAAGCCTCCAAGAAATATGGGATTATGTGAAAAGATCAAATTACATTTGATCGATATACCTGAATGTGACTGGAAGAATGAATCCAAGTTGGAAAACACTCTTCAGGATATTATCCAAGAGAAATTTCCCAACCTAGCAGGACAGGCCAAAATTCACGTTCAGGAAATACAGTGAACACCACAAAGATAGTCCTCAGGAAGAACAACCCCAAGGCACATAATCGTCAGATGCACCAGGGTGGAACTGAAGAAAAAATGCTAAGGGCACCCAGAAAGAAAGGTCAGGTTACCCACAAAAGGAAGACTATCAGATTCACAGCACATCTCTCAGCTGAAACCCTAAAAGCCAGAAGAGAGTGGGAGCCAGTATTCAACATCATTAAAGAAAAGAACATTCAACTCCGAATTTCATATCCAGCCAAACTAAGCTTCGTAAGTGAAGGAGAAATAAAATCTTTTATGGACAAACAAATGCTGAACAATTTCATCACCACTAGGCCTGCCTTACCAGAACTCCTAAAGGAAGCACTACACATGGAAAGGAACCCTCAGTACCAGCCATTGCAAAAACATATCAAATGGTAAAGACCATCTACACAATGAAGAAACTATTCAACTAACAGGCAAAACCACCTGCTAGTATCAAAATGGCAGGATCAAACTCACACATAACAATATTAACCTTAAAGGTAAGTGGGATAAATGCCCCAGTCAAAAGACAGAGACTGGCAAATTGAATAAAGAGTCAAGACCCATTGGTGTGCTGTATTCAGGAGACCCATCTCATGTGCAAAGACACACATAGACTTAAAGGGTTGGAGGAAGATTTACCAAGCAAATGGAGAGCAAAAAAAAGCAGAAGTTGCAATCTTAGTATCTGATAAAACAGAATTTAAAGGAGCAAACATCAGAAGAGACAAAGAAGGGCATTGCATAATGGTAAACAGATCAATGCAGCAAGAAGAGCTACCTATCCTAAATATATATGCACCCAATACAGAAGCACCCAGATACATAAAGCAAGTGCTTAATGACCTACAAAGAGACTTAGAGTCCCACATAATAATAGTGGGAAATTTTAACACCCCACGGTCAATATTAGATCATTAAGACAAAAAAATTAACAAGGATATCCTGGACTTGAACTCAGATCTGGAACAAGCAGACCTAATAGACATCTACAGAACTTTCCACCTCAAATCCACAGAATATACATTCTTCTCAGCACCACATGGCACTTACACTAAAACTGACCACATAATTGGAAGTAAATCACTCCTCTGCAACTGCAGAAGAACAGAAATCATAACAACGAGTGCAATCAAATTAGAATTCAAGATTAAGAAACTCACTCAATACCACACAACTACATGGGAACTGAAAAACACGCTCCTGAATGACTGCTGGATAAATAATAAAATGAAGGCAGAAATAAAGATGTTTTTTGAATCCAGTAAGAATGGACATACAACGTACTAGATTCTCTGAGACAAATTTAAAGCAGTGTCTAGAGGGAAATTTATAACAATAAATGCCCACATGAGACTTGAGGAAAAATGTAAAAGTGGCACCCTAACATCAAAATTAAAAGAACAAGAGGAGGAAGATCAAACATATTCAAAAGCAAATAGAAGACAAGAAATAACCAAGATCAGAGCAGAACTGAAGGAGGTAGAGACACAAAAACGACCCTTCAAAAAATCAGTGAACCCAGGAGCTGGTTTTTTGAACAGATCAACAAAATAGATAGACCAGTAGCCAGACTATTAAAAAAGAAAGAAGACAATTGAATAGATGCAATAAAAAATCATAAAGGGGATATCACCACCTATTCCACAGAAATACAAACTGCCAGCAGAGATTACAAACACCTCTATGCACATAAACCAGTAAATCCAGAAGAAATGGATAAATTTCTGGACACTTATACCCTCCCAAGACTAAACCAGGAAGAAGTTGAATCCCTGAATAGACCAATAACAAGGTCTGAAATAGAGGCAGCAATTAATAGCCTGCCAACCGAAAAAAGTACAGGACCAGACGGGTTCACAGCTGAATTCTACCAGATGTACAAAGAGGAGCAGGTACTACTCCATCTGAAACAATTCCAAACAGTACAAAAAGAGGGAATCCTCCCTAACCCATTTTATGAGACCAACATTATCCTGATACCAAAACCTGACAGACACACAACTAGAAAAGAAAATTTCAGGCCAATATTCATGATGAACGTTGATGCCAAAATCTTTTTTTTTTTTTTTTGAGACGGAGTTTCACTCTTGTTACCGAGGCTGGAGTGCAATGGTGCAATCTCGGCTCACCGCAACCTCTGCCTCCTGGGTTCAGGCAATTCTCCTGCCTCAGCCTCCTGAGTAGCTGGGATTACAGGCATGTGCCACCATGCCCAGCTAATTTTTTGTATTTTTAGTAGAGACGGGGTTTCACCATGTTGACCAGGATAGTCTCGATCTCATGACCTCGTGATCCACCTGCCTTGGCCTCTGGAGACCAGAGATGCTGGAGAGGATGTGGAGAAATAAGAACAATTTACACTGTTGGTGAGAGTGTAAATTAGTTCAACCATTGTGTAAGACAGTGTGGCAATTCCTCAAGGATCAAGAAATAGAAATTCCATTTGACCCAGCAATCCCATTATTGGGTATATACTCAAAGGGTTGTAAATTGTTCTATTACAAAGCCACATGCACACGTATGTTTATTGCAGCACTGTTTATGATAGCAAAGACTTGGAACCAACCCAAATGCCCATCAGTGATAGACTGGGTAAAGAAAATGTGGCACATATACACCATGGAATACTATGTAGCCATCAAAAACGAGTTCATGTCCTTTGCAGGAACATGGATGAAACTAAAAACCATCATTCTCAGCAAACTGACACAAGAACACAAAACCAAACACAGCATGTTCTCACTCATAGGCTGATGTGGAACAATGAGAACACATGGATACAGGGTGGGGAACATCACAAACTGGGGCCTCCTGGCTCGTGGGAGAGCTAGAGGAGGGATAGCAGAGGGTGGGGCATTGGGGAAGGATAACATTAGGAGAAATGCCTAATTTAGATGGATGGACGCATAGATAGAGAAATGGAACAATTTAGATGGATGGTTACATAGATAGAGAAATGCCTAATTTAGATGGATGGATGCATCCATCCATCTAAATTAGGCATTTCTCTATCTATGTAACCAAATTAGATATTGTGTATATACCAAACGTGTATATCTATGTAACCAAATTAGATATACACATGCCTAATTTAGATATAAATTAGGCATGTGAATATCTATGTAACAATCCTGCATGATCTGCACATGTGCCCCTGAACTTAGTGTATAATAAAAAAAGAAATCTAATCAAAATGATTACTAGGTCTTCAATAAACAATATGCTCATAAAAAAAGATATATGGAAGCCATTAACCAATCAAAATACAATTACATGTCATCATTGTTGCCTTTCCTGTTCCTCACATGATTTTTTCAAATATAATGCCTTACTAGTTCACTAAAAATTTGTATCAAATATAAACACCTGCACTCAGTATAACTGAAACTTCATGACAATAGGTGGTTAACAAAATAAAAAGGGTGCTGGGTGCGTTGGCTCACATCTGTAATCCCAGCACTTTGGGAGGCCGAGGCATGAGGATTATGAAGTCAGGAGTTCAAGACAGGCCTGACAAACATGGTGAAACCCCATCTCTGCTGAAAAGACAAAAATTTGGCTATGTGCTAGCACACGCCTGTAATTCCAGCTACTCAGGAGGCTGAGGCAGCAGAATCTCTTGAACCTGGGAGGCCAAGATTGCAGTGAGCCAAGGTAGCACCACTGCACTCCAACCTGGGCAACAGAGTGAGACTCTGTTTCAATAATAGTAATAAATAATAAAAAGGAAAAGAGTGTGGAAGAAATATTTAGTGTAATGTAATGTTTTAAAATTTTTTTTAAGTTTATATATACTGAATTGCACACAAAATATTTAAAGGTGAAATAACTTGAGATTTGGGAGAAGCTTTGAAACGTTCTAAAGAACCTGTTTCCCCAACCTAACAAAAAAGTGGGAGTTGGTAGATAAAACGTATAAACCCAGATTTGGGTAATGATTGAAGCTAGCTAATAAATACCTGGGGACTCAAGTAGAATCTCTACTGCTTGTGTGTGCTTGAAATTTTCATACTAAATTGTGATTAAAAATAATAAAGATTAAATATAGGCTCCTGAATATTATCTATTGTATATTTTCACATTTTCAACAATTATTTATAGAGCAACAACTTAATAAATACTTACAAAATCTATGAATTCTTATGTGCATATTTCTGTTTATACTGACATAGCTTCTTAAAGAAAGTAGTTTAACTTAAATGTTGAAAGATTTATACTACAACCATAAAGCCTTTAACAAGATGCTTCTTTTTAGATTAATTTATTGTGAATAACAATGAGGCATTCTCTCTAACAAGAAACAATTGAATTACAAAAGGATTTACTTTTAGTTCTATATTCTGCAAAGACATTGTACTGAGAAGGTCAATTATGTTTTGTAGAGAGGAGGAGTTTAAATAGCAAAAGTAGCAGCAATTACTCCCTTTTCACCATAACTTGATTTAAACAAGTCATAAGCTTAGGTTGAGAATAACTGTGAAGAAATGATGTCCCTATATCCAAGGCCCTGTATTTGACAGTCCTGTAAAAAAAGAATTTGTTTGATATACAGAAATTTTAAGTCAGATAAAACATTCTGATTCATTAACCAAAAGAGAACATGATAGAATCAAAAATATTTCATATGCAAATAGGCAAATACTTCTGTGGCTTCAATTCTTTCTTCAATTTCTCTTCAGGTAACTATTCCATAAATAAAATTTCATATTTATCTCACTTGATTTTTGAATCAGAAAATCTATTAGGAAAAGTAATCCAAATGCGTTATTTCGAAATTGTGTTTAGTCCCTTTAGATTGTCATGTTTACACCAACCACTGACATTGCAAGAACACTTGATGACATTTTACCCCAGGGTGGAGAGCCAGTTATATAGTAGTCATGCTACTTTGAATTTAATTTTACAAACAAATAACAGAAAGGACAGCAGGTGTTTTTGTCTAATAACCATTGGCTATGATTAGAGATACTACAAAACTATGAAAATTAATGTTGACATACCACTTTGAAAGCTAATTTTCTTGCGTGACATGCCATAGCATATCGAAAATATGTGTATTCCCACTTGCCAGAATAACGCATTATTTGTTAGAGCCATTAGTTCTAAAAGCAGATGTTGTCTACTTTAGTCAATTTTCAGCTATAAATAGTAGCTTTTAACAACATTTGTGAAAGGCAGATACTGTCAATTAGTATTTTTCAGTAAGTACATGACATTTATTTTGAGGAGAAATTTAAGGCTGCCAGAATCTATCATAGCATAGGATGATCTGGATATAAAATACCAAGTATAGACAATATTGTATGCAACTTTAGGAAACAAATCCATTTTCCCTCTGATTTTACACAAGAGTTGATGAATGTGACTATCCTTAGCGACATGGAACAAAAATGGGAATAGAGAGCATGAATTAGCAAAGCTGAGATGAATAACCTAACTTTCCCAATGACTGTCAACTTTTTGAGGTAATCCATTTGCTTTCTTTCTCAAAGAAACATATACACTTTGAATTTCATTTTCTTATTAATGTAAAAAGCCAGATAGAAAGATACATAGATCTTGTTTAGGAAATCAATTTCATTCACCCTAGTCTATATATAATCATACAGTACAGCTGCAATAAGAGATTGTGTCGCCTCCGGCTTCCACAGTTATTGCTGGCTGACTACTCATGGACTCTTTTCTTATCTGTCCAAAGCAAATACAGTTTCAGAACTTCTCCCTTTCTCTGTCTCCATATCACTGAGCTTGGGGAGGTGGAGAGGTGAGGTCTTCCTGTTTTTATTGTTGTAATTATTTTAGCCTAATTTATGTTACTAATAGCATGTACAAGCATAGAAGTTCCTTTTCCACATTTTTTTAAAGATACCGTAGAAAACCTGAGACCTATAAATATTTGTCAATTTGTAGGTGAGAAAGATTTTCAAGGATTGACACCTTGATTTATTCTTCTCATTTGCTGTATTCTAAAATTTTCATCTAAAATAAAATAAATGTCTATTCTAAATATCATAGTGGTTGAGAAAATGAAGTGGAGTGGATTTTTGGGAAGTAAAGTGTAGTATTGGGAGCAGAAAGGAAAATTAGGTCATAATTTTCAAGATGTTTCTACTTTGCTGAGAACTGTTTTTACTATACCTAAGAAAATAAATTGTATATAAACAAGTTGAACAGAGTGCTTATTTGTATCTACTAGTATGCCTATTATAATTTTTCTAAATTCATTCATTCTTTGTTTACCTTAATTTATTGGGTGCATAGTGACTATGATTATGAATAAGTGAGATAAAAATTTCTGCCATCATTGGACATAAAATTCTAATTACCAGATACATTTAAAAACAGAAAAATGAAAAATAAATGCAATAAGAAAATAAAGCAGAGAAGGGTGACAGAGAGGGCTACAGTGGCCAGATATTTTATATAAGATACCTACGAGAATCCTCACTGAGAAAATACTATTAACAGTTTAAAGATCTGAAAGTGATTAAGGAAGATATTGTAGAGATATATGAGCAGTGGGGGTCCAGAAATAGAAAACAGCAAATGTAAATGCTCAGATAGAGAAGCAAATGTGTAGTATTCAAAATAGTGAAGAGACCAGTGAAGCTGGAGTAGAGTGAGAAAATGGGAAAGAAATCCCCGTGAGCTTAGAGAGTAGTGGGAGGCACAATTATATAGTTAAGTGCTACTTTCCACTTGTGTACTAAATGAGGTGATTGAAGGACTGTGATTTGAAGTGATATAATCCTACTTAGGTTTAAAATAATTACAGTGTATTTATAAGAAACCAGTAAAAGTACAAATACACACACACACAGAGTGTGGCAAACTTATCTCTAAAATATTTGAAGAGAACGGAAGATTACCGTTTTCCCTTGGATAGCACTGCTAAGCTCTGATTAACAGACTTTTATAGTTATTATAATCTAATTTATAGGTACTGATTTTTTTAGGGGTTGTATTAGGCCATTATTGCATTGCTATAAATTCCTGAGACTGGGTAAAATATAAAGAAAAGAAGTTTAATTGGCTTACAGTTCTACAGGATTTACAAGAAACATGGTCCTTGCATCTGCTCAACGTCTAGGGAGTCCTCAGGAAGCTCACAATCATGGTGGAAGACAGAGCAGGAGAAGGCACTCCACATTGTGAAAGCAGCCACAAGAGAGGAATGTGTGGGAGGAGATGCCATACACTTCTCAAAGACCAGATTCCATGACAACTCACTCCATTTGTGAGAACTCCGCCCCTGTGATGCAATTGCCTTCCACTAGGCCCCACCCCTAACATTGGGGACAACATTTCAACTCACTCCATACAGGAGAACTCCGCCCTATGATCCAATCACCTTCCACCAGGCCCCAGTCTAAGACTGGGGACAACATTTCAACAGCAGATTTGGTTGGGTGCAAATATCCAAACTATATCACGGGTATAATGAAGTATTTTTAGTAAAGAAGCATGGGATTCCTGAGGCTTCAGGTAGAACGTAGACTCTTGAGGCTAGAAAGAAATTTAAAGATAATCTAGTAAAACCTAGTTGGTGTTACTAGTGAGAAAATGGATTCCCAAAGAAGGTGATATATCCTCAAATCACACGGCTCTGAAGTTTCCAAACCATGGATTGGACAGGTCCCATTTCATATCTCAAATCCAGCCATTGTTCTCTCATGTTTGCAATATAATAGAAATGTGTACCCTGGTTTCAGTTTTGCCACTAATTGATGGAGGATTGGAATAGCTTACTATTGCTATTTAAGTTTTCTCATTTATAAACAAGAGTAAGTTCTACTTAATTCTGACTTGTTTTGATCCGACTGTGTTTTTCAGTAATTCCAGATACCTGGAAATGGCTTAATGTATAGGAACTTACTTAATGTCTCCTTAAAGGAGACATGTACTGTTTGTTTAACTAATTAGCATAATTCTGTGAAAGATGTGGATTATGTTCTTCTTTTTCTATATATATTTTAAATGGATTGATTTTCAGAAATCGGACTGACAAGTTGTTTCAGAATTTTATGTTCCACAATCTCAACCCTCTCTAAATAAAGATAATAAACTGAAAGTGACATTTCCCAAGTGTCCAATGATGGTTAGGAAGAAGGAGGAGGAGCAACAGAAGAAGGTAGGAAGAGGAAGAATGAGGAGGAGTAGGAGAATAATTAATCAATCTATTTAATCAATTATTAAGGATGATGAGTGGGAGAATAATTAATTGACTCAATTATTGCTTTTTTATTATCTCGAAATATTTAATTGTCAATATTTGTACAGATTCAAGGTGTACACCATAGTTTGATATGTGTATACACTGTGTAGTATTACCAGTTACCACAATCTAATTAATTAAAACATCCTTCACCATCCATACTATACATTTGATCCCCACAGTTTATTTTATAGCTGAAAGTTTGTGCCATTCAACAATGCTTTTGTGAAGAAAAAGTACTACATCATTTTCTTTTAACATGAAGCACTGTGCTTTGAATACTAATTGAATGTAGGATTGATTTAATCCTGGGTTCTTTCCTGGGGAATGTTATGTTTCAGTACAGTTCTCACCAAAACAACTTACGGCATTGATATATGTGACAGGTTTCTTCTAATTTAGAGGACTAGGAAAATGTTGAGCTTCAGATCATTTATTGGAGTGATATATGTGGGAATAAACTAAAATGAGGAATAAAATATTTCTTACAAGAATCCAAATACCATTAAGAAGACACTAAAGAGAGACATTTGATTCTCTAGAAAAGGAAAAAGTATGCATTAGATTAAAAATTCAGTATGTAATTTTAAATTTACGAATTGTTTTTTGACAATCCAAGACCACAATGGATTTTTCTAAGCTTTTCGGTGCAAAAACAAAAAAGCATTATGAAAGATATAGGATATGCTACTTGCCTCCTGTAGTGCCATGGTCAAAGAATTCATAATATGGTAATGCATAGAAATATTCCATGATTTTAAACTCATTTCAGTTAATATTCTATTATTATCTGACATTAGAATGTATCCTCATAAATCAAGCAAATAGCATATACTCTCAACAGGAATTTGACATTGTTGCAGGAACAGTGGGATATGGATTGCTGAGGCTCAAAATATACTTACTTTTTAAAAGCCTTTTTTTACATGTCTCTTATCTTCAACACACACTAAAAAGCTTTCAGGTGTATCCAGTCATGCTTGAAACCTCCACATTCCTTCCCATGTTGTTACTACTTTTTTGATGATTGTACAAAGTTCTATGTTTTCATTCTGTTTGTGAAATAAAATCACCTATCCATTTAGTTAATCAGCTCAACTTTATCTTTCAGATTTTCAGTCTTTATATATATTTATTCCACACAAGTTCAAAAAATTTGCCCTGCTTGGTTTTCATTTTAGAGTTGGTAAAAACAACTTAGTTTTTGAGGTATTTCCCTCTAAACACTTTTTTGAGATTTAGTATGTGAATCCATTCAATTTGCTCCACCCTGAAACACTCTTCCAATCCTCCAATCTCCGTTCACAGAAGGTTCTTAATTTTTCTTTTTAATATAGAAAGAAATTTCTGTCATTGGTCCCTCAACTTGATTTGAGGGCCAATTATCCATTATTTACTCTCTCCCTGTCAAGTTTTCTTGTGTTTGGGGTCTTGAAATGGCAAGATGGCTCCTACAGCTTGATACCCTCTGTCCATTTTCAGGGTGAGTAGCAGTAAGCAGTAGAGTAAGCCATGGCTACTGACTTCTTTAAGGAATAAGAAGCAAGCCAAGACTTTCCCACGTTAGATTTCTGTTTGTTTCAGAACTGTGTAATATAGCTACCTCTAATTCTAAGGGAAACTGGAAAAATTGTTTTATTTTGGCACATTGTGTTGAACAAAATCAAGGTTCTGTTAGCAGGAATAATGGACCTGTGAATATTGGATAGGCAACCAATGGCAAATAAGGCACCTATTCTTAAATTACATATCACATTGCTGTTGATTCACTCTGCCCCTCACACAGTCAGATACTGTAACCCTTCAATATATATAAAGATGATCTCCTAATTAAAACAGAATGGAACTATTTTGAATAAACTATTTAAATGGAAAGGTGATTACCATAAAGTCCAAAGTAATTCCCTTCTTTTGTCCCAATTAAAGTTTTAATAAAACAGTGTACTCATTCATGACAGTTTCTTAACAGGTTTTTCTTGTGCCAGAAGAATCATGGATTGTGATTCAAAGTGTTTCCATAATCATAATTTAACTTCCACAATCAAGGGCTACTTGGCTTTATTCCTGTGTCCATTCAGTTTTCATAATGGCTTTTTCATGGAATACAGATGTAACCTAAAACTCTATTCCTAATGGCTGCAAACATCCACTGTGGGGAGCTGATACTTTCTTAGCTTAGGCAGCCTCGATAGAAGATCCGAGCTATCCTGATCCAAGTCACTTCAGAATTCCGTTTATACTGCAGGATTCCCAAAGTCACCTCGCTTTAACAAACTCTATGAAATAATGTATTTTAGTAGATTGTACTTGGCTAAACTGTAGAGAAACTATAAAAATATGATGATGATATTAAGATGCCAGTATGAATTACATCTTACTTTGTGTTGCTTCATCCAGAAAAAGCATAGCAGCTCACATTTTTTTCCAAAGCATATCTGGACTGCCTAAAATCTCTCTAGGTGAGAGTTCAGA
Source organism: Saimiri boliviensis (assembly GCF_048565385.1). Lineage (NCBI taxonomy): Eukaryota > Metazoa > Chordata > Mammalia > Primates > Cebidae > Saimiri > Saimiri boliviensis. Next base: position 5,585,319 of record NC_133467.1, read on the forward strand.
CAACTCTCACTAAGCGGGGTGTGAGATTATAATTATCTAGAAAAATATCTTTTCTCCCTTTTTTTTTTTTTCACTTTATATGCCTTTCTTGGGCCATAACATGATAACAGAGTGGATGAGAGCATGCGCTCTGGCTCATCTTCATATACAGACTGTCCTGTAACTTAGGAGGTATACTGTGTACCTTACTTTCCCCACCCACAACTGGAGACGATTATACCATTCACTGCATGTATTTGTTGCAAGGACTACGCAAGCATTAATATATGAAAAATATGTCATAGCCCATCATGTACATGACTTCTCTTTATTGTGTTAGTCCGGGTTCTCAAGAGAGACAGAGACAATGATAGATAGATACAGATATACATACACACATATGAGATGGGATTTATTAAAGGAATGGATTCACATGATTATGGGAACTGAGAAGTCCCACAGTTGATCACCTGTAAGCTGAAGAACTGAAGAAGCCGTCATGTGGCTCAGTCCAAATCTGAAAGCACCTGAACCAAAGAAGCGAATAGTGTAACTCTCAGTCTGAGACTGATGGCCTGAGAACCTGAAAGACTATTGGTGCAAGTCTTGGAGTCCAAAGGCTGGAGAACCTGAAATTCTGATATCCAAGGGCAGGAGAAAAAAAAAAAAAAAAGGATATCCCAGCTCCAGAAGAGAGTGTATATGAGTTTGCCTTTCCTCTGATGTTTTGATCCATTCAGGTCCACACTGGACTAGAAGGTGTCTCCTGACTTTGAGTGAGAGCACATCTTATTCATTCCAATGATTCAAATGTTAATCTCTTCTGAAACCAGTCCACACAGGCATACTCGAGATGATGCTTTTCTAGCTATCTGGATATCCCCTAATCCAGTCAAGTTGACACCAAAACTTAGTGATCACATTGTATAACTGTGATTATTACTTTATGGTGTACATGAGGAATGTGGCAATAGTTTGATGGCTCTGGATACTAGAGAGATTGTGAATCAGACCTCTAGTATGTATATATTGAGGATCTGATAAACTATGTCCAGAACGACTTTTTTTAATCCTTGGCTTGAAAATTATATATGATTTTATAAGGTCAAACTATTTTTGTTCAGATAGGTATTTTATCTACATATCATATGTAAATATGTGAAACAAATTATGTAACCTTTCATATCATGGTTTTATCAATTATTTACATATGATATGGCTTTTTCCATTTATCCTCCACAGGATCATTTTAATATCAAAAGACAATATATGATAAAAATAATACATGAATACAAAAATAAAATTAAGTTAACCTTGAAAACAAAAAAGCCAGTAATGTCTTATATTCAAATGATTTCAAAGTGGATTTACTGTTCAAAAATTACTTTAAGGCTGAACTAGAAACACTAAGAAAAAAACTTAAGGATTTTCTCCCTGCTAACTGAACAGATGAAGCTCTTCAAGTAAGTTTTTAATATTCCTGCCAGCTGATAAAAGGCTCTTATTTGTGTTGTTGTGGTTCACCCACAAGTAAGAGAGAACACTGTATTTTGAATACCCATTTGATTTGTGTTGTTGCTGATATCATCAAAAGAGACTCTTTTTTCCCAATCACATGATATTTTGGTTAGTGTGAAGCCTTTTCACTGAGGTGAAGGAAATGTTCTGCATTGTGTAAGTTTGTCTGAAAAACCAAACTAAAGATTTGTTTTCTCTGTAGATGTGAGAAAGTAATTTAATTCATCATTTTTTGTAGTCTCATCTGGAAAATAATGTGGCCCAAGATGGTTAGGCATACTAGATTGCTTCTGTCTTTAGAAGAGTCATCTGATACATACTGATTTTGTTTTCTACAAACATAATATTAAATTGTTAGAAAAAGTTATGATATAATACCTATGTAGCTATGTAGTCTTCTTCCTGAAGAACAAAATCATGTGAAAAAGAACCACATAGGACGACATTTTCCTGTTTCTATTAGTATTTTAAATGAGCCAACTTTTAAAATTACGAAATGTCATTCTTTAAGCCATTGTACAAATTTTATAGCAGCACACACACACACACACACACACACACATATGCATACACACAATTTGTTTATTCTCATAAAAGGTAACATTTGTAAGGGCCATATTATTTCCTGGTGATTTTGTTGGATCACTGTTAATGCTGTTATGATTCTGAGTTCAGAATTTTATTCTAAGCACCAAAAAATGTTAATAGAAAGCTCTTGCATTGTGAGTTTTACTTGGGTGACATTTTTGATAAATTAAGTTTACCTATGCAGGACTCCTAGAAGGTGATATTACCTTGGTGTTTTTTTGTTTCATTTTGTTTTTTAATGGCCCGGTTTCTGACAACTATTGAGCTTCAGTATCTCCATCTACATTAGCATTTTAAAGATGATCAGTTTTGAAATTACATTTTAGTTGATCAAAATCCTAAACAATAATACAGATTCTAGAATGTCATATTGTTATTTGGTGACATAGCTGTCCCATGACTTACAATACCAGAAATTAGATTATGATTTTCCAGCTTATAAATTCATTAAAAAATTTCAGTGCCATAGTTATTTGATTTTCTCCAGTGAGAGAGTTTTTAAGAGTTTTCATTGTTACATTTTCTCATCAGCATAAATCCACATCAATTTTGATCTAGCAATTTTGTTTGGAGGGGTTGGGAGGAAAAGCACTTTGTTAGTATCTAGGAATTCTAATGTAACAACATACATTTTCTTCTTTCTTCAGAGATTATATTTCAATTATGAAAACTAACATAGATAAACACAGATACTATCAGGAATGGTATATTTTAGTGGAAATCACAAGGTAAGAATCTATTATACAACACTATATTGCTATAGAGGGCTTAATTACAAATACAGTAATATAGATGATAGTTAATACAGTGGTTCAAAAAAGTAAGTCATTGTAAGTTAGATTGTTAAGGAAGATCATTTAGGGTAGGAAAAAATTAATTTAAGTCTTGAACTAGCTAAGCAGAGGAAAAAAAGACATTCAATTCTATATAATAAAATTCCATATTGTTAAAACTGTACATGGCATACTTAGAAGGGTAACAAGACAGATTTGTAAGGGAAGAAAATATTTCATTGAGTAATTACAGCTAGAGGTTGTCAGAATGTAAAGGTTTCAACGTTAGGCAGAAGAATTTATATTTTTTATATGAAAGATACTGAGGTATCATGCAATCAGAAATTGATAGGTTTAAGTTAATTAGCTTGGCAATACAAACCTAATACAATTATTATTTTTAAACCTACATTCAGGCTTTTCAGAAGCCAAGTTCTTGCTTTAAATAAGACACAAAGGAATGGCCTAATATTCAGCATTGCGGATAACAATGATTGTAAAAAGAAACAAAATAGTGAGTCCAAAGAAAATTGGTTTGGAGGGATGCTAAACTGTACCACTTTTGGAAGCACACTGAAATTTCATCAGATTATTTAAATGATACAATTTCATTTGTTTTCAGGTTTTCAATGTTCAACAAAAAATTATTGATTTGTATTTAAACTGATGGAAAATTGGACGTGAAACATATTTTAAAGAAAAACAGATATTATGAAAACAAGTCTAGTTTTTAAAATGTCTACCACTCACTGGGCAGTAAGAAAACAATATTAAATATACGTTTTTAAAAATCTTTTACAACGAGGAACATTTCTAGTTTAGGTCTGAATTTGCTTTTCTAGCTTCCTCTCTAGCTTAATTAATGTATTTATTCATATCAAATTTACATTCAGTTTGAAATATTAGAGGGTCACAGGTAAACAGATCTATGAAGGATGAAATAAAATTACCTTTTAAAAATCATATTATACTTTTGAAAAGCTTAAAATTTATTGTTTAGATTTTCAAATTTGAATTCATAATGCAGAGATTTTAAGAGCAAGAGGTTTTGAAGGTTGTAATGCAAAGATTTAAGCATAAACAGTATAAACTGATTTAGGAATTTTATGAAAATAAAATTGTGAAATAAACATATATTTATATATATGTATGTAATTGTTTCTCTCTCTGTGTGTGTGTGTGTGTGTGTGTGTGTGTGTAATTGTTTTCTCTCACAGGTTACAAGTCATGTATGCGATTTGATAATAATGACCTGTTGAAATGAGTATTATGGGGGGTGAATACCAGTCGTTATAAGATCTTGGGAGAGACCTGATTGCTCATATTTGTAAAATAATTGCATGTGTCAGTATTCCTCAATCACACTAACCACTTAACAGCCTGAACTTGCATATAATGCTTTATAAACATTTTTTTTTTTTTTTTTTTTTTTTTGAGATGGAGTTTCGCTCTTGTTACCCAGGCTGGAGTGCAATGGCACGATCTCTGCTCACCGCAACCTCCACCTCCTGGGTTCAGGCAATTCTCCTGCCTCAGCCTCCTGAGTAGCTGGGATTACAGGCACGTGCCACCATGCCCAGCTAATGTTTTATATTTTTAGTAGAGACGGGGTTTCACCATGTTGACCAGGATGGTCTCGATCTCTTGACCTCGTGATCCACCCGCCTCGGCCTCCCAAAGTGGTGGGATTACAGGCTTGAGCCACCGCGCCTGGCTGCTTTTTAAACATTTTTATCTTAATATATAATGTGATTTAGTGAGAACCATATTCAACAGTAATTTTTGACAGAAAATAGCACGTGTATGCTAATTTTTAAAATGTATTTTTTGCAATTTTTTTTACTTCCAGAAGAGTAATTGTGTTTATCTTTGTGTGTCTCATATTTCTCACTTTGAATGTTGATGTGTTTCTTTTTATCTTTTGTTATAACTGGAAGAGAGACTTATCTATTGATTTTTTGAACTATATTATCAAATGCAGCATCAATGTGGACAGAAAATTTCTATAGCTCTCTGAAAAGTAAGCAGATTTTTCTGTGTACACCACTTAACCAGATGAAGTCATAAATTATTTGGATTGTATCTTTTCATGTTGTTAAGAAGCTGTGATCCTGGAGAAATACAAACCAGGGATATACTTTTAGCTCTGGCACTTACTAGCTGCTTGATCTTGGACAAGTTTAGTTAGTTAAAGTTTTTACAACTCATGTGCTTATCTGTAAGTTAGGATAATAAGCATTCTTATATCAGGGAGTAGTGAGAGTTGTGACAATAAAATAAACGTGTAATACTATTGTGCCCATGAGAAAAGCTCAATGAATGTTAACATCAGCTAATATTATCTTTAAAATTTAACCTACATCTTCAACTGCTTCACCCACTTACTCATTGCCTTCTTTCAAGCCAAAATTATTAGTAGATAATTGAATTTAGGTTAATAAATTAATGTGTGTGTGTGGTGTGTGTGTGTGTGTGTGTGTACTTCCTTTAGAGACTCAAAAGTTGAGGGATCTTTGAAAGTGACATTTCTTTTTCTCAGAGTGTAAAATTATTTTCAACAATGAGACTGTCGAGTGTCAGGAGTGTCAACATGAGCCCTAGGCAACACTGCCAAAACTGAGATGGCCAGAGCAGCAGTTGAGAGAGACAGAGTGACAGAATTTTATTTGGTTTTATCTGTCTGTGACTGAGCTAGTAATCAGCTTATGCTTGCTTATATGACTGTGGGTGCCTAATTCCAAATTTATATTTAAAGTATTCATGTCTGAGAATAACACATCTATGAAGGCTGAAATAAAATGGCCTAACCAAAAAATAAGCTAATCTTTAACTTGAAAAAGATTCTGAAATTATATTGTTTAGGTTTTAAAGTTTGGATACACACTGCAGAGATTTGGAGAGCAATAAAGGATTAGAAGGTTGGAATAAGGAACCTTTGAAATAAGATTATTACTGCTCAGAGAGGATTTAACCATGAGACGAGGTAATTGTTTTTCTATCAACATGTGTTCTAATACTTTAGTGCAAAGCATTACACATCTAAAATATATGTCCTGAATTTGAACAATATTGCTTTGTATATTTTTGAGGGTTTTAAAGCATCACAAAGAGGTCATACATACACATTTAAATACATTCTTGATCATGTTATTAAAATGGCATCTATTTTTAAAAAGATGAAACACAGGGCTACAGTGTAATGTTATGCATGAGTGCATTAATTGTTGAAGAGAAAATAAAATGTTCCATCTTCTGAAGAAACAAATGGCTACAATAAAGAAAATGCCTACAATATTTATTTAAAAGATGATGGCAGGAACAACATTCATATTAATAGGAATAAGAGTTTACACTTATTTCCTCTTTATTCTGTACACAGGCATTCTTTTAAGTGCTTTACCTGCAATTGTGCTTTAATTCTTAGAACAACCCTGTATTTATTTCCTCTTTTCCTAATGAGATAAATGAACAGAATTCAAAGTGACAGTCTGACTCCTAAGGAAATGGTCTTAAGCCAATATAGTGTATTGTCACTCAAGAACCTAAACATTACATCACAAATAAAAGTTACTGTGTCTTTGATGTTGCCCTGCTATGGCAATACATGACTGTTTTCCCTGAGGTTGTTAAGTCCTACCATCTGCCGCCACCCCCCAACCCCGCGTTATCCTGTGAAACAATACTTTCAACACATTTAAAAAAATAAAATTTAGATTTTCTCCTCTGAGTTTGTCTTCATACTAATGCTTAATAGATATGTAACTGTGTAAGTCATTAAAATTGATAAGGTTCAGTCATATTCAAATTTTAAAATGGAGTTGGTGGCTACAAACTGCTGAAAGGAGATGAAAAAAAAAAAAATACGAAGTGACTGGCCCAGACATGAGAGATGTTCACCAGACAGTTAACATTACTGGACCAGAACAGAGTGATCTATTATGGCAGGCTTTAGTGTGTGGCTTATTCTTCTTATGTGTAAAATTTCTGCTAGAGTTTACAAATTTGATTGTACATAGTTGCCACAGAGCCCCCAAATGCATGTAAATTAAAAGCCATCTGCTATTGTCCTCGTCTCTACAGAACTTTCAACTTTTCTTATCTCCTTTGAGAACTATTCCTCCACATTGACAGTGAGCTGGTATTTCGGGAACCCCTAAGAACACTTTTGGGTGCTGATTGACATACATAATGGACCTTGCTACTACTGTGTATACGTAACAGTTCTCTAGCACTGCATATTTTAACATGAGATTCCCGAAACCTACTCCTAAATATTCTCATGTCTGGGGTGGGGCTCGGGAACTCGGTTCATCAATCTTATGTAGCATTTTTATAGTTATTCTTCACATTTATTTCCATATAGAAATTGCTTCAATCATTTTATAACAACACTTTATTCAAAGTGTGTTGTTTAAGCATATTTCAAAACATTTCATTTATTACCTATTTTTTTCAATTTTGGTACTGCTTAAATGCGGTTATATAAATAAAATGCTCTGCTTTTGTTGTTCAAGTTTTCACATTAAATGTATGAAAAAAGTCACTCTTTTTTTGAACAGATGTTTTCTTGAATTCCAAATTTAGAATGTTCACTCTTTTTGGATCCTTATTGCACTCTCTTAATCAATTCACTTTTCCTCTCAACAAAAATCAAGTATCAGGAATGAGGGTGAATTTTGTTTACAGATGATATGGTCAGCGGTAGTGCTACTGAGGAAAGTGAAGAAACGTTCCAGTATAGCCTGTGAGATGGAAAGAGTCTAGAGAACAACCATGGAAACGGACTGGCAAATGATAACACTTACTGTAGTAACCTTGTCTCTTTGGTAGTCACTAAAGATGACAGAAATGCATGCAAGAACTGAGCCTAAAAACCATAAAGTACAGCCTTTGGCAAATGTGATGTAGAACTCCCTTTGAAGTGTAGTTCTCTCCACTGTGATGATTTCAGAGTCCACTGCCTAATGACAATGCTAGGCAAATTCTTAGAATGATGAGGAGGATCCCTACTAAGTTGTGTGAATGAATGGTAGCTATAGTGACTGGCATCTTCCAGTTGTTCCCAAAGTATCAAAATACTCTGTGTCATGACAACGAATACTGCAGTGCTAGTGGATGCAGGGGTGGAATCCCACTGGAGAGGTCCTCTTTGAGGCTTCATTCGGACCGCTGGCCAACCCATGCATAGACTCCAAAGTAGGTATAACATACCTAACATCTTTAATGAGAGAAGTGATCATATCTTCAGTTGATTTCATTCAAAACAGAAAAATTCTGGAGTCAAACATTTCATTAATGTTGTTTCATTATGATCATTTACCAAGTGTAAGACTCTGCGTTGGTGGGATTTATCTGTTACATCCTTACATCCTGGCAACAGATCAGCAAGTGAAATCACAGGTTAACACATCGGGACTAAGAAAGCCATACACAGTCCACAGTCATGCAGAATCATAATTTGAACAAATGTTTTCTTGAATTCCAAAGCTTCCACTCAAGGTTAAAGAGGCTAACTAACTTGTTACAGGTCACAGGGTAAAGTATGACTGTAAAGTCAAATACTCACACTCCGACTCTAGTCCTCTCTTGACATATATATAATGTGTATCCTGTGGAGAAGAGTAGATCTTAAATAAATGGAAAATATTATAGATTGAACAAAGACGACTAGAATAAACAGTTGTCTAAACATCTCAAATATGTCACATGATTTTTCAGCGATATAAACATTACTGGCTTTTTAGCTAATGATTTTTTTTCCAATTAAATTTTAAGTGAACTCTGGAAGGTATTTTTCTCCTTATAATTCTTTGCCCTAAAAGATTTTTGAGAAATTATTTTCAAACTACACACACTTCCTGAAAGATAAGGATTTCCAGTATACTTTAACTGGTTCATATCATGGTATTTATCATGTCAGTTGCTTTTTGAAAGTCTGCCTTTCTAGTTTCCTTCAGATGTTCCTCCACAGCCTATAGTTCCTTCACTATAGTGTATTTATCCCTCCCCTTTCCTTAGTTCCTCTCTGGCTTCTTTTCCCCTCCTGTTTTCCTTCTTTTATTTAGAATGTTTACTGAAGTATTAGTAAGCAGGTGTCAGGAACATTGGCACATGTTTGATAAAAGACAGTGGAAGACCTACTTGCCACCCATAGGGTCACAATCCTTAGCCCAAGTGGACCATAGATAGAGTGTCTTACCAATGTAGGTACATGAATAAATCGTGGCTTCTTTTATTTGTGTTACTATTTAAACAGAAAAAGAAACAAAGTGAAAATATACTTAATACAGACTAATTTTGAACTGTTAGGACATTTGTCTCCAAAATTCTTTAAACAATTTTTTGTTTGTTTTTTATCCATAAAGTGCTGGGATACATATGCAGAAAGTACAAGTTTGTTACATAGATATACACGTGCCACGGTGGTTCACCTACACTAAGTATTTCTCCTAATGTTATCCCTTCCTTAATCCCCAACCCCCAACAGGCTCCAGTGTGTGATGTTCCCCTCTCTGTGTCTGTGCGTTCTCATTGTTCACTACCATGCGGTGTTTGGTTTGTGTTCCTGTGTTAGGTTGCTGAGAATAGTTTCCAGCTTGATCCATGTCCCTACAAAGGACATGAAGTCATCCTTTTTTATGGCTGCATAGTATTCTGTGGTATATATGTGCCACATTTTCTTTATCCAGTTTATCAGTGATGGGCATTTGGGTTGGTTCCAAGTTTTCACTATTGTGAACAGTGTTGCAATAAATATATGTGTGCATCTGTCTTTAGAACAGAATGATTTATAATCCTTTGGGTATAAATGGGATTGCTGGGTCAGGTGATATTTCTGGTTCTATATCTGAGGAATTGCCACAATGTCTTCCACAATGGTTGAACTAATTTACACTCCCAACAACCGTGTAAAAGCATTTTTATTTCTCCATATCCTCTCTAGCATCTGTTGTTTTCCTGAATTTTTGGTGATCGCCATTCTAACTGGTGTGAGATGGTATCTCATTGTGGTTTTGATTTGCATTTCTTTAATGACCAGTGATGATGAGCTTTTTTTTCATATGTCTGTTGTATGCATGTCTTCTTTTGCGAAGTGTCTGTTTATATCCTTTACTCACTTTTTAATGGAGATGTTTGCTTTTTTCTTGTAAATTTGTTTAAGTTCTTTGTAGACATGGATATTAGCCCTTTTTCAGATGGATAAACTGCAAAAATTCTCTCCCATTCTATAAGTTGCCTTTTCATTCTGATGATGTTTATTTTGCTGGGCAGAAGCTCTTTAGTTTAATTAGATCTCATTTGTCTATTTTTGCTTTTGTTGCCATTGCTTTTGGTGTTTTAGACATGAAGTCTTTGCCTATGCCTGTGTCCTGAATGGTATTGCCCCGGTTTTCTTCTAAGGTTTTTATAGTTTTAGGTCTTACTTTTAAGTCTTTAATCCATCTTGAGTTCATTTTTGTAGAGGTGTGAAAAAGGGGTCTAGTTTCAGTTTTCTGCTTATGGTTAGCCAGTTTTCCCAACATCTTTTATTAAATAGGGAATCCTTTCCCCTGCTTGTTTTGTCAGGTTTGTCAAAGATCAGATGGGCATTACTTCTGAGGCCTCTTATCTGTTGCATTGGTCTACATATTTGTATTGGTACCAGTGCCATGCTGTTTTGGTTAGAAGTCAGGTAGTGTGATGCCTCCAGCTTTGTTCTTTTTACTTAGGACTGTCTTGGCTATGTGGGCTCGTTTTTGGTTCCATATGAAAATTAGGTAGTTTTTTTCTAATTCTGTAAAGAAAGTCAATGATAGCTTGATGGGAATAGCATTAAATCTGTAAATTACTTTGAGCAGTGTGGCCATTTTCACAATATTGATTCTTCCTAATCATGAGCATGGAACGTTTTTCCATTTGATTTTCCTGTCTTATTTCCTTGAGCAGTGGTTTGTAGTTCTCCTTGAAGAGGTCCTTCACACTCCTTGTTAGTTGTATTCCTAGGTATTTGATTCTCTTTGTAGCAATTGTGAATGGGAGTTTACTCATGATTAGGCTCTCTGCTTGTCTGTTGTTGGTGCGTAGGAATGCTTGTGATTTTTGCACATTGATTTTGTATCCTGAGACTTTGCTGAAATTGCAGCTTAAGGAGATTTTGGGCTGAGAAAATGGGGTTTTCTAAATATAAAATCATGTCATCTGCAAATAGAGACAATTTGACTTCCTCTTTTCCATTTAAATACCTTTTATTTATTTATTTATTTATTTTTTGCCTGATTGCCTGGCCCAAACTCCCAGTATTAAAATAAGGGGTGCTAAATCTTACTTTGTTGGGTGTGGGAGCCAACTATGTGACAAATCAATTATACAATTCTTTATTTTTGACGGCTGCTTTCACCAAGATTATACAGGGTTAAAGAAAAGACAGATTACTAAGTATCGTATTTCTTGAAAAAAATCTATTTCCTCCCTGTAGAATGCAGTAAAATAGTCGAAAGGTAGGTGGTAGAAGAGAAACGATACAAGGGAGAAAGTAAGAAAATCTACATGCTATCTCTTTAGTCCCAGGGCACCAGAGCTTTGGCACTATGCTGAATCGTCAATATTCATACATAAGAGCTGAAACTCCAGAAGCTGAAACCCAACAGCTGAAACGCTTTCCTTCCATAATGTATCTGCAGGATGTGCAAAGGATTGGAAAAGACAGAAAGCTGGAAAAAGTTGTTGCTTTTCTAAACTGTTCAAAGGATTCTTTCTACAGTGCCCTACTTTTGTAAGCTCTGTCTTTGCCTTAGGTCTATTCATTTCATTTTTTGTTTCCTTCTTAGGATTTGGAAACATGATTAGAGTTTACAGTGAGAGATGAGTTGGCTCAAGGAATTCATGCTTTGTTTTCAGGGAAGAAAATATAATTTTCATCTGGATAGGATGTATATTTTATATACTTTATATTAGACATACATAAATAGGAACTAAATACAGAAACAAAAAAGGAGAGGGCAGAGAGAGAAGTAACAGTGAAAAAAGGAAGAAAGAGGAAGGAAGGAAGGAATAAAGAAGGAAACAATGTGATTGAGAAAAAGGATGAAATGGCAAAAACATGTTATAACTCTAAATGATGAATCTGTAGTATTAACATCTGCAGTTTAAGACTGAATACAGAAATGGTTAATCAAGCTATTTTATAAAACCAGCACAAGGAAGCTTTTTCACACATACGTTCTATGGTGAGAAAACAAGGAACCGGAACGCCAGCAAGAGTAGCAGAGACAGGCATGTATTGATACAATGTTTATGAAGTGCCAAACAGCCTCACGTTATTTCACAACACACTGGGTATACTTTTGGGAGAATTTTTAGAGAATTTATCTTAAAAGTATCTGGAGAAATTCAGAAATGAATTCTTAGTCTTTTGTGCTGCTGTATGCTTACGTCCTTATGCTGCTATAAGAGAATATCACAGATTTGGTAATTATAATGAACAGAAATGTACTGGCTCAGGTTTCTGGAGTCTGGAGAGTCAAGATGCAAAGACTGACATCTGGTGAGGGCCTTTTTGCTGAATCATCTCATGGTGGAATGGCAAAGAGAGGGCAAGACAGCAAAACGGGGCCAAACTTGGTCAATTATAACATACCAGCTCCCAAGAAAAGGGCATTAATCATGAGGGTATTTCTCCAAGGACACAAACATATTCCATTAGATACTACCACCCTGTATCACTGCCTTAGTAATCAAGTTTCCAGCACATGAGCTTTGGGGGACATAGTCAAACCATGAATCTAGTAGGTTTAAGATTTCAAACACTAATTTTCAGTATAAGAAATAATTAAGAGGAGAATGTTTTATGGTTTCCTTAGATTTATTTTTTTTCTTTTCTCTGAGTATATACAAAGCAGTTGCATTTAGAGAAACTGGACAAGAAAGGCTTTTGTATGTTTTTCATTGTGCAAATGTCAAAATGTTTTTTTTTTGTGTTTTTTTTTTAACTAACTGCTACTTCAGAACTAGGATTTCTGAGGTGTATTAAATGTTCGGTTTAGGGTTTAAATTTCACTTAAAAAATACATTTCTTAAAATGTTCCTTTGCCGAATCCACGCATTTTGAATATTCAATAAATATTAAAGGCTTGTTAATCTCCTGGCATTCTATTAGGCACAGGTTGTATAGCTATGAAAAAAACATACAGGATTTTCACAAATGAGTATTATATGAAATCAGAGAAACAATGTAAATCAGTAAAGACACAGCCATACAAAATCCTACGTAGAAAAAGGCACCATGAAAAACAGTAAGTAGATATTTAAAGGATTGAATACAGCATATATATGTCCCAAATGTGAACACCAAAATGCACAAGAATCCCAAAAATAGAATTGTTACATATCTATTATGAAACACTGTACAGTATTCTAAACACATGCATACAGTTTGAGCCTAATTTATTTCTCACGAAATCTCAGCATGGAAGATACTACTATTCCCATTTTTTCATGAGAGACTAACTGTTTGTTATAGAGGCCATGCAACTTTTCCCATGATCGTACATCTAGTATGAGAAAGCAACAAGGCAAAACCAAGGAATTGTGTTACTACAAGGCCATTGCTCTTCCTTCATTATTGTACCTGGTTTTAAACACCAGAGTAGTTTAAATAACATGAGAACATTGGAAAAGTGAGATTTGAAATTGGAATCATGATTAACCTGGTGAGAAAAAAAGTTAATGACTCAAATCAAACATATTAAACTAACACACTTACCCCTTATTGAAAGAGCTTGTTGATTTTAATGAGATATTTTCAACTATTTTCTTGAGCAGCCTGTAAGAATAAACTCAAGCATGTTTTAATAAAATCATCTCTTTGAGTGGGTACTTGTTCTTTCAATGTTGCTAAAACCCTAGCATCTAAATACATTGATTGACAATTTAGAGCTGTTTTTCTTTCATTTTTCTTTAACTTTTTATTCATGCTTCTTGCAACACTAGTACTCTATATACATAAGAGTAAATGAATGAACAATCACTATTCGTATGCTCTAATTCTCCTATAGATATTTTATCATAAAACCACTTACCTTTCTTGTTGGTAATCATCTATAAACAATAACTGACGTATTTTTATTTACAGTTAGCTTCCATGTGCACTAATGAAATAGCATGCAATCTCTTTAGAAGATAAGACATATTTAGAAATGCATTGCAGTTCAGATCAGGTATATCTCTAATCTTGTTTTGTGCAGTGATACGTGGAATACACACACTTGTGCGTGTGTGTGTATGTGTGTATGCCAATCATGAGCTCTGTGAGTCTTTTATTTCATTTAAATTACTGCCTGGAGATGGCCTGAAGAAATGAGAGTGAAGATTTCTGAAGTAAGGTTTACTGCAGTACACAATATATCTTTGTATTTATGTAGACTCGTTTTGTTTTGTATTTCTAGAACCTCAACCTACTGGCTCACTCGCATCCAGTCTTTTCTCTACTGCAATGAGAACGGCCTGCTGGGCAGCTTTTCAGAAGAGACGCACTCGTGCACGTGTCCGAACGACCAGGTGGTCTGCACCGCGTTCCTGCCCTGCACGGTGGGAGACGCCTCTGCTTGCCTGACATGCGCTCCGGACAACCGCACCCGCTGCGGCACCTGCAACACGGGCTACATGCTCAGCCAGGGTCTCTGCAAGCCTGAAGTCGCCGAGTCTACCGATCACTATATCGGCTTTGAAACTGACCTGCAAGATCTCGAGATGAAATACCTGCTGCAGAAGATGGACAGACGAATAGAAGTCCACGCCATTTTTATCAGCAATGACATGCGCCTCAATAGCTGGTTCGATCCTTCCTGGCGTAAGCGGATGCTCCTCACCTTGAAGAGTAATAAGTACAAGTCAAGTCTGGTCCATATGATTTTGGGTCTCTCTTTACAGATTTGCTTAACTAAAAACAGCACCTTGGAGCCAGTGTTGGCTGTTTACATCAATCCCTTCGGAGGCAGCCACTCTGAGAGCTGGTTTATGCCTGTGAATGAAAACAGCTTTCCCGACTGGGAGCGGACTAAGTTGGACCTCCCCTTGCAGTGTTATAACTGGACATTAACTCTGGGGAACAAATGGAAGACATTTTTTGAGACAGTACACATCTACCTGCGGAGTCGCATCAAGTCCAATGGCCCCAATGGCAATGAGAGCATTTACTACGAACCTCTGGAGTTGATTGACCCTTCCCGGAACCTGGGCTATATGAAAATCAATAACATTCAAGTGTTTGGCTACAGCATGCACTTTGACCCTGAAGCAATTCGGGACCTGATTTTGCAGCTGGACTACCCCTATACTCAGGGATCCCAGGACTCAGCACTTTTGCAACTACTAGAGATCAGAGACCGTGTAAATAAACTCTCCCCACCTGGTCAGCGTCGTCTAGATCTTTTCTCTTGCTTGCTTCGTCATAGACTCAAGCTGTCTACTAGTGAGGTGGTGAGGATCCAATCTGCTCTGCAGGCGTTTAATGCCAAATTGCCAAACACAATGGATTATGACACAACCAAATTATGTAGTTAACCATAAATGTCAAGCACAACCCAAAATCTTGAAGGAGTTTTTACAGTGCTTTTGTGGAACAGTTTATGTTTGGAAGAGTAAATTTAAATTGTCTTTTCAATATCTGTCTTATATCAGTCAATAACATTGGATGGCAATTTACACACATGAACTTGCTGACAATGAATATATTATACTGCAGTTTTGGTTTATGAATGAAATAAATACTGACACCAGTCTAGAAGACATTCTACTTTTTACAATAAATTTCATTTGTAATTTTATATGTTCCGTGGCAATGCTTTTGTGCATTACATCCTCTAGAGGGAACATAAAATGATACCAATAAAATTTTGTAGCTGAACAGTTATTAAAAAGAAGTGCTGTGGGATTCCTTTTTTCCATGAAATGAGTTCTATTTTGATACAGCTTGTTAGAACCTGGGGAAAATTCACCAAGATTTTTTAATGGAAACATTTGAAGGTCTCTTTCAATTATCTTTATGGAAATCCCAACTAGATAGAACACTTAGTTGTTTTTTTATGATTAACAGAGTGACAGCAATAGTATGTTTATTACCTGTATTTAGGAAACCAGGACTAGAGACACACTTATAATTAAAATACTCAGATAAACCAGTTCTCAAATATCAGAACATTTCAGCCAACATACAGAAAAGTCAGTGTGATAATAAGGCATATCATGGACAAAGCAAACCCTTAATTTCCTTAGCAACTTGCTTGCTTTCTCCTTCCCTTTCTGCATTCTAGGAACCAGTAATCGGCGCACTCCACACAATCATTTTAATTTCAAGTCCTGAAAACCTAGTTATTCCAGCACTTTACCAGTGACAATAAAATAGCATTTCTAGAGCTCACAAATTGTAATGGTATAAAATAAATGTTCAAATACCTTGATCAAGTGTAGATAGATTTGTTTCTGTCTCTCAGAGAAACTCATATTACTAAAAATATTTTGAGGAGAAAATTATTTGAGTATGAAACCAATTTTATTTCAAAATTTTGGTCTGAAAACTGAGTTCCTATTTACCCGTGAAATATTAGATATATTATTAGTTGTTTTTTTCTATAAACTTGAATTTCATTTGTGTTTAGCTATATGACCGTATCTGTAAAATGTGGATTTTTTTTGCTATTTACCACTCAGATCTTTTTTAGATAGCTTATAAAATCTCACTGCTTAACCAAATGCATTGTCCAGGCCAGGCCAGCTTCCCTGTTGAAGTCAGGAAGGCATTTCTCAGGGCACAGAGAAAGGACCCCATGACATGGACTGGAAAAAAAAAAAAAAAAAAAAAACCAACAACAGCCAAAAACAGAACAAAATACTATAATACAGCCATTCTGGATTCTTGGACTGTTTACTTTTAATTCCTAAGCATTTAAGAGCAAAAGACAATTCAGACAGAAAATAATCAATCCATCATAAGCTGAGTGTTGTTCTTCCAGCTAACACACACGTTATTGAATTTCTTCAGTTAGCTGATTTTTTAAAAATTTACTTTCTGTTATTGTAGGTTATTCAACAGAAAATTTATATTATTATTAAACACCATCATTCTGGTATTATAGCAAATAATTTCATTTAATTCTAACAATAGCACTAGGTTATAAATTATTATTCTTATTTTATTGGTGAAAATAACAAAGGTTCATAGTGGCATGTCAAGCTCCCCAAGATCACAAACTAAGTTGAAAGATCAAGATTCCAATATAGACTTCTGTGGAACAAATTTGTCCTCTTTTTATTGCACCACTGAGCATTAAATGAACCATCGTATTTCTGTATATAATTTCATTTCATGCAAGGCTTAAGGTGAAACAGGAATAACCTAAGAAATTGAGGTCTAAATCAGATAACATTATATGACACATGTGCTCACAGTACATTTAAAAACTTACATAAAACCAGCATCGATCATCCACAATTAGTCATCCACAGGGTGCCCAAGCTTTCAAAATAGACCATATGTTTCAAAAGACACGTACTATGAAAGTCAGAGCTGCTTCCAGGACCTTTTCTAGAGGAGTCTTGAAGGTCCAGCTGTCCAGAGCTTTTGACACCCAGAAACCATCTGAGCAACATGCACAATTACCATGGAGTCTGAATAAAAATAATCTCATTGTGCTACTTCTTTTATTGCACAGCTCACCTATTCCTGGCCGCCGTGTGAGAGAGAAGACCTATGACCACAGGTAAGAAAGTGCATAACTGAGGTCTTATCCTGGGACTCCTCAGGCCTGGCAAGTGTTGGCACAAAGGTCCTGTTGAATAAGATAAAATTATCTTAGCTCCAACTCTTTCAGTACTCTGTCAGTGAATATTTTATATCTCTGAGTTAAGGTTTCTCCTGAAATGAGAGAAGTAATATCAATACTTTTTTTTCGGAATATTGTGTCTAAAATAACATGAATTATAATCTATGTAAACCTACTAAGCAAACTCTACATGGATATATAGATTTAGAGGGTAAATGATTAACATGCAAACATATTTTTATCTTTCCATTTCTCAAATATTACCATCTATTAAGAAATGTTCAATTAGCAATAGACTATATTAATAATCTAAGTTAATACAACATGAGTTACCAATGTATGAGAAAAATGCAGCTCAAAAATATTTCATTTTTCCTGAATTGGCCTATATACAACCATTTTTGCTGTTGTCTTAGGAATTCAGGTATTTTTAATAAAAATAACTTTATTGTCAAAACCTTATTGAAAATAGGATGTTTGACTTCATTTAGATTCTTGATATGCCAAAATTCATGTCTCTAAATTTATCTTGAACTTAATAAATTCAATAGAACTTGAAATTCTGAAAATCAAAAATTTATTGGGAATACATTTTATCTAGGAACATCTCTTACTGCGTCAACTATTTTGATGACCATCATAGTGTGACCTTACTTACAATCTCTAGAATCTCAAGTTGATTTTTAGCAAGGTGAATCCATTTCTGAATGTTCACTCTCTGCTCAAAAAAATAAAAATGCAGAAATAGCTGATGGTGGTAGATGCATTTCAGCAATGCAAGATGATTCATTTTCTCTCTCTCTCTCTCTCTCTATCTCTGTCTCTCTCTCTCTCTCTTCTCTCCCTCTCTTCCTCTCTCTCGGTCTATATCTCTCTCTCTCTCCCCCGAACCCCTCCCACCACCGCCGCCGCTGCCACCTTTATGGTTATTCGGAAAATGTGAAGAAATAGCCTGGAAGGAACCAGGACCATGGACTGTTCTATAATCCTACACAGACCTTCTTTTGTTCTCCTCATCATACACATAGAAAAGCTCTTTTTGAAGAGTTATAAAATATATTCATTTGAATAAAACAACTCATTTGAAACAACTTAGGAGCAAAATGAGACCATATATTATTAGCTAAAGTGGAAGTAATAGAATATAGGAATTCAACTAGAATGAAAGTGAAAAGTTTTGGAAACCAAACAGAAAAGGCGCCTTTTATTTAATAAACTTGGTATCAAATTTTAAGAGGCTACCTGTAGGTTTTCCAAATCAATGTGACAAGCGAAAAGGACATATTGAGTAAACCAAACCATACCATGATAACAGTACCACTCTGTGTTGGTGCCTGGACCACTTTAAAAGAATAATTATTTAGCAAAATTGAGTTTTCCTTCTAGTCATAGGTATAATACTTACCATTTGAGTACCATATGCTATTCTTGTAGTATCCTTGGAAAGTATAGTCATACTTTGAGTATGAAAGTATAGTCATACTTTGTCATTCCCATTTACTATACCCTCTATTTATGCTATTGTTATTGACATTCTTTCTTTCCTCTCCTATGAGATCAGATTTAATCTCTAGTCTTTCCTAGTGTAATAATTTCATACGCTGTAATTCAACCAGTCGGTAATAATTCCAATATTTTATAAGTGCATCTTAGCAGGACATTTTTACAAACATCTCAATTTCTTCTACATGAAGGCAACATAAGCTACTTTAATGAACTAGGAATATCTGATAAATTAGAATATCCATGTCAAATTATTTGATATTTAGGACATGGCAGCCAAGTACATAAATTAGCACATATAAGTGAAATTTGAAGTGAAGCAAAAATCTTACTCTTGGAATTCTACTGTATGCTGGCAATCATATTAACCAATTAATAACTGAACTATTATTTTATGCTACAATGACAGAATATGGCTATCACATAATAGCTATAGTACATAATATGTGAATAATTAAACACCTATGCAATACTCATGAGTAAGGCACCATTCTGAGGGCATAGTAAATATGCAAATTTCTAGGTAAGAGTAATATTATTACAGGTTTCTGACTTGTCACTCTCTCCACCCAGCATTACTATGGACATAAAACACTCCTGAAAAGGACTTCAAAAGTGCAAGAATTAATAAGTATGGGAAAAAACGAGGTCTGTATAAAATACTTGTAGCAATCATAGAAAGCTGCATAACACTCAACACTCAAAACATCAATAATACTTAAAAAATGTACTTACTACAGAAAATGGAAATTAATCTTATTATTTTACACAAAAGCATTTAAAATATCTCTTACATTTGTGGTTTTGAAATATAGTTTTGTTTGTCTTTTATGGTAATGGGTAGTTTTAAATATATATTTTTTTTAAGTCATTAAAATCAGAAAAAATGACAGGGTGAATATTCATTAAAGTACATTATGTACTAGATATTTTGGAGATTTAGGATAATAAGCAGAAAACTATTACTAAAGGTATGTATAATAAATGTTTAAAATGCTTCTAAATAAGCCACCAACAATAAATTTCTAATAGAAACAAGGATAGCTCTCAATTTTGGTAAAATATAAAAAAAAAATTCTTATTTTAATACAGTTGAACATTTCTTGCATAATAAGTTGGAAAAGTATGAAGTAGAAGAATAAACCATAAAGTAGATGAAGATGTAAATCAGGTAACTATAAGAAATACACTTAACAAAATTATATAAGAATATAAAACTAAATTGACAGTTTTGGAAATATGCATTATGTTGTTAGAAAAATATACCAATGGTGTAAAAGATATCAATTCTATGCTGAAGTAATTTTTAAGTTTGCTCTCCAGTAAAGAAGCTCTTAATCAAATTTTTTATAATTATAAATCTAATATAATTATTTTAAAATGTGTTTGGAAAAACAAATGGTTGTGAACAAATAAACCAATTGGAAAATATCAAATAGCAGAAATTTCCATCATCAGATATTAAAATCTGTATAAAATAATAATTTAAAATTCAGAAATATAGTAAGGACATTTAAAAATAGCATTAGATGGTACAATTGTCATTTTAAATGGTTAAAGGGAATATAGTTTCTCTAGGTTGGGTTTGATTTTCTGTTTGGAAAGGGGGATTCAAAATAAGATTTATGTCCTAAAAACAAAAGAAAGGAAAAAATTAAACTTAGTGGCTTATAGTGTTAACACCATCAACAAATAATCATATGAGTGCAACAATGTTAAAACGTTAACATTTTAACATTCTAGTGTTAAAAGATTAAAAGATTATTCTCTCAGAAAGAGCTGTTGAACAGAAATATAACACAAGCCATATATGTAATCTCAAATTTTCTTGTAGCTACTTTTTGTTAAAAGTAAAAGAAAAACCAGAAGAAATACTTAAACATATTTTAATTAAACCAATATATTTAAGATATAATTTCACATGTAATCAATATGAAATATTATTACTGGGATCATTATAGATATATTTTGTACCAAGTCTTGGAAATTTGGTGTTTATTTTACATTTATTCCCATCTCAATGTGGCTGTTTTTTAAGGGCTCGGTAGTCATGTGCAGCCTGTGGATACTTGCTGCAAGTGATTGTGTGACTTTCACTCTTCCCGTTTCACCGGAGCAGTCCCACCTATGAGGAAACCTTTTCTAGATAAGAGACTGTCCTGCTGTCTGGATTCAACTTCAGTATCTGCATTTTATATGTTTTTGTTTACATATTTTCATTGTGTTTGTTATCTGCTTACATATATTAAGTTCCTCCTAATGTCCTACACAGTGATTAAAACCTAGTCTCCTTGGTTAGCAAGACTGGAATTTTTTCTCTTTTTCCATCATCTTACCCACACATCCTCCGTTATCTCAAGGCTCAATTTCTGCTTTGAGTTCTGATGTTCTCTTTGGCTTTCTTCCATGTTAGCTTTGCTTAAAAGGGGAGTTGTTATCTAGTCTGTCAACTTTATGTGTTTATTAGGGAGCTTTTATATTGTTTTCAAATTACTGAGGTTGCTGTGCTGATGAAAATCTAAAATACACATTTTTCCTCTAATTTCCCTCGACACCTTCCAATCCATGCTTCATCCAGTCACCAGAGTGAACACTGACAATACAAACCGTTTAAATATAAATCTGTCATGTATTTTTAATAGAATAGGTATCTAGCTTGTTAGCACGTAATTCTTTTCATAAACAGTCCTTGGCTATTTCTCGATCCCTCTCTTCAATTGTATTTATTTCACTGCAGACTAAATCTAACTACACAAAAGGCCTTTAGTGCAGAAATGGAAGACTCTTAGGTCTCCAGACCTTCTTCTAACGTAGCATCCTGCCTTCTGCCTGCAGCACTCTTGTATCCACACCCTTGCCTTCCATTTATAATGATGAAGATGAGGATGATAATAATAATGCATGAGTCGGATAAAAATTACAGCACATTTGAATACATTATTCATCTTTCCATTGACAAAATTTAACATTGCCTTTACACTCCAATTGCAACAATGTTAAAACGTTAATGAAGACCTTTTGATAGTCTGCTCTGCTTAATTTCTTTCCTAAGTATCTCTATTAGACTTTAAGTCCATAGAAGGCAGAACTGTACATAATTAGATGCTTTCTTTAAGCCTTTAACATGTACAGTTATTGGAAAGCCTGAAATCAGTGGTCCCTGTACTCTCTGCACTTTATAAGTCCAACAAATACTGGTTCCTTGAAGGTTTGATATAAAAAATGGGACTCTGAATTTAAAGATTCAATAAAAATAGCTCCTCTGTGTAAATGTCTTAGCCTTGTGCAAATTTATTTTAAAGCAAGGTTAAAATCAATATAGCTAAGAGCCAATGCTATAAAATTTGTTATATTCTTTTTTTCTAAATTAAAACAGCATCATTGGATCATTTAAATAGCACTTGTCCATATTCTTCCATCATTATAACAACAGCATATGGCTGATTCCACTGCCAGGTCACAGCATCATTCACCTAGCATGCTTCATTTTAATAGGAAAGGAAGATGATTCAAAAATATACTTCAAATATAAATTTAGATAAGTTTTCCTTAAGGAGCTGTCCATACCATCCTACACAAAAAGGGTGGAAAATGAGCAACTCGCTCAAGAAATTCATTTTATTGATTTTCATACAACATAGATAATACTTTTAAGGTTGCAAACAAAATATTTTAAGTGAAACCACAATTACCTAAACAGTTACTCTATTATTAAGTATTATTTTATAAATCACTTGAAAGTGGCAGGTATTTGCTATTTTCTGCAGTATAGAATCCTCCTTTACTTGGGGTTAATAAGATAAAGTAGTATCAAGAATTTATAAAACATGGCAGCAAATTTTACTTTTTTAAATAAAAGTTATCCTTTTTAAATCACTTTCTGTGTTTTATTTTCAGATTCTCAAATCATTACTATAATTTATTTTATTTTATTTTATTTTTGAGATGGAGTCTCCTGTCACCCAGGCTGGAGTGCAGTGGCAAGGTCTCGGCTCACTGCAACCTCCGCCTCCTGGGTTCAAGCAATCTTCCTGCCTCAGCATCCCACTAATCTGCTTGAGGGGGCTGTAGGTTTCATGCCCGAAGACATCACCCAGGGAACTGAGTCCCTACCCACAGCCTCTGCTTCCAAGTTCCCCAGCTCTGGCCTGGTGACCCCTCAGCCAACAGTCCTAACATTTGCCAAGTCTTCCTGGGCCTGGCAGGAGAGGCTGCAGGAGCACAAGCAAGCGCTATATGAATACGCAAGAAGGAGATTCACAGAGAGACGAGCCCAGGAGGCTGACTGAACTCAAAGGAACAGGATGGCACCCAGAGCCGCAGGACGGAGACTGGAGGCAGCCCTCACCCAACTCACAACAGGCTGGATGGGTGGGTGGGTTGTAAAAAGGGAAGGACGAGGCTCCCCCAATATCACATTAAATTCATGGTTTTCATTTAAAAACAAACAAACAACAAAAAAACAACTCCTGAGCTCAGGTGATCCACCCACTTTGGGCTCCCTAAGTGCCCGACCAGATTCTCTAATATTCACATGATGATTATACATAGCTTTAATAAGTATAAAAGTATATCTTTCTTAAAAATGTTTAAACATTAAGACTAATACAAATATACTCAAATCATTTAAATGCAGAAGATTGTAGTTATAAATTATGTGAAATAAATTACAATATTTAGAAAGTGTTTTATTACTTATGGGGAAGAGGTGGAAATGTGTAAAATGCGTTATCTTAGTTATGTTTGTGAAAACTCTATGATCTTGACACTAGTTTATGATATTGTCTTGTTTCCCTTGGACAGAGAATTCTAGTAAATTATAACAATTTATAAAATACATATAAATTACATAATGTCTATTATGTAATACTTAACTTTTTTTTGTGGCCCCAAACTTTCCAGAACATTTCAGTCTATAATTTTCTATGCTAAATTCACAAATAGTTTAATAGATGGTACTCTTTTATAGATATTTTCTCATCAATTTATGTTATTTTCTTTTGAATCTGCAAAATCTAGATAATATTTCTTAACCATTCTGTTACAACATACCTGTATTAACGTGATGGTATATAGTGTTATTTAAAGTTGGAGTTAAGATAGCTAAAACTCTATATTATAACCTCAAGAAAATTCACATATATATACATATCTTTTTTTTTTTTTTTTTTGAGACAGAGTTTCACTCTTGGTGCGCAGGGTGAAGTGCAATGGCGCGATCTTGGCTCACTGAAATCTCTGCCCTGCAGGTTCAAGCGGTTCTCCTGCTTCAGCCTCCCAAGTGGCTGGGATTACATGCATGCACCACCACACCCAGCTAATTCTGTATTTTCAGTAGAGAATGGGGTTTCTCCATGTTGGTCAGGTTGGTCTTGAACTCCAGACCTCAGGTAATCTGCCTGCTTCAGCCTCCCAATAAAATATATATTTTAAAGTAGTATTTGCTAAAACAGATATGCTAAAAAACAAAAAAAAAGATAAATGGGATAGTAAAAATTCTCAATTAAAAGCAGAAAAGGCAAAAACAAAAAATAGAGAGTAAGTACAATAAAAACAATTAGAAAACTAGTAGATATTAATCTATGTAAATCAACAATCAATTTAAATATAAATGGTCTAAATACAACAGGTCAGACTGTCATAATCAACAAAAAAGATTTGACTATATATTTTCTAAAAGAAGCCCACTTATATAAAAATTCAACTTAAAAGTAAAGGAATAGAAAATATATACTAATGTCAGCCAAAAGAAGGCTGAAGTAGGTATATTCATTGATGAAGAAACAGGCTTCAGACCAAGAAAATGTTCAGAGATAAATATTGCATAATGAAAAAAGGGACAATTCTCCAAGAAGACATAGCAAACTTTTACAAACTAACAATAGAACATCAAAACATATAAGGCAAAAGTTTATGTAATTGAAAAGGAAACAATTACTACTACAGTCTGAGGTTTCAGCACCTCTCCCGAAGTAAATAGATGAAGCAGGAAGAAAATCAGTAAAAATACAGCTGAATCTTGCACAACTGCCAATCAACTTGATCCTATTGAAATTTATAGAATATTGCATTCAACATAGGCAGAATATACATTTTGTCATAATTAGACTGCAGCTGTATGTTTTTTGGGAGAAACCACATAGACCCATTTCATTATATTAAGGATATTTACGATCAACATAAATTATCAAGGTTTTTCCTTGATCACCTGACTGATGTAGTCTCCGTCTGGGGTCTACACTAAAAGCTCACTCTTTTTCTCCCTTTCCATACTCTACCGTTTCAAACAAAGTCACTGTTCATACCCCACACTCAGTGAGTGGAGAGTTATGTTCTATCACTGGCTGACTTTGTATTATTTCCTGTCCCAGTCATTCTGCCTTAGAGAACCAGGTATTTCTCTAAGAATCATTTTTTTTTTTTTTTTTTACTTTTTTTGTGAGATGGTATTACCCAAGATCTAGACAGTGGATGTGCTCATTGCTACAGGATTGCCATTGCATCTAGACTCTGTTAGCTAACAGCAAGGACACAAAGTTAATATAAAAAAGCCATCACTCTCATGTGTACTAGTAGTGAATGAAGGACAGTAAATAAAAGCTAAGGAAATATGAATAAAGTATAGAGTTTAGTTAATTTAATGTTTAATATTTATTAATTGTAACAAAGATACTAATTTAATTTAATGCATTAAATTTAATAAATTAACAGGGAAATGGAGTGGAGTATATAGAAACTCTGCCCTATATTTATAAATTTTTCTGTAAATTAAATTATTCTAAATAAAAGCAGTTTAAGAAATGATAATTCCGTGGGATGTTCAGAGTATTGCTAGAAATTCCATAAGTAAAAATCATTTTAAACATAATTTAAAAATCTTTAATAATATATTTTGGGAAGTATTGTTACAATACTTATATATCCCCTCAAAGTAATGTTTTCCTTTTTTCTAGGTACAAAGCTTCTCAGCTAGATTATGTTTTCTTTTTTCATTTTTAAGTAGTTGACTATATGTTTAAATCCTCACCAACAAAATGTTAGTATAAAACAACAACTTCTAATTCACTTACTTAAAAGAAACGTGACCTGAACTCACTCTTACTTTTCTTCCTGCCTGTGGATGGCCATGAAAGGAACGACCTTAAAAATCATGTTTCGAGGATGGCAGAGTCCCTGACTACTCCTGACATGACTAATTTGAGTGGATTCCAAATATATATCCTGCACATTACGTAAGACAGAAATAATTGTATCTCCCGTTTAAGTTATTGCAATTAAAATCTCCTTTTATTTTTGTTCAGACTTCACTCTAATATAATAATGCCTTCTATGCATTACTTTTCCTCTAATGTATTCTCCAATTAAACATCTAAGTACGCTAATGTATTTTCATAGTAATGAGCATAAAATTTACAATTTACAAATTACTCTAATTATTTATTCAGTAATTTAGCAGGGACTAGTTTTTTATAAGGTTATTTTTCGGAAATGCAAACTTTGTACACTTTTTATGCCTTTAAACTCTTTTACGTAATTCTTTGATGCAGCTTCTCCTAAATTCCTTATACAAGTATACTAAGTAATCAAAATGACCATCAGTTACTTTATGCAGTAGTAATAACAAACAGCAGTGATTATTTTGACACTTGTTTGTTTTGCTTTATACCAAATGACTCTATATTGCTAAAATGTTTGTGATTATGTTAATTTCACCAGGAATAATCTATTATCTGGGAACCTAGAATCACATGTAATTGTCCTAACACTATTTTTAGAAAACATATTACTCCTAGTTAAGGTGGTTACGGTAAAAAAGGTGTGATGCCAAAATATTTCCAAGTTAAGACTACTTTTATCAGGAGTAACATGATACATTCTCCACTAATCAGAGTGTGAGATTTTGTACCTCTGTATCATAGTTTGACCAAATATTATTCATGTCTCCATAGGCATGCTACTTATCTTCTTTCATCTGTTGTGAACCTGGAATTTTGAAAGTATTTTCTAATCTTTGGAAATCGTTATCTAATAATAAATTGTACTAGATTGGGCCAATCTCCTTTTCTAATATCTTTTTGATGATATATGTCCACTTAAAATTAAAAGACTTGGACCGGGCGTGGTGGCTCACGCCTGTAATCCCAGCACTTTGGGAGGCCGAGGCGCGTGGATCACGAGGTCAAGAGATTGAAATCATCCTGGCCAACATGGTGAAACCCCCTCTCTACTAAAAAATACAAAAATTAGCTGGGCGTGGTGGCACACGCCTGTAGTCTCAGCTACTCGGGAGGCTGAGGCTGGAGAATTGCTTGAACCCTGGAGACAGAGGTTGCAGTGAGACGCGATTGCACCACTGCACTCCAGCCTGGCACCTGGTGACAGAGCAAGACTCTGTCTCAAAAAAATTTTTTTTTGTTTGGCTTTATTGATTTCATTATTGAGCCATGTATTTATTTCCTCAACAAAAAATATAGCCACCAACTATATGTCTGTCATATTGCTAGCTTCTGGGAATTAAAAAAAAAAAGAGAGAGAGAGAGAAACAAACAACGACAATAACAACAACAAAAACACGGACATTGGCTGAGACTGTTAGTAGATAGAAGTCCATATTTATTCTTTCTTTCTTTTAATATCAAACTCCTGACTTTTAGCTTTCCTTGGCTGCCAGCAAGCTATTACATTCTTCAGCATTTCACGTGGCAAAGTTGTGGTTATACCAAATTTTGGCCAGTAGAGATTCAAAATGACTGTGGAATGCATGCTTTGGTCATTTTCTCAGGGCTAGCAACATAAGTTTCAGGGTTCAATGCAAAATAAAAATGCAGAGCGCTGTTCACAAGTTATTATGAATTTCAAAAAAGCGACAGCAAAGTACTAACCAATGTAGGGACCCTTCCAAGTTCAGGGTCGTTAACAACCTCCTAGCTGGCACATCAATGGACCTGAACCCGTACACTCTTAATTGCAACGTGAGTTCATAGTCCCTGTACTACCATTCCTTCCTCACTTGCTGGGTACAAAAATCATGTCAGGAAGAGGTATAAATAAAAAGATAAAAGCCATGCATTTAATATGAAACAGCTACCTGTTATCCCTAAACTAACTGGAGTAATCGCCAACTTTTGCATAATTATATGAGATAGAAATACAATTGTACCTTACGTAAGCTATTGTAATGTTTGGTCCTATTGTTGTGGTACGTTGTCAGACACCAAATGTTACATACATTTTCAATAGGCCATCATATAAATTTGGCTCTGTTATTTAGTGCCCACACAATTGAGTTTTTATTATTATAGTTAATTTATACAGATATAATTAAAACGGAGTCGGTAATCTTGTGCAGAAAGTTATTTCTTTAAGTGGTACTACACTGCCTTTAATATGATGAAGTTTATGCTTATTGTACCCTGCTTTATGAAGATCTATTTCTCTGATATTTTGTTTCATTTTAAGATACTCAATTTCGGCCGGGTACGGTGGCTCAAGCCTGTAATCCTGGCACTTTGGGAGGCCGAGGCGGGTGGATCACGAGGTCGAGAGATCGAGACCATCCTGGTCAACATGGTGAAACCCCGTCTCTACTTAAAATACAAAAAATTAGCTGGGCGTGGTGGCGCGTGCCTGTAATCCGAGCTACTCGGGAGGCTGAGGCAGGAGAATTGCCTGAACCCAGGAGGCGGAGGTTGCGGTGAGCCGAGATCGCGCCATTGCACTCCAGCCTGGGTAACGAGAGTGAAACTCCGTCTCCCAAAAAAAAAAAAGAAGATACTCAATTTCCTTAATGTTGATGTCAGTTATGCCAAACTATTGATACATGTACGATTTACCTACTGTACACCCTTCAGCTGACTTCATGACCCTTAACATCTCCATCAGAGATCATGCTGAACACGTGGCATATTCCAGGCAGGAAAGAAAAACATGGGGGCGGGTGTGACGTAACACGTCACCCCGCGGAAGACAGTCAAGTAAAACGCTGACGTCGTTCTTTCCCGTCTCCTCGTGTACAGGGATGGATGTGTCCCAGGACTTCTCATTAGCTCAACTAAAGACGGTGTTCTTGTCTGTCCCACGGCCACAAAAATGCAGGGTCGCTGATGGTTTAAAAGGCGAATAACGCACGGTTTTTTGGGTGAAAAGGGGGGGAATGAGGAAACACCGAGCCTGTTCCGGGCCGGAATCTCCTGCTGGAGCACTTCCGGTCGGCCTTGCCATCCCGGGTTCCACGCCGGAAGAGGCGGGGCCGGAGTCCTCCCAGCTGCGCGTGTGCCGAGCTCCGGCGGGCCCACGCCGGAAGAGGCGGGGCCAGAGTCCTCCCGCTGCGCGAGTGGTGAGCTCCTGCCGCTCCTCCTCAGCGGGCAGGCTGCTTGGGGTTCTCTGGGCACCCCTGGCACCTGGCTGTCTCATTCCGCCCTGTAAGGACGTGCATCTGACGGCCGTGAGAATGGTAAGGACGAAGTCCCCCTGTTAACTGCTTCCTGCTAAAAGGGCGCCGTTTCGGGAAGCGGCAGCCGGCGCTCCCTCAGAGGCCCTCGAGGGCTCCCGCGGAAGGCGCCGTCCTCAGAGGCCCGGGTCCTGTTTGGAGTCTGAGGTCCTCAAGTGACGAACAAACAAGCCAGGTTACTAGAAAACGTGTTTCAGAAGCCAGGGCGGGCTGAGAGCGGCTCAGGAGCTCTGAGGCCTTTTACCAGCTGCCCCGGGGAGAGGGAGGGCCGAAGCCCGGCTGGGGCAGGAAACCCTTCGCCTTTGCCGGGTGTCGGGCGTCTGGGTGCCTGTCCACCGAGCACGACGCAGCCCCAGTTTAACGTTTGGAACGTTAACTCTTTCCAGTTTGGAGGATGCATCTGAAGGGAGTATCCCATAGACGGAGACGCCGTCGCCTGTCCGTGTAGACAGAACTGAGGAGAAGAAAGGAAAGAACAAAGCATTTTTTCAAAGGATTCTCAGGGATTCGGGATGCATTCCGAAAGGGTACAGGCTGAAGGGGAATGGCTGTCCATCTAGAAAGAGGGCGAGCAGGCATTCCTGGTTCCCCTCTCTTCCTAGCAGAGACCCGGGGTATAAGACGGAGAGGAGGAGGAGCGTCCTCTTTCTGCCTTCCATCCTTGCATCCTAGGGAAATCCTGTCTCATTGAAATGAGCAGAGTCCGGGTAAGAGAAAAAGTTACAGTGACACAAAAATAATTTTAAAAGGCTTGAATCGTATTTCTCCTTAGTCAAATTCTGATGTGATATACAAGCAACACCTTGGTACAGTATCAGAATGCGCAAGAATTTAAACGCTTTACATTTAGGGCTAAAAACGTTTAATTTGCTTGCCCAGAGGCATTATAGATATGTCTCTATCTTCACAAAATCTAGTAAAAACTATAAATTTCAAATTAGCATCTAATAGTCTGTTCAAACAAGACACAGAAATAAAACAAGGCTTAATTTTGCTTACTTAGGAAATTTTCCATTTTTATAAGTTCACTTACTTCCAAACTTTTATTAAATAACACAGCTCTAAAGAGCCACTGAATGTAGATTTTCCATTTTCATTTGCTACATATTGCCTACTATTTTTTAAAACAAGGAAAATACTACACCTTCAAGAGGATGGCCATCTATTGGTGATTTGGGGTTTCTTTTTACATAAACAGATACAATATGTTGATATTCTTAGCTCTAACTGTAGATAAAAGACAATGTCTCCTGTTTTATCATCTTATCATAGCCTGTACCTTCTATAAAAGCTTAAAATATAATATGAGATTGCTACTCTTCGTTCATACTGAGTTTTAAAATAATTGAAAAGTTCCGAGTGTGAAGAATGATGTTATCTCAGCTGCAAATTTTCAGCAGGCA
Source organism: Saimiri boliviensis (assembly GCF_048565385.1). Lineage (NCBI taxonomy): Eukaryota > Metazoa > Chordata > Mammalia > Primates > Cebidae > Saimiri > Saimiri boliviensis. Next base: position 5,616,331 of record NC_133467.1, read on the forward strand.
TTAAACATTCAGGATTGCAAGATAGCAAGCTAAATAAGTCACTTTATTCAAGCTAATGAAAAAAGATGTTTTACAGCCTGCAGCACTGACATTTGAATCACTACTGACTACACAGAGCTAAAAACCTAGGGTTTTGTTTCAATGGTCAGGAAACTTCAAAGAGAATGCTAATTGGAATGAGAGAAAAATAGAGTAAATTAATAGGCAATTATACTTGTGGAAATAATGGAACAATAAAGCAGAACTAAATTCTACCTTGTAGATAAGTGATTTGGTTGCTTTAAATAAAGTTCACAATTACTTTCTTTTAAAATAATTTGTAGAAGTTGTAAGGTGATAATACTTGCTCGTTCATATTATATGTTAAATTGGGGACTTTATAATTGAAAAAAATAAGTGGTAGAAAGGGTATGGTTTCTATGTGAAATGAGAATAGACATTACCAGCAAACTATTTTTATTACTTAAAGTAACTCTAATAGCATCTACTGGAATATCAGACATAAAATGTGCAGAAAACATAGATTCAAAATTCAATAAATAAGTGACTGCCATTATTTGATATATCAGCACAAAGTTTGTTTTTGTTGTTGTTGTTGTTTAAACTTACATGCCATCTTTTCATGCCTCAAAGAAAGTAAAATCTGGCTAAGAAACATACTAGTTATGGCAAGATTCTTATAATACATAGCAACATTCCAGCTACTTAAATAAATGGAAATTTACTTTTTGCTCATGAAAAAGTACAATGTGAATGTATGTGCAAAACTGGTTTATATTCCAGGCTCCTTCTTTCTTGAGGCTTCGTTAGTCCCTATGCCTTGAAATTCTTTACATCAACTTAGTTAACAAAATCTACATTTGGAGAAGGCACTCATACTTTTAAAACTCTGTAGCCAGAAAATGACTGTGAAATTAAGGAATAGCCCTTAAAACCACCCTCACTTCTAATAACACTTGCAGAGTCCAGTGGTCCCCAAGACTTCCCTCAGGTTAGATAACTTACTAGAAGTATTCATAGCAGTCATTGAAAATGTTTATACCCAGAGTTTCAGTTGTAACAGTGAAATGATAAAGATTAAATACAATGAAGGGAACAAATGCATGGGACAAAAATCTAGAAAAAGTCTATATGTGGAGCTTCTTGTTCTTCTCTTCAAGTGGAGTCATGGACGGTGCTTAACCAGAGGAGATCTGTGACAATGTGTGTGTAGTATTTAACCTCTAGTGAAGATAACCCAAGTCTTAGTGTCTAGAGTTTTAATTAGAGACTGGTGACACAGATCTGTCTTACCAACTATGTGGCTGACTTATGTCTCCATATTCTCTGCAGGTCACGCTGTTACCATGGGACCCAAAGACCTCACCTTTTATCATGTTAGACTATCAGATGTGGCCAGAAACCTTCAGGTAAACAAAGGCATATGTTTCATGCAGGGTATTCCAAGTCTTAAGAGATTACCTTAGAGGCAATGGGAAAGTCAGATTTTTCTCTGGCCAAGGTAAAATCTTCAATACAAAGTAATTTACACCATTTATACTAATATTTCTTTGGTTAGAAATAGTCACATAATGTCATCTAAACACAAGGGAGGTTAGAATGTGGACTCCGCTGAATTGTTGATTCTCAGCAGCAACTATACACAATGGAAACGGGAGCATACATCTCTAGGGACAGCCAACAATCTCTGAAACAAGGCCCCTTTCTGTAATCCAGTGATTCTCAGATTAAGGTTTATACAAACTTGTGGTGGCTTCATGGAAGCATAGCTGAAGATACATAATTTCATCATGAAAATAGGCTTTAATTATATTCTTTCTTTTCTATGACAATCTTTAAAAAGCTTATATCTCAATCTTTAAAAATCACAAAAAATGCTAGTATGTGTTGAGTGTATACTACATGACAGGCAATGTTCTAAGCACTTTACAGGTATCATTTCATATAATCCTCACAACACACATAAGAGAAGAGAACCCACAGCAAGTAATGAACCTGGATTGTAACTTAGACACTTTTCCTATAGGCTATTGCTGTGAAACTTAGATCTTTTTGTCTGAAAGATTATTTTTGCCGACAGGTTTATTTGTTTTTGCCCTCACATATAAGTTAATAATTTTGACAGGAAAAATATTTTTGAAATAGTGAACTTGTTTTTAACTCTTGGAGATTCTCTTGCCCTGCTGCATCTGTTAGGATCATTTAAGGTACAAGTAACAGAGGAACAGACACAAACTGTTTTAAATAACAAATCAATTTTTTGGCACACTTATCAGAGATTAGAGTGCCAGTGTGGACTTCAGGACTATCTCATTTCATTGGCTTTGGCTCCATTTCTCAGTAAATTGTTTTTTGGTCTGTTTTCCCCTTCTCAGGCTCTTAGTAAAATTACTAAAGCAATTTCAAGTCTCACTTTCCTACATAGCAATAGCAAGAAAGAGCAAGAGTCATTCCTGAATTTTTCATTAAAGAACAAAAGTAAGAATATGCAGAATACTCACAAAACCCCATTTTCATTTTTCTAGATTATTTTAAATGGTGACTTTCATCCAGTGCTCCCCCCAAAATATATATTCATCTATTGCAATTACAGAAATAGTTACTCATTGAAGAATGTATGAGCCATTTCACTAGCTGAACTCTGACTTTTCAAAATACCTAATGAGCTTTGAGTTCTTGAGGACCTGTTATAGACTGAATTGGGTACCTCAAAAATGTGTATGTTTAAGCCCTGGCTCAACATTGTGACCTATTTAAAGAGGACATAATATTAAATAAGGTCAAAGGGTGAAGGCATAATTCAATATAGATGCTGTCCTGTTCAAAAAATTCAGGAGCAGTGAAAACTGCTGATACCCAGATCACCATGAATATCCTGTCCCATAAGAACAAACCACTAATTATACCAGCTAACACTCCTACTTCGTTAAGATAATCTATATTTAGGGGCATTGAATTATCAGTTAAATAAATATAAAATATAATGCCAAATATACAGGGACTCTACTTAGTGTCTCCTACATGGCCAGTGTAATGCAATTTAGTCTTGCTCTCAGATACTTAGACAAAGACTTACCTAGAATCCAAAACTAATTAATTATTTAAACAAACCAGAAATGGTCCTTGCTTGAGTAGACTTCACTTCCAGTAAATTTATTCAGAACAAATATTTTAAATACTTTACCTAGAAATGAAGACAAATATTAAATCTTCCCATGTTTTACTTTGTATTTGATGATATCTTAAAGAATTGTATTCCATAGGTCTTTGTAAATAACACCAAATGATTTATAAGAATGAATGAAATCCTATTATCAAGTTATAATTAATCATTTGAAAACAATCAAGCGTATTTGTAGACACATAATACATTCACAGTCCACAAAACTCAATTACTATGGCATATAGTTCTATATTAGTAATTTCTGTGCAGACGTTCTGCTTCACAAGCAGAGGTTTTGCTGATCCTCTGCTTTGTGTCCCATGCTAGCTTGTCCAAGACCGACTTTTCTGTGCACAGTTTATATCTGGTGAAAAATTGTATCTCTACATCTGTAGTTTTCAAAAAAGCAGAAAAAAAATTTTAAGTATTATATCAACAATGTATATACTTTTATCAAAATGTGTCTTTCATTTTGGAAGATTTGTAAGTCTTTGGTACTTACGTTCTAAAATTTCATAGCAATGATTCTGCTTTGGTGTGTCTGCTGTGCACTTGAAGGACTTTTGCAGTATGGAGATATTTAGATGCATGACATTCAAGCTTAAAAGTTTTCTTATTTTTTACTTCAGAATTATTTCCCCTCTCATTTGTCTTCTTTCTCTCTATCATCATTTTTTTCAACTGAGTACCTGGGGTGAATTAGTTTGAGGTAGAAGTGGGGAGGGGTTGATAATAATTTTCCTTGTATTATCTCTAATGTCATGATGACAGACATCAATAGGACAGAATGAGTCTGAAGTTTGGGGATAAAATCACTCAATAGAAATTAAAATCTCTGTCTCATATTTTCAAAGAAATGAATTACAAAATATTAAGAATTATGTATAATTGCCTTTGAATGAATTACAGAAACTGTGTCCTTAATTTATAATATTATGTAGTTTTCCAACACAAAAAGTCCTTAAAGGGTTTTGTTAGGTTAAAAGGTTGGTGCTGTAAAGCCCTAATTAGTGTACACAGCAGGTAGAAACACTGCATGTGTTCTGAGAATTAGGTAATGGAAATAAATAGTGGTCATGATACAGGAGAATACTATTTTTTTTTTTTTTTTTTTTTTTTTGAGACGGAGTTTCGCTCTTGTTACCCAGGCTGGAGTGCAATGGCGCGATCTCGGCTCACCGCAACCTCCGCCTCCTGGGTTCAGGCAATTCTCCTGCCTCAGCCTCCTGAGTAGCTGGAATTACAGGCACGCGCCATCATGCCCAGCTAATTTTTTTGTATTTTTAGTAGAGACGTGGTTTCACCGTGTTGACCAGGATGGTCTCGATCTCTCGACCTCGTGATCCACCCGCCTTGGCCTCCCAAAGTGCTGGGATTACAGGCTTGAGCCACCGCGCCCGGCCAGGAGAGTACTATTTAAAAAAAATCAACTTGCTAACACAATTGCTAAATGTTTAGAGAGTAACTTTTAATATTATGCTTCCCAGATGACATATTTTACCAGTATTTCTCTTGTATTTCCTGATTTTTGGACACAGTATATTTATTGTATACTTCTTTCAAATTAACAGTTAGACACATTGCTTTGAATTTAGAGGTATTTTGCCTAAAAGGAAAAAAAGAAGTCATTAGTCATTGAGTTCTTGACCACTTTTTAAAAATAAGCTTATTCTGTTTCTAGCATGAATAACAACCTATAAAATGGCCATGTGACATACTATCCGTTAAATGCTCTATCTCAATTTTGTATTATAGTATATATCATGCCATAAGAGTAATTTTTTATAAAAGCTTCTGTGTATTTCTGATTGTGTTATCAGAATACATTTTTAAAAGTAGAATGGCTAGATTAAAATGTTTAAATATGTTTATGACTTTTCACATACACAGCCAAACTTGACCTTCAGAAATATACTATTGTTTTACTCTCAGTAAAATTTATCTAAAAACTTTTACAGTTTTGTTACTTTTTATTTATTTATTTATTTTTAATTTTAAAAATTTATTTATTTTACTTTAGATGCATACTATATCTGGCATTTCTCCCCATTTTATCCCTCCCCACCCTGACCTTCTTCCCCACCCCCCACTGTCTCTTCCCTACTCCCGTCAACTGCTCCTCTCCCTGAGTCCATGTGTTCTCATTGTTCAATACCCACCTATGAGTAGGAACATACGGTGTTTGGCTTTCTGTTCTTGTGTCAGTTTGCTGAGAATGATGGTTTCCAGATTCATCCAAGTCCCTACAAAGGACATGAACTCATCGTTTTTTATGGCTGCATTGTATTCAGTGGTGTATATGTACCACGTTTTCTTTGTCCAGTCTATCGTTGGTGGGCATTTGGGTTGGTTCCAGGTCTTTGCTATTGTACACAGGGCTGCAGTGAACATATGTGTGCATGTGTCCTTATAGTAGAATGATTTATAGTTCTTTGGGTATATAGCCAGTAATGGGAATGCTGGGTCAAATGCAATTTCTATTTCTAGATCCTTGAGAAATTGCCACACTGCCTTCCACAATGGTTGAACTAATTTACACTCCCACCAGCTGTGTAAGAGTGTTCCTATTTCTCCACATCCTCTCTAGGATCTGTTGTTTCCAGATTTTTTAATAATCACCGTTCTAACTGGTGTGAGATGGTATCTCAGTGTGGTTTGGATTCGCATTTCTCTAATGACCAGTGATGATGAGCATTTTTTCATGTATTTGTTGGCCTCATATATGTCTTCTTTTGAAAAGTGTCTGTTCATATCCTTTGCCCACTTTTGAATGGGCTTGTTTTTATCATGTATATTTGTTTTAGTACTTTGTAGATTCTGGATATTAGCCCTTTGTCAGATTAGTATACTGCAAAAATTTTTTTTCCATTCTGTTGGTTGCTGATTCACTCTAATGATAGTTTCTTTTGCTGTATAGAAGCTCTGAATTTTAATTAGATCCCATTTAATTATCTTGGTTTTTAGTGCCATTGCTTTTGGTGTTTTGGTCATGAGGTCTTTGCCTATGCCTATGTCCCGGATGGTTTTGCCTACAATTTCTTCTAATGTTTTTATGGTGTTAGGCTTTATGTTTAAATCTTTAATCCATCTGGAGTCAATTTTAGTGTAAGGTGACAGGTAGGGGTCCAGTTTCTGTTTTCTGCACAATGATAGCCAGTTTTCCCAACACCATTTATTAAACATGGAGTTCTTTCCCCATTGCTTGTTTTTGTCAGGTTTGTCAAAGATCAGATGCTTGTAGATGTGTGGTGTTGCTTCTGGGGCCTCTGTCCTGTTCCATTGGTCTATGTCTCTGCTTTGTTACCAGTACCATGCTGTTTTGATTACTGTAGCTTTGTAGTATAGTTTGAAGTCTGGCAGTGTGATGCCTCCGGCTTTGTTCTTTTTGCTTAGGATTGTCTTGGCTATGTGGGCTCTCTTGTGATTCCACGTGAAGTTTAAAGTGTTTTTTTCCAGTTCTGTGAAGAAGGTCATTGATAGCTTGAAGGGGATGCATTGATTCTATAGATAACTTTGGGCAGTATGGCCATTTTCATGATCTTAATTCTTCCTAATCGTGAGCATGGAATGTTTTTCCATCTGTTTGTGTCCTCTCTTACCTTGTTGAGCAATGGCTTGTAGTTCTCCTTGAAGAGGTCCTTTACGTCCTTTGTTAGTTGTATTCCTAGGCATTTTATTCTTTTTGTAGTAATTGTGAATGGGAGTCGGCTCTTGATTTGGCTATTTGACTGTTTTTGGTATATAGGAATGCTTGTGATTTCTGCGCATTGATTTTATATCCTGAAACTTTGCTGAAGTTGCTTATCAGTTTGAGAAGGCTTTAGGCTGAGACGATGGGGTCTTCTAGATATACAATCATGTCATCTGCAAATAGAGACAGTTTGACTTCCTCCTTTCGTAATTGAATACCCTTTATTTCTTTTTCTTGCCTGATTGCTCTGGCTAGAACTTCCAATACTATATTGAGTAGGAGCGGTGAGAGAGGGCATCCTTATCTAGTGTCTGATTTCAAAGGGAATGTTTCCGGCTTTTGTCCGTTCAGTATGATATGGGCTGTAGGTTTGCCGTATATAGCTTTTATCATTTTATGATATGTTCCGTCAATACCTAGTTTATTGAGAGTTTTTAGCATGAAGGGCTGTTGAATATTGTCAAAGGCCTTCTCTGCATCTATTGAGATAATCATGTGATTTTTGTCTCTGGTTCCATTTATGTGATAGATTACATTTATGGATTTGCATATGTTGAACCAGGCTTGCATCCCCAGGTTGAAGCATACTTGATCATGATGGATAAGCTTCTTGATGTGCTATTGCAATTTGTTTGCCAGTATTTTATTGAAGATTTTTGCGTCGGTGTTCATCATGGATATTTGCCTGAAGTTTTCTTTTTTAGTTGAGGCTCTGCTGGGTCTTGGTATCAGGATGATGTTGGTCTCATAAAATTAGGAGGATTCTTTCCTTTTGTATTGTTTGATACAGTTTCAGAAGGAATGGAACCAGCTTCTCTTAGTACATCTGATAGAATTCAGCTGTGAACCTGTCTGGACCTGGCCTTTTTTTTTTTTTTTTTTTTTTTGAGTTGGAGTTTTTGCTCTTGTTACCCAGGCTGGAGTGCGATGGCACGATCTCGGCTCACCACAGTCTCCGCCTCCTGGGTTCAGGCAATTCTCCTGTCTCAGCCTCCTGAGTAGCTGGGATTACAGGCACGTGCCACCATGCCCAGCTAATGTTTTGTATTTTTAGTAGAGACAGGGTTTCACCATATTGACCAGGATGGTCTCAATCTTTTGACCTCGTGATCCACCCGCCTCAGCCTCCCAAAGTGCTGGGATTACAGGCTTGAGCCACCGTGCCCGGCACCTGGACTTTTTTTGATTGGTAGGCTATTGATTGCTGCCTCTCCTTTAGCCTTTGTTATTGGTCTATTCAGGGTTTCAACTTCCTCCTGGTTTAGTCTTGGTAGAGTAAAAGTATCTAGAAATTTATCCATTTCTTCTTGGTTTACTGGTTTATGTGAATAGAGCTGTATGTAGTAAACTCTGATGGTAGCTTGTATTTCTGTGGGATCAGTGGTGATATCCCCTTTATCATTTTTTATTGCATCTATTTGATTCTTCTCCCTTTTCTTTTTTATTAATCTGGCTAGTGGTCTTTCTCTTGGAGCTGGATTTATTGGTTTTTTGAAGGGTTTTTGTATCTCTGTCTCCTTCAGTTCTGCTCTGATCTTAGTTATTTCTTGTCTTCTGCTAGCTTTTGAATTTTTTTTTGATCTTCTTTCTCTAGCTCTTTGAATTTTCATGATAGGGTGTCAATTTTAGATCTTTCCTTGTTTCTCATGTGGGCATTTATTGCTATAATTTCCCTCTCGATATTGGTTTAAAGGTGTCCCAGAGATTATGGTAAGTTGTGTCTTCATTCTGATTGGTTTTGAAGAACATCTTTATTTCTGCCTTCATTTCATTGTTTATCCAGTCGACAACTCAGAAGCAAGTTGTTCAGTTTCCAAGTGATTGTGTGGGTTTGAGTGTGTTTCTTAATCCTGAGTTCTAGTGTGATTGCACTGTGGTCTGATAGACTGTTTGTTATGATTTTCATTCTTTTGTATTTGCTGAGGAGTGATTGGCTTCCAATGATATAGTCAATTTTATAGTAAGTGCAATGTGGTGCTGAGAAAAATGTATATTCTGTGGATTTGGGGTGGAGCATTTTTGTGTATGTCTGTTAGGTCTGCTTGGTCCAGCTCTGCATTCAAGTCCTCAATATCCTTGTTAATTTTCTGTCTCACTGATCTGTCTAACATTGACAGTGGAGTGTTGAAGTCTCCCAGTATTGTGTGGTAGACCAAATCTCATTTTAGGTTGTTAAGAACTTTCTTTATGTATCTCAGTGCTCTTGTGTTGGGTGCGTATATATTTAGGTTAGCTCTTCTTGTTGGATTGATCCTTTTACCATTATGTAGTGTTCTTCTTTGTCTCTTTTTGATCTTTGTTGGTTTGAATTTCATTTTTTCAGAGACTAGGTTTGCAACCCCTGCTTTTTTTTGTTCTCCATTTGCTTGGTAAATCTTCCATCCCTTCATTTTGAGTCTATGTGTGTCTTTGTATGTGAGATGGGTTTCCTGAATACAGCACACAGATGGATTTTGACTTTTTATCCAGTTTGCCAGTCTGTGTCTTCTCATTGGGGCATTTAGTCCATTTATATTCAATGTTAATATTGTTATGTGTGAATTTGATCCTGCCATTTTGTTACTGGCTGGTTTTCTTTCCTCTTAGTTGACTTATTTTCTTCATTGAATTTTTGGTCTTTGCCAACTGATTTGCTTTTCCAGTGACTGGTACTTGTTCCTTTCTGTGCTTAGTGTTTCTTTCAGGATCTCTTGTAGGGCTGGTCTGGTGGTGACAAAATCTCTCAGTAGTTGCTTGTCTGTAAATGATTTTATTTCTCCTTCACTTATGAAGCTTAGTTTGGCTAGATATGAAATTCTGGGTTGAAGGTTCTTTTCTTTAAGGATGTTGAATATTGGCCACTACTCTCTTCTGGCTTGTACGGTTTCTGCTGAGAGATCCACTGTGAGTTGGATTGGCTTCACTCTGTGGGTGACCTGACCTTTCTCTTCGGCTGCCCTGAGCATTTTTTCCTTCATTTCAACCCTGGTGAATATGATGATTATGTGCCTTGGGGTTGCTCTTCTTTAGGAATATCTTTGTGGAGTTCTCTGTATTTCTTGAATTTGACATTTGGACTACTTTGCTAGGCTTGGAAAGTTTTCCTGGATGATATCCTGGAGTGTATTTTCTTCCAGCTAGGATTCATTCTCCCCATCATATTCAGGTACACAGATCAAGTATAGATTAGGTCTTTTCAAATAATCCCATATTTCTTGGAGGCTTTGTTCATTTCTTTACATTCTTTTTTCTCTTGTCTTGCTTTCTCTCTTTATTTTATTGAGTTGATCTTCAATCTCTGATATCCTTTCTTCTGCTTGATTGATTAAGCTATTAAAACTTGTGTTTGCTTCATGTAGTTCTCGTGCTGTGTTTTTCAACTCCATCGAGTTTTTTATGTTCTTCTCTAAGCTAGTTATTCTAGTTAGCATTTCGTCTAACCTTTTTTCAAGGTTTTTAATTTCTTTGCATTGAGTTAGAACATGTTCCTTTAGCTCAGAAAAGTTTGTTATTATCCACCTTCTGAAGCCTGTTTCTCTCAATTCGCCACACTCCTTCTAGGTCATGTTATGATCCTGTGTTGTTGAAGAGTTGTGATTCCCTTGAAGGAGAAGAGGTGTTCTGGTCTTTGATGGTTTCATCTTTTTTGTGCTGTTTTTTTCCCCATCTTTGTGGATTTACCAGGCTTTGATGTCAGGTAGCTCCTTGATGAGGTCCCTTGTCTGCCTCTGGAGACGCTACTGGGTTTCTAGGCACTCCTTCAGATTACTAGGGAAGCTTCCTCTGTCTTTTTTGTTTATACTGGGAGATTAGGCCTGCCTCTTCCGCTGACCTGTAGGCACTGCTGTGTTGTCAAGAACATTGTCCATTGCTGTGTAGGCTTCCTGTGTTTTTTATTAAAACATGTAGCCCAGACCCACCCCTCTAATGGTGGGTTGTGCCCTTCCTCCACTGGGCTGGATCATTCAGGGTTCAGCTTGGACTGTGGCACTGGCTGCGCAACCCACTAGAGTTAGAGCTTCAGCCCTTGGAGGCTTGTGGGGGAGGGTAGGGACCCACCCAGCGGCACCCTGCCTGCTGTCTCCCCCTTTTAGCTTCCTCCCTCCCTCCTCCTCCCCTCCCCCCAACTGTTGTCATGGGGTAGGGACCCACCCAGCTGCTCCCGATTACAGCTCCCTCTCTCTCCGGACAGGGGGAGGGTGTGATAGCTCAGTCCACAGGCTCTCCTGGCCACCTTTTGGGCTTATGCATCTGTTCAGTCTGTGTGCCAATCTGGGACACTGTCCTGGATTATTATTCAATTCCCCACTTATAATTCCTGGTGCTTGACTGGCATAGATCCTCTATTCTGTGTATTGCTGAGGCTTTGGGGGAAGCACTGTACCTGGACTGGAGTGCCAGATGGGGAGCGTCCAACTCATCAATCAGATGCACTTTCTGGGTGAAGCAGCACCCTTTCCTGCCTCGGTCTGCTTGAGTGGGCTTTGCTCACTGTCAGACCAGACCTGTTGAAATGCACCTGGTACCTTGGTTGGAGCTAGGAGATCTCTGGATTTCTGTGTCTCTCTTGCTGGGTATTGTGCACTGGAGTTGTGTCTGTTCCACCATCTTGGATGAATCTCAGTTGTTACTTTTTAATTCAAAATATAAAATTCAGTAAAAGCAATCTTAAAAAATTAAAATTTTGTAAAACTAAAAGCTTAGTAATTGTTTAATATGATCACTTTATTCTGTTGATGTGGTAACTCTTCAAAATAATTAATTGAAATGAGTAGTTTAATAAATTACTGAAGACACAGACATATCTAAAATCCAGATTTTTCAGAAAAACTCTTAAGTTTCAGTATTTTCTTGATATTAATCTTCTATAGTATTTCAAATGTCATCTGGTAGGTACCTTGTCAATGTCTTAGAATTACAAATGGAAGTAATATTCTAGGCCATTGTCAAGAAAACACTGTATCTTCACAGCTAAAATTGATTTGTTATTATATCTTTCATAGCTGACATTTTGAGTGAACATCTTCCTTAAGCTAAAAAAAAATTGAAGTTTTTCCCAGAAGTAACTGGTAATAGCTAAGAATGCACTATATTTAAAAAGGTAATAAATCTGATTAGGTATTTATGACTATATTTAGGAAACAATTATTTGAGGTATATAAATATGATCTACATACATAAGCTAAGAAGTAATTTGACTGTTTCTTTTAAAGAGTTATTGTTTATTGTAGACATTGTATCAAGCTAATACAATGATAATTCCCAGCTTTGTTCATACTCTCAGACCTCAATCAAATCAACATTCTTATCTATCTTAACTGTAATCCTTGCCCATGCTTATATATAATGTTTCAGTATTTCTTAAAAGAAATTTTGATATTGTATTGTTTTCAATGAACATTAATGCAGATTCACTTTTACATTTGCCTTAATATGTTTTTTTCTTACCTTACTCCCCTTTGCTAATTCTTTTCCCCTTCATCTTCTATCTCTTTAAAGTACTCATACACTTCATACTTAGAAACAGGTACAAATAGGTATGCATACCAACATGTGTACACATATAAGGTATTTTTAAAACTATTTTACAAACATTGGGTTATTTCATATACAACTTTACTTTTCTTAATAAACAATGTAACATGAATTATTACCATCTAATAGACGAAGACAAATCATTTTTTAATAGATGTGGTTAATCTTTGTCTAAATCTTGTAAATATTATCCTTGAATTGCATTGAGACTACATCAGTTTGCCCACATTTAATCAAAACCACCATACCTTGAGCAAACAGACCCCACTACTTACTGGTGAATATTTTCCCTTGTGAAAACCAGTCTATAAAATTTAGAAGAGATGACTACCTGACAGATGTACAAACATTAATGGAAAGACATAAAAAACATGAAAAAGCAAGAAAACAAAACACTACCAAAGGGACACAATAATTATCCAGTAGCTGACCCCTAAAAAATGGAAATTTATAAAATCATTAAAAAGAAATTCAAAATAATGATCTTAAAAAAGTCAGTGAAATATAAGAGAATACAAATAAATTCATGTTATCAGGAAAACAATTTACAATATGATTGAGAAATTAACAAGGAAATTGATAAGAACAAACCAAACAGAAAGCTTGGAGCTGAAGTACTCAATCAATTAAATAAAAAATAAAATAGAGGAACATACTAGATCAAGCAAAAGAAATAATTCTATACTTCAAGACTTTTCTCTGAAATGACTCATTCAGAGGAAAGAATTTTTAAAAAGTGAATATGGCCTATGTGATATATGGAACATCATTAGTCTAACAACTACTTGCATTGTAGGAGTTCAAGAAGGAATAAAGACAGAAAAAGGGACTGGAAGCTTATTTAATGAAATAATTGCTGAAACCTGTCCCAAGTCTTAGAACAACCAGATGTATGATGCTCAACAGTTTCTAAACAAGATGCAACACACAAAAACAGTCCTCTCTGAGGCACATTATAATCAAACTGTCAAAAATCAAAGTCAAAGAGAACTTTATTCTATCAGCAATCTTCTCAGATATATTTCAGGCTAGGAGAGAATTGAAGATTGTGTTCAGTGTGCTGAAAGACTAGAAAAATGACAACCGAGAACACTATAACCAAAAAAGCTGTCCTTGAGAAATGAAAGAAAATAAATTATTTCCCAGACAAGCAGAAGCTAAAGGAAATCACATTAGACCTGCCCTGCAGGAATGCTGAAGGGAATTACTCAAGTAGAAATTAAAGGGCAATAATTACTATCATAAACATACCTGAAACTATAAACTCCCTGGTACAGGTAAAAATACAATCAAATCCAGAATACTGCAATATTGTAATGGTAGGGTAAAAACCATATATATATATATATATATATATATATATATATATATATATAAAATAAAGATTAAATAAAGATTAAAAGTAAAAGTAAATAAAAACAAAATGAGCTAAATCTGTAAAGCTAAAATAAGTTGTTGAGAAATACACAATTTAAAAGATGTAAAGTGTGAAATAAAGACATAAATTGTGGAGAGAAAGTAAAAGTCTAGAGTTTTTTTATGCAGAATGTACATGGGTATATTGCATGATGCTGAAGTTTGCATGATTATTGATCCTGTCACCCAGGTAGTGAGCATAGTACCCAATAGGTGGTTTTTCAGCCTTTAACTGTCTTCCTCTCTCCCAGCCAGTAGTCTCCAATTGTTGTCATTTTTATATTCATATGTACCCAGTGTTTAACAGTTACTTATAAATGAGAACATGTGGACCTTGGCTTTCTGTTCCTCCATTAATTACCTTAGGATAACGGCCTTCAGCTACATCTACGTTGTTGAAAATGACATAACTTTATTCATGATTGTGGCTGCATATTATTCATGGTGTGTATGTGCTACATTTTCTTTATGTTTCATCACTGATGGGCACCTAAGTCGATTCCATGTCTGCTATTATGAATAGCGCAGTGATGAACATACAAGTATATGTGTCTTTTTGATAGAATGATTTATTTTCTTTTGCATGTATATCCAGTAATGGGATTGCTGTATCAAATTGTAGTTCTGTTTAAGTTATTTGAGAAATCTCCAAACTTTCCACAGTGGCTAAACTAATTTACATTCACACTAGCACTGTTTAAGTATTCCCTTTTCTCCACAACCTCACCAGCATCTGTTGTTGTTTTGACTTTCTAATAGTAGCCATTCTGACTAATGAGAGATGGTGTCTCATTGTAATTTTGATTTGCATTTCTCTGATGATTAGTGATATGCAACATTTTTTCATGTTCGTTGGCTGCTTGTATGTCTTATTTTGAGAAGTGTCTGTTAATGGTTTTTTGTTTGTTTGTTTTTTAAGAGTCATGCATTTTTGCCCAGGCTGGAGTGCACTGGCATGATGATTGCTCACTGCAGCCTTTATCTTCTGGGCTCAAGCAAACCTCCCTCCTCAGGCCCCCATATATCAGGGACTACAGTCATGTACCACATTTGGCTAATTTTTAATTCTTCTTGGAGAGACAAGGTTTCCCTATGCTGCCCAGGCTAGATATAAACTCCTAGTCTCAAATGATCCTCCTGCCTTCATCTCTCAAAGTGTTGAGATTACACCACTTTTGCTCACTTTTTAATGGGGTTATTTACTTTTTGTTTGTTGTTCTTTATAAATTCTGGGTATTAGAACTTTGTCAGATACAGTTTGTGAATATTTTCTCTCATTCTGTAGGGTGTTTATTCTTATGCTAGTTTTATTTTTATTATTGATTGATTGATTTTTTTTTTGCTGTACAGAAGATCTTTAGTTTAATTAGGTACCACTTGTCAACTTTTCTTTTTGTTTCAGTTGTTTTCTGAGGACTTAGTAATAACTTCATTTCCAAGGCTGATGTACAGAATGGTGATTCCTAGATTTCCTCCTAGGATTCTTAAAGTTTATGCTTGTACATTTCAATCTTTAATCCATCTTGTGTTAATATTTTTTTTTATATGGAGAAAAGAAGACTTCCAATATGACTCTCCTGCACGTGCCTGGCCAGCCATCCAAGAACCATTTATTGAATAGGAAGTCGTTTTCCCATAGCTTATTTTTGTCAACCCTGTTAAAGATCAGATGGCTGCAGGTGTGCAGCTGTATTTCTGGGTTCTCTGTTCTGTTCCATTTATGTGGCTGTTTTTGTGCATGTACCGTGCTGTTTTGGTTACGTTAGTCGATAGTAATGACCTCATGGAGCAATAAACTAAGAAAACAATCACCTATATCACAGGCTAAAAAATAAAATATTCAAAAATAAATTTAATCAAGGAGAGGAAAATATGTACATTGAAGACTACAAAGATTGATGAAAGAAACTGGAGAAAACACAAATAAATGGAACGATTTTCCATATCATGAATCAGAAAAATTACTGCAGTTAAAATGCCTATGCTACTCAGAGTATTACACAGATTCGACATAATTCCTGTCAAAAGGCCAATGGCATTTTTTACAAAAATTTAAAAATTCTAGAATTTGTATGGAAACCTGAAAGACCCCCACATAGCCAAAACAATTCTGAGGGGAAAAAAAAGCAATCAAAGTGGGAGGTATTCTGTCTTTTAATTTAAAATTATATTACAAACTTACAGTAACCTAAACCATATGGTACTGCCATAAAAACAAACATATAGACAATGGCACAGATTAGGGAGCCAAAAAATAAATTCAAGCATGTAAGGTTCAAATAATTTATGACAAGAGAACTAATAACACAATGGGGAAAATAATATTCTCTTCAATAAATGGTGCTGGAAAAACTGGATTTCCACATACAAAGGAATAAAATTAGTATCTCACCTTATACCATGCACCAAAAACAACTGACAGTGAATAAAAATATCCAAATTTAAGACCAGAAACTGCAAAACTCCTAGAAGGGAACACAGGGGAAGAGCTCCTGGACATCGACTTTAGCAATGTTTTTTTATGTATATAACACCAGAAGCTTAGGCTACGAAAGCAAAATAAGTGAGACTACATCAAACAAAAATGCTTCTTCACAGCAAAGAAAACAATCAACAAAATGAATAGCTTACAGATTGGGAAAAATATATTTGAAAACCATATGTCTCATAAGGGGTTTATATCCAAAATTCAGAAGAAATTCATACAATCAAGAGTAGAAATACAAATGGATTTTCAAATGGACAAAAGATGTACGAAAAAGAACTGGTAGCATGCTTATAGAAACTATCCCAAAAAACTGAGGAGGAAGGACTTCTCCCCCAACTAATTCTATGAGGCCAGCCTCATCTTGATACCAAAAGCTGGCAGAGAAACAACAACAAAAGCAACAGAAACCTCAGGCTGATAGCCTTGATGAACACTGCTGCAGAAATTCTCAAGAAAATGCTTGCAAACTGAATACAGCAGCACATCAAAAAGCTAATCCACCATAACCAAGTGGGCATCATCCTCAGAATTCAAGGTTGGTTCCACATATGCGAATCAGTAAATATGATTCATCATATTGACGGTGGTAAAGACAAAACGACACAATTATCTCAATATATGCAGAAAAAGCTTTTAATAAAATTCAACATCCCTTCGTGTTAAAAACTATCAATAAACTAGGTATCGAAGGAACGTATCTCAAAATAATAAGAGCCTCTGTGACAAACCCACAGCCAACCTTTTCTTCAATAGGTGAAAGATGGAAGCATTCTCCTTGAAAACCAGGACAAGACAAGGATGCCCTGTCTCACTGCTTCTATTCAGCATGGTATTGGAGGTCCTAGCTACATCAGTGAAGCAAGAGGAAACAATAAAAAGCATCCAAATAGGAAGAGAGGAAATTGAACTGTCTCTATTTGCAGGTGACATGATTCTATATTTAGAAAACCTCATAGTCTCAGCCTGAAAGCTCCTTTAGCTTCTAAACAACATCAGCAAATTTGCACAATACAAAATCAATGTACAGAAATCACTGGCATTTCTATACAACAACCACCAAACCAAGAGACAAATCAGAAAGGTGATCTCATTCACAATTGTCATAAGAAGAGTAAAATACCTAGGAATACAGTTAAGCATGGAGGTGAATGATTTCTACAATGAGAATTAGAAAACACCGCTCCAAAAAATCAGAAGAGACACAAATAAATGGAAACACATCTCATGCTCATAGATATGAGGAATCAATATGATTAAAAGGCTATGTTGCTCAAAACAGCAAATTTAATGCCATTCCTATTAGTCTACCAATGATATTCTTCATAGACCTAGAAACGATAATTTAAAAATTTACGTGGAACAAAACAAGAAGATCAAATAGCCAAGGCAATCTAAACAAAAAGAACAAAGCTGGAGGAATCACATTACCCTACTTCACATTATGCTACAAGGCTACAGTGTCAAAAACAGCATGGTACTGGTACAAAAGCAGACATACAGTCCACGTCAATGAAACAGAATAGAGAGCCCAGAAATAAGGCTGCACATCTACAACCATCTGATATTTGAGAAAGCTGACAAAAGCAATAGGAAAAAGACTCTCTACTCATTAAATGATGCTGGGATAACTGGCTAGGCATATGCAGAAGATTGAAGCTGGACTTCTTTCTTATACCATATACAAAAATCAACTCAAGGTGGATTAAAGACTTCAATATAAGACCCCAAACTATAAAAACCCTAGAAGAAACTCAGGCAATACCATCCATAGAAACAGGCAAAGATGTCATGATAAAGATACCAAAACCAATTGCAACAAATGAAAACATTGACAAATGAGGTCTAATTAAACTTAAGAGTTTCTGTACAGCAAAATAAACTATCAACAGAGTAAACAGACAACCTACAGAGTGGCAGAAAATTTTTGCAAACTATGCATCTGACAAAGAGGTAATATCCAGCATTTTTAAGGAACTTTACAAGAGAAAAACAAAGAATATCATTAAAAAGTGGGCCAAGGATACGAAAAGATGACTGTTGGGTACTAAACTTACTACCTGGGTAATATAATATGTACAAGAAAACCCCCATGACGTGTGTTTATCTGCGTAACAGCAAACCTTCACATGGACCCCCAAAGCTAAAATTAAAAAATAAATAAATAAATAAAAACAGGGACATGGGTGAAGCTGGAAGTCGTCATCCTCAGCAAACTAACACAGGAACAGAAAACCACATACTGCATATTCTCACTCATAAGTGGGAGTTGAACATTGAGAACACAGACACAGACAAGAGGACAACACACACAAGCACCTGTTGGGGTTGGGAGTGAGGGGAGGAAACTTAGAGGACAGGTAAATAGCTGTGGCAGACCACCATGGCACACGATATAACAAACCTGCGTGTTCTGCATATGTGGGTTTTTTTTAAAGAAGAAATTAAAAGAAAAACACACCAGAAAACAAGTGAAATAAAATCAACACAAGATAACAAGAGGTATATCTTTTCAAAAGACGCAAAAATGGCAGTTTTATGGGAAGGTTCTCAACATTACTAATCATTAGGAAAATGTAAATCAAAAGCACTATGAGATACCACCTCAAATTCATTCAGATGGCTATTATCAAAAGATACACACACACACACACACACACACACACACACACACACACGGGAAAAGAGACAGAGAAAAGACATGCAGAAGGGTTCCAATGTATTTATCTGTGGAAACATTCCAAATAGGAATGTGCTTGGCTAAACTGATCAGTTAAACATTTGGACAAATTGTTTGGTATACTCTGCATATTCCAATTAAATTTCTGTTTTATTATTTTTTAAAAAATCTAAAACTATTTAATGGACAGTAATGGTAATAGGCTTTTTGTCCCCCAGAGAAGTGTCTTTGTGACTTATTTTTTGTGTAAAGTGGCATTTAGCCTCTCAGCTTAGTAAGTTTAGTAAAGCTTAATGAAACATTTTCAAACCTAATGAAGCATTTAAAGATGCAAAACAAAGGAAAATAAAGATTGGCCCACTCCTAACCAAAAAGTATTTATATAAATTTGGGGGATGGAATGTGGAAAGAGCATACATCTAAAATAATAATCATTTAGAAGAAATTTAAAGTTGATTTGACAACATATGTAATGCATGCCCCTTGATTAGGAGAAAATAGTTCTCTAATGTATTTTGAATTTAGGTACACAAATATATAAATATGCATTTACACTATATTAAATAATGCTATTACATTTAAAAGCTCTTTAGTACAAAATGACACTGAATAAATGTGACAGGATGTTAGGGATGTCAAGAGTATCGCAGAAACTAAGGCTCAGATTAAAGCAACTGACATTATTACAGAGTTCAAAATCCTGTATCAGGGACTATTCTAAAGATAAGAGTTTTAAGCAATCTCCTTTTTTCTTTTTTTTAAAGCATCTCTGTTAGATATAACTTACAAATTTAGTGCCACATTAAGTAAATAAGTAAATACATATAGTGAACATTGAGAATGAAGCTAAATTTAGGTAAAATGTATGCTAAAGTCATTTGACTCATACAAAATATTAATAAATCAGTGTAAAGTCAGTAAAAAGTGGTGATATATTCTGAGTTACAAATTTTTGTAAAGTAAGAATAGTTCTTATTCCTACAAACCACATCTGAGTATCTGAGTTGAGTAAGTTGTTTTAATATAAAAGTTATAATTAGTGACATGCTGTGAATATTTTAACATTAATTACTCTATGTAGTTCTGAAAATGAGTACGTGAGTCCCAGGATTTCCAAAACTGGGCAGTGTAACCACAGTCAGCTGCTTAGCTTCTCAAATTTTGGCATCCTTTTTGGAAACGTGAGAACTATAAATATATCGCCCACCTACATTGTTGTTTGAAGCATTATATAAATAATATAAACACAATACATTTTAACTGAAATAGTATGTACACAATTTGGTTGCTATTCTTGATAGTATTATTTTCTCCTAGCTCTGGATAGTAGCCAAATATGTGTGATGCCTTTCAAGATATTGTGGAGCAATTAAAAACATGTTTATTTATTGGCTTTCTAAACATATTATCTCTTTATGAACAGGTAGAGACTAAAATATTACTGCACTGCCTTCTAATAAATTACTCAGCACCATTGGCTCTTAATTCAAGTTGTCAGCAAGCATTATCAACCTTCGTCTCTATATTTCTTTCTATTTATACCATGGAAATTTAGTAAATGCAAAGTTGAACCATAATCATTGAGAATGAGAAAGATCTTTATAAAAGCATTGGGAGTGATCAGAGTAGTGCTCCAAAATAACCTCTCAAATTTTCTCCGCTATGGAGATGCATACTTCCCCACCCATGTGATTGTGGGTTTGGTCATGCAGCTTGCTTTGGATAATAAAGAGAACATGATGTGAGCCAAGGATCAAAGTGCACCTGAGTAATTTGGCTAGCTTGTTGGTTTGGATCATCATCTATGAGACAAACATTGTCCTAGGGATTGCTGTTATTTCAGCCTGGGGCACTCACTTCAGAAGCAGGAAGCAGAACTGAACCACACAAAAGCCTGGGGTAATCCCTGCTCACTCATGACTTAAAGCAGAGTCCTGCAGCCAAGCATAGCCTACGTCAGCCATAGGTTAGCAGTTGACTTGCATATATACAAGTATAGAGTAAATGCTTGATATTTTAAGACATTGCACCTTAAAATAATTGTTACTACACATCACTGCAACAACAACTGGTTAACATGAACAACTAAATTCAAAAGCGGATTTAAAATTTAACACTTAGAAGATGAAGTTGTGTGTTGGAAGATAATTATTTGAGGGTCTAATATTTCCGCACATGTTGTGAGCAGAGGCATCAATATCTTTTTCTTCAGACTAGATTTCCAGGGAGGTTTGTATAGCAACCAGCCTTGGAAATTTAAAGTTTTATTCCAGAACAGAAAGCAGGTTTATCTGCTGTCCAGTAAAATTAAGGTAATGTCTTTCTGAGGCAAAGGTTAGGCAAGGTTTCTGCTCATTACAAAATATTTTGATTCTCTTAGCTCAGAGTTTATCTCCTGTAACAAAAGCGATTATGTGCTCTATCCTTGTGAGGCCCTTATCCAGTATTTTTGTGGGAATTTGGATTCCAGAATCAGCATGTGCAAATAAGAATAGTTTGGCTACTGCTGTTAATTTGAATAATAAACTGTTGCTACTAAAAGTCATGTCTTTTCATAGCATCTAAGAAATAGGGGCATGCTAACTTGTTAGATTGCAAGTAGAATAAAATCTCAGACACTTTATATAGTCTTGACAACATGATCAAGATTCAATAGTTGGAGAAAGAGTCTGCTCTAGACACTAGATCTTGCAATTATACTGATTAAAGACAAAAGACATAGTTGTCATCATTTTCTCTTTGTAATTAATCAAGATATTTAAAACAACTGAAATATCAATATAACAAATTAAGTGTTAACTGTATATATACACATATATACGTATGTATAATGAACTCATACATCTAAATTTATGTAAGAGCCCTAGAAAGCAGTTTGAAATTTTACCTGAAAGAAATCTGACAATTTTTAAGTACATATGTTTAAGGAGACTCCCCAAACAAACTTGCTTAATCACCTAGTATTTCATATTTGTAAACTATACAAAAGTAAATACTTATATTCTAAAAATTGGATCCAATGGATTATTAATAGTTGCCAATTTGTATGTGTTTGCTGTGATTTGGGAATGAGACAGATAATACTTAAATTCCAAGTTTAACAGCAGTTTGAAAATTATAAACTGTAGTGTTATATTTCATTAAACAATCAGCCTCAAAGGTTTCAAATAAGTTATATACGGAAAGGAAACAAGTAAAAACCTTTTGTGTGTCTGTATATTTACCAACAAAAGTCAGTAAAGTGTAGAGTTGGCATTGGCTGCTAAAGATTTCCTCTGTTGTATCTAATTTAATTCTACATTTTGAGCTTTTTTTCTTTTCTTTTTTTGGCCTGTGCTTCTGTTGGAATATAGCTTTTCTCCACATGGAATGTCATATTTGACAACTTAGAGATCTGTTTAGGCAACTGCTCCATATTTTGTGTTAGACACAACACCAGTGCTATTTCTCTGCATGATAAATGACTATTACTACCAATGCAATCAAAGAAATGATATAGTTATGTTGTGTGTGTTCAAAGGCCCATGTTTTGGAGATGAAAAAAAAATGGTGTTTTTTATTCATTGCCTATGAGAATAGACACAGGCATGCCTTGTTTTACTGCACTTCACCTTATTGTGCTTCACAGATACTGTGTTTTCTACAAGTTGAAGGTTTGTGGTAACTCTGCTTTGAAGCAAATCTATCAGCACCATTTTTCTAACATCATGTGCTCACCTTGTGTCTCTGTGTCACATTTTGGTTATTACTGCAATATTTCAACATTTTTTCCTTATTATGTCTATTATGGTGATCTGTGGTCACTTATCTTTGATGTTATTATTGTAATTGTTTTGGGGTACTATGAAACATGCCCATATGAGAGGGTAAATTTCATCAGTAGATGTATGGGTTCGGAATGTTCCACTGACCAGTCTTTGCCGCCTTTCTTCCTCTCTCCTTGAGCCTCCCTACAGCCTGATACACAGCAAATATTACTTCATGTACTAAGTGATATTTGGTTGATGTCATGAACTCTCAGGAGAACCTCTTCTTTTAGAATATTTACTTGAATAACTAGGTCCAACATTTTAGATCCCATGCATTCTATTTACAAGATTTTATGGGTAGCCCCACTCTGGGTTTGCTTCATTTGAAATAATTGCTTTTTTGTAAAAATATACCTTAGAGGGCAGTAAGAAAAAATATACTCCTTTGAATGCTGCAGTAGTAGCTTTATACAAGCTATAATTCAGATAGAAATTAAAAATTAACTACCCCAAAAAAATTGAGGGGAGGCACTGTTCCCTAACTAATTCTATGAAGCCAGAATCAGTCTGATACCAAAATTGAGCAAAGGCATCATCAAAAAAGAAAACTAAAGGCCAATATCTCTGATTAACAAAGATGCAGGCCGGGCGCGGTGGCTCAAGCCTGTAATCCCAGCACTTTGGGAGGCCGAGGCGGGTGGATCACGAGGTCAAGAGATCGAGACCATCCTGGTCAACATGGTGAAACCCCATCTCTACTAAAAATACAAAAAAGTAGCTGGGCATGGTGGCACGTGCCTATAATCAGAGCTACTCAGGAGGCTGAGACAGGAGAATTGCCTGAACCCAGAAGGCGGAGGTTGCGATGAGCCAAGATCACGCCATTGCACTCCAGCCTGGGTAACAAGAGCGAAACTCCATCTCAAAAAAAAAAAAAAAAAAAAGATGCAAAAAATCCTCAACAAAATATTAGCCAACTGAATTCAGCAGGAATCAAAAAGTTAATTCACCACAATCAAGTAGGCTACATCCTGCGATATAAGGTTGGTTCAACATATGCAAATCAATACATGTGATTCACCACATAAACAGAATTTAAAAACATACATTAGCTTTGATAGATGCATGATTGCTTTTGATGAAATCTAACATGACTTCATGATTAAAAAACAAAACAAAACAAAAAAAACTAGGTATTGAAGGAAGGTACATCAAAACAATAAGAACCACAACCAACATCATACTGAATGGCCAAAAGGCAGAAACATTCCCCTTGAGATGGGATGCTCACACTCACCACTCCTATTCAACATAGTTCTGGAAGTCCTAGTCACAGAAAATAGGCAAGATTAAAAAATAAAAGGCACCCGAATAGAAAAAGAAGAAGTCAAACTGTCTCTCATTACATGGGAATTTCATTCCTAGGAAAGCCTAAAGACTCCACCAGAAGGCTACTGGAACTGATAAACGACTTCAGTAAAGTTTTGGTACACAAAATCATTCTACAAAAATCAACAGAATTTCTATACACAAATAACTTTCAAGCTGAGAACCAAAACAGCAATACAATCCCATTTACAATGAATACACACACACACACACACAGAGACATAGGCATACATACACCTAGGAATATGTCTAACCAAGGAAATGAGAGATCTCTACCAGAAGAACTACAAAACACTGTTGAAAGAAATAATAGATGACAAAATCAAATGGAAAAATATTGCATACTTATTGATTGAAAGAATCAACATTATTAAAAAGGCCATACTGCCCAAAGTAATGTATAGATTCAGCACTATTACTATCAAACTACCAACTGTCATTTTTCACAGAATTTGAAAAAAAAATTTTTTTTTAATTCTTGTGGAACCCAAAGGATCTCAAATAGGCAAAGCAATCCTAAGAAAAAAGACCAAAGCCAGAGGCATAACATTACCCAGCTTCAAACCATGAGACTGCAGTAACCAAAACAGCATGGTGCTGCTACAGAAACAGACATATAGATCAATGGGACAGAATAGAGAACCCAGAAATAAAGCTGCACATCTACAGCCATCTGATCTTCAACAAAGCTGACAAAAACAAGCAATGGGGAAAAGGCTCCCTTTTCAAAAAAGGGTGCTAGGATAGCTGGCTAGCCAAATGCAGAAGAGTAAAACTGGACACGAACTTTTTCACCATGTACGAAAGTTAACCCCAGATGGACTAAAGATTTACATGGAATACCTCAAATTATAAGAATCCTAGCATAAAATCTAGGAAACACCATTCTTGAGAAACAACTTACGAATAAGTCCTTTAGCAAATGCAACAAAAATAAAAATTAGCAAGTGGTACCTAATTAAAGAGCTTCTACACAGCAAAAAATCTATCAACAGAGTAAACAGACTACCCACAGAATGGGAGAAAATATTTGTGAACTATTTATCTAACAAAAGCCTGATATCTAGAATTTGTAAGAACTGAAACAAATCAACAAGCAAAAAACAAATAACCCCATTAAAATAGGCAAAGGACATGAACAGACACTTCTCAAGACTTACAAGTGGGCAACAAACACATGAAAAAATGCTAAATACCGTGAGGAAATAGCAGAAAAATAGGATAAACTAGAATATGATGGATTATTTTATTAAATGTATCCCAGTTTTTTCATTTGATTAGGAAAATGCAAATAAAACCACAGTGAGATACCTACCATCTCACATCAGTCAGATGACTATTACTAAAAAGGCAAAATCAAAATATACTGGCAAAGCTGTGGAAAAGAGACCTCATATATGTTGTTGGTGAGAATGTACAATAATTCAGCCACTGTGGAAAGCAGTTTGGAGATTTTTCAAATAACCTAAAACAGAACTACTATTTGGTGGAGCAATCTCATTACTGAGTTTATATCCAAAGAAAATAAACCATTCTACCAAAAAGACACATGCTATCATGTGCTCATTGTAGCACCATTCAGGATACCAAAGACATGGAATCAACCTCGGTGCTTATCAGTGATAGATTAGATTAAAAGAATGTGGCACATATGTGTCATAAAATGCTATGAGCCATAAAAGAGAACGAAGTAATGTTCTCTGCAGCCTTATGGATGAAGATGGAGGCTACTATCCTAAGCAAATCGACACAAAATCAGAACATCAAATACTGCATATTCTCACTTGCAAGTAGGATCTAAACATTGCCTACTCGTGGACATAAAGATGGCTACAGTAGACACTGGGGACTCTGAGAGAGGGAAGGAAGGAGGGGAAAATGGCTGAAAAACTGTCTTTTGTGTATTATGCTTAGTACTTTGGTGACAGAATCAATAATATTCCAAACCTCAAAATTACGTAATATACCCATGTAACCAACTTACATATGTACCTTCTGAATCTAAAATAAAAGTTGAGATTATAAAAACTAAAAGAAAAAAATAAAGGGTTATTGTCTTAAAACTTGATGATGGCAACTAATAAATAACCGAAAGGTTTAGAAATGTCTAGATATAAATACTAGATATTGAGAATTAAAGTAGTATTAAATGTATGTATTTATAACAACTTATACAGTGTTTGATTTTAAATACTACTAGAAAAATCTGAGTCACCCTTTGTCAGGTTGAGTCAGAAAAGTTGAGTGATGTGAGTTCCATGATATAATTTGAGTTACCTAAATAGGATAGGTATTTGTTTATATACGGAACAGACATTATATAATTCCGAATTTTTTTGAATTATTTAATCTATATATTTTTTAGATATGAGCTCAACTAACCTTCAGAATTTTCAGAGGTATTTTCATAACTTTAATAAGGCACAATTATCAACCCCCTTTTATAGATAAGAGAGTTATGATAAAGAGAGGTAAAATAGCATTCAAATCATACTGCTAGAAAGTGGCCAGGTTCTTATGCAAACCCAGCCTGTCTAGTCCAAAGTCTACACTGAAAAATTTTGCCATATGCCTGTGACTTTATAGGCACCCTGAGAAAATAGAACAAATAGGATCAACTAGAATATTGCAGATTATTTCATTCAGTTTGTTCCAGTTAACTTACATCTCTGTACTTACAGATACTCAACTTCACCAGTTCTCACTGCCTCCTTTTTCCCCACTGATATATACTAAGAGTTATATTTTAGGCTGGCCAGATTCATCACATCCTAACATTCTCTAGTCAGTACTTCCTAAGAAATCAATTCCCAGCAATAAAGCTAGAGTTTATGTAGGAAAACAGGTCACTTGTGAATGTCACAGTGAAAGGGACTGAAACTGAATAAATTTTAGTAACAATAGACTCTGGGCTTTGTAGTTTTCATGTGCTTTTGTAAATCAAGAGATAAATGAATATCTACTGACTTGTTTATATTACTCAGAAATGAAAGCCAATCCTGAACATTCCTAGCAGGAGAAGAAATAGATTCTACTTTAGGGGAACAAAATCCAAATAGATGTCTGCAAAAATACTAGAAAGTGTATTGTGTATATTTAGTGGCCAATAAAACATGATCAGTAAGGATTATTAAAGCAGAGACATGTTTAGGAAGTAAGACTGTGATCATCCTATTTACTGAAAACAATGGGACTAAATAGTCCTCTCATCATTCACAGATGAATAAACTGGGAAAATGAAATATAAGATCAGAATGAGTATCATGACATGGTTCTACAACATAAAGAATGGAAAATACTACTTTCACATTGTCATACATAACTGTCATATTTTGCAATAGATTTAATATTAAACAATAAATATTAGAAAGCATCTGCTTTTCACATTAGTAAATTTGAGGCAGTGTGGATGATGCGAGGCAAGAGAGAAAAAGTGATAAGAAAGCAGATGAAATAAAAAGAACAATAATTCACATTCAGAAAAAAAGGAAAAGGCGTATTTTTGAAAAGCTAAAAATATTTTTAGACTGATATTACTAGAAGTTTAGAGCAGAAACAACAACAGATGCAAAATACTTTTGATATGAAATATACAATTAATGCCCAGAATTTAGATTTAAAAAGTAAAATTAAAACAACTAGTTAGCATATGACAAACACAAATCAGAAATGGTGATGCAACAAACCATTATATTATTGATTTTTTGAAGACCAAGAAATTAAAGATAATAGTTTTAAATAAATACAAAAAGAATTGTGAGCTGAGGAAATATCAGGTTGTATGAATTTAGTACTGTTATCCATAAAGAAAAATAAAAAGAAATAGTCCAACATGCCCACATATGTACGTGCATATGTGCAAAATGAAAGGACGTTTTTGGTATTTTGTTGACAGCACTATCTGGGCAACAAATACAAGGTTTGCTTTAAAACTGATCAGTAATTCATTATGGAACCTCCCAAGATGGCTAACATTGAGAATCACATATTAGTTAAAAATGATGCATACATAGCTGCTAAATTATTCTTGTATGCCCCTTCCCACGTCCTCAAGAAAATTTAATAAACTCTAATCGTGTCAGGCTTTGACATAAAAATGACAGTTTTCTTATGGAAGTGGTAACACATGTTTGCCCCATTGATTTGTCCCAAGTGAATTGGACTACACAATCAGTTCACATTTAAGAGGAAAGCTGATACAAAGATCGTGCCATGATTATGAAACACAGTAAAATGGACAGCAGCATATTTGAGATGCGAGAAACAAAATGTCCTTTATGATTGGACACTAGTGGAAACAAGTGACTCAACCAGAAAGCACAAATAAGACTCCAAAGAGTAAAAACCCTGTGACTATGCGTTAAGAGACAATGTGAAAGGTCATTATTCCAATTATTATATGGTTGTTTAAAGTTATAGTTGAACAGATAATTATTCATTGAAAGTCAATGGTTTTATTAAAAACATTTCTGGAATGGTATTAGCAATGGTTGGTGATCAAAATAAATATTTGCCAAATTTAGATTCTAGAGCTCAGGGGCTGAAATGCCATTAATAGAGTTTGGCAGTGTTATAAAATACTTCACATATAAAGAGCTGTCTCTTGAACATTTATAGCACACATCACATATCATGTCTCTGCTATAATGATACCTATTTGATCCACATTACTTGGGCGTGTTTTTGACACTCACTCGTTATTATTTAGGAGATTAATGTTCACTAAATACCAAAAGAAAAAGATAGATAAGGATAGTTGATAGATCAGACAATGGAAAACAATAAACTCTTATAGGAAATGTAAAAGCAGAAACACACAACAAGATGACGTGAAGTATAACATATTCCCATGAAAAAAAATTCACATATTTAAAACATTATCCCTGATTCTGATTAAAAATAAATTACATTAATAACTAACTGAAAAGTTGCAAGAAAGATTAAATCAAATATTTGGCAAAGACATTAATTGCAACAACATACAAAAAATGGATGGCAAAACAATAGCATTGTATTTCAATACATTACAGAATGTTAACATTTTAAAAATGCATTAAAGAAAACAAAAGGGAAAAATAATAAGCGAAAAAATTGAAACGACAGAAATCTCTATGAACTATGTGAAATAAGCAATACATGGATTAATGTATCTGTAATATTGTAACAAGATAAACTCAAAAATGCACAAAATTAAGAATGATACAAGGGCATAACTACAATTTTCAAAATTTCACAAATAAGTGAATAGTATCCAAAATATTTTTGTTAATCCTAAAATCATAAACTATAAAGTACTATGATGTCCCGTTATTGATTACTATAAAATTTCAATGACCTGAGATTTCCAATTTACTTATCCTACTATTTTTTTAGTATTTGTTAACAAAGAGGGACTTTTCACTCCTGAGACTCTAGCTTCACTCCTAATTCAGCCTAAATCTCATGATCAATTCATTGTAATAACTCTGTTCCCTGCAGCAAAAACTCCAATTAGTTGTGCTCCGTTATTTATTTCATTATATTTTTATTTCTTTTATTTTTTTACTCGAATACACACACAGCTCTCTCCATCTGCTTGTCCCAGAACCAATGCAGCTGAACATGGCTGGAGAAAAACAATCTTTCTGGCAGCTTTAGTATAATTTAAAATCTCCCCCTGCCCGGAAACCATACTGTAATTCCAAATCTAGTCATTCTCTTGCTTTACTACATGTTTATTTGATACTTTCTTTTCTCAATTCAAATCTCTAATACCTCCTGCCACATCTGCACCTTTGGCTGATATCTTCTTAATTCTGTGGAGACTGAGCCATAAACAAATTCTTAACATCCTTCTCTTCATATTTATCTTCCGCATTATAAAACAATTACCTTAGTTCCCAGCTATGTCCAACCTGTTGCCCTGAATGCCCTAATCTTCCACACACTTAACGGTATCACACATCAAATAATCCTTCCTCTTGACTGAATAATTCCCATCACATAACGGACTTTATTTCTTCAAAACTATGCTTTCCCCCAAAAGACATCCTGTAACTTATTTTCATCATTGTTCTCTTCAGTTCTTTTAGAGCAGAACTCTTTGATTCCTTGTCCCCAAATAATTCTTCTACCATTCTCTTAAGAACTAAGTCAAAGCAGGATTTTCATAAACAGCTTCATGAAAACTGCCATCACCAGTGACTCACATTGTACTAAATCCGATTGTCTTTGTCATCATTATATTTTAACTATCAGGAACATACGACATAATTGAGTTTTCTCTCTTGTTTGCTTCAATTGTTTCAAAGGATACCACAAGGTCTCGGTTTGTTTTTACCTTTGGGATTGTTCCATTATGATCTCTTTTGCTGGATTCCACTCTATTGACCTCTAAGTATTGGAATGCCCTGAGGCTCAGTCTTTGGTTTGCTTGTATTTCCTTCCTTTGGTTGATTGTCTGATGACCCTATTTGGCCACCTGACCTTAAGAATCAGTAAGAGTCTAAGGGTTCCCACATTTTTATCACCAGCCAAGACTTATTCCCTTAACTACAGACCCAAAGGCCTATTGAACTACTTGAAATCTCTACTTAAAAATCTTTAGAATGGACATCTCAAAGTTGACATGCCAAAAAATGAGCTTCTATCCAAAAGTTGCATTAACCCCTAAAATCAATAATAGCAGAAAACCCAATTTAAAAAATGGGCAATACATGTACACAGACACTCAACCAAAATAATAAACAGATAGAATATTAGCATGTGAAAGAATGCTCAACATTATATGTCAATAAGGGCATCACAAATCAATAAACTGAGATACCATTAAACAGAATGGCAGAAGTCCAAACTACAGACAACACCAAAAGTTGATGAGAATGTGAAGTATTGCAAACTTCATTCATTGGTGGTTGCAATGCATAATGAAGCATCCACTTTAAAAGACAATGTCACATATTCTTACAAAAGCATACATACTTTTTATAATTCAGCAATCATGTTTCTTGATATTTACTCAAAGGAGTTGAAAACTTACCTCCACACAAAAACCTACATATTAGTATTATTCATAAATGCTAAAGCTGGAAAGTGACCAAGAGTTATCCTTCAATAGGTGAATGGATAAATAAAGTACATCCAAGCAATCAAATATTAATAATTTATGAAAATAAGTGAGCTATCCAGCCATAAAAACACATGGGAGGGATAACATAGGGAGGGATAACATATAAACACTGTCTATTTAAAGGGGCAAAAATAGGTTTCATTTGGACAAACAGTTGTGATGAATACTAAATTTAGTATATATATATTTATTGACAAACTAGGCTTTTTTAAAGGTCATTTTTATCATAATCAAAAAGAACATTCAAATCAATCAACTAACAAGTGTATCCATTACTGTATTGAAAAGAGAGCAAAACAGTGATCAGTACAAAGCTAAGGAAATACTAAAGCTTTTTAAATGCAACTGAGTGCAAAGTGTAAGAAAAAAATATATGTATATATTTACGCATATTCACATGTGTAAGAAAACATGAATATAATAGTGTATGATAGAAGTATATAACAAGTATCTATGTAAGT
This sequence comes from Saimiri boliviensis, assembly GCF_048565385.1. Taxonomy (NCBI): domain Eukaryota; kingdom Metazoa; phylum Chordata; class Mammalia; order Primates; family Cebidae; genus Saimiri; species Saimiri boliviensis. The sequence goes on from NC_133467.1 coordinate 5,647,987, forward strand.
GCAGATCTGATAATTATTACATTTTAATTATGTGAGAAATGAAAATGTGCTCTTTAATAATTTTAAAAAATGTCTCATTTAAATACCAAAAAATTTTAAATATTTAAAAGAAAACCCTAACATATACAAAATATTAAAGAATAAAATATAGATAAATACAATTCATGGTGAAGTAATTATTTTCAATATTACAAGAGTTCTGAATCCAAAAAGATTTTTTTTTGCATTATTTTTTAAATATTTATTTATTTTTTTAAATTGTGCTTTACATTCTGGAGTACATGTTCAGATCATGCAGGATTGTTGCATAGGTACATATATGACAATGTGATTTGCTGCCTCCATCTTCTGTCACCTATATCTGGCATTTCTCCCTATGTTATCCCTCCCTAAGCTTCCCACCCCACACTGTACCTCCTCTAGCCCACCCAACAGACCCCAGTATATGATGCTCCCCTCCCTGTGTCCATCTATTCTCATTGTTCAGCCTGTGCCTAGGAGTGAGAACATGTGGTGTTTGATTTTCTGTTCTTGTGTCAGTCGGCTGAGAATGATGGTTTCCCATTCATCCATGTCCCTACAAAGGACACGAACTTACTGTTTTTTTTTAATGGCTGCATAGTATTCCATGGTCCATGGTCTCTATGTGCTACATTTTCCTTGTCCAGTCTGTCATCAGTGGGAATTTGGGCTGGTTCTTGTTCTTTGCGCTTATAAACAGTGCCACAATGAACATACGTGTGCATGTGTCTTTATAATAGAACAATTTATAATCCTTTGGATATATACCCAGTAATGGGATTGCTGGGTCAAATGGAATTTCTGTTTCTAGGCCCTTGAGGAATTTCCACACTGTATTCCACATGTTTGAACTAATTTACACTCCTAATAACAGTGTAAAAGTGTTCCTATTTCTCCACATCCTCTCCAGCATCTGTTGTCTCCATATTTTTTAATGATGGCCATTCTAACTAGCCTGATGATATCTCAATGTGCTTTTGATTTGCATTTCTCTGATGACCAGTGATGATGAGCATTTTCCATGTTTCTTGGCCTCATGTATGTCTTCTTTTGAAAAGTATCTGTTCATATCCTTCACCCAGTTTTGAATGTGTGTGTTTGTTTGTTTGTTTGTAAATTTGTTTGTTATTTGTCACTTCTGGATATTAGCCCTTTGTCAGATGGATAGATTGCAAACATTTTTTCCCATTCTGTTGGTTGCCGGTTCACTCTAAGGATTGTTTCTTTTGCTGTACAGAAGCTCTGGAGTTTATATATCCCATTTGTCTATTTTCACTTTTGTTGCTAATGCTTTTGGGGTTTTAGTTGTGAAGGCCTTGCCTATGCCTATGTCCGGAATGGTATTGACTAGGTTTTCTTCTAGGATTTTTATGGTGTTAGGTCTTATGTTTAAGTCCTTAATCCACCTGGAGTTAATTTTAGTGCAAGGTGTCAGGAAGGGGTCCAGTTTCTGCTTTCTGCACATGGCTAGCCAGTTTTCTCAACACCATTTATTAAACAGGGAATCTTTACCCATTGCTTGTTTTTGTCAGGCTTGTCAAAGATCAGACGGTTGTAGATGTGTAGCATTGCCACCAAGGTCTCTATTCTGTTCCATTGGTCTGTATCTCTGTTTTGGTACCATTACTATGCTGCTTTGATTACTGTAGCTTTGTAGTATAGTTTGAAGTCAGGTAGCATGATGCCTCCAGCTTTGTTCTTTTTGCTTAGGATTGTCTTGGCTGTGCGGGGTCTCTTTTGATTCCATATGAAGTTTAAGGTGATTTTTTTCAGTTCTGTGAAGAAGGTCATTTGTAGCTTAATGAGGATAGTGTTGAATCTATAAATTACTTTGCACAGTATGGCCATTTTCATATTGATTCTTCCTAACCACGAGCATGGAATGTTTCTCCATCTGTTTGTATCCTCTCTTATTTCCTTGAGCAGTGATTTGTAGTTCTCCTTGAAGAGGTCCCTTACATCCTTTGTTAGTTGTATTTCTAGGTATTTTATTCTCTTTGTAGCAATTGTGAATGGGAATTGGCTCTTGATTTGGCTCTCTGTTCATTTGTTATTGGTGTATAGGAATGCGTGTGATTTCTACACATTGATTTTATATCCTCAGACTTTGCTGAAGTTGCTTAACAGTTTAAGGAGTTTTTGGGCTGAGATTATGGGGTCTTGTATATATACAACCATATCATTTGCAAATAGAGACAATTTGACTTCCTCCTTTCCTAATTGAATACACTTTATTTCTTTTTCTTCCCTAATTGCTCTGGCTAGAACTTCCAATACTATATTGAATAGGAGTGGTGAGAGAGGGCATCCTTGTCTAGTGCCAGATTTCAAAGGGAATGCTTCCAGTTTTTGCCCATTCAGTATGATATTGACTGTGGGTTTGTCATAAATATCTTTTAATATTTTGAGATACGTTTCATCAATACCTAGTTTATTGAGAGATTTTTAGCATAATGCGCTGTTAAATTTTGTCGAAGGCCTTCTCTACATGTGTTGAGAGAATCATGTGCTTTTTGTCTTTGGTTCTTTTTATGTGATGGATTACATTTCTAGACTTGCATATGTTGAACCAGCCTTGGATCCCTGGGATGAAGCCTACTTGATCATGATGGGTAAGTTTTTTGATGTGCTGTTGCAATTGGTTTGCAAGTGTTTTATTGAAGATTTTTGCATCTGTGTTCATCAAGGATATTGGCCTAAAGTTTTCTTTTTTTGTTACATCTTTTTGAGGTTTTGGTATCAGGTTGATGTTAGTCTCATAAAATGATTAGGGAAGGAGTCCCTCTTTTTGTATTGTTTGAAATAATGTCAGAAGCAGTGGTACCAGCTCCTCTTTGTATGTCTGGTAGAATTCGGCTGTGAACCCCTCTGGACCTGGACTACTTTTGATTGGTAGGCTGTTAAATGCTGCCTCAGCTTCAGCCCTTGTTATTGGTCTGTTCAAGATTTCACCTTCTTCCTGTTTTAGGCTTGGGAGAGTGCAAGTGTCCAGGAATTTATCCATTTCTTCCATGTTTCCTGGTTTATCTGCATAGAGATGTTTGTAGTCATCTCTGATGTTAATTTATATGTCTGTGAAATCGATGGTGATATCCCCTTTATATTTTTTTATTGCATTTATTTGATTTTTCTGTCTTTTCTTTTTATTCTGACTAGCTGTCTGTCTATTTTGTTGATCTCTTCAAAAAACCAGCTCCTGGATTTATTGATTTTTTGAAGGATTTTTTTTTTGTCTCTATCTCCCTCAGGTCTGCTCTGATCTTAGATATTTCTTGTCCTCTGCTAGCTTTTGTGGTCTTTTTGATCCTGTTCCACTAGTTCTTTTAATTTTAATAATAGGGTGTTAATTTTAGATCTTTCCTTGCTTCTCACATGGGCATTTATTGCAATAAATTTCCCTCTAGACACTCCTTTAAATGTGTCCCAGAGATTCTGGCATTTTGTGTCTTCATTCTTGTTGATTTTGAAGATCATCTTTATTTCTGCCTTCATTTCATTGTTTATCCAGTTGACATTCAGGAGCCAGTTGTTCAGTTTCCATGAAGTTGTGTGGTTCCGAGTGAGCTTCTTAATCCTGAGTTCTAATTTTATTGCACTGTGGTCTGAGACATTGTTTGTTTTGATTTCTGTTCTTTTGCATTTGCTGTGGAGAGATTTACTTCCCATTATGTGGGTTTTAGAGTAGGTGTGATGTGGTGCTGAGAAGAATGTATATTCTGTGAATTTGAGGTGGAGAGTTCTGTATATGTCTATTAGGTTTGCTTGGTCCAGATCCGAGTTCAAGTCCTAGACGTCCTTGTTAATTGTCCATCTCGTTGATCTAATATTGACAGTGGAGTGTTAAAGTCCCCCACTATTATTATGTGGGAGTCTAAGTCTCTTTTAGGTCATTAAGAACTTGCTTTATATATCTGGGTGCTCCTTTATTGGGTGTGTAGATATTTAGGATTGTTAGCTGTTCTTGCTGCATTGATCCTTTTACCATTGTGTAATTCCCTACTTTGTCTCTTTTTATCTTGGTTTGAAGTCCATTTTATGTGAGACTAGGATTGCAACTCCTGCATTTTTTTGCACTCGATTTGCTTGGTAAATCTTTCTCCATTCCTTTATTTTGAGCCTATGTGTGTCCTTGCATGTGAGATCGGTTTCCTGAATACAGCACACGGATGGGTCTTGACTTTTTATCCAACTTGCTAATCTGTGTCCTTTGATTGGGGCATTTAGCCTGTTTACATTTAAGGTTGATATTTTTATGTGTGAATTTGATTCTGCCATTTTGATTCTAGTTGGTTGTTTTGCCCATTAGTTGACGCAGTTTCTTTGTCATGGCGATGGTCTTTACCATTTGGTACGTTTTTGGAGTGGCTGGTACTGGTTGTTCCTTTCCTTGTTTAGTGCTACTTTCAGTAACTCTTGTAAGGCAGGCCTGGTGTTGACAAAATCTCTCAGCAATTGCTTGTCTGAAAAAGATTTTATTTCTCCTTTGCTTATGAAGCTTAGTTTGGCTGGATATGAAATGCTGGGTTGCAAGTTATTTTCTTTAAGGATGTTGAATATGGCCCCCAATCTCTTCTGCCTTGTAGGGTTTCTGCCAAGTGATTGACTGTGAGTCTGACGGACTTCCCTTTGTGGGTAACCTGACCTTTCTCTCTCGCTGCCCTTAGCATTTTTTCCTTCATTTCAACCCTGGTGAATCTGACGATTATGTGCCTTGGGGTTGCTCTTCTTGAGGAACATCTTTGTGGTATTCTCTGTATTTCCTGGACTTGAAAGTCAATTATATTCTTCTCTAAGTTGTTTATTCTAGTTAGCATTTCGTCTAACCTTTTTTCAAGGTTCCTAGTTTCTTTGCATCCTGTTAGAACATGTTCTTTTAGCTCAGAGAACTCTGTTATTATCCACCTTGTGAAGCCTATTTCTGTCAATTTATCAGATTCATTCTCCATCCAGCTTTGTTCCCTTGCTGGTGAGGAGTTGTGATCCCTTGAAGGAGGAGAGGCATTTTGGTTTTTGGTTTTTTTCATCCTTTTTGCACTGGTTTCTTCCCATCTTCATGGATTTATCTATCTGTGGTCTTTGTAGTTCATAACTTTCGAATGGGGTCTCCAAGTGGACATTCTTTTTGTTGATGTTGAAGCTATTTCTTTCTATTTTTCAATTTTCCTTCTAATAGGCCCCTCTGCTATAGGACTGCTGGAGGTCCACTCCATACCCTGCGTACCTGGGGATCACCTGCAGCGGCTGCAGAACAGTAAGGGTTGCTGCCATTTTTTTCTTCTGTTATTTTTGTCCCAGAAGGGTACCCACCAGATGTCAACCTCAGCTCTCCTTTATGAGGTGTCTCTTTGGATATATGGGTATCAGGGAGCTGCTTGAGGAGACAGTCTGTCCCTTATAGGTACTCAAGTGCTGTGCTAGGAGCTCCGTTGTGCCATTTAGAGCTGCTAGACAGGTACGTTTAAGTCTCCTGCAGCAAAACTAATAACCATCTCTTTTCCCAGGTGCTCTTTCCTGGGAAGGTAGGGCTTCATTTGTAAGCTTCTGACGTGCTGCTACCTTTTTTCGGAGATACCTGCCAAGCAGGGAGGTTGTCTAGTCACAGTCTGCCAGCAGAGGCATTGCTGAGCTTCTGCAGGCTCTGCCCAGCTGCTATGTAAACTTCCTTGTGGTTTGGTTTACAGAGGTACAGTTAGAACTGCCTTGGTAATGGTGGTCTGCCTTAATAATGGCAGACTGCCTCGGTAATGGCAGATTGCCTCAGTAATGGGGAATTGCCTCAGTAATGGCAGACTGCCTCAGTAATGTTGGACTGCTTTGGTAATGAGGGACTGCCTCCATAATGGCAGACATCCCTTCCCCCACTGAGCTGGACCATCCAAGGTCCCGCTGCACTTGCTGCAAAACTATCAAACCAGAGCATTTCAGATTGCTGGTCTTTGTGGGGTGGGACCCAAGGCACCAGATCACCTGCTTCCTGTTTTTGCCCCCTCTTTTTTAGTTGAATGGGTGGCTCTGTCTCCCACGTGCTCCAGGCACCAGTTGAAATGGCCACCCAGATCCGTGTGAGGTTTTGTGTGGAAACTCGTGGTGCCAGCTGAAATAGCCATGCTGGAAACTCATGGTGCTTTTCAATCTGGGAAAAGTAAAAACTCGTTTGGAAATGCGGTGATCACTCCCCCTCTGCGTTCTTGCAGGGAACTGCACTCCAGGGCTGTTTCTATTCAGCCATGTTGGATCTGCCCCAAAATACTTTATATTATACAAATATTCAAAACCTTCTCTGTAAAAATAGCAATGACAATATTGAAATATCAAAAGCCAAACTTGAAATAAATGAGAGCATTCTTCAAATATATAAATACTATTAGAGCCCAAAATTTGTTTTTCTCTTCCCTGTTTTGTTCCCTAAAATATTACACATCCTTAACACAGAACAATATTTGTTCAATGAATAACATTTATAAAATGTGACTACTATCAAAAAATAGTGTTTAAAGGGTATGAACTGGCAGTTTAACACAGAAATAATAATGGCCAATACATATGTGAAAAATATTTACATCACTTTGCACACACACATGTGAACACACACGTTTGCATACATGCATGCACAGAAAAAAAATGATAATAAGGCTCCCAGCGAGGTTTCATGACTCAGCTGGCTTTGATCTGCAATGACCTAAAAGGGATTCTGCAGAAGACAGATAGTGGAGGAGAATTATGGTATCAGTCAGGTGGTCAAAGCGCATCCTCTCAACCATTCCTGGAGGAAACTGTGGGTCAACCTGTGGCACTGGCATCTTTATATCTGGTAACTCTGATGTCTCCTTCCTTATTCTTTTCTCCTTCCTGAGGAGATACTCTTCTTTCCATTTTGGAAATGAGTATCTTAGCAAAAGACTATAGAGAGAAACTACCTTAAAAATTAGAAATCAGACACCTTAAAATTCTTCTAAAATGATCACACAGTATGTCTTTATAGAAGAATAAGAAGAAAATAAAAAGACTAAGCTTAAAATCATAAATTACAATCATGCGCTATATAACAATGATTTGGTTAATCACCTACTGCATTAAAAATAGTGGTCCCATAGATTGTAATTAAGTTGAAAAATTTCTGTGGCCCACTGACATCATAGTCATCTTAATGTGAGAGCACAATTACTTTATTTTTTATAGGTGTAGTGTAGACTAAGTGTATAGTGTCTATAAAGTCTAAAGCAGTGTACAGTTACAACCTAGGCCCTCACATTTGCTCAACACTTACTCATTGATGCAGCAAAAGCAACTTTCAGTTCTGCAAACTCCGTTTTTGGTAAGTGGCCTATACAGGTGTATCATTTTTTAAAGTTCTTTTATACCATATTTTTACTGTAGGTTTACTATGTTTAGATATGCTTAGATACACAAAATACCTGCCATTGTGTTATAATTGCCTGCAATATCCAGGATAGTAACATTCTGTACAGGTTTGTACCTGAAAACAATAAGCTATAGCATATAGCCTAGGTGTGCAATAGGTTATAGCATCCCGCTTTCTGTAGGCATAGTCCATGATGTTTGCACAATGATGAAATTGTCTGAAGACACATTAATCTGAATGTATCCCCATCACTAAGTGATACATGACTGTACATGAAATCCAAAAAATAAACAGTATCTCCTTGGAGTGGTTTCTTCACTCTTGGCCCCTTCATCCTGCTCCCTATCTTTAAGTCAGTGGGCATCAGCTTAGACCTCTGGGCTTTGCTTAAAAGAATCCACATTAATTACTGCTCATCAGCATTCATCATGGTGACAGCTCCTGTTAGCAGTGCTGTTTATTTTGTTCTCACCCTTTCTGCTTGGCTGTCAAGTGGAAGAATTTTATGGTTCTTAAGGGAGCGATTCTTTGCTATGACCAGCTGGTTTGAGAAAATAAAAAAGTCTTCTTTTCAGTGTTGTACTGGCTTTGGTAATTCCTTGTAAATAAAATGGCACAAATGCAGCAATTAATAGTGTTTCTTAATTGAGTTCATAGCAGAGTTAAACCAACCAAAAAGCTGTTGAACAAAATCCTGAACTCTAATAGTATTTCAAGTGCTTTTTAGAGCTAAGGAAAAAACTTTATATTGTCTTACATAGATCATACTGATATATTGCTTGGCTTAAACTTTATAATAATGTGTTATTACTTTATAATATCATTTACATTTGTTTTGTATTACATGCTAATAAGTTGTATTTTGGACTTTTTGGATTCTTTTTTATTTCAAGAGTTTTCCTTAATTGTATCTTAAACTTGGTGTTTAGTAAAGATTGGTGCTAAACACTGAGTTTAGCTCATTAACTCAATGTCTTTGTTTTTGAAATAAGTTTATAATAACAGTAAAGACTGAACTTCAAATAATTAGATGCAGTTAAAAATACTGTAGTGGCATTAGGAGAGATTTGCTCTGTGGTAATATGTTTTTGGTAATTTTGGAAATATATATCACTGAGTAAAACTAAAAAAGCTAAATTAAAATATTTTTAAAAATCTTAAGCATCAAGTAGCTAACAGAGTAGTACAGAATTACTGGCCTCAGTCTAAAAGAAAAAGCCAAAATTTTGGAGACGTGAGACCAGAAATGAGGCATTCTTTTGTCAAGGGGGGCATTCAGGTACCCCAGAAATGGTTAAAATAGAAGAGAGATCTGACATCCTTATAGGGCTAAAGAAACAAATGCTCATGATTCTAAAAATAGTAAGTACAGATTAGAAATAAATCAGCTTTTGCCAAGACTTCAGTACCAATTGAAATAATTGTTTCTGCCTAATCTCAGAAACTAACATTTAATTAAGGTGACGGTATGCTGCCAAGTACCATCCAAAAATAATGCAAATATCTTCTGGAAAAAAATAACTTTTAACTCTGAAATTTATTCTGCAAATCTTTTATTTTTTAAATATAATGTCTCATACAATATCAAAGATATTTAGACATGCCAGTATAAATGACAAGATGAGTAAGAAATAGCACAAGAAATAAACTTGTTCTGTAGGGAGATGAAAGCCAACATTAAAACTTTTTAAATGAACCCCAGTAGAAATTCTAATCTTAATATTTCAATGAGTAAAATTAGAGTCCAGTGGATTAGCAGTAGATTACACTTAGCTTAAAAAGTGATATAGCAGTGGCCGGGTGTGGTGGCTCATGCCTGTAATCCCAGCACTTTGGGAGGCCGAGGTGGGCAGATCACGAGGTCAAGAGATTGATACCATCCTGGCCAACATGGTGAAACCCAGTCTGTACTAAAAAATACAAAAAAAAATCAGCTGGGCGTGGTGGTGTGCACCTGTAGTCCCAGCTAATTGGAAGACTGAGGCAGGAGAATTGCTTGACCCCAGGAGGCAGAGGTTGAAGTGAGCCAAGGTCGCACCACTGCACTCCAGCATGGCACCTGGTGATGGAGCGAGACTCTGTCTCAAAAAAAAAAAAAAAAACATTTAGTGGTTTGGAAGATGGCTTAGAATAAAATATCCTGAATGAAGATCAGGAGTTAAAAGAATTAAAAATACAGAAGAGGATGTAGTTAACTTAGAAGATGCAGGAAAAAACCTAACATGTCTTTAGTTGGAGTACAATGAAAAGAGAAGTAGAATAGAATGTGGCAGAGGTTATACTATTTAAAAACACAAGCTGAGATTTTTGAAACTAATAAAAAATTAATCCACAAAATTGAAGAACCCAGTAAATCCCAGGCAGAAAAGATAAATAGGAATCCACACCTAAACATATGTATATCTTCTATAATAAAAGTTAAAGCAATTAAACACCATAAAGAAAGTTTTAGAAACAGAATATGATAAGATTAGAAACAGATTTTTACCACCAAAGACTGTAAAAAAGATTACAAAGGACCAACAGATTAAAATAAAGAAACCAAGAGCAGCAATGGAAGTTAGAATAAGTGAATAATAAATAACTTGAGGAAAATAACTAAGCCAGAATTCCATACCTAGCTAAAGTATCCTTTGTTCCATTGTAGATCAACTGTGTTCTCTCTTTAGCTGTTCTAATAACTTGTATTTCTCGTTTTTCCAAAGTTTCTAGAGGTGTTTAAGTGCAGATTTCTGGTTTCTTGTTTCTGTTTCTTGGTTTAAATGTCATTTATTTGGAATTCATTCATTCTCTGAATTTTCCTTCTGTTATGGAAATTTTGTACTCATTATCATTCCTGTCACCTCTCTACCACTCTATTTATTTCCCTTTGGAATTATTTATGCACATACACACATTAGAATAGGATGGATGGATGGATGGATGGATGGATGGATGGATAGATAGACAGACACTCAACTTACAATGGGGTTAAATCCTAATAAACCCATTGTAAATTGAAAATATCCCTAACTGAAAAATTAATTTTCATCTTATTGTATTTTCAACTTATACACAACATGCTAAGATTGTCATTCATGCAGCATATTAAATGCAGTATCATATAGTTGAAAAAGAAATTGAGGATCATCTCTCTCTGTGTGTGTGTATGTGTGTGTGTGTGTGTATAATAAATTAATGAATGATGCTCTCTTTATACTTTTTGTCTTTTACAATTTCCTGTTAAAATGTTCTCCAACTCGGGCTGGGCGCGGTGGCTCAAGCCTTAATCCCAGCACTTTGGGAGGCCGAGGCAGGTGGATCACAAGGTCAAGAGATCAAGACCATCTTGGTCAACAAGGTGAAACCCCGTCTCTACTAAAAATACAAAAAATTAGCTGGACATGGTGGTGCGTGCCTGTGATCCCAGCTACTCAGGAGGCTGAGACAGGAGAATTGCCTGAACCCAGGAGGCGGAGGTTGCCGTGAGCCAAGATCGTGCTATTGCACTCCAGTCTGAGTAACGAGTGAAACTCCGTCTCAAAAAAAAAAAAAAAATGTTCTCCAACTCATCTTTTCATACTGCCACTCAGATGGTTACTTCAACTCTTCTTCCAGTTCAGTAATTTTCTATTCAGGTCTTTAAATCTGCCCCAACATTTGTACAATCAATTATTGTACAATTATTGTACAAATATTGTGTTTTTCATTTCCATTATTTTGGGATCTTTTCAAAATTTGTCTCGTCAATTTTCATAGTTTCAAATGCTTTTCTTGTATTCTAAACAGCCTTATCTTCTTTTAAGCTACATTAATTTATATGTTTTGCATCTGTTAATTCCAGGTTTTCTTCTATTGTAGGTTTGAGCGCCCTTTAAATGACTCATTGCAGTGTTTCTTTTCTTTCTTAGGTTAATTTTATTTCTAACTTTACAACCGTTGGAACATAACCATTATAAAAATTTGTGGCTCAGATTATATTTCTTTTTCCTTGAGAAAGGAGTGTCCATTACTTCAAATACTTCAAATTCTTCCCTCTCTTCTTTCCCTCCTCCCTCCCTCCCTCCCTCTCTCCCTCTCTCCCTCCCCCTTCCTCCTTCTTTTCTCCCTCCCTTCCTCTCTCCTTCCCTCTTCTTTTTTCTCTCACTCTTTTCCTTTCTCCTTTCTTTGTTTCCATACTTAACATGGAAAATTATTGCTCTGAAGCCATATTCATTCAAACTTATAGTTAGAAGTTATATTGGGTAAATTTTCTTTTTGTGTCTCTCTTATTGTTTCTTCATATTTCCTCTAAATCTAAAGTGAAATAAAAACAACGTTACTTTTTTCCTAATTTGTATTACACTTTTTAGGAAATTTAAAAATTCTCTTTATATAATTCTTGCAAATTTCTTCCCCAGTTTATTTTTAAAGAATTTATAATTTTGTTGCTATACTGTGTGACATTACCTGCAGTTACAATTTGATCTATTTTTTTAATAATGTTTGTCATAGGCACAAAATGTATTTGGCTAACTGACTATTCTTCAACATTTTCCATCTTTTTCTTTGGATTCGAATCAAAAGGGCACGTATATTTTATGATTTAATCATAAGATTCATCACCTCTGGCCTCAGTGGTAGATCCTATCAGTTAATTTGACACATATCAAAGCAAAAGTCTTTCTTTATAATATTTTAAATTGCTTCCTGAAGAGAGGTTGATCTAAGAATGTGTAAGTATGTGCTGCTTCCAGTAGCCAGGTTTTATATCACTTGCGAAAGCCTGTCTGGAAAAATAAACATATGAAAATAAGAGAATAAGAGATGAAAGATACGGATGTCTATTATGATCACTTTGTGCTGCTGAAATATACATATGTGAGACAATAAAGTAATTGATTTATTCATGCATATCTTTGGCTTTAGCTAGTTTAAGTTGTGTTTCTGGTATATCATAGGATAGGGTTCTATGCTTTTAAAAATAGATTGGGTAAGGGCTCTTCCATTTGATCACATCTTATAATTCAGACTTCTGCCTGGGCAGTACTGTTGTTCAGCCTTTTATGATTTCATATCAAAATTTTCATTTTCTCCTATAAGCAGAACCTTATTTTCCTTGATTTGATTGTCTTTAGAGTTCCTAGTCCCAGTAAATGGTGTATAAAGAATAAATTTACACAAATGAAAATTAATGGAGAATTTGTAGTGTCTCATTATTAAGCAAAACAAAGATAAAAAAGATTCTTAGAGTATTAGAGCAAAATATTTGAAAGATTAAGTAATTAATACTTTCCCTCCTGGGTCAACATATTTTTGTTTCTGAAGCCTCAGAAGGGTAAAGAGGCTTGTTAATGTTACTAAGTTGTGTGGCAGGGTCAGCTTTGTATGTGTCTTTGGTGTGTTTGAGGGCAGGAGTCGGGATGGTATTTTAAGGTTGGCAAATAAGTAAGGGAGGGGCTAGAGAAAAAGAAGAGATATGTTCTATGAAGCACAATTTTCAAATTAAAAAATAAAATACAAATCCTTCTTCAAAAATAAAATTGTGTTTCTATTGCTTGATGACAGGTATGTTAAAAATATTTTTGTCTTTTTAGAAAATCATCAATTTTGTCATAATAATAAAAATAAAATAGAGAAAATCTTAATCCCAAATCTATGTACCCCATTGTCATTGTTCTTTTCAGAATAAAATTTTCAATAATGATTGTAGTGCCCAGCATGATGTATTATATCCATTATCAATTTATTGCTTCCTAGCTCTCAATTTTCTTTTTATTTTTGTTTGAAAATTTACTTATTATACTTTAAGTTCTGGGGTATATGTGCAGATCATGCAGGATTGTTACATAGGTATACATATGCCATAGTGGTTTGCTGCATCCATCACCCTGCCATCTGCATTAGATATTTCTCCTAATTCTATCCCTCCCCAATCCACCCAGCCCTGATATCCCTCCCCTAGCTCCCCACCTCCCAGCAGGCCCCAGTGTATAATGCACCCCCTCCAGCTGTGCCCATGTGTTCTCTTTGTCCAACTCCCACCTACAAGTGAGAACATGCAGTGTCTGGTTTTCTATTCTGTATTAGTTTGCTGAGAATGATGGTTTCCAGCTTCTTCCATGTCTTTGCAAAAAACATGAACTCATCCTTTTTATGGCTGCATAGTATTCCATGGTTTCTATGTGCCACATTTTCTTTATCTCCTCTATCATTGATGGGCATTTAGGTTGGTTCCAAGTCTTTGCTATTCTGAGGAGTGCCACAATAAACATACATGTGCATGTGTCCTTATAATGTAGTGATTTATAATCCTTTGGATATATACCCAGTAATGGGATTGCTGGGTCAAACGGTAGTTCTATTTCTAAATCCCTGAGGAATCACAACACTGTCTTTACATGGTTGAACTAATTTTCACTCCCACCAATAGAGTAAAAGCATTCCTATTTCTCCACATCCTCTCCAGCATCTGTTGTCTCCCGATTTTTTAATGATAGCCATTCTAACTGGCATGAAATGGTATCTCAATGTGGTTTTGATTTGCATTTCTCTAATGACCAGTGATAATGAGCTTTTTTTCATATGTTTGTTAAATTTACAAAAAAAAAAAAAAAAAAGAGAGAGAGAGAGAGACAACCACATCACAAAGTGGGCAAAGAATATGAATAGCTCTCAATTTTCTTTCTTTCACCTTATTTTGCAGTACTGGATGTAAAGTTTGTAACCATTTCTCATTTTCAAGTCGGCACCATGTTAAGACTTTGCCCATAAAGGACACTGGGAGGTCACTGCAAGGCGTAATTGAGAAGAGGTTTTGCTTTCTAATTCCCTGTTTTGGAAAATACATTTTCTACTTTTTATCTTTTAAAAGAAAATATTATTATTACTGTGTTTCCTAACTCTGAAATCTGAATCATCTGTGGACCTACTTCTGTTATTTATTTATTTTCCTTGGTTCGTGGCCATATTTTATTGATTTTTTTGTATGTCTAGTGATTTTTAAATATGTTTGTCTGATGTTTTGTAACAAAACCCTGTAGAGTCTCCTTCAGATGATAACTTTCCCCATGGAGGATGTTTGATAATCTATCAGTAATGGAGCTGAGGCGAGCGATGCAGGGCTTTCATTTTGTGATAAGACTTACTTCACATCTAATTTGTTCCTTTTCCCTGAATGTGACCCTTGTGGGTTTTTCTTGAGAATAAGTATGCAGCTTTGTCTTCAGATCTCTGTCAGACTGTAAAATACATGTATGCTATTCAACAATTTCTGAATTAGTTTCTTATTGTTTAACCCTACAGGTTAAAAATTTGGAGATCTTGATTGGCTACCTGCTAATGTGTTTGAGGCAGCCACCATTTTAGACATGCAATTTGTCTCCCAAGCACCTTAAGACTAAAGAGATTTCATGCTGATATAGCAGATTATTCTGCCCCCAAAATCAGCCAGAATATGAGGAAACTTGGGATTCGCATTTGAAGGTCTTCGAGTTTTCAGCCCACCACAACAGTCCTGAATGAGCTCGATGCACTTCAGTGCTAGTTTCTATCTCCCACAGTTCTCTTCTCTCTGCTGGGAGCAATTTGGACTGTCTCCAGAATCAACAAAAACTTTTCAGTGGAGAAGATTGTTAATAACCACCTGGAAAGACCTGTGTCCCCCATAGCATTATAGTATGATGAAACATAATTTTTGTAGTTTATCTGCCTTCCTCTATTAATTTGTTTGAAAGTGTTGGAACTTCACAATCTACCATATCTGGTCTGAAAGCAAAAGTAACTGCTCTTCCCATTTATTTTCATTTGTTCTCTTTATTTTTCGGACCATCAATTACAAGTATGCCTTTTTTTTTTTTTTTTTTTTTTTTTTTTTTTTTTTTTTCTTTTTTGAGACAGAGTCTTGCTCTGTCATCCAGGCTGGAGTGCAGTGGTGCAGTCTCAGCTCACTGCAGCCTCACCTCCTAGCTGCAAGCAATTCTTCTGTCAGCCTTCTGAGTAGCTAGGTGGGACTACAGTCACATGCCACCCCTCCTGGCTAATTTTTGTATTTTTAGTAGAGATGGAATTTCACCATGTTGGCCAGGATGGTCTCGATCTCCTGACCTTGTGATAACCCGCTTTGGCCTCTCAAAGTGCTGGGATTACAGGAGTGAGCCACCTCACCCTGCCAATTACAAGTATTTCTAAGGAGAAGTTGACATTTGAGGGAAGGTTCTGTAATACATAACATCTTTTTTTTGAATAACAAGGTTTGGTGACTCTTCTGATTTTTGTATTGGGGCTGTTAGGTTCATCCTCTGGTTTATACCTTTTCTTTCCCATCAGGCCTGTAAGTGGTATCATTCTCTTTCAAGTTTCTTTACTTTCTCTCACAGTAGTGTTTTTCAAACATTACGGTGTCTGTGAGCAAACTGACAAACTCACCACATCATGCCTTTAGGTACCATAGTAATAATCAGTGTTCTGATCTCTGGCTCTTAGACCACTTCCCAAAATTCCCCCCAAATTTTTTATCTCAAGATAAAACTTGTGCTTTTTCAGGTGATCCTATTAATTTGTCTAGCATTAGAACCTTGTTGTATTTTCCCTTATCTTCAACCTTGCTGTATTTTCCCTTTTCGGTTAAACTTTATCTGTCTCTGTGTAGTGTTGTGAAATTGAAGAGTAGGTGCTATCATTTTCAAATATTATTTACATATAGGTAAAGAAATTTTGACATCTTTGTCTTCTTATTTTGATTATGTGTGATTTTTAGAGAAGATGGGAGGTTTGTTAATACCATTATCTTTTGAGATGCTGGATTTCATATTTTAGACTCATTTCCTTACTTTCATATCCTTGTCCTATAATTTGGGCCTTCAGTTAATAAAAAAAAAAACAATTATTTGTCCTTGTAATCTACTTCCTCATTATTCATTACATTCAAGTTACCTTGGATTCTTATTTCCATCTCCAAAACGTGGAAACTCATTTTATTCTTAAAATCTTTGCATATCTTATTCCCTCATTCTGAATGCTCTGGTATGGAATCTTCACACAGTTAAAACATTCCTTCCATTATCAAGATTTCTTCAGTACTCACCCATTCTGTCAGAGATATCAGGCCGTCCTAGTCTAAGTAGCCTCTGTGTCTCAATTAATATAACCATTCTTTTCCTACTATTATCCTGTCTCATTTTATTGATAACATTTTCACTATTTGCAAATTTATTAGCTTAATAAGAAATTTATTTATTTATATATTCATATATTTATAGTCTGCCTACTCTAATAAAAGAAAATCAATATAAGCAGATATTTTGTTAGTTAATATTGTATTTCCAGAACCTAGAATCATGCCTACACATAGTAGGTCTGTAACATCTTTGCCCAACCAACAGTTTTTTTTTTAAATCTGGTTTTGTTTTTGCCTGTGTATTCATAGTAGCACATTGAGAGAAATCTAATATTTCACCAGCAGACTGTGTCAACTTTGTATTCCATTTTGATTTATCACATCAGAAGTGTTGTAGGTTCTGTAAGTAGGATTACTAGATCATATTGAAGCTTTGAATTATTATTCAATGTATAGTTTTTGTTTAGACGTCACCTGAAAGTTATTTAAACTTCTGTCATTATCAATAAAGAAGCTTTTTATGTCATTCCGTCCTATGTGCAAGTTCAGAGGAAGACTTGCCTGCTTAAAAGCATTTCTTGTGATGTAGATTTTCTAAGCATCTCTGCGTGATTTCTCTCTATGAAAAACTCTGCAGGAATTATTATTTACTCAATATTCTTTACCTCAAAGCAACAAGCACTTTTAAAGAGCTCACTAACAAGATATAAACACAGCATTTATCATTTCACATGCGTTTTGCCTTTCTCTGAAATTCTTTCTCCTTAAACTTAAGTCTACAAGAAATCTTAGTCTTGAAATATCCATTAAAAAGTAGAAGTAAAAATGAGAAAATTGCACAACTGTATGGATAGTCTTCCTTTGAGCTCTGTAAGGTTCTCCATTTTTCCAAAATATTTGAGCCAAAGAAGGAAGAAGCAATTTGCCTGCTCCTGCTTTTAGCAATATTCCTGGGTAGAGTCCATTAAATAGAAAGAGAGAATGTGTATTTTCATTTGTTATTCCTGAAGGCAACATTTCATAGACATCCTTGTGCAATATTTTAAAGAGTCACTTTATATTATAGATAATCACAGTTAGTTATATTCAGAAATATGGGCAACTAAAGGATAATGGCATGGAGAATAATTATTACTCCAGCTATGTGATAATAATATATAGAATGTTATCAGTACATTGAAATAAATAGTCATATTTCCTGACTCTCCTAAGCAAATATTGCCAAAGTTACTGAACAATGTTTTATATATTAATCAAATATACTTGGATATTATTGTAATGCTATAACTAATAGAATATCTGAGAAGCCAAAAACACTTAACGTATGTTATCTCCTTGTGTAATTTATTTAAAGCATTCTTACATAGGAAAGAAAAATAGAGCAGTTTCTTCTTATGTATGCTTCTGTTTTCCCTGGTACCAATTGCCTGCTGTCAGTTGCAGTCTGAAAACATTAAGTGGAAAATTCAAGAAGTAAGCAATTTTTTTTCTGCCATTCTGATTAGCAAGATAAAATCTTGAGCTATCCTGCTCCCTGTGGACCAGGACATGAATCATTTCTCTGTCCAGGATATCCATACTTTATATGCTACCTCATCTTAGTCCTTTGGTAGCCATCTTGATTATTAGATTGAGAAAACATGGTATATACAGATGGTCCCTGACTTAGGATGGTTAGACCTACATTTTTTTTTTTAATTTACAAGGAGTTTATCGAGTTATTAAATGCATTGTTGACTTGACAGTATTTTCCATTTATGACACAGTTATCAGAGTGTAACCCCATAGCCAACTGAGAAAGATCTGTATAGGGTTTAGTGCTATCTGTGGTTTCAAGGATCCGGTAAGGTCTTGAAATAGATCCCCCACAGACAGGGAAAGACTACTGGGTAATAAAACTGAAGTTGCCATCTGGAAGTCATGCTTTGTTCTTGTTTCCTCCATTTCTATCACTTAAGTACAAAAATAATGAAAGTTTTTAAGGCAAAGTATTAAGTACAGCTAGAAAACATGGTCATGTGTTCCTCCTCAGAACTCCTGGGATTTTCTCACACATTGCTTTCCTACTTCTCCTTTGACTTATTTAAGCAGAATTCCATTTAATCTGATATATTTATTGTTGCTGTATGCATTCTCACCTCATTGAATTTATTCATATTGTGTTTTTTATCTTGAGCTATCTTTCTATATTTTATTTTTGGTTTACTCAATAACCTGACTGTAACACAATTAATAAAATTTTATAATAATGTCTAGTTTTACATAAAAGAATTGAAGATGCTATGAAGTAGTAAAATATAGATTTGGATTCTAAATGTCCTTTCATTCATTTTTCCTGTGGCAGTACTGGCGAACGTAGCTGCATAACTGTGGATGACACAGAAAGGGAGAATCAGCTGTGAGAGATTTCCAGCCATGATGGAAACAATGTGAGTAGAAAGATACTTTGTTTAAGAAAAGAATGAAATAATGACTATCATATAAAGATGAGCACAGTGTAAATATTTTATTTAATTTGGAGGCAAATGTGTTTTTCAACAGGGTATCCTCCACAGGACAGAAGTCACCTTGTCTTCTGTCTACAGACAAGAAATATTTTGTATTACTTACTATTGGTTATCTATGACTTACAGACTTATAGTTTCCATAAAATCAGAATCGTGTAATCTGCAGCATGCTACAGAGGGTGCATAGAGATTTCTATTGAAGTACAAATACTTTTCTGCAAATATAGGGTGACAATATACAGGAAAATATGCAGGTAATTCTGTCAGATAAAAGATAAAGTGAAACTAAAATTTCTCAGTGGTTGTTCAGAGGTTACAACCTTTGAAGACAGACTGGTAGTATTTCTTTCAGACAAAGATTAAACAAAGGATAGATTATTAGCAAAGTGTAGAAAATGTTGTGGTGATTTTGGATTTATATTACCTACCTATAGCATACTGGTTTATTATGTGGAGCATTTCATATTTAACTTGGATTTATATCACCAATATGAGCAAAGTAGAAAAGCATACACTATGTATACTATTTTTTTGTTGAACAGATGAAGTGAGGGGACAACTGAGGCAGTTACGTACATATTACAAATAAAAGAGGGACATATTATCACAGAAACTGTTGGATAATTCTCCCTCTGGCCTGTGGCCTAAAGTACATGTACAGATTAATAGAACACCCTCTTTTCTTTGGAATAATTGCCTCGGGTTTTGGCGTTAGTAGGTATTTGTCCAATCTGTTTGGTGGAGTTAGTCCAATTCTGAGTGAAAGTGAGGAGGCTGACTTCGCATTTATTATTTAATTTCCTCATAGCTCCTCATCACTTTGGCTGTGAAAGTCTGGCCTGTTGTTGCCAGTAGGGAAAGGGAGATCACCATTCTTTCCAAATAACATCATTTTCTAAATGACTATTGACATTATGAAACTATTTAGGCTAACCTATTAAAAACATAAAAAGTCAATCAAGTTAGCTTACTAACATTTACAGCAATATTATATTCAAGAGATTGAGAAGTTGACTTCTCAGTATGTTAATATGCAACTCTGAAAAGTAATACATGAATACCAAAATCCATACATTCAGCAAGAGCAAGCTGTCTAAACTGGGGTCCTCACAAGCACACACTTGGTTAGAATTAATAAATTACTTTCTAAATTAGTGTCAAAAGAAAAGATAGTTGTTTCTATTTAGCTCTGTCTATCATCCTCTCTGGTGTATTTTATCTGTGTTATTTACAGAGTATAATGTTGATCTCTGTATCTTCCCATTAGTATAATTTTTTATTTTA
Source organism: Saimiri boliviensis (assembly GCF_048565385.1). NCBI lineage: Eukaryota > Metazoa > Chordata > Mammalia > Primates > Cebidae > Saimiri > Saimiri boliviensis. Next base: position 5,668,238 of record NC_133467.1, read on the forward strand.
GCAAAATAAGACTATAAATCAATACCAGCTACAGTAGAAATGCAGTTATGTAGTGCTGTTTGAAGTTTGGTTACTATCATAAGCAATCTTTTATAAGATTCATTTTTCCCCCTTGTACATTTGTATACAAATTCTTTACTAGCCTACAGAAGAAATGTTTTAAAAATGATTATCTCTCCTTATAAATTTATTCTAACACTTTTTGTGGAGGGATAAAAATGCAATTTGTTGTTTTCTTTTATCCCACTGTGATAGCTTCATTGCCTCAAGGTTGGATATTATACAAAAAAAAGCATGTCATGAAATGTCTGAGTATCATAATATATTTGAATTATTAGAATAACTTTAGATACAAACTCAAAAATTGTGTTGATGTTATGCAAACTAAGTGTTTTTTTTGTCTATTTCAATATTTTTTTAAGTTTTTGAAATTTATTTTTCAATTGATATTTTTTAAACTTTTGACAATTTATTTTTCATAGACCTTTTCTTTAGTGAGAAGTGTATTCATATAGAGACTGCTTTGCAATGCAGGGACGTACATGTTGTGACCTTTAGCTACTTCTTAGACTCTTCAAAGAATGATATTTTTCATGGCTCCGTTTTTTGTTTTGACTGTTCTCTTCTTAAACAACAAGATGTTTTATCTATTACCATATGTACTAAAACATTTATAAACTAGACTAAGTAATATGATGCTATATGTCTCTTTAATATTGTCATCCAAAAATGAAATGTTTAAAATAATTGTGAAAATAATTTTATCAATTGTCCAAAAGTTAGAAGAATAACACTTTATTCAAGGACTGAAACAGTTAGATAAAAGATTACATTATCTTTTATTCACGCAACTCCTTGGAATGGGGATTAATGTGATTTTATAAGTAATTGAAGGATGTGTTTTACTTGACAAGAGTTTTCCATTTGCTTATATAAAATTTTTGCCACTTTTGTGAACAAAATGACAATGTATTTTCTCTTCAATATGATTGTATTATTATATTAGCTAAAGGTATAGTGTGAGTCTAGGCAAAGTATTCTTATCTTTCTGCACAGTTAGGACTTTCTGTGAAAATTTTACTGAAAGTTAGAACCTGAACTAAAAGACAGCCTTGGAAGTAAAATTACTCTGACTAGAAAGAGAACTCTAGATCAAGTTTTACTTCTCTAGAGGTATGTGTTTACATTTCAAGGAGGATGAGACACAAGACCATACAGATATTCTGAGGGTTTTGAAGCTTGAAGACATTAGTTTAATTTTCCCCCAGAAACATAAATTTACATTCCAAATGGAAGTAATCCAGGATTATTTTCCTTTGAGTTCTTAAGAGAAACATCTATTAAGAAGCAAAATATTTCATCTTTCTAGAATGGAATAGGTGACAACTGACCGACTGCTACATAATCTCCTAGATTCATATGGTTGGGGCTTCCGTGTATCTTGCCTCTCTGGTGCCTGTGAATGACCTCCTAACTTACTCTCACGGTGTTGCCCTGGAAGAAGATATTGGGAATTGGGTAACTGGCTTGGTTATTGTTTTAACTGGCTTGGTTATTGGCTTTCAGTGAATGAAAATATGCTTTGCTCCAAAAACCATGAGTATACATTCAGGATATTACTAATAACTATAGATATTAAAAACTTAACATGTAGTATTTCTAAACAGGTCATTATTTGAAGGTACCATTATTGTTAAATCCCTGGGGAAAATATTTTCAAGTTTCCAGTGTATTCCTAAATTTTCTAACTCTAGCTTGTCTTTGAAGCCACAATGAAGGATTATATTTAAACATCCGTTAAATCTCAGAAGGAATGCCTATAGAAGAGGTCAGATAAAATTTATAATGCTTGCTTAAGAAAATTGAAAGTTCTGTGAGCATTCATGAATTGCTCAACAATTTTTATATATAATAGTTTATCTTTCAGAACTTTCAGAAAAATGAGATAAATATATTGTAAAATATTTGGTAAAATATTTAAAATTGTGTTAATGATTGCCAGTGTTGCTGATCCTCAGTGAGACTCCCACAGGTCACAAAACAATTTACAAAGTCGCCAGAGTTTACCTTAAGATAACTCTACATGAGGTTCTTACTCAATTCCTCTATAAAAGTAGAAACCATGAATATTTGTCCCATGCAGCCACCTACAAAAAGCGAGAAAGCTAAGGTTAAACTGTAAGTTAACCCAGATACACTCAGAGACAAATCAAACAACTACCATAATTTGAGATTTCCATAGAGAGATTTTTACTATTGGTTGGTACTATGAGACAAATTAAACTGAAGTTATTAAGATCTAAGTTGCTATTCGAGGTATCCTTTTGAAATTTATATAGCATGTGTTTACTTTGGGACAGGTAGTTGTAAATTTCAATGTGTTTTAGGAAAGGAAGTCCAAGGGTGCCCTAAGAATTTTTAAAAATCAATTATTTTAAAGGCCAATTTTCAAAATTAACTGTAGAAATCACAAAATAAAATTAAAACCCTGAAAACCTTACATGTAAAGCCACTTCAGATACAAGTTTCCCTGGATACACAAAGATTACAGAAACTAAAATTTGTGTGGTCACTGTTATATAACAGTCTTCTTAATGATAGTGTGAGTGTTTATACTGCATGTAAATTTTTAAACCCCAAACTGTCTCTTTAATAAATTCAGCCTGATGCATCTTTTGAAGTTGAAAGATTTACTTGCTATTTTAATTGACTCAAAGGCAATATAGCTTTCTCTGGAACCATTGCCGAAAACAAATGACATGCCATTGGATCTATGATTTCAGTTCCTGGGGCAGTAGTATCTTCAAAGGGAAAAGCAATTGATTCATACTATGCAACCTCAGGCTAATTCTCTAATTAGGTGACAATTTAGATGCAGTGCATGCCCTAAATGCTGTGTGGAGTGTGAGGTACAGATAGGAAGATGCCTGACTGTGGTAATGTAAAGAGAGCAGATGGCCGAGAAAACACAGTTTCTGCAATTATTTTAGAGTTGTAATTGTGTTAGTCAATTAAGCGTTATTATTAAACTTTAATTTTTGGAATATTAATCAGAAAAACTATTTCAATTGTCTGAAATAATTTACCAAGTAGATCAGTGATGAACATTCAAAGTTTTGCCATAGCATAAAATAGTAATAATTTTGTCCCTGCAATCTGCTATGTGAATTACAAAAAATAAGTGTAGAAATACAACATTAGTACATTTATCATAGCTTTGTCCCTGCAATCTGCTATATGAATAAGAAAAAATAAGTGTAGAAATGCAACAGCAATACATTTACCATTGGTTGAATGCTTTGCTCAATAAAACTTTTTGCATTATGTTTATATTTTATCTATCATTAAAGTATACCTGTTTTGAAAAATATATGCATCAGCTTACGTATGTACCACCAAAATGGCAGCAAAAGCATTGCTTTTAAAGATATATATTCTTTAAATCGAAATTAAAGATAAATTATATTTTGAATATAGAGTTTCCTGGATAATGGCATTACAAAATCTCATAACTATTAGTAACAGTACAGAATTATCAAACTTGTAAATTGTAGGGGGCTAGGGGAGGGACAGTGGGGGATGGGGAATGTGGGGAGGGATAACGTGGTAAGAAATGCCAGGTATAGGTGATGGGGGTATGGAGGCAGCAAACCACCTTGCTATGTATGTACCAGTCCAACAATCTTGCATGATCTGCACATGTACCTCAGAACGTAAAGTACAATAAAAAAACTTATAAATTGTGAATTTTAACTCATATTTCTGTTTGCTGTATATAAAAGCTAAATATTGTAACCAACATGTTAAACGTAAAGAAGGAATATTAGCATTTTTGCATTTATTTACTTAACCTTCTCCTTCAGTGGGATTTCTCTACTATTGTCCTGTTTGCCTGACACTAATATTCTATCTTGCAAGTATCTTTGTTCATTTCAAAACAGCCCTGCCTCCTTTAATGTAGACGTTACTTAGGTCTTTTGTTGCTGTTTGGTTGGTTGGTTTATTTTTGTCTTTTCTTTTTCTTTTTGTGGAGAATGGGGTCTTGCTATATTTCCCAGGCAGGTCTCAAACTCTTGGGCTCAAGCTATCCTTCCAGATCTGCCTAAGAGCTGGGATTACAGGTGTGAGCTATTGCAACTCACCAACATTACTTAGTATATTCCAGTCATCAGCTATTTTTGCTACATCTCAGGATTTCTTTCACAGTGGGTTTTAAAAATAATGCTGTGTCAAAAAATTTTATTTTATATTTTAAAGAGTACATTAGAAATTTCAGAAAATGAGATTCTAGTTAGTGCCAGGAGGAGATATATAGCATGGAAAGCAGATTCTCTCTCTCCAAATCAAAACTGAAGATATTATAGAGGCAAGAAAAGAAAACAGATTCAAGAAACTAGGAGAGAAAATCCAAGATACAGAAATGCTGGAGGACAGGTGAGTATGGGAGAAACACTGCTGCAGGTCTAGACCAGAGAGCATCAAGAAGAATCCTTGAAAGGTTAGGTCGGAGAAAGGGTTTTAAGCATCAGATCTTGCCTTTATTCTCCGCATTGTTTTACAACAATGATTGCCTGTTTTTTGCTGCAGAAATCAGCAACAACAGTTGGTATTGATATTCACCCTATAAAGGCAGTACAAAAGCTTTAGTGAAGTAAAAGGCTGATGTTAAAATGTTTGCACTGACTAGAGCTTTTACTTCTTGAATTTTCACTTCTCTCTTTCCTTTCCGGGTGAATTACAGCCAGGAACCTGCCCCATTGAAGCTAATTCCCTACTTTTCTTTAAATTTATGGAGAAGAGCCTGTTATAGGACTTATATTATTACTAAATTAACTGATTCCAGTAGGAGAGCACAAAGTTACATGCCAAAACTAAATATGCAAAGAACATAAATACTTAAAACATACAACATACTAAATAACATGTGGAATAACTTTCCTCTGAGGAAAGTTATTCAAAGAGGAAGAAAAATAACTAACAATGAGGTTGTTTTTATAAAAATATAAATTTATTAGCAGCATACAAAAATAAGAAAAAGAACCAAGTGGAAATATTGATATGTTAAATGATATATAATACACACATACACATGTATAAAAATAGATGCATTAAATCTATCACAATAGATTGAACACATAGTAGGATGATGGGGAAGTATAATTAAAAACAAAATCTTCTTCCAACCCAGAGATTCTCTCCACAAGGGTAGTAAAGAAAGACAACATTCTAATTATTGACTAAGCATTAAAACAGAATGTGATGTGCATCACAGGCAATCCACTAAAGATTGCAAAGACAAGGAAATGTCCCTCTTTTATAGGCCAAACAGATACAACCCATTACATACATGCTTTCAAGATAAATATTAATTGGTTCTCAGGTAAGAGGACTTGACAGCACCGTTTATCACACATAGCTCATCCTAACTCATGGTAATTGGGAGGCCCATTTGTTTTAGCTAATTAGCTTTATCTAAAGGAGAAAGTGTCGTCTCATGTCTTTAAACAGGAGATAGTTTTGCAAATTGGAGCAAGTCAGTCACCAAAATTATGATTCTGTTTTTTAAAAACTGGGAGATAGAGGTGCCATCTGTTTGTTGTTTACCTTTCAAAGAGATGGTCTTCAGGTCCTTGAGAAAGAAATTTCTGGGTCATAAAGCTGACAGAAAGCCTACCTAACTTTCAAAAGGATATATACATGTTTCAAGATAGGAGAGAAAAAGAAGGAAAATTTCTTCGCTTATTTTTAACAGGGAAAATTAAGCCTTTTGTTTTTATTTGTTTTGCTTAAAACAGAGCTGAAAAACTTGAGTCAAACAATACATTAAAATCTCTACCACAGAGCAGCAGAAATAATAAAGAACACACAAAACCTGAAATATGAGAAACGTAGAGTTAGAAGAACAAGGCTGGAGGCATCTACTTTCTTACTTGAAAATATATCTCAAAGCTACAGTAATAAAAATGTACACAATATGGTACTAGCACAAAGAAATAGACATAGACCAATGAAACAGAGTGAATCAGAATTATACCAGCATAATATACAGTCAGCTAATCTTTTACAAGAGGACCAAGAATACAGAATGGGGAAAAAAACAGTGTCTTCAATAAATGGTGCTGAAAAAGCTGAATATTTGTGTGGAAATAATGAAACTGAATTCTTCTTTTAAAATATGCTTTAAAAACTCAGAATGGATTAAAACCTTAAATGTAATACCTGAATCTATGAAACCATTATAATTAAAAAAAAAAAAAAAAAAAAAAAAAAAAAAAAAACAGAGGAAAAGCTCCATTAAATTTGTCTGAGCAATGATTTTTTTTTTTCATATGACCCCGAAAGCACAGGTAACAGAAGTAAAAATGGACAAATGAAATTACTTCAAATTGAAATGTTTCTGCATACAAAGGAAACAATCAACAGAATAAAAAGAGACCTACAAAGTGGGAGAAAATATTTGCAAGCCTCCATAGATTTGATGAGGGACTTCTACCATCTTAAAATAAAGAAAGAAAAAACAAGTAACCTAATTCCAACATGGACTTCAATAGAGATTTCAGAGACATAAAAATGGCAAACAGGTATTTGAAAAAAATGTTCAACATTGCTCATAATCAGGAAAATGCAAATCAAAACCATAATGAGATATCACTTTGCATCACTTAGTATGACTGTTGCCAAAAAAACAAAAGATAAAAAGTGTCAGCAAGGCTGTGAAGAAAAGGGAAACTTTGTGCACCACCATTGTTGGGAATATAAAATAATGCACACTCTAAGAAAAATAGTATGGAAATTCCTCAAAAAATTAAAAATAGAAACACCATATGAACTTATGGTACCACTTCTGGGTATATATCCACAAAAATATTTTAAATAAGTATTCAAAAAGACTTGTGCACTCACCTGTCGTTGAAGCACTATTCACAGTAGCCAATTTAGTGGCACAACCTAATGTTCATTGACAGGTGAATTAATAGGTATGATGTTGTATTTGCATACAATTAAATGATTAGTCAGCCTTTAAAAAGGAGGAAATTCTGCCATTTGCAATGACATGGATGAACCTTAAGAACATTATTCTTAGTAAAATAAGCCAGTCACAGAAGAATAAATACTGCATGTTCCCATTTATAAGGTAACAAAAAATAGTTGCTGAAACTGTATTTATTCTGTCAATATTTAATATTCATTAATGGATACATTTGGAGCAAAAGTAGCCATCTCATTAAAGGATACATTTTAAGTAACATTATACTTTTTGTTAAATATATTGATTGTATCCTAGTATTAATTTTAAGATAACTCAGTGTAGACATTGGCTTAGGCAAGGATTTCAACCAAGAACCCAAAAGCAAATGTCATAAAAACAAAGATAAATGACTGGAACCTAATTAAACTAAAGGGCTTTTGCACAGCAAAAGGAAGAGTCAGCAGAGTAAACGGACAACCCACAGAATGAGAGAAAATCTTCACAATCTATACATCTGACAAAGATCTAATATCCAGAATGGACAACAAACTCAAACAAATCAGTAAGAAAGAAACAATCCCATCAGAAACTGGGCCAAGAACATGAATAAACAATTCTCGGAAGAAGGTGCATTAATGGCCAACACACATGAAAAAATGCTCAACATCACTAATGATCAAGAAGATGCAAATCACAACCGCAGTGTGATCACATCTTACTCCTGCAAGAATGGCCGTAATCAAAAAATCAAGAAACAGTAGATGTTGGCGTAGATGCGTGAATGTAGAACACTTCTACACTGCTGGTGGGAATGTAAACTAGTACAGCCGCTATGGAAAACAGTGTAGAAATTCCTTAAAGAAACTAAAAGTAGAACTCCCGTTTGATCCAGCAATCCCACTACTGCATATCTACCGAGAGGAAAAGAAGCCATTATATGAAAAAGATACTTGCACACACATTGTATAGCAGCACAATTCACAATTGCAGAATCATGGAACCAGCCAACCCAAATGCCTGTCAATCAACTAATGGATAAAGAAACTATCATATATCACGATGGGATACTATACAGCCATAAAAAAAGAATGAATTTATAGGACTTGCAGTGACCTGGATGAGATTGGAGACTATTATTCTAAGTGAAGTAACTCAGGAATAGAAAATCAAATATCGTATGTTCTCACTGACATGTGGGAGCTAAACTTTGAGGAAACAAAAGCATAAGAATGAAACAATGGACTTTGGGGATTTGGGGAAAAGAGTGGGAGGGTGGCAAGGGACAAAATACTGCAAATATGGTGTATACGGCTTGGGCGATGGGTGCACCAAAATCTCACCAATCACCACTATAGACCTTACTCATTTAACCAAGTACCACCTATACCCCAGTAACTTATGGAAAAATAAAATTAAAAAAAAAAAGAAAAACATGAGAGTCTATGAACAATGAAAAAATTAAATTTAAATTATATAATCATTACACAAGGTATAATATAAAGTTAACAAGGGGTAAGTAATGTATTGCCACAATTTTCTGATGGCAATATAATTAGGGATTTCAGTCCAATGACAAGGAGTGATGAAATGGCTGTATAATCACAATGGCTTTTAGATTCTACTGGATGCACTTAAAAGTATTGCAACAGTTTGATTGTATCATTATAATAAAACAGTTCTATTCTAGTGACAGTTTTTACAGATTCTCACAGGGTCTCCTTCCAAATCCGTCTGTGGAGCAAACAACTTTGGAAGTTAGAGATGCTATCTCCCTCGGAGAAAGAGTTCATATTTGTAATTCCTAGCAGTATAGTAAAGAAAATGCTCCTCTGCAGAGCAAAGATCAGACAGGTTTGCTAGCAAATTCCTAACACTGGAGGTTGCAAAAGGTCATGGTTTCTCAGTTGAGAGAAATCCAGTCTGTGCGTGTCATCTACATAGTAATACCCCAGTATGGCCCCCATGGGACTTAAAAACATGAAACATGCTGTCTGCTCAGCCAACAACAACAACAACAACAACAAAAGAACCTTTTTTTCTGACTCAGGAGTCTCATGCCTTCCACCAGCATCGAGGAACTTTTACCATGCTAGTGTGTTAGTACATGAGTAAAACCCCAGATCATTTGCAGTTCTTGACAAAATATTTATGTTTATAATAAGCAGAACTATATCCTTTGTATTTATAATTATGAGATGTTTAAATCAAAGTATAAATATATATGTTCAAATGTGAAGACCATGGGTATATTTTTAATTTATTAATTATATAATTGTTGGCTGCTCTAGTGGAAAGAAGAAAGTTTTCTTGTCTGGAATTTTCTTTCCTACTGCTACATGCCTACTGATCTGTCTGCCTGCAAACAGTAGGTGTTCCAAATCTCTATGATGAATGTGTGAATACTTTAATCAGTCTACCCCTAGTAAAAAAATAAAACTGAAAAGGCAATATTTTCAAAATTTGATACCTCATATTTGTGGGAAAATAGAGGAGAGGCTATATTTTGCTTTTGATTTCAAAACTTACACAATTGTATAAATGCATGCACAGTTCCTTAAAATAACAGACAACTTTTGTTGATTGAATTTTTCAAGATGTTTGCAGAAAACATTAGCAGCCATCTTATTTAATGATATATTCTGAGGTTTCATAGATGTTGTATGAATAAACTTTCATGATGCAGAATATCCGAGTTTATTTGATAATGTGTGGCCAGTGTAAAAACTTGCTATGCATTCAGCAATTTTAAATAGAGACACACTTTGCACACATGTTGTCAGCTGTATACATGGACTTATTTATAATGCATTTCAGTGAGAAGATAAAAAAAACTCCAAAACCTTCTCAGTGTTACCAAATCTTTATAAAATATTATTTAAATACAAGTAAAATTCTATATATTTTCCCAAACATTTGAAAGCAGAAATAAATACTAAGTCTTCAGAAAGTTTTGCAGTTAGTCAAAAACCTGATGAACAGTGACAGAGGATTCCAACAGCAAAGGTTATGCTTATGTAATGACTGAACACTAACACCTGTGTCAAATTATTTTTTGAAAGGTGTTGGTGAATTAGTAGTTGGCTGATACTAGATTCCAAATATGAATGTAATTTGAGTATTATTATTATTAAATGCCAGGTGTTAGAACAGTTATCTCCAAAGAACTTAACTTTTATCCTCAAAATAGAAGAATCTAAAAAATCTAATCATTTTCTACAGAAGTAGATCCATATGTGTGCCATTAGAAAATGTATGAGAAAATAATTAAAAGTTATAATTGGAAATTTTAATAATATTTTTTCTATATTGTAAGAACATTTTAAGTAGATATGTGTTTCCAAGCATTGTCAATAAAATAACTATAATGAAATGCTAATAATTCCAAGAATATCTAGATTACAAAAATTTTTAATTTGCTTTGTAAAATGGAAATTCTTGATTGCTTGTTGAAATATAATACAAATTTCTTTTTTTCCTTGATATATGTACAACTTAGCCTCATCTATAGTATGGCTAATTTAATCAATAGTCAGTATTTTTTTATCCAACATGTTCTTCAAATTAATGTACTTGCATCACCATATGCACAGAATATTTGGGATCAAATTTCAATTCAATACAATCTCAGAGTAGTATAACAGAAAACCTGTTCCTTGACCTATAAGGTATTGAATAGGAATTAGTATCTAAACTTTTGTAGATTGAAAGGCTCAAATGTAAGTTCACCAATTCAACAAATGTATTTGATTCTATACTAATTCATCTCTTAAATGAATTTCACTGTGTTAGTATATATTCTATATGGTCTTAGACCTTGGGGTTATAGTTGTAGCTGATAATTAGAAACATATTTAATGAAATTTATCATCTTTGGACCAAGCACGGTGGCTCATGCCTGTAATTCTGGCACTTTGGGGGCGAGGAGGTCAGATCACCTGAGGTCAGAGAAGTTCGAGACCAGTTTGGTCAACATGGTGAAACCCATCTCTACTAAAAATACAAAAATTAGCCAGGTGTGATGGTGCACATCTGTAGTCTCAGCTACTTAGGAGGCTGAGGCAGGAGAATCACTTGAACTCAGGAGGTGGAAGTTGCAGTGAGCAGAGATCACGTCACTGCACTGCACTCCAGCCTGGGTGACAGAGTGAGACCCTGTCTCAAAAAAAAAAAAAAATTAATTAATCATACTTTTCAATTAAATTTCCATTGTAGAATTATATATGCAATAACTACGACCCACTTAAATAGTTTTAAATTATACCATACGAAATAAGCTCCCTGAGTAGTATGATCCATGCACAGTATATTGACTTTCTCCAAATTGTTTTTCTCATAAAATGTAGATCAACGTTAGATAAAAAGCAAACAAACAAATCTGTGGCCTGTTTGTTTCAGTGGGAACAATCTGAAATATGTGTGTACATATACGCTATTATATATTACTTTCTTTCACTGCTAAATAGGCAAGCAGTGCTGCAGCTTTAAACGAAAGTTACAATCTATTTAATATAAATTCTAAGTTGTATGTATTAATATGTAATATGTAGTCATTCCAACTTACAAAACATAATCTTTCAAAGATAAATTACTATAGCTATACCCAGACTATCACCATCTTGTCTTCTGTAACTTATTTTTCTAAGGTTTTCATTTATTTTTGTTTTCAAAAGTCCTGCCATTTCAACTAGTTTGCAATGGTTAATCTTAAACACATGCAGACCATATAAATAAACATAACAACAAATAAGTCTAAGAAAGTTACGTTTTTACTTTGAGTAGATGATAATGAGCTATTATTAATCATACAGAATGTTAGGTACTCTCACATAACAGTGCTGTTAAATACTGAGTTGAGATGCAAGCAGAACACCAATAGGAAAGAATTCCACTCTTCTTTGTTTAATAAACATAGTAATTAATATCTCCTGCAGAATAGCTTACAAAATTACAGACTCTGGTAAGAAAACCATTATGACCCTTAGGGGGAAGTATAATCATATTTAACAGTAATAAAAACAAACAAATACTTGACTTTATTTTAGTAGCAAATATAATCCATAGTTCTATCTTATTCCTGGAAGCTAGTGACATATTTAGAAAAGCATATTTGCAAATGTTTTCAGTACTTTTGAATATCTGTCTTTATTGATTTGTAAATACAGTTATTTATAGAATCAATATTTTTAGAAATTTTACTATTCAATCAAAATGGCAGTTAGGGAGAAAAGTAAATGCATACCACAAATAGTAGCTAAAATTGTATTTATAAATCATAACTAAGAAAGGAAAGACTGAAAATTTTTCCAACTAGAGGTTCTTCTTCTTAAACAGTCCCTGTAGGGACACTGTAACAAACACTTGATGTGAATGCTAAACTCTTTCCGTGAATAAATAAAATGTCTATAAAATTCTCATAGACATTTACTAGCAGAAATTGATGAACACTAAATCAACAACAAGAAAAAGCAAAAATGACCATATGGAAGTGTAAGTTTAACATATAAAGAGCGTGAAGTCAAATAAAATTTATTAAAATTTGTTTCTTGTCTTCATTTTCAAATTCATTAACAAATGGATGATGCATCTTGAGATTCACTGCATCTAAACAGCTCTATAGATGGGTGACATTACATATTTTAGTCCAGGAATTTAGAATAAAGCACGGTTGTCTTAAAATCTTACGGTATTATTTGATTTTATAGTCAGATTACCCAAATTATTGGGATCAAAAGTCATCTTTTAAAAAAACAAACGCTCTTACTCTATTATTACCCTGTACAATGAGCTAAAGTATTTTCATACATTCTTGCTTTCAGTCATAGGAAGAAAGCCATAAAATAAATATTTGGGTACATTGACATGAAAAATCCAGACTTAGATGCCAAGAACAGCTCTGGGGACACCTGTTTACTTACAATCAGCAACAACTTTTTGAGTGCCTCTGAAAACCTGAAAATCTAAGAGGAAAATGTCTTTATGTGCAAATTTGCCAGATTGTTGTTCCCAAACCATTTCTAAAAAGAAATTTCTGGCACAATGTCTAAAGTTCCGCTAAAATAGTATAGATATTTCTGGTGGACTGGTGGGAGCAGAAAAACAAAATTATCTTAAGTGACAGAAACTTCAGGTGCATTCATTTGCTCCAAAGCAAGGAGTTAGCTTTCCAAGAGAAAGACAATCTTCAGAAAGAAGGCTTGGGACAAATTATTAGTAATTCTATATTTGATACAAAATCGAATGCATGGAACAGATCATATTTTAATATGTTCTTCTCTGTACCACAAAATTAGTTTAAAATAATTCATGCAATAAAAATATTAATAATGAATACAAAAGATAATCACATAGTGAAAACTATTGAAATCTATATAAGTCACAAAAATATACTACTGTGATAAAGGACCAAAGAAATAAATTAGTATTTTTTAATTACGTTAATATACTTTCTCTTAAACGGACTTTATTTTAGCTTCATCGAAAACTTGAGAGACACTATTTTTATATCCCTTATTCTTCCCGACTCCACACATACATACCCTCCTCCATTGTCAACATTTCTCACACTTCTTACAACTGGTGAATCTACATTGATGAGTCATTATCAACCTAAGTTGGTAGTTTACATTACAGTTCCTTTGGGTGCTGTAATGTCCTTGAGTTTGTCAAGTATCTGATGACGTATGTCCACCACTATGATACTGTATAGAATAGTTTCCCTGCCTTAAACATGTCTGTCCTCTACCTGTCCATCCTTTTCTCCTCTTAATGCCTGGCAAGCACTAATCATTTTCTGCAGATTTGTCTTTTTTCAAAATGTCGTGTAGTTTTCATCACACAGTATGTAGCACTTTCCAACTGGTTTATTTTGCTTATTAATATGCATTTTAAGTTTCCTCCATTTCTTTTCATGGCTTGACAGCACATTTGTTTTTAGTACTGAATAATATTCAACTGCTTGAATAGCCACAGTTTAATTGCTAATCCACCTACTGAAGGACTTTTGGTTGCTTCCAAGTTTGGGCAATTATAAATAAAACTGCAGTAAACATCTGTGGGCTAGTTTTTGTGTGGACTTAATTTTCTTTTAATTTGGATAAATACTAGGAACATAATATTACTGGTAAGAGAATGTTTACTTTTATAAGAAACTGCCAAACTATCTTTGAAAATAGTTGTACCATTTTGTATTTTCATTAATAGTGAATGAGAGTTCCTTTTGCTCCACATCCTTGCCAGTTTTATTGTTGTCAGTGTTAAGGATTTTGGTCATCTTTTAGGTATGTCGTGGTATCTCATTGTTACTTATGTACTTCCTTAATGGCGTATGATCTGGAGCATCTTTTAATATGCTTGTGTGTCATCTGTACATTTTCTTCAGTGAGGTGTTGGTTCTCCTCTTTGTCCATTTTCAATTGGTCATTCCATTTTTTTAATGTAGATTCAATGGGTACATGTGCAGATTTGTTGCACGATTATATTGCATAAAGATGAGAGTTGTGCTCTGAGTGCGTACCCAACAGTCAGTTTTTCAACTCTCACTTTGTTTTCAACCTCTCCCTTTTTGAAGCCTTCAGCATCTATTATTTTAATTTTTATATCAATGTGCACATGTTATTTAGTTGCCACTTACAAGTGAGAATATGTGTTATTTGATTTTCTGTTTATGAGTTACTTCACTTAGGATAATGGCCTCCAGCTGCATTTATGTTGCTCCAAAGGATATGATTTTATTGTCTTTGTTGGTATTCCACTCAGCACCTATCAGCAGTTTGTTGAATAAAGAAAATGTGGTGTGTTTTCTATATTCAACAAACTGCTGATAGATACTCAGGTTGATTTTTTGACTTTCTTACTGTGAATAGTGTCATGATATTGCATTATTGTTGAATGCTAAGTTTCTTGTTAAGTTTCTGTAACAGCTCTTTATCAGAAATATCTTTTGCATTAATGCATTTTTTAAAAAGGGAGGGGGAAATAAAACAGGAAATGCTTCCCAAATAATTCTTCTGCCAAGTTCAGAGAATAATTTTCACATGATGTAATAATAGAAGTAATTTAAATTTTGGTACTTCCTATTGAGAATCACTAGGTGCATGGTTTATGTAGAATCTATTATTAAACAGAAGAATGTGTAGCTAAATGAGCATTATAGACAAGAAAGACGTGCAAAATGATTCTCATTTGTTCTGAACCAGGACAAACTTAAAGCTTGAAACAAATGTGTGTGGCTGGCCTGTTTGCCTGGAGTTTGACTGTATAACTGACTTTTTAGAATTAACTGATATGTAGGATGTTTATTATTAAATTATTATTAAATATTATTAAAAAGAGTGAAATATGCAACCTAGAAATTTAACAGTGGTGACTGCAGGAATTACCTTGAAATAAAAAATACCCAAAAAACAACAAAACATATTCTCAAAGAAATACTATGTAGTTGACCTACTTGGAATTTCTAGTACATAGTGATGTTGGAAGAAGTAGACTGGCTTTTAACCAATTTCATTATTATTTAAAAATATTCTATAGAGAATGACTCCTTATTCTTATTGCCTCCACCTGGTACAGACTGCTCCCTCTGTCCCATCCATGCTATGGCACTCTTGAGTGGTATTTTCATAGATACAGACATAGGCTCACCCCAATACCTTCCCACAGAGAAAATTAAGCAATAACATATTGAGGATGAACATGTTGGATGGAGACCTCTGAGTAGAAATATTCTCAGAATATTTTGCAGAAGTCCAAGAATTCTAGCTATATATATCTGACACTGACCTTTATTTGCTTTATGTACTATACAGGGAAATGTGGAGGTTTGTTTTGCAGGATTTATTTTTGTGAAGGTAAAAATAAATCACTTTCTTTATAAAAATACTTTAATATGGTAAAATAAAAGTACTTCTGGTCATTTGTAGTATCTATACCAAGTCTCATCAACAAAGTAAGTATGTTCTCCTTTTCCCTGGGAGGAGGACATATGGCTTCAAGGAAGAAGAGTCCGCTTAGTCATCTGTTGCTTGTTGTTAGGCAACTACATAGCAAACATAGCTCCAAAAACTATATTATATATTTTTTTAAATTCTCCTAATTAATTACCAAATATGGCTCAGTGTCAGTGCTACAGTAGTGTTTATACATTTATCATTTTTTCCTGTAACTTTACTTTTTATTTGTTTTTATGTGATATTATTCACAGTTATTATTATAATTTGCTCAATACAACTTAACTGTTATCTTCATCATGAATAGTTGTGGAATCAGATCTTTTCATTATTATACAGCCGATCTTTGAATAATGTCATTGTGTTCAATGTTGTTTTATGAAAATGTTGGTGAGAAAAGAGGGGCCATAGTCTGTGTGCAAGTTTGCATGTTCTCCCCATGTCTATATGTCTATCATACAACTTGGATTCTTCTTGGTCATGAAATCTTTGCCTCAGCCAAAGTCTAGAAGGCCTTTTCCAATGTTATCCTCTAGAGTTTTTTTGTAGTTTCAGTCTTAGATTTAAGTCCTTAATCTATCTTGAGTTGATTTTTGTATAAGGTGAGAGATGAGGGCTCAGTTTCATTCTCCTACATGTGGCCTGCCAGTTATCCCAGCACCACTTGTTGAAGAGGGTGTCCTTTCCCCACTTCATGCTTTTGTTTTCTTTGTCAAAGATCAGCTGGCTATAAGTATTTGGGTGTATTTCTGGGCTCTCTATTTTGTTCCACTGGTCTGGGTTCCTATTTTTATACCAGTATCATGCTCTTTGGGTGACTATGGCCTTATAGTATAGTTTAAAATCAGATAATGTGGTGCCTCCAGATTTGTCCTTTCTGCTTAATCTTGCTTTAGCTATGCCAGTTCTTTTTTGGTTCCATATGAATTTTAGAATTGTTTTTGCCAAGATTGTGAAGAATGATGGTAGTATTTTGATGGGAACTGTTTTGATTTTGGAGATTGCTTTTGGCAGTATGGTAATTTTCACAATATTGAATCTGTCCATTCATGAACATGGGATGTGTTTCCGTTTGTGTCATCTGTTATTTCTTTTAGCAGTGTTTTGTAGTTTTCCTTGTAGAGGACTTTTGCCTCCTTAGTTAGATATATTCTTAAGTTTTTTTTTTGTTTGTTTTTGTTTTTTAATTTTTACAGCTATTGTAAAGGAGGTTGCGTTTTTAATTTGATTCTCAGCTTAATTGCTGTTAGTGTATAGAAAAGCTACTGGTTTGTGCACATTAATCTTGTACCTGGAAACTTTGCTGAATTCTTTTTTCAGTTCTAGGCACTTTCTGGAGGAGTCTTCAGGGTTTTCAAGATAAACAATCATATTATTAGCAAACAGTGACAACTGGACTTCCTCTTTACCAATTTGGATGCCCTTTATTTCTTTCTCTTGTCTGATAGCTCTGGCTAGGACTTCCAGTACTATGTTGAAGAGGAGTGGTGAGAGTGGGCATTCTTGTCTTGTTCCAGTTTTCATAGGGAACGCTTTCAACTTTTCCCCATTCTGTATTATGTTGGCTATGGGTTTGTCATAGATGGCTTTTATTACTTTGGGTATGTTCCTTGTATGCCAGCTTTGCTGAGAGTTTTAATCATAAAGGGATACCAGATTTTGTCAAAGGCTTTTTCTGCATCTACTGAGATGATCATGTTATTTTTGTTTTTAATTCTATTTATATGGTATATCAAACTTACTGACTTGCATGTGTTAAACCATCCCTACATCCCTGATATGAAAACCACTTGTTCATGGTGGATTATCTTTTGATACGTAGTTGGATTTGGTTAGCTAGTATTGTGTTAAGGATTTTGGGATACATGTGTACATCAAGCATGTCAGTCTGTAGTTACCTTATTTGGTAACATTCTTTCCTGGTTTTGGTATTAGGGTGATGCTGGCTACATAGACTGACTTAGGGATGTTTCCCTCTTTATCTAGCTTGTGTAATAGTGTCAAAAGCATTGCTACCATTTTTTTAACATATGGTAGAATTCTGCTTTGAATCCGTTTGGTCCTGGAGTTGTTTTGTTGGTAATTATTAAATTACCATTTCAGTCTTGTTGCTTGTTATTGGTCTGTTTGAGGTATCTAATTTTTCCTGATTTAACTAGAAGAGCTGCATTGTTCCAGGAATTTATCCATCTCTTCTAGATTTTCTAATTTATGTGTGTAAGGGTGTTCATAGTAGTCTTGAACAATCTTTTGTATTTAAGTGGTGCCAGTTGTCATATCTCCTGGTTTCTTTCTTAATGGATTTTCTCTCTTTTCTTAGTTAATCTTGCTAATGGCCTATTTTATTTATCTTTTTAAGGAACCAGCTTTTTTTCATTTCATTCATCTTTTGTATTTTGCTGTTGTTTCATTTTCATTTAGTTCTGCTCTGATCTTGGTTATTTCTTTTCTTATGCTAGGTTTGGGTTTGGTTTGTTCTTGTTTCCTTAGCTTCTTTTGTAACCTTAGAATGTCACTTGGTGCTCTCGCAGTTTTTTTTGTTGTAGGCATTTAGTGCTCTGAGCTTTACTCTTAGCACCACCTTTATTGTATCCCAGAGGTTTTGATAGGTTGTGTCATTATTGTCATTCGGTTTGAAGAATTTTGTAATTTCCATCTTGATTTTGGTTTTGACCTAATGCTCATTCAGAAGCACCTTATTTAATTGCCATGAATTTGCATAGTTTTAAAGGTTCCCTTCGGAGTTGATTTCCAGTTTCATTCCACTGTGGTCTGAGAGAGTGCGTGATATGATTTCAAATTCCTTAAATTTATTGAGGCTTGTTTTGTGGCCTATGGACTGTCTAGTAGAAAGTTTCATGTGCTGCTGAGTAGAAATAGAATGTGTATTCTACACTTGTTGGATGAAATGTTATGTATATGTTTGTTAAGTCCATTTGTTTTTTGAGTATAGTTTAAATCCATTGTTTCTTTGTTGACTTTCTCTCTCTAGATTACCTGTCTAGTGCTGTCAGTGGAGTATTGAAGTCTCTCACTGTTATTGTGATGCTATCTATCTCATTTCTTAGGTCTATTAGTAATTGTTTTATAAATTTGGGACCTTCATTGTTAGGTGCACATATGATTAGGATTGTGGTATTTTCCTGTTGGACAAGGTCTTTTACCATTATATAATGTCCCTCTTTGTCTCTTTTAACTACTTTTGCTTTAAAGTTTGTTTTGTCTGATATAAGAAGAGCCATCTCTGCTTGTTTTTGGTGTCCATTTGCATGAAATGCCTTTTTCCACCCCTTTATTTTAAGGTTATGTGAGTCTTTATGTGTTAGATGAGTCTCCTGAAGGCAGCAGAGAGTTCGTCGGTGAGTTTGTATTCATTCTGCATTTCTGTGTCTTTGAAGTATTTAGGCCATTTACATTCAATGTTAGTATTGCGATGTGAGGTACAGTTGCATTCATCCTGCTATTTGTTGCCTGTGTACCTTTTTGTTTGTTTGTTTTTACTTTTTAACTTGTATTTTTGTTTTATAGTTTCTTTGTGATTCATGCTTTAAAGAGGTTCTGTTTCCATGTGTTTTCTGGATTTCTTTTAAGATTTAGAGCTCCTATTAGCAGTTCTTGTAGTGGGGGCTTAGTAGTGGTAAATCTCTCAGCATCTGTTTGTCAGAAAAATACTGTATTTTTCCTTCGATATGATGCCTGGTTTCACTGGATACAAAATTTTTGGCTGAAAATTGTTTTGTTTAAGTAGGCTAAAGATAGTGTCTCAATCTCTTCTAGCTTGTAAGGTTTCTGCTGAGGTATTTGGATGGCTAGGTCTCTAGCAAGGCCAGGAACACTTTCCTGGATTATTCTCCCAAATATGTGTTCTAAACTCTTAGATTTCTTCCTCAGGAACATTAATTATTCTTAGGTTTGGTTGTTTAATATAATCCCAGACTTCCTGGAGGCTTTGTTCATATTTTCTTATTCTTTTTTCTTTGTCTTTGGTGGATTGAGGTAATTCAAAGATCTTGTCTTTGAACTCTGGATTTCTTTCTTCTAGTTCTACTTGTTCAGTTCTATTGCTGAGAGTTTCCAGAGCATTTTACATTTATTTAAGTGTGTCCAATGTTTCCTGAAGTTTCGATTGTTTTTTCTTTATGCTATCTATTTCCCTGAATATTTCTCCCTTCACTTCTTGTATTGTTTTTTGAATTTCCTTGTATTGGGCCTCACCTTTCTCTGGTGCCTCCCTGATTCGCTTAATAACTAACCTCCTGAATCACTTTTCAGGTAAATTAGAGATTTCTTCTTGGTTTGGATCCATTGCTGGTGAACTAGTGTGATTTTTTGGGGGGCTGTTAAAGAGCCTTGTTTTGTCATATTACCAGAGTTAGTTTTCTGGTTTCTTCTCATGTGGGTAGGATCTGTCAGAGGGAAGGTCTAGGGCTGAAGGCTGTTGTTCAGATCCCTTTGTCCCATAGGGTGTTCCTTGATGTAGTACTCTCCCCCTTTTCCTTTGAATGTGACTTCCTATGAGCCAAGCTGCAGGGATTGTTATCTTTCTTCTGGAGACCCAGCAAGTCTTCCTGGCTCTGAGCTGGTACTGGGAGTTATCTGCAGAGTCCTGTGATGTAAAGCGTTTATGAGTCTCTCAGCTGTGGATACCAGCACCTGTTCTGGTGGAGATGGCAGGGGGAGGCAATGGACTCTGTGAGGGTTCTTAGCTTTGGTGGTGTAATGCTATATTTTTGTGTTGGTTGGCCTCCTGCTGGGAGGTGGCACATTCCAGAGAGCATCAGCTGTGTTAGTATGGTGAGGAACCAGCAGTGGGTGGTGCCATAGAACTCCCAAGAGATACATCCTTTGTCTTCATCTACCAGCCTGGATAGGAAAGGCCCAAAGTAGGGGCAGAGCTAGGCATGTGTGTGCGCAGACTCTCCTTGGGCAGGTCTTGCAGCGGCTGCTGTGGGGGACAGGGATGAGGTTCCCAGGTCAATGAAGTTGTATACCTGGGAGCATTTTGGCCACCTCTGTTGATTCATGCAGATTGTCAGGGAAGTGGGGGAAAGCTGGCAGCCACAGGCCTTACCCAGCTCACACATAAAGCAAAGGGCTGGTCTAACTCCCATCATGCTCCCCTAACAGCCACAGTCTGTTTCCAGGTGGTAGGTGAGTTGGGCTTGAGAACTTGCCCCAGGCCACCGGTTCCCAGCGCTGAAAGAAAAGGACTTGGTTATTCCCTGGCCTATGGAGTATGCATACTGAATTCACACCCTCCCGTGTGTTCTGGCCAGGGCCAGGAGGCTTCTCTCCCAGTTCAAATTGTTACAAAGTTCAGTAGGAGACTTCCTTCTCCCTCTGGCATTTTCCCCCCACTCCTCTGGCCAGACTCCCAAAGGATCCCTATGGTGCCAGGCAGAATGGCCTGCTTGGAGACCCAGCAAGCTCCCACCAGGGCCTTTCCTGCTGCTTCCTCTACCCCTGTGTTTTGCTGGGCTCTCTGGACTGACTCAGCTAAAGGTAAGGTCAGAAACTTCGACCACAAAGAGACTTTCAGTTTACCTGGTAGGGTAAAATCTGTTCATGAATTTCATTCTCACAACACTCGTTAGCCGAAATGCGTACAGGAGATAAGGTATGGAAGATATACAATAAAAATTTTTCATAAATCAGTATCAACCAGCTCCGTGATATACCTGATTCTCTGGTTCTGGCTTGAGCAACTCTGTGTATGGTGGCACCATTTCCTGATAACAGGAACATGTTGTAAGACTGGTGGGCAGTGAGTATTGAGAACTGCACTGGGGGTTTTTTAGTTACAACTGTCTATTACAGCTGTCCTGAACTTTTTTGGCACCAGGGACCTGTTTCATGGAAGACAACTTTTCCACAGTCCAGAGGGAGTGGGTTATAGTTTCCGGATGATTCAAGTGCATTACATTTATCACCAGATTTTCATAAGGAGCTCACAGCCTAGATCCTTCACATTCACAGTGTTTGCAATTGGGTTTGCGCTTCTATGAGAATCTAATGCCACCACTGATCTGACAGGTGGTGTAGCTCAGGTGGTAATGCTCACTGCTTACTTCCTGCTGTGTGGACAGGTCCTTAACAGGCCTCAGACAGGTATTGATTGCATACCCCTGGTTTATTAGACATGGCTTCTAATTAACAATTACCTATATAAATTTGGAATTCGGCAGGAGGTCAGGACTAAAGAAAATTTTTATGTATTAAATCAGTACATAAAAGTATTTAGGGAAATGTAAGATCAAAGAAGGATAATTTTAAGAAGGGAAAAATATAACAGGTTTGCATGTTGTTGGCGTAACACAATCTAAAAATGTTGTAAGTAGTGTTAGTCTGCTCAAGCTGCGGTATCAGAATGCCACAGATTAGGTCACAACAGAAATTTATTTTCTCACAGTTGTGAAAATTGCAAGTCCAAGGTGAAAATACCAGCATATTTAGTTTGTGATGAGATCTCTCTTCCTGGCCTGTAATAGATGCTTTTTATTCTGTGTCTTCACATGGCCTTCTCTTTGTGCCCTCACAGAGAGGGATCTCTGGTGCCTTTTAATCTTCTCATAAGGACTCATACTTTTGGATTGAGGCCCCTCTCTTATGACATCATTTATCCGTAACTACCTCTGTAAAGACTCTTATCTCCAAACACGGTTACATTGGGTGTTAGGGCTTCAACATATAAATCTTAGAAAAACACAGTTTCATTAATTACAAGCATATGTCTTTAATATTTGTATACATACACTGTGCTTACTATTTTTAAATAATATAGAATGGAAATCCTATATCCTGCCTACATAATATATAATTAGAATCTCTCAAATGAAAGAAACATTGGCAATCATTAGTCCAGGTCAGCAAGCTGCGTTATGTAAGTTAAGCCCAAATTTATTTGGTAAACAAAGTTTGCTGTTGTTGTTGTTGTTGTTGTTGTTGTTTTGGAAAACAGTGTACATTCATTTGTGTGTAATTTACAGTCTCTTTTGTGCTACAGCAGAGCGCTAAGTAGCTGCAACAGGGACTATATGACTCACGGATCATAAAATATTTACTGTCTTGCTCTTTGCAGAAAAAAGTTTGCTGACCTTAGTCTAGTCCAAACCATTCATTTTACAGAAAAGAAAACTGAAGTTTAGGTATGTTAAATAAATTATTAAGCTTAATGGTAGGCAGCCTTCGAGATAGCCTGGAATGAGTCTCAGCTCCTGGTATTAATGATGTTATATAGGCTGTTCCTCCAATATTGAAGCAGGGCTAGCCTATGTGAACAACAGAGTATGGCAGAGGAGAGAGTTTGTGACTTCTGAGATTAGGGTAAGAGTATTAAATCTTTCTTGCTCTTGATCTGGTTCTGGGGAAGCCAGATGCAATGGAATCAGGATACTTAAGCAACCCTACCGAGGGGCCCAAGTGGAGAAAAACTAAGGCTATATAATAGTAGTAAGTACCAATTTGCTACTTTACGTAAGTTAACCTTTTGGAAATGGCCCTCCATCCCAGTAAGGCCTTCAGATGACCAGAGCCCCAGAATAACTGATTGCAACCTTATGAAACACTCTGAACAAGAACTGCATAGCTAAGTTGTTCTAGAATTCCTGATCTTCTGAAATCATAAAGATGTAATAATTATAATTGTTTAAACTTCTTAGGTTTTGGAGGGATATGTTACAAAATGTGAGACAGCTAATACAGTGTCAGAAAAAAAGTTCTTATTAAATATATCCATGAAGTAAAAGAAGGAAAAAGAATGCTGGGGAGTTTGTTTGGTTATCATTTATATTTGTTTTTATAATTTAAACACAATATTTATAAACTGCATAATCAAGGTGGAAAATCTACTTTCGGATTTAACTTAAAATGTGTCGAAGTTTTTAGTCACAGAATTTCTTCTCTTTATCTTAAAAATGTGAGAAATAATCATATTTTTTGTTAATGAGTAATCATTAATTAAACACTCTATTTGGTAATCTGAGTAATTAAAGGAGAACATAAAATACGCCTTGAGTCAGGAGCCAGCGTTATACCAAGAAGTATATTTATGAATTTTGTAAGGATCTGTGTAATCCATATTCCTACTACCAATTTACAATGGATTTCAAGAACATGTAACCTAAGTTAATGAGCCTAATTGCAAAAGCAGCACTAAGCATTAGTCTCTCAGACCTCTTAAAAATTTGACTTAAAATCTTTTCAGTGTTTACCAAGATTTATGGAGACAGAATAGACTTATATCGCCTTGTGCATATTTATTGCTTAATAAAATAAATTTGGGAAAGAGAATGATTCATTAAGTTCATACAAAAATACAAAATCAAGCATATTCTCTTGATCCGATTTTTAATTTAATTTTCCTGTGGGAGGATAGTCATAAATGCAAATTAGAATATTTTTAAAAGCATTTTCTTTAGACACATATATATTTCTTAAACTATTCCAAAAACTTTTTCCCAAGATTTTTTTTAAATTTAAAATGATTGTAAAATTCTGGAATCGGGAAATCCATGAATCAGATATTTTTACTCTGCATAAGGTATTAGATTATGAAATATATGCATTTGTTCTTACAATTTTTTTTAGAGATTTCCAAAATATATTGAGTCTATAACTGTTAATTTGGGCTGTACATATTTTGCATAATTTACTAGTTCCCCTAAAATATGATCAAGTTCCTACTCTGTGAAAGATGTCCCACCATGCTCTGTGGGTGATTCAATGTTATATAAGAAATGTGACTTGCTTTCAAATACATGTCTATCTGGAGAAGTAAACCATGAACACAGATAACAAAAAGACAATAAAAAATGATTAGGGCCTTTAGGAAGCAATAAATTAAGTGCTATTATAGCATTTATGAAAAAAATAATTCTAGTCCACAAAAGAAAAATTATAAGAGGGATGTGTCATTTAAAAAAAAAAAAATCTGGTAAAAATAATCTGGAGTTGGGAGATGAGAAAAGATGGGGTCGTTCCTTTTCCCCACACTTTTTCTGCATTGTAGAAAAGCCTAACCAAAGGCATGTTAGTAGGAGGAATCACAGAATATAATGAGAGGATATCGTGATAGCTTCTTTGCTCTAATCATAGGGGTAGTGTAGAGGTGCTGCTCATGTCAGCTGTATCAAAAGTTAAATGGCATAAATCACACTAAATTAGAACAAAGCAATGATATAATTTGACCAGAGCTTCAGGGAGTTTACTAGGTATCACAGTGAGATAAGACAACCCACAGAATGAAATAAAATATTCATAAACTATACATCTGACAATAAATTAATAACCAGAATATGTAAGGAATTCAAGTAACTCAATAGGGAAAATACCTGATTTTAAAATGGGCAAAATACCTGAATAGAAAATTCTCAGTGAAGACATACAAATCGGCAACACATATATAGAAATATATTCAGCACCACTAATCATCAGAGAAATGCATATCAAAACTACAGTGAGATATCACACTCCAGCTAACAGGACTTTTATCCGAAAGACAAGCAGTAATGAATGCTGGCAAGGATATGGAGTAAAAGGAAATCTTACACACTGTTGTAGGTGGAAATGTCAATTAGTACAGTCACCATGGAAAACAGTGTGGAGGTTCCTAAAAAAACTAAAAATAGAAGTACATATGATCCAGCAATCCCATTGCTGAGTATATTTCCAAAAGAAAGGAAATCAGAATTTTAAAGAGATATTGGCACTGCCATGTTTGTTGCAACGTTACTCACTATTGCCAAGATACAGAAGCAACCTAAATGCCTATGAATGGATGAGTGGATAAATAAAATATGGTACATATACAAAACAAAATTTTTTTTAGCCATAAAAAAGAATGAAATCCTTCATGAATTTCATTCTCACAACACTCGTTAGCCGAAGTGCGTACAGGGAATATGGTATGGAAGATCTACAATAAAATTTTTTCAAATACTTCATCTTACTATGGTTAAGCCTAGATGATGAATTACTTTTGCTTTTTGTGTGATTTCCATAAATTCAAATTTTCATAAATATTTATAAATGTCCATAAATTCAAATCCTGATCAATCATTTCTAACATGCATTTGAGATTAATGGAAAATTTGTTTCAATTTATTTTCTAAAAAATTGGACGGGGATAAGACAATTTAGAAAATAATATATTCGGCCGGGCGCGGTGGCTCACACCTATAATCCCGGCACTTTGGGAGGCCGCGGCGGGTGGATCACAAGGTCAAGAGATCGAGACCATCCTGGTCAACATGGTGAAACCCCATCTTTACTAAAGACACAAAAACTAGCTGGGCATGGCGGCGCATGGCTGTAGTCCCAGCTACTCGGGAGGCTGAGGCAGGAGAATTGCCTGAACCCAGGAGGCGGAGGTTGCGGTGAGCTGTGATCGCACTATTGCACTCCAGCCTGGGTAACAAGAGCGAAACTCCGTCTCAAAAAAAAAAAAAGAAAAAAAAAGAAAATAATATATTCAAGATGACTTTGGATTCTATGTCTTGCCTTTATATATGAAAGAATTATAATATGGAGGAATAGTATGAAATCTAACAAAATATCTTAAATAATTTAGAAGTTTGAAAATATGTAAATGAAGTGAGACTTTTTCTAATAGTTCCTTTATTTTACTCTGTTAAATACATGTCTTTTGATTATTTAATGTAACCAAAAATGTATTAGCGGCTTCTTACATTCTGGGAAAACAATATATTCACAAAACTAACAGAGGGAAAAAAGAGAAATGCCAGTGACAGCAGAGATTGAAGAGAATGAAGAAAAACAGAATGTGAAAGGAGGGAGTGGAAAAGCAAAGCGAAGGGAGGGAGGGAAGAGAGAGGGAAACAGAGAGAGAATTGTTTCTTTTTCCTTGCATGCCCTTTTTCTGAAAGTTGCTAGCAGATGACTTAAGGAAGGCCAAGTAAATGTAAGCAAATAGATGTCTTCAAGGTATGGGAATGACTCACTGAATTATTCATTTCTGTATTTTGCATTTCAAAGATAAAAAAGTATTGAATCCATATTCTTCCTATAAAACTTCTGATGCATTTCTTTTTAGCTCAAGAAGAGAAAAATACACAAAGATAAACAAAATAAAAATGTTAATTAAAAGAAAAGAGGTATCTTAACTTTGGGAATCTAACTTTCCAACTGTGTAGAATTGACAGGATAATGTATCTTTAAAATAATACAAAAGAAAAGCATAATTTATAAACTGTCTAAATTCTAGATTGATATTTTGTGAGGGCAAACAAAATATTTTACACTTTCAAGATTAATATAGTCGTTCATGCACACGAAAACGTATCAACTAAGAGATAGCCAGTTACTAAATTTGAATCAAGATTGTGCCTTTTTAAGGCCTATACCGAAGTCACCTCTGATCTTTCCTTTAAGCTAATTTGTATTTTCTGGGTTGTGATATTGATACTTACAATTTGCAATACATTATAATATCACATTTATTTTATTCCCTTCAGCTGCTAACGTTCACATATATGGAAAATGAGCAGGGTAAATACATAAGTTTACTTTTATGAAGTTGTGGATAAAAATAAAAAAATCCTTAACCATTTATTTCATATATGAGAAAAAACATAATAAAAAGTAGTCAGTAGGAAATTCTCTCAGCATTATTCTACTATTGGAACAAATGTTAATTTTTTTCCTTATAATTATTTATATATATCTAAATATATTCTCTCAAGTTTGAACATTTTTTTCCTTCAGAGCTGCATCATGAAAACTTTCTTTTTACTTAATATTTCTTTAAGCTCTTTATTTTTCAGTGAATTACATTTCTATAAAATTGTCAATAAAAATATGTCTGTCAAAATGCGTCTTCAAATTTTATGTCACATTCATGAGAAAGATTTTTCTGTAACTCTGTCAGTAATCTGATATTGTGGCATAGTGGTCAAGGTATGCATTTTAGAATTCAAACACTAAATTTAAAATTCTGACACTGCTCTGACTCTGTGACCTTGGGCCTATTGCTAAATCTCCCTCTGACTTAATTTCTTTGGTCTAAAATAAGAGTAATGCTGGTAGCAACCTCACAGGGTAATCTCCAGGAGTAAACGAGATGGTAGACATATAGCACACAGTGCTGTGTAGGGAACACTGCTGATCTTCAGTAAATCTGATCTATTTTTATTCTCAGCTTACGCCAGGAGTTAGAAAATGACTCAGGGATTTTTCTTAATTTTTAATTATAAAAGTTCAAACCACCTATATACTTAAATGTCAAACAGTCATCCACTTTATTGTTAGAAAACTTTAGTGAAAGAGTTGAAACATTTGCATCAAAATTTAAATTTAGTTCCTTATTTCAGAAAAATGGTAATACATTTCTACAGATCGATTTAAAAAAAAATACATTCTCATGGTCTAAAATACAAAAAGCTACAGTTAGTTTAATTTATCTCATATGCTAAGTGCCTTAAGAAAAGGGTATAGAAAGTACTGTGCCAGGGCCCTTTTAGTCAGAAAGCCAGGAAGGTTTTCCTGGGAGGCAGCATTATGCAGACTTAACTGACAAGAAGAAAGGAGATGGGTAGGAATCTACACTATGAGTGGAGAGAAAACAAGTAATACAGCCTGGAGGCATATGTATCATTGTATACATGACCCCTACCTTCTCAAAAAATGGGATGTGTATGAAACATTCTATTGCCAGAAAGTTTTAATGATTTCCAGTCGGAGGACTAAAACCCAAATATATCTGTTATTGCTGAAAGACCAAAAGTGCGTCTCCTTGGCCAGGTTGTGATCATTTGGGCATCAAAAAGAGAATGATAAAGCTTGAGTTATGGAATACGTTTATTCCATAAAAAGTCCTGTGAATCTGATAATAGGAATATATAAAAACATCTATATATTCTATAATATAGAAAATCTACCATGTAATACACACTGAAACATTTGTTATTTCAGTTTCAAAGCAGTAAAAATCTGGGAGTGGTTTTACTTGGTAGTTTGGTTCAAGGTCAGGTTGCAGTCCTCTCAAGGCTCCACTGTAGCTGGATGATCTGCTGGTGAGCTAACACACCTGGATCCTAGTAGACTTTAGATCCTCATGGGTCATTACTGAAGGCCTTTTGGGTATACTGGATCTTGGCTTTTCCAAATAGAAACAGAGAAATTACAATGGAAGCCACAGTGCTTTACATTTTGTTTATTTTAAAAATAGATTTATAGAGTACAAGCACATTTCTTGTTACATGGATATATTGTGTAGTGGTGGTGTGGGCTGGGCTTTTAGTGTAAACATCACCCAAATAGTGTAAATCATACCACATGGGTAATTTCTCCTCTCTCAACCTCCTCCCATCCTCCCATGTTTTGGAGTCTCTGATGCCTATTATTCCACTATGAATGTTCCTGTGTACTCGTTCTCATCTCCCACGTGTAAGTGAAAAGGTGTGGTATTTGACTTTCTGTTTCTGAGTTATTTCACTTAAGATAATGGCTCCAGTTCCATCCATACTGCTGCAAAAGATACGATTTCAAATTTCATGACTGAGTAGAATTCTATGGTATTTAAATATACCACATTTTCTTTATTCATTTGTCCACTGATGAGCACTTAGGCTGAGTCTATGACTTTGCTATTGTGAGTAGCGCTATGATAAACATATGAGTGCAAGAGTCTTTTTTAATATAATAATTTCTTTTTTTTTGGATAGATACACTGTAGTGAGATTACTGGATTGAATGGTAATTCTAATTTTAGTTCTTTGAGGAAGCTTCATAGCATTTTCTATAGATGTCCTAATTTGGCAGCGTGTGGTGGCACTCTAAACCCAGTGCTTTGGGAGGCCTAGGGTGGAGGATCAATTGAGACCAGGAGTTTGAGCCACAATAAGCTATGATTGCTTCACTGCATTCCAGCCTGGGAGACAGAGCAACACCCTGGCTCAAAACAAAAACAAAAACAGAAAACAAGCAAAAACAAGAAGCCCTTTTATAAACTAGTTTTCAGAGTTGCTCACCATCATTTCGACTTCATTTTACTTGTTACAAGATAATCACTAAGTCTCAGCCATACTAACAGAAGAATAATTTGGGTTCAACTCTGAAAGACAGAAGTAGCAAATAATATGGATATATTTTTAGAACCTGTGAGTTATGACCTATGTGGCAAGGAAAAAAATGGTGTCAAACTGTATTTTTGAAAGATTGTGGATTAATCAAATGTTGTAAAGGAAAAGGTGACTCAGAAGGCATAATAATACATTATGATCTGGGAACTAAAACTTCAAGATTATACTGTTAATCAGAATTAGTTATTTATAAAGATAGGCAAAATTTTTTGATAGTATTAACTGATGAATTCAGTATGAAACAAATGACAGGCCAGTTAGCCAGGTAATGTCTGAAAAGCATAGCTAAAAGAACACAAGGAGAAAGAACTGACTTTCATAACAATTAAACATTCATAAAATTGATGAGCTGGAAAAGAATCATTGAAGTAAACATGGAGTTTGACTGTAGCAAGTTGGTCTACTGACTCAAGGAGGTTAGATATGCTAGCAAATCTACAGCTTTTCTAGGAATCAGTTATTTAGTAACCAGAACTTAAAACCTTGGCTTGGATGAAGAAGTAGTCTTTTCTACTCATGTCTGATATGATTAATAAAATTCCAGAGATAGAGAAGTGATTATGGATTGCACTGCAATTTTTAGAAGATATGAGAACACATGGAAATAATTAAGAAATTAATGCAATCAGTGGTATCATTTTTATATAAATATAAGTATTATAATGAGTATTGTTATATTTTGTTTATGCTTCGTCTGTGATTGAAGATGTTTGCAGTGTTCTAAAAACAACCATAATAAGTTTATAAAATAGTACCTGAAGTTCTGGATGTCTTATATTTTTAGTCAACAATCTATTTTTTTCAATAAATTTTTTTTTCAAAAAATTTGTTTGAATTTTACCATGTTTTAAACATAACTACATTTTTATTAACAGATTGATAATATTTATAAAGAAACATAGACTGTGTACTTAATAGTAAATATTACCTTCCACGATCCTAAGACTCAAACATCAAGATTTGAATGAACACTGTTGATGGAGACAGAATATTATGCAATAAATAATTGACCTCTTAATTTAAAATGAATATTAAGGTTGAAGCACTAGAAAAGGAGCAATAAAAACCCAAATGAAAAATAAAAACGTTTTCTTTGATAATAGTGCTCAAGTTGATTGTTCGGCTCTTTCTCAACTATCACCTTTACCACAAGGCAACTGAATTATTTTAAGACTGTGCTTTACAATAAATAAAATATTGGAATAATCCTACAATAATTTATATTGTTCTTTAATTTAGTTGGTATTTCTAGTCTTTTTTTCCATTGTGCCTTTACTTCCTATGGCTATAGCCTTAAGCCTTTTCTTGTCCAGAAGCTTACAAATGCCATTGCACGCATAAGCTTTCTCAGGAACACTTATGCACTTTCAAGTTAAGTAATTGATTTGTTTTTCATGTTTTAACTAGATTTAATAGTGCAGATAAAATGAAATAATAAGCACACTCAGATCTTGAAATGTAGTGAAATGATCATATTTTCCTGTAAAGACTATTCGATGCTTCAATTTTCTTTCCTTTTAATCTTAATGAGTTTGATCATTTGATGTACTCAATGCATAACTGAACATCCTGGTACGTTTCTAAAAGCTGAATAATTTGGAAATAATTATTGTTTTTTATAATACAAGTAAACTTCTGACCATTTATACTAAAAGAAGACTTCATGAGAAAAATATCTGAGTTACAGTTAAGAAAGCTAGAAAAAAAGAATAAACAAATTCAATTTGATAATGAATTTAAATTCCCTAAAGGTAAGGATACAGTTGCCACTTAATGTCTATTCAGAGTTAAATGTGTAGTTTGAATGCATTTTCATTAAGAATCAGCCAATTGTGAGTATTTTATAAAGTAAATTGAAGTAGTGGGTTTAATAGATTGAGCGAAATTGGGGCTCATAGTAATATTAAAAATGTTCATAATTTTAATCATAAAGAAAATGCAAGTTGTAAATCGTGATGACAGATTGTCATTTTCTTGGAGCTAACAAGTCAACTAAATAGAAAATGGGGTGAGGAAATGTCCATTGCAGGCATCCCCAAACTACGGCCCGTGGGCCGCATGCGGGCCCCCTGAGGCCATTTATCCGCCCCCCCCCCCCCCCCCCCCGCCACACTTCAGGAAGGGGCACCTCTTTCATTGGTGGTCAGTGAGAGGAGCACAGTATGTGGCGGCCCTCCAATGGTCTGAGGGACAGTGAACTGGCCCCCTGTGTAAAAAGTTTGGGGATGCCTGGTCCATTGTATACATGCTAAACAGAGTAGAGGCTAAATAATGGGTAGGAGACACATAGCTGTGGAAAATTACAAGCCTGGCAAAGTGACATTGTGATTTTTTATTTCATGTTTGCCATGTCTTAAGGGACCCATTTTGAAGCACAGAGAATTAAGCATACGTTAAATATGACAGAAAATTAGGAAAGGACTGGAAGACATAGAAGAATGCTAGCATTTACTCAGTTTGTGTTGTTCATATGTTCCATTGCCTTCATTAAAAATTAGATTCAGTAATCCAGAAAGTCAAGTTAATGCAGGAATTTAGAATTGCTGTAGTGCTTCTGGCAAAAAACTAAGATGAAAACTCATATGCAATATTCAAATCATAAGAGAGTTCAGGAAGATGGTCAAGTACAATATCAACTTAAAAATCAATACTGTTTCTTCAAAACAGCATTTACCAATTAAAAAATATAGAAGCCACAGATTGCTGGGTCTTAAATACCTCACATTTCCGATTCAGTAGGATTGGGGTGGGGCTGGATAGTCTGCATGATTAGCAAGTTCCCAAGTGGTATTGTGGTATTGCTGTTACTAGTCCAGGGTTCACATTGTGAGAGCCACTGCCCAACAAAAGTCTGCACATGTGGACCAAGAGACATGTACAGAGAAGCTTATAGCAGTATCAGTCATTATTATAAAGTATTGACATTAATTCATTATGTCAATCAACAACAAACTGTAAATAACTCTCAGAGTATATTCAGACAATTGAACATTCTATAGTGGTATCAAAGAATTAACTACACCTATATACATTAACATAGCTCATTCTCACATTGAGCAAAAAATAAAATCTCAGAAAAAAAGGAGGTTTTAATGTGTAAAATTCAATGTGAAACAAATTAAGATATTAAATTCCTATAATATTACATAAGAATAGGTTTAATTATTATTAAAACATAAAGAAAAGCAAGAACATGACTAACCCAGTAATAGAGATAGTAGGTTTCCTCTGTAGGGTGTGTGGGTAGTGGGAAGATGTAATCATGGAGAGTATTGTTTTATTTATTAAGCTTGAGGTGAGTTATTGAATGTTTGTTTTATTCTAAGTTGTACAGATACATGATGCATACCTTTCCTATTTAGGGTATGTGTCAGAATAAAAAAATTATAATGTGACCCACTTCCCCTCCCCCCAAAAAAAACTTCATCCCACTTCCCAAGATGTTTGGCTGGAGTGTAGTGATACAGAAAACTAAAAGGAAGAACTAAATAAAATGGAAACCAATAAACCATGTGAACTTTTTATTGCCAAACTTTTGAATACATTGAAACAGCAGCAACAACAGCATTCAGAAAATAAGAGAGAAAACTCTAAAGATCCTGAGGGATCTTGGGAAAATTTAGTTTCTGATGAGGATATTTTTGCACTGTCCTTGGAATCAGCAAACACAGAAGATTTGGAACCTGTTAGAAACCTTTTTAGGAAGGTGTAAAGCACACCTAAGTATTAGAGACTTCCAAAGGAAAGACGACAGTTTACTGTATTTAAACATTGGGATTCAAGTGTCGAAACTCTCAAAAGGCACCTGGTAGTGGTTGTGGCAGGTACAAAAATGAGTGGTAAAAGTACTCAGGTAACACAATTTCTTTCGGAAGATTGGCCACCAAATGATTGGGGAGCAAGTAAATACAACATTATTGTCTGTACCCAACCTCAGAAAATCTCAGCTGTTGAGTTTAGCCACCAGAGTGTGTGATGAATTGGGCCATGAAAATGGACCTGGAGAAAGGAATTCTTTGTATGGGTATCAGATCCAGATATTATTTTGAGTTTGTGAACCTACCAGTTTACTCTATTGTACAACAGGGGTTTTGCCAAGGAAACTTGATGGTCTTTTTACTAATGTGTCTCATGTTATTGTAGATGAGGTTCATAAAAGAAGTGTCCAGGCAGACTTCCTAGTAACTATCTCAAAGGAAATTTTACAGAAACATTCTGATCTATACTTGATTCTAATTAGTGCCACTGTGGACATTGAAAATTTTTTAATATATTTCACACACTGTCCCATTCTCCGAATTTCAGGAAGGATTTATACTGCTGAGATTTTTCATTGTGAAGATATAGCAGAAGAAACAGGCTTTGTACTGGAAAAAGAGTCAGGATATTGTCAGAAATTTCTGGAGGAGGAAAAAGAAATAACCATTAATGTTACGAGCAAAGCAGGGAGAATGAAGAAAAATCAAGAATACATGTCAGTTCATACTAGAGCAAATGCTGATTTAAATATATCTTTCCGAAAGTACAGCAATGGTACTCAGCATGAATCCTCATAAAATCAACCTGGATTTCATCTTGGAACTTCTTGCATATTTAGATAAAAGTTCCCAATTTAGAAATATTGAAAGAGCAGTATTAATCTTTTTACCAGGCCTTGCTCATATTCAGCAGTTGTATAATCTCCTATCAAATGATAGAAGGTTTTATGCTGAATGATACAAAGTGGTATCTCTGCATTCTATTCTTTCTACCCAAGATCAAGCTGCAGCACTCAAATTTCCTTTGTCAGGAGTCAGAAAGATTGTTTTAGCAACAAATTTTGCAGAGAAAGGTAGCGGTATTCCAGATGTCATCTTTGTAATTGATACTGGAAGAACAAAAGAAAATAAGCACCATGAAAGCAGATACAGGAGTTATTTGGTTGAGACATTTGTAGTAAAGCCAGTGCTTTGCAGTGCCAGGGGAGAGCTGGGCAGGTCAGAGGTCAGAGATGGCTTCTGCTTCCATGTGTACGCAAGAGAAAAATTTCAAGTCTTTATGGATTATTCTGTTCCAGAAATCTTACATGTACCTTTAGAGAAATTATGACTTCATATTATGAATTGTAATCTTGATTCTTTTGAAGTTTTCCTTTCAAAGCCTTAGATCCTCCTCAGCTCCAAGTGATCAGCAATGCAATGAATTTGCTCCAAAAAATTGGAGCTCATAAGCTAAATGAGCCTCAACTGACTTCGTTGGGACAACACCTTGCAGCTTTATCTGTGTATTCAGGATTCAAAGATGCTTATTTTTGTTGCAATATTTGGCTGCCTTGACCCAATTGCAGCACTAGCTGCAGCTATGACAAAGAAGTCTCCTTTTACCATACTAATTGGTCAAAAAGATGACGCAGATTTGGCAAAATCAGCCTTGGCCATGATGGATTCAGGCCACCTGATAATCTACAATGCCTATCTAGCAGGAAAGAAAGCAAAACAAGAAGGATTTATATCTGGATCCTGTATTCTGTTCCACTGGTATGTGTGTATGTTTTTATTCCAGTACCATGCTATTGGTAACTATACTTGTAGTATAATTTGAAAATACATAACATGATTCCTCTAGTTATGTTCATTTTGCTGAGGATAGCTTTGGGTATTCTGGGTCCTTTGTGGTTTTGTATGTATGATTTTTAAAAAATTTTTCTATTTCTGTGAAGAATGTCATTGGTATTTTGATCGGGATTGAATTCCATTTGTAGGTTGCTTTGGAGAGTATGGACAGCTTAACAATATTGATTCTTTCATGAACATGGAATATCTGTTCATTTTTTGTTATCATTCTGAAATAATATTTTGCCAGAGGAACTTTCTTAATTGAACATAAACTGTTCACCCTAGAAGTAATTCTTCCATAGCTCACTCTCTCAGAGTCATGGATAAATATAAAAGGCTTATTTGGAAAAAAAGAATGCCCAGGAACATATTTAACGCGGTGTATGGGTTTAATAAACATTTGTTGAATTAGAACAAAAAAAGGATTTTCTTAAAAATCTCAAGAAAAATTTGGATAAAAATACCTATTATTTTACTACACACAGATCAAGGAGTTCAGTTTAACACAGGATACCTACAAAAAAGTTAACAGATAGTAGACTGTGATAACATATATCACTTGTTATTTACACTTAAAATAGTTTAAAATAATATAAGATTAAATAATTGATAGAAAAAGCTATTCTCAAATCAATTAGTTGAAATACAAAATCTGATTTCTCATGAACGTCTGACAATTTCATTAGTAATTATACAAATAAAAATGTAAATAATAACCATTTTATACTTGTATTGTTAGCAAAACATGAAATTTGATTGTATAAATGTTTTGGTGAATATGTAGATAGTTTGAAGCAAGTGTATAATGCTGGAAATAGTTTAATCAGAAGAATCCTTCTGGAAATATGAAAATATAAAATAAAATTGAAAATGAGTATATATTGTGATCTGCAGTTAAAATCCTTATACCCAGAAATGCCTGCCCAGTTTCATGAAAATCATGTATAGAAACATTCATGAAAGCAACATTTTTGCTAGCATGTAGATAAAGGCAACTTAGATGTCTACTTATGGGAAAGGGACAGTAAAACATGGAGGAAGCCTGCATAAAAATATTGTGGAACATTTTGAAATAGGAAAACAGTGTGCTAATATGCAACTGAAATTATTTTTGTTTAAATGTTATATTAGCAAAGGGTATAAGAGTGTTATTTAACATAAAAAAGCAGGTATGACCACAGAAACAAAAACATTTCTTGGCTTACTAAGATGTAGGTGTACAGGCATGAGCACATACGTGTGTGTGCATACACACACACATTTAACCATGAGGGAAGATGGCAGAGATTGTAAATGAGAAATAGAAATGATAGTAAAAAAATAATTTAAATAAAGGAAAGACCTTGCAAAACTTGATATGCCATGTACTGTGGGGTATGATAAACTCTCTAATATGTACCTAAATTCAAAACAGAAAGTAAGAAAAAAATGATTTTAAGGAGGAAAAAAAGGGAAAGAGGAGCTAAGAGGAGGGAGGAGAGAAAAGTAAAGAAGCAAACCTGTAAAGTTATCTTCTTTAAGATTTCCACGATTTATGTCTAAACATTGAAATTCCTTGTCTCTGTAGTTTGAGTATCGATGACAAATTTTATGTTTTTAACCTAAAGGCTCCACCAAAAAACTATTAAAACATATAAACAAATTCAATAAGCTGCAGGATACAAAATCATCAAGCATAAATCAGTAGCATTTCTATATGCCAAGAGCAAACAATTTGAAAAAGAAATTACAAAAATAATGTCATTTGTAACAGCTACAAATAAAATAAAATAGCTAAGAATAATCTTAACCAAAAAAGTGTAAGATCTCTACAATGAAAACCATGAAACATTGAGCAATAAATTGAAGATGATACAAAAAATGAACAGATATTCCATGTTCATGAAAGAATCAATATTGTTAAGCTGTCCATACTCTCCAAAGCAAACTACAAATGGAATTCAATCCCTACCAAAATACCAATGACATTCTTCACAGAAATAGAAAAATTTTTTTTAAATCATATATACAAAACCACAAAGGACCCAGAATACCCAAAGCTATCCTCAGCAAAATGAACATAACTAGAGGAATCATGTTACATATTTTCAAATTATACTACAGCTATAGTTACCAATAGCATGGTACTGGAATAAAAACATACACACATACCAGTGGAACAGAATACAGGATCCAGATATAAATCCATGTATTTACAGTAAACTCATTTTCAAAAAAGATTCCAAGAACATACATTGGGGAAAGGACAGTCTTTTCAATAAGTGGTGCTGGGGAAATAAGATAACCATATGCAGAAAAATGAAACTGGGCCCTTATCACTCATCATATTAAAAAAACAAATCAAACTTAAATGTAAGGCCTAAACTTTGAAAATCCTTAAAAAAAAAAGGGAAATTCTCCAGGACATTGGTACATTCTCAAGAAATGTACCAAAAATGCAGGCAACTAAAGCAAAAATGGCCATACAAAGC
Organism: Saimiri boliviensis; assembly: GCF_048565385.1. Lineage (NCBI taxonomy): Eukaryota > Metazoa > Chordata > Mammalia > Primates > Cebidae > Saimiri > Saimiri boliviensis. The sequence goes on from NC_133467.1 coordinate 5,706,314, forward strand.
TTCTGTACGCAAAGGAAACAACAAGGTGATGAGACAGCACATAGAATGAGAGAAAATGTTTATTAACAGTCCATCTTGCAAAGGATTAATAACGAGAATGTGTAAGGAGCTCACACACCTCAATAAGAAAAAAATCTAATAATCTGAATTTAAAATGGGCAAAAGGTCTGAGTAAACATTTTTCAAAAGAAGATATACAAATGAAAAAACAGGAATATGAAAAGATGTCTAACATCATCAGAGAAATGCAATTGAAAACAACTATGAGATATGAGCTCATCCCCGTTAAAATGGCTCTTACCCAAATGACAGGCAATAACAAATTCTGATGAGGATGTAAAAAGTAATCCTCATACACTGTTGGTGGGAATATAAATTAGTACAACTGCCATGGAGAAGAGTATGCAGGTTCCTCATAAACCTAAAATGAAGCAACTATATGTTCCAGCAATCCCACTGTTTGTTAGGTACATATGCAAAAGAAAAAAGTATATTGAGTGCTTATCTGCACACCCATTTTTACTGCAGCACTGTTCACCATAGCAAAGATTTAGAAGCAATATAAATGTCCATCAGCATATGAATGGATAAGGAAAATGTGGTACATATACACAATGGAGTACTATTCAGTCATAAAACATGATGAAATGAAACAATATGGGTGGAACTGGAGGACATTTTGTTATGTGAAATAAGCCAAGCACAGACAGACACATTCCACATTTTCTCACTAATTTGTTGGAGCTGAAAATTAAAATAATTGAATGCATGGAAGCAGAAAGTAAAGTGAAGGTTTCCAGAGGCTGAGAAGGGTAGTGGGAGTGGGAGGAGGTGGAAGTGGGATTGGTTTAATGGATACAAAAATATAGTTAGATGGAATGAATAAAATCTAGTATTTGAGAGTACAACAGGGTACAGTCAACCATAATTTGTTTATTTTTAAGTAAAAGAGTATACTTGGGATATTTGTAATACAAATCAATGATAAATGCTTGAGGTAATGAACACTGCATTTATACTGATGTGATTATTATGCATTGTAGGCATCGGAATAGCTCATGTACCCCATATATGTATACCTACTATGACCTATAAAAATAAAAATTATACGAACAAAATTTGATGCATTTGCCATACAAGATAAAATACATCTTGTAAATATGAAATGAATTTGTCTGAAAACTAAGAAATCCCCGCTGGTCTGAGAAACTACGGAAGAATTGTTTGGAAATGTGTCACACATTATGAATTTCAGCTTCCCGACTCTGCCTTTTAGAATAGTAACCCCAAATTATGTAAGTTCTGAGGTAATTAATTTATTCTCGGATACCTCACTGTCATCTTGCTCTGTTTCTGTGTGTTACGATGGCACAGTTATCTCTAAAGGTAAGGCATGCTCCTGCAATATATAGACGATCTAAGTCTAATGAGTGACACATCACATTTTTAGTTACTAGGACATAGCTTAGACAAAGGGGTGATTTTAGAGAGGTAGTGTTGCCTCGACAGGTAGGTGTAAATATTAACAGAAAAAAATCGGATTCACAAAGAAATATAAAACTCCTTAGAAATCATAAAAGCTTAATTTTCAAAAAAATTAGTAATACTTTACATAGATATTTCATGTTGTTTAAATTTTATTTTTACTAGCAATTCCATTTGAAATACTGATTTTTATTGTAGGACTTGATAATCTCTGATTTTCTAACAATTTCAACCCATAAAAATGACATTTTGCTTGTAATGATATATCAAAATATCTACATCTGTCCCAGCTTGGTATCACTGGCCCTGTGTTTATTGGCCCAGGTGTGCTGTGTACCCTAGAAGCCTGCCAGGCAAGTGCTAGTAAGTTACCAGTTCAGTGCTGATTATATCCTGCTCCTAGGTTTCTTCTACCTTTGATTTCAGTAATTCAAGGCTAAATTCCTGTACCCAGACTTGCACTTCAGGCCCAAACGAACTTTCTCTGCAGATGCTCCCTCAGTAATAGCTGCTGCTGAACCTCATTGGTGGTTATGCTTACCTGACAGGCCCCATAATAACCCTTCACTCTGCCTAGAGAAAAAATGTCTTAAATTTTGAAAACTCGAGCAATATTAATTACATCTCCTCTATTCTGCCTTTATTCAAATGATCTACAATTTTAGTTCTAATTTCTGAACTCTTAGCTTTGCAGCTTTGCCTACAAATTAGAAAGATGTGCTTAATTGTCCATGTTTACTATTGTAGCTTTTCCTTTGCCTAACACAATATCTGGTCAAAGGCTTCCACAGTCCATGCTAAGATGCTATAGATTGGAATGTAGGCATGAATGACTTAATTTGCTGCAAAAGGAGCTAAATGAGAAGGATAATACTCTGGAACTGGTATTGATTGTTAAGTTGGAACACTGCCAGAGGTGGTAAGACATGAAGACTCATAGGCATTTAGTAGACTTAGCAAAATAATAAAGGAATAGTTGTTCTTATAGGGTGCAGCACAGTTCTCTGGGTGGGCTTGGATTTACTAAGTTCTCGCCCCTTTCTTGCTTGTAGTTTTCAGAATAACTGCAGAATATATCAGGAATTTGTGTGAGGGAGACCTCATAAGTGAGGAGGCAAGAGTCAGAAGCCTCAGCCTATTCCCATATAAACAATGTAGCAGAAAATAACTAGAGAAATAACCATAGTAGTTATTCATAGGTGATCTTGGTTATTCATAGGTGATCTTGGTTATTCATATGTGATCTTAGTTATTCATAGATGATCCTGGTTCTTTTACTGATGCCTTTCAGGTGGGGAAGTGTGAACCTGGGGTGACATTGAGAAAGTAATGACCCTGAGGCAAGAGGCTTAAAGCACGCCCTTTGTTATACCTGTGTAAGGGCTGCTGGAGGGCGCCTCCGCTGTGCGGCAGGGTAGTGCCAGCCCTGGGAAAACACCCGTTGTTTAGCCATCTAGTGAAGGAGACGTCCAAGATGGCTGAGATCTCTCCTTCCTCCGGGGATTTAGGAGAAAACTCATCTCCTCCAAGCTCTTGCGGTAGGCCTGACACCTGTCAGGTAGACCCACAGACATCTGGGGGCTTAACTGTCTCTATGCCGTGCTGTGCTTCAGTGGTCATATTCCGTGTCCACTCTCATGTTCCGCTTCTGCACCTGGTTCCATTTTGCTTAGAAGAGATAATTAGTAAAAGTAATATAAATCTTAATGTCTTTGTTCTTTCTTGACAAGTACGGAAAAATGCAGATGCATTACACTCCTTACTTCATCTCAGCTACTAGAAGGCCTTGTGCCCCTACCTGTATGACATGTGATGTCGTTGACCCTATCACTGACCACCAGTGCCATGCCCTACCTACCTTGCCCCAGCTTTGTACTCAATCATAGTCAGAGTGTCCAGGCACTCGGGGCCACTGCCAGACCCCACGCTTTGGTTGGCAGTGAACCCCTAGGCCCAGACTCTCTTTTCTCTATCTCTGTGTCTTGTGTCTTTTATTTCTACAGTTTCTCATCTCCACACCAGCAGAGAGGGGCTCAAAGGACCCTGTAGGGCTGCACTCTACAGAATGTAATAGGTAGAAACTGCCTGAAAAAGGCTGAGCTTTGTTCTTCTCTCCCGTGGAAGTCAAGCTGAGCTTCCAAGTTTTAGTTCAGTGAGTCAAGTTGCCCTGAACTATATAACCCATGGTGGGCTGCATTTTGAGGTCCTATAATAGGATATATGCAAGTAAGACCCTCTCCTCCCCAGGCAGTTTTCTTGAGACTTAGGGGACCGGCTCACAAACCGTATGCATTTCAGGCATATGTTCAGGCTCCCGGGACTGAGACCTTGGTGGCCAGTACACTGTGACCCTGTTCACACTGGAGATTACTACAGATAATCCACTGGCAGATGAAATCCACATATTTATCAAGGAATAGCCATGTCATTGTTGCCAAAATGTTGGCAGTATGCATCTGCTGGCAGTTTGATCATACTGTGTGATTGTATAGAAAGTATTCCTATTCCCACAAACAACTTCAGTACTGGAGCAGCTGGGCGGCTAAGCAGTTTGCCCCAAGCAGGGTAAAACCCAGAGGCTACTAATGTGAGCCCGTGATGATAAATTGGCTATCATCTGTCAGGGCTTTGACCTCAGGGATAAGGCAAGAGCTCAGCTAGTGGAATTCGTGTAGACTTAGACAAGAAGCAACGGTCAGAAAGTGGTTCTAACTTAGAATTTTTGTTTCTCTGGTTAATACTAGGAATAAGTTAAGGGTCTTCAGTGTAGTGTTGGATAGCAAGTGATATTATACATGGCATAGGTAGAGATATTTATTGTTTTATTCACTTCTGTGTCTCCTTCCCCCTAGATTAGTGTTTGATTTAGAATAAGCATTCAGTAAATATATGCTTAATGTAGAACAGATAAACACAGGAATGGGAGGAAGGGTTCATAATCTAAAGAATCAGGCAGGTCCTGACACAAACCCAGTTGTAAAATTCCTAATGATAAATGCTTGTCAGTCAGAATAGTCCCATTGTGCATAAGAATGCATAAAAACACTGGCTAAAAGACAATAAATCCATGTTTGACGTAACTGAATAATTACTGTTTTTGTATTTACAACATAGAGTGCAAAACTATTCAAGTAATCTAAACTACTAAATATATATTTTAAAATATTTACAAGTTATATAACTCTAGTATAAGTAAGTGCCATATGTATTACTTTTTTGTTTGTTGTTTTATGTAAGTATCAAGAGAAAACAATTAGAAATTATAATAACCACAGGTCACATCTTTATTAGCATTCAATTAAGTTTCAATTACACTGTTCATCTTTTTGTCATGTCACCTACACTCTTAGGTGAAATAACAATTAGATCTGTGGAAACTGAAAGAATCACTGTTTAGGGTATTAAATGAATTACTTAGCAAGATGTTTTTCTCATGGAAGAAAATTACTTTTTAAAAGTCTCTCATTTAGTATAGTAATTTTTTAAAAATCAGTTTTGAGAGTTAGGAGGCAGAGCGAGATGTCCAAATAGAATGCTTCAGTGATCATTCCCCCACAGGACCAACAAACTGAACAACTATCCATGCAAGAAGGCACTTTCATAAGAACCAAAAAATCAAATGAGTAATATAGGATCTGGTTTTAACATAATTTCAATGAAAAAGGCATTCAAGAGGGTGTCATTGCCTACACCATCCTCCTCCAACTCCTATCATTGCTGCTTAGAGAGAGTGTCTCTGCCTGGAAGAGGGAGAATGAAGTGAATGTAGAACTGTGCATTGGAACCCAGTGCTGCCTTGTTACAGTGGAATACAACACAGAGCAGACTTCTGCCAGTGTCCACAGAGGGAGAATTTAGACTAACCCTGGGCCACAAGAGAATTCTTAGCCCCATGGTTAGGAATTTGAGCCCTGGTTGGCTCCACTTCCAGCTGACTAATGTGGCCTAGGACCCAGAAGAAATTTGAGTGGCAGTCAGGCCGCAAGGACTACAGTCTTCGGGCAAGCTCTGGAGCTTCACTGGTCATGGAGGCTGTGGAACTGGAGTGTACACAGGTCAGTGCAAGATCTGCTGTGGTGGCCCAGGAAATGCCTATATCACTCCTCCCTCAACTGTAAGAGCTTAGGGAGACACTCCTTGGGGACAGAAGAGAGAAAAGAACAGAGGACTTTGTCTTGCAACTTTGGTAACAGCTCAGCCACAGTAAAACAAAGCACCAAGCTAACTCCTGAAGCCCGCAGTTCCATGCCTTAGCAAATGAATGATGTTTCTAGACTTACCCTGGGCCAGAAAGGAATTTAGTCTACTTGAGGAAGAACCCAATGCTGTCAGGATTCACCATATGCTGAAAAATAGAGCCCTTAGGCCTTGAACAAATGTTACTAGTAGTCAGGCAGTACCCACCATGGACCTTGGGTGAGTCCCAGAACTGTGCCACCTTCAGGTGTGACTCAGCACAGTCCCATCTGTGCTTGCCATCAGAGTGGTCATATCATCCATCCCCCAACTCCAGGTATCCCTGGAGAGATGTCTTAAGATTGGGGGAAAGAGAAGGTTAAGATTGGAGGAAAGAGAAGGAAGAGAGAATGAGATGTTACCTGATAACATCTCATAATAGGAGAGTCAAATAATTCTCCTTTATCTTACCCAGGCCTACCGAGGTGATGCCTCTGTGAATCAGCAGTACAGTGTTTCTATGTAGGACACTCCCTAGTGTTTATATGGCTGCATTGACCATAGGCTTAGATCATAACACTCAATTTCTTTGAATATGATGAAAACCTTCTCAAGAAGGTTGGGTTCAAACAAGCCCATACTGTGAAGATTCAAATAAATACCAAACTCTTTACTGCCCAGTCATTAGCAAAAATCCACCAGCATCAAGAATTTCCAAGAAAACACCACCTCACCAGACGAGTTAAATAAGGCCCCAGTTACCAATCTTGTAGTGACAGATGTATGTGACCTTACAGAGTAAGAATTTAAAATAGCTCTCTTAAAGAAGCTCTATGAACTTCAAGAAAACACAAGAGAAGCAATTCAAAATTCTTTCAGAGAAACTTTTTAAAAGATTACAATAATAAAAAGGTCAAACAGAAAACCTGAAAATGAAATACTCAGTTGACATTCTGAAATACATCAGAGCCTATCAAAAGCAGAATTAATTGAAGAGGAGAAAAAAATAAATTGAAAAAATGATTGCCAACAAGATCTAGAAAACAACTTCAAAAGGGAAAAGATGAAATTTATTGGCCTTAAAAAGGATGTAGAGACAGAGAGACCATAGTGGAAATTTTATTGAAAGAAATTACAACAGAATTTTCCAAATGTAATGAAAGATATAAATACTGAGGTCCAAGAAAGTCATAGAACACCAAGAAGATTCTACCCAAGTAAGAGTAACAAGCTTATGTTAATCAAAATCTCAAAGCTCAAGGATAAAAGAAAGTAATCTAAAATTAGCAAGAGAAAGAAGAAAACAACATATAAAGGAGCTCCTATATGTCTGGCAGCAGACTTCTCAGTGGAAACCTTACATGACAGAAGAGAGTGAGAAAACATCCAAAGTGCTGAAGGAAAAAAAATCTTTCAATCTAGAATATTATATCCAGCAAAACTGTCTTTCAAACATGGAGGAAAAATAAACACATTTTCAGACGATTAAAAGCTAGGAAGTTCTGTAAATAGTAGACCTGTGTGATAAGAAATGCTAAAGGGAGTTCTTCAGTCTGGAAGAAAAGGACATTGATGAACAACAGAAAATCACCACTCACTTGGGAATAGTAAATACACAGACAATACAGAATAAACCATATGTTAGGCTACACAAAAGTATTTTTTTAATTGAAATGATGTCAATTATCTTTTCTGACCAAATGGAATAAAACTAGAAATTAGTAAGAGGAACTTTGGAAACTATGTAAACACATGCAAGTTAAATAATAAGCTTCTCAGTGACTACTGGGATAGTGAAGAAAGAAGGAAAGTGAAAAAATATTTCTTGAAACAAACAAAAGTATACACATAACATACCAAAGCTATGGAATCCAGCAAACCTAGTAGTAAGGGGGAAGTTTTTAGCACTGAACACATACATCTAAAAAGCAGCAAAGCTTCAAATAAACAACTTAAATTTACATGTTAAAAATTTTAAAAGTAAGAGTTATCCAAACCCAGAGTTCATAGAATAAAAGAAATGATAAAGATCACAGCAGAAATAAATGAAATTGAGACTAAAAAATACAAAATGCCATTGAAAGGAAAAGTTGGTTTATTGAAAATATCAAGAAAACTGCCAATTCTTTAGCTAGACTAAGAATAAAAGAGGGAAAATACCAAAAAAATAAAATCAGAGTTGAAAAGTGAGACATTACAATTAATACTATAGAAATTCAAAGAATGTTAGATTATTATTATCAACTAAATGTCAACAAGTTGAAAAATCTAGAATAAATGTAAAAATTTCTGGACAGATAAAACATACAAAGATTAGACCATAAAAAAAAAAAATCCTAAACATGAATAGACCAATAGCAAGTAATGATACAGGAGTAACAAAAAGTCTCATCAAATTAAAGCCCAGAACCTGATGGCTTCACTGCTAAATTCTATCACTTAAATAAAAATTGATACCAATTATACTTATTTCAAAAACCTAGAAGGAAGGAATACAAACTCATTCTATGAGCTCAGCATAAATCTGATGCAATCAGATGCAATCAGACAAACCCACAAGAAACAAAAGACAACTACAGGTCAATATTTCTGATATACATAGAGCAAAAGCATTAAAAAAAAAAATAGCAAACCAATTCAATGATACATTGAAAAGGTTATCCATCATGATCAAGTGTGATTCCTCCTGCCGATGCAAGGATAATTAAAAATGTGGAAATCAGTGTGACTCATCATGTAGGCCAAATGAAGGATAAAAACCATATGACCATTTCAAATGGTATTTTAAAAGTATTCAATAAAATTCAACATAACTTTATAAAAACTATCACAAAAGTAAGTATTGAAGGCATACCTCAATATGATTAAAGCCATATATGATGAACTCATAACTTGTATCATGATGAATGGGGAAAACTGAAGGTCTTTCCTCTAAGATCTGGAACAAGACAAGGATGTCCTCTGTCACCATTTATTCAACATGATACTAGAAGTCCTAGCCTGAGCAATCAAACAAGAGAAAGAAATAAAGGACATCCCAATTAGAGAGTTTATAATCAGATTCTGTTTTTTGAAAATGTTATGATCTTTTATTTAGAAAAAAAAAAAAACCACCAGAATATGATTAGAATGATAAACAAATTCAGTAAAGTTGCAGGATACAAAATCAACATATAAAAATCACTAGCATTTCTATATGTTAATAGTGAACAATTTGAGAATTAAAAAACAAGAATTTAATCCATTTTACAATAGCTATAAATAAAACACCTGATATGATTTGGCTGTGTCTCTACCCACATCTAATCTTGAATTCCTATGTATTATGGGAGTGACCCAGTGGGAGGTAATTGAATCATGGGGGCAGGTTTTTCCTGTGCTATTCTCATGGTCCTGAATTAGTCTCATGAGATCTTAGGGTATTCTAAAAGGGGAGTTTCCCTGCTCAGTCTCTCCCATTGCCTGCTGCCATCATGTAAAACATGACTTTCTGCTCCTTGCTTCCAGCCAGGATTGTGAGGCTTCGCCAGCCACATGGAACTCTTAAGTCAAATTAAACCTCTTTCTTTTGTACATTGCCCAGTATCAGGTATGTCTTTATCAGTGAAAGTGGACCAATACAGTAAATTGGTACCATTTTACCAATAGCGAGGCATTGTTGAAAGACACATAAAAATCTAGAAGTGATTTTCGAACTAGGTAACAGGCAGAGGTTGCAACAGTTAGGAGGGCTCAGACAAAGACAGGAAAATGTGAGAAAGTTTGGACCTTTCTAGAGACTTGTTGAATGGCTTTGACCAAAAGCCTGATACCAATGTGGACATTAAGGTCCAAGATGAGAGTTCTAAAATGCAATCGAGACACTTGTTGGGAACTGGAGCAAAGGTGACTTTCGTTATGTTTTAGCAAAGAGACTGGGAGCATTTTGCCCCTGCCCTAGAGATTTGTGGAACTTTGAACTTGAGAAGGATGATTCAGGATATCTGGTGTAAGAAATTTCTAAGCAGCAAAGCGTTCAAGAGGTGACTTGGGTGCTGTCAGAGACATTCAGTTTTATAAATGAAGCTGGGCATAAAAGTTCAGAAAATTTACATCCTGAAATGTGAAAAGAAAGACCCATTTTCTGAGGAGAAATTCAAGCTAGATGCAGAAAAATGGTCAACATTAGTGACCATCAGAAAAATGCAAATCAACACGATAACAAGGTAATATTTTACCCCAATAAAAATGGCTTATATCTAAAAGACAGGCAGTAATGAATGCTGGCAAGGATGTGGAGAAATGGGAGCCCTTACACAGTTGGTGGGAATGTAAGCTAGTATAGCCGCTATGAATAATACTATGGAGGTTCCTCAAAAAAGCTAAAAATAGAACTATCATATGATCCAGCAATCTCACTGTTGTGTATATAAAAGAAAGATAATCAGTATATCTAGTATATCAAAGAGATATCTGCACTCCCATTTACTGCAACAGCTTTCACAGTAGCCAAGATAGGGAATCAACCTAAGTGTTCATCAATTAATGAATAATTGTTTTCAAAAAGTGGTACAAATACACAATGGAATATTATTCATTCACAAGATGAAATCTTGACATTTGCAGTAATATGGATGGAACTGAAGGACATTATGCTAAGTGAAATAAACCAGGCACAGAGAGACAAACATCACACCTCTCATTCATATATAGGAGGTAAAAACAATTTAACCCATGTATCCATGGAGTAAAATGATGGTTATCAGAAGCAGGGAAGAATAGCAAACGGGGGAAGCGTTAAAATGGGGATGGTTAATAGGTAGAAAATACAGTTAGAATGAGTAAGATCTAGTATTCAGCACAATATGGTGACTATGGTTAATAATTTATTGTGTATTTTTAAATAAGTAAAACAGTGAAATTGGAAAGTTCCTGATATAAGGAAATCTTAAATGCTTAACGATGGTGAATACTCTAATGCCCTGATTTGATTATTAAACGTTGTATGCCTGCATCAAAACATCACATGTACCCAACTAATATATACAACTATTCTGTAACCATAATTTCAAAAAATTTAAAAAATTTTGTTCTCTAACTTATCCAGTATTTCATCAATTTTTATCCTTAAATGGACAGTAGTAGTTATTATCTATTGCTTACCTGGCTAACATCAAGGAACATAAAAACAAGAATACAACCATAACAAAAGTAATCATTCAAACAATCTTTTCAGTTACCCAATTATAATAAAATAAACTTAGTCCATTTGGTACAAAAAGTCTATTAAGATTGGTTGATATTCTGTAATAAAATAAAGTAGTATGTAGGATAACTATTTTTTTTTATTTTTAATGATTTTATGTTGTTTATCATGAAAGTGGTTCTATAACACCCATCAAATAAAACAAAAATATTATTTATGTCTCTAAAAGAGAACAGAAAAATAAACTTTAAAAAATGTATGTCTAATGTTTCATTGTCAAAAAATGTGATTGTAAGGGACTTCTTTTTTTTTTCCAGTACAAAAAGCATATTTGCAGTTTTAATACAATTAACAATTAACATTTTAATTATTGGTCTGTAACAAATGACAGCTGCGTAACACATTTATTATTATGCCACCGGTTAGGCAGTAAACTCAGTGACAGGACAAGTGTGGAGTGGAAAAAACAATTTGTAGAAATGTTATAGTACTGTGGATTTAATTTTTTTACTCTGCCATTTGATGGCAGTGCAAATGTCAATGATTGACTGGACTGTTTGAGATTCAGATTGAGAGAACATTTTTTTTCTGGATTATGGTAAACAAAATGTGAATAGAAACCACAACTGTTGTTATTTTTACTGCAGCACCCTTTATGCTATAACAATGCACTATTTCTTGGGCATACATTTTCTTTCAAAAGCATCTTTTTCTCATTAATTTATTATTTTTTATTGGTCCATAATCCTTCCAGTTATCTGGGCTCAAACTCTCAGATTAACATTTAATGCCTTCTTTGCTTTTTATGAATGAGTTGCTGATGAATCATTTAACTCTACATTCATGTAAACTCCTGTCTTTCTCATTCTGTTTCCAAAGGTGCTTCCACTACCTTGTATTCAATCATAGTCCAGTATTGTCATTGTTTATTTGCCTTTACCTGCCTCCTGAACATTTTTCACGTTATTAGAATCCTCTGTATGTGGTCATCTGTTTGAATTGTTCTAAAATGTGTATTCTTAATCACCTGATTCTTCTAGTCCTAAACTTTACTAGCTTGACACTAATAAAATTAAATTCAAAATATTATTTCAGCATTTTAAATCTTATAGAAGATAATCCCAAGCTACATTTGCAATGTATCCCAGTATTCATGAAGTGCATTGTATGCACCAAAAATCAATTTGGTTCTTAAATCTCATCTCAAATGCCACTCAGGAGAATAGTTTTAATCCAAAGCCCTTAGACTGATAATATTCTCATTATCTTTAGCTTCAAAGGTCTTCGTGCATGATTGATTATTCTGTTTTATTTTACAGAGAATTGCATAGCTGTGTAATTTGCTAGATTTTAAGCCTCTTGAAGTCAATGTATATGTGAACATCACCTATTTACTTTAGCAAAAGCTTCTTGTAAGTATCAGGTACTCTAAATTTTCATGTTATTCCACAGATGATTTTAATTTAACAGTAAGCTTTATTTGCATGGCTACTTTCTCTTCTCTTCACCATGTTGAAGAGTAGCCATAATGCTATTTTATAGAAATAAAGAGAACACTACTAAGGATGACGTAGTCCATTTTATTTTTATTTTAATTTTTATTTTATTTTTGTTTTTTTTTAAAGAAAGATGGGGTTTCACCATGATGGCCAGGCTGGTATTGAACTCCTGACCTCAGGTGATCCACCCACCTTGGCCTCCCAAAGTGCTAGGATTACAGGCCTGAGCCACCGCACCCGGCCTGACATAGTCCATTTTAAACACACTTTCGTGTTGGGCTTGTTATGGGGATTGAATATAGAAAAGTCTTTTGAAACACTCTCTCCTTAAGGCTTTAACCAAGTAAAAGAAGCAGAGATAGTAACAAATCAATGCTAAAATATCGTATCTCCATCCGGTAGATTGTGCAGAGAAAAGCCAAGATGCATATAAAGGGAAAGTAAAGATGCATTATCAGGGAAAAGTAAGTCCACTGTGCATGATCAGCAGTTTCATCAGGAACGTTCTATGTGAGCTGATCACGAAAACGACATGCATACTTACGGACTGGAATTACTTGGCAAAGGCACCGAGTGAGGTATTCTAGCATCTCCTAGCAGTAGTGAACAGCTCAAAAGGTTAGGAGGTGAAGTCTAACACAGTTGTAGGGTGAAGAGCTAACAGGCTGGAGAGATGCACCAGGAATACTTGAAAAGGCTATTCATGTGCTAGAGAGTTTGGAAGGTGTTTTTTCTGCAATGGGACCTCTGACTGTGTATGCATTATCAGATGGAACAGGGCTGACTTGGATTCACATTTTAGGCAAAACATGGTTACAAAGTATGATTATATTGGTTAACCAATTTACAGTTAAAGAAACAGCTGACAACTTGTAAATATCTTGCAGTCGTTTTACATTTCTCAAAGAGGCTTTATGTATATGACTTCATTTATACACCCATGTTGTGTGAGGGCTAGAATCTAACCTTTCCAATGGTTCATTTACTTATACTGAGCAGAGAAAAGGGTGAGGTGTTAAAGAAAATTACAAAAATATATTATTATTTCAACATTCAGAAGAAGTTGAAAACATTGCCAATTAACTGACTTTAGTAACATTGCCTTTACACTGGCCTTATTAGTATTTTGCATGCATATTTTCCTTGCTTTAATGTGAGCACATGTGATGTAGGAGCATGAAATGAGTGTTAGACTGCTCTGATTTGATCATTTTCTCAGCTTGGTTCTGCTCCTCATGCTTTGCGCAGTTATATTTATGGGCTTGCCGGTATCTTGTCCCTGCTTGATCCATATCTCAAACCTAGGGTTAAAAAGTCAAAAATGATTTTTCACAGTTCATGGGTCAGACAAATATGTGTGAGATAAGTTTTCACAATAAGTCAAGGCACAAACGCATCTTAGGAAGCTGTCAGGTATGCTCTGAGGACAAAATATGATGAAGAATGATGAAAATTCATACAATGTGAGGTTTTTAAAAAGTATTTTTTCTTTATAGTAATGTTAAAATCTAAATCAGTAATTAAAAATAAATGGTATAACAATTTCCCTTCTTTTCACAAAGTATAGATTGTTTTAAATTTGAAAACATGACTGTCATCTCATTAAAATTTGGGAGTAATTTTTGACTTTTATATCTTTAAACAGACATTAAGTTAGTTGAAACATAAATGCACTATATAAAAATATTGTTGGTTGGTTCTTTACATATTAGACAAGGGGTTAAAGAATAATATCTCCTCTCTATTCATAGATAGTATAATTAGTATATTGCCACAGTTGCTTTGCTAGCTTTGGAAATTGTGGATGTGGAAAGCAAATGAGTGCTAAATGTTTATCACATATCTGTAAAAAATATTCTAGTGTCATGATTGCTAAAAATTTTCTAGAGAGTCCATGCAAACTTTTAAAAATTTTATTTTATTCTAGGATACATAAATTATTGCTCTAAGCTGTCACTTTCCTGTGTGTGTGTTCACCTGAGCTCAGTTACTATTTGAGTTCTAGACACTCTTTAAAGCTGTCTGACCTGTCTGTCATATCACTTTAGTGGCTTAATTGGTGAGGTCATGCCTGAATACTTTTTTGGCCAGATCGTGAGCCCTTATTCTATAATACTTTAATTTGGCTTCTAATGTTAATTTATCATTTGAGATACAAAGCACAGCAGTGTTACTCTCTCTAGGTAAGCTTTTACAGAAATAATTGTGAGCTGACTAGTCATGACCTTGGCTTTATCTATGCTCAAGTTTTGATCTAAAACTTCAGTGAACATCAATTTTGAAATCATTTCCAAGTACACTGAGAAATAGCCTTTGAAGCTTGGGACCATAAATTCTCCTTTAGATATTTCCCTGTTCAGGGTAGATTGAGTAGGATTAAAGGGAGCAGTCATGCACTCAGGGTTAAATAAAAAAGGTATTACACTTGAATGGTAATTTAGGTAGGACGGATGTTTTTCACATCACAGACACGGGGGTAAAGCACAGCAGGAAGCTATTCAGTGGGGAGGATAAAGGGAAATGATGCTTTAAGCCTCCCTGACCCACAAACAGAAAGGAAAGCCATTATTAACTGAAACCCGGAGCAAGTATAAGGCGGGGACAGACAATCATGCTATGAATCACCCAGGTAAGTTAGTTGCAGTTTGCTTGCACCAGATACAAAAGTTCAGTAATTAGGAATGCGATAAGCAAGTTTTAGTCTTGTGGTTAATGAGGAATATTAAGCTGTGATTTAAAATAATATGTTACAGTAGCAAATAATAGAGGAAAATGTACATTAAAGCCAATATGATATATATTTTGCACATATTAGTTTAAAAAATAAACGAAACTACCAAGTCTGTGTTGTGAACCCAAAAAATCTGAGATAGGTCTCAGCCAATTTTGAAAGTTTATTTTGCCAAGGTTAAGGATGCACCCTTGCCACAGCCTCAGTAGGTCCCGAGGACATGCACCCAGGGTAGCCAGGCACAGCTTGGTTTTATACATTTTAGGGAGACATGAGAAATCAATCAATACACGTAAAATGTACATCGATTCATTCTGCAAAGGTGGGAAAACTTGAAGCAGTGAAGGAGCTTCCAGGTCATAGGTAGATACGAGACGAATGATGGCGTTCTTTTGAGTTTCTGAATTAGCCCTCCACTGAATACACAATTTACAGAATAGTCACTTATGCCTTAGTGTGGCTCAGTGAAACAATAGGTCAGAGGAAGCAATCAGATACATATTTGTCTCACATGAGCAGAGGGATGGCTTTGAGTTCTGTCTATCCTCTGTCCACAAAGAATTTTCTTTATCATACAGTGAAGTTATCAAATGTTTGCTCTGCAATTTATATAAATGGTATTACATTTTATAGACATGTACTCCAGGAGACAATGTTAAGAATTTTACAAGAATAAGATTATAATGGGAAAAAAAAGAAAATATCCCAAATATATATGTGATGAATATTTGGTGAAAGATGAATGGGAAATAGTGGTATATTTATATATTAATATACAGCATGGAAAAGAAATCACCTACAGCTACATTCATCAGTATTGTTTAATCAGGTATATGAATCTCAGGGAAAAGTTCAAAAAGAAGCAAAATTTTATAATATGTTGTTTAAGGATAAAATTATACAGAAATTCGAGGAATGGAAAATGCAATATTTTAGATAAAGATTACTCGGTATGAAAATAGACTGGAAGCAGGGCGCTTGCTTTTGAGTACAGGATAGGACTTAACGAAATAGTTCATAATTTTGGCAGTCAATGATGGTATGTTCATTCAAACAGTTCACTGTATAACTTAAGTACCATTTTGTGACATCAAATTTTCATGATTAAAGTTTTTAAAGCAACAAAATCAACATATAGAGGTATTTTTATTATTAGAAAGAAAATGAGAGCAGGGAAAAACTTTCAATCCTATTATCTTCTACTAATTACACTAAAATGAATAACCCTCAAATTTACATGTGTAAACAAAATAGGTTTTAGAAAATTTAAAAGAAAATTAGAATGCAACAGGTAACTGAAGTCTTTGTTTATATCTGCACACACTTTGTAATGCAAAGAAATGACCTCATAAATACAGGTTTATAATAAATTTATCTCAAGAAATATTGCACACAAAGGATACAGCATCAAAAAAAAAAAAGGAGAAAGATACATGGATTGAAGATGTCAAAACTAGGTTCAGTAAGATTGTTGTTGAAAATACTGTACACAGATCATATATGGATTACACGGACTCAGGCTGTGGTGCCTTAGAAAGGCAGAGGACTATATTGCCCTGCCCACTTTGGCTGGCTGTGTCAGAGGGTTTTGATTCTGGATGGAATTCATGCAAACCCAAAGGGTGAGACCTCCTAGTTTTCTTAATATATATGAATATCTATAAGTGTCATATATGTACATGTTTAATGATGGGTATATATATGACACTGTATATGTTATATACACTACAATGTATATATACTACATATAGTGTATATATACATATATACATATGTATCTACATAATGTATATATACATTGTAGTTATACATACACACAATATGTACATACATATATACATTGTAGATATATATGCATATATACACATGTGTACACAATATACATTGTGTGTGTGTGTGTGTGTGTACATTGTAGATATTTTAGTATCTGGCCCAGTGTATTAGGAAAAATTGAATTGTGATTGCAGAATCAGAAATGATTGCAAAGCCAACAAACAGAAAATCCAGGGTTGTCTTTAAAATAGCTTCACTTGGGACTCTGGGGGAGGGGGAAAAAAGTTGGAGCATTCTGTATATTCCCTATTTACCCTTCACTATTTCAGAAAGTATGCATTAAATATAAGATAGAGTACAATTAAGTGAAAAGACTAATTTTTGCATGTGACAATTTTTTGAAGTGGAAATAATATTGCATCTCTTTTCCATTTACTTTATCTTCTTAATCAGTCAGTTAAATCAACATATTTGCTTTACTTCCAAAAATGTTCCCAAAGCTAGGGGTTGGTTTTGGAAAATTTTATGACATTCATCTCTGCACACTTATTTTGTATAAAACAACAATTGTCTTTTAAAGAACGTCACTTCTAATCGAAAATGTTTTATTTTCAATTGGCCATAAAAAATCTGATGAATTTTGAAATGGAGGCATTGATTCAACAATATGTATTTCTGAAATAGTAAAATGATTTTTATTGCTTGAACTCTATGCTAGCAGATTTCCAGGGAAGATTAGATACAATACGAATAGCATTATTTCTCTAGGACATAAAATAATAATATTCTTTTGCAGTTATTTAGAACCAGGTACGTTTACTTTTAAGTGAATTTAATGAATCTAACAAATACAATCAAAACAATATTTTCTGGAATAAGTATTTTCCTAAAGACTCATTCCACATAATCACACATTTTCTATACTTTAAATGACAGTTTGATAAGATTTTTTAAATCAACTTACTGTAAATTAACACAGTTTTTCTGGAGGATGGTTTTTAACTCTGTGAGGTTTATAACTTAATTTGCTTGACACATTACTGTAGCTGTTGTATAGATAGGGCTTACTGTTGTCTGTAGCTAGTAATGTCACTATTGTCTTAGATTCTTCAAAGATATCCCAGAGACAAGAATTTGAGAGGATGTAGAAGTATTAGGGACAATAGGATGAGGGTGGAAAAATAATAGAGGTCAGGAAAGTTAGCTATAAAGAGAGCTCTATTGTGGCAGTGTTTTCTTTCTATTGTCTCCTAGAGCTTACTTTATGGGAAAACTTGGAAAATGGCCCACAACATATGCTTCAGTTTCATCTGGTCCCAAAGATGAGAAGGATGAGGGAGCTGAGATATTTTTGCATCAGCTCTGAAGAGTCTTTGGTTAAAGTAATTGTCACGGGGTAAGGTTATTAATTATTTGGTGCTTTCTGTTGATTTCATGCTGTCATTGTAGCTTTATACAAATTGTGATGGGGAGAGGAGCCATTGAACAGAGTGAAATTGACATTGACATATGGTGATCTGCCAGAGCACTGAAAGAGCATCCGGGAAGTGTGAGACCTACAGCTATGTTCTTTTATCAAGATTGTTTTGGCTATTCTAAGTCCCTTGAGTTTCCAAATACATTTTATGATGGAATTTTGTGTTCTTCCAAAATATGTTACTGGGATTTTGATAGAGGTTACACTGAATCTATAGAAACTGTTGGGTAGCATTAATTCTTAAAAATGTTAAGTTTTTAAATCCAAGAACATGGAATGTCTTTCCATTTATTGATATCTTTAATTTCTTTTAGTGGTATTTTGCTGTTTTCAATGTATATGTATTTCATCTCCCTAGTTACGTGTAAATTTTTTGTTGTTTGCTGCTCTTATAAATGGATTTTTTTCTTAGTTTCCTCTCCCGATTGTTCCTTATAATTGTATAAGAACACAGTGAATTTTTCTGTGTTTATTTTCTCTCATGAAACTTTGCTAGATTTATTTATTTAAATAATGCTTTGTGGAATCTTTAAGGTTTCTATATACTATGAGTTCTGTTAACATTAATAATCTTATTTCCTTCTTTCCAATTTGAATGCCTTTTATTTCTTTTTCTTGCCTGGGTAAGAATTTGAGTACTGTGTTAAATAGAACCGGTGACAACAATGTACAATAATGTACTGTATGCTTTTAGTATAAATAGAAGTACACTTTAGAAAAATGGAAGAGAACAGTTATATGTAAGAATATTGTTAGATAAGTTACTTAATTGTATCTCAATGTGTATAGTAGTAAGTAAAGAAAAAATATTTTAAAATTTAAACAGAAATATGCAAGGGACATAAATTATCTCAACAACTTTAAAAGGCAACAAAATTGGAGGACTTTTATTGTCTGAGTTTAAATTTCAGTCTAAAATAAATGTTATCAAGACATTGTGGCATTGGCATAAGGAGGGAGAAATCAATAAAATAGAGTAGTTTTCTGTAATTGACCTATACTTATATAATCAAATAATTTTTGACGAAGCAACTTTATCTGTTCCATTCAGAAAGAAGAGCATTTTCAAAAAATGGTATAAGAATATTAGGTATTCGTATTAAAAATGATGAGCCGTGAACCTTCCTTACACTATATACAAAATTTATTTTGAGATGGATTACTGACTTAAACTTTAAATCAAACACTGTATAGTTTTAAAAGAAAATAGAAGAAAACATCTTTGTAATCTGAGATTAACAAAGGCTGTCCCTAAATTATCCAAAAAATTTAATCATAAAAATATCTGATTAATAGCATCTTAAAAAATTTAATATATATTTATGAACTACATATATATATAATTCAAAATACATTAAAATGAATAATGCAAATTTGCAAAGAAAATATTTGCAATACAAATATTTGTAAAATAGTTAAAGAACATATAAAGAACTCTTGAAGCTCAGTGATAGAGAAAAGTCATACTAGGAAAATTGGTAAAATGTTTAAATAGTCCTTATGCCAAGAGCTTAGGGCAATGACCAATAATAGATTATTTAAAAGAGTACAGTAGTATCATTGAGTTACCAGGATCATGCAAAATAAAACCCCAATGAGGTACAAATATACATGCACCAAAGTGGCTATAATTAGAAGGACTGATAAAACCAAATGTTGGGAAGGACTGGTGATCACAGTGTAAAATAATACAATCACTTTGGATAATTCTTTGACATTTTCTTATACATTTAAACACACACTTTGTAATAATACATTTTATAACAATTTTCAAAGGAACTGTATAATAGTTTCAAACTGCAAATAATCTAATGTCTGCCATCAGAAATATGGATAATTTGTGATTTACTAAATAATGGACATGTACTCATCAATAAAGAGGGATTAACCATCATTGTACACACTAACATGGGTAAATCTCCCAAAAATGTCATGTGAAAGAAATCTTAGCATAGGATTGCATAGAACATCATTCTAGTATGTGTAATTTTAGACAATGGCATTCCAAGGAGAGGGTAATAGTAGAAGTAGTATCTCCTCTGAGCTGAGTATTTTAATACTGATTGTTTTGAACATCACCAGTTTATAGTGGCATTTAAAAGATAAGTTTTAGTTGGATTTTATTGTTTTAAATTCTCTACCAGCAATGCGCCGTGTATTGCCAGCACACAGATCAGATTTCTACTGCCTTTTTCTCCCTTGCATGTACTGTTTTTCTAGAATAGACAAACTTAATTCCTGTATATTACCTGCTATTGCTGTCAATGAACCACTCAGAAATGTAGAGACTTAAGCAACTACTATTTATTTCTCACTGCCGTGTGTGTTGGCTGAGCAGTTCTATTCATCTGGAGCAGGCTTGCTTATGCATCCCAGTGGCAGTATGGCAAGAGGCTGCCTGCTTTCCAAATAACCTCTCAGGCAATGACACCGCACACCCTTCATACCTCTTCATTGTTCTAACAGGCTGTCCTGGGCAGTGACAGTGTCCAAGAAAGAAAGTGAAAGTGCAGAAGCACCTTTTGAAACTTCCGGGTCGTGTTTGCCACTGCTGAATTGAATAAAAAGTCACAAGTCAAATGTTGAGGCTGTGTGGGAGCCCACCATCCAAGGCCATAGATGCAGGTAAGGTGTGAAAACTTGGGGCCATTATTGCAATTGATGTATCATAACTCCCTTTTCAGGGATTGCTCTAACCACCTGTGATATGAAACTGAAGATAAAGTCTGAGATGATGAGTGGTGGATGAGGGAAGATAGAATAAAGGTGATGAGCTGACATTGCTTCTGGGGATGACTGGCAGAGGACAGCCTCAAATGGAACTGACCATTTCTATGGAAATGTCTGATTAACATTCTTTTCTCTGCTTCTCCTCATATATTTTTCAGTAGTGACACCAATCGCTGTATCACTACATTAGCTAAAGTAATTGGAGCACATACTCAGAGAAACTATTCACTGTACTATAATTATATTATTACACTTCATCTCTTGTATATGAGATAAAAGTATTTTGAAAGGGTAAACATTGGTGAAAACAGTTGGTAGAGGTGATTTGTGGAGAAGTATTTTTGTTTTTACCTTATAATATGATTATCTCACAGTGTTTGTAATGTGTGGAAACACCTGAAAGGCTTTAATATGAAAAAAATAATTTAAAAAGTAAAAAATGTCAAATAGTATTCTAATATTTCATGTATATCATCTTCTGAATTCTTAATATTTAATAAATTTTATTATGTGTTAGTAAGGAATTATATACATTATGTGGGTGTACTGTATATGATTATATAGAAAATATAATAGTATACAATTATACAGAATATATTGTATATAATCATAATGCAGAATTATATACATACAGAATATATATAATTACAATCTGGATATTCTGTGTATATATATATTCTGTATATATATAATAAAACTATATATATACAGATTGTATATAATTACATAAAATCTATATTCTGTATATGCATAATTCTGGATATATATTTATATATATTTTATATTCTGTGTTTATAAATAATTCTGTATATACAATTATATATACTTATAGCATATATAACATACTTATATATATAACATACTTATATATGTTATATATGCTATAAGTATATATAATTGTATATACAGAATTATATATGTATAATTATACTTGTAGATAATATAAATATATGTAATTATATACATATGTAATTACATATCTATAACTGTACATAATTACATATGCATAATACATAGTTATAATTAATGTAATTATATATAAACTAATTATACATAATATATACTTTATATATTTATATATACTGTATATGTATATAATTATATATTATATATATTTATGATATGTATGCTACATATATAATTATATCTAAATGTAAATATATATCATATATATGGAGTATACTGCATATATAATTATATATGCAGAATTATATTTCTGTAAATATTTTATAATACATATTTTTATATATATCCTGTAGATATATAATTATATATATCTGTTACGTATATATAATAGATATATAAGTATAATTTACCATCCAAACCTATTACTCCCAGTATATATGTATTTAAATATACATAATATAAATATTTACGTTATATATATTTTAATATAAAACATAATTATATTAAATATATAATCATATAATTACATAGAATTATAATAAAAATATAAAATATATAATTTATAAAAAAATATACAATTACATATAACTGTATATATAATTATAGTTATATATAATTATATGTGATATATATATTATATATAATATATAAATATATTATAATACATATATATTATAAATATACATATACAAATATATAAAATATGTTTCTATTATATATAATTACAAATATATATATACATATAAACATATAGGTATATAGAATTATATATAGGTATATATAATTATAATTATATATAACTATATAGGTACATATAGGTATAATCATATATATAGGTATAAATAGATATATAATATGTATATATACTTATACATAATATATATTATGTATGCATATATAATATATATTATATATATTTTATACCTATATTCCTATATATTAGTTATATATGATACAGAGGTATGTATATAATTTATATAGATATGTATAACTTATATATGTAGTATATAATTATATATGATATGTTATATGGTATATTACATATACTATATATCATATATATCATGTAATATATATGTGATTAGTTATATGTAATTATATCTAATATTTATAGATATATATTTATATATACTTATAGTATATATAATTATATCTATGTATATTGGTAAATATAAATATATGTAATTATATACATATGTAATTATGTGTAACTATGTACGTAATTACATATGCATAATACATAATTCTATAGTTATAATTAATATAATTATATATATGATATATACTATACATATATAATTAATATATAAATGTAAATATATATCAGAATTATATCTTTCTGTAAATATATATATTTTATATTTTTATATATATCCTGTAGATATATAATTATATATATCTGTTATATATATATAATAGATAAGTATAATTTATTTACCATCCTAACCTATTAGTCCCAGTATATATAAATATATATAATAGAAATTTTAATATAAAACATAATTAAATATATAATTATATAATAAAAATATAAGATAAATATATAATTTATAAAATTAAAATTATATTATTTTGTAATATATATAATTACATATAACTGTATATATAATTATAGTTATATGTAATTGTATATGTAACTATATATAATTATATAATTATTATATAATTATATCTATTATATATAATTATATATTATACCTATAAAATATATCACGTATATGATATATATTATATTATTTGTTATATATGTATATATTTATCATATATCATAAATATATATTATACATATATTACATATATGTATATATTTATCACATATATATTATACATATATGTCATAAATACATGTAGAAATATATAAAATATATAACATTTCTATTATATATAATTACAATTATATATACACATAAACATACGTATATAAAATTATAGCTATATGTATAATTATAATTATAACTATATAGTTACATATAGGTATAATCAAATATATATTATATATATAAAATACGTATATATACTTATACATAATATATATTATATACACATATATATTATGTATTTTATACCTATATTCCTATATATTTTATAGTTATATATTATACAGAGGTATGTATATAATTTATATATTATTTATATATTTATATATATTTATATATTATATATTATACAGACGTATATATAATTTATATATTATATATCTAATATACATATATCTATATCAGATATAATTATATAATTATGTAATATATGATTATAATATATATTACGTATAAACATAATTGTATATGATATATGATGTTACATGTTCTATTACACATATATATCATATATATCATATATGATATATGTGATTATAGTTATATGTAATATCTAATATTTATAGATATGTTTATATATACTTATATATAATCATATATGTATAATTATACTTGTAAATAATATAAATATATGTAATTATATACATATGTAATTATATATGTGTAACTATACGTAATTACATATGCATAATATATATAATTATATAGTTATAAAGTAATTATATAAACTATACATGATATATACATTATATATACTGTGTATGTATATAATTATATAATATATATTATATATATACTCTACGTATATATAATTATATATAAATGTAAATCTATATCATCATATATATGCAGAATTATATCTCCGTAAATATGTATATTTTATATATCCTGTAGATATATCTGTTACATATATATAATAGATATATAAGTATAATTTATTTACCATCCCAACCTATTAGTCCCAGTATATATTTAAATATATATAATATAAATATTTATATGCATTTTAATATAAAACAATATTAAATATATAATCATATAATTATATATAATTATATAATAAAAATATATAATTTATAAAAATAAAATATAATTCTATAATATATATAATTACATATAACTATATAATTATAGTTATATATAATCATATATATAACTAATTATACAAGTATATATATATCACATATAAGTATAATTATAATTATATATTATATATAATATAAATATATATATCATAAATACATATAGAAATATATATAAAATATATGTTTTTATTTAATTACAATTATATATACATACATATAAACAGGTATATAGAATTATATATAGATATATGTATAATTATAATTATATATAACTATATAGATACATATAGGTATATATATGTATAATTAAATATATATTATATATGCAGATATAATATATATTATATATATTTTATACCTATATTCCTATATATGTTATATATTATACAGAGACGTGATTGTAGTTACATGTAATGATATCTAATATTTATAGATATATTTATATATAATTATACTTTTAGATAATATAAATATGTGTAATTATATACATATGTAATTATATTTTTATGCACATAATTTCATATGCATAATACATATAGATATAACTGATGTAATTATATATAAACTAAATACAATTATATATACTTTATATATATACTGTATATGTATAAAATTATATATTATATATCTTTATGATATATACTCTACATATATAATTATAACTAAATGTAAATATATCTCATATATATGCAATTATATCTTCTGTAAATATATTTTATAATACATATTGTAAATATACATCATCATATGTGTGCAATTATATCTTTTTGTAAATGTATGTATTTTATATATAATTTTATATATATCCTGTAGATATATAATTATATATATCTGTTACATATATATAATAGATATATAAGTATAATTTATTTACCATCCCAACCTATTAGTCCCAGTTTATATATAAATATATATAATGTAAATATTTATATATAATATATATTTTAATAGAAAACAATTATATTAAGTATATAATATGTTATAATTATACATAATTATATAATAAAATATAAAATATATAATTTATAAAAAATAAAAATTATATAATTTTATATGTATAATTACATATAACTATAGTTATATATAATTATATATAACTATATACAATTATACAAGTATATATGATATATATTATATGTACAATATATATTTCTACATTATATATAATTATAATTATATGATATAATTATAATATATATGTAATATGTAATATATATGATCTATATGATATATATTTGTATATTTATAATATATATACATATGTATCATGTTATAAATAGAGAAATAGATATAAAATATATAATATATATTTCTATTATATATACTTACAATTATACATATATAGGTATATATAGTTATATATAGGTATATGCATAATTATGATTATATATAACTATATAGGTATAATTATATCTTTTATATATATAAAATATATATTCTTATACATATATATGCATATGTAATATATCATATGTACATGATTATAGTTATATGTAATATCTAATATTTATACATATACATTTATATAAATTTTTATATATATATTATATATAATTATATATAGGTATATATCTATATTAGTTATGTATATGTAACATATATAGGTATAGTATATGTAATAAAGTATAATGTATATCACTTATAATACATATAATGTATGTAATTATGTTGTATATTACACATAGTTATGTATAGTTATATATATACCTATATTATATATATCTATGTAATAGGTATATATAATTATAAATACCTATTATGTCTATTATATATAATAAATAAAAATATAAATATATATAATTTACACATATAGATATGAATTATATATTTATATATGTAATATATATTTTAGAAGATATGTATAACTGTATAGCTTTTATATATATCTAGTATATGTATTATACTAGATATATACATATACTATACAATATAGTATAATACATATACTAGATATATATGATATATATTCTGTAGATATTTAATTATATATTTTTTATTATATGTAATTATTTGTGTAATATATAATATATATAATTTTAAAATATATACAATAGATATATAAAATTAATAGATATAAAAATATAAAACAATATATGTAAAATGTACATATATAAAATATAAAAATATAGGTAATATAAAATTCTAAAATTATAATCATATATAAAATATAGGATATCATATATTGTTATTACATAATTATATATAAATGTAAATTATATGCAGTATATATATATACACAGAAACATATAATTCTGTATATTTATTCTGTATATACACAATTATTTTGTGTCTATATATATACTGCATATATAATGATATATATTTTTATACATATTGTTTAGGAATATATAAATATATATATCAAATTTACATAATATTTAATTATATATATCTACAGGATATACAGAATATATAAAAATGTATATAGAGAGGATATATATAATTTTATATACATTTTAGTATATAGTATATATTGTTTAATGTAAATATATATAATTATTCATAATTAGATGTTTTTAATTATGTATAAATATATACAGAATATGTAATACCTGTAGTATAATATATAATAAATATACACTGATATATAAGTATATATGTAATAGATTCTATCATTATAATTGTAGTTAAATATAATTATAGCATATGTATAGTATATACAGCATATATTTTATATAATATGTAAATACACATTAATTATAATTCATAATTGTATATAATATATGAAATTTATTGTATATGTATTCTGTATGTAATTTATATGTAAATACGTAATTATATGTATATGTCCTTTGTATATAATCATATATTTAATTATATTTTATATGTATTTCAGAAATATTTATTTATGTAATTATATATATCTACAAGATATATATAGAATATATAAGAAAAATGTATGTTTTATTATATATTCTGTATATACAGTAGATGTATACTTTATTATATATTTTAATTTTAGATTATATACTGTAGATATATAAATATTTAGATATAGAGAATTATATATATGTACCATATATATACAGAATATATAATAAAATACATAATTGTAATCATATATAGGATATATATAATATATACATTTTAAAAATTATATATTTGTATTTTATATAATGTAACATATATGTGATTATATTTATCATTTATATGTGCCTATATAATATATATAATTATATATGTAAGTTAATACATATATATAATTATATGTAATTTAATACATAGAATTTATATAATTATAATTATATAAATTACCTATAATTATCTTATAAATTATGTATATAATTATATTCTATATATAGATATATAATTGTATTTTGTATCTATATAGTACATTATATATTACATTTTATATAAATTAATCATAATTATATGTAGTATATAATTACTTTTTTATATATTACTATGTATAATTATGAACTATATATATTGTATATATTTTATATATAATGTAATATTTTAATTATATATAATGTAATATATGTATAGTTGCAGTATACATATATTTATATATAATTATATAGACATACATTTTTATTATATATATGAATTATAGCAAATACTATATGCAGTATATCATATATATTCATATTATGTTTAATATATAATACATATTAGACTTTTCCAGTTATATATAATTATATTACATTATGTATAATACAAATATATAATAAAAATATATATAATTATATCCTGTAGTTATATAATTGTATCTAAATATTTATACATATATGTCTACAGTGTATATATACAGAATATATAATAAAAATGTATAACTGCTATAGTTATATAATTGCTATATATAAAATATTTATATTTTTTATATTTATTTAATATTTATATAAAAATATTTATATAAAATATTTAAATATTTATCTACACTATAGATACAAAATACATAATGAAAATATTTATAACATATGTAATGAAAACAGTAAATATATTTATATGTAAAGTATGTATATATACATTATATACAGAATATATAATAAAACATCTGTATTCTGTATATATATAGTAGATATATGTATTTATATATAATTATGTATATGTACTATATATACAGAATGTATAATGAAAATATTTATATTTAATTATATATACAGGAAATATATATAGGTAATTATATACATACAGAATACATATATACAGAATCATATAATTATATATACCTACACAGTATATACAGAATTATATGTATACACGGAATATATATGTACTCAGAATTTATATATATATATATATATAATATATATATATACACACATAATATATAATATACACACAGAATATATATATACAGAATTATATATATATCCATAATTGAAACAGTCTGTTGGAACACAAAAATGTGCAGGAAAAGTTCCAGTGTATTCCAGGAGACTTTGCAAGAGGCATCCATTTACTATAATTGTGGAAGTGATTATTCTAAACTGTCTAAGAAATCACAGATGTGATTTCACTAAAAGGTTCCTAATGATGTAACATTTATTTAGAGCAGAGTAATTGGGGTATACTATTTGGATAAACTAATGCATCTGAAACATTTTTAAAATAAAATGAGTTATTTTTATGCTCACTCTGTTCTCATAGTGAAAAGTTTTCAAAGCCACACTTAGTTTTTTAAATTGCTACATAATTTTTAAAGAGATAGAAAATGATTTTATTTCTAACAGTTTTAGAAGTAATATAAACAGTCTGAGGAACTTATACAGGTTTTCATTTTATTTGTAATTTTCTGTTTTTTCAACAAATAATTATGTGATACATCTAAAAATAGGCATATAACCATTGCAAATGTTTGTTAAAATGTGTTTTTCCACACTTTAGGCAGTAACCAGCCTCATATTAATTTAATTAGAAAATTTTCTTAATATAAACATAAAGTTTGAAGCATACCATTTCTCCATCAATAGTATAATGTCTCTTCTGAAACTGTTGTTTTCTTAACTTTAAATATTCTGGATTCTGGGAGTTTTTTTTTTTATATAACTATAATGCAATCTGTGTAGAATTTATAAAGGGGTTCTTATCAAGAGGATACAAGGTGTAGGATGAGAATTTTAAATTTAAGTATATGTAAAAATATATTGAGGGACACTGACCAACTATAAGAAACTTTATTAATAGCAATCAAGCTTACTGCCAGAAACATTTATTCAATACATCCTCCATATTGTTCTAAAATGTACATCAGCCTTCTATTTCAAATTTGCTATTAGCTCATCATTACTTACATGATAGTTTGCATCTCTAAGCCCCTTATAACTTGGCCTGCTTTCCTCTTGATTTCTGTCATTTATCTTTCGCAGACAGAATATATTACATACAGTACCTTTAAAATTGTATCATACTTGAATCCTTCCTTCATTTTTCCGTGTTAACCCTTCTGCCAAGAACTCTGTTTCAGCTCATGTAGCCATATACTGCAAAGTAAGTTTTAAAGATTAAGGTAAAATTTTAATTCCTCTTGATAATTACTTCTCCATTGCCTCTCCATAGGATGGGCTAACTATGTTTGGTAGGTTTTTCCCTCTCTTCTAAGCTTGCATGTGAATATCTCAGTGAGAGCACATCTCATGTGAAAATAGATTATATTCCTGCATATGTTCTCAACATTTACTTCCTTGAAGGTGTTTTTTTGCCCACAGATATACAGAACCATGCTTTTCAAACAAACATTTGAGAACCATGCTTTTCAGAAATTTTCATTTCAGAAAACTGAGTCCACTATCAAAGGATACATATATATGAGCATTATAATATTTAATATAACAATGAGGTGGACCTAAACATAATTCCAAATAAAGAAATTCATAGACATTGATAGATGGTAAAGACCTTTGATTAAGTGTATTATCTCTCAAAAGAAATTTTCTTGCTATTGTCTTCTCAGGTCTTTTAAAACTTAAATTATTTGTTTCATTTATTAGCAAATGCTTTTACAAACTCTTTGTTGTTATATCTGAAGCAAAACTTCACAAGTTTGATTTTGATCTTTTTGTTGTACTTACTATTTTAGATGTTATTTACATTTTAGATTTTATATATTTAAATTTACCTGTCTATATCTATTTTCTGCCAATTAATATTTTGTCCTGCCTTTTCATTTCAAATAAAAAATTTGAAGTTTTTTAATGCATCAAAAATGTGAAGGTTTGAATTTATTCACTTTTCTCTTTCAAACTAGTTTTTAACAAGTAAAATTTCAAAAAGAATAATTATAAAATGATTTCAGACAGAAATACAATCCAGTTAAAGTATTCAGACAGTTCTCTGATCAATAATAATGTAATATGACTGAGAATATAAAATGTATATAGTAGTCATTAAGACGGTAGACTAAAAAGTAAATTTAGTCATATGATATACTATATTAAATATCGAAATGGCATAATCCATAAAAAGTCATGGTAATGCAATCAAAGATCAAAGCAGGTATACCTGCATTTCTCGGACCTAAGTAAAACACAGAAACAAGTTAGTTAAATACATAAAAATATTTATATGTTTTACAATTGGGAACTTCACATGTTAAACATTATTCTCATATAAAAGCTTTAAAGATTACTAAAAAAGGTCATTTATAAACCATGTTTTCGTCATAATATCCCCATTCTCTAATTCAGATAACATGAATCTGGATGCCATCTTTGACTCCTCTTATCATCCACATGGCACCCAAGGGTTTATTCTAACTCTTCCGTGTATCTTACAACTAAATCTTGATTACCATTCCTAAAACACACTCCTCAACTATTGATGCTTACTGTCTCCTACAAAGACTATTATAATAGTGTCTGCAGAGGTCCAGTGAGGAAGCTTAAATTATACCCTACCTAGAAATAAGGAGGCCACTTTCCCTTCTGGAGTGTCAAACAAGTCAAGTGGGGAACTTCAACTTCCGCCCTCACTTGGGAGTAATGATGCATTATCTCCTTCCTCAACAGGCATAGTGTCACAGGAAGTCTGATAAAACAGAGGATTCAAAGAAAACACAAAGGTTCATAACATAATATCCAAAATGCCCAGGAAGATCCAGAAAAACGCCACCACTAGAAAACTACCCCAATGTTGAGATAACACAGGGAAACAAAGACAAAAAGTAAATGTCTAACTCTGTACCAAAGCAGTAGTACAGAACAATATTAACAGAACATGGTCATCTGCTATATTCCATTAAAATTCAAAATCTTACTCCTTTAGAATATCTGGCATTTAAGATTAAGCTCTGGTAATAATTAGAACTTTATTATTTCGATAATCTATTGTGTGTCAATACTCTGAAAACTGAGGATGTAATCACATTAAGGGTTAATATGTAGAGTGTTTAGAAGACTATTTGTTCCAAAATAATTTTTCTAGGTTACTAGCTCTAGCACCTGCAAACGAGTACCATTTTGGGGTCCACTAAAATATGAAAATACCTATTAAATATTGGAGACTTAAAGGCATAATAAATATATTTGAATTCAGGAAAGGAAGTATTAAAAGGTCAAAATGTATCATGTTCCTGAAAGATAATTATTTATCCTATATTCAGGAACATCAGGAAGGCAATTTATGCTGGTAAAAACTGGGAGATAGGGGTGATCATTGAAAAATAATATTGCCTTACATGTGTTATTTTGACTCTCATTTATATTTTACAAATGTTTTTATTTATATTATTCTGCTTGTTTTATACTTTATTCTTACGGCAGAAAAGAATACATATTGTATACAAATACCTATTTTAGAATTTTACTTAAAATTTGCATGTATCACTGTTCAGATTATGAATATGTGTGTGTATATGTGTGTGTGTATAGATAAATAAGGCTACATTAAATAAGGCTGTGAATTATTTGATGTTTTTTAATAATTATGTAACTGTAAATATGAAAATAAATCAGTATAGATAACTGGTTGATGTTCTTATTATGTTATTAAATTTAACAAGTATACAAATAATGAATTTTTTAAAATCGCATGGAGCTTTTCCTTTTTTCTGCTTTAAGACATAAAAAAGAAATAGATTTTTTCAGATCCACCTCTAATAATCATGTACATACTATAGTATAATACATGCTTTTTAAGTCGAATCTATCAAGCATGACACACCAAACATCTTATTGTAAAATCAGATCATTAGATATGAGATGCCTAAGTTTCCCGTCAAGATGCATGAGGCAGTGTGAATCAGGCAGAGTAAATATCATGTTTCTCCCTCAGCAAGCCCACTATAGATGCATAGTCCTAACCTTCAGGTCAATTTAGGCCTCAACCAACTGGTCTTGTTAAACATTTTAAAAAATATAAATCAGCATTTCTGCATTTATCAAAGTAAAAAAAAAGTACTATGAGTATGAAAGCAGTCCTTTTGAAAGAATTCCATAAATGCTATAAAATAGTTATCTTAAGCCTTTTAAAATGAATGGCGTTTGAGAATTATTCAAATAAGGTATCTTTACTGGTAAAAACTCAAAAGTTTGATTGTTTACTTGATAT
The DNA here is from genome assembly GCF_048565385.1 of Saimiri boliviensis. Classification (NCBI taxonomy): domain Eukaryota; kingdom Metazoa; phylum Chordata; class Mammalia; order Primates; family Cebidae; genus Saimiri; species Saimiri boliviensis. The sequence continues at coordinate 5,739,668 of NC_133467.1, forward strand.
GAATGACCCCATGAACTCTTGAAATGAAGGAATATAGATAATTGTGTTTTATACTCACAGCTATAATCTTCATTGTGTAAAGTCTACTTAGAATTGCTATCATATAATATTACAGTCTATTTTATGCCTAATGTTTTCATTCTAAGCATTTCTAAATTTCTCTGCTTTACAATTTTAAATTGAACTGTAAGGTAAAAACATAATTTAGGTTACTAGAAGTCAATTAACTCTGCATGATACTTGAGAAAAATTGTCTTACACAATTTAATTTCAGAAAATAAAAAGCTTCATTTTTGTTTTTACAGTAGCTTACATCAACGACAATTATTCTACAGGAATGTATTTTTAGCTCCAGCCTAGCAGAGAATAAAGACAAGTTTTTAATTCTCTTTTACATTGTTGAGTCCACAGTAGCCCCATAACTGAAGAACTTTTCACTAAATATTGTAGCATATTCAGTGCTTTGGGTTGCTTTAGGGAATGTTGTTTTAAAAAAGATTAAACCACTGATGACTTTAGCTTTTAACCTCAGTCATAAAATCCAAGCACTCTACTATATCCCTACAGTTTAAATGCAAATAATCTTTAAACAAAACTAATCTTGATGGCTTTTAGATAGTGAATAATAAATGGAAGGGAATTTTATAAAGTGTGATAGTGAGCAACTCTGATTTCTTTTTCACATCAATCATCCCTCCACACGGATCAACAATTAAAATAGTTCCTGTGCTTTTGAAGGAGTCTAAGAAAGCCAGTTCATCATTTAGCTGCCCGTGGCATTACCTTAGGGAGAAGTAAGCTGATCCAAAGGGTAAGTGTTAATTAAAAAACGTGGAAGGAAACTGAAGATCCTTTCTCTATGTTTGCTTACCTACAGAACCAAACCTGAGTTGTGCCCAGAAATCTCAGTAGTCTTGACTAAAATCGTGCATACATAATAAAAGAAAGGATGCAATTTTTATAGTTGAGCACTTTTTTAATAATGGAATTTTCTTTTCAAAAAACTACTTTCAGAAGAATTTTATATGATAAAAATTATGTATATATTCAATAGAAAGGAAACATACTATTTTTTAGTCTTGCTGTTTGTATTATTGTAAATCAAAAAATGTAATACAAAATTTGTGTTCAGTTTTTTTTACTATGAATTATTTTTGAGACATAGAAAATAGTAGCAAATAAAGAAAAAATTAGAAATAAAATAATATAAAGCCCTTACTAAAAGGATCTTGACTTCTTAGTGAAGAAGTTGATTCTGAGTCTGGGGTAGGGAATGTACACATTGAGCCTGGATTATTTTGTTATACCAAAGGTAAGAAATAGCCAAAGAATAATTAAAATAGATGTAACAAACAAGATGTTATTTTGAAGGGCCAGTCACTGTCCAGATATTATTAATAATAATCTGAATTCATGACATAAAGAATGAAGAAATGAATAAGAGAGAAGGGAAATCTCTTCCTTACAGAGGATCAACTGATAAATATAAAAAGTAGAGTCAGAAAACTATCAGCAGATGATAAACGCAACAGATCAAACTGATAAATAAAACCGGTTATTACTTACAAAAAATAATGATTTCATAGTAAGAATACATGGTAGATTCCTTAACCATGTCATCAAATTCACATCACAATACTGGGACAAATAAACATCATGTACTTCCAGATATAACATATTGAGAAAGGCAGTCATCACTTTTATAGTATTCCTACCAAAACACATGCAAAACTCAAACTGAAGAACAAGTCTAAAAAACAATTCACCCATTCTCTTAAAAAATGCCAAAGGGAAGAAACTCAAAGAAAGGTCAAGGAGATGCTCTGGATCAAGAAAGATGAGACAACAAGAGTGTAATCCATGATAATTTATTGGATCCTGAACCAGGAAAAGATATTTCTAAAGCACCATGGAACAACTGATGATATGTGAATATGAAGTGTGGATTAGGTAATATTATGTCAATATTAGTAAAATTGTACTGCAGTTATGTAAGAGTATACTCTTTTCCTTAGGAAGCATACTATAGGGACGTGATTGTATAACTTACTCTCAACTGTTTGAAGAAAATTTGTACATCTACATGCATACATACCTGTATATATACTCATGCACACATGGAGAAAGAGACAGGGATAATAAAAAGGTGAATGGAGAAAAGTATGAATATTTTGTCAAACTATGTAAAAAGTCTATGGGAGTTATTTGAACTATTTTTGCATCTTTTAAACTATTCTAAGTTATATCAAAATAAATGTTTTTGAAGGAAGAAATGAGAATTTTACTACACAACTAAGTTGATAGAGATAAAAATTTTATCAAAGAATCAAAGGCATCATTTATCGTCATATCATAAACACTAGAAATAAATACAACTAATGTGTAAATCAGATTGAATCTAAAATGTACATGTGGAATCAGAACTTCTTTAACCAAATATTTAAAGTAATCTTGAATGAAACAAGAGACTAAACATATTAAATACTTTGATTATTTTTAAAATTACTCTGCTGCACTAGCAACGTGTAGCACATACACATAAAAATAATTCTTACTAGATTCTCATTCCTTTCTTTCCTTGTTTAGTCTACTTTCTTGCAACAATATCTGATTATAATCGTCATGTGTCTTGCCTACAGACAAAACAACTACCCAGAAAAATTGCTGAGGGTTCTTATTAATATTTAGTAAAGTTTTATCTCAAGACTTGAACACAGTTAAAGAATATAATGAGAATAACAGAATAAACAAACATTGGAAGGGAAAATTAGTTACCTATTACTGCTCATTTATATATATTGTTGAAGCATTTTAGTTGGGTTCAAATATAAATCTCTAGTCTCTCTTTACAAATAACTAGAGAAACGCCTTAATTGATATTAACTGGAAAAATATTTACTTTTCCCATATACTCTAGAATCCTTTATTTTCAAGTTATAATACAAACTTTTATGTCATTGTTTTTCTTTCCATTTTTTGTATTTCACTTAGTAAATTATTCAACATGTAATTACTAGGTCAGTAAGAAAATAAATGGTAATATGATTTCTCATCTTGGATTTGCAATTTAGATGGAGAGAGAGATACAGGGACTAATTTTTGTTATTCTGTAGTTGTGATTTTGTCAGGGATTTTAGTACTATATACAATGTATTAATCTGTGTGCAGTTCAAAGTTAAGTATATTGCTACTGTTATTAAACAGACTTGCTTCTTTCAATAGCTCTTTTAAATATCACTGGTATTTTTTTAAGAAAGCACACTTAAACTAGCCATTTATTATTATTTTTAAATAAATTATTTATAGGATACAAGTGCAGTTTTTTCCTGGAATAAATTGCACACTGGTTCATGGCTTTTAGGATATGTACCAGTTGAATAATGTACGTTGTTAAGTAATTTCACACTATCCACTTTCTCTCACACTGTCACCCTTCTAAGTCTTCTTTATCTATCATTCCACTCTCTATGTCCATGTGTGCAATTTTTCGGCTCCCACTTATGAGTGAAAACGCGATATTTGACTGTGTCTGACTTGTTTCATTTCGGATAATGACCTCCAGGGCATACATTTTGCTGCAAAATACATAATTTTTTAAAAATGGTTGACCTAGATTTCTATTTTATTTTTTCTCTGATTTGAGATGTTATCACCTTTTGTCTATAATATTGTCAATCTGTGATAATGAGGAGAGCTATATTCTATTTTGTGTGTGTGTGTTTTTTAGAGGGTGGAAACTCTCCTAATAAAAAAAAAAACAAAAACCAGAATATAGCTCTCCTCACCATTAGGCAGAAATCTAGTATGAGCAAGCTGAAACTATTAAATATCTCTCATCAGTGCCACTCTCTACCCTACTAGAGCAGCTCTGGTTTTCCTTTTTAACCATTTCCTTTCTATCATTATGCGAGTGCTGTTCACATTGCTCCTATGTTCCAAATCAGCAAGTTTCCCATCATGTACAGGATAATGTCAGTAGTATTTTGATCTGTTTATTCTCTACCTTGACAACCTCTTCTCACCTTTGAAGTTGTTCAAATATAATTTCCTTCTGTGAAAGAAGGCATTTATCCCTAAAATCCACTCTTGACACTTATTACCATTTATTTATATATAACACTTAGATTTCTTGGTAATTTTTACATGTGTATTTTACCTGCTCCTTAAGATTATGGGAAGTGTACTAACTTTGTATGCCTTTCCATACCCTATCTCCACAGACCACGCTATATTCAACCCCTAGTATGATGCCTCAAACAGAGTAAGTTCTCTTTAGATTCATGTGACTAATCAGGAGCTTCTTGTAGCCTTTGGCTATGTCATTACTAAGTAGAAAGAGTGTGGGAAGTGGATTTATACAGGCCCACACTTGAATTCTGACTATAGAATTCATAAACTGAGTGATCTTGGGAAAGTTGATTAGTCTTAGGAACATTACATTCCTGATAAGTAAACAGAAATATTCACCTTACCGTTCTTGAAGGGTTGCTGTGACAAATACATACAAATAATGTGTATAAAGTTCTAAAATAAGACGTGGAATGGAATAGCACAGAAAATGTACTGGCCATACGTACAGGTATTGATCAACTTACCACCTATGCAACTTACGACCATTCGACTTTACGACCACAAACGCTAACCGTGACTGCTCCACGTCTGGCAGCTCAAACGTTGCCCAGCTGGGTGTACGACAGTGGGGACTAGCTTCCGGCAGCACTACCATCTCCGCGTGCACCATTTCAACTGTACATGTAGCCTACTCAACTTACGACCAAATCGTGTTACGACCGTTCCACAGTCCTGACCATGGTCGTAAGTCAAGCACTTAGCTGTACCTAGAGCAGCTGTCACACACACACACACACACACACACACACACAGAGAGAGAGACAGAGAGAGAGAGAGAAGAAAGGAATGATTCTAAGAAAGCTAAGAGCTGCTGAAGATAAAGAACTAGAGGGACTGTGACTCCATAGAGGGAAAACTTCAGAGTCAAAACAAAAATGGCCTGAGAGGGAAACAAACGAAGACAGTAACAAAGAACTAAGAGAACTAAAAATGTACTGAATGTGAGCTGTACAAAACGATTAGACTTATGTTTTATGGGATTCTGTTATATATGAAATTGAAATGTGTAACCAAAATTATACAAAAGACGTAAATATACATTCAATTAAAATGTTCTAATGTTCTAGTTTTATTTTGGAGGTGATAAAAGTCATAATTTGTGTTAGAACGTATTAATAATGCATATTATAATATTTAGGGTAACCAATTAAACCAATTAAAGGAAAGCAAAAGAGTAGACAAATTTACATAAAGGGAAAATAAAGTAATAATAAATAGTATATAATCTGACTGCCTTAAGTTCCCTCACCTCTTGGAATGCCTATCCCCTAATTGTCCTGATGGAGTCTGGCACGGACATATCCATCTCAGACTCTGTTTTGGAAGTTTCTCCTGTCTGGCACAGCTTTCCCTCGATATATGCATGGTTCTGGCTCTCCTCACATATGGGTTTTATATTTCCTGTATTTCTTCCTTTCATGATTTTCTTCTTAGCTCTTACCACTAACATATAATGTATTTTACCTATTTACCTTACTGATTTCTTTTCTTGCTCAGTAGACAGTAGCTCCATTTCTGTTTATCTTGTTCACCACTGTGTTCCGAGTACCTATCCTTGTGCTTCAATCATAGTAGGTAATTCATAAATAGTTTTCAATGAATTGATACTTGCATATTAAAAGTAATGGAGAGAACATAGTTATGGTCTGAATGTTTATGTCACCGCAAATTTATATGTTAAAATTCTAAGCCTCAAGGTGAAGCCTCTGGGAGATGGTTAACCATGAAGGCTGAGTGGGATGAGTGCCCTTATAAAAGAAGCCCCCAGGGAGCTGTTTTTCTCCTTCCACTGTGAGCAGACAGTGAGAAGCCTCCATCTATGAGGAACAGGCCTTAACCAGACACTGAATTTGCCAATGTTTTCATCTGGGACTTCCCAGACTCCAGAACTGGGAGAAATAATTTTTATTTATATGCCACTCATTTTGATGTTATTTTGTTATAGTAGCTCATATGGACTCGATCAAACATTGACTTCCAATTTTGGGCAAGATGAATTGGAAGTAATCAAGGGAAAACAAGATAATGTGTTATTTGGAGAATTAATTCGTGCTTCAAATAGCCAACTGTCTTTTTAAAAGTAGAAACAGTATAACTACAATCATTTCATTTTTGAAGCCAAAAGATTTCATTTTTAAAATGAAAGGTCAGATCACATGAGCACCCAAGTAAAATTTAAGATAATAGGAGACATTAAGACTAGACTTTGAAATCTGATACTCTCCGAAAATTAGGGGATGTCGGGAAACCATGTCCCCTCGTTGTTTTGCACTGTATTTGAAATATTGCATAGGATTAGTAAATACTATTATATACTATTTAATAAATGTTTATAGATTTGTTTCAGTGGCAACTTTTGTGCAGTTAGCATCTTCTTATATGTTTATATAAAAATTAGGTAAATAATGCATGAAAATTCGATAGCATAAAATTAGTAAGAAAATAAAGAAATTAGAGTACTACAGCACCAAGTTTAAAGTGAATCTTTTATTATGACATTGGGTCCAATTAAGTTTGAAATGCCATAGTTTATTAATTCTCCATTGAAGCCAATTATATAGCCCAGGAACAAGCCAAGACCTTAACACCTCTTCTATCTCAGTTATTTTATGAAGGATTAGATAGAAAACTCCAAAGGTACAGAAAGCTGATAAAAAGAGATTGCATTTGCTACTGTTTCTATTTCTACCCTCCAAATCCCAGGTTAAAATGTAATCCCCAATAAGGCAGAATTGACAGATGGAGCCCTTAAGAGGTTATTGAGTCATAAGGTCTCCGCCCTTATAATGGGTTGATACATTCATAAATTGATGGATTCATAGGTTATTATGAGAATACAATTATGGATTCATAAGAAAAGAAAGACCTCAGCAAACATGCTCCCTCATCATAGGATGCCCTGTTCCCCTTCAAGACCCTGCGGACAGTTGCCATCAGCAGGAAGACGCTCCCCACATGTGCCTCCTTGAACTCATACTTTCCAGTTCCAGAACAGTAAGAACTAAATCTTACCCCACTCCCACTTTTCTTAACAAATAAATTACCTGTTTTCAAGTATTCTGTTGTAAGCAACAGAAAACCAATAAAAATTAGAGCTGCTTTTCATTGGTAATCAGCCTTTTACAGAGGATGGCTAATCTGAAGGGAACACTGGGGAAGAAGAGTTTTAACTTCATACCCAGTAAGGAAGTTTTTGTCTTTGTGTTATGTATGTGTTAATTTTATCAATTAAAGTGGGTAGGAAAAAATGTTTGTAATTGTAGGAAATACTGAATGTTTCATTTGCTTTTTTAAAAACATGGTTATTTTTCTTTTTCACTTAATTCTTCTGTTATGCATTTATTAAAAGAAATACAAATAAATTTTTCCTCCTTATTTAATTTGTATCTTATTGAATTGTAAACTACATATAATCCTGATTATTTTGTACTATCTGCCTAAATTATAAAACTTATATATTGTTCTTTTCCTTACTAAATATTTATTGAGTACTTACTTATTTGCCAAGGACTCTTCTGTGTGCTAAGGATATATTGAATAATAAGACTGAAAGCATTCCTGAATGCATGAGACCTACATATTAGTTGTGTGAAGTCATATTAATAGCATAATTGTATAATATTTAAAAGGTAATAATTGTTATGGAAAAAATAAACCAGGTAAGGACAAAAGGGACAGGGAATTTTAAGTACAGTTGCCAATGTGTGACTCATTGAAAAAGTGATTTGATTTGAATTATTTTTTGACATGTGATGCTGCTTTGAGAATAGACTCTAAAGAATAAGCATTAGTACTGGAAAACTGCTAATCTTCTACCTGTGCTAATAATTGAATTATTTTGGAGAAAAAATGGGTAAAAATGAGAAGTGGTCAGATTCTACATTTTTTATCTTAAAAAAATAGAATCAAGATATTTTACCTGATGGATTAGCTATGGGCATTAAAAGAAAAGAAGATATGATTGGGAGGCCGAGGCGGGTCGATCACGAGGTCAAGAGATCAAGACCATCCTGGTCAACATGGTGAAACCCCATCTCTACTAAAAATACAAAAAAAAATTAGCTGAGCATGGTGCCACGTGCCTGTAATCCCAGCTACTTGGGAGGCTGAGGCAGGAGAATTGCCTGAACCCGGGAGGCGGAGGTTGCGGTGAGCCAAGATCACACAGTTGCACTCCAGCCTGGGTAACAAGAGCGAAACTCTATCTCAAAAAAAAAAAAAAAAAAAAAAAAAAAAAAAAGAAGACATGAAGCAGATGGTAGAATGAAATTCCATTAATGAGAGGAGAAGAAATTCAAATGAATGGGTTTGTGCACAATATGAGAAGTTCCCATTAATGTTTAACTGAGTGTTACAATACCGAATGGGAATACTGAGTATGTTAGTTGTACGTAAGATTCTGGATTTTACATAAGATTCTGAGATAGAGCTATAAATTCTAGGTTTTCTCTATATTAGTGGTCTGTAAAGTCACATAATTGTGTGGAATTACTAAAATAATCTCATAGAGATAAGAGTTTCACAGATTGAGCACTAAACATTCCAATATTAAAAGGACGAAGGGAAGGCATAGAAGTACCAGAACCAAATGAGTTGTAAGATGGAAAAAAATTGACCTAATATAGATTCAGGGAGTACCCTTCAATAGTAGCAGGGGACAAAGCAGAGTATATGCAGGCAGGTGGGTTAGACACAAGGTGAAAGTTGCTGAAAATTTTCTTCCAGTTACTTCAGTTTTCTCAGTGAAATATTAAGCAAAATAATGAATTGAAAATGGTGATGGAAACAAAAAGATCCTATCTTAGGTGCTTATATTTCTCCTCAATATTTTATGGTTTTTCTTTAAATTCCTACTTTTTGCAGAGTTTTCAAACAAGTTTTTCACCATTCTCTATCATGGATCCTTCAGAAATAATTCCATAAGTTCAGTAATTGAACATGTATTAACTTTTGCTTCAGAAACAAACTAGCATCTGTTTTTTGTCTGTTAATCAAATTTTCCATTTATATTTTGTATATCACCATTTACAGGTCTAAAGCCTCTTCTATTCACAAACTACATGGACTAATGAAACAAGGTCATTGAATAAAGAAATGCCTATATGTTCATTAGACACCAAGAAATAAAACACTATTTAAGTAGGAAGTAAAGAAAATGAAGAAAAATAGAATGTACATATGCACATATATGTATAAATGTATATGTGTGTGAGAAGGAAAAAAAGAGGGAGTTAGAAAGAGTTTAAAGGTGATGCTTTCACTGTAACATCAGAAAATTACCAAATTTAATAATAGTACCCCTGACATTTACGAAACAGGAAGAATCACAATGAAGGCAATACCTATGCTAACTGCATTCTCTTTAACTTACACAAGAGGTTTCAACATAAATGAGCTCTTTTAGTCTTCAAAAGTGCTCTATGAGGTAGATAATATTTTTATTCCTATTTTATAGATGAAAACTCTAAAGCTTTTGATAGTATATTACTTGTCCAAATTCACATAGCAAGTAAGCAGTAAAACTAGAATTCAAAGCCAGACAGTGCTTGGTTGCCCTAAATCACTAGTAGACTAAATAATTCACCTACATGGGAGAGTATTATAGTTTTATTGGAAGGGTGAAGAATTACCATACATTTTTAATGAAAAGTTCTTTTTACTATATTAGATATTTTTTGAAGACCCATTTTAGTAGAATGACTTTTGTTTTCAAAAGCAGATATGAATCAAAACTTAAAACTACACTCTAGCTACTGATGTGGAGGATTGATGATGATGTCATTCTGTAAAGAACAAAGCAAAACATTTAATAAAGTGTTTCTCCTTGAATATTATGATGGTATCATGTCTGTGAAAACAAAAGATTGATGTGAAGAAAATGCCGCTCTTAACTTGCTTGAAAAACCTTTTATGCACATATTTCTCCTATCTAAACCAAAAAGTTTCTTACATCACTATGTAAAGAACTTTAAGAGTGTGTGTTAGAATCGGGCCGGGCGCGGTGGCTCAAGCCTGTAATCCCAGCACTTTGGGAGGCCGAGGCGGGTGGATCACGAGGTCAAGAGATCGAGACCATCCTTGGTCAACATGGTGAAACCCCGTCTCTACTAAAAATACAAAAAAGTAGCTGGGCATGGTGGCACGTGCCTGTAATCCCAGCTACTCAGGAGGTTGAGGCAGGAGAATTGCCTGAACCCAGGAGGCGGAGGTTGCGGTGAGCCGAAATCGCGCCATTGCACTCCAGCCTGGGTAACAAGAGCGAAACTCCGTCTCAAAAAAAAAAAAAAAAAAAAGAGTGTGTGTTAGAATCATAAAACATAATTATTAATATTGATTAAATGCACATTATTAGTCTATACTTTCTAAAAGCACTTTACATTTATAATGTCACTTAATTCTTGTACTAGAACTCCACATTTGGTGTTTTAATAACTCCAGTTTAAAGATGAGGAAACTGAAAGACGAAAAGTTAAGTAATTAGTCCAAATTGAATAGGTAATAAGTGAAGCAGAGAGATGAAATAATTATCTATTATCTTATTAAAAATAGACTGTAAATGTGCATCATTCTATAAAAATTACTCTGGTAAAGAGCTTCTGGAAATAATAAAACCTGCATATTGTATAAGTTAGCATCAGAAAACATGACTAACTCCATATTCAACTCAGAATTTTCTATTCATCCCAAAACCCTTGTTCTGTGTTGGTTTCTTAAACTATTTTTCTGCTTAATTGATGACTCAATGACTTTTTTTTTTTTTTTAAAGAGATCTCTTCACTAAAAAAGATACTAAAGGCTTTACAAGGAATTCCCATTAAAATTTCAATCAATTTGTCCATTATTTTTATGCTTTTAGATTACATCTGTGCTTTATTTCATTACTTAAAAAGATTAGTGACTGCTACATGCTCTTTAATTAGTACCAATTATACAATCAATTAAAAGGTAGAAATTATAGAGAAGAATAACTCTTAAAGTCACTTTTCTTTACAATTGGAAAGGTAGATTTACAATAGAAGAACATACTGTACTACATAAATTTTCATCGTGTATTTTTTTATCCTGTTTTTTACGTGTGTCGACAGTATTTTAAAAAGTGTGCTCAATCCATTCAGCAATGGAACCAAACTACATTTCTAGCTTTGAATTATTGTGCTCTTGGAAGAAATTGAACACTTTTGTTTTGCACGGTAATCATTTGGGAAGAAACTTTTTAAGGTATCATACTATATAATCATGAATCATTTTATATTAAAAAATTGATTAACTAGTTTTTAGTGATTTATATAGGACTGCCTGGAAGTCACAAATAAACCAATCAAACATAATTGCAGATAAATTTCTTAAATCTAAATTGTAGATATATGCATGACTTTACCATGAACATTTGAAATTGTCTACGTTCCTTAAGTTCAGGTAACTTTAACTGCCTCAATTGCTATCTGCCTTTATTGTAAAGAAAAACATGAAACAAAAAGCATCATAATTTAAATGCCTAACTATCCAAATGCTTTCAACATTTTACTCAATGCATTGCTTTTTTTATTTTCCTGTAAATTTGCTGAAAGAGAAGCTGTAATAATGGAATTAAATGAAGACATGAAAAAATACCAAAGTCTCAGCGTTAAGAAATCAATGAAATCACATTAAAATCAAGTAGTAATTTGTCAAAAAGCTTTCTGCATATTAATGGTTAAAAAGGTTTGCCAAGCACATGTAACTTTTGAAGAGACTGCTTCAGTTGGCACAATATCCTCAGGAACAAATAATATAGAATATCATATATAGATGTCTTTCCGGGCTATTTCTGTGATATTTCAATGGAGACACTTCCTTCAGATAATACACATATATGCTACTGTGCTTGTAAAATTGCTGGTGGTAAGAGAGATTTGTATTTAGAATAGATACTATAAAAAGTATTAATAGTTTACAGAGATACATACAGAGTGTCTTTAAAGGATCAGAAGGTAATAGAAACCATATTCTTTGAGAAAATCTATGATTATCAAAAATGCAATTTTAATATTAATTTAGATTGTAAGACAAATTCATCACAATTGCACAAATATATGAAATGAATTAACATTATTCAAAAAATACTAGTAAAATATTTTAAATGGAGAACAACATATAGTTCATAAATAAATCAATATGTCAAAGCTGAAGTAGAAATTTTTCCTATAATGAAATATTTTTGAAAACATAGGAATTACAGAATATTAGATGTGGCATTATTTATTTGTGATTTGCACATTACAACTACTATGTTTAAATATAAAATTGTATGACATTATTTAACTGCATTACAAAACTGTTTATTCATTCTCTGTAAATAAATGGAATATATGAGTAAGTAACGATAAATATTTTCACTCAGTTTTTTTTATTTGATGTTTTTCATCTTAGTTTTTTGAAAAATATAGTATTCAAATTACTGGTTTATTTCACAAAGTAATGGTCTAGTACCTCTTTGTTCATCCGTATTTGATCTCCAGTTTTTACCACAACTGTATTTTATGTGCTCCCATAGTTTTATTTAGGGACCTATAACTGGACTGTGATGAATATTTCACATAATCTCTTCTCCCTTAACTCTATGAGACTCACAAATTTAAATTTGATTCTGTGAATATCTACTCTATATATGTTTCAATGAAATATATTGGGCTCTGTACTACTAACTCAGAGAATTTTGCTTTGCTTTTGTTCATTACGATTTTCCAAAATGATAAGGTTCAATAAAGCATTATTGAAGCAAATAATTGGAGCTATTTCTCCTCAAAGTCTGTATCTGAAGTAACTAAGATATATGAGGGACATCCTGTTCCATTCACCTGCGTAGTATCTGTTGTCTAGTTTTCCTAGAGTCAAGCATTAACTTTTCCTTCTAGTGTCCAGTTTCCCTGTATGGCTTGCCACTGAAAGCAGGTGTCAAACATTACTTTAGTCTCTACATTTTCATTCGTGAATAAAGGGCATTGAATCTATAAAATAACTGATACTGTATTTCACTTTATGGTAAAAGTGAAAATTATATTAATTTGTACTTTAGGTTGAAGCATATAGAAAAGGTGCACCTTGATGAAGTAATTATAACTTGTTCTAGAGCAAGAGTTGCCAGAAAGTCAAAGCCTCAATCAATAACCATACAACTGCCCATGATTAACCCCAAGTCTTAAACAAACAGAAAAAAAAAAAGTGAGAGAGAGTATTATTGTGTATTTTAAAATCTCAAAATTATGCAAAAATTCAAAAGATAGGTTTACTAGGAGAGATCTCCAGTACTAAGAGCAGAGAGTTCTACATTGAGTACTATTTATATCACCCCATTTGATTATTCCAGAAATACTCTACAGTACAATTAATTTGCAGAAATAGAAACATTAAGTGATTTCTTTGAGGGTCCTGTCTTAGAAAGAAAATGATTTCAGCCTGGAGAAGAACCAAAGTCCTCTAACTTTAAATCAAAATACTGTGTTCAACAGTTGAATGCATGATGAGAAAAGTTGGGTGTAAGTTGCTTTTAACTCCAATTTTATTTTTTTATACAATCAAATATTTTTCATCTACTTCCTGTGTAAAAACATAAGTTAGCTCCTATGACCCCCAGTTACAATATTCCTCGGATTTGTGCACTAATGTATATTCAGAGACACTACGGATATTCCCAAAGCCACTGCATTTTCCCTAGATTCTGCCTTGGCACATAGTAGTTGCACAACAGACATTTATTTTGTTACTAAATGAACTTTCCATGACTGTATTTGGGAGTAATTATTTCAACTACCAGCATTGCTCCAAAGATGGTTTATTAAAATGATAAAAGTAATATGAACAGTTGTGATAGGCAAAGTTTCTCTTGAAGAGGTGCAACATATGTGTGATACATACTATGTATAACATCTATATATCTATCTTCTTAAAGATAAATCTGTTAATTATAAAATGTGTTATATCTAAAGTTGTCTAAGGAGTTGGAATGTGTAATATAAGTTTCTAGAAGCTTAAACTTTTAGTTAACATATACGCATAAGAAAATAACATGCCAATATTTCTCAATGACTTTTTAATGATCCTTAGACAGCAAGGTCACAATTTAGTATTGTTTGTGAAATATCTCCAACAGTTTCTTTTTGGGAACTGCATATAAAACTCAGAACTCCTTTTTTCCCCCCCAAAACAGAGTCTTGTTCTGTCACCCAGGCTTAAGTGACCTGTGAATGACACATACCTGACTCGAATCTCATCTTGTATCCTGTACAAATGTTGTCCTTATAACTTCTTGTTGTTTCATATGCTTACATATAATTCTATTACCCTATATAGTGATTAATATGTGTGTATATAGAAATTCATATTGATACATTCTATTGGTTCTGGAATTGTATAAAACAAGTATCATACTCTGTGTAGTTTTTCTGAATTTCATCTTTGCATTCAACATTATGTTTCCATGATTTATCTGTTATCATATGCATCATAATATTTGTTTACACTCTTAAATAATATTCTATAATGCTAAAGATTGAATGTTTATGTCCCCCCAAAGTTCATATGTTGAAGCCTAATTCCCAAGGTGATGGTGTTTACAGGTGGGACTTTCAGAGACAGATAAGTAAGTCGTGAGCATAGAGCACTCATGAATAGAATCAGTGCCCTTAGAAGAGAAAGAGACTGCAGTTATCTCTGTGTGTGTCTTTGTCTTTCTCCCTCTCTTCAGGCTATGTAAGGATACGATGAGAAGGCAGCTGTCTCCAGACACACGATCTGCTAGTGTTTTGAAGTTGGAATTCCCAGCCTCTAAAACTTTGAGAAATAAATGTCTTTTCAGTCTCCCAGTCTATGTTATTCTTACTCTAGCAGCACATAGCGACTATGACATATTGTGTGAAGATACCAACATCTCATTTATCGATTTTTTTCATCAGTGGACATCGGGTTGGATTCGAGTTTTGTTGTTAAAATCAACGCTGCTATGAACATTCTTATATATGGTCTTCTGGTCAACTGCTGAAATATTTTGTCATGCGTATAAACATGGAGTGTAATTTTTAGGCATGAGTATGGATGGGGTGCTCAACTTTAGAAGATAATGCTGAATTTTATACTAGAAAGTTGTGTCAGTTAGCACTTTCATTACCAAAACTAGGAGATTTCATTGGTGCAATACTTCTCAAGTATTTGATGTTGTCCGATTATTATTATTATTATTTGCCATTCCTAAGAGTGTAAAATGAAATTTCATTGTGGTCAAATATTGTTCTTGTTAATCATGAAACTGATGATACTGAGCATCTCTTTTTATGGTGATCTTTGTTTTTTATTTTCCTACTGGGGAATGACTGCATATATTTGCTCATTTTTCTATAGGGTTACATAGTAAATTGTTTCAGAAATGACCCCAGTCATTTGTCTCATCCCAAAGGTCCTTTATCAATTCTACACTCAAGTTAGGGTCTGTATTTCTTCCCGTTGACTTTGAACTGGCCCTGTGACTTGATTTGACAAATAGAATGATTACAGAAGTGATCCTGTGTGACTTCTGGGCCTAGACTTAGAAAGTTTTTAGTACTTCTATTTTCACTTTTGCAAAGCCTGAGCCATCAGCCAAATAAAGAATCCTGACAAACAAGCTAGATGAAGAGGTCATATGGAGATAAGACCTGAAATATGTGACCACATGTTCTCACTTATAAGTGGGAGCTAAATGGTAAGAACTTAGAAAGAAGGAAACAACAGATTTTGAGGTCTGCCTAAGCAGGGAGGGTGAAAGGAGGAGGAGGAGGAGGAGGAGGAGGAGGAGGAGGAGGAGGAGGAGGAGGAGGAGCAGGAGGAGGAGCAGGAGGAGGAGCAGAAAAGGTAACTACTGGGTACTGTGCTTGATACCCGGGTGGTGAAATAATATGTACAACAACCCCTGTGACATGTGTTTACCTATGTAACAAACTTTCACATGCACCCCCAAACCTAAAATAAAAGTTCAAAAAAAAAAAAAAAAAAAGAGTCCTACTCCTTCTTAAGCATTTGACCACTCCAGAGCAGTTCCAGAAATGACCCCAGTCATTTTTCTCATTCCAAAGGTCCTTTATCATGTCATTTTGGACTTTTCTGCCTTTGTCTGCCCGTCACATGGATACATTGTAGCCCAGAGACAAGTTGTTTGCATTACCTAAATTGCAGATCCATTAAAAAGAAATGGTTCCTGTTTTAATCCAATAAATGCTGGGGTGGTTTGTTACATAGCAACAGATTATGAGAACATACTGTTTTCTTATTATACATTCTTTACATTTTTCATGCCAGTATTTTAGTTATATGAACTACAAATATTTTCCCCAGTATATACAGGTATTGATCGACTTACAACCTATGCAACTTATGATCATTCGACTTTACGACCACAATCGCTAGCCACGACTGCTCCACGTCTGGCAGCGCAAACATTGCCCAGCTGGGCGTACGACAGTGCGGACCAGCTTCCGGCAGCACTACCATCTCCGCGTGCACCATTTCAACTGTTATCCCAGACTCGGTACAGCAATTTGTGTTTTGCGTCTTGGATGTTTTTCATCAAACCCCTCCCAAGATGTCTACCAAGAGGAAATTGTCTTTGTCTACGCCTGAGCCTGCCAAGAAGGAAAAAAGGCCATCGATCTCGACACGAAAATGAAGGTAATTAAGCAGTACGAAGGAGGAAAGAAAGTGAATGTGATCGCACGTGATACGAAGTTATCACACTCGACTGTGTCGACGATTTTGAAAGATAAAGAACTGGTGAAGCTGTGAAAGGTTCTGCACCCAAGCGATCAACAGTTATAACAAAGCAATGAAGCGGGCCCATAATGAAAGAAAATTATAAAATATTACTTAAAGATTTTTATAACATCATTTCACACTAATGTACTTATAGCCTACTCAACTTACAACCAAATCGTGTTACGACTGGTCTGTCGGAACCAATCATGGTCGTAGGTCAAGCACTAGCTGTAGCTTGATTTTTAACTCTTTAACATATCTTTGGATGAATAGAGAAGTTTTTGAACTTAATATACCCACATATACAATGTTGACTCTTTAATAGTGAACACTTTTGCAGACTTTCGAAAACCTACCACTTCTCAATATCAAAAATATATTCATCTATGTTTTCTTTCAAACATTTTAAAGCTTTCTCTGTGGTATGTCAAGTTTTCAGCCATCTGGGTTTCAATTATGGATGTGTTTTGATGGAGGAATTCAATATCATTTTTCTGTCCATATGGATAACAAATTTTTGCTGCTCATTCTGCCACCTCAGCCCTAAATCAAAGTGGCATATTTGTGTAGATCTATTTTGAGGTTCACTATCTTGTTCTGTATGTCAATTTGCCCAACTTTGTACACTTTTTACACTGTCAGAATTGCTGTAACTTAAAATAAGCCTTGGGTTTTAGCAAAGGCATTTCTTCTACATTTTCCTTCTTGAGAGAGGTTTAAACTATTTACAATCATTTGTTACTTTATGTAAATTTTAGAATATTGAATCTGTAGATAAGTTTAGATTGATCTGTAAGAAAAGTAATGATATATTTATGATATTCATTCTACCTATTGTTATGGGGTATATCTCATTATTTTAGAGTTTTGATTCTTTAGATAAATTTTATAATTTTCTATGCACAGATCTTGCACATTTAGTACAGTAATTTCTAGATGCTTTTAACTTTTCTTGCTATTTAATTTTCTAAATATTGCTTGTAAGCATTTTAACTTGCTTATGGATCAATCTGCTTATTATTCTTCCTTCAGTCCACCTTATTATTTATCTTGCTTTTGCTAATACTGTTATATCTGTAGCATCTTCCTCTCACTCATACTTTTAAACAATCATATCAATGGCAAGTGATGACTATTTGCTGTCTCTATAATACTCATGCTTGTATATTTTTCTTTAACACTTGCCTCCTATAATGTTGAATATACATAGTGTTAATGGGCTTCCCTTGATTATGAAGGAGATACCTCTTTCAATACTCAGAGTTATGTTTATTGAAAACATTTTAACTTTATGTTTAGTAGGTTAAATAATTTTGAATGTATTCCAAATATCCTAAGGACTTCTGTCTAAGCATTTTTTAAAAGAATAGGCATCAAATTGTATCAATTTTTTTAACAGAATGAGACAATCCTTTTTATAATTTAGCAATTGCCTCCACCATCTATTGATTTTCTTTATTGTAACAAAGTTATTTTTTATTTCTAGAAGCTTCAATTACAGTTTTATTTCCAAATGTTTTTCTAACATTTCCCTTGTGGAATGCTTTATGTAGAAACTGCATAAATTGTTTATTTAAACATTTTATACATATTCTGTATTCTGTGATTGATACTCAAAATATAAATAATCCTTAGGATTAAAATCTGTTGCATATTGCTTCTTCAGAACTAAGTATTGATGGGATTCTTGAGTGTTTAATAATCTCTGATTGTGAATTTATTGCTTCATCTACTGGTTCTGGCTTCTGTATTGAAGCTTTTCTCCAGAAAATGTTTGCTTCTAACATTGACTCTTAAGTAGTTATCTCAGGTTCAGGTTTTTTACCTTGTTGTTTTCCAAAGTTTAGTAGCCCCATTCAAATTGTCAGGTATTGTGCTTGCAGCAATGACACTCCTCCTGGATGCTTATGGGTCCTAAAGGGCTTCCTATAGCTCTCTGCACCTTCATTACTCAGGCCTGGATCCCCAACGTATTTTTTCTTTTCTGACTGGCTTGTCTCTTTTCATACTACCCTAGGGTCTGTGATGCTTCCAACTCAGATCACCTTTGTATAATTGGAGACATTCTTTAATTTTATACTTTAAATTCATTTGTAAAGGCTGATGGGTATTCTTAATTAAAGGGAATTGAATGGGCAGTATTTAAGAGTAGAACTGCCAGTATAGTCTGAAAATGCACAATTGTAGCAAGGTGTTATGCATCTTATGTTTAAAGCTTAAAACAAGAACTCTCCCTCCCACAGCCCACCTTCCCCGCCCTCCGACACTGATACCATCAGGCCACTGAGGGCAGTCAATGGGACTCAGGTCTTAGTAGTTACTGCACAGATCTTAACTGACAGAATTTCCATGATGATGAATGCAAATGGGATTTTGGAGGCAGGGAGAAAAAGGGAAGATGGTTGTCTACACAGTGATATTAACATTGTGTCTAGAAGTACTATATGACATTTCAGCTCACATTTTGTTGGCCATAGACAATCACACAGGAATAGTTTAATTAAAGTAGCTGGAATATTTCTCCTTTATGAATGGTAATACTACATATCTATGACTAGTTCTAATGGGTAGAATATTCTTCACTTCTATCAAAAAAATTTGTTTCTCACTCAGGTATAATATGTTTACTCCTCCCAAGGTAGGCAACCCAAAAGTCCAACACAATAACCATCATGCCCTATGATCTGGCCTTTATGATAATCTTAGATCTGGCCTCTGCCTTCAGATCTATGTGTCAAGAAGACAAGTAATATACTCCACAAACTCATAAAAGGAGGTAGGTTTGGGACAAGAGAACTGCCATAAACACTCACATTTTGGAAGGGAAGGATTAGAACCATACAGTCTCCATTCCCAGGATGTGAGTTCCTACATCTCACATCCTGGAAATGGAGAATGTTTTTAGATTAGGCTAAGATTTTGCTCGCAGAAAGTAGTTTCTTAGTTCATTGTCTACATCAGCCTGTCATCATCCAGTTTCTTTGTTTTCTTTTTAATTACCTTCTTGCAGGTTAAGCAGCCTTCTCAAGCCCCATTCCTGCACATAGAATACAGGGGAGTCATGGGAGGGCTTTAAGTACTGAAGAATACAGGGGAGTCTTGGGAGGGCTGTAAGTACTGAACAATTGTTGCTTTTAAAATTTTTCATTTAGCAGACAAATGTTTCAGGAACTTGATAGGCTGCTTTTTTATTTGACTCTCCATTCCATGTGCTAAAAATCACGGCCCCAATTTTTTGGAGACATAACTAAGTATATGATTAAACTGAATGTGTTCTTCCCCCAAAATGTATATGTTGAGATCCTAAACTACAGTATCATGGTATTTGGAAGTGGGCCCTTTGGAAGGTAATTTGGTTATGAGGTTGGAGCTCTCATGAATGGAATTAGCATCCTTATAAGAGACACTAAGGAGAGCTTTGCCCTCTTCCAGCCACGTAAGGATACAATGAGAAGCAAGAGTCTGAAACCAGGAAGAGGACCCTCTCCCAAACCCAACCTTGTCAGCATCTTGACCTCTGACTTCCAGCCTCTAGAACTGTGGGAAATAAAGTTGTGTTGCTTATAAGCCACCCAAATGTATGACACTTAGTTGCAAAAGCCCAAACTAAGGTACTGAGTAATGAGTTGCAAAAGCCCAAACTAAAGTACTGAGTTTTGTATAACATGAGCATATCAGTTCTCCACAGAAAAGCCATGCTTTATACAAGTTGCCTCTTTTAACCTCTACATCTTGATGTCTGTTTTCATAATAGCTAATAATTTTCTGAACTCATTTTTTTTATAATAACTTGTCTAATGCAGCTGACAGTTCACAACTTTCACTCTTAAATTCCCTTTTCCACCCTTTGAATCCAGCAGATCATTTGTTTTAGTAAATAATATCTTAATAGTATGCATCCACACCCATTTGTTTATATATTGTCTATAGTTCTTTTCTTGCTGTAACAGCAGAGTTGAGTAGTTGTAATAGAGAACGTATTTACCACAAACCCAGAATATTTTACTACCTGCCCCTTTATAAAAAATATTTGCCAACTCTTGATCTAGAAGCAAAAGCTTATTATATTCAAGTGGTTTACCAAATTTTTGCTACTACATAACATAAATTATCCAAAAGCATCTAACACCAATAACTTCCAACCTCCAATAACATTTATCTCAGTATCCTGGCTGGCTTCAGATTACCACAACCAGGTAGCAGAATGCAGTGCAATAACAATATTATTGCTAAGTACAGCTTAGGAATATAGTTGTGTATTAAATGATCATAAAGTTATATGGAATTTTCAATCAAAACCACAAAAGGCATTAAAATGTGTAGTAAAATAGGAATAAAGAAAGAACAAGGGCAGCAAATAAAACAGTAAAAAATATGGTAGATATTAATCCAACATTATCAAAATTATTTTAAATTTCAACGGCCTAAATTAAAATATGGAGATTGCTAGTGTATTTTTAAAAACCAAACTATATTTTTTCTACAAGAAAGCCACTCTAAGTACAAAGAAACAGAGATCAAAATGTAAGAAATACAGAAAAATATATTATGTTAACACAAATCAAAAGAAAGTATGAATAGTTGTATTAATTTCAAATAGCACAGAATTCAGAGCTAGTTAAGTTCTTAGCAATAAAAAGGGGCCTTACATAACTGTAAAAGGGCCAATACTCCAGGGAGACATAACAATCTTTAATGTGTAGCTGCCTAAAGACAGATCACCGAAGTACATGATGGCAAAACTGATACAACTGCCAAAAGAAATAGATGTACACACTATTTAGTAGGAGACTTTAGTACCTGTTCAGCAGAAATATAAAAAGCTAACAGAAAAACAGCAAAGGCACAATTAACAATATCATCAATCCACTGGATATGATTTGAAATCTGCAGACTATATCATCCAACATCAGCAGGTTACACATTTTTCTCAAGCTCATATGGAACATTCACCAAGGCGGGCCACAGTCTGGGCCATAAAACACACCTTAGCCAATTTCAAACAATGAAAATCCAACAGTGTCTGCTCTCTTATTACAATGGGATTAGACTAGAGATCAATAACAGGAAGGTAGCTAGGAAAATACGAGACACTTAAAGATTAAATGACACACGTCTCAATATAACATGGATCAAAAAAGACAAATTTCTAAAATAAGACATCTAAAGATGAATTTCTAAAATATTTAACTAAATAGAAATAAAAGTGTAACAAAATTTGTAGGATCCAATAAAAGTGCTTACAATGAAATTTATATAAGCACTGGATGCATATATTAGAAAATAAAGATCTAAAAGCAACCATCTAAACTTCTGCATTAAAAAAATTGGAAAAAGTAGGCTAAATTAAATCTGAAGTAAGGAAAGAAAAAGAAAAAAATTAGGAAAATAAGGAAATTATGGTGAGATAAGAAGACACAAATTGCTAATATTAGAAATGAGTGACGTGACATCACTACAGATCTTACATTCAATGGATAATAGAAGAATATTATGTACAATTCTATGCCCACAAATCTGATAACCTAGAAAAATAGACCAATTACCTGAAATACGCAGTCTGCCAAAATTCACAGGAAAAGAAACAGACATTTTCAATAGGTCTTTTTTTTTTTAAAGAAATTGCATGAGTAATTAATAATCTTCCAAAACAGAAAGTACTTTGTCCAAATAGTTTCACTGGTTAATTGTGCCCCAAATTTAAAAACGTAAATTATAACACTTTTAAACAAACTCCTTCAGGAAATAGAAGTAGAAGAATATTTTCTAACTCATTCTGTGAGGCCAGAATTATGTGAATAGCAAAACTAGACAAAAACCAGTATAAGAAACTAAAACTATAAACCAATGTTCCTAAGGAACATAGATGCAAATCTCTACAACAAAATATTAGCAAATCAAATTTAACAATGTATGCAAAGAGTTACAATAATGATAAAGTGAGATTTATCTTAGGTATACAAAGCTTATTTAATACTTGAAAATAAGTTAATGCAGTTATAGCAACAGGCTAAAAAATAAAAATTACAAGATCATATTAATAGATGAAAAAAGCAACTGATGAAATCTAACACTCATTTAAAACAAAAGCTCTTTACAAACTACAACAAGAAGGATACGTCCTGAACTTGACAAATATCATCTAAAAAAATTTACTAACATCACACTTAAAGGTAAGAAACTAGAATCTTTCCTGCTAAGATGGGGCAAAGCAAGGAAGTGCCCACTCACCACTACTTTTCAATATTATACTGGAGGTCCTAGTTAATGTAATAATGATACAGGAGGTAGAAAAAAAATATTTAGGCAGATAGTGAAGGCAAAAAAGTCCTCAGCAGAATTTCTGTACTAAGAAAAGGCAGTCCCCAAAATAATTTCTTTTCTAGCAAGGAGCAACCTGAAAAATTGAGCTACAAGCATAGCTAAGAAAGCTGGAGCTTGCATATGGGAATGCTGGCAGCTCTACCAATAGAAAAGATTAAATTAAATTAGCAGGAAGTCAATGGGGGACACGCATGTCCAACATGGAGTTTCCATCTTCATTTTCTTTGCGACCATATGTACAGTGAGAAGGAAATGGGCAACAGGTGTAGCTCGGGCAGAGAATCCACCTGCATAATAAATCTTAGGTTGGGGGCTACTAGAGATTCATGCCCTATGCAAATTGCACACCTAGTCCAGCCGGTTTTTTAGCACCTAATGTAGTCAGACAGCACCTCCTTAAGAGCTTATCTATAAAATGCCCTGTATTTCACTGCAGATCCAGCAACCTATTTTTCCAGGAGCCCTCTCTGTAGCAGAGAGCTATTCTCTTTCTTTTGCCTATTAAACTTCTGTTCCTCATCTCATTCTTGTGTGTCCATATCCTTGATCTTCGTGGCCATGAGAAAGTGAACCTCGGGTATCAACCAGACAATGATACTATTACCATGAGACAAGGAAAGAAAAAGGAATGCAGATTGGGAAGAAAATACAGATTTGTCTTTGTTATCTGATGACACAATCATCTATATAAAATATGTGAAAGAATCAACATAAGAATTCTTGGATTAATAAGCAATTATACTAAGTTTGCAGGATGCAATAATAATATGCAAATGCCAATAACTTTCCTATATACCAACAAAGATGAAGTAGAATTTTAAGTAAAAAAATACATCATTATTTATGTTAACACTTCAAAAATGAAATACATTGACTTAAGTCTAATAATATATGTACAAGATCTGTATGAAGAAAACCACACAACTCCGATGGAAAAAATCAAAGAACTGAATTAATACATTGTTTATTGATAGAGAGAGTCAATATTTTCAAGAGGTCAGTTCTTTCTAACTCATGTATCAATTCAATACAATCCCAATCAAAATTCCACCAACTTATTTTGTGGATGTTGAAAGACTGATTCTAATGTTTATATGGAGAGGCAAATGACCCAGAAAAGTCAATTCAGTATTGAAGGAGAATAACAAAGTCCTAGGACTAACACTGTCCTAATACAAGACTTACTATAAAACGCAATAATTAAGATAGTGAGCTACTGGCAAAAGGATAAACAAATACAAAAATGATACAGAATAAGAAGTCCAGAAATACACCCACATAAATTTGACATCCTTGAAAAAGAACAGCAATACACTGAAAAAAATATAATCTTATCAATAAATTTTGCTAGAACTGGACATCTACATGCAAAAAAGTGAAGCTAGACACAGATCTTAAGCTCTTCGCAAAAATTAACTCGAAATGCAACATAGGCCTAAATGTAAACTTAAAAATATAAAACACCTAGAAGATAGTATAGGAGAAAGCCTAAATGATCCTGAATATGGCAATGACTTTGGACACAACACCCAAAAAATTATCTATGAGAGAAATTTTATTGATGATTTATACTTTATAAAAATTAGAAACTTCTGCTCTATGAAGGACAATAACAAGATAATGAAAAGACAAGCCACAGACTGGGGGAAAGGATTTGCAAAATACGTATCTTGCAGTGAGCAGAGATTGTGCCTTTGCACTCTAGCCTGGGAGACAAGAGCAAAACTCCATCTCAAAAAAAAAAAAAACAAAAAAAAAACAGCTTTTCAAAATACAAAAATTTCTTACAACTTAACAACAAGAATATTAACGACTCCATTAAAATATGTCCAAAACTTTAAGAGACACTGCACTGAAGAAGATATACACACAATGAACAAGTAACTGACTATTGGGTACTATGCTTATTATCTAGGTCACTAAATAAACTGACTACCAAACTTCTGTAACACAAATTTTATTTATATAACAAATCTGCATTTACACTCCTGAACCTAAAATAAGTTTGTTTCTTTTTTTAAGTTATTCAACGCCACATCTAATTAGGGAATTACAAATTTAAATACTAATGAGACACTCTTCTACATCTATTAAAATGGCCAAAAAAAAAAAAAGACAGCACCAAATAACGTGTATGTTGTGGAGCAACAGAAGTTCTCATTCATTGCTGATGGGAATGCAAATGCAAAGTGGACACTTTGAAAGACAATTTGGCAATTTCTTACAAAACTGAACATACTTCTACCATATGATCCAGCAAATGCACTTCTTGATATTTACCCAAAGAAGTTGATAATTATGTCTACACAAAAACCTGCACACATATGTGCATAGCAAATTTAATTATAATTGCTAAAACTTGGAAGCAACTGAAATGCTCTTCAGTGGGTGAATGCATAAACAAACTGTGGTACATGCAGACACTGGAATATTTTTTAGTGCTTAAAAATGTATTATCAAGCTATGGAAACACATGGAGGAACTTTAAATATATATTACTGTAGGACAGAAGACAATCTGGAAAGGCTGTATTTGTATGATTTCAACTATCTGACATTCTCGAAAAGGCAAAACTATAGAAATAGTAAACAGATCAGTGATTGCCAGGGATTAGAGAAAATAATTAGATGAATAGGCAAAGCACAATTTTTATACAGTGAAACTATTCAGCATAATACTGAAGTGGTGGATACATGTCATTCATTGTCCATTTCTCCAAATGCCAATCAGGTTCCTATACACCAACAATAAAAAAGTGAAATTTTAAGCTAAAAATGCACTACTATTTATGTTAACATCCCTAAATTGAAATATATTGCTATAAATAGAATACGTACAAAAGCTCTGTGCAGAAACCTCATATAGCTGTATTGTACAACACCAGGAGTGAACCCTAATGTAAACTATAAACTCTGGATCATAATATTATTCAGCGTAGGTTCAGTGATTGTAATAAATGTACTCTTTTGTTGGATGTTGATAGTGAGGGAAGTTATGTGTAGGAGAATAGGGGAGGTCAGAAACTCTGCCCCTTTTGCTTAATTTTTTGCTGTTAATCTAAAACTGCTCTAAAAACAAAATTAATTTTAAAAAAGCAGACATATACATACATACATACATGTATGTAAAAAGCAGACATACATACACACATGTATGATAAATATATCATACATATTTTAAGAAGCAGACATGATATTTTAAGAACATACATACATGTATGATAAATATAATAAAGGGTAAATATTGACTCTAGGTGTTCTAATAAATGCTATTTTTTTTATTAGCTACTGTCATTTATAGGGGATGGGATACAATGAAAGTATTACTAGAACTAAAATTAAATTGTGAATATAATCCAAAATAGAATCAACCTAAATTGGGGTTACTACTGAGGTTAGAGAAAATATCTCCATTGAATTTAAAGTTCACTATTGTGTAAATTATAAAACATCAAAAGTTCTTTTTTTTTTTTTTTTGGCTGTAATTGCTCATGACATCTGTTTATCTGTCACTTCATTTTAGTTTTTTAAAATTTAATGTTTTTATTGCAGTTTAGGTTTTGGGGTACATGTGAAGAACAGGTAAGACTGTTGCATAGGGACACACATGGCAGCAGGATTTGCTGCCTTCCTCCCCATCACACATATCTGGCATTTCTCCCCATGCTATCCCTCCCCAACTCCCCACTCCCCGTCTCTCCCCTATCTCCCCCCGACAGATCTCAGTGTGTGATGCTCCCCTCCCTGTGTCCATGTGTTCTCATTGTTCAACACACCCCTATGAGTGAGAACATGCAGTGTTTGATTTTCTTGTGTCAGTTTGCTGAGAATGTTGGTTTCCAGGTTCATCCATGTCCCTACAAAGAATACAAACTCATTGTTTTTCTTATGGCTGCATAGTATTCCATGGTGTATAAGTGCCACATTTTCCCTGTCCAGTCTATCATCAGTGGGCATTTGGGTTAGTTCCAAGTCTTTACTATTGTAAACAGTGCTGCAATGAACATTCGTGTGCATGTGTCCTTGTAGTAGAATGATTTATAATCCTTTGGATATATACCCAGTAATGGGATTGCTGGGTAAAATGGAACTTCTATTTCTAGGTCCTTGAGAAATCGCCACCCTGTCTTCCACAATGGTTGAACTAATTTACACTCCCACCAACAGTGTAATAGTGTTCCTATTTCTCCACATCCTCTCCAGCATCTGTTGTCTCCAGATTTTTTAATGATTGCCATTCTAACTTGCATGAGATGGTATCGCAATGTCGTTTTGATCTGCATTTCTCTAATGACCAGTGATGATGAGCATTTTTTCATGTTTGTTAGCCTCATGTATGTCTTCTTTGGTAAAGTGTCTATTCATATCCTTCGCCCACTTTTGAATAGGCTTGTTTGTTTCTTCCTTGTAAATTCATTTTAGTTCTTTGTAGATTCTGGATATCAGCCCTTTGTCAGATGGGTAGACTGCAAAAATTTTTCCCATTCTGTTGGTTGCCGATTCACTCTAATGACTGTTTCTTTTGCTGTGCAGAAGCTGTGGAGTTTGATTAGGTCCCATTTGTCTATTTTGGCTTTTGTTGCCAGTGCTTTTGTTGTTTTGGTCATGAAGTCCTTGCCTATGCCCATGTCCTGAATCGTTTTGCCTAGATTTTCTTCTAAGGTTTTTATGGTGTTAGGTCTTATGTTTAAGTCTTTTATCCATCTGGAGTTAATTTTAGTGTAAGGTTCAGGAAGGGGTCTAGTTTCTGCTTTCTGCACATGGCTAGCCAGTTTTCCCAACATCATTTATTAAACAGGGAATTCTTTCCCCATTGCTTGTTTTTGTCAGGCTTGTCAAAGATCAGATGGTTGTAGATGTGTGGTGTTTCCTCCAAGGCCTCTGTTCTGTTCCATTGGTCTGTATCTCTGTTTTTGTACCAGTACCATGCTGTTTTGGTTACCATAGCTTTACAGTATAGTTTGAAGTCAGGTAGCGTGATGCCTCCAGCTTTGTTCTTTTTTCTTAGGATTGTCTTGGCAATATGGGGTCTGTTTTGGTTCCATATAAAATGTAGAGTAGTTTCTTTCTACTTTTGTGAAGAAAGTCAATGGTAGCTTGAGGGAGATAGCATCAAATCTATAAATTACTTTGGGCAGGATGGCCATTGTTACAATAGTGATTCTTTCTACCCATAAACATGGAATGTTTTTCCATTTTTTGTGTGTTCTGTCTTATTTCCTTGAGCAGTGGTTTATAGTTCTTGAAGAGGGTCCTTCACATCTCTTATAAGTTGTATTCCTAGGTATTTAATTCTCTTTGTAGCAATTGTTAATGGGAGTTTGCTCATTATTTGGCTCTCTGTCTGTTATTGGTGTATAGGAATGCTTGTGATTTTTGCACACTGATTTTGTATCCTGAGATTAATGAAGTTGCCTATCAGCTTAAGAAGATTTCGGGCTGAGACAATGGGGTTTTCTAAATATAACATCATATCACCTGCAAACAGAGACAATTTGACTTCCTCACTTCCTATTTGAATATGCTTTATTTCTTTCTTTTGCTTGATTGCTCTGGCCAGAACTTCTACTACTGTGTTGAACAGGATGGTGAGAGAGGGCATCTTTTTCATGTGTCAGTTTTCAAAAGGAACGCTACAATATGATATTTGCTGGGGATTTGACATAAATATTTCTTATTATTTTTAGATATGTTCCATCAATACCTAGTTTTTTTTTAGAGTTTTTAGCATGAAGGGATGTTGTATTTTATCAAAGCCCTTTTCTGCATCTATTGAGGTAATCATGTGGTTCTTGTCATTGGTTTTGTTTATGTGATGGATTACATTTACTGATTTGTGTATGTTGAACAAGACTTGCATCCAGGTATGAAGCCGACTTGTGGTGAATAAGCTTTTTCATGTGCTGCTGGATTCAGTTTGCCAATCTTTTATTGAGGTTTTTTGCACTGATGTTCATCAGGGATATTGGCCTGAAATTTTCTTTTTTAATTGTGTCTCTGCCACATTTTGGTAACAAGATAATGCTGCCTTATATATACAACATACCAGAATATCTGTGACACAGCTAAGGCAGTGTTAAGAGGAAAATTTATAGCCTATGTTCACATCAAAATGTTAGAAAGATCTCAAGTTAACAACCTAACATCTCAACTAAAAGAACCAGAGAACCAAAAACAAACCAGTGCTGAAGTTAGCAGACGACAAGAGTTAACTAAAATCAGAGCTGAACTGAAGGAGACTGAGACACAAAATAAACATTCAGAAGATCAATGAATCCAGGAGCAGTTTTTTTTTAATAAAAACATTATTCAAATGGATAGACTGCTAGTTAGACTAATAAAAGAGAGAAGATTCAAATAAATATAATGAGAAACAGCAAGGGGGATGTTACCACTGACCTGACAGAAATACAAATAACCGTCAGAGAATATTATGAATATCCTCTATGAATATAAGTTAGAAAATCTAGAAGAAATGGATAAATTTCTGGACACATATACCCTCTCAAGACTGAACCATGAAGAAATTGAGTCCCTGAACAGACCAATAATGAGCTCTGAAATTGAGTTACTAATAAATAGCCTACCAACCACAAAAAGTTTAGAGCCGGACAGATTCACAGCTGAATTCTACCAGATGTACAAAGATAAGCTGGTACTGTTGCTAATAAAATGATTACAAAAAATTGAGGAGAAGGGAATCTTCAATTTCTGAGGAATCCCTAACTTATTTTATAAAGCCAGTATCATCCTGATATCTTATGTTGTCATAAACACAAATTTCTGAAAGTCTGTCATGACATATTACACCTCCTTTAGGGCTGGTGTATATGATAGAAGCTATAGGTTAATTAATAATCCAATTGAAGTCATTTTTATTAGAAAGGGTTTTTATTTATTATAACATTTCAAACAAATATATGTGCTCAATATTTAGGTGTCATTCAAAATGTAATATGTATCTCTTGTATTTTGCATGAGAACATTCTGTTATGCACGTAGAGGTGAGATAGTTTTTAGGTATTTATAACTGAACTGTGGATTTTAAATTAAGAATTATTTTAATAGAATATAAAGAAAAGGGTGCAGCAAAAAGAACCAGATGTTGGCCTTTCAATTAAGAAAACTGTAAGCCTCAACAAAATAACAAAGAAACAATAACCCCATTTCAACAAAGCAGCAAACAAAGCAAAAGCTGTAACAGATGCTGTTTTGAATATTATCAAACACTTTACAAAGAGGAAACTCCCTTGAAAGTTTACTAGTTAAAACATGCCAATTTTTGATTAATTCTGTTTCTTCCTCAGTGCTCAAGAACTCAAGCAGAACACCTTCTTGCCCCTGCAGTGTTAGAGGCAGAAGTAATGATCAAGTAATTTAAAAGAAATAAAATTCTGATTCCAGATGGCTATAGGGCAAACTATAAAACTTTTAAAGAAAGTTTAGCATACTCATTAAAAAAAGTCTTTCCTTACATATGATAGAACATTTTACAGCTGACATAGAAAAGAGTGCTTTCAACATAATCTCTAACACTTTCTGATTTCAGCCTGTATAGCAGGCTCAACAAGATTCTATTACAATTCTGGTGGAATGATCCACACACATTGCTGATACAAGTCAAGTGTCTGTCAGCGTACCATTCTGTGTGTGTGTGTGTGTATACACGTGTTTACACATGTGCATGTACCTGTTTAAGTGTTTAAGGTCCTAAATAAAGGTATGGTTACTCTCTGAAAGAAATGCACATTGAACAAATCTGTAAAATTATGGGGAATTTTTTGAACCTTAATATTTATATGTTGTTCTTTAAAGAAGGAAGGACCCTAAAGTCAAAATGAAAAACATATAAAAAATTACTATGAAATAAAAGTCACCTTTCAAATCAGAGAGGAAAGAATACTCAATAAACAATGTTGGAAAATGTTTAGAAAAGTGTATACATCAAATCCCTACCTCACACTATTTTACAAAGAATTCATAGGATATTAAAACCACAAATAGTTTTTAGATAATTTTTTTAATTAGAGAAATAATAGTAGAGCAAATGTGTGCTCTCAGAGTAGGAGAGGGTTTTTTCAAAAAGACATGAAAAACAAAAGCTATAATGGGAAATGAAATAAATTTAAACATGTCAAAACTATAAACCTCCTCATGAGAATAATTACTATTAACAGATTTTAAAGACTTGGCTCTGAATTAGAAAATACTTTTAATCTAATAGCTGAATAATATTAAAAATTTATAGACAGTAATATTGTCAAGGGAAATGTAAGCCCAGATTTAAACAGACATTTACAGAAGCAGAAACAGAAATGTATGCTAAATATATGAGAATATGTTTCATTCTATTAATTATTGGTCAAATCAATTTAAAACAGCAGTGAAACATTATTTACCATCAAAATGTCAAAAATTAGAAGTTAAAAAATACTATTTGTATGTATTGTGCCAAACCCCTATCAACTCCAGTGAAGATGACACCTGGTTCAAAGGAAAAACAAAACAAAAACAAAAACGAAAAAGACCTGGAGGCAGCAGACGAGATGCGGAGTTTTATGGAGAGCTTACATACAAGGCAGACAGTCCAGTGTTGGTGAGCTGAGCAGTATTACTGCATGGCCCAGTGGCAGTGGCTGAGCAGAGTACTACAGCCACTTGCAGGAGGCATGCCATTTGTATAGCATTTTCACTTAGCACCCTTTCCCTAACATCCTCTTGGTAAATGTATTAGGCCATTCTTGCATTGCTATGAAGGAATACCTGAGACTGGGTAATTTACATTAAAAAAAGAGCTAAAATTGGTTCACGGTTCCACAGGCTGCACAGAAAGCACAGTGGCATCTTCTGTTAAGGTAGCTTCCAACTGGGACAGAGGGAAATGGAGAACAGACAGATTATATGGCAAAAGCAGGAGCAAGAAAAAGTTGGGAGCACAGGAAGGTGCCACAGACTTTTAAATAACCAGATCTCCTGAGAACTCCCTCACTGTGGTGAAGACAACACTAACCCATGAAGGATCAACCCACATGACCCAAACACCTCCCACAAGCCCTACCTCCATCTTTGTGGATTAAAATTCAACTTGAGATTTGGGCAGGGACTAATAACTATATCAGCAACCTTTATTTAACCCAAAACTTGGGGCCTCTATACCCTCTACAGCTCATGTTCCATGGAACAGACCAGGCCTTAGACCTTCCTCATAGAAAAGGAACACATCTCAAGGTTGGCCACTCCCAATTCCCTAGCTTTGAACACACATTCAGGTGCATCTGCTATATAAGGTCATTCTCAGGGTACGCTTAAGTCATTGCTATCAGTTACATCTATCATACAGTATATATAAGGGAACAAGAGGAAATTTTACATGTAGCTTATAGGCTTATACATTGTTATAGTTATTTTGGAGGATTTATCTTATTTGCATAAAACTGAGAAAAATAAACACATTATGGAATAGAAAGTCTTTTACTGGGATCTACACTAGAGAAAATGAACACTTGCACAATATTTGTGCAAAGTTGCTCATTGCAGTATATTTCCTAATCATGACAAACCTGGAAACAATCTAAATGTCCCTAAATTGAGGAAGTGTGGTATAAACTAAGGTTCAGTTTATGCTTCAGTTAAAAAGGTGATAGCTTTGTATTGCTGGACATAGATCTTATTAAATGAAAAAAATTGATCACTGAACATTAGATTAAACATAATACCATTTAGGTAAGAAACAGACAAACCAACAATATTCTGCATAACTGCAGTTGCACAGAATATGTATTATACAGAAATATTAGATAAAATTACCTTCAGGCAATGTGTATGAGGTACCTATTAAATGTAAATTAGTGTTACGTTTAGACTTGGGGTTTAAACACATAATATATCAAGGTATTTCACTGTATGCATGTAAACATTCTAAAACCTGAAATACCTCTGACTCCAAACATTTTAAATAAAAGATATTCACTTGCATATATAATTCTCCCAAAAGATTGAAAATCATTCTATGATATTGTATAACAAGAAACATATGAGACATTCATTAAGGAAAATAAACTAGTAAGAACAAAATTTTGACATAAACATCTACAAAATATAAATGAAATATGCTAATACATAAAATTTCCATTTATGCTAATCAGAAACAACTGTTTTATACGGTTCAACCTAGTATTTTAGGGACCATTCACAGTCTGTTTTAAAATTATACTCTTCTCTTTTGTATGAGTGTCATTATTGTGATTGATCAGTGGTCAGTTATTATCAATCATTTAAAGTTATATTTAAAATTATCTGTAAAATTATACAAATAACTTTACAATTGAAAAGAAAGTTTCTCAACAAAATTAGAACAAAACTAGAGTCAATCTGAAAAAAGAAAACTAAAGTAAATAAAAAGAGATATAAAATGCACAAAATAGATACAAAAATTCTTCAGTAGGATGAGCAAGTCATGGAATTTGAGATTGTAAAATGTCAGTTTCAATTAGAAAATACAGACATATTAAATAAAATTAAACAACATGCTTCTGAATGACCTTTGAGGAGATAACAAAGTTAAGGTAGAAATCAAAAAGTTCTTTGCAAATAATGAGAACAAGTCCAGGTGCGGTGGCTCATGTATATAATCCCAGCTCTTTGGGAGACTGAGGTGGGTGGATCATAAGACCAGGAGATCAAGACATCCTGGCCAACAAGTTGAAACCCCCTCTCTACTAAAAATACAAAAATTAGCCTGGAGTGGTGGCACACACCTATAATCTCAGCTACTCAGGGGGCTGAGACAGAAGAATCACTTAAACCCGGGAGGTGGAGGTTGCAGTGAGCCGAGATCGTGTCATTGCACTCTAACCTGGGCAACAAAGAGCGAATCCATCTCCAAATAAATAAATTAATTAATAAAATGGAAGGGAGGGAGGGAGGGAAGAGAACAAAGATAAAACACACCAGAATCTCTGACACAGCTAAGACACTATGAAGAGGGAAATTTATAGCACTAAATGCTCACATGATAAAGATAGAACAATCTCAAGTTAATAACCTATCATCACAACTGAAATAACTAGAGAACAAACAACAAACCAACCCCAAATCTAGCAGAAGACAAAGAATAACCAAAATCTGAGCTGAACTGAAGGCAACTGAGAAAAGAAAAACCATTCAAAAGATCAATGAATCCAGGATTTGGTTTTGTGAGAAGACTAATAAGAGATATAGGCCACTAGCAAAACTAATAAGCAAGAAAAGAGAGAATATCCAAATAAACACAATTAGAAATGACAAAGGGGATGTTACCACTAATCAAAAAGAAAAAAAAAACAACCATCAGAAACTACTATGAACACCTCCATGCACATAAACTGGAAAACCTAAAAGATAAGGAAAAATTACGGGACACATATATCCACCCAAGACCGAACCAGAAAGAAACAGATTCCCTGAACAAACAAGAAAAGCAAATACTGCATGTTCTCACTTATTAGCTGGAGCTAAATTATGAGAACGCATGGACGCAAAGGATAGAACAACAGAGATTATCTGAAGGTGAAGGGTGAGAGGAGGAAGAGAATCAGAAAAAAATAACTGCTGGCTACTAGGCTTAGTTACTGGTGATGAACTATTCTATACAACTATCCTCTGTGACATAAGTTTACCTATATAACAAGCTGGGATATGTACACATGAACCTAAAATAAAAGTTAAAAAAAATGTGTAATCTCACTTTTGATTAAATAAATGAAACTAAATATTAATAAACACAAAAGCTGCCAAACAGTCCTACAATATTAGCTAGCATTGATTTTGTACTAGTGTGTCCTAGGTACTTTATAAAGCCCTTTGAGTAGATTATCTGGTTTAGTCTTTACAAAGCAAAATTAATGCCTTAATTGTTCGCAAGTAACTTGTCAATTCTCAAGGGAGAGTTTGGCCTACAAAGGTTGCTCAATATATTTTGGATTGTTGAGTAAATGAGTGAGATGCAGAAATTAAAGAACAGAGAGATTAACTTCCCAGAGTTACATAACTAGAAACTGGTACAATTGGGATTTAAATTTGGGATTTAAACCTGAGTCTTTTGACACCAGTTACTGCCTAGTTAAACATGATAAAATACTGCCTTTGTAGATGTTTATAATTTTAGCAAAATTATGAGACAATTGGTAATACATAGTTTTCTTTGGTAGTATGATTTAGTACAAAAATATGGGAAGTATTTGGCAATTTGTATCTTGAATCTAACTGCCAGACTGGGTGTGGTGGCCCATGCTTGTAATCTCAGCACTTTGGGAGGCAGAGGTGGGAGGATCACTATAGCCCAGGAGTTCAAGAGCAACCTGGACAACATAGGAAGACCATGTATCTACAAAAATTAAAAAAAAAAAAAAAAAAAGCTCTGCTCGTGGTGTGCACATGTGGGTACAGCTACTTGCAAGACTGAGGCAAGTAGATCACTTGAGCCTGGAAGTTCAAGGCCATAGTGAGCCATGATAGCACCACTGTACCAGCCTAGATGACAGTGTGATATTCTGTCTCTACAAATAAAGAAATAAAAATAAAATAAAACTTCACACTCCTTAACTTCTCAGCTCACGTTTACAATTCATACTGAAGTTACTCAAAGTAATATTTTTAAATCTTTATTGGCAAATTGTGTGTAATTAGAAAAAAATAGAAAAAATAGAAAGGCTGTCTCTCTAAAGCAATAGCACATCTAAAAACATATTCCATTGTACCCCATGAATATATAGAATTATTATTTGTTAATTAAAAAAGAAATAAAATCATCATAAAATTATCTATCTATAATATTAAGCAGCATTGAAAATAATATAGTAGATTTATGTGTATTTACATTAACCAAAGTTCACACAATCCACATACGTTTGACTGCAAAAGAGAGAAAACACAATAAAATTTACTTCTCTCACCTAAAGGCAGAGAATGCAGAGATAGTAGTGAGGTCCCATTAACAAGAGATCTTATTGTTCTGCCGTCCTCCAAGTGCGGGTTTCATCACATGTACCACATTGGCTGCTGGTGCTTACACAGTAGCAGCTACGTTACTGGCATTAGGAAAAACGAAGGTAAGGAGAAGTATACATCTTCTCCCTCAGAGTCACTGGTTCTCAAAGCCTGGGAACCAGTAAGTCAGCATCATCTGGATACTTGTCTAAAATGTAACTATTCAGGCCTCACACCACTCTTTTTGAATCAGAAACTGGGGTTGGGACTTCCACTTTGTATAAACGAGCCTTCCAGATTATTCTGATACGAGTAATTTTTCAGTATTCTAAAGATAGTTTTGGGAAATTTTAAACACTTAGAATGCCTTCCAATTATTCAGAATTTGTCATATGAACATGACAAACTGCAAATCGGGATAAAAAGTAAAATAAAATCTACTCTGGGTAGCCACAAGAAAAGCTTATCTTACAGGTATGTTAATGAAATTTGAGAATGAATAAAGGGGGCAATAGACAGTTTGCTACATTCACAACAGAATGTTAACATCAATAAAAGATGAAGTAATTTATATAAGATTATATGTCTTAATACATGATAATCATGTATAATTTACTAAAAATCAATATATGCTATTATATTTTTGAATGCATGTTTCCACAGGAGTAGCAGTATACATTTACATGTCTCCAGAAGAAGAAGATGCGTTTGGTGGAAGAGGAGAGTTTTACATTTTTCTTTTGACTTCTATACATTTTTTTTTCAAATATCAAATGCTACTTGGATAATTTAAAACAAAGAAAAAGAAAAAATATTCCTTCAAGAGACTTAATTGATAAATTAACAGTTTGCAGGCAAAAACAATATGTCCCCATAGAATGAAAATGAAAGCAAATATCTAAATATTACATATTTTGCCACTATACTTTAGGACGTGATTGTAGTAGTTGAATGGAAACTCAGTGTTCTTTTTCTATGTATAATTCAGGATAAGTTCAAAAATGATGGCATAGCTGCCAGAATTCTTGCAAGAAATCACATAAAGATTCATAAATCCTTTGAGAAGGCAAAATTAAAATCAGTCAATTATATTGCTTGTTAGCAACTGTGTAACGTTTTCTGAATTATGTAGATCACTGGTCTTTGAAATATAGTCCTTGGATCAGCAGCGGCAGAATCACCAAGACACTGGTTAGAAATTCATATTCTTGGGCACTAACCCACACCTATTTAATCAGAAACTCTGTGGGTGGAGCCCAATAATTTTCTTTTTTAAAAAAAGCTCTGCAGGTGATTCTGATGGAAGCTCAAGTTTGAGAACCACTGACCTAGATAATTACCTTACCCCCTTGCTTTGTTTCCCTTCTGTAAACATGTCGGTAATTGCTATGGAAATGTATTATAATGCAGTCAACGTGCAATTATCTCTGATATTCAGGGAGCAGAATGATTTGGACAAGAGAATACCATGGATAATCCCCACATCTCTCTTTAAACTATTAGATTCAGACTCCGCCCACCCATAGATTTTTTGCCAGAGCCCCTAATGAGAACTGTAATTGACTGACTCCTGTTTCAGCTCTTTTATTTCCTGGCCCACTCTCCGGTGAAGGTGCTAATGAGCAGTGAACTAGCCTGAAGGCAGACAGCAGGAGGAGAGAGGAGAGAGCCTTGTCCTCTGAATAGCTGAGAATATACTATAATATCAGAAACAATTTTTTTTAAAACCCTCTTCTTCCTGTCCTAAAACTTCTAAACATGACAATATTATATTCATTTTTAAACACTTTATAGTCAAACTTTGAGCCACTGTAACGGTAGTCATATGTACTCAATATGACTGACTGTCCCTTCAACTCCAGTCTGATGCTTCCTCTTTCCTTTAGTTCCGTTTGACTAGTTGTTTCAATCTATTCTTTTCTATAACTGCTATCAACAAAGCTTCTCTTTCCTTCCCTCTATATCTCTGTAAACTTTAATCTCCTTGTTCAGTTGGCTTTGAATACTAGTCTGAAAACCTGCTTAAAAGTAAAATAGCATTAAATACCAGGACACTATTATAGATTTAATTCCAAAGGAGTTTCAGGTTTTGCAACATCAAATAAACCTCAGTTTGAAGGGTATTATTTGGCTTTTCTTTCTGTAATACTTTCTGAAAAGTGGTAGCAAGAAAAAAAATCTTTTCAGAAATTATTTTGTGATTTTGTTAAAAAAAAATTCCTATTATCAACATAGTCATAATCATACCAAACTCTTCCTTTTCTATATTTTTTGTTTGATTCCACAGATAACCCTTCCAAAAAAATAATATTATCTCCTAAATCTTAAAAGCAATTTTATGAGACTTCTTAGACATATATTGTTATCTATCACTTAGTACAGTCAAAAGGACTGGTAACATAACTGGCATGTTTACCCAGCGATATTGATGAGACTGTTACTATCAGCATTGATGCTGAAGCCATCTCCATTGCCAACAGTGATACTGCTATATTAATCCTAATTCTCTTCCTGTGAGGCTGAGTCACGTGTCTCATATTTGATGTGATTTAGCTCACTGATCTGTTAGATATCTTGGTTGAAATCAGTGTGAAGCAAGGTTGCAGTTAATTATTAGAGTAATGTTTTACAACATAGAAATGTAACTGAAATTCAAATACCAAAAATAATGTTTAGCTTAAGCTACCATCACTGCTTTTGTTAAAATGTACTGTGAGTCTTCCTCTTCAAAGTTGTTTCCTTTAGAAGCCCCTATGTAAGTATTCTCATTAATTTTAAGATGTTTTAAATTAAAAAAAATAGAAAGTTTTATAAATTATTTTTAATAATTCTCAATGTTTCCAAAGGATTCTATGTTGACACTGAATTTAAATTCTGATAGAGTAAAAAATATTTGGAACCAGTTCTTATGAATAAAGTATGCATTCAAGCTTTAATGAAAACAAAACATGTTTAAAAAGAGAATATGTATTTTGGTGGCTGTATAAATTTTGTATTTTGGTCTTTAGCATCAATTAAGAAGTAAGTTACAAGCTATGTTTTTATGTGTTTTTCTAGAACGGTCTGGTTTACCAACATACTGTTAGATTGTTGAAGAAAGTATATGGCAGATGCTACTTAATGGGTTAATATGGTGTCAAAGATACTCAATTTTGTAAAATAATCAGTCCTTAACTAAGCCAACTATGCCACCATAATTGATGAAAAGCAGTAAAATCAGACGGGCGCAGTGGCTCACGCCTATAATCCCAGCACTTTCGGAGGCCAGAACAGGCTGATTGCCTGAACTCAGGAGTTCAACACCAGCCTGGGAAACACAGTGAAACCTTGTCTGTATTAAAATACAAAAAAAGTAGCCAGGCACGGTGGCATGTGTCCATAGTCCCAGCTACTCAGGAGGCAGAGGCAGGAGAATTGCTTGAACTCGGGAGGCGGAGGTTGCAGTGAGCTGAGCTTGTGAGATGGCTACACTGCACTCCAGCCTGGGCTACAGAGCAAGACTCCGTCAAAAAAAGAAAGAGGAAGAGGAAGAGGAAAGAAAAAAGAGAGAGGGAGAGAGAGAAAGAAAGGAAAGAAAGAAAGAAGGAAGGGAGGGAAACTATATTTATAAATTGGAACTTGAATGTTTCCCTAGACACATCCTCAAACTCGGTATTTTCATTTTGTTATCTGTGGTGCATGAAAGAGCAGTGCTGTTATCTAAAACAGTTAAAGACAGCATATTCAATACCCTATTTAATCTCTGAATTCTAAATAAAGGCGTATTTGTTTTGCACCTGTCACTGGAAAGAATAAACAAAGCAATAATGTATTTTAAATAAGCCGTTATTAGTTTTGCTATTAAATATGTTCAACCCTAACTTTTTTAAGCCAGCAGCTGTTCTCACATAGAGAAACAGACTTTTCCATTATTTTCACAGTGACAGACTTTATGAAAATAATTCCTACCATTTTAAATCATGCTTATTGACATGCTTAAAGAGTTGCAAACATCTGGGTATCCCAAAATTTCTGCCTATATTTAAATCCAAATCTTGAGTATTATTTTTTAAAAATACTGTAAATCCTAAAAAAAAGTATAAATGCTGAAATTCAAATAATCAGTATATTACAGAGTTGCTAATATTACTAAATACAAACGACCCTAAAAGTCAGTGACTTAAAACAATATTGTATCACGCTTAGAGATTCTGTGAATCAGGAACTCAGATACAATTCAGCAAGAATAACAATTTATATTCCAGAATGTCTAATACTCAGCTCAGAAAATTTGAAGGCTGGTGGTGACTCAAGAATTTGGGCTGGAAAAG
Organism: Saimiri boliviensis; assembly: GCF_048565385.1. Taxonomy (NCBI): domain Eukaryota; kingdom Metazoa; phylum Chordata; class Mammalia; order Primates; family Cebidae; genus Saimiri; species Saimiri boliviensis. Next base: position 5,780,157 of record NC_133467.1, read on the forward strand.
ATGTTTATTTATGTGCCTAGCTTCTGGGCTGGAAATGACTTGAAGGAAAGAACTGCCACCAGCTTCCTCTCCTGTAGAGTAAATGCTACAAGTAGAATGGCTGCGTGATTGGCTACATATCTGTTTAAATGTTTAGAAAACATAGTTTTCTTAACAGGTTACACCATTTTCCATTCCTACCAGCAATGGATGAAGGAGAATATACATATGATGTTAGTCATCATCATAATTTGGTTGTCAAAGATAATTCTATATATGTTTTCCATATGCATTTATTATTTTATTATGTATTTTATTTTTATGGGTATATAGTAGATGCATATATTTATGGGATACATGAAATATTTTGATACAGGCATACAACGTGTAGTAATCACATCAGGGCAAATGTGTCACCTCAAGCATATCCTTTCTTGGTGTTAAAACAACCCAATTATAATCTTTTAGTCATTAAAAAGGTACAAAATATTGTTGACTGTAGTCACCTTGTGCTATCAAATACTAGCTCTTACTATTCTATCTAACTATATTTTTTGTATCCATTAACCATCCCACTTTCCTCTCCCACCTCCACGACCCTTCTCAATATCTGGTAACCATCATTCTATAATACTCAAAGTTTCCATGGGTTCAATTATTTTAATTTTTCGCTTTCACAAATAATTTAGAAAAAGTTTGTCTTTCTGTGCCTGGCTCATTTCACTTAACATGATGACCTCCAGTTCCATCCATGTTGTTGCAAATGACAGGATTTCATTATGTGTCTTATGGCTGAATAGGACTCCATTGTATATAGGTACCACGTTCTCTTTATCCATCTGTCTGTTGATGGACGCTGAGGTTGCTTCCAAACCTTGGCTATTGTGCAGAGTGCTGCAATAAACACGGGTGTACAGACATCCCTTGGATGATTAAACTTTGGCCTGAATTCTTTAGAAAACTGCTTATCTAAATTTTCACATAAATGAATTTTTCTTATTTATATGGTTGTTATTATTTTAACCTTATTCTGCTCCCCATATCTTGTTTCATTTTAGTATTTTCATTAAAGTGTTTAGGTTTCTCTTTGAATGAGGAAGTATCTTTTTGCCTTACTACATTTTTAAATATTTTTAGTGTCCATGGGGGAAAAATAACACACACACACACAAACACGAAGTTGGAGAGTAAAAAAGTTTACAAAATCCACTTGAGAGTGTTCAGTATTTGTTTTCTTCTTGTCATTTTGACAGTGTATTGCTTTATATAATGTATTTAAAAGCTTCTGAATATAAAAATGTGATGAACCATCTTTTAAAATATAATATATATTTATTTTTTTAATGTGTTATTTATTATATTATAGTGTGTTATTTTAACGATAACCATGTGTTTTCTGATAAGTTTTTTTTTCATATGCACAGAATGCTGTTGGATTAGGGAACACTTCTGACTATTTTTGGTCAAATTAATCATTGTAGATTCAGAAATTAAAGAAAGGCTCATTTCTGAGTAATTTTCAATAAAAAATTGAGAAAATGGTATTTAAATAATCTTAAAGAATCAAGTCATCTTTGTCATATTTCTTAATGTTTTAGTTAGAAGAACGACAGAAAATAATTAAGACACTAGGAATTTAATTACACAGAAAAATTAATTACAATCGTAAGTGGTAACTTAATGATAATGATTTATTGTGGATGAGGAAATATGTATTAGTGAATTTATTCAAGGTGTTAAAATATTACTAGAAAACATCTAAGATTGAAAATTAGGCCAGGTACACTGGCTCATGCCTGTTATCCCAGCACTTTTGAGTTGGGGGGGATCTCTTGAAGTCAGGAGATCAAGAACAGCCTAGCCAACATGGTGAAATCCCATCTCTATTAAAAATAAAAAAAATTAGTCAGGAGTGGTGACGGCCACCAGTAACCTCAGCTACTCAAGAGGCTGAGGCACAAGAATCGCTTGGGCCTGGGCGGAGGAGGTTGCAGTCAGCTGAGATTGCACCACTGCATTCCAACCTGTGTGACAGAGCAAGACCCTGTCTCAAAAAATAAATAAAATAAAGTGAAATTGAAATTAAATAATGTTACGCAAATATCTTTAAAGAAAATGTCATTGAAATATAGAATTGATTTTAATAAGAGTGATCAAAGATTCTTCTTCTATCCATTCTTTAATAAAATTCTTTATTTTGTTATAAAGTGTTTATTTTGCTAAACTAAATGACATTATTAACAATGTATGACAAGAATCCCAAAGATTAACTGAAATAAATGGCTATTTTTTTTAAGTCGTAGGAAATCTAGAAACAATTTAATGATAATGAGTTGCATTTTATTTCAAAGAAAAGACATTTTTTTAACTTATATGTTATGCATTGCACAATATACACTAATTTCTATGAAAAAATATTTTATTAAATTAAAATGTGTTTAAAGATCCATTAATCATAAAATCCAGAATAATATAAAATTCTTTTTTTTCTAATGAACACTAATTCCTATCAAAAATCTTTATTTCCTTTATCTTCCCTTCAAAACAGGCATTTGATGGACAGCTGGAATTCTGTCTGCAGCCAACTTACTGCCTCACGCCCTACCCAGGTATTTAGGTAACCTAGGCATGCTCCCACCTTTCATACCTAGACTAGAGGCACACCATCTTTCTTTGAGGCACAGCCTCATCATTAGTTCCCCTACCACTATCTTTTTACATTAAATATTTACTTAGTGTATTTTAGTAGACAGCATGATAGATTTCATATGCATTTCCTTGCCTAGCCCAGTTTAACTGAAAGCAATCTTCTTCTTATTTAAGTCTATTTCACATAAAGATGCCCCCAGTTCACACAGCATTTTTGTGTAAATTTAAAAAGGAAATCCCTTTTGTGTGGTCATGGCCTTCCTGGAGTGCTGGACTCGGCAAAGGGGAGGCTGGATTCAACCCTGCTCGCCCTCTTGGCCAAGTGCGCTCAAACTTCATCCTCCTGTGTTCTCTGTAAACACACTGGGATCTGGCCTAGGCAACACAAATTGACTTAGCACTGGATCATTCTGAGAAAAAGATTCGACGCTGAAACTAAAATAGTTTCCAGAATTTTATAATATCTTTGCGTTCCTCATATTTTAATGCTGCATATTATGTCACAAACAGTGATTTTCATGAACAGGAATGGTGAACAGTTATACTTGTATAGAGGTGATTGTTTACAATACAATAATGTAATTTTCTTCTTAATGCTTATTTCTTCCTTTAAAAAAATATTTAACTCTGCAGTATAAGCCAAGCAAAAATAATTTGGTGAAATACACAAAAGTACGAAATATTTCTGTTTTTGATGATTTTCTTTTATTAGAATTTAAAATTTAGCTATAATAAAGAATATGATTCACCTTGAAGATAATGACATTTATAACATACGTTTTACATGAAAATACATTATTGTATCAGATTATTCATACTTTGAGAACAAGGGAAGAAGCATTTGCTTAGTGTATTCAAATGTGAAATTCTTGTTGAATAGTTCTATGTACAATATCTCATAAATATTTATAGAATCCTAAGCAAAGAAACACTTAGCACTCTGAATTTTGTGATCACAGTTTTGTTAACAGTTCAAAAGTTTCATATTCTCTTTTGAGTCAGCCTGATCTATTTTTGAAATATTGGGTAAAATATTATATACTCATTTTTAAGCAAATAAGAAAATTTTGCCAGTAAAATATAAGCTGCTCTGGTTATCCCACTTGGGCTCCCTAGCCCTGAAGAATACAGTATTTAAATTTTTATTTTAGAGATTAGTTTAATTTTTTTTTTCAAGACGCTGGCATCTCATATAAGCTCTTCCAAGTTTCTTAGAAAATCCAGCAATACTTTTTTTTGCTGATTATAAACTTCAAATGAACACAATCTGACATCAAATATGTAAAAAAAATTATAAAAGTAGAACATTAGAGTAGATGCTCGCAAACTTTTCATTTGTTAAACAACTCTGTTCATAACACTGATGATAGTTTTCTCCACACTAGTGCCTGGGAATAATTTTCAGAGGCTATAATATTTACTATTCTGAAAGAGCAGCTTTAATAAATTATGAAGAATTTTCATCAAAAGTAGTATTTGCATTCGTTTGTAGCAATGTTTATCTATTTAGCTCTAAGAAACTTCCAAATTAAAGAAAAATAAAAATATTGATTAACATTATAAGGTTTTCTGTAGTGTGCTTATGGGCATTATTATCATGCATGGTGAAACTTTTTCCTGTGCTTGATTGTCTTCCTTCCTCATTAATTAAAAACATATCCAATACTAAGAACAAAATGATTCTCAGCTACTGATATGCATTGGTTTCACATTTAAAGACTTTTATAATAAAGAATATTAACTCAGATACAGGATTCAACATCTAGGTTGCACTTACTGGATAATCTCTGTTGTGTCTTTTTTTCTCAGCTAATAAAGATGTTACCTAATAAAGGTGTATGATCAGCTAGGCATGGTGGCTTGGACCTGTAACCCAGCACTTTGGGAGGCCAAGGCAGGCAGATAACTTGAGGGCAGGAGTTCCAGACCAGCCTGGCCAACACGGTGTAGTCCCATCTGTACTAAAAACGCACAACTTATCTGGGCATGGTAGCACATGCCTGTAATCCTAGCTACTCAGGAGGCTAGGCATGAGAATTGCTAGAATTCGGGAGGCGGAAGTTACAGTGAGCCAGGATCATACCACTGCAATCCAGCAGCCTGGGCAACAGAGAGAGCCTCAAACAAACAAAGATCTACGACAACTTTTCTGTGATAATTTACTTTATTTGAGCACTTCTGAAGATGTTCTAAGATAACCTGTAAAATAACACACAAAATATGTGGAATTACATGATTATCTTAATGTGTATCAATTATTGGGTTGGTGCAAAAGTAATTGTGGTTTTGCCATTAAAAGTAATACAAAAACCGCAATTACTTTTGTGCCAACCTAACATATAATATAATCATCAGAAATAGCTTATAAAGCAAAATCAAATAACTGGCATTCTTTTTTTTTTTTTTTTTTTTTTTTTTTTTTTTTAAATTTTGAGATAGAGTTTCACTCTTGTCACCCAGGCTGGAGTGCAGTGGTGCAATCATGTTCCATTCACTGCAACCTCCGCTTCCTGGGTTCAAGTGATTCCCCTGCCTCAGCCTCCTGCATAGCTGGGATTACAGGCACCTGCCACCATGCCCGGCTAATTTTTTGTACTTTCAGTAGAGACTGGGGTTTCGTCATGTTGGCCAGGCTGGTCTTCAACTCCTGACCTCAGCTGATCCACCTGCCTCTGCCTCCCAAATTGCTGGGATTTACAGGGTGGGGCACCGTGGCCGGCCTGGCATTATTATTATCATTTGTGAGCAACAACAAATGAAAACAAAAACGTACAAACAAAATAAACAGTATTTTGAGATATATTAGTTTGTAAGTCAATTACTCTAAGTTGTTTGAATCACATTTTACAATACAGGAATCTGAGTATAGTAGTTACTATGAGTTAAATTTTTTCCTTTAGTTCAGGTTTAAAGCACGATAATGTTTCTTTACAGTTTTCTAAAAATACTAAGAATTTTTTGCTACTTTTGTTCTCCTTAATTATTACTTTTCTCTTAAGGGCAAGTTTTTCAATTAGGAACAACTTTACCCTTAAGCTTATTATCCATTTAGTACAGAATATTTCAGTTTTAATTTCACTAATCAGTGCATTTGGAAAGATTCCTCAAACACTTTTCAACTATACAAAGTTATCTGAAACAATTTGCTTTCTCTATGCTAATATTTTATTGGCCCTTCTATTATTCAGGTTCAAATATGTAAAACATCCTTGGGATTCTTGTTACATTTGCATTATAATCCTGAGGAACTGTTTATATTTTTATTGCATTGTACTATTGATTTTTTTTTTGGTCTGTGCTTTTGGACTTGAATGAAATTATCTGCTGTCTAATAAATGTTGAGGTTGTAGTCCCATTAGTTTATCGTATAAAGGATATCTTAAATATTTTGACATTGATGATGGCATAGTAACAGAAAACCCACATAATCCTGGTTTGATTGGTCCACTAGCGGACAGTTAACCTAAGAAGAACCATCTGGTCATTTGTGTTATGGCTGGGCATAAATAACAGTCTAAATATGATCAAGAGGATAAAGATGAGGGAAGTAGCAGAGCATTGTTGGAAATGATGCTGGTAGATATCAGAGAGACTGAGAGACAGATATTGAAACATGCAAGCCTTAGCATCAGAACCACAATTGTGACCTCAGTTTTAAAATGTTAAAGGTAATGTGAATGTATAGTTGTTCCTTGCCATCAAAATACCTAATATAAAACTTGGATAAATGGCCGTAATTAAGAAACCCATAGTCCAAAACAAATGACTGCATTATTAACACTATTAATAGGATCAAAGAAGAAGGAATAGGAAGAAAACGTACAAGAAATTAAGGTGTACCATACATTTTTTATTAGTCTTTCTGTGTCTATATTATACTGACAGTGAGTTACACAAAGGCAAGATTTTTTTTCTGTGTTGTTCTACAGTCTATCATCTACAAGCATTTACATACTGTGTAATTAATAATATCTTCCTTTCATTCTTTTCTTTTCTTTTTTTTTTTTTTTTTTTTTTTTGAGACAGAGTCTTGCTCCATCACCAGGTGCCAGGCTGGAGTGCAGTGGTGCGATCTGGGCTCACTGCAACCTCTACCTCCCGGGTTCAAGCAATTCTCCTGCCTCAGCCTCCCGAGTAGCTGGGACTACAGGCGTTCACCACCATGCACAGCTAATTTTTGTATTTAGTAGAGACGGGGTTTCACCATGTTGGCCAAGATGGTCTCGATCTCTTGACCTCGTGATCTGCCTGCCTCGGCCTCCCAAAGTGCTGGGATTACAGGCATGAGCCACTGCGCCCGGCCCCATTCTTCTTTTGTTCCTTAATCTGCCCTGAACTCTTCTTTCCTTCCACGCTTCAACAAACATGTCTTTATCATATTAAGTATTAAACAATTTAAGGAGTAAGAAGTGAATTTTTTATAGCTGTTCCAATATTCAAATAATTTATTGTCTGGCAGGAGAAACAGACTAAATCCATTTTTTTTTCTGAAAAATATTCTAAAAGATGTTAGTGGAAAACATTTAATCCTACTTTTCACATTCCCTCATGGAGAACCTCACTAGAGTAATACCATAGTTTATTTCCACTCTGACATTTTTTGTTACCCAGGATTGATGCATATGATGGAGATCGTGTGAGGTGGAGATTGGCCCACTTAGCCAAGGACTTTTTTCTACTTTTTCATAAAATTTGAGATTTAAAAGGAGAGAGCTTGCATTCCCTACAATTTCATGTTTCATTTTAATAGGGCTAATCCCTATGGGAAGAGAACTTCAATTGTTCAGCTAGGTCACTGACTCTCTAATGCAGAGATAATTATTAACTAATATATTTGGAATCATAGATGGTATTATGTTCCTCTTTATCCCTATGTTTATTACTAATTACTCTTGGACAGAGAAAAAAGGGTGATTACTGATTTTTAAAAAAATTTTAACAACAGAGAGAATAAAGGCTGTTAAAAGAGTATTTTAATGTGACCAATTTTAACAAGCCCTTATGATGTCATATTTTGTTGCAGCTGTATAAAATAAATATCACCCTAATCCTCTGTCTGTGACATTCCCCATTTTGAGCCTCTTCCCATGGAGCCTCATACATTCCTTGATGGCCATTCTCACCCAACTGCATTTGCAAAATATGGCACATTCAATCTATGTTTTCTTAAATCTCGTTTCTTTATTGATGAACATTCTAGTAAAATATATATTTTAAAATCCAATACAAATAATATTATTTATTATAGATTCAAAATAAGGACATCCACTTTTGGAAACAGTAGAAAAAATATTCCAAAACTAATCTCTCCCAGAGAAAAACTAGAAAAAACTGGACTACACATATAAAAATCAACAGTTGTGGATCACAGTTTGGAAGTGTCAGAGAGATGATAAGACTGTAAACATTATTGGTCCAGAATCCAACAGAAGTCAGAGGCAACAAGTAAATGGAATACATTTTTCTGAGAACATTTTCCAACACTGGAAAGATCACTGAGAGAAAGATAGAGGCACTCTTGGAATTAGGAGGAAAGAAATAGGAGCCCAAGAATCATTAAGGAGTGATGATACTTAGGTAACCACATTGCTACATGTTGAGATCTAAAAGTGCTCCTTTGTAAGTAAAAGAGAGAATTAGGAAGCAGGTCTGCTTTAATGAGTCCCATTTCCTGAAACTGGATTGAGTTGAACTCTAGTATCCTCTAGTGAAAGTAAACATAAACTCCATATGAAAAAAAAAATTGTTTAGGTCTTAAATTATTTGTGGAAAGAATATTGCAAATACAGTGCCCACCAAAGCTGAACAAGTAATGAATTTACAGAAAGGTGGGCAAGAAAAATAAGTGCCCAGAATGAACCAAAGAAATACAAAAGGAAAAAGTTCTTAAGAGAGATTTCCAGATATATTTGTCTTGGACATATATTTACTTGAAGATGCAGAATGAGAAAAGAGAGAAGCAATATTAGAATATATAAATTATAGTGTGTATTTTTTTAAAAAGTACGATACCGAACCAGAGTAAAAGTGTTACATGAAATCCAAGCAGGAGAAATAAAAGAAATCCATATGAAGAATTATCATAGTAAAATTTCTGAAAGAAAAAAACTTTAAGACAGAATAAAATCATTATTTCAAAGGAAGATCAATAAATAAAATGGAATAATCTACATTAATAATAATGTTAATGTTGATGTAGATATGCTGGCAGAATATAGAATAACTTAAAATACTTAAAAGTCGGGTTGGCTAAATAAGTCCATCTTGTAAATTTATACTAAATAACATAAGATGCTCTAAAATTAAAGGGAGTTAGTCTGCTCATGTCTTTGAATAAGGGGAAACATATCAATTAATGCTAGAAATTTATACAATTATATGTGTGACTACTATTCTAGCAGAGAGGAAAGAGGTAATTATTAAAAGACCTGGATAAATAGAGGGAAATGTCATATACATTGATTGGAAGAGAATATTGTAATTTGTGTCAAATCTTTTCAAAATTCATTGTAGGTTCAATTTAAATACTTTTTAAAATTGTACTTTAGGTTCTGGGGTACATGTGCACATCATGCAGGGTTGTTGCCTAGGTACACACATGGCAAGGTGGTTTGCTGCCTCCATCCCCCTGTCACCTATATCTGGCATTTCTCCCCACGTTATCCCTCCCCACATTACCCATCCCCTGCTGTCCCTCCCCTAGTCGCTCCAACAGACCCCAGTGTGTAGTGCTCCCCTCCCTGTGTTCACGTGTTCTCATTGTTCAACACCAGCTTGCAAGTGAGAACATGTGTTTTATGGTTTTCTGCTCTAGTGTCAGTTTGCTGAGAATGATGGTTTCCAGATTCATCCATGTCCCTATGAAGGACACAAACTCATCATTTTCTGTGGCTGCATAGTATGCCAAGGTATATATGTGCTACATTTTCCTTGTCCAGTCTATCACTGATGGACATTTGGGTTGCTCCCAAGTCTTTGCTATTGTAAACAGTGCTGCAAAGAACATACGTGTGCGTGTGCATGTGTCTTTATAAGAGAACCATTTATAATCCTTTGGGTATGCACCCAGTAACAGGATTGCTGGGTCAAATGGAATTTCTATTTCTAGATCCTTCAGGAATCACCACACTGTCTTCCACAGTGGTTGAACTAATTTACACTCCCACCAACAGTGTAAAAGTGTTCCTATTTCTCCACATCCTCTCCAGCATCTATTGGCTCCAGATTTTTTAATGATTGCCATTCTAACTGGCTTGAGATGGTATCTCTATGTGGTTTTGATTTGCATTTTTCTAACGGCCAGTGATAATGGGCATTTTTTCCATATGTTTGTTGGCCTCATATATGTCAAGTGAAGTCTACTGTCTTTCTCTTTGCTCTGGGCAGGTCTCTGATTTGCTTAGGCCAGTGGGATGTTAACAAATTCAGGAATGCTCACTTTCTACTTTGGAACATGTCTGCCCCTTGTGGAGAAACCCAGGATAGCCTGCAGGCGATGAGTGGCATGTAGCCCATTTGCCCATGTTAATTCAACCAACATCCTGGCAACTGCTGGAAATGTGAATGAGGCCTTCTTAGATCTTCTGACACCAGCTGATCCGTCAGAGCACCAGGAGTTTATCAGAGAGAAAAACAGAACCAGCCAAATCATCTCAAACAAAAAGAAGTGCCATCTAACCCACAGAATCATAAGTTAAGTAAATGGTGATTATAGAGGCACCAAGTTTTGGGATGGTTACTTTTCATAGTAATGGATAACTGATAAAGACACTCAAGAGTGACTAGAGCCAGATTAGAGTTGTTGAATGGCAAATGATGCTGCTGAACCCACACAAAACTTCCATCCCTACTGCCATGGCAGCTTTCCTCAGGAACCCCTCGGAAAAAGAAAGTCACCAACATTCCCAGTACAAGTAATCTAGTCCACCTGATTATTGAGAGCATTCCCTGATCTTCTTTGATGAACATTTACATGAGATATGATCCTTTTCATATTTTCTGACCACTCCTAAAGTTCCACATATATCTTTTCCAGACTTTCGTTATCCATCTTGTGATTTGTTACTCTCAAGTCTTTGCCGTGTAGCTCTAGCATTATTTTTCTATGACCAATCCCTGCCCATTTAGAGAAACTTATTAACTAAGGAATCAGCATAGATCTGTGGACATCAAGGAATCTCCTTTTCCAGGCAAAGTAGAAAACCTGGTACACAGCACAAAGATATGCAAACTACGGTTCCCTTTACACAGTTTTTCAGAGGCATCCTTGAAAGGGCAAATGCTGTTTCTTTCTATGGGCCAATGACCCAGTTAATGGGTAAATGTTAAAAAACAACAACAACAACAAAAAACCTCAAACACTCTCTAGAATAGTGTGTATCAATTATGGGTCTAGCTTCTGAAAACTTGGTGCTTTAATATCTGCCCTAAATGCATATGTCTGACATATCTTAATCTGGACAACCTAGTAATATGCTTGAGTCACATTGCTTGGAACTCCTGAGGCCAGGTAACAGCCTCTATTCCATAGGGCCTGCTGGAATTATTCAAACTAGCCAATCCTAAACCTGCCTTCCTGCCTCAGCCTCACCTGTTTCTTTCCATGGAAACCACAATACCAGCTCTTGCCCAAAAAGTTCCCTTTTCCTATATTACTAGAGTTATCACTTTGGGGCTTCCCTATATGATCCCATAGCATAGAACATTCCTTTCTTCTGGAGTCTGATTATAGTAAAGTATATGTCTGTGGCTGCCATTTCTTGATCTGTTGGCCCTAGCATACCCCGAATTTTCCATTAATACAAAAAACATTTGGAAACACAGTCCCAAATTATCTTTCTTCCTCAATTAACTAGTCATACAGATTTCCCCATATGACTATAATTTTGAGGAGAAAGAGGGAGTCATCCAGATATGTGCCCTGGAAGTGTGAATCACTTGCTGATGTAACGTTTTAGTGCCTCCACTTGCTCAAGCTTCATCTCCTATATATGACTTTCACTTGATGCATGCTTGGTGAGTCAGATAACAGCCAGTTAATCATGGCAGTTCAGGTCTCACTGCAGGTTAAAGGCTAAAATCTAGCAAGCAATCTCCACCAGGGCTCAGCAGGATGAAAGGTGCTTTTAAATGTAAGGATAATTCTCTTCAGAAAGCAAGATGCACTTTAAAATCTGGAAGTTCTGATATGTGGTTTATGTGTACCGACTGCCAAAGGTTGCATGCAGCATCTGTATTGGTAACAGATATGCAAGCGCCTTGAATCTACTGGAGACATCAGGGTAAGTGTCAGAGCCACTATCATGTGGCCCGGATCTGCCACACAGTGTTTTCCTGTGATGTAATGTACCCTGCTTAAAAAACTGTTGGCTTCTGTATATATGTACGTATACACACATCCTGCCAGTTTATACATATCTATGTCTGTAAAGGTAATTTATACAATATTTTAATATATAAAGTTTACATTTATACATGACTATAAAGTTTGTGTTCATATATATGTTACACACACAAAACCACACACATACATGTATAAACACATACACATATAGTGTATACATGTATATGTGTGGTTTTGTGTGTATGTAGTATATACGTGTGTGTGTGTGTGTGTGTGTGTGTGTGTGTGTGTGTGTGAGTTTGTATAGGCAGAACATTTTTACCCCCAGAACCAAAAGATAACCCTGATAAATAGCCACATATCCCTTGGGGAAGCATATGAAACAGGATTTACATGTTGAATTTTTGGTAGCATAGGTGGATCTTACCTCAAGAGGACACAGTCTACCTTCCCTTCATTCAAGGGTTCTTTTTCTGTGAACTAGATAATGTCTGACAATTTCGTGAGCAGTCACAACTCTTTGGGAGTGATTAAAGCGTGGTCTGTGTTTACCATTGCAAGAGAGTTTAATGGTACAGATCAGGTGAGCCTCAAGTAAGACACCCTCTTATCGCAGTCCTGGTAACTTCCAAAGATGAATGTGGAGGAGAGTCCAGCATTCCATTACTATCATTGAATTAAAGGAACCCATTGTGATAGATTTGCCTACGTCACCCTTGGCTTACAGAGAAGTGAACACTACCTACCATTTTCAAAACATTTGGTATTAACAGTCTTTTTAATTTTATCCATTTGAGTGGAATCAAGTGGTATTTCTCTGTGGTTGAACTTGGTATCTCCCATAAAACTAATAATGTCAAAAACGTTTTAATGTTTGTCTTAAGCATTTGAATATTTTCTTGGGAGAGTATTTTTTCAAATCTTATGCCCATGGGGTTGTTATATCATTCAGTTATAAAAATTATTTATTATATTTGAAACACTAGTAGTTCTCAGACATACATATTACAACTATTTCATGCAATCTGTGAACTATCTATACATTAGCAGTTTCAATTTTAATCAAATTCCATTTACGTTATTTTGCTTTATCGATACTGATTTATAGATATGGATAAAATGTGGCTCTCCATAGCTGCATAGAAGCTTTAAGTGTAACTACATCTATGCACTTAATGTGAGTTAGTGCCAAGATTCATTTCTTTACCCATGTTTTCAAATTTTCTGCATCGCAAATTAATTCAAAGTCTTCCTTGAATGGATTTAGTGACTTTTTCAAAAATTAATTGACTATGTAAATATAGACCTAATTCTGGAGGTTCTCCTGTGTTTCACTAATCTATTTTTTCAGATTGTGTGCCAATATCATGTTGTCTTAATGACTGTTAATTGATAATGAATCTTGATATTAGGTAGTATAAGTCCTTTTTTTAAAAAAAAAAAATTAAATTGTTCTAGCTATTCTAGTTCCTTTGTGGATCCCCTTGATCTTTCTCAGTTTGCTTTTGTTTGTTGCTTTATTCTTTTCTGTTTTGCTGGAGAAGATCTAGAGTTAACTCTAAAAACAATTTGCCCCTACAATATCTTGTTCCTTATGAAAACGATCTTCAGTGACTGTCATGGCGTTCAGTGAGGACTGCACGATCTGGCTGATCAGAACTAAAATGTTTTCAAGCCCTGTCTGAGGTGTGGGTGTTACTCAGCTAATAGTTTTTAGAACATTATTGTCGGCCTTATTTTGTAGAGTTTTACCTTTTGTACAAACAGATTAGTGTATTTTCAACAACAAACAAACAAACAAACAAACAAAAAACCTCTCAAAGAAACCTGTGGGTGAATTTCGGGAATTTTTCTTTACAAAACCTCCTTCTTACTGGCATTATGCCCAACAGATTCCAGCTGTCTTAGTCTCTAGGAACTGCAATCACTTTCCCCTCAATTCTAAAAAGTACTGTCATATGATGGGAGTCTGACTACTGATACCAAAGTTTGGAGTGTTAACCTAGACAAAAATATATTACAAATTTTACCTAGTTTATTTTCTGAGCTGCCTGTTCTATTTTTAGTTTATTGAGAACTGTCACCATGAACATATGGTACATTTTGTCAAATGTTTCACTGGCATCTATTGAGATTATTTGAAATACTAAGGGCCAAAATTAGAGTTGAGCTCCTGGTTAAAACCTACATGGGATTTACAGGCTTGCTTACAGGCCATTAAATACAAAGGCTTCTCCTCATAGACCTTGCAGAGGGAAGCTACCCTCCCACCCCGGAACTAGTCCACAGCCAATACACTGCAGGCTTTGAAAGAAGAAGTTACATTCAGTGTCTCAGGCAGATCATGCCCATCACATATTTGAATTCCTAGGCAGGAACCCTTATTCTGAGGTCTCTATCTGAGGCCTTGAATAGAACTCTTTTTAGGGAACCTCTCTCTGCTCAAGCTTTCTTTCTAGAGTAGAAGCGTTAAGTCTTGGAAACACTTTTTCCCTACTCCACCTCAGCCTGCTCCAAGCTCTCTGCACCCCTAGTTCCCCAACCCTCCACTCCAGAGTCCACAGAAACGCTGAAGACCTCTGTCTGGGTCTCCTTTAGCAGTGAGACAACCTCCACGCATGTTGGTCCTCCTGACCCCTCTGTGAATGCCAGTCCTTGGGGGGAAACGCAATAGGGTAGATCGATGTTTCTCCTGATTTTAGTCACTTGCTCACACCATCCCAGCAACTGTTTAAGGGCTTAATTCTTTCTTTTGATTTGTTGCCTTAGTTGGCTATTCCAGCACCTGGCAGCTCACATCTCCTTTGACCAGCCCAGCTGAGCTGTGGACACTCTTTTGTGTCTCTTTCTCTCCCCATCTCTTTTGGCTTTGGGAGTTTCATTTATAAATTCTATTGCTTTCTTTCTTTCCAAGAGGCAATTTTTTATGCTTTTATTTGGTTCGTTTTAAAATATATATATCTTTTATTAATTGTATAGTATAATAATTTTGGAGAATATGGGTGCTATAGAAAAGAAAAAAGTTATTTAAAAATTAAAGACCATCAGTATCGCCTTTCAACAAATTCCGTACTAATTTCCATTCTTACGATTTGTTATATGAGAATTCCCACTTCACTGAGCACCAAAAACTAGTGTTATCATTTTTCTGCTCTTCAACAATTTGATGGCTTGGAAATTGAATCTTATTTATTCATATGTGTATTTCTCAGTCACACTTATTTTTATAATGTATTCTTAGAAAATGCCAAGTTTCTTTAGGATGTTAGTGTTTTGCTATTAGTTTTTAAAAGCCATTCTTGGTGAAATATATTAACAATTATTTCTACTTTAGAAATACTCATTCCAACATCATCATGTATTATTTAATTTTTATGATTATTAAGGCTAACAACTATTGTTTTAACTGATAATTTTGCTTACTGTTATATTACATTGAATAAGTTTTAAAAAGTCTTCTCTACAGTTAGATAGCATTTCTGTGTATATTTGGAAAATGTTTACATTTAATATCTTTAAATTTTTTTATTCTTTTAAACCAATTATTATATTATATATTGTTATTGAATGTGTAGAATACATTGCATTTCCTTAATTTATAAAAATCAACCCACTGATTTATTATATACATAAACACACACTTATATAAATGTTTTACTTTCTCATTGCAAAATTTAAAATAATAAGGATGATTATAAGAATATACCGAGCACTTGTAATACAGAAAAGCCCTTACATTAAAATGCTTAAAAAATGAACAGAAAACCTTAGGCCAAAAATGTTTTCCAAGGATATCTGTAGGCATCTACCAGCATTTTGAAAGATTACTAAACACTGGCTATGAGCTGACGCTGACATTAGGGGGATCCATGATTAATTTTTTAAACTATTGTATAATTCCTTACTACATAAATTGATCTGTTTAAAGTCTCAGAATCCATTGTTGGTTCAAGTCTGTCTCAAAGTGGGTCCACTGAGTCTATCAACCTGACCTGTGTTTTTCAACCTAGTTTTGAAGATGTAGTTGGAACGAAGATTGGTGGAACACCTATCCTGGTATCCTGATATATAGAGGGAGGATTATTACGATAAAACGGGCTACATGAAACCCCTAGACTTGCTTCTTTCTTCAAAATAGTACACCAAAGCAATGTAATATTTCTAGAGAAATCGGCAAACTCAGTGCCACATTAAAAGTTGTTAATGATGAAGGAGTAAAGAGTTTAATAAAGTCTCTGTTGAACTTGGCCTGTTTGGAGAGTAAAGAAACAGAGAGGTCTGAGAGACTTTGGAGGCTATTAGTGAGTTATCATGAACTATTCCATGTTGTTTCAAACTGAAGTCACTGTTACAAATCCAGCCTCTTTACTAGAATAAGTCTGGATGGCTCCTTATATCCAGTGGGTGGCTATGGACATGCTTGTCTGCAGTTACTGACTGACTTATGAGCATAAAGTTTTAAATGCTTCAGATGCTTTGATAGCACACATGTGCCAGGAGTTGGCAAATCAACCTCACTCCTGTTACCAAAACTATAGTCAAAGAGCCAACAGTAAACAAAAGCCACTCTAGGTTTTCCAGGTTTGAAAGTTAATATAGGAATTAAAGGCTTATAGAAATATTAGAGGAATTATGAGAGGAAAGGTCAGGAAAGCTAACTCTGAATAGTAAGTAATTTAGCAAAAATTTCAGGAAAGCAACCAGAGCTCTCAGCCAGAAGCTCCCAATGACTGTCCTGGAAACTGCTCCCGTGCTAAAGGTTCTATGTGAAACTCTCACAAATTGTCTTTGTGTGCAACAGCCAAGCAGGTAGTTATACTGCGTTCTTTGAAACAGTGCAATGAAGTCTCTCATCTGTTCATTTGTCTGGCTGTGGCCTTCAGAGAATAATGGCTTCTCCAGATTTTCTGTCTTCCAAAGCTTACACAAATGTTTTTGTTGGCAAAGCTTAACACAGAAACATACGGACAGAAGGTTTTGGGAAATGCAGAGGAGACTTTGGAAAGCTGGGTAATGATGTCAAATTGACAATAGTCCAGTGTCACAAGAAGAAATCAAACTACCTTATTTTATGAATGAAGCAGTAACGTGTGAAGTTGTTCAACATTTCAAAGCTATTAAGCAGCACAGTCATTTATTCACAATTTCAAGTTGCTTACCCTACCACCCAAAGCAAAGGACATGTTTTTTTACTGCTATGATCTAAGAGACTGAAACAATATCAGTTGTGTGTAAGTATTAAATAAATATTTGTTTAAAAATTAGTGATAGCATAATATCTTATTTAAAAAGACATTGTTTTGTTTGCTCAAGAAATTCCCCTAGACATTTTAAAGACAGTATTTTTTTTCCTCTTTCTGCTCTCTACATAAGCCTGAAGCTATTCCTAGCATACATTAAAACTTCCAGATCTATCCTTTGAGCATTCTGAAATTTTATACCTTTGTGCTAATTATTTCCTTCGTCCTTTTATCACTTTCAGCAAACCTCACTCTAAAGCAGAAGTGCTAGTAAAGTTTTATTCTGGCTGCCTTTTACACCTTTTACTCTTGTGAAATTTTCTCTTGTGAAACTTTTTACTCTTGTGAAATTGATGAATGGTTCTCCCTTCACTTTCTTATCTCTTATCTTTTCTTGTCTAACATTTTATATTACTTCAGAGTTCTCTAAGAGCTCTTCAAACATCTTGTCACACTGATTTTTTCCCCTGTGTTAATCAATTTTCCACTTAAGGACTCTTACACATTTTAACATTTGAAAATTATGAGTTTAATTTCAGTCTAACTTACTGATCTCAGCTTAGTAGATTTAATGTTCTTTCACAACTTAATAGAAAAAGGAATTCTAGATGCTAACTTTTCTTTTTCGGTAACTATTTAATTGGAGGACATTGGTTTGATTTTTTAAACTTATGGTTCTTTTTTAAACTCCTTAATGACTTTGTATTTCTCAGAAACTGGGAAAGAGCACGTTGGAGTGAGTTGAGAATCTGTTTTTGTCCAGTATTGACTCAGTAGGCTATGCTAGCAATTTTTTGTTCTTGTTTAAAATATTTTAGGGCAGATGAAGAAAGTAAATAAAGTTATTGCAGTTTAATAATTAAAGATTAAAGACCCGGCCGGGCGTGGTGGCTCAAGCCTGTAATCTCAGCACTTCGGGAGGCTGAGGCGGGTGGATCACGAGGTCAAGAGATAGAGACCATCGTTTCCAACATGGTGAAACCCCGTCTCTACTAAAACTACAAAAAATTAGCTGGGCATGGTGGCGCGTGCCTGTAATCCCAGCTACTCAGGAGGCTGAGGCAGGAGAATTGCCTGAACCCAGGAGGCGGAGGTTGCGGTGAGCCGAGATCGCGCCATTGCACTCCAGCCTGGGTAACAAGAGCAAAACTCCGTCTCAAAAAAAAAAAAAAAAAAAAAGAAAGATTAAATTAAAGACCCAAGTGCTAGCATAAAGAAAATGAAGAAAGAGGAGCAGCAAACTTGCTCCTCTGTCAACATTCAATTTCTGTATTTGTTGTGAGACCCAGTAATCTCGGTGATGTACTACTCTTCACGGATGTGATTACCTTCTTATTAGACAGTCAAAGCAAGTAATATTTGCCAATCACCTGAAATTTAAGGAGGGCTTAAAAACATATACCTCAAGGGAAAACAGCTGTGTTGACAACAGCACAAGGCTCTTTTCATAAAACTGTCCATGGAATAAATTTTGCCTTCCCAACAAGTGCCTTAGGATTTAAATATGTTTAATGTCTATACCACTTCATGTTACTTAGGGCTAAAGACTTTTTTTCTGGGTTTGCTTTAAATTTATTAATCAATTTTTATATTGTATTGGCCATTCTCAAAGTTGTCAGATCATTGAAATAAATGAATAGTATAAAAATAAAAAAAATAATATACACCCAAGTTCGAATGTATTTTTATAAAACTCCCCCCCAAAAACTCTACTTATTATTTTAATTTAGAAGCACTGGTCTTTCTGTCTTTGATGCTCTTATTGAGATCATGACTTTTCTTTGTGTGTGTGTGCACTCCTCCTTTCTAGTCCAGATTCAGGTTCACTCTTACTTTTGGTATCTTTGGCTAATTCAGTAACAACTGAAAGAAGAGAGCAAGTAACTCCTTGAACTCAGATTGCTAATGCTGAAAGAGAAACTCCCACTTTTAGTAGTTCATCAGTTGCTTTTCTTTCTTAACGAACATAAACAATCTAGCTCTGTTCTTTCCAGAGTTATGCCTATCTTTATTTTTATTTATTATACGTACTCTACTAAAAGATACCTTTGGAACTTGTGATCAGTCTTGACTTTTTTTTTCTGAAATACTATCATTTAAGACATCATAAGTTGTATCTCAAGCCCATAAATGGAGTTGGTTAAGTGAAACTCTTGTTGTGTTCTCTGTGTTATAATGATTATATTGTTGTCAATCAGAGCAGGAATCAAAGTGGCCTCGTAGCAATAAAATCACAGGAACGTTCTTGTTAGCGTGGGGAAATGAGGCGGGCCGTGCTTGTCATTCTATCCTTTCTTGATTTTAAAATTCTTCTCAACACATCTTTTGAAATACATACCAATGTTTTACTCTGTTGGGATCTTTCAAGCTCAGTGAGAGCAAAAGAAAACCTCTCGTCTAGGAGTCTACAAATGTGGAAAGTGTCAGTTGGCAACAGGCTGTGTCAGCAGTTCACTTTCACGTGTCATAAAGCTGCAGATGAAGTCTGTCCCCCGTCAGCGGATAAACCATGTCTCGGCTATAATGATTCCTTCTCTTCCCCAATTACAAGAACAGGACGGGGAAGCAATTTGAACAAAGTGTCTGTGTTTTCTTTCTCAGGAAATAAGGAATAAAATAGCTCTTTTTTATAACACATCTGGTTTGAAGGGGCTATTTCTTTACTTTTAAACTATAAACATAAAAAATTAAACAAAATATTAACTTTTAATAATAGAGAAATAGAACAGAATATTATACTCGGGGTTCTCCCTGTATTCTTAAGTACTGTAATAAAGGCTATAGAGAATTTGTCTTAAACATCCTTTGCCGTAACTCCTGGAGTAGGAATTATAACCTTTAATTAACAAACATTCCTGTTTGAAATGTAACGAGTTTCCCCAAATTTTCAGAGCTCTTCTGAAGTTTTTTTCTAAGATAGAGAATGTATTTCAATAAGCAAATCAGAGCCAAGATTTATTTTCCCTCTGTGACCCTTTCCATGATTGAGGAAGGAGAAAGAAGCAGAAAATCATCCTTACTGTTCTATGGGATCAATTTAACACAGAATAACAGTACCTGGAACATGGTAGCATACGTCATAAAAGGATATTAAAGAATAAGACATTTAAAACTGTTTGTACTAACTAAAGTAAAATATGATGAGGTCTTCATCCAGGTTAACTTCCTGTCTTTTCTGCATCTTACGTACTTTATAGCTGGCTTTGCATTATGATCTCAAATATTTCTAATCATTAAAAGAAACATAAGTAGTTTTTAGCACTCAATGGACAGCAAGCCTATGTAGATGGACCAGTTTTCAAGATGGTTCACAGTGTACCTTTTTAAGCCAGGAGTGAAGAGTGGAAAAAGCCCATGCTGTTTGTTCTTAGTCTTCAAGGACACTGGATTTGTTTTGTGTGAATAGCAATGCACTTCTGCGTCCAACAGTGGACTTTTCACTCTGGTGCGCCACAGATACTTTCAATTAACCTAAGCAGGTACATTTTTATTCTGTTTTTAGACAATGGATGTAATCAGAACTGAGAGCAAAAATGTTTATCATAACTTCCAAAATCCGTTTTTTATTTAGTAGGAGCCTTGCTCTGTCGCCCGGGTTGAAGTGCAGTGGCCTGATCTCAGCTCAGTGCAACCTCTGCCTCCTGATCTTAAGCGATTCTTTTGCCTCAGCCCCAAGCAGCTGGGATCACAGGTACCGGCAACTATGCCCAGCGTTTTTCATTTTTATTTTTGTAATTTTAGTAGACACAGGGTTTTACCATGTTGGTCAGGCAGGTCTCAAACTCCTGACCTCAGGGGATCTGCCCATCTCAGCCTGCCAAAGTGACTGGATTACAGGTGTGAGCCACGGCACCCACCCTGTGACTTCCAGATTTCTGTTAGAATTTTCATGTGACTTTTCTTACAGATTTGATGTGAGATTAATTGATTTTTTTTCAGGAAACTTTTTATTATCACAGAATAAATCTTAGGTGGAAAGACTGAATGTATTAAATGTGTTTTTGTTTTTGCAACTTTTATAATTTAATCTAGTTATGTTGCCTTAAGAACAAAGAATGACCTGAGTCATTTCTGCATTTAAAGTTAATTAATAAATTGGATGTGATACTTGACAAGATTTAATATAATTTTATAGATGCTTCTGAGATCTACTCTCTGTATAGTTTTAAAAAGCATGTACAGTCTTTTTGTAATTCTATATCTTTTAAAATTAGACCTCATTAAAAAAGTATCTTTTCTGTTTGTATTTTATCTTTGAAAGACTGGAGTTAGTAGGAACATGTGAAAATCTCCTATATCAGTTTCATTTCTGAGTTTTAAAAAATTGTTTAAACTTCTCTTTACATATGTTTTGGGATTATTTGGATACGCTCTTTTACAATGCTTATATTTACTTTCTGGGTTATACTTTTACTGATACAAAATTTAACATTTTAAGTTCCATTATATTTTCAAAATAAACTTCTTACACGATTTTTCTTTGTAAGCAATTAGTAAATAGTTATTGAATAAATATTAATTTAATAGTTCCATATTCCAGGTACACATGCATATACATATGACGGAAGGATAACAGAAGAAAATCCCAGGCTTTGTATGTTCCTGATTCAGCACGTTAGCGTAACTGGATCTTAATGGGTTATATATAGAGGGAATACACTATACGAAATCAGTGAATAGGCACAAGTTCAACCTGAAAAGGGCTTGAAGACTTAACAATGTTTTATCTTACTTACGTGTTTAAAAGTTTACTCTAATTGTTTAATAAGTATTGGATAATTATAAGGCATTGAGAAATAAAAAGCCAGGAGAACAATAATGGCGTAAGTACAGTAGTCTAGAGGAGAGGTAAAGGTGGCTTGTACCAGGAAGGTAACAATACAGAATAAATAATTAAATATATTTTGAATAAGTTTATTAATAAATTGGATATAGCAGATGAGGACATAACAAAGCTGGGTATTTATTTGAACCTATATGTGGATGGTTGAGGTATTTCAGGTTGAAGAAACTAAGATTAGAAATGGGTTTGTTTTGGAGAGCAGAGAGAAATAATTAAGAAGCCTGAATACTTTCTATTAAATGAGAATGTCAAATGAGCATTTGGACATGTGATGTACAGGCAAAGTAAGATCTTAATTTGCGAGTCACTGACATGTAAATAATGTGTGATATTGTGAACTTGCACAGGCATCAGACTAGAATAGAAAACTTAGAACAAAGACAAGCATCATAAATAATAATGATGTGAATAAGAGAATGTAGAAATATTTACTAATTACTTATTGATTGTCAGGCAATACAAGTATTTACATGTTTATTCTCCAATTAATCTTTGCAAAACAATATATGAGGCCAGTTAAATCATTATGTATAACTTACAAATTTAATAATTCAGGCAGAAAGAAGTTCAGAAACTTAGCCGGGCGCGGTGGCTCAAGCCTGTAATCCCAGCACTTTGGGAGGCTGAGGCGGGTGGATCACGAGGTCAAGAGATCGAGACCATCCTGGTCAACATGGTGAAACCCCGTCTCTACTAAAAATACAAAAAAATTAGCTGGGCATGATGGCACGTGCCTGTAATCCCACCTACTCAGGAGGCTGAGGTAGGAGAATTGCCTGAACCCAGGAGGCGGAGGTTGCGGTGAGCCGAGATCGCGCGATTGCACTCCAGCCTGGGTAACAAGAGTGAAACTCCATCTCAAAAAAAAAAAAAAAAAAAAAAAAAAAGAAAAAAAGAAAGAAGTTCAGAAACTTGACAAGAATCACACTGAGCAATTGTATGGGAGCCAGCATTTGAAAACTACAAGAATGTACCTTGGGCCTACACTTCTTTCCACGGCAATATGCCATTTTCATACATAGCCACATGTATACTACTCTAAGACAGAGAGAGACAGACAGAGAGAAAGAGAGATAGAGAGGGAAAATTAAAGTGAGGCAGTAAGAGAGCAAGAGAGGGCTTTTTGAGAGAGACGGTGAATCAAAATGCTAATGATGATCAGATCCTGTAGCTAATTTTTAGACACTCTAGAACTCATGTACAATGTTCAGGGGACCATCCAGGAATCTAGAGATTGAGAGATTGCCTAAATTAATCTGAAAACTGAGATTTGACGAAAGAGACAAATAAATGCATAATCACAGTAAAGTATAAGTAGCATGAGAGAGCTGTGATGAGTACTATGTTAATTTGCAATAAGGACTTCTCAGTCCTATGCGAGGGTTGCTAAAGAACTTGGTATTTGAACTAAATATTTCTGGGTGAGATGAGTAATAAATTGTTACGTTAAAAAGTAGCAGGTAATGTCACTATCCTATGCCAATGATTATTTTTCCGGTATCAATGATATTTGAAACATACTCTACTCATTACTTCACATACATTCACCTCCCCAAAAAGTATCTAGGATGTTGCTATCTAGTTAATAACAACATTGTGTAAAACTACAGTAACAATTGGGGGACCATTTCTTTTAAGATGTAAAGAGCCATAGTCTTAATCAACTGTTAACATTAGATTTAATTAATTTCTGTAACCACAGTCATAATATTGTAGTGTTATGCTGTATTAATAACATATAAAACAAAGTATCATATTATGGCTATTTTTCTTTCCTTATGAGAAATTCTACATTATCATATACATTCTTAGTTTTAGTTTAATCAAAGTATTTAAATGTTTATCATTAAAAATATATATATATATAAAGTGACATATTGACAATGAATACTTCTTTGCTTTCCATTATTTATAATTGGATGGCATTTAGTGAATATGTTAAATGATGTACAGTGCAATTGAAAAGGACGTTTACAAGTCAGCAGGAATTTTCAAGGCATGTCTTTTCCATCATCTGCTAGGATAGATCTTCCAGCACCATTTCATTTTATATAACTTGGGATTTACAATTTATTACTGTAGCCCAGAATAATGAGAAGGACTCCAGACTAAGTAATATGTCAGCATTTTTACCAGAAAAAGTTCGGGATACTCCAAAATATTTTAGATTTCAATTTTGGAGGAAATATACACTTGATGTTGAGACAGCTTTTAAGTTAGAAACAATATTAGTGAACGGGCTACATGCTCCACACTTGTCAGCTTCCAATGCTCCTGCTGAGGGGAACAACCCTCCCCATTGACACACAGCCACCCTGTCCCTGCCTAAACATTTTGGCTGTGGCTGGGTACCCTTAAGAGGACCCGGCCCAAGAGACTTGTACTGTGCCAAGGGTCTCCCACCACTGGGATAGAGAGGAGTGGGGAGACTAGACACCTTCTCATAGTCCCACAACAGGTACCACCACTGATCCTGCAAGAGGGAGGTCTGAGTGGGCCATGCATCTCACAGCTGCTGCCTCCACTGCTCTCACTGACTGGGGAGTAGGGGAGCATCTGTATTCCCTCTGGACAGATGCCAGCACAGCTGCCCCTACCTAATCATTTCAGCCGGAGTCCAGCACCCTCCTCAGATCCCAGGTCCCTGAGGCTGTCCTGGCTGTTACTACCTTCAGGCTTTAGCTGCCTGAGCATTCTGCCAGCCTTCTTGGAGCCAACCTCCCCATCTTTGTCACAGTCAGCACCTGGAACATGGGGACTGGCTGTCCAGACAGTCTAGAACTCATGTACAGTGTTCTGGGGACCATCCAGGAATCTGAAGATTGAGAGATTGCCTAGTCCAGTCCACCACTACTGGAACATGATCACTGCTCCTGGGGTCTGAGACTGGGCCAGTCCAACCAGCTGACACCACCATAGCTGACAAGCACCCATATGTGCCACAAGGCAGAACACTTACCTTTACCCTGACCCACTACCACAGAACATTTTAGGACAGGTATTTTCTATGGTTATTAGCTACATTCTGCATTGGAGATACAGGAAACTGTCTGATTTGAGAGTCATGAACTCTGGGACAGAGGTGTGATAGGAAAACAGATCACATTCCTGCCTGCACAGGACTTGGAACTGGTGCAGCACCATCCCCAACATACAGAGACCTCAGCACATTTCACCAAGGGCTCCCTCAGACACTTGCATCAGGGCTGGGGTCTGCCCTGATCACTGGGATATTCATAGGTGATCCTGGTAGTCTAGCTCCAGCTAGTTTTGACCTCACCACCAGGATAAATACAGAGACTAACTCATCACCTAAAATAACCGAGAGTAGCTCCTAGTAAACAAAGGTCCAGCATCCAACCATCCGCTTTTGCTGTACCTTGCTGTTATTCACAGGTGCCACCTGCTGGCCCGGAGGCTGAACTGCACAACACAGTACAAAACCTGCTGAGAGACGCGCACAGGGCTAAATAAGCAAAGCCAAAGGATCCTCCTACATATGCTACATTTGCAACCTCAGGGGAAAAACATCATTGAAATGAAAGTAAATGTAAAAGTCAGAAGTGACAACTTTCCCATATGAGAAGAAATAAGTATAAGAACTGCAGTAAACAACAAAGATTTGCAGCATCTTCAGAGGACCACACTAATCCCCTAGCACTGGATTCTAACCAAAAGAAGAATTCTGAAATGACATGTAAAAGAAGTCTTAAAATAAAAATAATAAGGAAACTCAATGATACAAAAAAAAAGTTAAAACCTAACAGAGAAATCAGAGAGATAGCACAAGGAGTAAAAGAAGACATAGACACCTTTAAAAAACAAAAAGTACAACATCACCTCTGAAAATGAAAATTAACTAAAAGAGTTACAAATTACAATTTAGAGTTTTAACAACAGCCTACACCAAAGAGAAGTAATAATCCCAGAGTATAAAAATAGGTTTTTTCAATGAACCCAGTTAACAAAATTTTTTGAAAAATTTAAAGATGAAGCATCCTAGAAGTATGAGATTATGGAAAGTGACTTGACCTATGAGTTATAGACATTTCTGAGGGAGAAGGAGAAAAATTAAAATGATTAACAAACCAATGTGACGGAATAACTCAGGAAGAAAATCATAACATTCATATACAACCAAAAAGAACCTAAATATCCAAAGCAATCCTAAACAAAAAGAATAAATCTGGAGGCATCATGTTCTCTAACTTCAAACTACACAACAAGGCTATAGTAACCAACACAACAAGATGTTAGTGCAAAAATATAAAACAGGTCATTGGAACAAGGCAGCGATCTCAGAAATAAAGCCACATAAGTACAACCAACCGTTTTTTTTTTTTGACAAAGTTAAAAAAAATAATGTAAAAGGGACACCTGTTTAATAAATGGTGATAGAAAAATTATACAGCCATATGCGGAAGAATGAAACTGGACCCCTATCTCTCAGCATATACAAAAATTAACTCAAGGTAGATTAAAAATTTAAATGATCCAGACAACCATTGATGGGTGTTTGCATTGATTACACCATGGAATACTATGCAGCCATAAAAAAGAATGAGATCATGTCTTTTACAGAGACATGGAAGGATCTGGAAGCTATTATGCTCAGCAACCTAATGAAAGAACAGAAAACCAAACACTACATATTCTCACTTTTAAATGGGAGCTGAACAATGAGAACACAAGGATACAGGGAGGGAAATAACATACATTGGAGCTTGTTGGGGAGATGAGGTGAGAGGGAGAACATCAGGAATAATAGCTAATGCATGCTGGCTTAATATTTAGGTTATGGGTTGACAGGTACAGCAAACCACCATGATATGGAAAGAGAGAGAGAGAAAAAAAGAAAGAAAGAAAGAAAGAGAAAGAAAAAAGAAAGAAAGAAGAAAGAAAGAAAGAAAAGAAAAAAGGAAGGAAGGGAGAGAAAGATAAAGAAGCAAGAAAGAAGGGGAGAGAGAGGAAGGAAGGAAGGAAGGAAGGAAGGAGAGACAGAAAGAAAAGAGGAAAGAAAGAAGGAAGGAAGAAGAAAGAATTGAAATTAAGACCTGAAACTATAAACAACCTAGAAAAAAAACCTAGAATAAGCTTTTCAGGACAGTGACCAAGGCAAATAATTTTAAAATAAGACATTAAAAGTAAATTGACAAAAATAAAATGAAAATTAATCTAAAAAGTATGTGCACAGCAAAGTAGTAATCAAGAGTGTAAACAGACAACATAAAAAATGGGAGAAGATATGTGCCAATTATGCACCTGAAGAGGAGTAATATCCAGAATTTACAAGTAACTCAAACCACTCAAAAGATTAAAAAAAAAAAAAAAAAAAAAACTCAGTTAAAAAATGGGCCAAAGACATGAACAGACACTTCTCAAAAGAAGACTTAAAAGTGGCAAGCAAACATATGGAAAAACTTTCTACCTTGCTAATCATCAGAGACATACAAATTAAAAGCATAATGAGATACCAACTCACAGCCATCAGAATTGCCGTGATTTGAAAGTCAAAAACAACAGATGTCAGTGAGGATAAAGAGAAAAAGGGAGAGCGTATACACTGTTCATGGGAATGCAAATTAGCACAACCATGATGGCAAACAATATGGAGATTTCTCAAAGAACAGAAAATATAGCTACCATTCGACCTAGAAATCCCACTACTGATATCTACCCAAAGAAAAAGAAATCGTTATATCAAAAAGACATCTGCACCCGCATGTTTATCACAAAACAATTCACAACTCACAACTGCAAAGTCAAGGAATCCACCTAAGTATATATCAATAGATGTCTGTATAAACAAAGTGTGATATATGTACGCAATGGGACTCTATGTAAACATAAAAATAATGAAGTCATGTCCTCAGGAGGAACATGGATGGAGCTCGAGGCCATTATCCTAAATGAAATAGCTCAGAATCAGAAAATCAAATATTTCATGTTCTCACTTATAAGTAAGAGCTAAACAATGGGTATAAAGAGTGATGGATAAGAACAATAGAAATACTGGGGTCTCCAAAAAGGAGGACAAAGGGATAAGAATGAGTGTTGAAAATTATCTATTGAGTACGATATCCCCTATTTGGGTGAGCAGTAAACTAGAATCCCAAATCTCATTACTATAAAATATATTCATGTAAGAAACCTGAAAATATACCCAGTGAGCCTATACAATTATTTTTAAAATAAAATATACCAGAAATATTATGACTTTTTATACTTTTGAGCATCTTGTGGTTCATCTAATAAGTCAAAATTTCTTAATACGAAATGGTCCACATAGTCATAACAAGGGTACAGTAAAGAATGTGCATTATAAGGTAATTGAAATCAGAGACCAATAAAAGATTTTAAGGATATTGTTCAGAAGGGGCATTGACCACTTTGTTTTTCTGATGAAACATATAAACAAATATACATGCATATGTATACACATACTCATGCACATACACACACACATTCTTTAGTAAAAAAGAAAATTGTCTAAACATAAATGTGTATATGCATGCACATATGTCTGTGTATATGTATGTGTGTATATATATATATATATATGTATATATCTCCATAGTTTCTCTATATATCTGTATGTATCCCTATGTAAAGAAACTATAGATATATATAAAGATATATATAAAGAAATAAAGTGTGAGAAACTCTTAGAAATTTTCTTTTCTCCTAAAGAATATGAACTCAAGTAATTAAAGTTACATTTTGTTTTCTCTAAAGCTTGCTGTTGAGTTGGTCAAGCTGTACAAGATAGCCAGTAATTCTAACCTCTTCAACTTACGAACAAACTAATAGATGATCTGAGATGTTAATTTAATTTACTACCATACATACTGAAGTAAGTAAGGACAAAACTTGAAGTTGTTTGTAATAGTTTCCATATGACTGAGGAAAGATCTATTTCAAAGTAGTGACACAAATTTCAACTGCAAAGTAAACTGTCAGCTATAAAATACTAAAGTGATAATATTTCTTAATATATAAATTATTTCATAAAGGATAGGTGGCACATTTAATATTTATTATGAGTCTCAAATGTTTTACTTTAATGAATATTAGCTCCCATATCAGTAAATAGGAAACAATATTAGTTTAACTGTGAAGCTGATTTATTTTCTATGTAATTTTGCTCAGGTACATGAATATTTTAAAGCTTCAGTTGACAAGTTTTTTCACAGGAAGTGTAACCACAGAACCAGAACAATCTGGCTGAACTTTGTGTCATGTTTTTCAGTCACCAAGGGTTTCAAGTTATGTAATCCAAGCAACCACATAGCGAGATGAACCACACATGCAACCACAGGAAGACCTAAGTGCTCAATCCAAGGAAGGGATTGAATAAAGAAGCACACACCTCATGATCCATGATCTAATTCGATTGATCCCTGGCATCACACCATGACATAGTCCAGTTAGATCATGACTCCAGACATCACTGTATTGCAAGACCTAATCACGTCATACATCGCTACCCTCTGTCCACGAAACCTACACCAGTCTCTACCTGAAGAAGACGAATTTGTGTGTTGTCTTCTGTCTCCTTTCCAGTCGATTCACAGTAAGTCTTTCTTTTCTCAAAAGCCTGTGCCATAGTATTGGCTTCTAAGCATGTTGGGAGGCAAGGTTATTACTTGCTTGATAACAAAAGGACACACTCAGGCAACATAAAACCTTAAGAATAACTAAAGCTCCTACAAAAATGCCTTTGTTTAATGAAAGTCATAGCTGATTTATTGCTTCATGAACTTCTTTGGTTCTATTCTTTTAAATCAGTTCAGAATGCCAAGAGCCGTAAATGAGGAAAAGAGGAAAACATTTCCTCCAAATTAAAAAAACAAGATAGAGAATAGTACACACCACCAAGGTTTCAAGTTTAGGGTTTTGGTAACACTGGTCTCTTTTGAAAGTGAATCTCTGTAAGGATCCACAGTGAATGAAGAAAGCAGAGTTTACATTTTAAGGCTACTAAGGATACGATTCTGTGTGTGAATGCCAGGGGAGACCTAGCTATGCTACTGGGTTTTCTTTGGATGGTTACTTTTTAAGGAATCTATGCTTGAAAAGTTGCATGAATTTTAACTGATCTGCTTTTAGCTTTATCTTTATGAGCCTTGATATTTGAGCTTGCTATTTAGTAAACTGTACGATTATTCAGGATGAACATATATATAAAATATAAAATATATTATAGCAATAATATGTATACATTATCCTCAGTAGGGGGATACAAAATAAAAACTGTAATGCTGCCATGTCAGGTCTATACTAATTACGAGTTTTCTTCTTTAGTTCAGCATTTTCTCTTATCTTTTAATGTGTCAAATGTCTTTTGGAAGTTATGTTCTCTCTGCTTGGACAATGATCTTCACCACTTATACCTGCCTAAAGTTTTCAAGTAGCATCTTAATTGGAAGTTTCTTAAGAAGGTCTCCTCATTCTGTATCATAGACTTTAATCACAGGGGCTTTGGAATCAAATTCCTTTATTAAAACATAGCTCGACCACTTATGAGATAGCTCATTGTAGTTAGGCAGAATATCTAACTTCTCTCTGCCGTTTTCAATTGTCAGTTGGATGATAAGCATTTACTATCATGTAAAACATATAAAAATCATTCAAAAATTTTAGATATAAGTGTTAGTGCTGGGTTTTTAATACGCATCTTTACTTATTTTATCAGAAGCACAGATGAAATCTCTGGAATCAGACGGAGTTTTTAAAACTTTACAATTAATTGCATGTGTCTGTATCTCCATGCCCTCATTGTTCTAGTCATTATACTTAGGGTGACACCTTGAGATCCAATGGTGGGAATTTTGCTGCATGAGTGGCTGGAGGTCCAAAAATAAGAGGTGTAGAGGATGATTTTCCTGTGCTCATACAGTAAAAGAGGTCGCTATTCCTCTCACTTCCTGAAAGTGTCTTCTCCATGCACTAGTCCCACTTTTATTTTCTAGCTCTTTAAGATGTGAATAAAGTCTTTGCAGGAGCCTATTAGCTCTTCATGCCTTAGCTTTTAAGTTATCTGAGTGGTGAGTCCCATTACTTATCGATATGCAAATATCTAGAAAGACAAAGCTTCAGTCTTTCCAGGAACCTTTGGTGCTTAACCTAGGGACCTAGTCCAGTGCTGTAATTGGGTGTCTCCAGGAAATGAGACATTTTACTGCCCTTTGGGGTCACAGCAATCAACTAGACCAATTTCCACACATATGGTATGAAGATGGTTCTAGGAAGCTGGGGCTTTTTACAAAAACACTGGGAAATTCAGGGAAGTTTTTCTTTTTTCATAATTAGCATTAATGTGAGCATCAGTATTGCTAGGCATTTTTTATTATATACTTTCAGAGCCAACTTCTGTTTCATAACATATACCACTATTGTAGTTATATTTATGTTATTGTGGTATTATTTTTGCCAAATGTATGTATAAACCTTTAATTTGTTTCATATATGATTTTTTAGATGCTCTGTATTTTTACCTCTCAAATATTAATGTACAATTCACCTGAAACATTTATCTATCATAACATTTATCAACCTGTCATTTCTTTTGTTGAACTTTCACTCAAGTGTTGTTCAACAGAAGTTTCTCTGATGATGAGTGTGTTTTATATCTGTGCAATTCTATGTAATAGACAACAGCCTTATAGCTATTGAGCACTGGATACTTACAGAATGCATGTGAGGAACTGAAGAATTCATTTTATTTCATTTTAATTTATTTAAATGTAATTTAAAGAGCAACATAAGACTGTATGGCTGGTGGCAACAGCACTGTATCACATAGTACATTTTCTTCCATTGATTTATTTTTGTGTGTTTCTAAAGAAATTTAAAATTATCGTTGCATAAATACAGTCAGGAAGATCTGTAAAACCTCCTCCAAGTTCAATAAATCAGTGGAAAGGCTCACAGATCTCAACTAAGTTGTTATCCTCATGGTTTCATTTCATTTTAATGAAAGAATACAGATTAAAAGAAGCAATAGGAAAAGGCTTATCGAGCATGGTGCAGGGAAGACCAAGCATGAAGCTTCCTGTTATCATCTCTCAAAGGAGTTGTGTGAACATCCCTTATCCTTCCAGCAACAATGTGTGGCAATACAAATGGAGCCTTACCCACCAGAAAAATTCATACAAGCACGACTATCCAGACTTTTTAAGAGGGCCTATCAGGTAGACACAACTGACCACACACATGGCTGAATTTAGTCTCCAGGCCCTCCAGAGATTGAGGTGACACCATATGGTCGAAAGCTCCCAGCATAAACTACATTGTTCACATAGGTTAAGTGGCATAGCGCAGGGTCATCCAGTAAAAGAAGACATTCTTAACAGGCAGTGCATTTGAGTAAGTTCAAATCACTCCTCAGAACATCACAGGCAAAGAACAAACCTTTCTCTGGGCAAGGTTAATCTTTAACTGAATGTATGTAATACACCTCAAGATTGAGTAAATTAAGACCAAAATTATTTTTTCATCAAGATTTTTGACATTGATGAAACCGCAGTTTTATATAAATTTGCAATCTATTTGCTCATTTTTGTTATAATTGTTCTTGAATTTCTTGAGCAATGGTAGATGGGAAATTGATAGAAATAATTGAAGAGATAATTGATGAGGAAAGGTAAAAGTTTTTCAAAATATGTCTCCTGCTTTCACATTTGGCACTGGGTTAAGAAGAAATTTTGTATAGAGTTTGGGAACACTTCATCAGGGAATTTACATTTTAATCAGGCTTTAAATAATAGCAAGTTAAATTGTTTAGAAATACAGAAAGCATATTGGTCAAAGATGTGACATAAAGTTACATTGAAATCTTGTTGGAAATACAATTCTTCACTACTGCTAGAACTTGTATTTATGTTAGTAAAATTTTTAAGCAATTAAAGTAATCGTACAACATGGCAAAGTCCTCAAAATATCATCTGACTGTTTTAAAAATCTGGAATTCAGTCAATAATAGAGTTCAATCATATCTAACACCACCAATGTTATTTAGACTCATTAAAAGAAAAAAGAAATGACATAATTTAAAATATGAGACATATTCATGCAGGGCTTTATGAAGAGAATGCAGTTTACAAATTTCAAACAGTGAATATTTAATCATCAACAAATTGTTTAGCACTTAATAAGTGCTAGGCAGTGTTCAAGCACTTGATAAATTTTAACTCCTTTAGGGTTGATAACCTTGTTGGAATGAGTATTTTCTCAATTAACAACACAGTGTCATGTATTTCCTTAGTGTATAAATTTAGAATATTGTTAGCCTGTTTCTCTAGTTAATTGGAGATACATAATGCAGCGATCACTGATGCATTCAAAATTCATTAGAAGAGCAAGAGCACTTGGTTTTCTTCCTCAAGTCATTACATAGTGAATATGGAGATCTATACTCCTCCAGAAAGTTAAGGTATCTTACATACTATCTGAACACAAATTTTCCACTTTCCACAAAGAATACACAATTCACATAGTCAGGATTGTAATTTTATATGGTTTGGTATGTACTTTGCAGGAATCACTGTTAAAACAGCAAAAAGGCAGTTGGAAAGTATCTAAAATTATTTTTCACTCAATGCTGTATATTTCTCTGTCTAACTATGGCAGAGCTGCAGTTCAGATAAACATATTTATGGTGGTGTCAGTTCATATCAAGCACATTGGGACAGTGAGAAAATGTAATCTTGATAGAGGAAAATTTCATCTGATTCTCAAGAGTCCATGCTCTACTGTAATGCATTAGAAATTACTACCAGAATGTTGTAACCTGCACATCAGCACATCTCACGAGACATTCATTATTATGATAGAAGTGCCTGAGGCTTTTTTTATTCTAATACTGTCTTTGTAAGGTAACTGAGAAAACAGATGGTTAATGTAAATACAGTTTAGTGCTTCCTAACAATTATTTTCAGAAAAATAATGTTGGCAGAACAGAAACAATTTTGACACCTGTTTATGTCTACATAAAATGAATGTTGACATAGATATCCAAAAGGGACATTAACCATTTTTCAAACATAGTATATCTTTGTTCTTATTGCCAATGTTCAGATTTTTCATGTTTAGTTCTCTTCACTACCTTAAATTTTTATAATAATACAACTTTTTGTTTTATAAAGCACCTTTCAAAGCATGTTTGTATATATTACCTCTTTTCAAACCTGAGCATACATTATCACTCAACATAGGTAGAGTAGCTTGTTCTTTAGGATAGTATTTTCACATGATTGACTTTGTAATTTTTTTTTTTTTTTGAGACGGAGTTTCGCTCTTGTTACCCAGGCTGGAGTGCAATGGCACGATCTCGGCTCACCGCAACCTCCGCCTCCTGGGTTCAAGCAATTCTCCTGCCTCAGCCTCCTGAGTAGCTGGGATTACAGGCATGTGCCACCATGCCCAGCTAATTTTTTGTATTTTTAGTAGAGACGGGGTTTCACCATGTTGACCAGGATGGTGTCGATCTCTCGACCTCGTGATCCACCTGCCTCGGCCTCCCAAAGTGCCGGGATTACAGGCTTGAGCCACCGCACCCAGCAACTTTGTAATTTTGAAGAAAACCTTGCTATGCTAATTTATTACACTCTTATTATTTGGCATGTCTCAGTTATGCTTTTCCTAATCTCATCGACTTTTTGAAGGCATTTAAGACATGGAATCGAGTTACTGAGAAACGTTCAGGACATTTTAGGGTGGATCTTTCCCATTTCACATCAGGGTGGTCTTTCACACAATTATAGATAATACTTACTTCTCAGTGCCCATATCTGCCTAACATTTCTCTACCTTAATTTTTATTTTTTCCATGTCTATGCTTTTTTTAAAATCCCATTTTTAATGCTTACTCATTTCTTAATGCCAAAGATTCTTTCTTTCTATTCTTATATGTTTTATTTCATCCTGCGGGCAAGGAGTCATAGAAGTCCAACTAATCCCTTAAAATGTTATTTATCAGATAATTTCAAAAGTTTTGATTTTAGATAATTTAATAGTTTACTATAAATAAAACATTTATCTAAAATATACTATACTTTACAACAAAATGAACTTCAATCCAATTTAAAGCAATTCCACATTTCCCATGTTGTAAATGTAGAGTTCAGAAGATTACACCAAATAGTCAAAAATTTTGCATAACACCACAATCCAGAGTTATCTACTTTAGGCTCAAAGACAGGCAAAGAGAGCAATTTTAGAGAATTTTATTCTACTTCTTGCATCTTTGAAATACATTTATACTGATTTAATTTTCTAATCTGTTACTGCTTTCAATGTCATATTTCTTTTTTATTTTTATTAGGAAAAAGTCTCTGCATATTTACTGTAAAAAAATCAATAGGCATTATGAGATTCATTTACAAACATTTTTGTCATGTCACAATATATTCAAAGATCTAGAGTAAAATTATGTGCTCTATCATTTCACTGAAATATAGTAGCTCCCATGAGTTTAGCAAATATTTCCTTCATTAAACAAATTTATACTTATTAGAGAAACTTATTATTTCAGGAAGTGGGACTATGTTAGTGTACAATTTAAACAAAGAACCAGCTATCATGAATTCTACAACCTGATGGAAGAGGCAGGCAATAAATGAAAATACATAGAAATAACTAATTTAAATATCATAAAATGTGAAATAAAATTAAATAAAATAAGGGGTTAGATAATCTGGGAATAATTAGATATCTAAGGAGATTTTATAAGGGTAGAGACCAAAACCATTAGCAGGAGTAACCAAACTGATGTGCTCTATTATGTAACTTAAATGCTATTTAAACCAAAAAACAATTGTATGATGCAGATATTTTTATACATTTGAGGAAATGATGCTCAGAAATATTAAACGCCATGTACAAGACCATGATAATATAAAATGGGGAATAAATAAAAGATACCTAATGTTTAAAAAAGAAATTAAAGTGTCCCTGTTTGCGGAAGACATAATCTTATATACAGAAAACCCTAGATACTCACCCAAAAATTCACAAGAGCTAATGAAAAATTTCAACAAAGTTGAAGCATACAAAGTCAACAAAAATTAGTAGTCTTTTATACATGAACAGAAAACTACGAAAGATGAATTTTAAAAAATTCCAAAATTGACAAAGTAATCATGAAAAAATAGAACAAAGTTGAACGCATCACATTATCTGACTTCAGAATACATTACAAAGCTGCAGTAACCAAAACAACATAATACTTCCATAGAACACAGACACATAGAGCAATGGAATAGAATAGAGAGCCCAGAAATAAATTTGTGCATTTACAGCCCACTGATTTTTGATAAAGGAGACAATAATACACAATAGGAAAAAAACACAACATCTTCAATAAGTGGTATTTGGAAAACTGAATATCCACATGCAGAAAAATGACCCTTATCTCAACCAAGTAGAAAAATCAGATTGAAATAGATTGAAGACTTAAATGCGTGACCTGAAACTCTAAAACTACTCTAATAAAGCACAAGAGAAAAACTCCATGATATTAGTCTGGGTGCTGATTTTAAAAAAATTATTACCTGGAAAGCACAGGGAATAAAGCGAAAATAGACAAATGAAATTACACGAACTTAAAAAGCTTCTGCACGGCAAAATAAATAATCAATGGAATGATGAGACAAATAGAAGAATGTGAGAAAATATTTGCAAACTATACAGCTGATGAGGAGTTAATTCAAGCAATTCAATAGTAAGAAAACAAATAATACAATTAAGAAAATAGCAAAAGCACCTGAAAAGACATTTCACAAAAGAAGAAATGCAAATGGTCAACTGGTATATCAAAATATGCTCAACATCAGTAAGCATCAGAAATGCAGGTTAAAACCACCATGAGGTATCACCTCACACCTCTTAAAATGACTACTATCAAAAAGGTCAAAGATAACAAGTGTTGGCAAAGATTTAGAGAAAAGACAAGTCTTGCACACTGTTGGTAGGAATGTAAATTAGTAAGCCACTATAGAAAACAGTATGTGGTTCCTTAGAAAGTTAAAAATAAAATTAGCATATGATCTGACAATTCTAGTACTGGGCACCCATCCAATAAAAAGTGAAATCAGTATGTTGAAGAGATAGCTGTACTCTCATGTTTACTATGGCATTATTTATAATAGTTGTAAATATCTGTTTGTTTAACCCAAGTGTTTAACCTTAGTGCATATCAATTAATGGAGAACGAAAATGTGTTATGTATGCATAATAAAATACTATTAGCTCATAAAAAGGAAGAAAATCCTGTAACGTTTGACAACCTAGATGAAACTGGAGGACATTATGTTAAGTGAAATAAATCAGGACCCTAGAGACAAATACTACATAATCTTTGATCATACGTGAAATCTTAAAAAGTTGTTTTCATGGAAGTAGAGTAGAAGGGTGGTTATCAGGTGCTGGTGAGGTCAGTGGGGGTCAGCCAGGGAAAATTTTGGCCAAAGGATATAAATTTTACTTAGGTGGAATAAGTTCAAGAGATCTATTGTACAATATGGCCACTATAGTTAATAGCAAATATTCTAGTCTTGAAAAATGCTGGATTTAAAATGTTCTCATCACAAAAATGATATGTAAGGTAATGTGTATGGTAATTAGCCAGATGCAGTCATTCCACAATGTGTATATGCATTTCAGAAAATTATCTTTTACAATTTTATCTGTGAATTTAAATGACAAAACAAAACGAAATTACATGTTCTAAGTTTCTGATAGGTCTATAGCTCTCTGTTTTTGTTTGTTTGTTTTTTGAGATTGCTCTGTCGCTCAGGCTGGAGTGAAGTGGCATGATCTCAGCTTTCCTGCCTCAGCCTCCCGAGTAGCTTGGATTACAGGCGTGCACCACCACACCGGGGTAATTTTTGAATTTTTAGTAGAGACGGGATTTCTCCATGTTGGTCAGTCTCAAACTCCGGACCTCATGGTCTGCCCACCTCCACCTCCCACCACTGAGCTTGGCCTTTTTCTTTTTCTTTTTTTAACAGTCCTTCCTAAGGCCTAGCTGCTTAAATGTCCTGATGTAAAAGATCTCCTTGTACTTTAAAAAAATGCCCCCACATTTTTATGATACTTTGGGCTCTGGGGTCCATGTGCACATCCTGCATCTCCTGCATAGGTACAGACATGCCATGGTGGTTTGCTGTCTCATCCCCCTCACCCTTGAGTCGCTTACATCAGGCATTTCTCCCGGTGTTATCCCTCCTCATCCTCCCTGCACCCACGCTGTCCCTGCCCTCCCTTCCCCACCATCCCCCCATCCAGCCCAGTGAGTGTTGTTCCCTTCCCTGTGCCCAAGTGTTCTCATTGTTCATCACATGCCTATGAGTGAAAATATGCGGTGTTTGGTTTTCTGTTCTTGAGTCAGTTTGCTGAGAATGATGGTTTCTAGATACATCCATGTCTCTACAAAAGACACAAACTCATCACTTTTTAGGGGTGCATAGTATTCCATGGGGTGTATGTGCCACGTTTTCTTTGTCCAGTCTATCGCTGATGGGCATTTGGGTTGGTTCAGTGTAAAAGTGTTTCTTTTTCTCCACATCCTCTCCAGCATCTGTTGTCTCCAGATTTTTTAATGATCGCCATTCTAACTGGGGTGAGATGGTATCTCAATGTGGTTTTGATTTGCATTTCTCTAATGACCAATGATGATGAGCAAAAAATGCCCCATTTTTTAAGCTAGTACAAGCTATTTTCTGTTACTTTGAAACCTAAAATGCCCAAGCTAAAAGTACTTAATTATAAATAATCACATTAAAAAGAAGTAATAGTTAAAAAACTACAAAAACTATTTAGGTCTACCTTTCACTTAAAAATCTGTTAATAATGAAAGAAAAGAAAGGAAGTTGAAAATTTTCATGTAAGACATAAACAAGAAATACGTCATAGGAAACTACCAGTTGAATCAAATAGTCCTTAAGTACCCAACGCGTTCTCTACATAGATGTAAATGGGAAATTATCTACAGATTACCTCTATCCAATATAGCAATTTAAATAAAATTAAGGCCGAGTTGTATATTTGGCAACAATTCTTTATAGTGAAGTTTTAGTTTTTGAATGAAAGTCAGAATGCTGTAAGTGATAAGGCTGGTGGAAAATGTTTTTATTTAATACAGTATATAGCTAGGAAATTTAGTTTCCTGATTGACATCAGAGACTCATTAAGTCATAGCTTTAAACTTCACTACTTCATTTGAAGAATATGAGCTGAAAGATGTGTGAAGAAACATTTTTTTAAGAGTTAGAGCTGGTGGAAGCAAAATGACCTTAGTGATCAAATATCTGATTATCAGATGCCAAACAAAACTGTAATAACCTGTCTACAGTACTTTCTAGAACATTAACAACAAGTCAACAAGCAAATTATAAAAAAAAAATTTTTAAGTGAATAATGAAATGTTAATAGTTAAAATACTAAGCAATAGAGTTACATAGTTTTCTGTGTATTTCACATGTTTTTAACAAATTAAATTTATTGCTCAAGCTCTGACACATAATGCATTTTGATTCAAGGATTATGGGATTTATTTTATGCTTTAATGCATTTTTTTCTTTTTCAATTTTCATCTATGGGACGTGCTATATTTGGCTGATATCCTAACCTTATCAAAAGAGAAAAAGTCAATGTGTTTTAGTATTAATGTTTATTGAATAGCTGTAATTATGTATAATGCTGGACTTTTGAATTAAAGTAAAAGATAAACCAATGACAACATGGTGAAATACTTTAATTTTGTACATTATGGAATAAATTTATGTTCCTAATTTTAAAACATTTTAGCTTGACAGTATTATGGTCATTATTTTATAATTATATTTTATAGTGTTTAGTATGCTCTGCATGCCTTCTATGCAATAATCTATTTTTATGTTGATTGTTATCATATTTAAACAACTTTTATAAAATGGATCCTGGTGCTTTTTATATTAAAAAGATTCATATTCTTAATTACTCAATGCTAAGTTAACTGAGACATTTTAATGTTCCCTAGCTTGGAATTAAATTAAATTTAACTTCTCTAAGTTGGCTAAAAGGTAACTCGCACTTTATTGTACTACCTGCTGTGCTCTGTTACTTTTCTGCCAAACCAAACACCCAGCAATGGTGCCATGTAGAAAGGCTGACACTCAATTATGTGAAACACAGAGTAATCCTGTAACATTTGTGATTTAACCTTGATCTCATTCTTTTTCAAAACTTAAATAACTAAGAACATTCAAGTAATATTTTTGTTATGGCCATATACATCGTCTTAGGTAGTCACCTAAGTCAACATGGAGTTTTTTTCCTCTCAAAAACCTCAATATCCTAACTCACTCCTGAAATTGTTATTATTTATGTCTCTGATTTCCACTGAGTCATTATAATTTCAGAAATTGCTTGTTAAAATATAAGTGGGAGATAATAAAAGCAGGACAAGGAAAGTATCCTACATGTGGCTTTGGTATATTTTACTTCTACATTTATTACACAAGCTGCTTATCAAAGCAGAGACCAGAACTGTGGAGGAATGAGCATGAGAGAGGTGAATTGTGATGAGAAGTGAGAGATGTGATTGCTAATGGCCTGTGACAATAGTACTAGAGACCTGTGAACACAGTACACCTAGAATTATGTGGTCTTGGAAGCAGGGGTTATTTATGTCCCTTTATCCATATGACAAACATGTCCTGGATGGCCTTATCAAAACTTTTGTTATTTTTGATTATCCTGCCTTATTGGCATATATTGGAAAACACCACGGAATGTAGACACTGCTGGTCACAGAGTTATAAATAAAGGTGGGAAACAAGATAATCCAATATTTGAATATCCTTGATTTAACTAAAATGTAATCAAGATTTTTCAAGTTCATGCTTATTCTGAAGGAAGTCTCACATAATTTCTTTTTCAGATTTTTTTCTCTTCTTATAATGTTCTAGGAACAAAGTAATGCATTAGGATTACAGAATTCCTTTCAGGACAGTGACTTTAAGCATTTGATACATAAAATTTTAGTCTACTGCTTTCAATACTTCTTTGCCTTTCTTCTTTTGCTTTTCTTTAAAAAATCGTGACTTAGGACTATTTTAAGACCTGGTTAATCACAAATTTGGGGGATGGCAGAGAGGCATAAATTCTAAACAAATCTTAACCCCTAAACACAAACTAAGGCTACAGCACATCACACAACAATGCTGGTGACAAACATGTAAATACATTTAGGTCAGTATAGAAATCATACTTGTGACAAAAGTCAAACTAAACTTACACACAAGATACGAGGAGAGTCTGATATTCTCCCAGCTGGGACTGGCAGATTGCTAATGGGGGAGGAATTTTATCCTGAAGATAAGAAAAATGCCAGCTAATATTAAAATACAGGTAGTAGGAGGTAGATTAATAAGCAATGGAGGATACACTTTAAGCCTATGGAGTATATCATATGTTAA
The DNA here is from genome assembly GCF_048565385.1 of Saimiri boliviensis. NCBI lineage: Eukaryota > Metazoa > Chordata > Mammalia > Primates > Cebidae > Saimiri > Saimiri boliviensis. Next base: position 5,821,671 of record NC_133467.1, read on the forward strand.
GACATGAATACATTAGTTAGATCCAGTTACATAACTGTCGTAAGACTGCAGAGAGAACTCTTTCCATTTCATTGAAAAGAAACGCAGGTGGCAAGGTAAGTACAATAGGTGTTATGTTGGTAGGAATTGAAAAAAAAAGTTTTGATATTTTTTCTGAGATTTGGAGAAACCAAAAAAGAATTTTTTTTAATTGAGCAATGATCAAATCTGCATTTTAGATCAGTCTTTTAGATGAACTTCAGATTCAAATGGTATGCTTCAGAAGGCAAAGATAAATTGCCAGTGGAATATTACTTGCAGAGTGGTGCAAAGCAGTACAAATTTTCATGAAATATTATATATAAAAAGCATTCTTAAAGCCCTGTTAACACTTGTCCCATATACTAAAGTTGTTAATAAAACTAACAGCAACAATTTTTCTGCTGCATATACGCAAATTAAGACTAGAAGCTATACTGCTAACTTCTACTAATTATTGCCTTTGCTAACAATGGTCATAAATGGCTTCATCATGCTATATATTCATTGCTTTACTGCTAAGCATATTTATAGCTGTGGGTCCATGTTTTAAAAAAACATCTTTCAACATCCATAATACTAATTGAGATTTTCTATAAATATACGGTAATAAAACTACTTTTATAAAATAAAGAAGGTAAGTTTCCCTCTTCTGTTTCAGAAAACTCTTCTGTGTTAGGAATCCTTCCCCCTTGCTCCAGATTTTTGCACCAGGATGTCGACCTGGAGGATGATATCTGGAGTAAAACAGCTATCGTTCAAACATGAAGCAAACTTCTCCAAAATTTAATTTTGCTTGAAGATAATTCACATAATGAAAGAAAAAAACATTTCAAAGAGGATTTGACGATTCGAGGCAGGCAATAAATACGTAGTAAAATTTTAAAACTGTTTTGCTTCAATGTGAAAGAGTGAGCTGGGGAGTTCTCATGGTAGGAAAATATGTGATCATGTGCGAACACATTTTCTGCTCTTGGATACAATAAAGAAAGGAGGTGGTAAGCCTACCTTGGGAAAAAAAAAGTTATAGAGTGTGTTATATTAATAAAGGCTTTCAAACAAAAACAGGTTTTTTAAAAACTCAAATTACAGGAGTTTGAGAATAACATCCAAGCAGCTAGAGCAGTATAATTAAAGGCATGGAGGATGGAGAGAGTACTGAGGAACCGGGAACATGAGAAACATCGTGTTCAAGATTCCTAGGAAAGACGTTTTTTGTACAAAGTGAATCAGAAATAGCTCTTCATCTCATCTACCATTCAATTTCCACTTTTCTTTTCTATTATTTAACTGTACCTACAAAGAGATGAGAGCTATATAGAGATATGAAGGTAGATAAATATAGCTGTAGACAAATATAACATTCACGTGTAGGTATAGTATAGACACTGTACATAACTGACATCTACACACATTCTGTTTTTATGACATTTATTATCTTTATCTAGTAGAATATAAACTTGATAAGGGCATGGACTATTTTTAGTTTGCTTTACCACTCTATATCCATGAAATAGAATTCCTGAGAGAGGGTGCTCAATAAATTAATTAATGGATGAATAAGTGAGTGAATGAATAAGTGAATAACATATAATATATAATGAATAATATAATGAATGAATGAATGAATAAGTGAATGAATAGAGTAAAAACTCTATCTAATTCTCTTCATTCATTACTACTCAGACCGCAGAGCCAGTAAAGTTTTTTTCTTCTAGGTTATCTCTGAGTCAGTTCCTGAACTATCCTCCTCCATCAGTTGCGTGGACATTAATGCACACCCTGAACCACAACCTTTAATTTCAGATTGTCTATTTTTTTTTTAAAGTGGTGGCAATCCTTCTTGTGTTGATCGCCTGTATAGTTTTAGCTTTTGAGCACCCCTTATCATTTGCATTATTCCTGCATATCTATCTGTTCCCAGTTCAAACTTTCTCCCTGTCTGGCTCATGTAGCACTAACACACTATTGTTAAAACAGTCCTGAACAATCAGTGATATAAACTAAATCTATGATCACCAGGATTAAAGCTCTGAGATGCCATCTGCTTTGTTTAACACTGTACCTCTAGGGCCTAGCCCAGGACCCAGGCAAGAGATGTGCCCAATAAATGCATGATGAATAAATGAGTAAATCAGTGAATACTTGCTCATCTATTTTACCATGCAAAAGAAAGGAATTAATAAAAATCAAAGGCTTACCATATATTTGATTTTCTTAGAAGGGTAGGCCTAAATCATTATTTTGAATTGTAATTTCTTAATTATATATACATATATTATCCAATGTTAAAGTTGGCATAATTTTAATGAATTACATCGTTTCCCATCATAAACATTAATTGATTTCTAAAATTTTATTTTTTATAAATATCAGGCAACCAGAAATATACAGTGATTGATTTTCTAAAAGATGATTTAAACATTTTTTTCTTTGGTAAAGGTAGAATGGAGATTTAGAAGAAATTGAAACATTAGATTTACATTCTTCAGAGCATAGCTTTAAATTTATAACTGAATATTTTTGGTTTGTAGCAGTTTACATAGCTTTAGTTTGTTAAACCTAGAGCTGCATTTAGACAGTCAATCTAGCAGATTTTCGTCTTTAAATTTGTGAATGCAAAACGACTTATTGAATGATCTAGTACATTTTTACTTTAATACTATCAGCACTAAAGGTACTTTTGCATTATCCTACAGTTTTAAGATTATGAAATCCCTTGAAAATGTCTGCTCTGGCCCTTTTAAAACATTTATGATTCTGCCATTGAGCATTTTATTTCAGATGCTCAATTCAGAGACACACTCATAGACTATTCATGGAACATTTAGCTGATGATTTTTCCATTATTTCTGAAAGCTTATATTTACAATTCCCATTATTTGACACTTTCTCTCTTACCTTTAAAAATAATTTAAATTTAACATTAAACAAGATTCTCAATTGTGATGATATGACTATGGAATAAGCACAAAATTTGCGTAAAATATATTTGGCTCTAATTGGATAAATTTTCTAAGTTTACTTTTGTGTCAATTCAAAATGTGATTTGGAGTGCTATCACGTCTAGTTAATGTGCTTTTTCCAGTAAGTACTGAAGATTTCAAAAAAGAATATGTGATAGATTTTGCTATAATATGACTGACTTTGTAGGGACTTGAATATAAGCTATTTCATGTTTTCTGATAAAAATTTGAAGAACAAAAGTCTCGATGTCTCAAATTATGTATTTATGCACATTGATAACCGCAAGCCACACAATGATTGCTCATTGCAGGCCCTCAGTAAACATTTTCTTTACTCAGATACCATTTCAAGGGTATATGCAGTTCACAAATGTGTATGCATCTCTATTTGTATTTATATATATACACACACACACGCTTAAAATGTTACTTGGAAAAATCGACTTGGGATGTGTGTCCTGCATACATCATCTTCATCTTAAAATTTCTATAATTATTTTGACGCACAAACTATATCCGGTTATAGCCTGAGGGAAGCTCGCCCAGTGCCTGCCCTGTCACTGGGGGACATCGTTCCCCAAATGACAGGCAGATCTGTCACAGAGTGTGATGATTTATCTCCTCTGATTTCATCCCATAAAGACGCCCTATGCAAGGTGAAGTGATGATTTTCCTCAGAGTTAACATGTCCTATGTCTCATTTTTCATTCTAGTCCTTGTGAAATGACATCGAACACTAAATTGAGAACTAATTGTGGTTGTGAAGTTTGGCTGCCTGCCTGCTTCTCTGAGAAAACAAGCAAATTATCTGTACTTTTTGTCACGGAAGTCACACGACACTGAGCTGTCCTTCCTTTTAACCCATGATGAGGAGCAACAGAAAAGAACACATGACAGAGACTAAAACAAAATAATACATTTTGCCAGAAAAAGTAATCAAAAATATGCGAAATGTTTAATTTGTGGAAGAACAAACAAAAAAATGAACAAAAAACAGCAGACAAGTCAGGAGAGAGCTTGAGAGCTGGAGAAAGGCTGACCGTGTATATGATGGCCGCAACTCAAAAATACGCAATTAATTTCCTATAATTTTGGATATAAAAACAAGTAGAATTATACAATGATCTGAGAGTAAAAACTGTACAGATCAACATACTATTTTCATCCAGCAGGAAAACACTTGCTTGTAAATGTTTTGTCTTAAGATGAAATCCAATTTTATAATTTGTTCGCTAAATGCACTTATCACACATAAAACCAGGACAGTGAATTGGAACGTATGGGTGGCTTGAGAAGACATCTATCTGCTGAACTTTTAAGTTTACCTTACATAATTAAGAATTTTTCCTGAGAAACAAAATTGATGATAGATTGTAATTTATCAGTATGTGTATTAACAGTGAGAAACTCAGACATAGGGAAGTTATATAAATTTAATAAGTCACATAAAATAGATTAAGAATAGAGAAAGGTTGTGCTTTTTAAAAAATATGATTTTATAAAGATTGATATACTAAAGGGATATGGCTATGTAGTCAAATTGAATGTAAATTTATTAACCCATTTCCCATTTGCCTGGAGAATATACTTGTCTCTAATCCTAAAGTAGTATCTGTAGAAAAATGCATGTGATGTTACACTCTGTGACAGAATATGACGTTACTTTCTGTAACAGAGATGTATGTGATGTTACATTAGGATTAACGATAAGAATATTCTGTAACAGGAACGTATATAACTTTACATTAGAATTAGAGACACATTATGCTCAGAAACAGCTCCAATAACGGTTTCATATTTTATTTTCACAGCGAAAAATCAGTCAGATTTGCTTAAGCCTCAAAATGGAATTTATGTAAAATTAAATGAGCACTGGCAGCAATCTGCAATATTTTTTTCTAAATGGGAAATGGGTTAAATAAATATTATTTACAAATTTTGCAAGTCACTCCTGTGAGCCCTGACGTTATGAAGCTTATAAGCTAAATAATCTACCTAATGATACAAATGAATATAGGAAAAAGTAGAGTAATAGCTGATATCTGTTGAAAGCTTGCTAATGTCTGGTACTAAATACAATCAATGCTTTACATGAATTATTTTATTTATTCCTTCCACTGCTTCTGTGAAGTAGGAACTCTTATATGCATCATTTTACGGCTGAAGAAAATAAATCATAGAAAAGAAAAATAATTTTCACAAAGTGTTAACAACTAGTAAATGATGGAGTCAGAATGCAGAGACATCGAGATGCATTTCGTAAACTTAGACTAATAAAAAGCAAATATGTTAAGTGCTTACAAGCATCTGGTAGCACAAAAGAGAACAGAGATACATCTAGAGAGGGACAGAAGAAAGAGCTGGCATTTCAGCTACAATTTAAGGAGGTGAATTTTCTTCAAGCTGAAATATGAAAAAAAAAAAAAGAGTTTCTTCAAGAGAATGTAACACTCTGAGCAAGGGCAAGGAAAGAGGAAAGGTCTTACTTTTTGTCATAACAAGTTTTCTAGGCTGTCTGGAGCACAAGCTTCAGAGAAAGCATTTGAAGGGGATAAAGCCTGGAAAAATCATTTGCAAATGGATTCTTAACTTCAAATTCCGTGCCCAAACTGCGTTACAAAAATAGGAAGACTGCCATGCAAGTATAGCAGGTCCTCAAATATTATGCTCAAATATTGATTCCTCATAAAGTTGATTAGATAAAAATCACCTTGCAGCCAAGGCCCCATCTGTGGAGAGTTTATATGTTTTCCCCATGTATGTGTAAATGTTCTCTGGGTGCTCTGGTTTTCTCCCACAGCCCAAAGATGTGCAGGTACAGCTGGCTGGCTCAAGGAGTGAGTGAGGGACTGGCCAGAGTGTGGGTATCTCTGTGAGTGCGCCCTGCAATGGAACTGCAACCACTCCAGGTGGGTTCCCACACTGCACCCTAGGCTCCCGCCACCACAACGCTGAACTGGAAGAAGGTAAGTAATTATATTGTTTTTATGACTATTGCCTAAATGTATGTATCACTCATATTTATTTCTTTTTTTTCCTTTTGGAAGTTTTTATTATTATTATAATAAAGTTCTGGGGTACATGTGCAGAACGTGCAGGTTTGTTACATAGGTATACATGTGCCATGGAGGTTGGCTGCAACCATCACCCTGTCACCTACATTAGGTATTCCTCCTAATGCTCTCCCCTCCCCTATCTTCCCTCCCCCAGACGGGCCCTGGTGTGTCCATGTGTTCTCATTGTTCAACTAATTCCCACTTCGAGTGAGAACACGGGGTGTTTGCTTTTCTGTTCCTGTGTTAGATTGCTGAGAATGATGGTTTCCAGCTTCATTCATGTCCCTGCAAAGGGAATGAACTTAATGCTGTTGTTTCCTGATTGAGCTAGACCTCAAGACCAGTCAGAAGAAAGTAAGGTCTTCTCATGTATTTCAGTGGCATGCATGCAGCACTGAACGTGTGTTCAGCCTTCTAGGTCCTCAAGAATATATCCGAGCCCTCTACAAAAATGTTACTCGTAGATGATTCTTTCAAATTTTTGGCTGGAGTCTTATTTTTATTTTATTTTTTAATTTTTTGAGTTGGAGTTCCACTCTTGTCACCCAGGCTGGAGTGCAAGGGCGTGATCTCAGCTTACTGCAACTTCTACCTCCTGGGTTCAAGCGATTCTCCTGCCTTAGCCTCCCGAGCAGCTGGAATTACAGGCATGTACTACCATGCCCGGCTAATTTTTGCATTTTTGGTAAAAATGAGGTTTCACCATGTTGGCCAGGCTAGTCTTGAACTCCTGACCTCAGGTGATCCACCCACCTCGGCCTCCCAAAGTGCTGGGATTTCAGATGTGAGCCACCGCACCCAGGTTTGGCTGGAGTTTTAAATTACTAGCTGGTATCACAGTCTTTTTTTTCCTTCCAACTTTTATTGCAGGTTTAGTGGGTACATATGCAGATTTGGGGCAAATTGTGTTTCCTTGGGGTTTGGTGTACTATAATTTTGTCACCCAGGTAGTGAGCATAGTACCCAATATGGACTTTTTCAATCCTTACCCTCCTCCCACCCTCAAGTAGGCCTCAGGACTGATTTTCACCACTTCGTATACAGTTATATTTAATGTTTGGTTCCCAATTATAACTGAGAACATGTGGTATTTGGTTTTCTGTTCCTGTGTGATTTGTTTGGGATAATGGCCTATTATCCCACGTTCGTCCATGGTGCTGCAAAGGACATGATCTTGTTTCTTTTTATAAATGCATACTATTCCATGGTGTGTATGTGCCACATTTTCTTTATCCAGTCCATATCTAGGCTGATTTCATGTCTTCATTATTGTGAATAGTGTTGAGTTGGAAATATGCGATTTACATTCCTTTGGGTGGGATGGAACCCACTGGGACCCAGTAATGGGAGGGCTATGTCAAATCCTAGTAATGTTTTAAGTGTTTTGATAAATTTCCCAATTTCTTTCCACAATGTCTGGACTATTTTACGTTCCCACTAACAGTAAGCATTCCTGTTTTCTCTATTCTCCTACAACCTCTCCAACATCTGTATGTTTTTTATTTTTATTTTTTTAAAGAGATGAGTCTCACTTTATCTCCGATACTGATATACTGGCACAATCACAGCTTATTGCAATCTCAGACTCCTGGATTCAAGTGATTCTCCTGACTCAGACTCCCAAAGTGCTGGAAACATAGGAATATAGGCATAAGCCCACGCACCTGGTATTTTAAAAAACTTTAATAATAGCTATACTGACTGGTATGAGATGGTATCTCACTGTGGCTCCCATTTGCATTTTTCTACTAATTAGTAAAGTTGAGCATGTTTTATGCTTGGTGGTTATGTGTGTGCCTTCTTTTGAGAAGAATCTATTCTTGTCCTTTGCCCTCTTTTTAATAGGGTTGTTGGTTTTTTGCACATTGATTTGTTCCTTACAGATTCTGGATTTTAGACCTTCGTCAGATCATAGTTTGCAAACAATTTCTCTCCTTATGTATGCTGTTTGTTTACTCTGTTGATAGTTTCTTTTGCTATGCGAAGGATTTTTAGCCTAATTAGTCCCACATGACGATTTTTCTTTTTATTGCAATTGTTTCTGGAGTCTTTGTCACAAAATCTTTGCCACCATTTATAGCAAGAATGTTATTTCCTTGGTTTTTTTTTCCCTAAGGTTTTTATAGTTTTATGTCTTATATTCAAATCTTAAATATATTTGGAGTTAACTTTTTACATGGTGAATGTAAGAAGTCCAGTTTCAATCTTCTCCATATGGTTGGCCAATTATTCCAGCATGATTTCTTAATATAAGGAGTTCTTTCTCCATTGCTTTTTACTGCTTTTGTCAAAAACCAGATGGCTGTGGGTGTAACACATTATTTCCGGTCCTCTAACCTGTTCCATTTGTCTATATGTCTGTGTTTATCGCAGTACCATGCTTTTTGATTGCCTTATTTCTGGATGGAGCCTGGGCTCTGCTGAGTACTTCTGGACTGTGCGCTCTAGCCCAGGGAGCTGGAACCATGCCTTTGGCTTTTTCTCTTGTCCCTTCATGTTAAACATCTGCTGAAGGGCTGAGGTGTTCCCAATCCACTGGTGACAAATTCTGATCAGAGGTGCCTGTAAACGCGCCTGGCGGAGCAGCAGCCCGACAGAGGGGAATTCCTCACATGTGTGTACATCGTTAGGGGGCAGTGGTGGTGGCAGCTCATGTGCCCACACTGGCAGAGTAGCATGGAGAGGGCTATAGGCACACATGTGCCACTGGTGGCCCCTGTGAAGAAGCTCAACTGTTAGGTGGCATCTGCTGTTGAAAGAGGTATGCTGGTGGCCTCTGGCAAGGGCTTCCTCTGGGCAGCTGAAACTGCTACAAGCAGCCAGGCAGGAACCCCTGGAGAGGCCAGCAGGCATGGGGAGCACTCAGATCAGACTGGCCCCACCCCACAGGCAAGGTAGCCGTGCTCTCACCAGGTCTGGCATCCCACAAATGCTAAAGCCACCTAGAGGAGTGTGGGAATCCTTCGGGATGCCCATGGCCATGCTCCACTGTAGCCGTTCCCTCAACAGAACCTGTTGGCTCTTTTAAGCTGGAGTTCTATCTCTGCCAATTCTCTGGGCAGTTCTTCCTGCCCACTCAAATGTTCATGGGGGTCATGGGGTCTCCTGCAGCTAAGATTCTGAAGGTCCATGGCAAGAGTGAGCCACTTCACACCTCCTTCACTCACGACTTCCCCAGAAGCTGCTCAAGGTTCCGAACAAGCCTTCATGCTTGGCAATCACATGCAGGGTTCCCAGCTTCTTCCCCTTTGAATCTGGGATCTTCATCCCTTCAATGACTGTCAATGCCTTGGTTCCAAAGATCTATCTGGATTACGCCAGTATTCTTGGTGGCCTTGTCTCTTAGTGGTAAAAACTTTTCCTGTCCATATCTAGTTGACCATCTTACACCACTGTATTAAAAAGTGGAAATTCAAGAAAAATTACAGCTGAGTGTTTTCAACGATCACCCTGAGGGTAGGGCTCTTCTCATTGAGCAAGCTCTATGTTAGGTCAAAGAATCACAGTGTTCTCTCAGTGAGATTTTTCAGGAACTGTGTGGTAGGTCAAATATTGGCTAGGAATTTTTGAGAACTCTGAACCGATCTAACCCTGCCTATCGCTCTAAAGCTAATGATTTCTATAACTATTTTTGTCATAAAACTGCTAACTTTCAAGTCTGTCAGAGAGCTGGGAATAGTAAAGTGGTAGTAGGCCAAGTTAAAGTATCACAAATCCCCTGTTTATACTGTGGTTCAGCTGTTTTCTAAAATAAATTCTTTTAAAATTATTTTAAGCTTTGTTAATTTTTGGAGTTCTAAAAAAAACTGGCTTTGATAATTCTTTAAGAATTTTTATTAGTAATATGGGGGACAGAATTTACAGATATCTTAACTTTGCCGTTAAAAGAGGTTCTGCCACTCTTAAATTACATTATATTTAATGATTTATTATAGAATACACGATGGGCATGATGGCTCATGCCTGTAATCTCAGCACTTTGGGAGGCCAAGGCTGGTGGATCACCTGAGGTCAGCAGTTCGAGACCAGCCTGGCCAACATGGCAAAACCCCATTTCTACTAAAAATCCAAAAGCTTGGCCAGGAGTGGTGGCAGGTGCCTATAATCTCAGCTACTCGGGAGGCTAATCAGTAGAATCGCTTGAACCCAGGAGGCTGAGGTTACAGTGGGCTGCAATGGCACCACTGCACTCCAGCCTGGGTGACAGAGTGAAACTCCATCTCAAAATAAATAAATAAATTAAATAATGATAATAATTTATTATAGACTACCAGATAATTACAGTAGGTAATACTTATATTTCTAAATGTCACTTAGTGGTATAAGTATTTCACATACACATATGTGTATATATATATATATATGTATGTGTGTGTATTTATCTGTATGTATATATATATATACACACACATATATAAAACATATATATATTTATATATATAAAACATATATATATATATATATATATATATATATAAATTTTAATCTTTACAACAATCCCATGGGACAGAAAATATTACCCCTGTTTTATATAGGAGAAAACGAAACCATAGAAAGTTTAAGCAGACTAAGCAAAGTCAGTAAGAGGGAGGCCCAGTTCTGAAACCAGGAGATATGTTTTCAGAGCCTTCGTGAAATCATTATGTCTTCCATATTGCCATTTTATTCTCCCCCTTAGGTGTATGACACTTTGGTCTAACGTAATCTTGGGTGTTGTCCAGATGACTTATCTTCCAGACCATTATGCTTATGCCCAGTGCCTTTTCCATGCTTTATTTCACCAACTGCACTATTTTTGTAAATGTTTCCCATTATTACCCATACAGCGTATAGTCTATTTGTGCCTTCCTAAATACTGTATGATTTTAAGACAACATTTATTCATCGCAATCTATAGAACATCATTACACTGTATAAATTGGCTGGGCACGGTGGCTTATGCCTATAATCCCAGCACTTTGAGAGGCTAAGGCAGTAGGAATGCCTGAGGACAGGAGTTTGAGAGCAGCCTGTGCAACACAGTGAGACCCCTCATCTCCACAGAAAATTAAAAAAAAAAAAAAAAGCCAGGCATAGTGCTGTCTACCCATAGCCCTCGCTACTAACCTAGGAGGCTGAGCAGGTTGAATGGCTCAGTCCAGGAGGTTGAGGCCACAGTGAGCCATGATCAGTGCATTCACACAGGTAAGAGTAGTCATGCCACTGTACCCTTACCTGTGTGAGAGAGTGAGACCCTGTCTGAGAAACACAAAAATTAAAATTTTAAATTATCTTTCTATCTTTACCATATGTACATCAAGGACAAGACGGTACATTATTTCCCATAGTCACTAAAAAAAATTATGTGTTAAAGAGTCTATAGTGACTGGATAAGTGAACAGAAACAATAAAGCAATTTTTTTACAATGTAACCTCACATATTATTTTAATATTTATTTTGATTTACCTGTATTATATAAAACTCTATTATATTTAAAACACTCTAATAATACCTTTGAGTCATTCAAATTGTATGCAAACATTTCCTATATTCTGTTAGTAGCTGAAATATTTTCCAGTGCATCTTATTTTTTATTGCTTTATTCCTACAATCCTAACATAACAGCATACAATTAAACAGGAAAATAAAGTGTTCTAATTGCCTATCTTATGTCATAAGTGTAAACTATAATTATATTGCTATTTTCCACATTTTTTTTGCCTTGGTTATAAGTTAGACATTTCTAATAATTGATTCTACTGAGCAAGATTTGCATAATTTCTCAGACAAATTACAACACTAGAATGAATTTCTCACAACTTTGTCACATATAACATATTAGACACATGTTTGGATTCTATTTGTTCCACTTAGTCCATCTGTTACACTGAAGTTTGATATATTTGTGGATAATATAGAAAAAATAGATCATTCCCTTTATTTTAAGAAGCTTTATACAAAAAATGTATCATTACATCTATGTATCTTCTAACTTGATAATTTTGTTTGGAATCTGTTTTGTTATAATTAGTTTTTAAGCTTTGTTGATTAGCTTATTTTTCATCTTTCATATGCAGGAGTGTATGGGTGTAATATTACTGCAAGTTACATAGAACTCGGGAAAGACAATATTTCACAAAATTTCAGTCACTTAAAACATACAAATCTCTGAAGAAACCATAAACAAAAAATGTTCTAAAAGCCTATGAGCTATAAGTTTTTATATGAAGGACATTTTTGTTTGACATTCGCTTTAGAAAGAGGAGTTAGGAAGATTTAAACAGCCAGCATGCCCAAACTAGTTTCTCCTGAAATGGCTTCTACCGTATTCACATCTGGCTCATCTAATTAGGTTTGCAACTGCTACACTTTCAGCATTTACATTTTATGGGAGTGTACTTACTTATCAGTACAGTCAAAACTAATATAATGATATAATACAGAATATCATTTAGTTTTTTAAAAATAATAATATATAACCTGTAGTATGTTACTGGTTTTTTTGGTGGTGGTTGTTCTATTTACTTAACTTTATCTTTTCCATTTTTCTAAACACTAACATTTTTCTTCTTATTTTTATGGATGTAGATCTCTAGCAAGAGTTTCTTGTTTCTGGTTTATAATTCTACTTTCAATATTCATATACCCTGTGAGTGTGATCTGTCTCAGCATGGAATGTCATGCTTATTTCAAAGTACACTCCCTTCATTTTTCTTGCAAGACTTTCAGTGTTTCTAAGATTCTGTGCAGTAGGGAATAGCACTTTATAGAGGTCCTGTGTTCTGCTGCTTCATCTGACAATTTCTGTGTTTACACAGTGAGTGGCATTAAGATGGAGAAGATAAATATTCCATGAATTTGAGTTGAGTTTTCCTGGCTTTTCTGGTTTTATAAGTAAAAACTCAAATAACATTCAAATATCTCTAAAGTATTAGTTAACAGAGATGTGTTTTTCTCAAGTTGATACAGGAACACAATTGTTTAAACATAAAACAAATGAGAAAATTCCAGTAAATACATCATAGTATAAAAGCATCTACTGATGATAACTGATATTATTTTTTAATATAAACTAGATTAATGTTTAAAAATAAAAAAATTAAGGTATATAAGAGTCAGTGAGAATTCCAATAGAAATGATTTAGAGTCATAAATAGACATTATTTTATAAAGACAGCTGTTACAATTGTATAAATACTCTAATGATTGGTGTCATTATCAAGGTCTCTGGATTCCTAATATGGTGTAGTTTCACTATTTCTGGGCTAATTACTTGAGTAAGATATTTGAAACCTTCATTCTTAGCAATGCCTCCTTCTAAAAGGTCTTTTGTAGACATGTATGTGTGAATATCATTAAGAACCCAGTCTTTTCACCAGCATAATGATTATAATTGCTTTTAAGTTTTTACCAGTTTTAGCTAGAATTAAATTAGATGATACACATATAAGTGCACTGCAGTGAATAAACATAATAGCATAATTAGATGGATGGACAGATGAAAGATAGATAGAAAGATAAAGCAGTATTCCTATTGTTATTACTATGGCCTTCTAAAGGTTCGTTTTTCAAAGTTTTCAAGTTACTGTTTGGGAATAAGTATAAAATGACTTCAATAAACCTTTCAACCAAACACAGTATAAGTAGTGTGCAACTACCAGATTACCCACAGTCTTCCCCTCTCCGTTTTCAAAGGACCTGTCCTTTCTCTTAATCTATAATACACGAGACTTACTGGCAACACCTCAGGGCACAGTGGAATGGCTGAGGTAGGGGCACTTGCTTAATCAAAATCCCCTTTTTCTAGAATTGAAATTTAAAAAGCAAATGAGGGAGAGAAAAAGAGAGACAGAGTAGAGCTCTGCCAACATAGTCGAACAGGAACAGCTCTGGAGCGCAGTTCCCAGCAAAAGCGACACAGAGGACAGGTGATCGCCGTATTTCCAACCCAAGTACCAGGTGCATCTCAATGGGATTTGTTGGACAGTGGGTGTAACCAAAGGAGGGTAAGCCGAGGCAGGGTGGGGTGCTGCCTCACCCGGGAAGTGCGGTAGACCAGAGGACCCTCCCACACCCAACAGAGGCCATCAAGGGCTTTTCCGGCCACTCTGGCACTCCAGTTCAGACACTGCACTTCTCCCACAGTCTTTACGGACCACAGAGCAGGAGATTCCTGCAGGCCAACAAGCACGGCAGATTTCCAGCACAAAAACTCGCATAAATCTGGGCAGCTGTTTTAATTGGCACCTGGAACACCTGCGAGACAGAGCCACACATTCCCCTGCAAAAGAGGGGGTTAAAGGCAGGGAGCCAGTTGATCTGGCTTGGCAGATCCCACCCCCACAAAGACCCAGCAATCTGAAACACAGTGGCTTGAGAGTTTTGCAGCCAGCACAGCAGTTTGAGCTCCACCCTGGACAGTCAACCTCCATGAGGGAAGGGCATCCCCATTATCGAGGCAGTCCACCATTACTGAGGCAGTCCACCATTACTGAGGCAGTCCACGATTATCCAGGCAATCCACCATTACCAAGGCATTCCACCATTACTGAGGCTGTCTGCCATTACTGAGGCAGTTCTCACCTTATCTGTGTAAACAAAACTGCAAGCACGTTTACATGGCAGCTAGACAGATCCGCAGCGGCTCAGCAATGCCTCTGCAGGCGGACTATGACTAGACTCCCTCCATGCTGGGCAGTGCAGCTCTGAAAAAAGGCAGCAACATGTCAGGGACTTAGAAATAAAGCCCCACCTTCCTGGGACAGAGCACCTGGGAAAAGAGGCAGTTCTGGTTCTACTGCAGCAGACTTAAACGTCTCTGCCTAGCAGCTCTGAACAGAACAACAAAGCTTCCAGCATAGCACTTGAGCTCTGATAAGGGACAGATTGCCTCTTCAAGCAACTCCCTGACCCCAATATATCAAAGAGGCACCTCATAAAAGAGAGCACTGGCTGACATCTGACAGGTACTCTTCTGGAATGAAGATACAAGAAGAAGGAATAGGCAGCAACTGTTACTGTTCTGCAGCCCTCACAGGTGATTCCCAGGCAAGCAGGGTCTGGAGTGGACCTCCAGCAGTCCTGCAGCAGAGAGGCCTGACTCTTGGAAGGAAAACTAAAAAACAGAGAGAAATAGCTTCAGCATTAACAAAAAGGACATCCACTCAGAGACCCCATCCAAAGGTCACCAACTTCAAAGACCAAAGGTAGATAAATCCACAAAGATGGAAAGAAACCAGCAAAAATAAAGGATGAAATTACAAAAGCAGAATGCCTCTCCTCCTCCGAGCGATCACAACTCCTCACCAGCAAGGGAACTGGATGGAGAATGAGTTTGACAAACTGACAGAAGCGGGCTTCAGAAGGTGGGTAATAACACACTTCTCTGAGCTAAAGAAACATGTTCTAAACCAATGCAAAGAAACTAAGAACCTTGAAAAGATGTTAGATGAAATGCTAACTAGAATAAACAGCTTAGAAAAAAACATAAACGAGTTGATGGAGCTAAAAAATACACCACGAGAACTTCGTGAAGCATATACAAGTTTCAATAGCTGAATCGATCAAGCAGAAGAAAGGATATCAGAGATTGAAGAAAAAATAAATCAAATAAAACAAGAAGGTAAGATTAGAGAAAAAAGAGTGAGAAGAAATGAACAAAGCCTCCAAGAAATATGGGATTATGTGAAAAGATCTAATCTACATTTAATCAGTGTACCTGAGTGTGACTGGGAGAATAAATCCAAGCTGGAAAACACTCTTCAGGATATTATGCAAGAGAACTTCCCCAACCTAGCAAGGCAGGCCAACATTCAAATCCAGGAGATAAAGAGAACACCACAAAGATACTACGCAAGAAGAGCAACCCCAAGGCATATAATCATCAGATTCACCAGGGTTGAAATGAAGGAAAAAATTTTAAGAGCAGCCAGAGAGAAAGGTCAGGTTACCTACAAAGGGAAGTCCATCAGGCTCACAGTGGATCTCTTGGCAGAAACTCTACAGGCCAGAAGAGAGTGGGGTCCAATATTAAACATCCTTAAGGAAAAGAACTTTTAGCCTAGAATTTAATATCCAGCCAAACAAAGCTTCATAAGTGAAAGAGAAATAAAATCCTTTACAGACAAGCAATTGCTGAGAGATTTCATCACCATCAGGCTGCCTTGCAAGAGCTCCTGAAGGAAGCACTAAACATAAAAAAGAACAGCCAGTACCAGCCACTGCAAAAATGTACCAAATGGTAAAGACCATTGACACAATGAAGAAACTGCTTCAACTAATGAGCAAAGCAACCAGTGAGTATCAAAAAGGCAGGATCAAACTCAAACATAACAATATTAACCTTAAATGTAAATGGGCTAAATGCCCCAATCAAAAGACACAGACTGGCAAATTGGATAAAAAGTCAAGACCCATCTGTGTGCTGTATTCAGGAGACCAATCTCAAATGCTGAGACACTCATAGACTCAAAATACAAGGATGGAAGAAGATTTAGCAAGGAAATGGCTAGCAAAAAAAGCAGAAGTTACAATCCTAGTCTCTGATAAAATTGACTTTAAACCAACAAAGATCAAAAGAGACAAAGAAGGGCATTACATAGTGGTAAAAGGATCAATGCAACAAGAAGAGCTAACAATCCTAAATATATATGCACCCAATACAGGAGCACCCAGATTCATAAAGCAAGTTCTTAATGACCAACAAAGAGACTTAGACTCCTATGCAATAATAGTGGGATAATTTAATGCTCCACTGTCAATATTAGACAGATCAATGAGACAGAAAATTAACAAGGATATCCAGAACTCGAACTCATATCTGGACCAAGCAGACCTAATACACACCTACAGAACTCTCCACCCCAAATCCACAGAATATACATTCTTCTCAGCACCACATTGCATCTACTCTAAGATTGACCATATAATTGGAAGTAAATCACTCCTCAGCAAACGCAAAAGAACAGAAATCATAACAATCAGTCTCTCAGACCACAGTGCAATCAAATTAGAACACAGGATTAAGAAACTCACTCAAAACCGCACAGCCACATGGAAACTGCACAACCTGCTTCTGATGTTGACTGGATAAACAATGAAATGAAGGCAGAAAGAAAGATATTCTTTGAAACCAATGAGAACGAAGACACAATGTACCAGAATCTCTGGGACACATTTAAAGCAGGGACACATTTAAAGCAGTGTCTAGAGGGAAATTTATAGCAACAAATGCCCATATGAAAAGCAAGGAAAGACCTAAAATTGACAACCTATCATCAAAATTAAAAGAGCCAGAGGAGCAAGATCAAACAAATTCAAAAGCTAGCAGAAGACAAGAAATAACTAAGATCAGAGTAGAACTGAAGGAGATAGAGATACCAAAACCCTTCAAAACTCAATAAACACAGGAGTGTTTATATTGATCTTTGAAAAGATCAACAAAATAGATAGACTGCTAGCCAGACTAATAAAAAAGAAATGAGAGAATAATCAAACAGATGCAATAAAAATAATAAAGGGGATATCACCACAAATTCCACAGAAATACAAACTACCATCAGAGATTACTACAAACACCTCTATGCAGATAAACCAGTAACTCTAGAAGAAATGGATAAATTTCTGTACACTTACACCCTGCCAAGACTAAAGCAGGAAGAAGTTGAATCTATAAATAGATCAATAACAAGGGCTGAAATAGAGGCCGCAATTAATAGCCTGTCAACTAAAAAATGTCCAGGACCAGATGGGTTCACAGGTGAATTCTACCAGATGTACAAAGAGAAACTGGTACCATTTCTTCTGAAATTATTCCAAACAATACAAAAGAGTGAATACTCCCTAACTCATTTTATGAGACCAAAATTATCCTGATAACAAAACCTGGCAGAGAAACAACCAGGAAAGGAAATTTCAGGCCAATATCCATGATGAACATCGATGCAAAAATCTTCAATAAATACTGGCAAACCGAATGCAACAGCACATCAAAAAGCTTATCCATCATGATCAAGTAGGCTTCATCCCAGGGATGCAAGGCTAGTTCAACATATGCAAATCTATAAATGTAATCCATTACATAAACAGAACCAAAGACAAAAACCACATGATAATCTCAATAGATTCAGAGAAGGCCTTCAATGAAATTCGACAACGTTTATGCTTAAAACTGTCAAAAAACTAGGTACTGATGGAACATATCTCAAAATAATAAAAGCTATTTATGACAAACCCACAGTCATTATCAGACTGAATGGGCAAAAACTAGAAGCATTGCCTTCGAATCTGGACCTAGACAAGAATGCCCTCTCTCACTACTCCTATTCAGTATAGTACTGGAAGTTCTATCCAGAGCAATTAGGCAAGAAAAAGAAATAAAGGGTATTCAGTTAGTAAAACAGGAAGTCAAATTGTCTCTATTTGCAGACGACATGAATTGTATATTTAGAAGACTCCATCATCTCAGCCCAAAATATTCTTAAGATGATAAGCAACTTCAGCAAATTCTCAGGATACAAGATCTAAGTGCAGAAATCACAAGCATTCCTATACACCAATAACAAACAAAGAGAGAGCCAAATCATGAGCAAACTCCCATTCACAACTGCTACAAAGAGAATAAAATATCTAGGAATATAGCTAACAAAGGACGTGAAGTACCTCTTCAAGAAGAACTACAAACCACTGCTCAAGAAAATAAGAGAGGACACAAACAGATGAAAAAACATTCCATGCTCATGGTTAGGAAGAATCAATATTATGAAAATGGCCATACTGCTCAAAGTAATTTGTAGATTCAGTGCTATTCCCATCAAACTACCATTGACTTTCTTCATGGAATTAGAAAAAGCTACTTTAAATTTCATATGGAACCAAAGAGAGCCTGTAAAGCCAAGCCAATTCTAAGCAAAAAGAACAAAGCTGGAGGCATCAAGCTACCTATGGTTGACTTCAAACTATACTACAAGGATACAGCAACAAAAACAGCATGGTACTTGTACCAAAACGGATATATAGACCAAAGGAACAGATCAGAGACCTAAAAAATAACATCACACATCTACAACCACCTGATCTTTGACAAACCTGACAAAAGCAAGCAATGAAGAAAAGATTCCTTATTTAATAAATGGTGTTGGGAAAACTGGCTAACCACGTGCAGAAAACTGAAACTGGATCCCTTTCTTACACTTTATACAAAAGTTAACTCAAGAGGGATTGAAGTCTTAAATGTAAGACCTAAAACCATAAAAACCCTAGAAGAAAACATAGGCAATACCATTCAGGACATAAGCACAGACAAAGACTTCATGACAAAAACAGGAAAGGCAACTGCAACAAAAGCCAAAATTGACAAATGGGAACTAATTAAACTAAAGAGCTTCTGCACAGAAAAATAAACTATCATCAGAGTGAACAGGCAACCTACAGAATGGGAGAAACTTTTTGCAATCTATCTATGTGACAAAGGTCTAATATCCAGAATCTACAAGGAACTTAAACAAATTTACAAGAAAAATCAAACAACCCCATAAAAAAATGGGCAAAGTAAATGAACAGACGCTTCTTAAAAGATTCCTACATTTCAAGAGATTATGGTTTATTGAAGGTGATAAAATCATGATCTACTTATGATTATTTTTAATGAAAAAATGTTTATGTGAGTACTGAATTCTATGGAAGCATGTAACACTTATAGAATGAGGAAGTGGGCCAGAGAGTAGGTAGTCAGAGAATGCTCTTTAATTTTAGGTTCTCATTAGGAATTTGATAGGAAATCTCCATATAAACATTGAAACATTTCAGAAATGTATAAAGAATGAAGTCTTATATAATTCCATAAAGCAGATATACAACAAAATATTTGTAACGGCCGCTTACTCTCTCCATATATATGTTTCCTTATCTATCTAGAATTCCACCCACACATCTTCATACTCCTTTATCTAGTTTACTATAAAAATATCTATTAGGAATTACGCTGCTTATATATTTATACACTGTATTCACCTCACAATGATTGTGAATATTTATCATTTAATACACATTTAATATACCAAAAAGCATAATTTTAATGTCTGCATGTCCAATCTTATTTATGTAATTTATAAATTTTTCTATGCTGAATATTAAATATATTATCTATATTAGGATTAATTTGCTTGTAACAATTTTCTTGTCCATAGCTAAAAAATAAATTATTTTATTAAAAATAAATAAAATAGAAATAGAATTGTTCCTGAAATGCCCTGCCTAATCACACTATTGAAAATTTAAACCACTTTCTTCACTTATCTATTATATATATATATATATACCAAAGAATAATTTAAGAAAAACAATATGCAGCACTACGCATGTCATTAACCATGGCCTTTTCACATTTATATTTCTGTTGTTTAGTAGAGTGCTTTGAATATGGTAAAAGTTTAACAAATATTTGTTTTATTAGGTGTTTAGTTAAATCTATGTAATGGAGATGGTATAGTTAAGTGGTATTTATTCTAATGATTTTATCAAAAACTCTTCCATTTAACAATCTTGTTATAAATTGGTTACAAAAACTGACTAATTTTTATTTATCAAAAAGTCATTCTGCCTTATTTCCTGAAGAATGTAAAACTTAATATTATGCTAACTCATACTTTGGATTGAGCTGATTTTGACAGCTGTCTAAAATGTTACAGTTCAATTTCATTGACTACATAAAATTGAGATATTCATGAGGACACATGTTTTGAAGCTGCTTGAAAAAAATATATAATGTGTATATTAGAGGTGTAAAATCTGGTTAAGTATATATATGTGTGTATATATATATGGACTTATGAATATATATATATAAAATGCATTTTTTCAGGACATTTTACATTTTAAAGATCTGACTTACTGGCTTCTCATAAAAACAATCAGAAGATCTCTCTAACAGTGTGACAGGCCTCTTGCCTGAGGAAAAGCAGTCAGAGCTGAGTTATAGCTGCTGTTTATAGGAAGTACCCTCTGTGTTTAGTATCATTCATTTTACTTACAAAGTTAAACCATGTACACTTTAAAATTAGAGTTTCCTAAACTATATAATGCTAAAGCAACTAGTATTGCATTTTAAATTTATTTACTTTTCTTAAAGCAAAATCAAGAAGATTGCCTGATTGGTTCTTTTATTGTCTCTGAGTCACTGAGATTTCCTTTCTAAATAAAAAAAAAAACAAAAAAAAACTTTTGAGTTCGTGCTTTAATACGCATTCTCTGTAGTTTATATTCCTATCTTCATGTTATTTCAATAATATCCAAAGCCAATAACATGATTCAGTTAAAGTACATTTGAGAACTAGCAAAAATATTTATAATCATTTTTTTCCAATACTATAATGTAATATTTATTGTTTTATCTTTAACATTACTAAATCCTCATTTTGTCATGAATCTCTCACCTATGATTAAAAGAAGGCAGTTGTATTAACTTAGTATAAGATACTTTAGTTTTGTGAAGCTGAGGATGATACAAATTTGAGATTATTTCCCTTTATTTGGTGATGAAATGGCATATTTCAAGTGTGTTTTAGCTGGTGTTTTGACAAGACTTCTGGATTGGTGAGGTGAAAGGTTTGACCATTTTGTGTCTCAGAACACAATGATCCAACTGGATGAAGCTGTCAAAAACAACCATTTCAGAATCCTGGAAATTGGCCAGGCATGATGGCTCAGGCCTTTAACTCCAACACTTCTGGAGGCCGAGGCAAGCAGATCACCTGCTAATAGTTTGAGACCCACCTGGCCAACATGACGCCATCCCTTATTCCCCTACAGCTCACTCTGTGTGTTTAGAATCCTTGTCAGGGAAGGACAAGCTTTGAAAACCAGCACCTCTGCTGGTGAAGTGTGCTTGCTTGATTTGTAGAGAAGAATGAAAATATCTCATGGCTGAGGAATTGCCTGAAAAAGCAACAGTATCAGTGGCAAAAAAAAAAAAAAAAGCGGGGTGGAAAGTGCCATCATAGTAAGTCTCCAACTGCAGTCCTGGTTGGGGAAAGTAAAAACCAGGCAAACAGTCCAGAAACTTAACAGGTAAATCTGGGAAATGAAATAGTAAAAAGGAGCTCTACACGATGCCATATATTGCTGGCAGTCTTGAAAGCTACATGATCAAATAAGGCTACCGAGGAAAGATGAGGGCGCAGTCTTGCAATCTACAGTTCCACGGCTAAACTTGAAGCCGTACACATACACAGAGGAAATGGAGAGGCCTGAAGGAAAGCAAACATCAAATTAGATAAGTAAACTTCCTAATTTTTTATTGTAGTTCCATGCTAAACAAGATTTATCAGCAGAGAATGGAACCTTTACTTGTTCATGGTGTTTAAATTCAACCACAAATCATGAACCGGCCGTTAATTTGCACTGACACTGGAGGGACTTGTAGGACAACAAACTTAAAGTTAAAACAAGAATAATAAAAAATAATCAGTGACATCAGCATTTTTACTCTGTGAGAAAGGTACATTTCACAAATGGAATCCAGGCAAATTACTAAACAAACAAACAAGTAAAGCAACAATGAACACAACCCCCTTAGAGAAAAATCAGAATTCAGAGTTGCTGCACTATATAATCAAAAATGTTTACTTTAGATGTTTAAAATTATGAAAAATGAAAAGAAGCAAGCAAATGTGACTCATATTCAGGAGAAAAAACATTAACTGAAACTATTGTTGAGAGATCCCTGATGTAGCTGTTAGATGAAGATTAAAAAGTACTTATAAATATGTTCTAATAAATAGAAGAAACTATATAAAGTATTAAAGGAAAATGTAAAAACACTAATTAAATAGATAATTTAAATAGAGAGATGGAAACTTATACAGAAAAGAGTCAACTGGAAACTCTGTAGATGAAAATTACAGTAACCTAAACAAAATTTACTAGAGCAGTCCAGTAGATAATTTGAGCTGTGAGAAGAATGAATAAAAAATACAGACATGTCAATATAAATTTCCAATTTAAAGAATAGAAAAAGAATAATTTAAAAAGAAATTAATATCTAAGAGATTTGGGGCATCAACTATACCAACATACAGATAATGAGAGTCAAGAATGAGAGGAGAGAGAATAAAGGGACAGAAAATATATTTGACGAAATAATGGCCTTGAATTTTTCAAATTTAACGAAAAACAAACAATGGATTCAAAAAGCTCCACATGCATTAGGAAGGCCTTTAAAAAAGACATGGCACACAGAAGACAAATAGCAAAATGGCAAATGTAAATTATTTGTATTTACTTTAAGTTCTGGGGTACATGTGCAGATTGTGCAGGTTTGTTAAACATACATGTACACGTGTCTTTACAAGAGATTTAAGTGATTATACTAAATATGAATAGACTAAACACAGTAATCAAAAGACATATATTGTAAGCCAGGATATGAAACTAAAATCCAATTCTAGTCTCTAGAAGAAAAGATTTTAGATCCACCATTAAATTGAAGGTAAAATATCACCAAAAAAATGCTACGTAAATAGTAACAATGCAAAAACATTTAGACATTTTAATACTCACTCTCAATAATATCAAATAAACTAGGTGGAAAATAAGTGAGGTACAGAAAGACGTGAATAAAACTACTAACTAACATAATATGGTACTTATAATTACTTCAGCAGCTAACGGAAAAATACAGGGCTTTTTTTGGAGAACATACGAAATATTCTCCAGGAAAGACTGATGAGCAGTAAAACTGATCTCAAAACACTCAGTAAGACTGAAAATTAAGCAAAGTGTGCCACCAAACAGAAAGGTAGTATATTAGATAAAGCATTTGACAAAATTTAGTTCACTTTCTTTTTTTTTTAAATGTCCAACACACCAGGAATACAAGGAAACTTCTTCATCATAATAAAGACCATATATGAGAAGCCTACAGGTAACATCATACACAATAGTCAAATCCTGAAAGCTTTTATGCTAGGAAAGGGAAGAAGACAAGGATGCCTGATTTCACCAGTTCACTCTAACACAGTATTGAATGTTACAATCACAGCAATTAAGAAAGAAACAAAAATGAAAGCCAAATAAATTGGAAATAAAATGTAAAATTATCTCTGTTCACAGATGGCATGATGCCATATGAAAAAACTCTAAAGAAGAGTACACAAAAAACCAAACCGTTAGAACTAATTTAAAAATTCATTAATGGTGTTGCAGGACACAATATGAACAAAAAAGTTGTATTTCTATATAGTAATAGCAAATATAAAAAATAAGGCAACAATTCCATTTTATATAACAACAAAATAATAAAATACATTAAAAAATAAAATACCTAGAAAAAAATCAAGGAGATGAAATATACATATGCTGAAAATTACAAAATGTTGGTGAAAGTAACAGAAGAAGACACAAGTAAGCTCAAAGACATCTGTGCTCATGGATTGAAAGACGTAATATCGTCTAGATGTCAATACTACCAAACGCATTCTACAGCTTCAATACATTTCTATCATATCCCAAGGGTAATTTTGGCAGAAATAGAAAATTCTTCCTAAAGTTCATTTGAATTCTCAAGGAATCCAAGTAATGAAAACAATACTGAAAATAAACAACTAATATACACTTTAACATGGATGAATCTTGAAAATATTATGCTAAGTGAAATTAGCCACACAAAAGGAGAAAATATTGTATGATTTTACTTATCTGAGGTACATAGCACAGGCAAATGCATTGAGATAGAAAGTAGAATAGTGCTTACGGGTGGTTGGGGAGATAAGAGAATGAAGATTTACTGTGTTTGGGGTGTAAATTTTCAGTTTGAAATGATAAAAATGTTCTAGAGATGGATAGTGCTAATGATATTTTTTTTTTGCATCTTTTAAAAAAAATTTTAAGTTCTGGGGTACATGTGCAGACATGCAAGTTTGTTACATAGGTATACATGTGCCACGGTAGTTGGCTGCATCCATCCCCTTGTCATGTACATGAGATATTTCTCCTAATGCTATCCTCCCCAATCCCCCCGCCCGCTGACAGGCCCCAGTGTGTGATGTTCCCCTCCCTGTGTCCATGTACTCTCATTGTTCAACACCCACCTATGAGTGAGAACATGTGGTGTTTGGTTTTCTGTTCTTGTGTGTGAGTTTGCTGAGGATGATGGTTTCCAGCTTCATCCATGTCCCTGCAGAGGGCATGAACTCATCCATTTTTATGGCTGTATAATATTCCATGGTGCATATGTGCCACATTTTCTTTATCTAGTCTATCTTTGATGGGCATTTGGATTATTTCCAAGTCTTTGCTATTGTAAACAGTGCCGCAATAAACATACACGTGCATACATCTTTATAGCTGAATGTTTTGTAATCCTTTGAGTATATACCCAGTAGTGAGATTGCTGGGTCAAATGGTATTTCTATTTCTAGATCCTTGAGGAATCTCCACACTGTCTTCCACAATGGTTGAATTAAGTTACACTCCCATCAACAGTGTAAAGGCATTCCTATTTCTCCACATCCTCTTCAGCATCTGTTGTCTCCTGTTTTTTTAAATTATCGCCATTCTAACTGGCTTAAGATGGTATCTCAATGTGATTCTGATTTGCATTTCTCTAATGACCAGTGATGATGGGCTTTTTTTCATATGTTTATTGGCTGCATAAATGTCTTCTTTTGAGAAGTGTATGTTCAATATCCTTTGCCCACTTTTCATGGGGTTGTTTTTTTCTTGTAAATTTGTTTAAGTTCTTTGTATATTCTGGATATTAGCCCTTCGTCAGATGGGTAGATTGCAAAATTATTTTCCCATTCTGTTGGTTGCTGGTTCACAAATGGCATACTTGAAAATGTTGTGAATATACATAATGCCCTGAATTGTACAGTTAAAAATGCTTCCAATTGTACATTTTACACTGTGACAATTTTACCAAAATTAAACAAAGTTAAAATATTCTATGAGAAAAATTATTCCATCCAGCAGTGCTTCTTCCAATTCAAGAGCTAATTTCTGAGTGATGGCCGTGTATGGTAGGTTGAGGTTAAACTGGAGCCCTACATACCTGAAGGAGCACTTCCAGGGTACTTCCTGTAACAGTCTCTCACTTGAGCCTATCAAAGGCATGCAAGCAGGTCTGCACATTTAGATTATGATATTATCTTTAAATAATGTTGCATATAATTTAATTTAAAATGAGTAAAGGATGCGTATGTCACACAACTTTTGCTTAAGTTGTTTTAAGCGGATGAAAAGAACTTTATTTTCACAAAGGTGCCTAAGGTGACAGGAGCCCTTTCTCTTAAAAGTTGTTACTATAATAGCTTGTGAATAACACAATTATTTTGCATTGTGTTAAATTTTTTATTTTTTATGACAAACATTTGAAGCATATCGTAATTTTTCAACCTTAAAAAATCTTGCTGGACTAATTCTAGCAATATTAGACTTCAAAGTCTGAAAATAGTCTTCATTAGCTCTCGTCTTTGGCCACTGGGATTTTGGCTCCATATGCTGCATCATGTTTCCTTTTTCATGAAAAGCAGCATTACAGCTGAGTGATTTTATCAGTTTGCTTCCTGGCTGTGGAATGTAGGATATCTAGCAGCCTTCCTGCATTTGGTACTCTCTCTGCCCCGTCAGTCTACGCTGACAGTATTTCTATTTCAACCAATTTCTAAAGACTTTTGGGGTACATTGAATTTTATTTTATTAGACAAAAGCAACATCTACATATATTTTTAGATTTTGAATTAATTATATTGAATTTTATTTTATCAGACAAAAGCTACATCTACATGTTTGTTTGAGATAATTTCTCTTCCATTTTTGGCTTCTGTTAAATTGGCAGAGGGACAGCACCCCTTACCTTCTCCTAGAGGTGTCCTGATTTCATTGAAAAGAACTTTGAAAAAACATCCTTAATGTCTTAAAACAGAGTGTGCACTCTAATCTTTTGGTCTTTCTGAGATCTCAGCAAAATATCTTCATAGTCACACATTCAACCTTTGTCTATGACAAACTTTCAGCAGCAACTTCTGACTTTTGGCCCCTTTGCCATCAGAAGAGCCTTATCTTCTGGCTTATTTCTGCTCAAAAGTCCTCTTGATTTTCTCTCTTCTGTTGCTACATACCATAAGCAGCAAGAAGAAACCAGCTTTGTTTAGAAATCTTTTTAGCTGTATACCCAGGTTCATCACTCACAAGTTTAGCTTTCCAAGTAATTAGAGAACACAATTTTACTAAGATTCTGCCACCACAAAACAAGATTATTCCTTCTTTCAGTTTCTGATAACGTGTTTCTTACTTCCTTGTGGGCCATCATTGGCAACATTCTCAATATTCAGATTTATGGTCATATTGTGTTCACTGCAATTTTAGCTTTCTGTAAGGTAATTTGTGATTTCTTCATAATGCTCCTTTACTTTCTTCTGGGCCCTTACCAGCATTGTCTTTGACATCTGCTTTTCTGCTAATAGTCTGTTCTAGGTAATCTGTGATTTTTCTAGTAGTCTCCTCAAACTTTTTTTCAAATTTTCTTCTAGTATCCACCTACTTCCTGCCTACAAAGCCATTTCCACATTTTAGATATTCTTAAACATAGTACCCAACTTTTGGTATCAAACTCTAGATTAGCCTTCTGTTGCTTCAAATTTGCATAACAAATTACCACATACTTGGAAACTTAAAAACACTTATTATCTTATAGTTTTCCAGATTAGCAATCAAGGTGTTCGCCACAAGATTTTCTTCTTAGGGTCCCACAGGCTGACATTAATATGACATGGCCAAACTGGATTCTTACTTAGAGATTCTGGATAAAATGTGCTAACAAGCTCATTCAGTTAGTGGTCAGAATTTAGTTCCTTGCTGCGGTAGGGATGAGGACTCCTTTTTATTGCTGACTGTGACTGGAGAACTCAGCTTCCGGCTACTCACAATTCGGGGCCATATGTCTTTTCACCGGCTCTCTCACACGCTCTCTCATGCAGTAGCCCGAAGCATGATGCCTCATGTCAAATTTCCCTCCTGCTTTTTACCTCTGACTTTCTCTCTGTGGCCACAGAAAACTCTGCTTTTAGTGGGTTAATGTAAATGTCTGGCCTATGTGAATAATCTCTCTATCTTAACTGATAAATAAGCTTAAATAAAACTGCAAAATCCTTTCGCCATACACATTATATAATTACGGTAGCAACAGTAGAGAATAAAGATCATGGGGCCATCTTAGAATTCTACCTAAAACAGAGCCCAGAGTAGGAAGATACAGAAATGGAAGCAGAAACATCTGATAACATGATGCCAAAATACTATCCCAAACTGCTAAAAGACTTCCATTCAAAGATTTTTAGAGAGCTAGGAATTATGAGAAGAATAAATTTTTAAAAAGCAACAAATAAAACCGTCATAGTAAAAATTATTTGAAAAGAATACTAAAAGGGTTAAAAAGACAATTAAAAGCAACTAAGAAAAAGGTTACTTCAATGTGACAATGTTAAAGTTTCTTGCAATAAAGAAAAACAAGAAAGCTTGTCCTCACCCCAAATGAAATGGTATATTAAAACTGCTGTAAGACACCTGCCTACTTATAATTATAGGTATATAAAATATCCTTTTAAGAAGTATAATTTATCATACAGTCTATGCAAAATGTGTATAATAGCAATGTTTTAATAATTGCATTTATATTAATTAATTACTATATTTCATGATAGCAATAATAATCTTGAGGGATTCTAGACACTTATTTAATATTAAAATAGTATACTATTGAGGCTGCAGTTCCCACAAGAGACTGACGGTACATTAGAGCCCAGACACTTGCCCCCACCAATAGACCATCTCTCCTGTCAGTTTCCAATGGAGAGGCTTTCTGAGAAGTGGGGCTCACATGTGAGTCTTGGAGACTGGTGGTAGTTTGGGGGTATAGCAGAAAGCAATGTTCTTTGCAGGTGCTTTCTGATATGGAAGCCGCTGAAAAAATCAGGAAGGCTTTGTAGAATTCAGAGTAATGATGACTACCAAATACTGTGGAAATACTCTCATAGTCTATGTATTTCTGTGTTCATGAAGTAGTTTTAATGTTGTGAATATAACCATAGTTGTAGCTCACATTATTAAAAACGTAGTATCTTCCAGGCCCTGCTAAAGCACTTTATTTGTATTACATTTTCCGATTGTCAAAACAAGTATGAGGTATACACTCTCATACTGATTTTTAACAGAGAAAACTGATACACAGTGAAGGCTGAATCTGGAGCCCACACTCTACTCAACACACTGCATTATATAAGAACATTCATCAGATATTATTTGCAATTTTTGAAATTTCCTAAAGTATTAAAGCTCAAATTACTTATGATTTATCATTATTACACACTGTATTTTTGTGTCCCCACAAAATTCACATGCTGAATTTTGGAGGTGGCACTTTGGGAGGTGATTAAGTCAGAGTACAGAGCCTTCATGTGTGATATTAGTGGCATTATAAGAAGAAACCAGGCAGTTATTCCGCTCTCTGCTCTCTGCCATGTGAGGCTCCAAAAGAAGATGGCAATCTGCAAATTAGGAAGCAGGTCCTCACCAGACACCTCATCTGCCAGCACCCTGCTCTTTTACTTCCCAGCCTCCAGAACTGTGAGAAATAGACGTTGTTGTTCAAGCTATCTAGTCTATGGTGTCTTGTAATAGCAGCAGAAATTGATGAAGGCAATCCTTAATATGAAAGACCATGCAGCTATTTGAATGTGGTAGACTTAGATGCAAACACTTTTGACATAATGCTAAGTGTAAAAATAAAAGCAACTTGCAGAACAATATGTAATGGAAATAACTAGATATACGGATGAAAAGTAAATATGTAAATTCATAGCAAAATTTCTGAAAAGATATACTGGCTACCTGAAAGCAGGTGAGTAGGATTCTCAATTAGGGTATGGGGATCAAGACAAATGAGGAATGGGAAACTGAGTTATGCTACTCTTATACTTTGTTTGGCTAAAAAAAAAAAAAAAAAGAAAGATTGTTTTTCTTTTTTCTTTTCTTTTTTTTTTTTTGAGACAGAGTTCTGCTCTTGTTACCCAGGCTGGAGTGCAATGGCGCGATCTCGGTTCACCGCAACCTCCGCCTCCTGGGTTCAGGCAATTCTCCTGCCTCAGCCTCCTGAGTAGCTGGGATTACAGGCATGTGCCACCATGCCCAGCTAATTTTTTGTATCTTTAGTAGAGACGGGGTTTCACCATGTTGACCAGGATGGTCTCGATCTCTTGACCTCGTGATCCACCCGCCTCGGCCTCCCAAAGTGCTGGGATTACAGGCGTGAGCCACTGCGCCCGGCCCCGAAAGACTGTTTTTCTAACGTCATAAAAACAAAATATAAGAAAAAATTATTGTCTGATATTTCTGCTTATTAATGGGGAAAAGTATTTCATTATTTTAAATATGAGACAATTATGCTTTAAGACATTTATATGTGAAGAAACAGACTGTTTATGAAATCACAACAGATATATTTCTGTTCCTTGTGGGACCTAGAAGTTGAAGAGAACAGGTAATTCTTTAGTAGTATAACTACAAACTCACTTTTCTACTGTCAGCAAACATGTCTATCAAAATGGATTGCTTTCAAAAATTTATATGACATATTCTGATGCTATCTTTAAATAATTTATAAGAGAATAAAGTAAAATATATGGATTAGAAAAACAAATAACTATACATGTGTTTATGTTTATAAACTTGTTTTATATAGTTTATTAACATGCATAACAAATTTTTAGCCGGAAAAAGAGGTGCATTTTCAATATTCATATGATTCGATCACGCCAAGTTGCGTGCAGTTTCAATTACTGACTGACCTGAGAACATAATTTGATCAAGTAAAGAAAACAAATGCAAAAAATCTTACAGATTATGAAAATGAAGTTTCAATGAGGATGTGCTAGAGTGATAACATTGCTGCTTTATATTTTTGGTGGGATGAAAATTTAGTGTTTCTGGAGCTTTAATAGAAGAATATTCATTTCTACTCTCATGAAAATTGGATATAGTTAAATTCTAGATCCAGAGTTTCACTATGCCTATAGTGAAATAAGAGAATATGCACAGGGGCAAAAAAAAAAAAAAGAAAGAAAGAAAGACAGCATTACTTAACAAACAAATAAACAAACAAACAAAAACACGTAGCACTTAAAAAGATCAGGTAATATGTAAATGTATATTTGGAAAGTCCTAAAAATGGCCTGACAATTGTACCATAACAGAAACAGACTGGAAATTTAAAATGCTGAAACTGACTATTGTACTTCATATCTATATTTTCAATTCTTCATATCAAAATTTCCTTTAAATGTGAAATTACTTTAAAGAAATTGGAAGTTTCTAACATAAAAAGAGAAAACATAGTAAACAACCAAAAAGATCTGTTTTTTTATTACACTCCAGCTACATTTATATTTGAAGTCAAACATCACAGTTCGGTGTTAAACTTGAAAAGGAATACCTTATGTTCTTTGCCAGTTGCACTCCCTGAAATTGTTTGTCATCAAAGTCCTCTATGTTGATGCAAAATTACCAACCTAAAATGCAAAGTGGAGATGTGATGATAGTTTGATGGCCATCTATACAACATCTAGACTGGTTATTTTTCCTCTTAATAAGCTTTGACATGTAAGTGTTCTTAAAGTTCAATGCCATACAATTTAATGAGCAAAAATGTTAAATTTTTGATGATATCTTTATTTGAATCAAAAGCAAATGTATGTGTGAAATCTGTATGTGTATTATGCTTTTATATTTATACATAATATACATAATGAGATATTAACTAAGCTGTTTTATAATGAAATAGAATTGCATTATATAGGTTGCAAATAAGATGTGAATTACATATATATTAATTTCCCATTCTTTTATGTATATACTAGCATGTAATGTGCAAATTGTAGCAAACTGATTCATTCATTTCACAATCATTTATTAACATCTACCTTAAGACCTTCAGTGGGCAGATTATCTGTTAGCCTAAGTAGTTTACCCTGCATCGTTCATTAACTTTAAATGCCTTAATAGGAACACCTAATGAATTTGATGCATGTAGTAAAACGTTAATAACTCTTCACAGTGTTAGGAAAAAGGCCATTGATTACCAAGATGAACATAC
Source organism: Saimiri boliviensis (assembly GCF_048565385.1). Classification (NCBI taxonomy): domain Eukaryota; kingdom Metazoa; phylum Chordata; class Mammalia; order Primates; family Cebidae; genus Saimiri; species Saimiri boliviensis. Next base: position 5,853,834 of record NC_133467.1, read on the forward strand.
TATTGTGTTTGTGAGAAAATAGAGAATCAGAAGGTTAAACAATTTGGTCAACGTTTTGTTAGCTTTAGAACTTATAAGTATCTTCCTCCTATCCTACTACTCACTCAACTGTTTCTCAAACTGGGATCTGTGGACACATGGTCTTGCAGACGTACTCGGGGAATTCTACATTCTATGGAATGTTTTAGTCTTCATCACCCTAACTTTGTTTCATTCTAAGTGATCTGTGTCTCAATAAATGGCAGTGCATAGCAATTCAAATTTGCTAGTTGCTTAGGCTAAAAATGGCAGCGCTATCTTTTACTATCATTATTATTTAATACCACACAAGCTGTTCATTGGAAAATCCTCTGGTCTATATGAGGAACCAGCAAACGTTTTATCTAAAAATAAAGATTCTAAGTGTTGTAGTTTTTGTAAGTAATATAACCATTGTTATAAACTGCTCAACTCTGCTGTTACAATGTGGAAGCAGTGCTAGACAATACGTAAAAGAATGGGTATAGCTGTGTTCCAATAAAACCTTGTTTACAAAATTTAGACAAGATTATGATTTCAACCAAGGTCTGTAGTTTGCTAACTCCTTTAATGACTTCTCAAATGTATCCTGGAGGTGAAAAATCTCTTTCTAACATACACAAAGTTATCTCCCTCATATTTCAAAAAGCACTATGCTACTATCCCGTCTGGTCTCTCTGAACCTAATATACCAATTTAAGCCTATTAAAACATTTATATATATATAACACGGCTTTGTTCTGTGTTCTCACCCAAATCTCATGTCAAATTGTAATTCCTAATGTTAGAGGCGGGGCCCGGAGAGAGCTGATTAGATCATGGGGGTGATTCCTTATGAATGCTTTAGCACCATTCTCTTGGTGCCGTTCTTGTGACAGTGAGTGAGTTCTCACGATATTTGGTTGCGTTAAGTATATAGCACCTCACCTTATCTTGCTGCTGCTCCTCCATGTGAGATGCCTCGCCTCCCTCTGCCTTCCACCATGATTGGAAGTTTCCTGAGGCCTCCCCAGCCATGCTTTCTGTACAGCCTGTGGAACCGTGAGCCAGCTGACCTCTTTTCATTATAAATAACCCAGTAGCAGGTATTTCTTTCTTTCCTTCCTATTTTTTTTTAATGGAGTCCCACCCTGTAGCCCAGGCTGGAGTACAATGGCATGATCTTGGCTCACCACAACCTCTGCCTCCCGGAAGTTCAAGCGATTCTCCTGAATCAGCCTCCTGAGTAACTGGGATAACAGGTGTGTGCCACAACACCCGGCTAACTTTTGTATTTTTGTATTGTTTTAGTAGAGACAGGGTTTCGCCATGTTGGCCTCTTCATGTAAAAACCTCTTCTTAACATACACATGGTTATCTTTCTCGTATTTCAAAAAGCCCTATGCTACTGTCCCATCTGGTCTCTCTGAACCCAATACACCAATTTAAGCCCACTGAAATATTTGTATATGACATGGCTTGGATCTGTGTTCTCACCTGGTCTCAAACTCCTGATCTCAGGTAATCTTACTGCCTTAGCCTCCCAAAGTGCTGGTATTGCAGGTGTGAGCCACCACACCCGGCTAGTCTCAGGTACTTCTTTATAACAATATGTGAATGGCATAAAACAGTACGTCATTATATTAAAACATAATGACATTTTAATACAATTTTCTAAATAGGTATAATAGAATATTCTTATTCGCAAATCAAAAGTAGAAAAAGGCATATGCAGTGAAATGTTGGTACCTACGTGTCATCCTTTATCTTGCAAGCTGATATCCACTGCTATTATTTTATTTCCTATGTTTCCCTCTATAAATCCAGAAAAATCGTCCAGCAGATATTAGCTTTTTCAGCAGATGATGGCATACAATATTCAACAATCTGCTCTTTGCCATTTTATTTATTAATATAGCTTATAGACTTTCCATTTTGTTACAGAAATAGCAAATTCACTGTTTTATTATGACTGTGTTATATTTCATTTCACTGACAGACATTTAGCTAATCAGTCTCGTAGTGATGGCCATTTAGGATGTTTGTCGTATTTTGCTACTAATGTTAACACTATGCTAAATACCATTATATTCATATATACATGGGCATAATACATGCCAATTGTAACTATTAACACAGGGCCTTCTCACACTGCACCCTGGCTTCTTTATCCTTTTTCACCCTTTGCCCTGATTTTTTAATTCTAGCATCCACAGATACAGATGTGGATATAGCTATACATAGACACAAACACAAATATACAGATTTAAAAACATATATATCCTCCTACATTAGAAGGTAAGCTCTGTGAAAGTATGGACATTGTATAAATTATCCTCTCTAACCAGTGCTTGGTATATAGTAGGCCATTATTAAATAATTTAAAATATCTTTATTTAAAATTTAAGTATTTCACAAACATATCAAATTAAAACAAAAAAATTTAAATACCTTTAAAAATAGAAGCTAAAAAGCTGTTAGTTTGAGTTTTGGTTTTAAAGATACTATTAATCCACTCAGTATCCATTCAATGAGAAAGAAATGATACCACACCCTACTATTAATGAAAAAAAAACAACATAAACTCTGCATTCTTGTCAAATGATTTAGATTAGTGATGTATTCACCAGTGTTTGAGTAAGAATATGGTTATGAAAATTTAGCTATCATAAGGCATAAGCTGTAGGCAAATTAAATTATAAAATCAACTTTACCTAGCACAGTTGGTTATTTCAATTATGTTCTTATAAAATATTATTTCTGACATTAATGTTGGTAATTTGAACAATATTAATTTTACAGTATTTATGATTAATTTTTAAATTAGTTTTGGTTGTATAGCTTTATGAGCAATGAGAGTTTGCACATAGGCCTGTGTTTTGAATTTCTTAAGCAATTATAAAATGAATAATTCAAGACAAGAAGTATGCAAGTTTACACATAGGTGTGTGTATATATATACATATATGTATTTTTGTCATTAAAGGAAGACTATGCGGTATAGCACATATGTTTGAAAAATAAAGGCAAAAGTATAGTTTCCTTTTGTGGATATAGTTTTAGAGTATTTTTCCACCAGTGCACTTTAAAACTCCATAAAAATAGTTGCTATTTCTGGTAATTTATGTAGCACCCTATAAACAGTATCATTCCCGAAAAAATGGGGAGGGTAAGAGCCAAAAAGGCCAACTAGATGCACCCAGGAAGAGCTTCTCCCATCAAGGGAGACCAGACTATCTAGTACCCTGGCATTCGCCAAATAGATCTTTGTAAAGAAGGCATTGATTTTTGGAACTTGAAATTGACCAAATGGACCTAATCGACATCAGGAGAATACTCCACCCAACAACAAGAAAATACACATTTTTTTTTCTCATCTGCACATGGCACATACTCCAAGACTAACTACAGAATTGGCCATAAAGAAATTATCAACAAATTTACCAAAGAACCAGAATTATACCAACCACACTCTTGAGCCACAAGGCAATAAAAATAAAAATCGATATCAATAAGATCTCTCAAAATCATGCAATTCCTTAAATAATAACCAACCAGCTCCAGAATGACTTTTGCATAAGCAAATTGAGGCAGAAATCAAAATAATTACTTAAAACAAAAAAGCAAAAATAAAACATGCCAGAACCTCTGGGACACAGATAAAGCAGCATTAAGAGGAAAGTTTATAGCACTACATGATTACATCATGAACTTAGAAAAATCTCAAGTTAATAAATTCACATCATACCTAGAGGAACTAGAAAATCCAAAGGGCAAACCAAGCCCAAAACTAGTAGAAAAAAAAAAATCACCAAAATCAGTTGACCTGATAGAAATTGTGGGACCAAAATCCATAGGAAAAATCAACAAAAACAAAAGTTGCTTTTATGAAAGAATAAATAAAATTTATAGACTACTATCTAGATTAATAAAAAAAAGAGAACATCCAAATAAACATAATGAAAAATGGCAAAAATGACATTACCACTGATGCCACCGAAATACAAAAATCCCTGAGAGGGTTTATGAATACTCTATGTACAATTAGAAAACCTGAAAAAAAAAGATAAATTCCTGGAAACATACAACTGCTCAAGATTGGACTGGGAAGAAATAAAATACTGAGTAAACAAAGAATAAATTCAAAAATTCAATCAGTTATAAAACACCCACCAACAAGAGAAAGCTCTGGACCAGATGAATTCTGTCCAAATTCTACTAGATGTATAAAGAAGAGCTGGTATCAGTCCTACTAAAATTATTTCAAAAAATCAAGAAGGAGGGACTCTTTTCTAACTCAATCTAAGAGGCCAGTATCAGTCAGTTACCAAAAACTAGGAGAGATAAAAAGAAAAAAAAAAAAAAAAATCAGGCTATTCTCCTTGATCAACAGAGATGCAAAATTTCCCCACAAAATATTAGCAAATCAAATCCTATAACACATCAAAAAGTCAATCCACCACATCAGGTAAACTTTATTCCTAGGATGTAAGGTTAGTTTAACATATGTAAATCAATAAATATTATTTATCACCTAAAGAACTAAAAACAATAGAAATCAGAGGTGACAAAAACAAGTGGAAAAACATTCCATGCTCATGGATAGAAATCATCAATATTTTTTAAGTGGCCCTACTACCCAAAGCTACTTACAGATTTAATGCTATTCCCAACAAACTACCAATACCATTTTTCAAAGAGTTAGAAATAACTATTCTAAAATCAGATGAAACAAAAAACCTTAACAACCCAAGTAATCCAAAGTAAAAACAACGAATTCAGAGACATCACACTACCTAACTTCAAACTACACTATAAGGCTACAGTAAAAGCACTCCCTATTCATTAAGTAGTGCTAGGATAACTGGCTAGCCATATGCAGAAGATTGAAACTGGACCCTTTCCTTTTACCACATGCAGAAATCAACTCACTAGATTACAGGTTTAAATATGAGACATAAAACTACAAAAACCATAGAAGAATAGCTGGGCCTGGTGCCTATAATTCCAGCTAATTGGGAACCTCAGGCCGGAGACTCACTTGGACCTGGGAGGCAGAGGTTGCAGTGAGCCAAGAACGTGTGCCATTGCATTCCAGCTTGGGCAACAAGAGTGAGACTCTGTCTCAAACCAAAAAAAAAAAACAAAAACAAAAAACAAACAAACAAAACCACAAACACACACACAAAACCCAGAAGAAAACCTAGGAAATAAGACATTCTGGACATAAGCAAACATTTCATAATGAAGAATACAAAAGCAATAGCAACAAAAACAAAGACAGATAAGTGGAACCTAATTAAACTAAAGAGTTATGGACAGCAAAACAAACTATCAACAGAGTAAACAGAAAGCCTACAGAATTGAAAAATATGTTTGCAACCTATGCATCTGACAATGACCTAATGCCCAGCAACTAAAATAAATGTAAACAAATAAAAAGCAAAACTCAAACAACCTCATTAAAAATTGAGCAAAGAACATAAACAGATACTTTTCAAAAAAACATATAATATGCGGCTACTAAGAATATGACAAAATGCTCAACATCACTAATCACTAGATAAATGTAAATTAAGACCACAATGAATATCCCCTCACCCAGTAAAAATGTCTATTAAAAAGAAAATAGCCAGGCGCAGTGACTCAAGCCTGTAATCCCAGAACTTTGGGAGGCTGAGGCGGGTGGATCACGAGGTCAAGAGATCGAGACCATCCTTGGTCAACATGGTGAAACCCCGTCTCTACTAAAAATACAAAAAATTAGCTGGGCATGGTGGTGCGTGCCTGTAATCCCAGCTACTCAGGAGGCTGAGGAAGGAGAATTGCCTGAACCCAGGAGGTGGAGGTTGCGGTGAGCCGAGATCGTGCCATTGCACTCCAGCCTGGGTAACAAGAGCGAAACTCCGTCTCAAAAAAAAAAAAAAAAGAAAAAAGAAAAGAAAAGAAAATAACTGACATTGGCAAGTTTGTAGAGAAGAGGAACATTTATACACTGCTGGTGTGACTGGAAGTTAGTTCGACCACTGTGGAAAGCAGTTTGTACATTTCCCAAGGAACCGAGAACATAGCTATTCAACCTACCAATCCTATTACTGGGTATTCACTCAAAAAATATAAACCATTCTACCAAAAAGACACATGCACTCATGTGTTCATCCCAGCACCATTCACAATAGCAAAGACATAGAATCAACCTAGACGCCCATCAACAGTGAACAGGATAAAGAAAATATGAACCATGGAATACAACACAGCCGTAAAAAGAAGGAAATCATGTTCTTTCCCAATACATGGATGGAGCTGGAGGCCATTATCCTCAGCAGATTAACACAGAAATAGAAAAACAAATACAGCTTCTCCTTTGTAAGTGAGAAGTAAACATTGACACACAGGGTCACAAAAAGGCGAACAGGAGACATCACGGCCTGCTTGAGGGAAGAGGGTGGGAGGAGGCTGAGGACCTACAGACTGCCTATCAGGTACCGGGTAATAAAATCATTTGTACACCAAATCCCAGTGACATGCCTTCTACCCACATGACAAACCTGCACATGCACTACTCGAACCTGAAATAAAAGTTGAAGAAGAAGAAAAAACATGCTAGCAACTCTAAATTCTGCCTGTGACATTTCCATACAAGTCATTAATCTAAATATATAATCAATTCATTCCCCAGTTTCAGACAGAAAAAAGGTATGAGGGGTTATAAAACTTCAAAGTTCACAGAAACCACGTTTTAAAACTATTTAACAACATTGTATAATTGGATACATAATTGATAAATGAATTCTACATATAAATTCCTTTTCCTAATAGGAAAAGAATAAATGCCATACTATTAATTCTCATTTCAAAGGTTGTTTTTCTCAAGTGAATAATACTGATAATATGTTGCCACGTTGTGTGGGTGTATTCACACATTTAAAGTATAAAATAACTTGCAAAAAATAAAACGACATAGAAACTCAGGTTTCATTATTAAGGCAATTAGGTGGAACACAAAAACAGCAAGCCATTTAAATGTATCAGACATTAATGCAAGATATATAGTTTTCACTGTGTATAATATTTAGACATTTAAGTGATGGAACCCCATAAGAGCAAATATTCATTTTTCACTGATCTTTCATTTTTTTCTTGACACTTACATATTACTTGAAGATTTAGAACTGTGTTAGCTTGAACAAATTCTTCAATCTCTCCCTGGCTTGTTTTTTTAATTTATAAGAGGGTAATAACTTGCCTTAACTAACAGAATTGTTAAAAGGTTTAAATCAGTTAAAAAGTACAAGGTTCTTAGTAAACTGTTTGATGTTGCGGAGAGTGGAGAATCGTCAGAGCAGGGAACGGGGCAGTGCTTGATCTGACTCTTGAACCTCCCAGAATCATAAATTGAAAAGAAGTTGTGATAACATTTTTCTTCCTTGGTGAAATACTGTCATTCCACATTGTCACCTTCATTCACGGATACAAGTGAAAGTTCCAGAATGACTTATTCTACCTGTATTCTATTCTGGGTGGTATTTCCCGAGGAGAATCATGACAGTATATAATTCTGGACAATATTTAATGGTCTCCCCTTTGACCTACCCAAGAAAGAACAAAGGGAAGGAATAAAACAAAGAAATCCCACACTTACCTGAAGACATCCTTTGTACATACATCGAAATCTATAAATGCTGCTTTCCTGAAGGATAGGATTCATATACGCAGGAAGCTCCAAGTGTGTTCAAAGAATGCTTTGCATTAAACTTTTCTCAATGAGTTGATACCCTAGGACTCTACCAGTCTGGATTGTAGAATGTATTATTTCAATAATAAGCTCTAATTAGAATACTACTTTGTTTAAATCAAATTCAAGCTCTGCTTTTCTTCCTAATCCTAAATACCAATATCTTCTCATTTTCTTTGTTCAGTGAGAAGCTGGATTTTTCTATTTACAAACACTTCTCCCTCATTCAAGAAAAAATTTTAACAAATGAAAAATAAATTGAGCCTTTTGTTTTTCGTATGTTGGTGATTTGAGATTTCCATCAGCATTGTTCATGTGCAACATCTGCTTTTGCTATTTTTAGTTGATACAGAGAGAAAAAGAATGTAGATTAACTAACAGTCATGCAGAAGCATTATTTGCTCCGATAGATTTCCATCTCAGTTATTCAGTAGTTCCTCTTTATCCACTAGGGGTGTGTCCCAAGACCCCCAGTGAATGCCTGAAGCCTTGGATAGTACCTAACCCTATATATGCTATGTATTTTCCTACGCATAGACACATATGTAAAGTTTCATGTACACATTAGGCTCTGTAAGAGATGAAGAAAATTAAATAATAACAAATACAATTATAGCAATGAAAGCTGAATGTGGTCTCTGATTTCAAAATATGTTAATAAAACGTATTGATCTATTTTCTGAACGCAGTTGGCTGTGCATAACTGTAACCATGGAAAATGAAACTTCCCTGGACAAGGGAACACTACTGTACTCAGTTGCTCTATTTTAGTGACAGGACACCGGTAAGAAAGCTGTTCTCTGCTTCCTATTGTGAGAGGTACAAGCTTCTGGATACAGGTAGGAAGGCATCCCACCTGTGAACAAAAGGATGTCACATATGACAGTTCAAAGTCCCAAAGTGACTCTGCAGATCTGACTTTTGAAATAATTTGAAGATCCCCAGTAAAGTTTACCCAGGACAAACATAAGGAAATACTACTATCAGGAAATAGGTGCAAAACATTCTTGGCTGAAGTGCTGAGATAAAAAAATTTATGCATTATGGACCCTGGGAAGTCAGATTCTGTTCCTCACGGGAAAACTTATTTTCCATCTGCTGGACTTGGTGCTTCCTGAGCTTCAAGCTGATTACATCAGTGGGGCTCCTGTCACAGAAAGGATTCTTGCTTCTGAACCCTAACATGGTAACATGTCTATTCTCTCCTTTTCTCCTGAGCCTCCTCCTTTTGATCCAGCTACTCCAAAACATGCCTGTATGTCATTTTCTCTTCTCAAACTGAGGCTTAAATTATTCTTCAGAAAGAACTTAGCTTGACCCTTCCAATTGCAGCCCAAACACTAAGTCACATAAACTACTTTTTAGATTATCTGAGGATGTGGAAGTACTTCTCTAAAAAATTATAAATATCCTTCTGGACAAATATCTCCCATAGGCTTATTAAATAACTTCTGGCAAAATAATCTCAAAGTTAAAACCACAGTTGAGCTTCAATGCTGTCACGCCACATAGTTTTCTCACCTATGCCTCATGTGGACAATAATCCTTCTAGCCTACATCCCTCTATTCAAAATCCCAGAGCAGATAATTTGATTGGCTTTAAAAGTTTTCATAAAATGCCAACTTTGTAAAGCGCTGATTTCTAAAAACAAAAATAAAATTTCACTCACATACACACACAAAAAAATACTTATTGAAACTGTCAGTTTTTCTGAATATTTGGAAACACTTGGATTACTTTATGTTTCGAGTGAGATAAAGACATTTACAAAATCCTTTTCCAAAGTGAATTTTTACAAACAAATTACCAGTGTCAGTTTTTAGGAATGCTTATGTGAATTCAATTTAAATTAGAGAACCAGAGAGATAAAGGCCAATGAATCATACAATGAACTACCTCTGAAATTCATAATTTAATTAAGGAATATAAAATGCTCTTATGAAACGGTCCTCTTCCTTTAAAACACAATAATTCACAAAACATAGGTTCAATGTTTGCTCAATAAAATCCACCATTGGTAGACAGGTAGAATTCATGAGCTAGCTCTCTAATTGTGAGAGTGTGTCTTGTTGCTTCCTGTTTTTCTTCTAAGTATTATTTCCATTAATGAATAAATCACCTCATTTGAATAAATCTTAATCAAAAGTTATATAAAGTACATATGCATTTTACTGTTTTGATGAACAAGTATAGCAGTGTAGCAAATTATGATATTCATTGGCTCTACATGGGATATAACAGAACTTTTCACTTGCCTCACATGTCTGAAATGTGGGTGTAATAACAGACTCCCATTCCTACGGGTGACTCAAGGGAGGAATGTTTATGGAACTCAAAAGGAAAGAAGCTAGTTCTAAGTAACATACACAATATAACTGTTTCATCTTTAACCATTAGTCTGCAAGTGTCAATGCCTATTTTTTTGATTGTGTGCAAATACGCTTATGCATCTATAATGATTTTGTATGACATGTATGCAGACATAATGAATGCGTATGTGTATGTAACTCTGAATCTTTCACCGTGACCATCAACACACATTTCATTATTCCATTATACACCAGTCGTAATCAATAGACCAGGAATCTCTTAATATTTTTCATTAGGGAGAACCTATTTGTCCTAAAGATGTGTGTGTGTGTGTGTGTGTGTGTCATTTATTGTCAGCTGTTCTTCAACTTTGTAATTTTTTCATTATATCCTCAGGAAATCATGCTTGGTCATCAGGTAGTTACACTATATTCTAAGTATCTTCTTTCAAAATTGCCTTCACCCTCCTAGTGGAACTGAAACCTGGGTCTCACTGAGGCTACCGCTTCCCTCCTAGTACTCCCAAGTGACAGCTGGGTTCTTCCACACAAACCACATATTAAAGGTCTTGAAGGTGGACTTCGTAACATTCATCCTCCCCATTATGGGTTGCAGAATATCATTCTTCTCTTGTCACCAAATTACCCCAGTCATAAATTTTGACACCAGATTATACCACTTAATTTCTATCCTTTTTGCTGTCATGCACATATGAATATATGTATGTGTAACTCTCAGTGATCCTGGAGAGACCTCAGTCTCTGCTACCTTCCTACTATATTTCAACCTCACTGTCACCATCTACCAGCTCATTCTTCATCACAAACAAAAAGCTTTAGCACCTGGATAACTGTTATGACATCTAAAGTTAATATTGCTTTATTCCCTATTAGTATAATATTCATTTAAATTATCAAATAACTTCACTATTTAGCTTTGTGGGTAACCCCCCATATAGGTACCAAGGAAGGAGAGCTAAGCAGAACCCTGGCACAATTAAGACCTGGATACACACACACACACACACACACACACACACACACACACACACACATATATATATATATATATATATATGGAAATAACTGAGTAGTAACACTATAAACTGAGATATTCTCCAGGCCTTAATTGTGCCAGGGTTCTGCTTAGCTCTCCTTCCTCGGTACCTAAATAGGGGGTTACCCACAAGCTTCTTGGTCTCCATTTATCCAGTAATCATGTTCTTTATTCTATTCAATTGTTCATGCCCACAGAGAATTCCATCCTTTGTTATTAACCACATCATCATCATTTGTGATCTTAATTTCAACCATCCCACTCTGCAACAACCACTTTCTATCTTGTCTTTCCAGCTCTGCTTTCAATTATGATCACTTATCAACCACATCAATTTACCCAATTATTTTTATTATTTAAGTGTTACGTGCTTATTGAAGCTTTCTGTGGCCACACAGGACAAAATGCAACTGCCCACCTGCCTTGAGGTCCATAGCTCTCATCTCAGTTTACCTTTTCAGCCATACCATACATAAACGGTGGATGTATGGTGAAACTGATGATGCTTACAGATCCAAGTTCCTCATTTGCACTGGCTCTTTCAAAGAACTTCTAACTAATTTTGTATCCACAATATTTACAATTTCTTTACAAAATCATCATCAAACTATAGAGGAGTTATAGAACCCACAAAATTTGGATCTTCCCTTGCTTAAAACTTATCAATGCCAACTATATTGTTATCTCTTTTTTGTTTTATCACACACATATTGTCTTCAGTAGAATGCTCCTCAGTAGAATGCAAGCTCCGTAAGGTGCATTAGTCCATTCTCATGCTGCTATAAAAAATTGTCTGAGACTGGGTCATTTCTAAAGGAAAGAGATTTAATTAACTCACATTTATGCATGGTGGGGTAGGCTTCAGGAAACTTACAATCACAGCAGAAAAGGAAGGAAACACATCTTTCTTCACAAGGCAGCAGGAGAGAGAAGTGCAGAGGAAAGGGTAGGGGAAAGCCCCTTATAAAACCAGCAGATCTCGTGAGAACTCACTTACTATCATGAGAATAGCATGGGAAAGCCATCCCTACAATCTAATCACCTCCCAGGAGGTCTCTACTTCAATATGTTAGGCTTATAAGAAGTACAATTCAAGATGAGGTTTGGGTGGGGAAACAGCCAAACAACATCATAAGGGAAGGGATTCTTGTCTGTTTTAGTCACTGCTATGTTCTCAGTCTCACAAGGAATAACTTGAATATGGCAAACATTTGCTGAATTATTTCTTGTTTCTCAAACTTATCTCCATTATGAATGTTGTGATTTTTATTATTAAATGAAGACACAACTGGCCGGGAGCAGTGGTTCACGCCTGTAATCCAAGCACTTTGGGAGGCTGAGGTGGGTGGATCACTAGGTCAGGAGTTTGAGACCAGCCTGGCCAATATGGTGAAACCCCCTTCTCCGCTAAAAAAAAAAAATACAAAAATAAGCCGGGAGTGGTGGCACACACGTGTAGTCCCAGCTACTCAGGTGGCTGAGTCAGAAGAATCACTTGAACTGGGGAGGCAGAGGTTGCAGTGAGCTGAGATCGTGCCACTGCACTCCAGCCTGGACAACAGAGGGAGATTCAATCTCAAAAAAACAAACAAAAAACTAACAAGCAAAACAAACAAACAAACAAACAAAAAAACCACACACACGAAAAGAAACAACTACAATCCTACTAAACTGAGAATCAAAAATAGATATAAAAGTCAAGTTCTAAAATTTACAAAGTAGAAAAATTGTAAGATATAAGATATAGGACGTAAATAGTTTATAAAGTAGATTCAAGACCACAGATATGATAGATACAACTGCTTTAAAGATAAAAAATTTTTAAAAATTCTTTATGCTTCCACAAACAGATCTTGAGTGGGAAAAATATGCATTATGTTTAAAAAAATGCAAAGTGATCATGTGGCCCTGTTTACTGTTAGCACAAAGGCAAAGTAGCAATCTGAACTTGGTTGCCTAGCAACGAAGCGGCAGAATCCACGTTAGTGGGTAAGTTCAAAGCAGTTTCACAGAGAACAAAATCATGCTGCATTCAGTGTCAATTCTAATTTTAAAAAGTAGTAGGATGTTAAAACTTTGTATAATTCCCCATATTTCGTGAATATAGTGCAGGTGCATTAAGACAGCTGTACAAAGGTGAGAATATAGATGTCAATTTTTTTTTTACTTTGAATTTTAGTGTGTGACATCAGTAGGAGCATAAATGAAATAATACGCATTTCCTTAAGCTGGAAATGACTGTTACAGTTTTTGAAGGGTATCAAATATGCAATAAGAATTTAAGTTCGTGTGTTTCTTTTTCCACCCAGAAACTATACCCCATTCATTTAGAATCAAATGCTTCCTCGGTTGAAGGCAAAGGTCATAAGCCTTTGCTCTAGCTTCAAAGGACCCACAGCAGTGAGGATGAAGGCTCCTGCCTAGAAGATGCATTATTCATAAAGAGATAAATCCTCCAGTTATTAAAAAGAGATGCTGGGCAGAAAGAAAACTTAACAAATATGCATTATATCATGTTTCTTCTCAAATGTCTATTTTCAAAAAATCATTTCTCTAGTCCTTTTTACGTTTCTGGAATGGAAATCATGACAGAATGTTTCAAATAATTTCCTCATTTGGGAAAACCTTAGAATAGCGTCAGAACTTCTCTTGGCTATTGAAATAAGGGAACATTTTGGACATATGTAGATTCAAGGAAGAAGGGAATTCAGGATAACAGAACAAAAGGAGTGAAATCTAAGATACGAAGTGATGTTAACACGGAATGCATTATTTTGACTGAGGTAAGTGGATATGAAAGGAAATGCTAAAAAAAATATGCCTGGAAATGCCGATTGCCTTGAGAACAAGTGAAGATTATAATGGTAGTCTATAGAATTTGCTTGTGACACTACATGCTGACAGAAAATAATGAGAATATTCAAACAGGTGAATTAAATGGTAATAGCCATGCTCCAAAAATTAAATCTGTCAGATGAATAAATGCTAAAATGGAAATGAGAGAATGAAGGCAGAGAGATCAGTAAGGGAACTACAAGATTACATTCCAACAATGAAGTCCAGGATGAGAAAGATGGAAATGGGAATAAAAAGAAATTATCCCCACGGTGCTTGCAGAAACCTGTTTCCTCATGTTTTCTTGCCCTGGAATAAAATCTTTAAGTGTCTGGTTCCTTCCCAGTATCCGTGTTTTACCTCAAATGGTGTCTTGGAAAGGCTTTTCCTTACAACTGCCATCACAACTTTCATTTTATAGTCTGCTTGGATTGAATTTGTGGTAACTACCATTTTCTGAAATGATCTTGCTTATTTAGGTGTTGTTTATTTATCGGTCTTCTCGCCTGAAACCACTCACTACAATATAAGTGCCACAAAACCAGGGTCCTTTTCTCTCCTATTCACTGCACATCCACGATGTGTTGAAGAGTCCTTGGGATATTCTAGGCACTCAGCTAATTATGTTGAAGAATAAATGAAATAATGAATATGAAGTGTCAATAAGTGATTGTTGAATAAATGGAGAAATCACTGGGATGAATAAGATCTTTTGAGCTCATGAAGCTTAGACCATAACACACTGTTTATGATCTATCCAACAAAAGGGAGTTGTCAGCAGAAGTTTTAAAAGAGGAATTTTTGAATGTTTGTTTTATTAATGTTGTTGTTTTACCTGAAATTAGGGTTGTATGATTTTTTAAAAATATATGCTTTATTGCATTTTAGGTTTGGGGGTACATGTGAAGATATGCAGGATTGTTGCATAGGTACACACGTGGCAGTGTGATTTGCTGCCTTCCTCCCCATCACCTATATCTGGCATTTCTCCCCATGTTATCCCTCCCCAACTCCCCACCCCCCACTGTCCCTCCCCTAGTTCCCCCCCATAGACCCCCGTGTGTGATGCTCCCCTCCCTGTGTCCACGTGTTCTCACTGTTCAACACCCACCTATGAGTGAGAACATGCGGTGTTTGATTTTCTGTTCTTGTGTCAGTTTGCTGAGAATGATGGTTTCCAGGTTCATCCATGTCCCACAAAGGACACAAACTCATTGTTTTTTAAATTTTGAGCTAAACAGCGTAATTGGGTCTATATTTGGATTGTTAAATCACCAGTTTTATAACCTGTATAAATTGCTTAACATGCTTTAACACCCAGTTTTCTAATCTACAAAATAGAAATAAAAATGTTTTAAGTATTAAACATACATCACTTTTTTTTTTTTTTGAGACGGAGTTTCGCTCTTGTTACCCAGGCTGGAGTGCAATGGCGCGATCTCGGCTCACCACAACCTCCGCCTCCTGGGTTCAGGCGATTCTCCTGCCTCAGCCTCCTGAGTAGCTGGGATTACAGGCACGCGCCACCATGCCCAGCTAATTTTTGTATTTTTAGTAGAGACAGGGTTTCACCATGTTGACCAAGGATGGTCTCAATCTCTTGACCTCGTGATCCACCCGCCTCAGCCTCCCAAAGTGCTGGGATTACAGGCTTGAGCCACCGCGCCCGGCCATACATCACTTTTTAATATTAAATAAGGTAATTCACGTAAAGTATTGATTGCAGTGACTGGAACATCATTACTTCTGATTATAAATCAGTTATTATTATGAAAACCATTATTAGCCACTGTGCAATGGTTAAAAGAACAGATTTGGGAATGAAACTGCCTGCTTTAGCGTTAGCTTTTACCACGACTGATTTATCTTGTCCTTGTTCTTTTAATTTGTGTTAGAATTCTGTCTTCATAGGCACTATAGCATAGGAGTTATATGTACAGATTTTGGAGCCAGACCGCTGGTTTTGAACTCTGGCTCTCACATTTTTGGTAGTATGCTAACCACGTTACCTGCTCAAACCTCTGTGGCTCCCTTTACAAAGCCGCAAAATGCATATGACAGTACTACACACAGTGTGGTTATGAATACTGAAGGCGTTTAGTGGCCTAAAGTTCTGAGAACTGTGGCTAGCACATGGTAAGTTCTATATAAATCGTTAAAGAAAATGAAACTTAAGACTGTTGTTATAAGAAATAAATTAATCGTTAAAATCACACAACTTAGTAGCAGTTTGTCAATCCTCAATAAATATTGTTACTGGTAAAACATCCGAATACTTAAATCATTGTAGCTCGTAAAGACAATCTAGCTCTGTCAGTTCATGTAAGAAAATTCAGTACCCCCAACAAGAATTATGGTCTCAATCTCTGTACAGATGCATTTCCAAGACACCCACAAAATTATTCCGAAATGTCTATGAGTAACAATGAACAGAGCACCTACCATGTTTTATTTAGTATTTTAGAGTTCAACTTTTACTACAGAGCTTGATCTTAACACTAACCTAGTTCATTGAATTTATGTAGCTATGCTTATTTTATAAATGTAGTACATCAAGGCAAATTTCAAATTATTTAAAAATCAATAGCTAGGCATCAAAACCTAACAATTAAACCACAATGAGATATCACTGCCCACCCACCAAAATGGCTAAAAAATAAATTTAGAAAAACCCCTACATTCCATTCAAGTAATAATTCAAGTAACAATCCTACTTGCCGTATTAAAGAGTTTCTCCTTATTTTTATCAATACCTGATGTAAAAAAAAAATTGTGAAATTTTCACTAATCAAATGAGTGTGGAGCAGTGTCTCGCTGCTTTAGTTTGCATTCTTCTTCTTCATATCATTATCTCTTTAGATTAATAGAAACGGGATATTCATTCTATATATTTCATTTTTATATTCAGTTTCTATTTTTTTATTAATTATTTTGTTTGTGACATATAGGTTGTTTCCATACTTTTAATATTATTCTACTGTTAGTTATATATGTTGCAAATATTCACTCACTACTTGAATAGGTCAATTCAATTTAACTATGGAAACTTTTATCAAACAGAATACTTGTAATTAAAAGGTTGAATTGGTCAGTCTTTACATTTATTGTGTCTTATTTGAGAAAAAAACTTATTTTTATCATCAAATATTCTGCTACGTTTCTTCTCCATTCATTTTTGTGTTTTGCTTGTCCACTTGACTATCCCATATCCATATCCCTGTATAAGCAAAGCCTCGCTGGAGTTCGTGGATGATGCTATAAACTTTGGTCAACGACAGACAGGAGTCTGTGGCTGCTTTCAACTTAAAGTTCTGTAGTAAGATTTCTTAAGGTATATGTCATTGACATTATTTTAGAACAGTAGTTTCCAAAGTGAAATTGGCAGTCCAGAAATACCGGAATCCCCTTGGAACTTGTAAGAAATTAAAATTCTTGGGCTCATTCCCAAACCTACTGAATCAAAAGCCCTAGGACAAGGTTCAGCAATCTGTGTGTTAATAGTAATCCCAGATGAATCTGATATATGCTTAAGTTTGGGAAGGATTTTACTAGAACTCTACAATTATGTAATCAGGCAAAACCAAGTGAGAATCTCAAAGAGTTATACAGTTTATGGCTGTAACATGTAAGAAAATAAAATGTTTTCACCAAGAGCAAGCATGTCTTTGAACTATGAGAAGACTTAAAATATCTAAAAAGCTAAAGAAATATAAGTCCAATCAAATAATATAGCAGCCAGGGTAAAGAGAAGAAAAAACATGGTATACATGTACAACACACAGAGGCATGGGGTATATGGCCACTTCTTTCTTTAAATTATTGATTATTGGTTACAGACTATAAATTTGGGTAATAAATCCTATCAGTACTGCAAAAACCAAAATTTAATCTTCATTATGGTTATCAAAATGGTCTTCAAGAAAGTCTAGTAAATTTAGAAGGCAATTCCCAAAAATATATGGGGAATGTTCCTCAAATTGTTTGTGACAATAAAAATGACTTGTATAGTGGTTAAACACATTTTATCCTGAAGAAAATTTAGAATTATGTATTTAAATACCTCAGAGAACGAAAGTTAAAACATCAATATTTTGATTAAGAAATCTGTGCAAATATGGAATTTTATGTGCATGTCAGGTTTATGATATTCTTGCTGTCACAGCTTTCATTTCCCAGAAAACACAATGGCACATAATCTTAGGGGACGACCCTTGCAGCATGGACTGCAATATTTAGGAAACAGAAATAAAGGAAAATAAGAGTGAGATTGAGAAAGAGAAAACGTTATGTGGACTTACATAGAACTACCATATCTCCAACCAGTCTATCCGACAATTGGAAGAGAGAATATTTATCCACAGACTGCTGTCTTTCGCTGCTCAAAATCTGCTCCACCAGCCATGAACTCTAGTGAAGCTTTGCTTATCGGTTCTAGAGGGTATTGTTGGCATCTGATGCTGCAGCCCAGGGATAGCCTGCAGGGTGACAGTAAGAGGTGGGGGATTGTAAGCTCAGAGGAGGAACTGAGGGGAGCCTGAGCCGCTCCAGCAGTGGGCTCCTTAATCTGGAACGCAGTGACTAGGTTTCAGTGTCATGGGAACAGCACAAATTGCTCTTGAAGCTGCTCAGGCTAGAAAAGAAAGCAAGCATGCAAATCTGAGCTGATGCAAAACCCAGCACACAGGCCTACTACACTAACTGAATCAGTCTCATTATTAAAAGCATGGGGATAGGCTTCCTCAAAGAAACAGTGAGTGTTAACAGTGAGTATTAAAACTTGTAAGATTCATAAATCTAAGAATAAGGTTTGTATGTTTAATTACAGACCTTTAGTTCAGGTTTTAAACTTGCAAGTTTTATTAATTTTGAAACAAGGCTAAAATTTGTTTCTGTCCATACAAAAACACATTCTGCTCTTTCATTTGAAAGAAAAGAGGGAAATAAATCTCTCCTTGATATAACGTCTTTCTTGTTTTTTTAATTTATTTATCATACTTTAAGTTCTGGGGTACATGTGCAGATCGTGCAGGTGTGTTACATAGGTATACACATGCCATGGTGATTTGCCGAATCTATCACCCCGTCATCTACATTAGGTATTTCTCCTAATGCTATCACTCCCCAATCCCCCCATCCCCTGCTATTCCACCGTCAGTATTACACAGATCAAAGAGACAGAAAACTAACAAGGATATCCAGGACTTGAACTCAGATCTGGACCAAGCAGACCTAACAGACATCTATAGAACTCTCTACCCCAAATCCATGGAATATATATTCCTCTCAGCGCCACACTGCACTTACTCTAAAATTGAACACATAATTGGAAGTAAATCACTCCTCAGCAAATGCAAAAGAACGGAAATCATAACAAACAGATTCTCAGACCACAGTGCAATGAAATTAGAACTCAGGATTAAGAAACTCACTCAAAAATGCACAACTACATGGAAACAACCTGCTCCTGAATGGCTGCTGGATAAACAATGAAATGAAGGCAGAAACAAAGACGTTCTTCAAAACCAATGAGAATGAAGACACAACGTACTGGAATCTCTGGGACACATTTAAAGCAGTGTCTGGAGGGAAATTTATAGCACTAAATGCCCACCAGAGAAGTGAGGAAAGATCAAAAATCAATACCCTAATGTCACGATTAAAAGAACCAGGGGAGTCTCTTCAACTCCCACCCAATCTGTCTGTTCCCTGCTATGGTTTGAGTGTGTCTCCTCCAAAAGTCTTGTTGACATTGTATCTCCAATCTGACTGTGATGGAAGGTAGGGCCAAGTGTGGTATGTTTGGATTATGAGGGCACTGCCCTTCTGAATCATTAATGCCCTCTCACATGTGGGAGTGAGTTTTCCTTCTTACCGGAATGGATTGGTTCCTGTGAGAGCAGCTTGTCACGAGCACGCTGGTAGCTCCTGTTTCCTGCTTCTCCCATGTGGCTGGTTCCCCTTCCATTTCTCTGTCATATTTTGGCACAGGAGAAGCCCTCACCACCAGCTGCCAGATGTTGCCACCCAATCTCGAACTTACCAGCCTTCAGAACCATGAGCTAAATACTCTTCTGTTCTTTATTAATTACCCAGTCTAACGTATTCTGTTACAGCAGCACAATTTGAACTAAGGCGCTCTCCTTCACAGAACGATTTCTCCAAAAAGATTGTACTCAGTGACTTCATTTTCTCAATTTCTAACTTCGTGTCAGTACTCAGGAAACAAATCAAACATCTTTTTTCAAGATCAGTTATAATTTACAAGTTGTTAAATTCTATATATTATCCTCATTTTAGTTAATCTTTTAATTCAGTATTCGTAAGCCATAAAAAACTACCCAGGTAATTTCAGCAAAGTGCAAAAATAAATATATTTCATCAAATGAAAGTAAATGTTAACTATCTATGTTCCAGGAAAAAAGTGAAATCATGAATGCTTGTTAGATATAGGTAGCAAAAACTAATGACTATCTGTTCAGTACACTGCCAATAAAATAATGAAGAACAATGACAGTTTTGCATCTACATGTTTTTCTGGAAAAGTTTAAAGTTACAGGGGCAAGATTGAATTGACCTTTCTAGACATTATAATCCAGTTTGGATTATGAAACCAAACATTTTCTAAGGTAAGAGCATGATAGCACCTTAAATAACTGCCTAACTACTAATTGTACAGTAGTAAGTACGGGGTCATCCTCAATGAAGAATCTTTAGGTACTGTCACCTAAAAATGTGGGATCATTGCCCAGTAGGAAAAACAAAATCTGCCATACTTGACCACCACTTATTTCTTTAAGCTCCTCCCTCTCTCCCTCCCTCCCTTCCTCCACCCTTCCCTCTCTTTACCCCTCCCTTCCTTCCTTCTTCTTTCCTTCTTTCCTCATTTCTTCTCTCTCTTTTTCATTTAAATCGGTGGTTGCTCTCACACTCCTCTGCTGACTGTTTTCCCTGTACCAGCAATATAGCAAACACATACCTGAAGGTTGTTCCCTTCATTAAAGCATTCCCGTTTGGGAACTATGACTTCAAAATCAGTAGACACCCAAATTGTGAAAACAGAAAGCAAATATTTTGCAAGAATAAAATAATCACCAATAGTAATAGTGAGAATAGTGACATCTTGATTCATTCATCTGTAATTTCTGCCTATGGAAGAAATTTTATCTATTTGATGCTGACTTGGAGCATATGCCTCTTCTGGGAGGACATGTGGCATTTCTTCAGCCCCAAAAGGTGTTGCCAATAAAACTAACATTAAAACTGTGTCTTCTTAAGGCTGTTCTATTTCAATCTCAGACTAGAGATGGGAAACATGGTAAGACCACTAAATTTCATGATCACGAGTCTGTTATCACAGATGATTTGCTCTAACATAAGTTTCTTAGTCAAAAGTAATGCTATGTGTAATTCTATAACGTTGAGAAAGACACTTCAAAGACCACAGAGGTGATTTGTGCATAAGCATTGCTAATAAAAAAGGCAAATTTGCATCCACAGAAAAGGACTACTTCAAAGAAAAGTAAGCATTGCTCTTTTCATGATAGAAGTGGCTGGGTGACCTTTCGCATTTTTCCAGGGGAATGATGCCATGTTGGGCATGCAGTGTTTGCCGCCACCCCAGGCAGTGTGGGAAAGGCTTCACAAGTGAATATTTCTATGGATGAACCCATGCAAAGCCTCTCTTCCTAACATCATGCTACTTTCTTTGTGACTCTATTTGACAAGGAAAAAATCAGTACCTATCACAAAACATTTCGTCTTGTCAACCTGATGATTAACATTTTACTCTTCTACAGTTGCTTCTTGGTGAGAAGCTCATGAAACCCAAATAGTTTCACATTCTGTGTCCATCTGGAGACGTCTAACATGTGCCTCTTCCCTAGACCTTCTTTCCTAGAACTCCAAACTTTCCAACTTTGTTTTTTTCAGTTCTCTGATTATCCAGCCAAAATATTAGCCACTATCAATACTTAGTATGAATTCATTTGCTAGTTGTCTCTCTCTGAGCAAAATGCTTAGGTCTGAAAAGCTCAAATCTCTGATTCTTTTTCTTGGAACCATCATGAAGAGGAAAATAACACTTTGGCTATCTATTTACAAGAGATACTAGCATATTTGTAAAGAAGAATCTGTCAACCAGACCTAATAGATTTTTTCCTCAGTCAACCTCTTATAGGTGTCACCTAGGAGTCCATAGGTATGAATTCAGAGGGAGGAGGCAACTTACAGTAAGGGTCAGGGGAATCTGTGCCATTTGGTCATGTGACTCACTTATTCCTTCAGAATCTCTTCAAGCCCAATAGCATGTATAGCACTTCCATTTAATGCTGGGATGCTACTGAATCTGCCTCCCAATCTTATAGATTATTGGATTAGACAACACCCAGTTCATGCTGAGCATATCAGGTCCCATGGTAACCTGATTGTGTCATAGTCCAGCCAGAGGCCATTTTGTAAAAGTAGAATAATGCAGAGGATGGTACAACTTTGCTTTGAAACCCTAAAAATGTACATGTATTTCCTTTATAGAGTCCTGCTCATAGCTCCTAACAGCATTCTTGTAGATCTACAACAGGTACTTTGAATACCATTAGATCTGCTGTGCCGCAATGACCAAGTGGCAGAATCATTTCATGGTAGCCTAGATTTCTTGCAGTGATACTATTAGCTGAGCACAACAGGAAGCTAGAAATCAACAGATATCAGTTAATGTAGTTCACAAAGTCACCTCATCCATTCCCATGACACAAAGAAGGTAAAAATGGTGGATACTAGATCCGAAAAAACAAAGAATATCAAACACACTAAAACTGGCACATTTTTAGGATCCATCATTGAACCAATCCAACAAAAATCCTTTATCTTTTTTGTAGTAAAGTGGGCAAGAGTGTTTTTGTGATCTTAGGCAATTTACTTTACCCATGTAGGCCTATGTATCTTTTGATTTTTCAATTTCCAACTTTTAAGTTCAGGGGCACACGAGCAGGATGTGCAGGCTTGTTACATAGATAAAAGTGTGCCTTGGTGGTTTGCTGCATAGACCATCCCATCACTGAGCTATTAAGCCCAGCATCCATTAGCTATACTTCCTAAAGTTCTCCCTCCTCCTACCCCTCACCCTCCAGCAGGACCCAACCCTGGTGTGTCCATGTGTTCTCGTTATTCAGCTCCCACTTATAAGTGAGAACATGTGGCTTTGGTTTTCTGTTCCTGTGTTAGTATGTTGAGGATAATGGCTTCCAGTTATATCCATGTTTCTGCAAAGGACACAGTTTTGTCCCTTTTTTATGGCTGCATGGTATTCCATAGTGTCTAGGTACCACATTTTCTTTAGCCAGTTTATCATCAATAGGTATTTAGGTTGATTCATTGTTTTTGCTGTTGTGAATAGTGCTGCAATGGGCATTCGTATGCATGCATCAGTATATCAGAATGATTTATATTCCTCTGGGTATATGGCCAGTAATGGAATTGCTGGGTCAAATGCTATTTCTGCCTCTAGGTCTTAGAGGAATCACCACACTGTCTTCCACAATTGTTAAACTAATTTACACTCCTGTCTACAGCCATACCACCTTGAATGTGTCTCATCTCATCTGACCTATGTGTCTTTATATGTACAACGGGAACAATAATAGTTCCTACTTCAAAGAGTATACAGAATATAAAAATAAAGCATTTAACCCAGTGCTGGGCAAATGTAACACATTTAATAAATATTAGGTGTTAATATTGCTGATAATTTAAGGTAATTTTTTAAGTAGGGAAAGAATAAGTTTGGATAAGTTTGCTGGCAATAGAATATGAAGATTCTGAAAACTTGGCTGAGGAATTAGGACTTTTCGATGCATACAATCAGCACTTAGTAAATCCAAGAAATACTTAAGCTTAATTATTGTCAATAACTAGATGGTTACACTAAGAATTCTTTGGCAATTAATTCACTGTTGAAAACTATTCAGAGCAGGGAGAACTTTCTGCTTGTCCCACTGGTAATTTCAAAACAATAAAATTAGCATTGTGTTACTGTAACCCTTAAGGTACTGGACATGAAGTTTTATAGCAGCAAAATCTCAGGCTGATGCAGTAAGCAGGCAATGATTCTAAGTCAGAAGGAATCATCATGCAGGAGACAAACATTTTCAGATTCTACCAATTTGAAGACTCCCCTTATTTTACCTTAATTCATACTGCAAAATAAATCCACTTTAATTCTGTAACACCTATGTTAAAGCATGCAGAATAAGTAAAAGATGTCCTGAAGAGAAGTTTAGAGAGAGAAAAGTCATTCTTACACCAAAATAAAAAGTAATGAGTTAACAGATTCTAAGTTGAATGCTTCAGCTTTACAAGGATCAGTACAATAGCTACTTGAAACCAGAATTTTCACATTTCAGAAATGCTGCAAGTGAAAGTTCTGAAGGTAAAATGTAAATTTTGAGACATTACGAATCAAAAGACAGTTTTTTTTTTTGTTTTTCTTTTTTTTGCAATTGATGTAAGTTGATTGTTACAGAGATAAGACAACCTAAAGAACGTAGGTAAAATTGAACCAAGAGAATAAAAGGAAAAGTGCAACACTATGTTTGCTACCTGGTTAGAGGTTTCACAAGTACATGAGAAAAAAGACGGTACAAATATAAGCTGAAGTTTGAATAAGGCAAGTGTCCACATCACACACTTGGCTGAGGTTCTTTCCTTACCTTAGCATGTGTAAATTAAAAATGATATATGGATGGGCATTAAAAAAGTCAACATATTTTTTTAAAAACCTATCAATGTGTAATAATGTAGAGAAGGGAGACACAGCTTTCTCTAGACATTGAAATTAGTCTGTGACTCCTAAAGTGGCCAAGAACAGCTATACGAATATTATTTTTAACTATGAATGTCTAGTTAATGTTGGCCAAATGGCAGTAGACAATTTTTCATGATTTTAAGGAAGATTTTAGGAAAGTGTATTGGTAAAAATTACAAATATGTCATCTAAAACATCACAATAAGATTACTAAAAGTTGTAAGTTTGCTCATAAGGTCTCCAGAGTAAAATTTTAATCAAACTATAAAATTCATGGAAATGCTACATCGATCAATGATATGATTTATTCACATTGGTAATATACAAGGAAATCGTGTCAGGCAAGTTATGCTCAAAGAAAAAGCATCAGGAAAAGGTTAGAAAGAAATGAGCCTGAGAAAACCTCCTGTGATGACAAATACACATATTTTCAATGATTGATAGAATTGGTGAATATGCAAACAACTCATATTTGTTCTGATCATTTGAGGCACCAGATAAAAGGATCCGTATCTCAGAAAATGATAATATAATAAAATGTTTGTTTTTCCAATGATACTAAAAATGGTGTTAAATTCTATAAAGTAAATACTGCACTGGAGTATACCGTGTTTTTGAGTCCCACAAAAGAAAAAAGATTTACATTTTGGCATTGATAACATTATATATTTAGAGTTCATTTGAGAAAAGCAAGCCAACCTATCACTCTCATAATATAAATATGGTAATATGTTAACTAATCTGTAAAAGAGAACGTAATGAATAAGGATAATCCTATTCTTCAGGTTTATCAATTTGGCATGTGACAGAAATACAAATGAAATTCAACTGAGAAGAGAAAAGATGTATTAGCATATTTATTCTACCTATGTGAAGGGTGCAAGCTGGCCTACAGGACAAAGAAGATCAAAAATTCAAACAACAAGAAAGTTGTTTCTCTATGCTTGTCTTTCTTTGGTATTCTGAAAAGAACAAATACTTGTTACTCCTCTTGTCAGTCAAGTTGGAATCAATAGCGAGTAAGTCACGGCAGTCAACATTATTACTGATAATATTGGAAAGACATAGCTTAGATAGCACAGCCAAGTGGACTTGTTAAGTGAATCACTGATTTAGACAGACTTACCTTCCACTCACAGGCAATGATGTTGGAATTCTTTTTATACCTCTTACCTGCTGCATTCCAGAAGTTGTAGAGAGTCCAATTTAGTCTTTCCAAATGTGTCAGTGGATGTCATTCTATTTTTCTGTGTAAGAGAACAAAAGAGCCCTTGAGTTACATTAACCAAATCTTCTTCTTCAAATGAAAACAACATGAATTGGGAGAGGTAGTTCCCCAACACATTGTGTTTTGGTTTATTTCTATATGTCATGCTTATTCTCTGATGATCAGCATGTATTGCAGGAGGTGTGACAACTCAGTGCACTATTCACAATCGTAAAACTCAGTGGCAAAGCAGAGCAAAACACACATCAGAAAATGTGATTTTCTCCATTCCAAATTAAATATTTCTATAGAAAATGAAATGTTGATTTGCTTAACTTGGATTATGTGCTTATCCCTTTAAAAGTCGCTGTGTACATCTGAGTGAGATAATTATCATTGGTGAGACTGGGTCTCATGTTTACCTCTGAGAGAAGAGAAGCAGAATATCTTTATAGGAAAAAATGGGAGGTAGCAGTTCTGAGTCCACGGTGTCACAGCCTTCAAAAATCTCTAAAAACATGTACTTAGTTTACTTTCATCCATTCAACAAATATTTACTGAAGGCCTGGAGTGTGATGAGTGCACTGCCATCTACAGTTATTTGCACCTCAACCTGACACTAGATGCCAAGATTGTCTGGATGCTCATTCTTGGCCACATAGACCGGTAATACTCTACATCTTTAATCATTCAATTCTTACCATCTGAAAGCACATTTCGCTATGTTTACCAAATTAAATACAACGGAATCAGGTTAATATTAGACTTTCAAGTTCTCTCCATTTCAGATTCTGTAATTCTCCAAACTTAAAATCACAAGCCTATTAATAACTTTTCTTCCCCTTTTTCTCCTCCTACTCTTCTATGTCCTCCTCCTTATTTATTTTAATTACACTAGATTAGTTTGTCTTGAATTTTCTTGGAATTTATTGGTAACCAAAATTTAGATTTTTTTTTTCTGATTTTCGGGAATGCTTACATATCTCTTGCTTGATTTGCACATATTTGGAAAATCCACAGTGTTATAATGTGAAGAACTTCCCAGAGTAAAAATCATCAACATTTGAGAATTCTCCTTACATCATCCATAGACATTCATATGAAGTCAATACATTTTGATTGTTAAAGAACACTAATAAAATAGAAACTTCTGCCAGTTAGTTTAAAATCAAGAAGTGGTGGTAAAATTATATTTGTGGTTGTTTGGGGGACTTTAAAACTATTATATTATGGTTAAAAATATCTCATTTTTAAAATAGTTCATAGAAAGAAAATTAATGTATGCACCTAAAATGTATTTATTGGGTATCTATCAAGCACTGTTTTTAGACAGCAAGGATGTTACAGTGAACAAGATAAACAAAGACATTTCTGTTATGGAGCTTACACTCTCCTGGGAATAAACAAACACAATGAATTAAAAAGCTATTTTTAAGAGCTATTAAGCAAAACAGTTTATAAATGGATAAGAGGTGTCTGGGTAGAGTATAAATATGGGTTTTAGATTGTTTCTATTAGGTCAAGATAAGGGATTTGAATATGCTTCTGAGTAATTGAAAACTATTCAAAGATTTTTAACTAGAAAGTAATTTGATATGATTTGTGTTTATTCTTTGTCCTGAAATCTTTGATATGGCTATAGCCACTCCATCATTCTTTTGATTAGTGTTTGCATGATATACATATTTATTTTTATCCTTTTGCTTTTAACCTACAAATATCATTCTATTCAAAGTAAGTTTCTTACAGATAACACACAGTAAAGCATTTTTTAATCTGTTCTGACACTCTCTGTCTTTTAATTTTTGTGCTTCAGCTTGTGCAATTAATTTTTTTTTTTTTTTTGAGGCAAAGTCTCACTCTGTCACCCAGGCTGGAGTGCAGTGGCACGATCTTGGCTCACTGCAACCTCTGTCTCCCAGATTCAGGCAATTCTTTTGCCTCAGCCTCCTGAGTAGCTGGGATTACAGGTGTGAGCCACTATGCCCAGCTAATTTTTGTATTTTTAGTAGAGATGAGGTTTCACCATGTTGGTCAGGCTGGTCTCAAACTCCTGACCTTGTGATCCACAGCCTTGGCCTTCCAAAGTGCTGGGATTACAGGCATGAGCCACCTTGCCCGGTCTAAACTTCTAGTATCATTAATTTGAATTTAGGTCTACCATTTTTTATTTGTTTTATTCTTGTTCTTTCTGTTTCTTCTGTTGTTTTTTGTTTTGGTTCCTCTATTTTCTCTTTTCTGCTTTCCTTGGGATTATTTCAATCTTTTTTTATCTCATTTCAATTTATCAACTATATTTTCTATTATATCTCTTTGTATAATTCATTTTTAGTGTTTGATATCATGATTACAATATGCATATTTAACTTTCCAAAACTGAACTAGAATCAATATTTTACCACTACAAGGATAATATAAACAGCTTATCATCATACAGGTAACTTTATTGTTCCTAGTTTAGATTACTTCTCTCTTACAGATTACATCCACATACATTTAAAATCCATTCAACAAGGTTATAATATTTACTTACAAACATAAAGCATATTTAAATAACTCAAGAGGGGAATAATAGTTTATTGCCTATAGCCATACATTTACAATTTTTATTACTATTTTTCATTCTTGATGTTTCAAGTTTCCCGGTGGTAACATTTCCTTTCTGCCTACATTCTTTAGTAATTTTCTAGAACTTGCCTGTTCACAGTGAATTTTCTGTAATCTGAGAATGCCCTGATTTGCTGTTCATTCCTGAAGAATATTTTCACTGGATATAATATTTAGATTGAAATTCTTTTCATTAGCATTTTAAAAAGAATGCCCCACTTTTTCTGTGTCTAGTGAATTCTGATAAGAAATCCATAGTTTTCCCCATTGTTTTTGCCTCTAGAAGCCTCACTTTTCTCTGGCTGCTTTTGGGACTTTTTTCTCTCTAGTTTTCAATAGTTTAATTGTGTTTGGATGTGGATTTCTTTGAGGTTATCTTCTTCAGCGGTTCTCTGAGCTTCTTGAACCTCTATGTTTATATGCTTCACTAAGTAGAGAAAGTTTTTGGCAATTCTTTCTTTATTTTTTTTCTGCACAGTTTTCCTCTCTTTCTGGGACTCTGATGATACAAAATTTAGAAATTCTACAATTGTCCCATATGTCTCTGAGAGCACTGCTTATTTTTTGATCATCTGTCTCTATTCTCCATATTGGATAATTTCTATTGATTTACTTTCAAGTTCACTGACTTTCCTTTTTCATCTCCACTTTGCTAATGAGCTCACACAATGAAGGTTATGTTATTGTTGTTATTTGTTACTCATTCTTGGTTTTCGGAGCATTTAAAAATAGTTGCTATAAAACCCTTGTAATAATACTTACAACATCTATGTCACTTCAGTGTTGGCAGACATTGATTTTTTTTTTCACATCAGTTGGAGTTTTTCTGACTCTTCACATTTCAAGTAATTATGGACTGTACCTTGATATTTTGCATACAATGTTATGAGGTTCTGCTTCTTTCTTAAACTCTACCGAGACTTCTCTTTCTGTTTCAGAAGTCCATCAACCCAGTTAGAATCATGCTGTAAGTTCTGTCAAGCTTTTTTTTGGTGTTATGTTTACAATAGTAGTTTTCAAAATCTTTCCTTTTCTGTTTGAATGCGGTCTGCATGTGACATACTCAGTTGCCAGTCTGACACCTGGGCAGCCACTTAGATTTTAGCTCAATTCTGAAGCATTTTTGTGATTTTGTTTAGTGTGAAATCCATGCATGAAGCTTGGAGATGAGCCCACGAATTCATAAACAACTTTATAGGGTCACTTACTGTGTTACGCTATTCTTGTGTATATAAAGAAATACTTAAGATTGGGCAATTTATAAAGAAAAGAGGTTTAATTGGCTCACAGTTCTTCAGGCTGTGCCAGAATCAAAACAACAAAATCTGCAATAAATTGTGTTTGCAGAGTTAAACATGTAAACATAAAGTTTTTATTTGTATACAATCAGAGAATAGTATCATTTTCAGTTGAATAATTTTACCTGCATTTACCAAATATAAAAATATAAATTACTAAATATGTATATATAAAAATAGAGTCAAATATAGACTTTAAGCCTGAAATTATACTCAGGCTTTTTCTGATACAACATATGCATGTCATTTTTTGTATTATAAAACATATTATCAGGATTTTGGATAATAAAAGTCAGTTATGCTATTACAATATAAACTAAACGCACAAAATATTAATGGTAAAAGTGTTTTCACTCATAATAAACTTATTTATAAATTTCATTGAACCTATTTATGGTTAAAAAGTATTTGAATGTTATAAAAATGACAAATATAAAAAATCCTTCATAATTATTTTTCCTAAAATATAATGAACAAATAAACACCTTAGATTAACATATATGGAAATCTGAAACTTAAGTTTACTACCATGATAATTAAATATCACCAAGTTTCCAGCACAAGTACAACTTAAGGAATGCTATAATTTAAATGATGTCAGGGTACATTTATATTGTTTTTTTTTTTTCAGCATCTAAATTATCTTTATAAAATCAAGAATATTTTAAAAATTTAGGATGATACAAATAAAAATATATTAACAGTTGGTTTTCTTTACAGACTAACCTAGTTCTCTTTTGAATGAGGACCAACAAACTTCATTTCTACTTTTATTTGATTTTCTCACATAAACCTTTGTTTATTGCTTTGGAGCTCAAACTGAAATAAGCTCCCCACAATTCTCTGAGCATTCAGATTTCAAGAGCATTGAGGTGCTTAATAAGGGAAGCAAATATTTGGTGATTAAGCAATGTAACTGCATAAATGATGGGGAGATCATATGTCAACCTTAATGAGATATAGCCCGAAAAACGTGTTGAATTGCAAAGTTCGTCCTGGACTAAGTGTTTCGCCTCCGCCCTACTTTGCCAGTGGTTTATATTTACTTGAACTTTAAATTACTTGGTAAAACTTAAACTTCACAAGATCTCTAGTTTATGTAAGTCAAATTTAGCCATATCTTAATAAATACATTTTTATTTGGGCATCTAATGTGTGTTCCATCTTTTTAAATGTTTCAATAGATTTGCATTGTTTTGGGGAAACAAATTCAGTTCCTTAGCATGATCCCCTTGGCCTGCATATCATAGCCTTTCATATTCCTTTTAGTTCATTTCCTTTCACTCCCATATCATTTTAAAAGCTTAATTTATTTTTAATTAATGTACTTTTGTTGTTGTTGTTTTGCAGTTTTCGGTTTACTGAACAAATAGTGAGTGGAAAGTACGGAAAGTTCCCATATACCTATCACTCCCCTCACCCAAGTTTTCCCTTCCATTAACACCTTTCATTAGCGTGATATATTGGTTAAAACTGAGTAACCATTTTTTTTAAGTAAAGATCATAGTTTCCAATGAGTTCATTAATTGTGTTATACGGTCCTATGGGCTTTGACAAATGTTTGATGTCATATTTGCCATTTCAGTATCATACAATATAGTTTCGATTCTTTAAAAATGCTCTGTGTTCCACCAATTCATCCCTATTTCCATTACCCAGAGCCTCTGCTAACCACTGATGTATTTATTTTGTCCATTGTCTTTTCCAGAACGCTAGAAGGCTGCATAGTTAATGTTACACAGTACACTGTAGTCTTCTCAGATTAGCTTGGTGCTCTTAGCAATATGCATTTAAAACACTTCTATGTCTTTTCTTCACTTGATAGCTCATTTCTTTTTATTGATGAATAATATTCTATTATGTGAAAGCATCACAATTTGCTTTTCCACCTTGAAAGACCTTTTTATTGTATCCAGGTTTTGCCAATTATGAATAAAGCTGCTATAAACACGTGTGTGCAGGTTTTATGGAGACAAAAAAGTTTTAACTCATTTAGACAAATACCAAGGGGCATGATTGCTGAACCATATGGTAACAACATGTTTAATTTTTGTAAGAAACCTCCAAACTGTCTTCCAAAGTAATTGTACCATTTTACGTAACCACCAGCAGTGGATGAACGTTCTTGTTGCTCTCCATCCTCACCGGCATTTGAGGTTGTAAGAGTTTTAGATTTTAGTAATTCTAATAGGTATCTCGTGGCATCTCATTGTTTTGATTTGATATTTTGATTTGACTTATAATGTCAAATATCTTTTCAAAGGTTTTCATTTGTTTATCTCTTTGGTGAGACGTCTGTTAAGAGTTTCTTTCCATTTTTAAAGTGGGTCTTTTCTTTTCTTGTTGCTAAATTTAAAGTGTCCTTGGATATTTTAGACACAAGTCCTTTAATAGACTTGCACTTTGCAAATGCAAAAATTCTCTCTCGAAATCAGGCTTGTCTTTTCATTCTTATAACAGGGCCCTCTGCAAAGCAGAAGTTTTTGATTTTTATGACATCCAAGTAAACTATATTTTCTTTCACGGATTGGTATTGTGATTTTATTGTTGTAGCTGAGAAGTCATCTTTGCTTGAGACTATCTTAGTTAAACCCAAGTTCAACTAGATTGTCCTTTATATTATAATCCTAAAGCTGTATAGTTTTGTGTTTTGCTTTTAGATATTTGAGTTATTTTTGTGAAAGGCATAGTATCTGTACCTAGATTTATTTTTGGCATGTGGATGTCCAGCTGTTTTATAATCATTTCTTGAGAAGATTATGTTCTCTCACTTAATTGCCTTTGCTCCTTTGTCAAAAATCAGTTGGATATATTTGTGTAGGTGTATTTCTTGGCTCTCCTGCTACATTAATTGATTTGCTTATTATTTTACCACTACCAACACTGTCTTGATTACTCTAGCTTTACATCAAATCTTGGAGATGAATAATGTCAGTCCTTCAAACTTGTTCTTTTTCTTCAACATTTTCTTGACCATTCTGGGTCTTCTGCATTTTCACAAAAACTTTTAAGTCAGTTTGTCTATATTCACAAAATAACACATGAAATATCTATTTTTTAGATATTTGCTTTGTATAATCACAGTTTTATAGTTTTCCTCAAATATTTCATATGCATATGTTTTTAGAGTGATATCTAAGTATTTTAGTTTTGTTACTGCTAATTTAAATGATACTGTGTTTTTAATTTCAAATTTCAATTGTCCCTTGCTGATATATGAGAAAGAAATTAACTTTTATGTCAATCTTGTATCCTATAACCTTGTTATGATTTTCTACAATTGCATATTAGTTCCATTACCTTTGATTTTTACATTTATTTCTTTAGCAAACTATTTTCACTTGCCTGAAAGACTCATGTTCTTTCTGGCTTGAAAGCATTTACACATCCTCTAATCTGAACCTGAAACCAAGTGCTCTACTCTCTGCTTCACCTTTCTACTACCTGTGCCCTCTTTCAGATCATTGCTTGATACTACCTTAGAGAAGATTTTTCTCAATATAAAAAGATTAACATAAATATTTCATTTATATGTCTTTGTAACACCCCAAATGTCTTCTGTCTGTCTGACAATTAGCTACTGTCATAAATGTATGTCTATCATCCATATCAGACTATAAGCTTGTTCAGGCAGGCGTTATGCTTGCTCTGTACATTGTCAGCCTCTCACCCATTTTTTAATATACACTACACTGACTTTCACTGTCTATTCACACATTGTCACACCAAATTTTTGCATGCAAGCATGTCTTCTCCACCGAAATAATTTTGAAATTCTCTAAAGGCAATATAATATCATTTGTTCTTTTTTTCTGAGCTTTGCCAATTCTAACCATCTTGCTTTGAATTTTCAATACATTAAATAAATATCATTTTCACTTAATCCACAAATACATCTCAACTCTTCTCAACCCTAATGTTGCCAAGACCAGAAAAGAAATGTTAAAGTTTTTGTCATATTCTTTTGCTTCATTTTCTCTCCTTTAAATTAAATGCTTTTTGAGTTCCAACTTATGACACCAGTATGATTAAAACTGTCAAATGTAGCACTTTATCTAGCCATCGTGGTGGAAGAAATTGCATTTAGTTAATCCAATGTATGTTTTAAATACGTGAGTAATTATTGCATTATAAAACATAATAGTTGTTTTCTCACAGCTAGAAAGAGTAGAGCACAAAGGATGGTAAACCTCATCAGTGTGATGGATTTCTTGTCAACCAGAAAGTGGATTTGAACAGTGTTACAGAATCATCATAGGATTAATGTGTGCCATGGCTACACTTGACATTCATGTATTTGTTGTTATTGAATATTCCCTTGTTTTTCGTTGCTAGTTTTAAGGGTTACATTGTAGTCTATGTACTGTATTAGGGTTAACATTCCCAGTTTTGAAAACAAAGACATGTAAACCATAATCTTCTTCAATATTCACTTTTCTGCAAAGTTTAAACCAAGACTCTTCTTGAATGTTGTTTGTTTTTTTTTAATTATACCATTGTAGAAATAAAATAGATGAGTATTAGAGACAAAAATAGGAAAAAATACATGCCTCATATATATTCTATATAAATTAACCCATGTTTTTGCAAATGTTCATATGTGCAATGAGTTATTGAACCTGCCACAATTCTTTTTCCATTTATATATTAGATACTCACTATTGTTAATGTTAATTATTCAGTGTTTTCTGTAATCTACATGTAAATAATATCAATTAAAACCAGAAAAAAAATATATAGTCCTTTTTTTCAAGGAACTACAGACAGCAGAGAGAGAAAAGGGCGAATTAATGTGAAAAATGACAGAGTTATGAGCAAAGTGTCTGGGGACAGGAAGGATTCCTAACCTGACTGATGTGGTGGAGTATGGAGGCAGGAGATGCTTCTAGAAGTAGTCATATATGATGTGCTTTGAATTCATACAGTCATGCAAGTCTCCTTCCATTGCCCATGCAAAATGTTGCACCAAGATTAAATCTTGAAATAACCCTGATAAGAATTTAGAGATTTCTAAATTCAAGTTTTCTAGCATTTAAGTTATTGAGCTCTGTCAGTGACTACTTTGAGATATTATATGTATTCCACAAAGATTCAGCATTATTGATACTTGACTAGATTTAATGAAAAAATATGTGCAGCTGCTACTTTCAAAGCATTATGGCAGTGTTGACAAGACACAATGTGAGGTAGCAATGATTTTGCCTCTCAGGCATAAAATCCAATGCGAGAATTTCTTCTGGCTAACCTCAACTTGCTTATTTATAGGAAAAGCTAGGCAAATTAGTTTAACATGTAGTTTTTCCTTATTGACTTGCATATTTTATTTAAATATTCAATAGGAATAGTCTCAGTAGCAGACTATTATTTGAAATAAACAAGTTGGTTTCTAGAGCAAAATAAAAACCAAAATGTCACAAGATTTGTAAAATGGCTGAGCATGCTTTCTGACTTACTGTCCAGTTTTAACAACTATTTTGCAGGTGCACTACTGAATTTATTTTTAAAAAGTGGGGGTCTTTTGATAGGATAGAGGACACTGCAAGTACAATTTGTTAAATGAAACCGTGCTGAGGCGAGGGCAGTACTCCTGGGGTGCTGCTAAATAGAGACAGCATGGCAGCTGCCCTTCCTTGCCACAGTAATAACAGGATTCTATTCTTAACGGTAACCCTGGGATGACTGACAGCAGCTCTGGACTAATGCCTCAGAGTGACTACCTCCAGCTCCAGGAATCCAGGAAATGGGACCTAGTTGCTGCTGGCATTATTGTCACCATTATCCAATAATTATTACTCGACTATGTGGTCAAAATATTTTATTGACTTGTAATTATTTCTACAACTGTAATTGTCAGTAAGTTAGGTAAAAGAAATATCTTAGAAAAAAGTTTACACCATTTGAAAAAATCAGAGTTTTATACTAAGTTACGTTTTTGTTTATAAAAGCTTTGATTATTATGAAAGTAGTGATTTGGAGAGAGATCAAAAACATATCACTCATGGTTAATTCATTTTCTTCCACAGCACTAATTCAATAAATGTCATTGACTGATTTCATGATGTGTAAGGGAGGTAGCTGAGGAAGATCACCACAGGATTGACAGCTATAACGTAAGAGGAAAGACTCACTGGGGCAGCGGGAGAGAACCTGCTGCAACAGAAACTTTATTTATTTAGTGACAGTGTAGAGAAGAGACTGCTGAGAGAAGTTGCTGGAAGCAGGTGACCCATGAGGACACTGGTACATTTACTTGATGAAGAAGTCAAAGATTTGCAATGGAGTTGTGGCAATGCTAAGAGTATTAAGAGTTCGTAATTTAGACAGATGAATAATATCATTAATAAGGTAAAATTCATGAGGAAATTTTTTAAAAATATGTGACTCCATTGTTTTGAGCTGAGTAACAGAAAAAATGCCAATAACATTAACGATGAGAAATAATATACAAACAAGCAGTGGCCAAATTGTATAGAATAATAGAACCTGGACTTAAAGGAAGCCAAACCACAATCTTTGAAGCAATTAGCCCCAATGGCCAAGACTTGATAAATAATAGACAGCGTCCCTATTTTTGTCCCAGCTTAGGACTAACTGAAAAAGCTAAATATGCTGCTCTAAAAAAAAAATCACATAAAATATCTTACTTCTAGTTAGCTCTCCTCCAGCTTTCTTATGTAAACAACCTCCAGTCAGGGCATACCTGAATCCTTCCCCTTTTTCCACAATACAGCATTCCCACTCCTCTTCCTGCCTTGACTCTCTATACCATAGCAAGTGGTGAGAGCCTACCTCTCCACAAGCTCTGAACAAATACTTGTTGCTTGTTCTTATTTGGGTAATCCTTGTTTATTTCCATTACAGAGGAAAGCAGCAGAGTTTAGAAAAAAAAATTCAAGGTGATGAGGTCATTTTTGGATTTGAGTAGGTGTTGTATTAAGACCTCCGGGTAGGTCTGTGTAATAGACAATGCAATATTTGATATAGTATTCTGAAGAAGAAAAACTACAAATTGCTGCACTACTCCAATTCACATTATTCAGTACACTAAGGAAAAATGATTAACAAAGTGAAACAAACAAACAAAAACCACCAGCCACTGGGTTGGTAAAAGATTAGCATTGTTAAAAACACAAAATGCATCGAACCATCAAGGAGATGATTTTATTCAGGATGCTGCAGTTGGGAGAACTTTTATTAATCACGAATGTGTCAAATAACAGCAAATAAATTCAGGTTTTATAAAGGCAACTGAACAAGGAAAGTATACGTGAATGTTAGGGAGTCAAGAGGGAAGACGGAGACAAGTCTTATTTCAAATATATGAGGGTATGGCAGTTGCTCCTGATCAACTCTTTGCATTTGGGAAGATAAATACAAAAACAAAATTTCTTGCTTACCTAGTAACCTCTACACAAAAGGAGAAGATAGAGAAAAAAGTTGCATTATTCAATAAGCATTAATCCAGAATGTCATCCACTTCACAATCTGCTAATAGATTAT
Source organism: Saimiri boliviensis (assembly GCF_048565385.1). Classification (NCBI taxonomy): domain Eukaryota; kingdom Metazoa; phylum Chordata; class Mammalia; order Primates; family Cebidae; genus Saimiri; species Saimiri boliviensis. Next base: position 5,891,178 of record NC_133467.1, read on the forward strand.
AAAGACAGAAAGGAATCTCCCTGTTACACAGCCAAGCAGATATAATTAGAATACATACATATTCTCAAGATAAACAATAACTTGTCCTCATGTTAGAGGATTGATGGTACAATTTGTTACATGTAGTTCATCCTAAATTCAATTGATAATGGGATTGAGCATCTGTGTTAGCTAGATTTAATCCAAAGGAAAAATAAGCTTGTCAAACTTAGGTTCCTATAATGAAGAAAACTGGAAGATGGAGGAGCTATCTTCTTTGATATATACATCTCAGAAGAAATGTTCTCTAAGTCTTAAAGCTGGCAAGATGTTTATTTAGCTTTTAAAAAGATTTACATACGCTTTAAAGAGACAGAGAGAGGACTTAGATGTTTTCTAAGATAAATGCTCTAAGAAAGGGAGTGAGGATGAGTTTCTTCCTTCTTGTTAATAGGCTACATTTTCTTTTCTTTCTGGATGTGTATTTACCCTTGCAATGCTTCCTTGCCCCTCCCTAGGAGTGCTCCATCCTCAATTTCTTCATTTCTTCAGTGGGGATAATGATATCAATCAAACTATGTTTTTGTGATGATTAATTGAACTTGTACATGAAAACAATGAAAACTGTGCCTAGCACGTAAAAATTTCCGAATAAAGTTTCATCAATGAGAAAGTAATTAAATTGTATATATATAAATTCGGAAGAAGTTAAGCTATTATTTACCTATTATTTATGTAGTTAACACTAAACTTGATAAAATAGCAAATTAAACAGATCTGTCGCAAGCAACGCATTTTTCTCTAATCAAAAAAGTGACTGGTGACTGAAATTGAGAAAATACTTTTCTGGATCATATTTCTGAAGATACCGATACCACAGTGCTGGGAAGAGCAGAGCGTGGTCCCTTTAAATAATACAGAAGGTGGGAAGGGGTCTCTGGCTAGTGCCTATGCCCAAGGACCTAGCTGAGGACAGGCACTCCTGCTTTAGTGCCCAAATGTTGCATTTCTAGCCCCTCGGCCTGCCCATCTGCATGCTCCACTGCAGGCTTGAGCAGCAGGTAACTTTTCTCTTTTCAATACTCTGTCAATGTACCTGTTTTTCAAAGTAATAGAAACTAATGTACTTGAGCAGAGGAATAGAGAAACCCAACAAAAATACACTAAAAAAAAGAAGAATGCTATTTTTTCTTACGGTTTGAGAAATGGAATACCCTTATTTGGTGAGAGTAAATCATTAAATGGGATGCTAAAATTTAATCCTTTTAAATTAACTTTGTACTTTAAAACACCTCTTTAACTTCTGAAACCGTATGCATTCACAAGCAACTGTTTGAAAACAAATGTTTTTCATTTAGAGGACAGCTTCCTCCCTGAAGCCCAAAAAAGGTAAGAATTAGGTAGAACTAGGAAGAAGAAAATTACTTATGGAAATGAACACAGTATTTGAACACATCAGGTGATGTAAGAAATAAATACGCAATATGACCCAAAGCAAACCACTGATGTTGGGGGTTGGGATAAAAACTCCTGACGGGTGAGTGAAGCAGTATGGGGAGATAAAAGAAACCCAGGAAGAAACGTGAGTCTGGTCAAAAGACACCTTTTAGATCATTAGAATTGGAATGAAACTGCTAATGGTACAGGAGACACTTTGTTCTGCAACACAAAATGGTTTGCCTTTATAGTTGTACAAAACAAAACAACTCAACCAAAATAATGACTTTCTAACTAATTAAAAACAAAACTTGTTATCCTCTTTAAGGGTGCTTAAAAATTTTTAATTGGAAACTGCAAGTCTTCTAACATCTGTTAGTTGTTTTGCCAAATGTATCAAAATGAGAGTTGCTATAACCTTTCTTCTTACACATTTTAATGTCTTCAAACACAACAGTGCACATATTTCCTGAATTTCTTCATATTAAATGAGCTCCCAATTAAAAACTATTTTAAACAGTTTGTTTCTCAATATTCTGGAACTGCTCCTTGCTGTGGTAAAAATTGTTTTAATTAATACTTACTCTACATTTTTAAAATATGAGAAAAAACATCATGTTTCCTTGAGAAAAGTTAGTCTGTTTTTATTTTTTATTTTTTTGGATGTTATCCTAATTTATATGTGGCAGCATAAACAAAAATAACATAAATGAACAGTTTTTCAATAAATTATTTAAAGCTTACCAATAATTAGATAATAACAATTTGTTAATTTATTTACTTTTTGTGTTTAAAAGGTATTATATATTGAATTATCAACAGAAGGTATTATTGCTTGTTTGGTAAGAATCTTACTTCTTTCTGATATCTAATGTTACGTGGATCTATTCATCCTTAAACAGTATGTTTTTTTTAATCCAAGAAAGAATAGCTATTACTTAATCTTCATTTTAAGAAAGAGTTATAATTTATTGCTAATAGCACTGGCCATCTTTCTGGATTTCAAAATGCTTTTATTTTCTAGAACTCAACACAAGTTAAGTGATTGGAAAGTAATTATCATAATTAATCTCTTGCTATCATATTCAAATTCGTAAGTCTCTACTCTAGGAGTAAAATGATTTTGTCACATGAACTACTGGAAAAAAATGGAGGAAGGCTTCTTACCATTGTTTACTTCACTAACACACCGCATAGACTGTTACTCTCCATTTCCTCTCTACACTACTACTCATGGACTCACAATGGTAAAGTGTTTGTAGCTTTTAGGGGATACGCTATAGAATTTTCATTCTTCTGGAATTAAATTTTGCTTCCCTCAAATTAATGACACTTGTTCACAAAGTTACGTATACTAGTTGTACTCATAGCACTTAAACATCACCAAAGAAATATGAGAGCAAAATGAAAGTAATCTCTTTCAGCTTGAATGCTTTGAAAATATTTTGGTTGAAAAGTTCTTATGAATTCAGTTTTTTTATACAAGCATTTTGCAAATTCACTTTTCAAATGACAATAACAGTAGAAAATTTTATGTGAAAATCCAGAAAGAGGGTGCATTCATTGTATGTCTTTATGTTTTTATTTTATATAAAAGAGGTTAAGGAACAATTATTAAGGTAGATACGGCTGTGTTTTCTGTTAGAGAAACAATGCTAGCCTGCAAGGTGGTTCCACAGTTGCAGAAATGTCCTTGACATTGTGTCAAAATATTGTCAGTGAATATCAACAAAAAGTTATTAATTTAACAACTACATGATTACTACTTTCAAAGTATTCTGTCTTAAATTAGTCAACTTAAAGGATGGGTCACATCACAGGAGAAGGCCTTTCATGCATGAGATGATAAGCTCATCATGTAGACTGAAATAAGCACAGTGGACAAACAGGTACTTTGGTAATGGAACTTATGTAAAGTGTCCCATTTCACCCATTCACTTGTAGGTATACAGTCGATGTCTATTGCATAGTACGTAGATATGCTACAGGTGTGGAGATAAAATGACAAGGAAAGAAGTATTTTTATGAAAAGAAGGAACTTAAAAGCACTAATTGAATTTGGTTTATTGTTTAGTATAATACTGACCGAATGGAGGGTTAGAGGTGAGAGATTGTAAATGTGCTCATGAAAAACGAGGGAGATGATGTCTTGTTTCATGTCTGGCATGTAAAAAGCATAGATGTCATTACTTTGGCTCTTACAACAAGAAACACATGGTGCAGACTGAAAATCAGTTACTCTTCTTGGACATAGGAAAGAACAGGAGTTCTGCTGCAAACTGTTTCTCTGAAACCTGGGGGTGGGACAGGAGAATCCAGAATGTCACAGTTGAGATTTGCTAAACTGGAACAGTAGCCACTGGAGCAGTAAGCTGATAAACACTCTTAAATGGTGATTTTGAAGACTCTATCATACCCGGAGACTGAGTATGGGCTAGCCTGAAAGTAAAAAACTGCTCTGGGCCACAGTTGTAACAGAATCCTCAAACATCCTAGATATGGCCTCCAGGAACCCTTCCAGTGTCTCACAGTAAAAGCCAAGAAACCTTGTCATTTAGTAGGAGGAGGGGAAAAGTAACAATTGTGAACTATGAGTGTCCAGAGCATTCATCTTAATAAAGACCTAATCTCCAGGGGCAAAGACTTTCCAGAATCTAATCCCACCTGAAGGAAGGATCTTTCTCTGACCCCAGTTCCCTCTAGTTTATATATTTTGCTTGTGGGTTTGAAGGAAAGCTAAGAAATTCTTCTGAAGGCAATGATCCAGGGACCCAAGCTCATTAGAAAACTGAGACTTAAGGATAAGATTACATAATTTCTCCTCCCCAATATCTTATCATCATAAAAAATAGGGCACCAGTATAACAGTGGATTACAATTTAAATTTCTAGAGTGCATGAGTCTACACAGAAGTTTCTGACAAGCCACATTTAATAAAAATAGATGAGAAAAAGCAAAAAAAAAAAAAAAAAAAAAAAAAAAAAAGGTGAAAGCTTTGACCAGCTACAGAAAACATTAAACACTGCCCAACTGCTGGCTAGCTAACATACGACCTCACACTAAGGACCTACTTATTTTAGTTCTTATTGCCATTATGTTTGGCTTTCAATAAAACGTTATAAGGATGCTAAAAGGCAAGAAAAACACAGCCTAAACAGACCAAGCAAGCACGAGTACCAGATTCAGATATGATGGGGGTTTGGGAATTTTTAGATTGGGGATTTAAAATAAGGGTGATTAATAAGCTATGGGCTCCAAGGCAAAAACAGACAAAAAATAACAGAATAATGTAAGCAGAGAGATGGGAATGCTATGAATTAGTCAAAGAAAACTGCTAGAATTTTTTTAAAACCTTGTACCATGAATGAAGAAAATGTCTGAGGAGATCATCAGGAGACTATACATGGCTGATGAATGAATCTGAGCGTGAAGCTAGGTGAATAGAAACTTCCAATTACTGAAAGAAAAAAATATGTTTAAAAAGCAGAACACAACACTCCAAAACTGTGGGAAATTTTCAAAAGTTGTAACAAATTTGTAACTGGTATATCAGAAAAGATAAAGAGACAGTGGAATCTAAGAAATATTTGAAACAGCAATGGCTAAGAATTTTCCAAAATTAATTACAGATAAAGACTATAGATCTAAGAATTTTACAGAACAAGTAGGATAAATTCCAAAGACTACACCTAAAACTATATCCAAACTGCACAAAACCAAAAACAAAATGGGAATCTTCTAAGAACCCAGGGGTAGAGGTCAGTGAAAACACTTCCTTGTAAAAAAATAAAATAAAATAAAATAAAAAATCACAAGGATAAGAATTACAATTGATTGCTTGTGAAAATGATACAAGCAAGGAGAAACTGGAATAAAATCTTTAAATTGTTTAATTTTTTTAAAAAATGGAATTGTATGTCCAGTAAAAAAATCATCCTTTTAAACTGAATAAATACTTTCTCAGACCAAAAGAGGAAAGAAACATTATTTATTGCCAGCAGGCATGCCCAGCAAAAAAATTAAAAGAAAAAAAATTCATGGAGAATAAAATCACACACACACATATATATATATATATACGTATATATATATATATATATATATATATATATATATACGTATATATATATATATAAATAAAACTCGGATCTATTGGATGTGCATCAAGAGATTTCTCTTAACAGAGAAAAACAACAAAGAAGAAACAAAAGGTCAAATAAAAACTTTTAATTTTCATATTACTAGTTTTAAATAGTGTTAGTTTAAAGCAATAGTAGTCACACTGTACTGAGTCATTATAGTTTATGGTTAAGCAAAATGAATGACAGCAACGTCAGAAGGAATAAATAAAAGAATTGAGAATATTCTGTTTTAAGATGCCTGTCCTATATATAAAGTAGTAGAGTGATATTTAAAGGTATAACTAGGTGGTAGTTAAAAATGTATATTGCAAACTCTAAAATAATTACTGATTTATTTTAAAGGAAATGATAATTTATATACTCAGAGAGAAGAGAATATTAAATCACATATAATGTCCAATTAAAACTAGAAAAAAGATAAAGAGAAGATAGAAGATTAAAAAGAAACCACAGCTACAAATAGATTAGGTCCAATGATATCAATAATCACTTTAAATGTGATTAATTTATAAACTTAAATTTAAAGACAGAAATCTTTGGAGTGAATATAACACCAAGCTGCATATATATATTCTGTGCAAGAAACTCATTTTAAAGGTAAAAATTACATAGATTAAAAGTAAAAAGATTTTAAAACATAGCATATTTGTAAAGCAAAAGCTGGATAATTTGTTACTTTCACAGAAAAATAAATAAAAAGAAAAAATTAAAAATAAAAAGAATGCTGGAAGATTTATGTTACTTTCATACAAATCGGACTTTAGAAAAGAAAAGTATCAGCCATATAGAGGGTCATTACATTGTAATAAATAAATTATTTCTCTAGGAATCCATAAGAATACTAAATGCGTATGAACATAACAGAGTTTCAAAATATGTGCAGAGGAAATAATAAACTGATATAACTAAAAGTAAAAACTTCCAAACCACTATTATAGTTGAAACCTTCAATACCATTCTTTCAATAATTTATAGATACAAGGTAGAAAGGATATAATTGACATGAAGATCACTATTAGATCTAATTAACATTCAGGAAATATTACCTCCAACAAAATCAGAATATACATTCTTCTCAAGCTAGCATGGAATATTCACCAAAGTTTGACATACTGGGCCATAAGGCTCACCTTCACATATTAAAGAAAAATAGAAATCGTGCAAAGTATATGATCAGACTACAATTATATTAAACTAGAACAATAGCTGGCAAAAATAGCTGGAAAATATCCAATTATTTGAAAATTCTAAAACACAGTTATACATAACATGTAGGTCATATAATACTCAAATATATTTTTAAAAACTGAACTAAGCAAAATGAAAAATGCAATTTACAATTTAATACTATAATACTGCAAAATACAGTATTTGTAATACTGTAAAACAAAGTTTAGGAGAAATTAATAATATTAAATGTGTATGTAATAAAACAAGCAAGATCTAAAATCAATAATGCAGGCTTCTGTCTTTGAGAATTAAACAGGGTAAAGCAATTTACACCTATAGCAAGCAGAAGAAAAGAAACAATATACACTAAAGCAAAAACCAATAAACTCAAAACCAACAACAATTAGACACCACCTAACACAAGTCAGAATGGCTACTATTAAAAAGCCAAAAAAATTACAGATGCTAGCGAGGTTTCAGAGCAAAAGAAATGCTTATACACTGCTGGTGGTAATGTAAATTAGTTTAACCACTGTGGTAGGCAGTGTGGCAATTCCTTAAAGAACTACAAACAGAACTACCATTTAACCCAGAATCTCTTTAATGGGTATATACCCTAAGGAACAGAAATCATTCCACTAAAAAGACACATGTTATATGTTCATTGTAGCACTATTCACAATAGCAAAGATGTGGAATCAACCTAAATGCCTATCAACTGTAGAATGGATACATAAAATGTAGTAAATATACATCGTGGAATACTAATACTACGCAGTGTAAAAAAAAAAAATGGGAATGTGTTCTTTGCAGAAACACAGATGGAGCTAGAGGCCATTTTCCTTAGCAAATTAACCTAGGATCAGAAAACCAAATGCTACATGTTCTCACTTATAAGTGGGAGCTAAATAATGAGAACTCTTGGAAACAAAGAGGAGAACAACGGACACTGGGGTCTATGTGAGTTTGGAGGGTGGGAGGAGGGAGAAGATCAGGAAAAAGTACTATCAGGTACCAGGCTTAGTACCTGGGTGATGAAATAATTTGTACAGCAACACTTCCTGTCATGAGTTTACCCATATACGTGTAACCCTTGCATCTAAAAATAAAAGCTTAAAAAAAGGAACCAGGTATACAATAGAGAAAAATTAACATTATCAAAAGTAGTTTTTTCAAAAGATGAATAAATTGGTAAAACTATACAGGCTTAACAAAAATAAATAAATAAATAAAAGAAAAAGAAAATGAAAGGAAGAGAAGACACAAATTACAAATATCGGAAATAAAACAGGGTATTTACTACTGAACCCATTCATCAAAAGAATAATAAAGTAATACTGTGAATAATTTTTTTTTGCTACTAATCTGAAAATGTAGACAAAATGGCCCATTTCCTTGAAATGCACAAACTACCAAACTCATGCAAGGAGAAAAATAAATCTGAATAGGCTGCATCTATTTAAAAAATTGAATCAATTAATAACCTTCCAAACAAAGTGCCACACCCAGTTGCATTCACTGGAAAAATAATGCCACTTCACTACAATATGTACTGGAAAATAAATGCAAAAATCCATGTTTTAACTCATGAGTCCAGTATTACTCTGACACAAAACAAGATAAATCTATTGCAACCAGTGAAAAGTACAGAGCAATACCTCTCTGGAATATAGATGTAAAAATCCTGAGTCAACTTACTGCGAATTGTATACTACAATGTATAAATGTAATTATCCATCACAACCAACTGGAATTTATTCCAGGTATGCAATGTGGTTCATTACCTAAAATTCAATTATTATAATCAACATCATAAACAACAACCAAAAAAACAAATCATATGGTAATAGCAATTGGTACAGAAGTATTTTAAAAAGTTGAATCTCCATTCATGTTAAAATCCCCAAACAGACTGGAAATACAGAGGAATTTCCTCAAGTTGATTAAAAAGGGAAACATAGAAAAGCTGTAACTAACATTTTATTAATGTGAGAGTAACCAGACACACTTTTTCTAAGATTATGAATAAGCCAAAGATGTTCTTGCACACCACTCCTATTCAACATTGTCTGGAAGTCCTACATAGAGTAATGGAAAAAAATAAATTTGTACGAATTGAAAAGAAAGAAATAAAGCCGCCTTTGTTTGAGACAATATAATTGCCTATATAGAAAATCTCAAAAAATCAACAAGCCCTTCTAAAACGAATAAATGAATACCACAAACTTAGATGATACAAGGCTAATATTCAAATCAATTGTTTTTCTTTATTCCATAAACAACTAAAATTTAAAATAAAATGAAGAAAATTTACCATAGAACTTCTACCCTTCAGTGAAATAAGTATTACATATTAAAACATCACAGAATCTTTATTCAAAAAATTTCAAAACTTTAGTGAAAGAAGCTAAAGATATAAATAAATGAAATCTGTCTCATTTATGGAATAAATACTCAAAAGTATTTAGAAGTCAGCTTAGCCAAATATAATTTATAGATATAGAATAATCCCAATATTAATCCTGCAAAGTATTATCTGTATGTTGACAAACAGACCCCAGCATTTGTAAAGAAAGTTCAAGACCTAGATTAGCCAATGCAATATGGAAAGTCAAACAAACTTCACAGTACCCAAAATCAAAATACAGTTTCAGTGCTGCGGTAATCAAGGTAGTATGGTATAAGCAAAAGAACTGATACATAGATTACTGAAAACATTCACCCAGAAATAGACTTACACAAACGTAGTCAACTCATTTTTGACAGGAAAAAAGACAGTCTTTACAACGAATGTGCTGGAACTTTAAAAAAAAAAAAGTAGAAAAACACCTTATGTCTTTCACAAAAATTAACCCCCAACATGACATAGATGTAAGTGTAAAATGCAAAATTAAAACCCCTAGAAGAAAACAGAGAAAAAAAAAATAGATGACCTTGATTTTATGATGAAACTTTTAAATACAACACTAGAACAATAATAAATAAATTAAAACTTCTCTATGAGAGGCACTATTAAGAGCAGGCATCCCCAAACTTTTTACACAAAGGGCCAGTTCACTGTCCCTCAGACCGTTGGAGGGCCGCACATACTGTGTTCCTCTCACTGACCACCAATGAAAGGGGTGCCCCTTCCTGAAGTGCGGCAGGGGGCCGGATAAACGGCCTCAGGGGGCCACATGCGGCCGTGGGCCGTAGTTTGGGGATGCCTGATTAAGAGAATGGAAAGATAAGGCATAGGCAGAGAAAAATATTTGCAAGATATCTATCTGATAAAGGATTTGTTTGTGAATTTTACAAGAACAATAAGGAAACAAATCATTTTTTTCAAATGGACAAAATTCTGCACAATCAACTCACCGAACAAGAAATACAGATTGCAAATAGACATATAAAAGGGTGTTCACATATTTTTCATAAGAAAATTGCAAATTAAAGCAACCATGATATATGTTTACACACCTATTAAAATGGCTAACAATCCTGCATGATCTGCACATGTACCCCAAAACTTAGAGTATAATAATAAAAAAAAGGAAAGAAAAGAAAATCCCACTTTTTGAGGAAAAATTCAAGCCTGCTCCAGAAATTTGCGTAAGTAATGAGGAGCTGAATGTTAGTCACCAAGAAAAGTGGAAAAATGTCTCCAGGGCATGTCAGAGGTCTTCATGGCAGCCCCTCCCGTAACTGGTCCAGAGGCCTAGGAGGAAAAAATGGTTTTGTGGGCCAGGCCCAGTATTCCTGTGCTGTATGCCGCTCCAGCTGTGACTAAAGGGGGCCAAGGTATAGCTCAGGCCATGGCTTCATTGGATGCAAGCCCTTAGCCTTGGCAGCTTCCATGTGGTGTTGAGCCTGCAGGTGCAAAGAAGTCAAGAATCGAGGTTTCGGGACCTCCACCTAGATTTCAGAAGATATTTGGAAATGCCTGGATGTCCAGGAAGAATTTTGTTTCAGGGGTGGGACTCTCATGGGCAGTATGGAAGGAAAATGTGGGGTAAGGGCTCTCACACAGAGTCTCTACTGGGGTACTGCCTAGTGGAGCTGTGAGAAGAGGGCCACTGTCCTCCAAATCTCAGAATGGTAGATCCACTGAGAGCTTGCACCATGCACCTGGAAAAGCCACAGACAGTCAATGACAGCCCATGAAAGCAGTCAGGAGGGGATCTATACCCTGCAAAGCCACACGGGTGGGGCTGCCCAAGACCATGAGAACCCGTTTCTTGCATAAGCGTAACCTGGATTAAGATAAGGAGTCAAAGGAAATCATTTTGGAGCTTTAAGATTTGACTGCTCCACTAGATTTCAAACTTTCATGGGGTCTGTAGCCCCTTTGTTTTAGCCAATTTCTCCCATTTGGAATGACTGTATATACCCAATACCTGAACCACCATTGTATTTAGGAAGTAACTAACTTACTTTTGATTTTACAGGCTCATAAGTGGAAGGGACTTGCCTTACCTCAGATGAAATTTGGACTTTAGATTGTGGACTTTTGAGTTCATGCTGAAATGAGTTAAGACTTTGGCATACTGTTGGGAAGGCATGATTGGTTTTGAAATGTGAGGACATGAGATTTGGGAGGGACCAGGGGCAGAATGATATGATTTGGCTCTGTGTCCCCACCCAAATCTCACCTTGAATTCCTATGTGTTGTGGGAGGGACTTGGTGGGAGGAAACTGAATCATGGGGGCAGGTCTTCCCATGCTGTCCCTGTGACAGTGAATAAGTGTCAAGAGATCTGATTATTTTAAAAAGGGGAGTTTCCCTGCACAAGCTCTCTTCTCTTGTCTGATGCCATGTAAGTTGTGCCTTTCAACTTCCCTTTGATTGTGAGGCCTCCCCAGCCATGTCAAACCGTAAGTCCAATAAACCTCCTTCTTTTGAAAAAACAAACAAAAAACACTGAAATCCAAAGATGTGCAACAACAGAAATTACCATTCATTTCTGTTTGGAATGTAGAATAATACAACTACTTTGGAAGAAATTTTGATGCTTTCTTATAAATCTAAAGAAACTTTCACTACAGGAGCCAGCAATCATACTCCTAGGTGAATGTCAAACTGACTGGAAAACTTTGTCTATACAAAAACCTAAATGCAAATGTGTATTTAAAAAACTGGAAGCAACCAAGATGTTATTTGATGGGTGGCTGGATTAAAAAGCACTCTGGTACAAATGTACAATGGAATATTATTTACCAATAAAAATAAATCAAGCCAAAAAAACATATGAATGAATTTTAAATGCATATCGCAGAGTGAAAGAAACCATATGAACAGGCCACATAAGACTTACACTACACAAAACCAGGCAAGTGTCAAAATCCAGTGAACTTTACAGAGCAGAGTGAACCCTAATATATACAACTAAGTAAAATCATTTGGGAGGTGGAGGCTCTCAATTTGGAATGAAGAATATTATGAATTATTAAAACACTTTAACTGTATTACAATGTATGAAACAAGTTCACTGAAGAGAGCTGAGGCAAAAGGTATTGGCCTACATAACTTTGGAAATGAGTGGATTCCTTAACAAAGATAAAAGAGGTTGTATAGAACACTTACTCTGTTGATGAATCCCTTCTCATGGGGGTATGAGTTAAAAATTCTGACTGTTATGCATGTATACTTGAATTGATCAGTTATGTAAATTAGTGTTGTATGATGGGAGCCTGGGTTCTCACTAAGTGAGAGGTTACAGATAAGAAAGGAAAGGAGTCTAGAATATCCATGTGGTCCTGCATTACAGTTGGAGAGATCAATATGAGTTTACATTTAGTTTCTTATAAAGGCATTTACATATAAAATATGTATAGTTAGTGCATATACATAGATTTTCATATATTTTCTTGCTCAATATTCTGAGAAGTTTTAGAAGCAACAACTCTCCAACAGCACTGAGCACTCCTAACCCCCAGATCTTATTTTCTAATATTATTTACCAATAAAAGGAAACAGAGCTTTTAGTAAAATGGCTGATTCTAAGAAACTGGGTCAGGAAATGTACAAGATGAGCCTGGAGACTGAAAGAAATGTGTCAGTGCACAAACTAAATAAGTCAAAGCGAAACAAACCAAAAATTCCAACAATGATGGGAGTATACCAAGGGTATGCAGCAATCAACCAAATGATGTTCCAATGACAAAAGCTGGAAAAATCTTAGCAAAGGGTTATATAATACAGACTAATTAAAAAAATAATTTTCCATGAACCCATGTTGATAACAGATAATTGAACAAATGAAAAATATAGTGGTGAAAGGACAAATCTCACCTGTAGAAGGGTTGCTAATAATTTATGTAAATACACTGCTTTAAGGAGGTAAAACATGACTCTCCACTCCATTAAGTATGGGTTGTGCTTAATAACACATTTCCAAAGAGCACAATATACAAACAGAGAGGAAGGAAGAGCAACTTCATAGTAGAGTAATTTGGCAATACTATCTCAGGTGATCAAGTCAACTTCAGCAGTGGTAACTCACGTCCACAGTAGGTACCTGTGATATGTATGAGGCTATGGCCCTTTACCTCTGTCATCCTGCTCCCCAAAACCCAGTCTCATTATGAGAAAAATTAGATAAATACTAATCAAGGACATTCTGTAATATATTTGCCCAATATTCCTCAAACTAACACAATCATCAAAAACAAGGACAATGTGAAGAAAACGTGTGAGCCAGGAGACTAAGGAGATGTGACTACTAAATATAATGGGGTATTCTGATACAGAAAAAATATACTACATAAAACTAAGAAAATTGGAATAAAGTACAGATTTTTGTTAATAATAATATACAACTATTGGTTAATTAATCATGGGAAATGCCACGATTAACAATGTAAGATGTTAACAGCGGGGAAAAGTGAGGGTGAGGTGTATGGGAACTCTGTACTATCTTATAAATTTTATGTAATTATAAAAGTGCTCTAAAAATGTAGTTGATCAAAAACATGGTGAATCAAAAACTATAAAGTTACGAATTATCAATGAGATATGATCAACATACTAAGTATATTAACATGAGAAAATGAATTATTATCAAATATACTGAGGTAGTTAAGAGCACAGATGTGAAAGATCAACTGCCTGCTTGTGTTTTACACATTGCTTTACGAAGCTGGGTATGTTCCTTAGTCACTTTATACCTATTTCCTCAACTCTTAAGTGAGCTTAATCATAATAAATGTCTTAACATTAAGGAACTAAAATGTGAGAAATACTTAAAATCTTAATGAAATACAGTAAACCTCAAAAGTGCTACTTACACCCTTCACCAAGCTTCCCCTAAAGACAGATCTTACACAACCAGGGTCCAACTATGGAAACCTGGAGATCGACATTAATACACCATTATTAAATAAGCCACAACTAATTTGAATGTCACCAGTTTCCTACTACTGTCCTTTTCTGGTTGTCAACACTGCATTTTGCTATTGCGTCAATTTCATTTCCTGTAATCTGTGATAATATATCAATCTTTTCTGGTTTTTTTTTTTTTATCATTCTGACACTTTTGAAGACTAGTGGATAGTTATTTTGTAGAATGCTTCTTAATTAGGATTTTTTGATGTCTTCCCATGACTAGATTGAGTGTACATTTTTTATCAGAATAAAAAAAAGTAATGTAGTGCTCTCCTGAGCCCATCACATAAAGAAAAAAAAGGTGCCTATTCTATTGGTGATGTTAATTTTGATCACCCAGTAAATGTGTTGTCTGCCAGGTTTCCCCAATATAATATTACTATTTTTCTCTTATAATTAATAATTATCTTATGGGAAGATTCTTAGAGACTGTAATAGTATCCTGTTTCTTCTTGTAGTTACTATCTATTGATAATTCTTACCCCCAGTGCTCATTTATACTAATGGCTACCTAAAGATGTTTTTCTATTTCTATTATTTCTTCCACATTTATTAATCCAAATTCTACTATAAAAACTTGTCCATTTCTCTAATTTATTATAAATTCAAATATTTGTTATTATCAGCTCTCCTTAGTTAGCATAAAAACACTTGCTATGTACATCTCCCTGTTTGCTGTCATTGTCATTGTTTACTGTCAGGTCACGAGATATTTAGAAGAAAATGTAATGATGCACACACTAGGAAAAAGAAAATGTGACATGAAATTAGTATCGAATTAGCTAAATTTGAGAACCGTGGGACATTCCCAAGTTAGCAAACTTTATGTTCATTACAGCTGTTGCTATTTATTTACTTATTCAGTTAATATTTGTTGATGGCCTATTGTGAGTCAGACATTGTGATGATTCTGGGGACACAAACTTAGGGTCAAGCAGCTTGCAGCCTCTTGTGGAAGACAGATATATATATATGTCTTCCACATATAAATAAATATGTCACATAAATAAATATGAAATTGCAATACAGCACATATCTAAATAGCACATAAGTACCTTACATACTAGAGATAAGATATACATAATGTTTCTAAGATAGAGGTATAACCTAATCAATACTACTAGAGACATTATCAATGAAGTAAAAACAACCAAAATAAAATATGAATAATGAGTGAGTCTTAATTGGGTTTGAGGGTTAAAAAACAATCAAGACGCAAATCACATAAAAAAGGTCCTGTGGATGCAATATGATTCAACAGTTTCTAGTTAAGAAGTAATAGAAAAATATCTTATTATGTGTAATTTTATATTACATAGATAGATTTATTTATGGAAAGCAAAACAAGGTAAGTAAAACATTCTAGAGAAAATGTTTCAGAGATTAACTGGAAGACCTTAAAATACGCAATAACTCTGTACTTAGAATAAAGAATAAAAACTAATTTCTGATTAAAAACTGGTTAGCTGAAAGTATTTTTCAACAATATGAAGAATGTGTACATGGTAATGTCTACCTTCAACAATATAAAAAAAAGTCTCTTACCCATTCTCATAATGGTAAATTATGCCAATGAGGTAAAACATAAAAGGCAAATGTGTGTGTGTGTGTATGTGTGTGTGTGTGTACATATATATATATGAAATATATTTAGAATGTTGTATTGACATAAATATTAGTTTAATAGCTGATATGATGGCATAACTGTCTTCTAGTATCTCCTCCTATTGTTGGAATAGCTGCCTCACAGAGGAAGTGAAAAACTGAGGACTAATAAGGAGTTCTGCAGAAAGGTGATTGGAATTAAAACCCATATTTACTATCAACAGCCTTCCCACTTACAATAGATAATAATTAACATAACTTATTTTGCCTATTCAATAATTGATATAATTAAAGTGATATTAAAAAAGAATGAAAGACAAAGTTTTATAATATGCATAGGTTTAAAAAGAACAAATTTAAAGACATTATATTTTCTAATAGATGTCTCTAAATAATATCAGGTATTGTTTCATAACTTACAGACACTTCTTTTTCAATAACATAATCATTATTTTGAAACTGATAAAAACCATTCTAAAATGTGTAAATCAAGGTAGAAAGAAAAAGAATAGCTAAAAGATTTTCAAAGAAAAACAAAGGAAAACTTGCTTTGACATATTTTAAAACATGTTATAAACTCACGTAAATGGGAGTTGAATTTTATACAAAACAATGAACAATTCGGTCAGTTAAAACAGAAGTATCACTGAGGGAACTCCTTAAGCTAACAAACTATTGGTAGAAAATTGTTGAAAAAGTAAGAATTAGTTAAGAACTGCTAAGAAAAAAGGAAAACGGTTTTAACACATAAACAATGATACCCCCACCCACCATTGCATGAGCATAAAACGCATAGAAAACATGAAGGAAAAATCTGTCTGATCTCAGGATCAAGATGGATCTGATATCCATCAGACAATCAGAATAAGCCACAAAAATATACAATATAGTTTACTTTTCTTTCAATTTTGTACAATATTTAAAACAAATAAAAATGTAAATGACAAATCAATGAAAATTTTATATAGATACAACAAATAATGTTAATACTCTAGGGAATTCTGATAAACAATTTACTCTGATTTTCCTATGGGAAAGTTTATGACCAAAAAATCCACAAGAGAAGAACTGCAATTGCCAAAAGCATATGACAAAAATTTCCAAATTACCATTGATCAAAACACATTATAGTATACATGGAATGACATTCATTGTTGTGAGATACATGATAGCACAGATTTTTTTTTATTATTGCATTTTAGGTTTTGGGGTACATGTGATGAACATGCAAGATTGTTGCATAGGTACACACTTGGCAGTGTGGTTTGCTGCCTTCCGTCCCCTCACCTGTATCTGTCATTTCTCCCCATGCTATCTCTTCCCACCTCCCCACCCCCCGCCCCTCCCCCATTTCCCCCCAACGGACCCCAGTGTGTAGGATAGCACAGATTAAATGACACTTTTTTCTTGCCAAACAGAGAAAATGTTTTAGAAAATAACATCCAGTACTCATCAGGGTATAATAAAATGTCCAGTTTCATAGCCCCAAAATAGCAAAGCACTATAACCTGTCTGCAATACTGTTTTACAATGTTTATCAAGTTATCTTCTTAAATACAGATCCTTTAACAGATGAACTCTAGGCATTGAAAGGAAGAAAATAATTAAGATCTAAGTAATTACTTATAAAAGAGAATGCTCAATTCAGTGCTTTTTTTTAAGCAAAATATAAGAAATAATGAGAAAATAACATAGTAATAGTATAGTATAGTATACGTAGAAAAATAGTTAATGAAGTAAAGTGTATTTAAATTCAAATTTGATGTATGTATACATCAAATTAATATTAAAGTAATATTTGAAAATGCAAATATTTACAAAGAATGAGAAAACTGTTCAAAATTTTAAAATGTTGAAAAATACCATAAACACGAAATTTATAAAAAGAAAATATTTTCATTAATGGATGCTCTAATGCCTTTGATATTATCACGTGAAATAGTGTTTTATGAAACAAAATATTGATATGGCACAACACTAAAATCCAATCCAATCCAATAATACGCTATATAAATTATGGAATATATATGTACATAACATATTTTATATATGTTGCTATCTTGTAGCTTCTTTTAATAGTTAAGGTATAATTGATAAAGTTTCCTTTTTGTGTTTTTATGTGTTTTCTAAATTTGCTATGTATTTTTCTAATTTTCTTATAATAAACAATTATTTCATAATTGCAAAAATTAAACAGCATCTTTTAATAGAGCGATTTAATCTTATTTCCTTGAATTGTATTCACCAAGTGTAAGAAGAAAAAGACAACTAGAAAGACAAAGCTCAAATCTTTGCTTTCTTTTTCCCCATAATCTTCAAATATTTTGATAGATTCTTTGGTGTTTGCTAAAGCAGTTCGGGACAGAAAAGTAAAATAGTACCTCAAATCCTTGAAATAACAACACTCCTGCTGCCTCCATGAACTGCCTGAGACCTCTGATTTCCCTGCAGAAGTAAGGGAAAATGTGTTTAGTTCAATTTTACTTAAAAGTAATCCATTGAGATCCCAACTTTTAAAAGTATATAAATAAATCTTGACTTCCAGTATCTGTCTGAATACTTCCTAAAACTGAAGACTCCTATTTGTCCAGTGTCCAGGATACACATTTTCACCTAGTGTGGAACTTCTAATGAAGAGTGTACAAGATTGCAGAGAACTTGAGCACCCTATCCAGAACAGCATGTACAAGCGAGCCACGTGCAATAATTACACTTTAATAATCTTTACACACGATATTTCCATGTTTATCTTACATTTCTTAAAAAACCTAGTATCTCAAAAATTAATATGAAATCATTGCATTATCTTTACAGGCAATAAAAACTATCATCCATTGTGAACATTGTTTTATTTCATTCCAAAGAATCTTCAAGTGATTATGAGCTAATACAAAGAAATAATTATATATATAAATATATGAGAGAGAGAGGGGAACTCTTCCAGGTAAACTAAAATTAAACTTTCTAAAAAATACAAAATTAAAATCTCAATAACCTTCAAATTAATTTTGTTTTATCCAACTTTATCACATTTTTTATAAATAGTGATAAAAATTTATACCTATCAAGTTTAAAGTGAAAAGTCTCCTCTAAAAGCACTTTATGAACTATATAATTTTAAACCAAGAAAAAATAATATAGCATGCTACAGCACACTCATAGAATAACATTATATGTACATAAATATTAATCTAATTTTATTGACAAAAATGTTGAGGTTTACTATAGATTTTTGATAGGGCTTTTGCTATTATAAAGTAATAATTAAAGTTTTATGGTATATACATTGTGGAAAAATGAAATTTTTATGGCTTTTTCAGTGTTTCTATGAAAGTCTCAGTTTCTTGAGTAATGGGAATGTGGGAATGTATACAGTATTAAGAAAGATAACACTTGCTTTCACTTCCCTTAGACACATTTTTTTTTTTTCCACCTGAAATGAGAATTAGATCTGCACCTAATCGGCAAGCTAATTGCTTCCATTCAAAAAGCTTTCTCTTACCTCTTTAAGAGCCCAAAGTTTACATTCCCAAATAGGCAACTAGGTTAGAGCACTGTTTTTCTATCAAAGAAACTTCTCTCAGAAGGGAAGGGGAGAAAATAATATCTTTCCCATTTATAAAAGGAGGAAATTAATATTTTCCCAATCCTCGCCTATAGAGCGAGCCCACAATGTCTGTAGAATACTTTTTCCATGTGGCTTTTAATAATATTGTTGTTCAGGGTTATCGGGTATGGGTGGACAGACATTGCCACGTTACTTCAAAGGATTGTTGATTGGGCCGTGAGTATAATAAAGCTCTTCGATCACGTTTATGTGCTTGATATATACTGCGCAAGGGCTGTAATATTTCGGACTTTTCACAGTTTCTGGCATATATTTAAATATTATTTTCCATTTTTCCTAAATAGGGTCATTTGTTAATAGGGAGGCCATGAATACAAAATGATCTATTTGCAATCTTGTCTTTGGATAGTCTTTTAAAGCTATTTTTCCGCAAATAGTAACCTTTCAAGTTGTGCTCAAACACAGTTTTATGACATAAAGCCCCAAATGATAAAAATTTATCATGGATATAGTGGCATTTTTTTTTTTTTTTTTTTTTTTGAGACTGAGTCTGCTCTGTCACCCAGGCTGGAGCGCAATGGCGTGGTCTCAGCTCCCTGCCACCTCTGCCTCCCAGGTTCCAGCGATTCTCCTTCCTCAGCCTCCCAAGTAGCTGGGATTACAGCGCCCACCACCATGACAGGCTAATTTTTTTTTTTTTTTTTGTAATTTTAGTAGAGATGGGGTTTCACCATGTTGGCCAGGCTGGTCTCAAACTGCTGACCTTGTGATCCACCCGCCTTGGCTTCCCAAAATGCTGGGATTACAGAGAGCATAAAAACAGCAGCTCCATTTGCAAGTTGTAGCCTAGAGGTTCTATTTCACAATTACTCCACCCCTTTCGTTGTTAACAGGAAGCAAAACAAATTAGTAATATTATGCTAACATTTCTCAAATGTTCTGAATTACTTTTCAGAGGACTCTAATATCAACACAGCTATTATTTACTTGGTAAGTAAAGCAGGATGGGAAATCCATCAAGGCCGAGAAAGAATTTTTTTAAACTAGAAATGTTAAAATGAAATGCCTGATTTGAAAACGGCTGTATCATGCAATAAATTTAGTCTTCTGCAATATAAAAAGATTACACTCAGTGTTTAGCTATGAATATTAATAATATAAGGTACAGTACTATAATTCTGATTACTTTAAAAACCTGAATGTTGATAGGATTAATATCTCAAAATCATAAATCTCAGTTAATACTTGAAATGTACTTAAATAACCTAAAATCAAATTTCTGTTTTTATTTACATTTTAAAACTGTATTTCTAGCTTCTATATTTCATATTCCATAGTGTCATGATAAATGCAAGTCATAGTCACATCCAAAGCAATCAATGATCCTAGGCAGTATTACAAGGTAACAGTGTAAATCTAGTACTGATATATCCACTTGCATATTTTTATTTAGTACGCAGTAAACTGTTAATCATTATAACTCTTTTAAGTATGTTTCCATATTCTTATGAACATAAAACTAAATTCTAAAATTAAGAAATCATATTAATATCCTTTTAAGTATGCTTTACAAGATAAACTTTGAGAACTACAACACTTTTCATGACAAAAAGAAAAGATATGTTAGCAGAAAACAGATCAAAATGCTAAGATACTTTCATTTTCATACAGAGTTATTTATCCCTGCCATAAATATTTTAAAGTAGATACTTAGTAACTTTGATTTACAGTCTACACAATGATAAATAAGTTTTATATTGTAACTTCCTTGTATGTGCATACAACTTATAAAAGACTTGTTGTCAAGGACAAAATTATGAAACTAGTAAGATATTTCTAAATTTTTTAAAGATTTTCCTGTATTTTTCTTTTCTCACCTTTCATTGTCTCGTCTACCTTCCCTAAATAGATTTTTGTTCCTATCACTTCCCTGACACTTTTCTTAATACCTAATCTCCATGTTGCCAAATTCAGTGACCGTTACAATAACCTCACCTCAGTAGATCATTCAGGAGTGATTGCTATAGCAGAGCTTTCTTAAAATACTTTATTTTCTTGGCTTCTGTTACACGTCTTTCTTCTGATTTTTATTCCTTATTACTAGACAAACTTAAGAAATTATTGTATTCAACCTTGTTCAACTATAGTGTGTCTCATCTTCTTCATTCAGTCTCTAAATGTGGGAATGCTCCAAGATTCTGTCCTGGAATGGCTTCCCTTCCTAACCTGCACAATCTTTTTAGAACGCACATCCTAAATATTAATCTGCATACTGATTAATTTTATATTTTTATGTCTCCAATTCTAACCTCATCTGTGTCTTCTAGGTTTAAATATAGCTATGATCTGAACTTTGTGTCTGGCAAAAATGTATGTTGAAATTTAATTTTCAGTATGGTGGTTTTAAGAGACAGAGACTATAGAATGTAATTAGATCACAAGGCCATTACCCTTATGAATGGGATTAGTGCCCTTATAAAAGTAGTTGAAGTGAGCTGACTTGTTCCTTCTGCCATGTGAAGGCACAGCATCCAAGTACTATCTGGGTGAAATGGGCCTTCACCAGACATTGAATCTTATGATGGCTTGATCTTAGCCGTCACAGCAACCCAGGACTGTGAGCAATACATTTCTATTGTTTGTAAATTACTACGGTCCAAGGCATTTTGTCATGGCAGCTAACAAACTAAGGCAAATATTCAAATGCTGTGTATCTAAGTAGGCAGATGTCTCTGTAAATCTGCTTTTCTCAGTCTTCCATTTCTCAGTAATTTGTACTTTGACTCCTTTGTAGTTGGAATAAATTCAGCAGCTGCTTAATTCTTCCAGCCTCCTCCCTTTTTCACATACTCCGTTATCAGATCCTGCAAACTCTACATTTACACCTTAACACAATTCCATATTTCTCCACATTTTGTGAATCTCTAACCCCAGTGATTCTCCTTTCTTTCCTGTAACAGTCCAATAACCTCCTAAGTGGTGTCTCTGCTTTTATTCTTCCCAAATACTTTCTGCATGAAGCAAATAAAGTAATCTGCTAAAATATATAATGGATTTGTCAACTACATGTTTGAAAATTTTTAGTAGCTTATTACTCATTTGAAATAAAACCCAATCCCTTTGTCATGGAATACAAGGGCTGGCATGACTGGGCTTTTAGCAGCATCTCTCACAACAGGCATTATCACTGACTCCTTCACACACTGTCATGTATCCACTGTGTTTTTCTTTTCCATTTGAGAAATGTGTTAAACTCATTCTTACGTTGGAGCTTTCACAGTTTTTCTTAGGAGTCTTTCCTCTGATTTGTCCACAAACTGATTCATTCATCATTAAATCTTAAGTTTCATATTCTTGTCTCAATGTGAACCTCCTTTAACATCCAATATCTAAAATACAATACCCATCCTAGATCTCAAACACTATCATATCACTACTCTTTTTTCTCTATTAGCCAAAAACATACTGACGTTTTCTTGAATAGTTATTTCTTTTTCTTATCCTCTGTAATGTCTGCTTCAGGAAAGCAAGGGCCATTTCATGTCTGTCCTGGGCTGTATCAACAGCGTGTGAACATAGTAGGATCCCAAAATTCTTTGTTGAATTCACAGACATAGTGCCTGAATTTTCAAAGAGCAGAGATATGTAATTTAAAATAAATACCATGATTTTTATTTTAAAATAAATACTTGTGTAATAATTGGCAAGATAAAAGTTCCAGTGAAAAGTCAATGTATTAGCAATAAAATTGAGAGAAAAAAATGAACTGTTTTTTGTAAGATGGAAAACTATATCTCTGTTTCTGTGGCAATATCTTTAATTGCTGTGCAACTTTAATACTAAAAATCAAAATCTTTAGAATAACTCATTCAAAATAAAATGATTTTCTTCTCAGCTACATTCCCTCTCGTTATACCTTTTTCTTATTTTTATTTGTTTATTGACCAATTGCTCAACTTAGTAAACTCTATTAAGGATATAAGCATATACTGTGGTTTACCACTGTTGATAGACAATGAAGCACAAAGGCTACATATAAAAATTGGTCAGTAAATGATTAGTGAATAAGTGAATTAAAAATATGATTGTAGGCTGGGCGCGGTGGCTCAAGCCTGTAATCCCAGCACTTTGGGAGGCCGAGGCGGGCGGATCACGAGGTCAAGAGATCGAGACCATCCTGGTCAACATGGTGAAACCCCGTCTCTACTAAAAATACAAAAAATTAGCTGGGCATGGTGGCGTGTGCCTGTAATCCCAGCTATTCAGGAGGCTGAGGCAGGAGAATTGCCTGAACCCAGGAGGCGGAGGTTGCGGTGAGCCGAGATCGTGCCATTGCACTCCAGCCTGGGTAACAAGAGCGAAACTCTGTCTCAGAAAAAAAAAAAAAAAAAAGAAGAAAAAAAAAAAAATATATGATTGTAGGCCTGAAATACTTAGTACTCCATTATCAGTTATCATTGCCGTCTTAATTTTACAAGGTTAGCACCAATCCCATACATTTTTAATTGAGTAGAAGTGATTTCTCCTTTCATTGAACATGTAAGATTTTTGTCTTTTTTTTTTTGAAACACCTATAATATTATACATATTTTTGTAAATATATAGCAAAAGAGACGTTATTTCTTTAGTGACAAGAATTCACATGTCTATCATGGGACCTTATATTGGCATTCGTTTTTTACAACAACTTGCAAAGTGAGTTCAATATGGCAGAAGTAGTTTAAACAAGGAATGAGCAGATGATTAGGTCAAATCATTCAATTTGTAAATGCTATACAGTGTTAGTTAGAGGACTTCTGGCTTCTATTTGCTGCCTGTCAAGTGGCCACACTTCTGTCAACAGTGAGTTAAAGTGCATTGATAAATCAAGATGTTAAGCCTGTTTTCAAATATCAGTCTTCTCAATATAGAACCTCTTAATGTAGTGCTATAAAAAGAGAAAATAAAGAACATATGCATTTGCTTTTCTTTTTCTTAGGAATTATCTGATGAAACAAATCACCCTTCAACTGCCAATGAGAACTGTACAGCAATAGTACCTAATCATGAACAGATGTCATTTAATTTGGTAAGATTCCCAGCCTTTGGCTGGAGAAGTAGGGTGCCTTTTGCTTAGCCAAGGCTTCTCTTCCACTTTGTCCGCATTAATTCACTTATATGGGCATTCTATTGCATAAACTGAAAATTCCAGAGGAGAGATGGAGAAGAATTCCTCAAGGTCAAAGGTACAAGGTTTCAGTTAAAAGGAGCAGAAAGTTTTAGTGTATATTGCACAGAAAGGTGACTATAGTTAATAATAATGCATTGTATATTTCAAAATTGCTTAAAAAAGATTTTAAGTGTTCTCACCAAAAAATAATAAGTACTTGAAGTTATAGATATGTTAATTAACCTGTTAGTCATTTCACAATATAAACATATATCAAAACATCACACTGTACCTCATAAATTTAAAAACAAAACAAAACAAAAAGATTAATCCAGTTGGTAAAGGAATCAGGCAGTATTTTGACCTAGTTAAACAAAAGGAATATTTTTTGTAGAATAAATTATGAAGGGTCCCATTTCTCACTAACTGAAAATGGAATTAATTGAACTGGCTTAGGTGAAATCTAAATCATGGAAGTAAATGAAAATAAGAATGAAGATAATTTAGAAACAAATCATCAATAAAACAAGTTGGTGTTTAATTTTCCTCCAATACCACTGAATACCTTCACACAAGGTATTTGGAAACTTTTTCTTTTTCTGTAAAGGGCCAGGTAGTAAATCTTTCAGGCTTGAAGACCACAGGATCTCTGTTGCAACTGTTCAACTCTCCTTGTTGCAGCAGAAAACATAGCCAAAGATAATACATAAATGAATAGCTGTGTTCCAAATACACTTTATCTACCAAAGCAGAGAGGAAATCAGATTTGGCTATGGACGGTGGCTTGCTGACCACTGCTTTAGGCAATAACTATGGTAATTATGAATTTTTTCCAATGTTTCAAATTTATTTGCAGAGATTATTATACAAATAATTGATGTTTAATAACCCGTAACCATGTATGAATTACTGACATCTCACAGAGAGAATAAAATTTTTGTCCCAATGAAGATGATAGCTATGAGGGGCAACAAGAGCTCATTAACTGAATAAATATATGTCACTACTAATAGTAGTTTGAATAATTACATTGAAAAACTAGTAATAGCATATGGGTACTTGACATACTGTGTATTATATCCCATTTGGTCATTCCATTATATTCTATCTGGAGTAAACATTTCGTATAAATTGTAGGCAGTTGAAAACTTTCGCATGCATCGATTTATGTCAATCACTATGCAAAAGCATGTACTGTGCCATTTGTGCTTCCTGGCTTTGCACATACTATTTATCTTCCTGGATGACAATTCCTTCAATTGTTTCTATGAAAGCATGACACCATGATCATATTAACATAACTGCAAATAGAAAACTCAATTAAATGACAATAACATTGATATTGATATCATATCCTAACGCTGTCCTTTTTGATATCAGCTCTCTGAACTTCAGAGAGTTTGATGGAATCTTGGAAGTTCATCCTTAGTTGCTCAATGATTTAGCTGATTTTCAACCAAAGCACTTTTTCTTATATCTAACAATCTCACTGGTTTAATTGTGCATAGCTTACTGCTGCTGCAAACTAAAATTTAAGTTCCTTGAGGAAGATCATTATTTGTCTTATTAAAACAGTGTTCTCGAAACTGGCATGTACTTGGTATTTCAAGGAAATTCTACACTTGCTAAAGGAAGCTATCATCTATTTTTCTTTCACCTATAATGGTATCCATTATAGGTCAGTTATTTATTGCAGAAGACCTAGATAATGTTTACTTTGGATTAGTTAGAAATGTCTTGAATTTCCTTAAATGTTTGTAACGATGGATTTTGAGTGTCATAAGGCTAAACGCAAAAAATATCCTTTATCTTTATGGATTAGATGTCCTTTAGGTTGATGGATAATTTTAGGCCTCAAAAATTCCCCTATTGTAGTTTACATGCAACTTCACTATCCAAGATTTGGCTGTCTCCCAAATTCACGTTAGTGTTCCAGCATGAATTTCCAGCTTCTACTGATCCATTTGGAAGAGTAAATAGAAAAGCAAATTGATTTTAACCTGAGTGCCAATTCTTATGGATTGGTAGTGGCTGTTTAGAACATTAAGATGAGAAATATTCTAAAGTTACATATGGGTTCAGCTGGGGAAGACTGCCTTCGGGGATTAGTGATGTTGTTTGAGAAAGAGGAGATTGGGCAGTAATATTTACACCATATTTTAGAATGAAGCATAGATGTATTATTCTAAAAGCACTTTTCAAAAAGCGAGTATATTACCATTGTTTAAATAACACTGGTGCTTTCCTTTTTATATGCAAATGGATATTTACTTTGTTCTTTCCTCCTCTTTTCTGTTAGAATAAAGATGTCTAGTATATTTTAGTCTTACATTAGTTATTAATATGAGTATCTCTTGCTTGATCAAATTCTTAGACTCAACAGCCATAAATAGATTAAAAACTTAATGAACTGTGTATTTCAATTCTATTCTGTGTTAAATTTTAAATAGTTATCTAATAGTTACAGGAAAAACAAATGTTAGCTGATGAAATATTAACAGCATAGTAGAAAATATGAAAACATAATTGAATAACAATGAAAATAACATTAATATCAGATCACGTCTAGACATTTTTACTACCATTACATTATTTATCATGGATGTCAATGTTTTAATGGCCATCTGTTCAATGTAAAAATTACTACATGCCATTAAGATACTAAATTACTATCAGATGCAAAAAAAATGAATTCACACATCTTGTGTCCCAAGCATGTACTTATATTAGAAAATATGAAATAAAAATTGCTCTCAGGAGATGGAAGTTACATGTTATCAGTGTGGAAGTTATCTTGAATTGTAAAATTTCAAATTCCATTTATACTGCTTTATTTCCATCTCACTGGGTATGAAATTTATGATACGGAGTTTGGAGGCTATTAAGTCTAGAAGAGAAAGATGGTGTGACATGATGAAGCGGAAGCTTGTATCTGGAAGAGTTTGAAAATATAGACATGAGATCACGGTACAGAAAAGATCACTATCAGTTCAATCCACTGGTTTGGGGTTAGAGAAAAAAGTCTGTATTACACTGACCCTACAACCTACTTATTTCAATTGTTATTTGCTTGAACTTCTTGATGAACATTAGCACCTAATTGTCATCTGTTGCAGGGTTTGTAGACTTTAACTTCAAGACTACTTTTTAAAACCTACCAAAGATAAATCCAAGTAAAAAAATCACTATAAATTCATAAAATGGGGACATTATTAAAATAAAATGTTAAGATGAATGTGACCAGTTATTTACTAAAAAAAGTTGGCAAATATTGATGAGCTGTCATAAACAATTATACACACACACACACACACACACAAACACACACACACCCGTTCACACAATTATTAAGTAGCTCTAAAATCTTTTTTTGATTAAATCAGACAATTAGGAAATTCCCATGACATTATCTTAACTCCCTTTTGCTTTGTCCAGGACAGAATCAGATTAAATTGAAGAACATTAAAAGAAGAGTCCTTGGAAATTCGTCACTCTTTTTTTCCTGTATTTATGCTTAAAAATGTTTGTCATTATATCACCCCATGCCAGTTTAGGATAATGTGTCCCTCTTCAAATTGTGTGCAAGAAACTTTGAAACGATATTTTGGCTCACATTTTAGAAGAGACTAGCACATCACCCAACAGATTGTGGGCAAAGATCATACTTAACTAATTCTCACTTTACTTCCTTAATTTCTCAGTTTACTTAAAATACTTATGTAAAGCAATACCATTCTTTTAAACAACAAATTGACTAGTGAATGAGAAAATAAAATAAACCATGACTTGCTTATAGAACAAGATCCTGTAGTAGGTAAAGTTACCTACTTTGCTTTTACAACAATATAAGACATGGTAGTTAAAAGGTTTTATGCACATAAAGGCTACTAGAATCCACCTATGTTTCATGAAAAATATACATTTTCTCCCACAAATGAACATTTTTGCCATGTGGTAAATAGATACTTACTGAGTGGTGGTGGCAAAAAGGTAGATTTTTCCCAAACCTTATAATCTAGTTGCAAGACATAAGAAAGTGATCCACAAAAAGTTATACTGACATGCACACTGTAAATTGAATAAAGGACAAGGAATATTCAGAAAGATTGGGGTGAGGTTAGTAATGCTCCCTAGAGAAAATGACTGTAAGGTGTGATAATGGAGGAAGTGGAAATTAGATAGAGAATGAAAAGGACTAATGTATTCCAAGCAAAAGGAATATAATTTATACCTAGGGGTTGTAGTAAACAGCAGGATGAGATTCCTGGAAACAAAGTAGCCTGGAGATGCTGAGACCTATACATTGAAGAATAGGGATAAGTAGTTGCATCTTTTCCTTGTTTTCCTCATGAACACCTTGTTCCAGTTTATCTATTACTGCTTAAAATTCTACTCTAATATGTATTGACTTAATGATAACAATGACTTATTGTTTTGTTTTTTTTCATAATGCTGAGTTGGCTGGGCAGTTCTTGGCTCATCTCATCTGGCTCCCTCATGCAGCTGCAGCCATGGACATTATAACCGGATTTAGGGAGTTCAGGTGATCTCATTCACCAACTTTCAGCCAGTTGCTACTGGCTGTCGGCTTGGACATCTTAGATTTTTTCTATGGGCTCTCACTTGCCAATAGGCGAGCTAGACTGGCTTTTTCAAGTTATAAGAGGTTCAAGTGCCATTTTTTCACATTCTGTTACACAAAGCATGTTAACAAACCAGTCGAATTTAAAGGAGGAAAAATGGGCTTCATGTCTTGCTTAGGAAGCAATAAAGTCTCTTTCCCTGTGAGTATGAAACAAATTACTGCAATCATCTTTGTCAACAATCTATTAACACTGCCACTAGTAGCCCAGTGTATCAGGAATGTCATTGTGATAGACCAAAAGCAGAAATGCTCATTATATGAGATGCACATGCCCCTACAAAATGGAAAAGGTTTTTTTAAAAATGGGTATGTACTAGGCTGGAGGACAATGTTTTTTAAATGACCAAAAGATGGCAATATGTGTTATGACAATTCATACAGACAGGCTATTTAGAAAGTAGAGACTCTAGAGTCAATTTCTATGAAAAACTGATTGTTTTAAACCTTCATTTGAAGTGTTTAAAAAATAACCACGTTGGTCTTTTTTTTTTTTTTGGAGTATAAAATTTCTTAGTTTAAGCAAACATAAAAACTAAAACTATTACTTAAAATTTACAGCACACCTTTCAAAGGAAAGAAAAAAGCTGAAGAATAAAAATATAATCCTTAACAATTGTTGCAATTTAAAATACAAAGGACTTTTATTTGCTTTATCTTAAAATCTGTAACAACTCTGAAAAGTAAATCTTATTATCCTATTTAAAGGTAAGAAAAGCGAAAGTAGGCACCTTGCAAAAAGTCTTGTCTCTTATTCTAAATGAGCTAAATCAGAAAAGGAAGTTTGGTCTCAGTCTGAGAATTGAGAAGATGGAGAGTCTGGACCATTTCCAAGATTGTTTTCCTTCAGTTGACACTGAATCAGCAAACAATTAGTGTAGGAGACACACACAGCCATACAGAAGGATAACAGGTAGGGGATGCAGTTTCTCACACAGGATGCCTGAAGTTCTGTAGTCAGCGTGAAACCCTAGGATGCTCTGAGTTCAGAGGACCAAGTAACTGCAGGTTCCCTGCCTTAGGTAGCCTGTTTGGCAAAGAGGCAACATCAGCTCCCAAGAATTTACCTACTGCCAAAGGCATTCTTACTATGCATGTTACACTGGTCTGGGTTCTATTACCAGGTTTCAAGTTCTGAAATCTTCACTTTTTCTAAAACATTAAATTGCTTACCAATTGAGGTATCTATAATTTCTAAATCTCTAATTATTTTTTTTTGATTGATTCTCCCTCTGTTGCCAGGCTGGAGTGCAATGGTGCAATCTCTGCTCACTGAAACCTCTGCCTCCTGGGTTCAAGTATTCTCCTGCCTCAGCTTTCCAAGTAGCTGGAATTACAGGAGCCTGCCGCCACATCCGACTAATTTTTGTATTTTTAATAGAGGTGGGATTTCACCATGTTGACCAAGCTGGTCTTGAACTCCTGACTGCAAATGATCTACTTGCCTGGGCCCCCCAAACTGCTGAAATTATGGTGAGGCACCATGCCCCAGACCTAAATAACTAAATCTGATTTTAAATAATTAATGTGAGACATATTGCATCCAAAATAATGGTGACATATCTAATTATACAGCACCTCTGTGTTATGCTAAAAAATTATATGACAAATATGCTCACTAGAAAAGATTTCTGCTAAGTCTAGCTTATAGATTTAAAGATTTTTTTCCCCCTTTAGAATCATGCTTTAAAAGTATTTAGAGGAAATATTATGTAGTAAAATATTGTGAGTGAAAGTGAGAAAACTATCTCCTCAAATGCTTCTAAGATTTTGTCTTAAATTTGGAAATATTTATATAACATCTTATGATAAGATGACCATTACTTTTCTAGGTCACTTAAACTTCAAAATATGGCAAAAAGCAAAGACTGACCTTTTTCTGCATTTGAATACAAAAATGAAAAGCTTCCTTATTTTTGATTCTTTACTTTTTGGACCATCTCCAGGGAAGCTCCGCTTCACTGCAGATTGAGTGGGTTAACCTGTTGCCCTCAGTACTATCTGTCTCTGTGGAACTCTACTCATTCATCCTCAAAGGCACCTTTGCCTTCACAGCCATACCAGCAGAGAAGTTTTCATACAGAGAGTGAATTAATCATATTTTTGTCATACTGCACACAAAATAAGTCACTTGATGCAACAGAGCAAATTGTTAGCTGTAAGTTCACTCCATTAGAGTTTTACAGTTGATTTTGGTTATATTCTTCTAGGAGACAGGCAGGATTGATGGTAGGATAAAATATTTTAATTTTCAATTTGCTAAAATGCAGCACTCAACTTCAGTAACAAAGCCTAAAGTAACTCTAGTAAGAAGGTACTATCACATGGAAACAACATTGATGATATTTTTATCAGGAGTTCTAATGTATTTTCTTGAGCCAAATTGTGAATTATTTAAAGTAATAAAGGTGCTAATATTTATATGGGTTATAATTTATTTTAAATAATTAAAACTTTATTGTAATTTTAACTTACATTCCAGCAGTTTAGAGTATTTAGTATTTTATGTCAATAATTTCATCTAGAAAATGACTCCTTTGTCTTATCTTTTTCTACAATCTCAGTTACTAACTATGCTGAAATTTATTTAAGCAAATTTACCCTCTTAAAACGTGTCCCATGAGACAGCAGAGAATAAATCTGGAAGAGAGTCCCATAAACTATACCTCGTTTTAAACAGCCTAAAGAGATATGGAAATGTGGATTTCAGCCAAGAAAAGAAAAAGAGTAATGGGAAACTAAATTAATTTTAGAAGTTATAAAGAAATAAGTATCAGTAATTGGTAGATATAATATTAGGGTAATTTAGAAATACACATTTTAAACATTTTTTAAACAGAAAGCTCCTTAGAAGCTTTCTGTATCTATGCCTAGTCTCTTACAGACACAATTATCATATGATCATTTTAGAGCAATTTTATTGCCTTTGACTTCCAAGACAGGTTTTTATGGAAAATAGTGGGTTGAGTATTTCACAGTTAAAATATTGTAGCCAGTTGTATAAAATTATAATTATCAAAAATGTTTTTTCTTTTTAATTTGGTACAACCACAAGCTATTGATCCTGCAAGGCTATGGCAAAGAATCCTTTTGTTCCTAAATCTGTTAAGAGTATGTTTTCTCAATGATGCCCACTCACACCTGAATACCTTAATACATATCAATTAAAAACAAGGACATTCTGCCCTATAGTCACAAAATGTAGCCATTAAGTCAGGTCATTAACATTTATATAGTTCTACCATCTAGTCCAAAGACTCTATTTACATTTTGCAAATTTTCTTAATAATGTTCTTTATGGTAAAAGGGACAAATACATTATCACCTCTTACATTTGGTTGTCATGAACTTTTTTTTTTATTCTGTAGCAGTTGTTTTGACTTTCATGGAGTTGATATTTTAAATATTTTTGGATATAACATTTTACAGAATGCATCTCAAATTGCATTTATAGAATATATTGATTATGTTAAATTTAGCTTATTTGTTTTTCACAGGAATATTACAGAAATAAGGGTGTGTTCTCATTCCTTTGTATCAGATGGTACAAATTTTAATTTGTTTTATTACTTTTGACATTCAGTTGGGTAACTTGAGGGAAGAGATAGAGTTTGGTAGACAAATTGAACCCCCAACAAGCAATTGCCCCCTACAGTAACAACAAATTGAACAACTTTTGACACCAGAAACCACATTAATAATAACCAAAAAAATCAGCTGTGCTATCTCAGTGCCTGTTTTTTCCATAATATCAAGAAAACTTGCACTGAAGAGGTTGGGAAAAACAATCATGTAAATGTGTCAATTTGTATTTGCTGCTACGATAACTGACTAGCCACATGCAAAAGATTGAAACTGAACCATCCTGTGCACCATATACAAAAAACTCAAGTTGGATGGAAGACTTAAATTTAAATCCAAGACTATAAAAACTCTGAAAGACAATCTAGGCAATAGTATTCTGGACATAGGAATGGGCAATGATTTCATGACAAAGATGCCCAAAGCAATCTTAACAAAACAAAAATTGATAAATGGGGTTCAAGTACTAAAGAGCTTCTGTGCAACCACAGAAACAATCAGCAGAGTAAACAGACAACCTACATAATGGGAGAAAATATTTGCAAACTATGCATCTGACAAAGGTCTAATATCCAGCATATATAAGAAACTTACATATTTATAAGAAAAAAAGCCTTATTAAAAAATTGGTAGAGAACATGGATATCACCACTGATTCAACAGAAATACAAACTACCATCAGAGATTACTACAAACAACTCTATGCACATAAACCAGTAAATCTAGAAGAAATGAATAAATTCCTGGACACTTATACTCTCCCAAGACTAAACCAGGAAGAAGTTGAATCCCTGAATAGACCAATAACAAAGTCTGAAGTTGAGGCAGCAATTACCACCAAAAGAAGTCCAGGTCCGGATGGATTCACAGCCAAATTCTACCAGATGTACAAAGAGGAGCTGGTTCCATTCCTTCTGAAACAATTCTAAACAATGCAAAAAGAGGGAATCCTCCCGAACTCATTTTATGAGACCAGCATCATCCCAATACCAAAACCTGGCAGAGACACAACTAAAAAAGAAAACTTCAGGTCAAAATCCAGGAGGAACATGGATGCAACAATCTTCAATAAAATAGTGGCAAACTGAATGCAACAGCATATCAAAGAGCTTATCCATCACAATCAAGTAGGCTTCATCCTAGGGATGCAAAGCTGGTTCAACATAAGCAAATCTATAAACGTAATTCATCACGTAAACAGAACCAAAGACAAAAACCACACAATTATCTCAACAGATGCAGTGAAGGCCTTCGACAAATACAACAGCGCTTTATGCTAAAAACTCAATAAACTAGGTATCAATGGAATGTATCTCAAAATAATAAAAGATATTTATGACAAACCCACAGGCAATATCATACTGAATGGGCAAAAACTGGAAGCATTCCCTTTGAAAACTGTCACTAGCCAAGGTTGCCCTCTCTCACCACTCCTATTCAATATAGTATTGGAAGTCCTAACCAGAGCAATCAGGAAAGAGGAAGAATCAATATTATCAAAGTGGCCATAATGTCCAAAGTAATTTATAGTTTCAATGCTGTCCCTATCAAGCTGCCGTTGACCTTTTTCACAGAACTGGAAAAAAACCACCTTAAACTTCATATGGAACAAAAAGCGAGTCCACATAAGCAATCATAAGCAAAAAGAACAATCACAAGCAAAAAGAACAAAGGTGGAGGCGTCATGCTACCTGACTTCAAGCTATATTACAAGGCTACAGTAATCAAAGCAGCATGATACTGGTACCAAAACAGAGATCTAGACCAATGATACAGAACAGAGGCTTCTGAACTCAGACCACACATCTACAACCATCTGATCTTTGACAAACATGACATAAACAATCAATGGGGAAAGGATTCCCTGTTTAATAAATGGTGTTGGGAAAAATGGCTAGCCATGTGCCGGTAGCTGAAATCAGATCCCTTCCTTACACCTTACACAAAAATTAACTCCAGATGGATTAAAGATTGAAACACAAGACCTAACACTATAAAAATCCTAGAGGAAAACATAGGCAATACCATTTAAGATATAGGCACAAGTAAGGACTTCATGACTAAAACTCCAAAAGCAATGGCAACAAAAGCCAAAATACACAAATGAGATATAATTAAACTTTAGAGCTATGCACAGCAAGCGAAACAATCATTAAAGTGAACCAGCAACCAATCAAATGGGAAAAAAAATTTATGCAAGCTACCCATCTGACAAAGGGCTGAAATCCAGAATATACAAAGAACAAAAACAGATTAACAAGAAAAAAAAAAAAACCCATTCAAAAGTGGACAAAGGATAGGAACAGACACTTTACAAAAGAAGACATACAGGAGGCCAACAAACATATGAAAAAATGCTCATCGTCACTGGTCATTAGAGAAATGCAAATCAAAACTACACTGAGATACCATCTCACACCAGTTAGAACGGTGATCATTAAAAATCTGGAGACAACAGATGCTGGAGAGGATGTGGAGAAATAGGAACACTTTTACACTGTTGGTGGGAGTGTAAATTAGTTCAACCACTGTGGAAGACAGTGTGGCGATTCCTCAAGGACCTAGAAATAGAAATTCCATTTGATCCAGCAATCCCATTACTGTGTATCTATCCAAGGGAATATAAATCGTTCCACTATAAGGACACATGCACACGAATGTTCACTGCAACACAGTTTACAATAGCAAAGACCTGGAACCAGCCCAAATGCCCATCGATGATAGACTGGACAGGGAAAATGTGGCACATATACACCATGGAATATTATGCAGCCATCAAAAATGATGAGTTCGTGTCCTCTGTAGGGACATGGATGAACCTGGAAACCATCATTCTCAGCAAACTGACACAAGAACAGACAATCAAACACTACATGTTCTCACTCACAGGCGGGTGTTGAACAATGAGAACACGTGGACACAGAGAGGGGAGCATCATACACTGGGGTCTGTTGGGCAGAAATAGGGAAGGAACAGCGTGTGGTGGGGAGCTGGGGAGAGATAGCATGGGGAGAAATGCCAGACATAAGTGATGGAGAGGAAGGCAGCAAACCACACTGCCATGTGTGTACCTATGCAACAGTCTTGCATGTTCTTCACATGCACCCCAAAACCTAAAATGCAATTTAAAAAAAAGCGAATGGGTTAATGGATCCAAAAATACAGTTAGGTGGAAGGAGCAAAATCTAGTGTTTGGTACCATAATAAAGTGACTTTAGTTAATAATATTTGATTGTATATTTCAAAATAACTAAAAAGTAGAAATGGGATGTTTCTAATTCCAAGAAATGGTAAATTCTTGAGGTGACAGATATCCCAATTATCCTGATTTTCATCATTACATATTATTGTACACTTGTGTCAAAATATCACCTGCACCTTGCAAATAAGTCCAACTATTTTGTATCTATAGTAACTAAAAATTGAAACATTTAAATATAAAGTTCATAACTTGATTAAAGTGTTCTCTGCCAGGTTTATTCACTATATTATGCACTATGGTTTTGCCCTTGTAAGGATTTTGCAAGGAAATAATTGCATGGGGAGAAGGGGAGAGCTTGGTCACCATCTACAATGTTATAGTGAGATAAGAGGAATGAATTTTGGTACTCTGTTTTGCAGTACAGTGACACTAGCTAACAATAATGCATTGGAAATTTCAAATATCCAGAAGAAAGATCTTGACTTTGCTCGCACAGAAAGAAATTATAAATGTATAAGGTGATGGATATCTTAACTACCATTATCTGATCATTACTTAATTTACACATGTATGGAAACATCACATTGTACCCCATAATAATTTAAAATTATTATGTGTAAATACGAAAAGACTGAGTTAAAGAAGATATTTATTCCTCTTTCTTTCATACATGTCTCTATCTATTCAAAACCATAATTTGACACTACTATCTCAAATCTGAATGCAACATTACAGAAATTATTCTAGATTTTTCTCCTCCTTTATGTATCTTTTTTGACAGAGATAAAATTGGTTCTCATCACCTTTAATATATTTATTTTATTTGACAATGTCCTCTGGCATGTAACAAATATCCAGTCATCACTGCAGTTTCTCCTATATAGGTGTTTTCACCCTGCTTGGCCTCTAACACTTCATGTCTGGTAGCACCCTCATGGCTCTGACACTTGATGAGGGCCACCTCCTGTTTTAGCTCACCGCAGGGTAGGCATTCTCCTCACACCCGCAATGTGCTAAACTCTCTAACACCAAGCACAGGGAGATTCCCACCTTATCGAACCTGATCTAATGACTCTTAAACTAAACTATTCAGTAAGGAAGAAGTGAAGGCAGACGGAAAGGCAAGAAAACAGACAGCCAGGCAAGAAGGCCAGCAGATAGCAGAATCGTTCTTTAAAATCAAACAATTAGGAAACTAATTTTTCTCACATGGAAGTTTCGTTAAACTATCTGGTAATAAGTTACCTTGAATGGCTGTTTTTCATGGTAGATACTTTTCATATATGCCAGCAATGAAGGGGGAAAAAAATAGTGCTGCCAGTGTGCATTGCTTATTTGTTCAAACTTTTTTAGAAAAAAAGGCATGTTTCTTTATATGTCAATTTTCCCCTAACTAACCCACTCCAGAAAAGCCTGTCAACAGCAACAATAATAACAAGACTATAAACATATTGGCCCTGACTCATACTCTATGGTCCTGGTGCAGGGATTACTAATACAAAATAATCAATAATGTATTAACTCATGACACATTACATGATGCTTTGGAGTTAGTTCATGATGACAGAGATTTCCATATACTTCGAATTAGTTTTGTGTGTTTTGCTTTTGTTGCTGTGTTGACGAAATGACTTTTCTAAATATCTGTCAAGCCACATCTTGTAGCAACAACTGTGTGCTCTGTGCATGAACAAAAATCCAGTTCTATATGGGAGCAACCTGTTTGGCCTAATTTTTAAGTGTTTCAGCCAAGGTAAATGAAGATTTATATTCCCTTGTGATCTACTCACCCCATCAAATCTATAAGGTCATGGTCAGAGAGTCAATTCTGAATTACAATCAGCAGTTCAAGAAGCAGTTGTCTTTAAAAAATCTGCAAGATGTTAGCTACAATAGATATTCTCTTATTGTCAGATTGCTTGATTTTGGTTTAACTATTTTCTGGAGAGATTACAAATTATGTCTTCATAACAGACTCAGAAAGAGTAACTGCAACACTGTGTTTCTAATTTTCTATCACTTGATTTTATGATGTAAACATGACAGAATTTTGCAGCATAGTAAGAGAAAATAATTTTACTAAATGTTTGATTCTACTGAGATTTCTATTTAAAATAATTAGCTATGCAGATTGTACAGGAAAAATTTAAAAGTCCATGTTGCCTGGCTTTCAGATGAGCTTTTAAATGTATTTTTGAATCTGAAACTTATAAGATATTACTATTCAATTATTTTGAATTTATACATTTGGGTGAGGACAGTTTCTAACAAAAATATGGCTCATAACACCAGTTCCATTTCATTACCTTCAGTACATTTAAAAAACAGGCTACAGGACTCTATTCCACATTAGGTAATTTTTTTTCTTAAAATCAGACTTTATCATGTGAAAATCACATACTGGACACTTACACAAATTTGATTTATTATCTGATTATAGATATTTCTGATTACAACCATTATTTGGATATAGGATAGTTGGTTTATAATCATTAATGAGTCACAGTTAATATGATCATTTCAGTTGACTGTTGCAACTTTACAAGGGAAGAAGCACTGGATGTAATGAGAATAGCATAATCTTAGAAGTAAAATAGTTCTGGGTTCCACATCCCATCTCTGATACCTACTAACTCTGTCCTTGGGCAAGATAATCACCATCACTTTCCTCATCTGCAAAGGGAATAATATTAATATCTACTTAATAGGATTGAACTTTCATAAAACGATACATGTAAATAACATGGCAGAATTCCTGGGAATATAATATAGTTCAACATGGTATCTTATGACTCTTAATAACTGGGCCAGTTAGGAAATTATGCAGATAAAATTTGCTGTGTATTTGTGTATAGAAACAATCAATTTACAATCAACTTTCACTTTCTTCCTCTACTATAGAATCTGTAAGCAGCCTGAAGATGTGCCTTCCCTGTTTCTTTACAGCTAGAACTGATCATAAAGTCTTCTGTGGCCAATGGAATAAAATAAAAATATAAGACTTCTAGCAAAACATTTTTAAAAGGGACAGACTGGAAGGACCAAGAATTTGGGCTTTTGTTCCTTCTCTTTTTTTCTAATACATGAAATGGGAATGTGATGTTTGAAACTGCTCAGGTTACCTTTCAACTGTAGTGATAAATGTCACTTTCAAAAGAGGTCAAGAACGGGAAAATAAAGAAACTGAAATTGTTGATGAAGTTTTTTGAACAGCAATGTGAAAAGCAATCCATCTGCTCCAATATGACTTAACTAAACCTAGAAACTCTTGCCCAGATAACATTAAATCTTACATTATTGTTAGTTTCAGGAACATCCCCTAATCTGTTTATCTGAACAATAGATTACTCAAGTAGTCCTCACTTGTCTCTTTTCAGGACAATAGATTATTCAAACCCACTAATCAACTGGATATCTACTCTTCAAGAGTCCCTTCCAAAGCCTCCCTGTACTCACTAACCCTTAACTATTGTTCCTTAGTCCTTACCGGGTCTCAGGCAGGCTCCAAGTTGAGAGAATCATCTTAAATCAGATTTCAAATATCTCAAAACTGTCAGTCTGTGGCCTCTTCACTCTAAGTAGCTATTAAGAAGCACTCAAAATACTGGTCTTCCTTACTATACTAAATAGTAAACTCGCCTTTGCATTATGAAGAAGATATTTTAGTAGACTTTTCAGGGACTTAGTCAACAGATACATACCATGAGATTCTTGCTACCAGTAAAGTTCATCTCTACTAAACTTTAGTTTTGTTATTTCTTCTGAAGCATGTCTGTAACAAATGGTGTAGTTACTATTATAATTTCTGTAAAGATACTAGCATAGTATTTAGCATATAATCAATGAATGCTAGTTTTCCTTAATTTGTGACCACCATTAAAAGTTAATTCATATAATATTTTTAAACAGATTTTGAGAGGCCACTTTTAAAAAGTATATTCTGTCCTGTCATTCAGAACTTTATTCAAACAAACACTCATTCTGTTATCTGCTATGTGACTCTGGGCCGATCAATGAATTACTAATTGGGCCTCAGGTTCTCCATGAAATTGTCATAGCTACTTTATTAGATTTTTGTGAGGAAAATAAACAAACATGTCATTATTAAATAAATGTAAATTATCTAGGAGAAGTCTTAGTTCTATTGACAAAAAGAACCAAACTCTGTAAAATATTTTAAGATATCTATTCTGAACCAAATATGAGTGACCATGGTCCATGACACAGCCCCAGGAGGTCCTGAGAACGTGTGCCCCAGGCGATCAAGGCACAGTTTGGTTTTATATATTTTAGGGAGGCATGAGACATAGAGCAAATACATTTAAGAAATGCATTGGTTTGATTCAGAAAGGAGGGACAACTCAAAGCAGGGGCTTCCAGGCTTTAGGCAAATTTAAACGTTTTCTGGTTGATAATTGGTTGAGTTTATCCAAAGATTTGGGATGCATAGAAAGGAATGTTGAAGTTAGGATAAAGAATTGTGGACACCAGGTTTCATTGTGCGGAGGAAACTCTCAGATAGGAGACTTCAAAAGAGTGCAGGTTGTAACAGGTTTTTTGAGGAATCTGATGACTTTGTTTCCTGGGGATGGTCACCTTTCCTAGTACCTTGCCGGGGTTCTCTCTAGCAAGGCTAAAGACAATGGACATAGCATCAAATATGTTTTTTAAGGTACTTTCCCTCTCTTCATCTCTTTCAGAAATGCCAATAAATCATAGGTTTGGTCTGTTTACATAATCCAATATTTCTCAGAGATTTGTCTATTTTTTAAATTGTTTTCTCCTTATTTTTGTCTGCTGGGGTTTATTCGAAGGAGTATTCCTAGACTTCTGTGATCTTTCCTCAGCGTTTTCCATTCTCTTAAATGCTTCCAATCGCATTCTGAAATTCCTGTAGTGAGTATTTTATTTCCAGAAGTTCAGTTTCCTTTTTTCTTAAAATGGCTATAAGTTTGCTTTTTTCCCCTTAAAATGGCTATGTCATCTTTCAACTATTAAGTACACTTACTCTGTTTCTTAAATTGGATTTTAACTTTCTCCTGTATGTCAATGAATTTCCTTGCCATCCAGATCCTGAATTCTATGTCTGTCTTTTCAGCCATTTCCATCTGATTAAGAACCATGGTGGGGAGCCTGTGCTCTTGTTTGGAAATAAGAAGCCACTCTGGCTTTTAGAATTGTCAGAGTTCTTGTACTAATTCTTTTTCATCTGCGTGGGCTGACGTTTCTTTAATCTTTGAAGTTGCTCTCTTCCGGATGAAGTTTTCTTTGCTTTTATATTCTTTGATGTCCTTGAGAGCTTGACCGTGGTATGACTTAGGTACAGTCAACTGCTTTATTTCTGGATGTTTTCAGTGGGTCAAGGCTCAGTTAAGCACTCCTGGGCTATGTGCTATAATGCTGTAGGGCTGGGAGCAGGCACGTGAGTTTGTTCTCTGCCCTCTTTAGGTTAAGCTGTTCTGGAGGAGCTGAGGTGTTCCCAGTCTATTAGCAACAACAATACCATGGGGGCTGCTGGCAAAAGCACTCTGGAGGGGTGGTAGGGGATTCCAACATGCATGAACATTGGTGGGGTGCAGGGGGAGGCTGCGTGCGAAGGCATGCCAGTCAGGGGAGGCTGTGGGTATGTACCAGGCAGCGGGGGAGGCTGCAGGCAGGTGCACACTGGCTGTGGTTCATCTGTAAAAGCACTCTGATGATCAGGGGACATCTGCTGGTCAAGGAGCTATGGCGAGCTGAGGCTGTGCTGCAAGCAAGTGTGGCCAGACAGGAACCCTGGGAGAGGCTGGCAGATGGAGGGGCACTTAGGTGACATTGGCCCCTTCCTGGAGACAAGACAGCCTTGCTCTGTCCAGATCCTGAAGCCAAGAGACGCTAGAGTTACCTACAGGAGTATGGTGATCGTTAGGGGATGGGTACCTATGGTTGGGCTCTACTGCGGCCATTCCCATGTCAGACTTTCCTGACATGGGAATCTTTTGAGGCTGAAGTCATGTCTCTGCCAACTCTCCAGGCAGTTCTGCCTACCAGCTCAGATGCCTGTGAGGGTCCTGGGGTCTCCTACAGCTAGGATCCAGGAGGTCCATGGATAGAATGAGCCACTCCATGCCTATCTTGCTCACTATTCCCCTAGGAATTAGAGCTTGAATGTTTGTAAATGAATTCATCATTTAGAAAATTGGTATACATTTAAAATAGATTTCAAAAATATTTTTTTCAGTATCATAAAAGACAGAAATGAGTTCAGGTGCTCAGCAACCCTGTGCAGGTTCCCAGCTTCCTAACTTTTCAGACTGGGATCTGTGTTCTTCCTCTGTCCGTTTTCAGTGCCGTCTTTCCAGAGATCTGTTCCCAGTGTCTCAGTCTTTTTGATGGTTTGGTGTCTCTTGGTGGAAGAGGCTCTTCTGGCTGCACCTAATTGGCTATCTTTGCTCTCATCACATGTAACTTTCGAATCTGTCAAAACAACTACTTATAGCTTACTGTTGACTGGAAGACTTACTGATAACGTACACAGTAGGTTAGCACTTATTTTGTGTGTTATTTATATTATATAATGTGTTATTATAATAAAGTAAGATAAAAGAAAAGGAAAGACAATGTTATTAAGAAAATTATAAGGTAGAGAAAATATATTTATTATTCATTAAGTGGAGCTGGTGAATCCTGAAGGTCTTTATCATAGTTTTCACAATTAGACTGAGAAAAATGATGAGGAGTGGATGGTCTTGCTGTGTCCAGGGTGGCAAGAAAGGCAGGCACACTTGGTGTAAATTTTATAGAAAAATTCATTTATAAGCCGACTTGTGAAGTTCAAATCCATGTTGTTCAATAGTCAACTGTAGTCTTTTTGAATAAAATCTCTATACTTTAGTCTGTTTCTCAGGTTTCACAATTTATACAACTGATACCAACCCAATAGCTGTTTGAATTAATCAGTTAGATTACCATTATTTTTAAAAAGTCTATAATCTTTTACACTTTTTATTATCTTCAAGGTATGTTTGCAACGAGATAAAATTTAACTATTATTAAAACTAAAATCTGTAGCAATGGTGGTACTTCTTTAATTTTATCTTGTTTTCCCATGGATGATTTGTTTTCCATCAGTACTTTTCTCTGCTTATGGTGAAAAAATATTTTTGAAATCTGTTTTAAATTTATATCAATTTACTAATTGGTCATTTATAAGCATTCAAGCTCGAATTTAAATGAAG
The DNA here is from genome assembly GCF_048565385.1 of Saimiri boliviensis. Classification (NCBI taxonomy): domain Eukaryota; kingdom Metazoa; phylum Chordata; class Mammalia; order Primates; family Cebidae; genus Saimiri; species Saimiri boliviensis. Next base: position 5,934,234 of record NC_133467.1, read on the forward strand.
TGTTAATCTTTTTTTGTTCATTATCCCTCTTCATCCCCCGGTTCTCTCTGCAGAACTGACTCTTTGGCTCCACACTGGTACAGCAGCAATAAAGGCAATGGCTTCCTTCTAGTGTACCATGGCTTGCTCTGTTGGCATGGTTGATAGCAGTCTGTAAATGGTGTAGTTGATACTTTCATCCTTCTTTTTATAATACTCAAGTTCCTAGAGATTTTCCTGAATTATTTGGCCTAACTAACAGCTTTCAGTTACAAACATTGCTTCGTGAGTGAGTGTTTTGCTCTCTGTTCAGCTTCCTATTCCATTTCTCCACAACCAGCCCCTCCTTTGAAATCTGGTTCTTACATTGGACCTCCAGAAAAGGTCATTAGCTTTCAACTCAGCACTCATGTCACCTAGAGATTTAAGTAGAACAGAAAGCTAAAGCCAAGAGATTTTTACAGGATCATTTATCTCTCTGAACAACTTACTGTGAACTGTGTCTCAAAATTTTGGGATATTTGGGCAGGGAGACACAAGATGTCATCTCTATCTAGAATTCTCATCAGAGACCTGAACAAAACGCTCTTTCTCTGGCCTCAATATTATTGCTATGTACAGATGCTCCTCAACTTATGATTGGAGTACATCCCTATAAACACATCTTAATTTGAAAACACTGTAAGTTGAAAATGCATTTAATACACTGCAGAATATCATAGCTTAGCCTAGCCTGTCTTCAGTGTGCTCACAGTGGGGAAAACTATCTGACAACACGGTGCACTGTGGGGTGTGGATTGCTCGCCCTTGCCATCACGTGGCTGACTGGGAGTCACACCTTGCTGCCGCTGTTCAGCCTCATCAGCGAGTATTGTACTGCTTTCTACTGGATGAGCATCACTTTCCAACCACCAAAAAATCCTGGATTATAATATTATTTCTATTATAATAATTCCATGTTTGATGTAAGAGGCTGAATATTACCTGTGTTCTGTATTCCCACGTTTGATTCCATACCCCTTCTCACTTCCACATCTCACCCAACTAGACTAGCCCATGGAAGTCCTGGGTCAGCAAGGAAAGCATCAGGTATTTAGAGAGATAGACGTGGAAAAATCGTAATTAAAAATGAATGTTCCCATTGCACGTCAAGAAGCAGTGTAAGTTAGCTTTCAATTCTATCTGTTTCTCACTCTCTTTCTTACTCTTTGTCTCTCTGTCTCTCTTTCTCTGTCTCTCTCTCTCTCTTTATCCATCTACTTATTATCTGGAGTAGTAATAGAAAACTCAATTCTAAACAAAAGTGGACTAAAAAACAAAATAATTCAAAAAAGACTAAGTGTGTATTGTGAATTTGTAGTTTTTCACATAGTGGTTTACTTCTGAATACAAAGGGTCTAATTTCACTTTTACCAAGTTAGAAATTTAAAAATAACTTGTAGGAAGTACTTTGCTTTTAAAAGTTTAGTTTCTACTTATATAGAAGAGTCATAAAACATTTTAAAGTTTTATGTTACAAAGGTTTTGAAAGAAAAATGTCCTTGGCCCATAATTATGTTTCATTTCATAACCTGTGAGGTCCTATATCTCAGTGTAGTTAAAGACCTGAAAGGGTAATTTGCATGTTTTGATGGGAAAATCTTAGAATGGAATTTTAATATCCTTCTGCACTTGATTAAAATAAAGGTGAAGACTTGAATCAGTGCATTAAATGTCTATAACTCTCGCCTCTTCTCAGTGTACAGGGTTTTATAGCTTTACTAAAATAATTCCCATGTCATAAAGGAGCAGAACTTAAAAAGTCCTTCCTACCTGTTTGTGGACACACTTGCCCATTCTCCCAGCAGTGTTCTGCAGGAGCTCATCTGCTATTTTCATTTGGCTCTGACATTTTCACTCAATTTTTTCATGTCCAAAGCCAAATAGCTAAATTTCGTTCACTTTTTTTCTAATTATTCAATTTAATATGTAATATGTTTAAATATTTAAATAATTTTTTTAACATTTAGTCGATCACTATTGATAATCTACTGTGATCCAGGCAATGTCCTAGGCTTTTAGAATATGTTAATAAACAGAACAGACAAAAGAAATAACCCTATCCTCACTGAATATTCAGCCTATTTTACATTTCAAGCCCTACATTTCTTTCCCTCTTCGGATAGTTAACTTTTCAAAAAAATGCAATAAATCATTTCATATCGATAATTTTACTTCACAGGAATTAAGAATAGTTGCAAATAATCTCATAGAGAGTGTTCAGGGATAGCAAGTTTTGTTTACTCTTGCACAAGTGTTAGCCATGTCTGGAATTTGCTTTAGAATTTCTAGGTCTAGAGGATTTCCATTGGTCATATTCGGACAATGTAACAGGCAAAAGAAGAATGAATTTTCTTCATTAAAGGGAAATACTAGGAGATCCAAAGACTGAGAACAACCAACCAACACACACACACACACACACACACAATCTCTCTCTCTCTCTCTCTCTCTCTCTCTCTCTCTCTCTCTCTCTCTCCTACACACAATGTAAAGACTTACAGTAAAGGCAGGGCAGCTTGAGAAAATATTGGCTTTGGCTGCTATAAAAATCCAGCTCGGATCCTATATTTATATGAGAAAATTTTAAAACATAGGTTTTTTAGCTATCTTCTCATCACAATCCCACTGCTTATTATTTTATGATTTTACCTACCCTGTATTCATTTCACACGTTTCAACTGGCAGTTTCACAACAAATACTTCTTTTTGTCTTTCTTTTACTTCTCCTCTTCATCTTCTACTCCTTCTCCTCTTTTTTCCCGAATTTCCCCAAATGAAATATTTCAGACTAAGTAAACAAAGTTTCTAGATAGGCAGTTTTGAAGCAGACTTGGTGATATGCAATTTCCCTGCCTAGAAATATGCTAGACATATTATACATTAGTGATATAGATGCTAATTAAATACGCATATTTTGTGCATGAATGTGCTCAGTAACTAAAAACGTGATGAAACATGATAAGGATCACAGATTCACAAACACGAGTGTTGGTTTAAGTTTTCCGTCAGCCTATTGTGGAGAGTTATATGGTGGATTACATTATATAAGTAAGGAAAAAGCACAGTGCCTGGCTCACAGTAAATAAAAAATATTTATCAGAATCATCACTATCATTATCAATAAAACTACTACAACTGTTATCATTTTAAAAGGAACATTGAGACTTTATACTGGGTGAAAGGGCACCATTTTTTAGCACAATATTATAAATGTGTCTAGGAATCATACACAAATAGTCAAATGACAAAGTTTTAAATTCACACATACAAGGAAGTGCAGGTGTGAAGTAGTATGGAATATATTTTCTTTTGTTGATAAATAATTCAGGATACCTAGATTTAAATAACATATCACAAGCAGCCCTTGGGCAGTCTTTTAAACTTATTTTCCTAATAAAATATATATGGGAACATAAAACAAGATGAAAATGCACAACCCTAACATCTTAAAATACCATTCAAAATATTGGCAGATTTTACAGAAACTTTTACTAACTTATTATGGTTTGAAGATGAATTTAGATAGAAAAACAAAGCTTTCACTAAAAACCAAAGGCTTTTATTAACCAGAGAACTCAACGGACTCAACTGGTCTTTGATAATGTTGCTCGGTTAAATTTTACTTTCTCAGGGCGTTTTCACCTCCCAAATTCCAGAGGCTTTAGTTAAAATGCTATTTCCTTCATACTGTTTCCCTGATAATGCATTCCATATTGATCCCGTGGACTATCTCTGTTTCAACCCTCTTCATTTCTCTACCACAAAGTATATGCTGCTTTAGGAGCAAGATGATGATCTATTTCTGGTTCCCATCCCATCCTCAGAGTCAGGGGCAGTGCCTGGCACAAAAGAGAACAGCAATTGGCATTTTCTTGAATAATTAAGTCTTTTCCCCCATCAAACAGTCCTGAGTGAATAACAGAACAAACTAGAGAGGAGAACAGAGCAACGCACTACAACTTAAAAAGCAGTCTCCAAAAGTCTAATTTTGTATGTGGCAACTAAAAAATAAAAAAGAAAAATAGAAGTCTAATTACAACCCAGAGAGAGAATAGTAGTGTTTTAAATAATCTAATTCGAATATAAAATATTCAGGAAAAAACATCAGAAATGAGGAGAAATCTGCATATTGGTAGGAAGATGTCTGTGAGCTGGAATGTCTGCTTTGCAGTAGTGATGAGGTGGGAGACAGTACAGGTGCCTGTGGTACCTCACAGATCTGAGGGCGGGCACTGAGTGTGGCAAAGTGAGTAGACACATTTGAAAACGGAGCAATTTGTCTCTTCAAACACCCGGTCTGGATCAATTTATAAGAAGTAAAATCCTAGTGCATCATTGCCATATATCAAATCAGTACGTGGAATAAATACTTGCACAGCACAGAGTAAATAGAGAAAGAGGAGAAAAATAAGATAGCAACCTCAAAGAACAAATAGCAGATATCTACACTGAGGTGTTCTTAGGGAAGAAATTAGAACAATAAATAAGTGAAGAATATAATAAAACTTGACCAAATTGTTATAAAGAAGATCACAAATAGGAAGATTCACCACAATCAAATATGTTAATTATCTCAAAAATAATCTGTAGATACAATGTAACACTAATCTTAATCTTGACAGTCTTTCTGAAAAGCAGGACAAACTGGTCTTGTATGAAAGACTAAATTTATGAGAATATCCAATAATCTTTTTAAGAGGAAAAACAAGCTGGTTGAAACTACAGTCCAAATTACATCTGTAATAACTAAGATAGTATGGAATTGGCAAACAAATGAGCAGACTGATAAACGGAACAGAGCAGACAGCACAGAAACAGACTTACACATATATGAAAACCTAATTATAACAGACTTGGTACTGCAAAACAGCAAAGGAATAATTGAGTCTTCTGCAAAGCCTAGGGGACACCTGGGTGTCAATTTGTAAAAACAAACAAAGAGACAAGTTTAAAATTAAGTTCACATGTCACACTATATAATAATATCAACTTTAAGTATGGACCAAATTTGAAAAGCATACTTTAAACTTTCAGAAGAATGCATTAGAAAGCACAATTTCTGAGAGAGATCCAAGATGGCTGATCACTAGCAGCTCGGGATTGTAGCTCCCAGTGAAAGCGCAAAGAACCAGAGGACGCCACACCTTCCCATGAATTCTTGTTGCTCACGCACCGGGAGATTCCTAGCGGAGGAGCCCCACGGGTCGCCAGCACGACTCTTGTGGCCGGCGAGGCGGTTTTGCCGGAGCCTCGGAGCGTCAGTTCTTGGTGCAGAGTCACAAAAGCACCATCAACCTTAACGCCGCTGATTTAGTCAGCGCAGTGGGTTGCTCAGATTTCGGCGCTGAGAATCAATAAGCTGGACGTCCACTCAGAAACCCAATTACAAAGATGGTAACTATAAAGACCACAGATGGATAAATTTATAACGAAGGGAAGAAAACAGCCAAAAAAGGCTGAGAATACCCAAGATCAGAACGCCTCTCCCTCAGCAGGGGATCACAGCTCCTCATCAGCAACATAACAAGGCTTGATGGAGAACGAGTGTGTTCCAATTACAGAAGCAGGCTTCAAAATGTGGATAATGAGAAACTTCTGTGAATTAAAAGAACTTGTTCTAACCCAATCTAAAGAAACTAAGAACTTTGAAAAAGGTTTGATGAAATGTTAACAAGAATACACAATTTAGAGAGGAAAATAAGTGAACTGATGGAGCTAAAAAACACAACACGAGAACTACGTGAAGTATGCACAAGTCTTAACAGCCGAAATGATCAAGCAGAAGAAAGGATCTCAGAGGTCGAAGACCAACTCAATGAAATAAAACTAGAAGACAAGATTAGAGAAAAATGGATAAAAAGGAACAAGCAAAGTCTCCAAGAAATATGGGACTATGTGAAAAGACCTAATCTACCCTTGATAGGTGTACCTGAATGTGACGAAGAGAATGAATCCAAGCTGGAAAATACGCTTCAGGATATTATTCAGGAAAATTTTCCCAACCTACTAAGGCAGGATAATATACAACTCCGGGTAATACAGAGAACACCACAAAGATATTCCTCAAGAAGAGCAACTCCAAGGCACATAATCGTCAGATTCACCAGGTTTGAAATGAAGGAGAAAATACTAAGGGCAGCCAGAGAGAAAGGTCAGGTTACCCACAAAGGGAAGCCTATCAGACTTACAGCAGATCTCTCAGCAGAAACCCTACAAGCCAGAAGAGAGTGGGGACCAATATTCAATATCCTTAAAGAAAAGAACTTTCAACCCAGAATTTCACATCCAGCCAAACTAAGCTTCACAAGTGAAGGAAAAATTAAGTTTTTTGTGAATAAGCAAGCACTCAAGAGATTTCATCACCACCAGGCCTGCTTTACAAGAGCTTCTGAAAGAACCACTACACATAGAAAGGAACAAACAGTATCAGCCTTTCTAAAAAATACCAAAAAGAGCATCAATATAATGAAGAATTTACATCAACTAATGGGCAAAATAGCCAGCTAATATTAAGTGGCAGTATTAAACTCACATATATTATTATTAATTCTAAATTTAAATTGACTAAATCCCCCAATCCAAAGACAGACAGGCAATTTGAATAAAAAAACTAAAACCCATTGGTATGCTGCATCCAGACCCATCTCACATTCAAGGATATACAAAGACTCAAAACAAGGGATGGAGAAGGATTTACCAACCAACCAGAGAGCTAAAATAAATAAATAAAAAGCAGAAGTTACAATTAAGCAACAAAGATCAAAAGAAGCAAAGAAGGACATTATATAATGATAAAAGGGTCAATGCAACAACAAGCAGAGCTAAAGATCCTAAATATATACGCACCCAATACAGGAATACGTAGATCAGTACCACATCATATCAACTCCGAAGTTTACGAAATGTTCGTTGGCTCCTTGTTTGTTATTCTCTTCCCTCATTTTCTTTTATATCTCCATTATTAAGGACAATTATAGGCATACTCATATTTAGATTGCATTTTACCCTGGGCAATAAAGCAATACCCCCATCCTCTCTCCCTCCTTCTCTTTCTCTTTCTTCCTCTTCTTTATTCTTTTTCTTATTAAAAAAAATTTTTTTTAAATAAATAAAGTTCAATTTATAATCTTAAAAAAAAAAAAAAGAAAGCACAATTTCTAACCAAAATCTAGAAATGTGTTTCTTCGGCCAGATTCAAAATATTTAACCACGCAGAGCAAGAGTGCTATATTTTATTGCATTAAAATTACAAGAATCAAATGGTATTTTTATAACAAAATTAAGAAAAATCATAAACAGAGTAAATCAGTGTAATGTCAGTACAGTGAATAATACACTTAAAAAACTACAAATCAATTAAAGAATAAAATATGCCAACACATTAAAAAGTTCCCAGAGAGGAAAATATTGGAAAATAATAAAAAACGGAGATGATTAATTTTATTAGCTATTAGGAAAATGCAAAAATTACACTGAAGAACAATGTTACCCCATTTTTTTGAACACTAGATGACTGTAGTATTAATTATTGTCATCTTACAAATCAGTTTGGTATAACACTTTAAATTTGAAGAAGTGTCTAATATGGTCATAAACATTAGAGAGATTTTTGTTCACACACTACAGAAGAGAGACATGAGAATGTCCAATGTGAAATTGCTCATAATAAGAAAAAAATTGAATTCAATTGAAATGTCCATACCTAGGAGAATAAATACATTTTTTCACAAAATAACAAGGTTTAAAAATGGTAAATACAGTGGTAAAAATATGTGCAACTGTAAAAATTGAATATATGAAATGTTGTACATACAATGGTATAAATTAGTAAGTATAATCACACACATAAATATTGAAGAATCTTATGAACACAAAAATTCAACATATTTGTCACTTCTTAAGACAACGTAAAGATATTATAAATGATACCCAGATCAGTTCCAATGATATTAAATAGTTCGTTACTTGTTAAGTTGGGTGTTATGCTCTTAGCTCTTTATGTTATAAATTATAATGACATAACCGATATATACATTATGAATATTTACTGGCATTAAACAAATATTAAAATAATGTATCATGGAATAAAAATATGATTGTTAAAATAGAAAAACACATAATAAATAATACATATAATTGACATCCAGTTGAAAACAATTACAATAAATGTGACATTCATAAGTTTGTTCATTAAACTTACAAATTCAGCCAGAATGAAGAAAGAAGGAAGGGAAGAAGAAAAGAAAAAAAGAAGAGCGAGAGAAACAAGGGCAGAAGGAAGGAAGGAAGGTAGGGAGGGAGGGAGGGAGGAGAAAGAAACAAAGCAAATGAAGATACACATAGGAATTTGAAGAACAAAATCTATAGGTGTGGGAAAGGGACAAACATTGAAGAGGAAAAATTTTTAATGATTTTACATCTAGACTATTCAAAATCAAAATTCAGTTTAGAAAGAAACATTCTCAAAGCTAACAAAAGGGTAAATCATACTACACACTGGGGAATACCAATTATTGACACCAAATGCCTCATTGGCAAAAATGCAGTTCAGCAAAATATTCAGTTTACTGAGCAAGTATCACTTTGTTTTTAATGTTTTATTGACAAACTTTCATTCATAAGTAAAAGAAAGACAAATTCATATCTGTACATAAAAATAATATAGTTTAGTCTATCTAGATAGTCATTAAAATTTCATTAAGGAATATTCAGTAAGAAAAACAGTAAACCCCTGGAGAAAGGTCGTATGTAAGAAATGATGAGAACAAATATTGATATATACATCAGCACATTTAATTAAGCAAAGGCTAAAACATATAATAGCTAGTAGTTTTGTTACACTAAGACAAAATTTCTTAGAAAATCTGAGAAAAAGATGGAAAAAAAGATGGTAAGTAGAATAAAAATAAATAATTAATGACAGATATTTTGTACATTAGCATTATTGCCAATGTGCTATTTAAACTCAGCCCTGACATTAAAAATTGCAATGAGATATTTTGTGATATTAGTGCAATTTAGCAATATAATTTTGAATGTGATTTTCTAATATAATACATAACATTAGAGCTTCAATAAATTAACCTAGAAACAGTCAAATAAATTTAGCTATAATATAAAATAATATTTCATTGTGAAAATACTTATCATAAATCTAAAAGCATTTTAAAAGAAATTCTCTTGAAAGTAGGTAGAAATAAGGGATAACTTCGTATTTTATATAGCGCAATCTACAACAAACCAATTAATTAGAACAAAGTGAAGGAGAGCTCAATCAATAGCAAGTGAGGATTTTAGGAAGGCGAAATGCTTTTCTTTATTAACATTACTTTTAGGTGACAAATTATAATTGTATACATTTATGAGGTACAATGTGAGGTTTTGATACATGTATCAAATATGGAATAATTAAATCAAGCTACTTAACATATCCATCACCTAATGTACATTTTTACTGTGGTGAGACATTTGAAATTTACTCTTTTAAAATGCAGAATATATTACTAACTATAGTCACCCTCATTATGACTTCGGTATCCTCCCAAGAGACTAGTTAAAATTTTAACTAACTTTATGGTCCCAAAGCTGAATTCATTTTGAAACAAGCTATTATACATATAATTCTAGTAAAAATATCAATAATCTAATAATTAAAATATAAATGTAAGTTTGCAATTATTGAATTAAGATGTATAAATTTCCAGTTGATATTTAAAACCCTACTATGATAAAATTTATCAAAGAAATACCTTTTTTCTTTGGGAAATAATATGCTCTCTTTTCAGGTGAACAAAACTGGTTACTCCACATTTGAATACAGAAAAGCTAAGAATTACTTCCTCTATCCTTATTCATTATGTATTTAGAAATCTTCTATAAATGCAGCATTTATTCTGGACTAGTACACTTAGATATGTATCACTTGTGAAGCCATCAAGGACTCAAGAGGAAAAGCAGTAGGTTGTAAAAAACATAGAATTAATAATTTATATTTGAAACTCTTGATTGGACTGTTATTTTTCTACCCACTGAAACTCTCCATATTTAAAATGAATGCTAGTGAAGATAGATTCACTTAAAGTAATGCTGAGTCATAAACACTTCAGTGAGCCAAAAGTATAATTTAATAGCAAGAGAAGTGCAGGTTTGAACAGAGAAAAAGAGAAAATTGTATTATTAAAAGGCTTGCCAAGAAGGTGAGCATGTTCAATTGACTCCCATTTTCTGGGACAGTTACTCAGAAGTATCCCATATTTCTAAAAATCAGGTCAAGTTTGTTATTGTGTTAATGCACTTTTGTGATTAATTTTACTAATGAAGAATATCCATTTTCAGAAAGCATAAGTAAAAATACTTCATTTGTGGAGAAAAGAGATTTGCAAGGTCAATTGAGTTACTATGTAATACAGAATAGATGAATTTCACTTTTTTAAATAAAATAAAGCTAAATTATGATACCAATAAGGAAAATAAAGAAGTATTTTAGTGTTCATGCAATTGTAAAATTAAGATGCACAATGAATAGAAAAATAGATTTAGCCAGGTACAGGTATTTCAATCCTAATGTTGACAAAATTTAGCTGTGTGTAAAAGAAAATGTCTCTTTAGAAAATTGAAGTTGTATCTTTTTAAGGATTTAGAGTAGCAGGAATCATGCACAAAAAAGTTTATTATAAGGCGTAGTAGCTGAAATTTATTTATTTTAATCAAAATAGTAAGGAACCAATTACAATTACTTATCATGTTCCCAGAGCCAGCTTTAGAACTTGGCTTAAATTATAACTCTACTCTGCTTTTTAAAAAATTCAATGCTGGGCCGGGCGTGGTAGCTCAAGCCTGTAATCCCAGCACTTTGGGAGGCTGAGGTGGGTGGATCACGAGGTCAAGAGATGGAGACCATCCTGGTCAACATGGTGAAACCCCGTCTCTGCTAAAATACAAAAAATGAGCTGGCCATGGTGGTGCGTGCCTGTAATCCCAGCTACTCAGGAGGCTGAGGCAGGAGAATTGCCTGAACCCAGGAGGCGGAGGTTGCGGTGAGCCGAGATCGCGCCATTGCACTCCAGCCTGGGTAACAAGAGCGAGACTCTGTCTCAAAAAAAAAAAAAAAAATTAAAATAAAAAAATAAAAATAAAAATTCAATGCTATTTGAGTAAGTATCTCCATGCTTTACATTTAATTATGGCATACTTGTTGAAAATTCACAATAGATAAATTTCCAGATGATGCCACTGTGCTCTTGAGGCCACAATTTAAAACACTGCAGTGATGTCTTGGATACTAGGTTCTCTTACTGAAGAGAATAAATTAAATATCAAGGGAATAACATAATTTAAGCACATAGAATGAAAATCTAGAGGAATCACTATTTATTTCCTTGTTTTTTCAGTGATTAAAAGTTGGTTATAAGGATAAGTAGTTATTTTGTTAGTACATTCAACACGCTTATCTATTATATTTATTTACCATAAATAGAGTGGGGTGTGCTTCATCTACAAAGGGGAAATTAAAGTGTAGCACAATTATTTATTTGATATTAATAAAAATTATCTGTACAACAAAAGAACAGATGTTAAAGTTCTTTAGAATACCGGAATAATACAGAAATATATATCTCCATAGAGCTAGTTATGGAAGTACAGAGATTTCAACAGGGTCCTAAAACCTGGGCAGTATCTTCCCTAGGTTTCCTGAAGCAGGAAGGGAGCTCACCCTCTGTCACCAAGCAGCACTGTGTAAAAAGTTCACAAGGCAGCTGTAATCACCAACAACGGTTTTCCATAGATCCTGAAAATTCCCGATTCTCTAAAAACCAGTGGTGAATCTGTTTGCTAGTAGATGCTTCCAATAGATTACCCTCTTTCCTTTAGCTTTGACAATCAGTTTTCGGCTACCCATTCATTGTATAAAATCCCTTCCTGCTTAGAATAACGATAATGGCCTTGGTCTTCATGTTTAAACTCTGACCAATATGGACAAGTGTCATCATTTTTACTAAATTGTAAAGGAGAGGCTTCTAAGTGAAGGTGACCCTTGAACTGAGATTGCAAGTTATTCCACAGACACAAGAGATGGAGGATTTCTAGACAGAGGAAACAACATGAGCAAGCCACACGACTTAAAATCCCATTGCATTTTTTTTGTAAATAATTAGTGTGTATTAAAAGCATTTACAACAGAAAAGAATTAATGGCATCTGGCATAATCAGAGGAAGTGTGCTAAAGACACTGGGTTTTGAAAAATGCACAGTACTCAGGAATATAAGTAGGAGAAACTCTACTCTGATATGAATACAGAATATTTCAAACTGAGATGAACAAAAGATCACAAGAAAATTAATAAAACTAGTGTTTTTAGTTAGACATTTATCAGACTGAAAGAGGCAAAAGTTTGAGACGTGAGCGGACACCAAACTGGTCACCTATGTGACGGTTTTACATATGATAAAACATTTTTTGAAGTTAAATACACATTGAGTATTTTTTGTTTGCTCCTCTAGATGCACTTTTCACTCTTCTTCACTCTGTTTTTTACTCTGATGGCTGAGCTAACAGATCCACTCTATTGTTTCTGGTTAGGTTGGCTAATGAAAGGCATTAGTTCAGGACCTGGAAGGCACAGGATGGTCAGGTTGGGATACTGGTCTCCAGCTGCCTTCCTGATGGGTTTTCTGAGAGGAAGTACACCACTCTAGCAGAAGCTCAAGCCCTGCTTGTGGTTGCCTTCTTGGGTTCTGGTAATTCTCCTTCCCCTCGTCCTTTCAGGCCCAGCAGAGGCTCTGAATCCTCCATTAGTAAGCCCTTCCCATGCTGGTTGGCTTTCCTAAATCTGCCCCAAATCTTTGTGTCATGTCTTTTCTCAGGAGCTCAGCTGAGTGAGAGAGATGAGTTGCTAAGTGTTGCAAGAAGAGCCAGCAAAAGCAACAAGCCAATAGTGCAAAGAGGTAAGCCTTTAGGCACTTACTGCGATGCTATAAACAAGAATCTAAAGCTGGATGAATTGCCACCTCCGCTTGGGAGGGGGCACCCGATCAACACGGTTGTAAGCATTGTCTCACTGTGGAGGGAGCCCTCAAACTAAAGACTCTTCCTGTGTTGTGGACAATGAGGTGAGGGTGAGGGTGCTGGGGAAGGAGAAAGGCTGAGAGTGGAAAAGTGCTAGAGGCTGAGTCAGAGAGGGAAAAAGTGTCTCTTTAAGGTCTCCTCCTCCCCATATAAGGAGGCCTCAGCAGAGATGCCTGAAGAACACATCTGCCAAAGGCCTCTGTATTAATTCATTCTCACACTGTTATAAAGAAATTCCTGTGACTGGGTAATTTACAAAAAAAAAAAGAGGTTTAATTGGATCACAGTTCTGTAAGCAGTACGGGAGGCATAGTGGCTTCTGCTTCTGGAGAGGCCTCAGAAACTTAGAATCATGGCAGAAGCAAAGGAGAAGCAGGCACATCTTACATGGCTGGAGCAGAAGGAAGAGAGCGGGCAGGGAAGGTGCTACATACTTTTAAACAAGCACATCCCATGAGGACCCTCACAGGCACAGCCCTAAAGGGATTGTGCTAAACCATTGGAAGCCACCTTCATGATCCAATCATCTCTCACTAGATCCCACCTTCCAGCACTGGAAATCACATTTCAAAATGAGATTTGGGTGGGAGCAGACCCAAACCGTGTCAGCATCAGACAAAGAGACCTAAGAACGAAAGCACCAGGCTAGGAATTTACCCAATGAACGTGATCTGTTAGAGGAGTTTGAGTACCTGACGGACTGGACTCGAGAGACTGCAATGCACTAGCTGTGCTCTAGGTTTTTACATTCATACATTACATTTCCCTTAAAATTTAGCTAAGAACTATGAAAAAGTCATGCACTAAATTTAAATTCCTGATATGTAAGAATGAAGTAGGATGTCTTATATGCACCTAGATCACAAAGGGGTGACAACGTGACTCAGTAATGGCCAGAGGAATACGTGGTCTCCCCCTCACATCTGCTTCCCTCTCAGAATCTCTGGGACCTTTACAAAAATGGAATCCAAAGCTCTCTGCTGGTTCTTTTCTGGTATAATACCTTAGCTTTCATTTGGTGCAATGGGTCCTGAGCTATTTACTTACCAAAAAGTATATCTGTTGATCGATTTATTTATAATTAAACCAAGTCAACCCGAAGCAACAACAAAACACCTACTTAACTCCCCAAATGTTAATAAATTCCAAAGATAGCATCTTGAGTAAATAATTTGGTTCAAAATCTCCCATTTATTGGCTATATTTTCACTAAAAATCACATTTGTTCATCTAATATAACTTTTCAAACTCTTTTAGATAAAGACACAGTATAATATTTCATGTACACATAAACATTTACAGACTATTGAGTATTATTACAGAATCCTACATAAATATGCTGCTGTTTTATGATACAATATAAATATGTTTTATAACATAGGTGACAGTTTGTGAATGAAAAAATATCGATTTAATTTGAAAAATGCATATTACTTGTGTATATAAGACTGAGAATTGCGTTAAAATTATTTTTGCAATAATCATTCCTGACATTTATACTGAGAATTAGAGAACCTTCACAAATAACCTCATTTGATTCTTACATCTACTTTGTGATGTAGGGCAGGAAATAGCCTTAGAGAGGTTAAGTGGCTTGTCCAAAGTCCAAGTATTAAGAGGCAGCAATAAATCCAGAAATCAGGTCTTTTTTACAAGGTCATTGCTCTTTCTACACTAATACTCTAATGGACCTGACACACACAAAAAACTTTATTAACATAATATAGTGTAATATAATACAATATAATTGGATACATTTCCCTTTTTTAAAAAAAAACATTTTTTGCACTGAAAAATGAAAAACAAATTCTAGAAAATAAAACTAAGAAAACAGAGGAAAACAGATAACTTCATATTTTAATATTTTATTTGTGTAATATAAATAAACATTTTATATATTAAATTTAATGGACTTTAAAGAATCATATTATATTCAAATGCATACTAGTTTAAATATTATGAAAAAATATTGCTATTATTAATAATGAGCTCTAAATCCAAACTGGGGTTATGTTTTTCTGGACCATCTCCCTAAATCTTAAAGGATACTTTCCCTTTCTGTCATTTGTCATCACAGCCTCTAACAGAAGAATTTTTTGTTCTGGTCAGGAGCAAGCTCACTGTCCTCTGGGCACCCTGTGCAGACCTCCCTGCCATCTTAACTCACACAAACTATCAGCCTAGGCCTATGCATCCATGGATCTGCCCTCAGAGCCATTCTTTCTTCATTTTCTGCCTTTTCTGTTCCTTTCAGTCAATTTCAATTGACATAGATTCTTTTTATTATTATTATTATTATTATTTTTATTGCATTTTAGGTTTTGGGGTAAATGTGAAGAACATGCAAGATTGTTGCATAGGTACACACATGGCAGTGTGGTTTGCTGCCTTCCGTCCCCTCACCTGTATCTGTCATTTCTCCCCATGCTATCTCTTCCCACCTCCCCACCCCCCGTCCCTCCCCCATTTCCCCCCAATGGACCTCAGTCTGTAGTGCTCCCCTCCCTGTGTCCATGTGTTCTCATTGTTCAACACCCACCTATGAGTGAGAACATGTGGAGTTTGATTTTCTGCTCTTCTGTCAGTTTGCTGAGAATGATGGTTTCCAGGTTCATCAATGTCCCTACAAAGGACGTGAAGTCATCGTTTTTGATGGCTGCGTAATATTCCATGGTGTATATGTACCACATTTTCCCTATCCAGTCTATCATCGTTGGGCATTTGGGTTGGTTCCAGGCCTTTGCTGTTGTAAACAGTGCTGCAATGAACATTCGTGTGTACGTGTCCTTATAGTAGAATGATTTATAATCCTTTGGATATATACCCAGTAATGGGATTGCTGGGTCAAATGGGATTTCTATTTTTAGGTCCTTGAGGAATCGCCACACTGTCTTCCACAATGGTTGAATTACTTTACATTCCCACCAACAGTGTAATAGTGTTCCTATTTCTCCACATCCTCTCCAGCATCTGTTGTTTCCAGATTTTTTAATGATCACCATTCTAACTGGTGTGAGATGGTATCTCAATGTGGTTTTGATTTGCATTTCTCTAATGACCAATGATGATGAGCATTTTTTCATATGTTTTTTGGCCTCCTGTATGTCTTCTTTTGTAAAGTATCTGTTCATATCCTTCGCCCATTTTTGAATGGGCTTGTTTTTTTCTTGTAGATTTGTTTTAGTTCTTTGTAAATTCTGGATAGCAGCCCCTTGTCAGATGGGTAGACTGCAAAAATTTTTTCCCATTCTGTTGGTTGCCAATTCACTCTAATGACTGTTTCTTTTGCCGTGCAGAAGCTGTGGAGTTTGATTAGGTGCCATTTGTCTATTTTGGCTTTTGTTGCCATTGCTTTTGGCATTTTGGTCATGAAGTCCTTGCCTACACCTATGTCCTGAATGGTTTTGCCTAGATTTTCTTCTAGGGTTTTTATGGTGTTAGGTCTGATGTTTAAGTCTTTAATTCATCTGGAGTTAATTTTGGTGTAAGGTGTCAGGAAGGGGTCCTGTTTCTGCTTTCTGCACATGGCTAGCCAGTTTTCCCAACACCATTTATTAAACAGGGAATCCTTTCCCCATTGCTTGTTTTTGTTAGGTTTGTCGAAGATCAGATGGTTGTGGGTATGTTGTACTTCCTCTGAGGCCTCTGTTCTGTTCCAGTGGTCTATATCTCTGTTTTGTTGCTAGTACCATGCTGTTTTGATTACTGTAGCCTTATAGTATAGTTTGAAGTCCGCATCGTGAAAATGGCCATACTGCCCAAAGTAATTTATAGATTCAATGCTATTCCCATCAAGCTACCAATGACCTTCTTCACAGAACTGGAAAAAAACACCTTAAACTCTATATGGAACCAAAAGAGAGCCTGCATAGCCAAGTCAATTCTAAGCAAAAAGAACAAAGCAGGAGGGATCACACTACTGGACTTCAAACTATACTACATGACATAGATTCTTAAACTCTTGTCAGTGTCCTGCACAATTAAAGAGTGCTCAAGCTGTTAAATGGGCCCTCTGGAAATGTTTTCTGGATAATCACATTTCTATTGATGGTGTTTGCTGAGATCGTTGATTGGATCCATGTGTCACACACCTATTCTCCTTAGCATAGCTGTCCAACCACTTGGATGTTTTTCCAGTGGATGCTTCCAAATTTATTTATTTCATACTTTTGACTTTTAGTTCTTTTTTTTTTTTTTTTTGAGACGGAGTTTCGCTCGTTACCCAGGCTGGAGTGCAATGGCGCGATCTCGGCTCACCGCAACCTCTGCCTCCTGGGTTCAGGCAATTCTCCTGCCTCAGCCTCCTGAGTAGCTGGGATTACAGGCACGTGCCACCATGCCCAGCTAATTTTTTGTATTTTTAGTAGAGACAGGGTTTCACCATGTTGACCAGGATGGTCTCGATCTCTCGACCTGTGATCCACCCGCCTCGGCCTCCCAAAGTGCTGGGATTACAGGCTTGAGCCACTGCGCCCGGCAACTTTTAGTTCTTCGTTTTGTTTTATTCAAGCAAGTTTTTAGTAGTCTTCCATACATTCAACTATATCATACTAAATGTTTTAAATTTCAGTTTTGATACTCTCTCTTTATTTGGAACTGTGTTTTGGAGTATGATGTAAAATAGGGTTCTAATTTATTCATTTGCATATATGTAAATTGTCAATTGTTCAAGGAAAGTTCATTAAATAGTTCACCAATCATGAACTAAGTTGTAGTGCTATTTCTCTTATAGATTTCATTTATATATTTGGTTTGTTTCTAGGCTTTCCATTTTTTTTTCAACTTATTAAGACAGTACCAAAACAAAACTTAAAGCAAAGTTCGATATCTGATAGACTCACCCTCTTTCTCTGAGTTGTTATTTTTCATAACTGATTTGAGTATATTTGGTGCTTGTTAAATTTTTGTAGAAATTTTAGGATTAGCTTGTTAAGTTCAGTAAAATATGTTTTTGATATTTTTATTGAAATTACATTGAATATATAGTGTAAAATGAAAAAATACTAACAGTTTTTATATTACATGCTCACATTCATGATCATACTTATCTGATTGTTGTACATTGAATTCATTAATGGCCCAGTTTATAACTTCTGCCAGCATATTCTTTGCCATGTGACTTCCCGGTTTCTCTCACTAAAAAGTTGATATTATTTCACTATTCCTCGATTCCAGACTGGCTTTATAACATACTTTGGTCAAAGTGATATTATCCAAGGGTAAAACAACAAGAGGCATTTAAGAAGGCTAGGATGTTGATTGGTTTTCTCTTGATCCTCTGTCATAGCCAAAAAGGCTAGCCTATTAGGAAGAATGAAAGATTCATGGCCAGTTCACTCCATGGCCCCAGATGTTTATCACAGCCTCCACAATACAAAGAAATCTCCCAGCTAAACTCAGCCTGAGTTGTGAAGCAAATTGTTACACAGCATTCTTGAGGTTATTTAAAAAGTGATACACACTCAAGCTATTAAAGTTGATGTATGGAGCATGATACAAATGATGTATGAAATATTCTCCTGAAAATCCTTGTATTTCCTTCCCCCAAGTTTATTCTTAAATATCTTATAGTTTTTGTTGATTTTATTAGTACAATATTTTGTCTATTTTATTTTATTGTTTGGAAACTCTTGGCATGCTACTAACTTTTGCATGCTGATATCACGGGAAGTACACTTTTAAATATTATATTACTTTTGTTGCAAAAACAATAAAATACTTAGGAATATACCTAACGAAGGAGAAGAAAGACCCCTACAAGTAAAACTACAAAACACTGTGGAAGAAATCAGAGTGACACAAACAAAAACACATCCTATGCTCTTGAATGGGAGAATCAGTGCTGTGAAATGACCACACTGCCAAAAGCAATCTACAAATTTTAATGTAATTCCCATCAAAGTATCACCATTATTCTTCCAAGAGCTAGAAAAAAACAATTCTAAAATTCATATGGAACCAAAATGAGCCTGTATAGCCCAAGCAGGACTGAGCAAAAAGAACAAATCTGGAGACAATACATTACCTGATTTCAAACTATATTATAACGCCATTGTCAATAAAACAGCACGATACTGGTGTAAACATAGGCACCTAGACCAATGGAACAGAATTGAGAACCCAGAAATAAATTCAAATACTTACAGCCAACTGATTTTCAACAAGGAAACAAAAACATAAAGTGGGGAAAGACACTCTATTCAACAAAGGGTGCTGGGATAATTGGCAAGCCACCTGTAGGAAAATAAAACGAATAAAACTAGACCCTCATCTCTCACTTCATACAAAAATTAGCTTAACATGGATCAAGGAGTTAAATCTAAGACCTGAAACAATTAAAAAATTGTAAGAATAAGAACAGAAGAGTTTGTTTTTGCAAGTTGTTGATCTTCAGAATCTCTTTATCACACTTGACTTTATAGCTAATTAGCCAAAAAAAAAAAAAAAAAAAAAAAAATCCCTCATGCCCACTCCTACATATTTTAGAGAGAAGGATCAATAGAATAATTGCAGTGATTTGGACCAATTAGAACGCCTGTCTGGAAGTTGTGAAAGGAGTGTAGCTTCCTTGAGATCAAACAACTGATGTCTGCTTTCTGAAGAGACCCCACTCCAGGCAGGAGTGAAAAACAGAAAGAAATGTCTCCTTGCTGAGTAAAATCAATGTCTCACGCACTCAGTGTTAATACTTAATAAAGGCACCTTATTTAATAAATTAGTCTCTAAATTCTGCCCCCTTTTAGCATCCAAGCATACATTTTGTTTGTATTTTGTTTCTATTTTTAAAATTGTAATTGATTTTTATTGATCTATATTGGATAATGATATTGCCCAGCATGTTTTTAAACTGTTATTTGACTGTCTCAGTACTTATAACGTATTACTAACTTTTGCTGGTATTTTTTTTTCTTGCTAATAAGAACTTTAGACAATCTAAAGGCAATTTGTTTGTGGGTAATCTAAATTTGCCCCTTATATTTTCATCTCTAGATTTTCTATCTAAATTAGATATTCTTGGCTTTCACTCTAATGTGTCACAGAGATTTGTTTTAATTCATCTTGCTTGGTTTTAGTTTCATTTTTAACCTGAGAACTTTAATTCTGAAAATTCTTAACCATCATAACATTAAATATTAATTCTTAAAAATTCCATAATTTATTTTCTGCAATTACTGTTAGACATGATTTCCACTATTTAATGAGCCAGTCAATAAATAATTCCTTTTCACCATTTTTTATTTTTCTGTCCTTTTAAACTCTTTCTATAAATTATATTTTTGTCTTTTTAATACTTTTAAAACTTTATGATTTTATTTTTAATTTACAATGTTTGTATTTCTACATTGTGTCATTTTACTTTTGACACATTTCTGCCTATGTTTTCCTTATAGATTTTTTTCTTTTTATGAGTATTTTTCACTTACTTATATCACTGAGGTGCTGGAAAGACATCTTTTAAAAGTTGTTAGTCATGTTTTATTACCTTTATTTGTAATGTGAGCATTTTTTTTATTATTCATTTTTTTGCGTTATGTTTTCAGCATTGTGTTGTCCAAGTGTTCTAAAACCGAGTTTGTTGATTCACTTTAAGTTAATTTATATTCCATTGCATTTCTAGCAGTTTTCCGATTCCCATCCAGCCCCCATACACCCAGGCCAGAATTGCCTCCTATATTGGGAGTTTGGACTTCTGCCATGGTTAATAATAGGAATATAACTGTCTTAGTCTGTTTTGTGTGTCTATAACAGAACACCGTCGACATTGTAATGGAGAAATATATGTATCTCCTGGTTCTGGAGAATGGGAAGTCTAACATCAAGGTGCCAGCAACTAGCAAGGGCCTTCTTGCTGCATTATCTTAGGGGAAAAGACTGAAGAAGAAGAGAGTGTGAGAGAGGGAATAACAGGAAAGGGGAATAAACATCCTCTTATCAGGAACCCAGCTGCATGATAACTAACTCACACTCATGATAATAGCATGACGCCATTCATAAGATCAGTGCCCTAATGACCTACTTATCTCCTAAAGCCTTACTTCTTTCTCATCACAGTTGCATTGGGAATTAAGTTTCCAATACATTAGTTCTGGATGACACATTCAAACAGCGATGACAGCTCAGGCAGTAACTAGGAACGTGCCTTCACTTGGCTTTTGTGTTTGAGACTGTGTCTCTCTTTTCCTAAACCTGCTGGTTCATTTAATTTGTAGCTTTTGGTCTCATTTTATCAGACATTTTTATAGGTCCTGTTTAAAAACAGGACTTCTGTATGGCTCCTGTATAGCTCCTGACTCCTGATTTCTGCCTCCTTTGTAGATTTTTTATTATTTGTTTCTTTTAGAAGACAAATTTCTAATTATCTTTACCTACTTTTGTACTCACAGAGCTATAAATATAGCTCTTCCAGCAGCTCACATTTGATGATTTTCCTCATTCCTTGTATTTAAAAATGTTTATCTTTGTGTGTGTGTGTATGTGTTTGAAGTTAGAAAGAAGGTAAAAAATCAAATGTTAATTTTAAAAGTCTATTATTCTAGCATATTAGTTTTCCTTTCTACTTGCCAAAGCAGAAATGAAAAAGGAAATGGAAAAAGAGTTGATAGATTATATAACCACAAATAAAATCATTCTGTAAAAAAACCAGAGAGATTTTTAGGTACAAGTATTGAAAAAGAAGTTTGAGGAATGAATAAGTAGTTGTTGGCGGAAAAGAATTTTGGAATAACAGTTTTTTGTTTTTCTATATTTAATGCCTTCTTTAATGAGCTTTTATTATTCAGTAAGACTGAATAACATGCTATGCAATGCATATAAGCCATTTATAAAAGAAAGGCTCAAAGCAGAACATAGTAACAGACTGACAGTAAACAAGAACAGGTTAATGAGACTGAATGAAAACTAAAAGCTAAATCCCATATGTATTCAGGCAAGAGTAGATAAATCTTCAGTTCTCAAACATCCTACTCTTGTGCTTTTAAAGCTCTAAACTATTATGAAATACATGGTACTGGGAGACACTCATTATCTACACAATAATAGCCTCAGGCCAACCTACATTTGTATGCCTCTTGCATTTTCAAAATTGGGAATATTGAATGTGTAGTGCTTTCCCCTTCCCTTTTATTCATAAAAATGGAGAATTCCAGAAAGTTAATTTGGGTAGCTTTAAAATATTGAGTTATGTGAATGTATGTAAATACCTATTTTGTGCTTGAAACATTACAGATTAAGAAGTCAATATTCGAAATTAAACATTTGCAACGTAATATCACTAGTGAGCTTTTTCCAAAAAGCTTTGAGAATTATAAAAGGTATGCATTGTGTTTTGTTCTAAATTCCCTTGCCAACATGCCTAGCTCTTCGCATTTGCTTTTTGGCCTTATTTTAGCAATGCAAAATATTAGAAAGAATATTTAAGAGAGAATAAAGATGTTTCCATTTGAGGCTTCAGTTCAAAGGTTTCCATCTTTTATTACTCTCTTTCACTTCACCTTCACTGCTTTAATCTGACTGGGAAAGCTGTTAGCTAGAATATCCTTTTTGAAAGGGCAAACTTATTCAAGGATTAATTATAGATTGCTAGGGTGTAATGTATAAAATATTTTAATAAGTAAAAACCCAAAAAGTAGAACATTTTCTCCTGTGTTCATTTTGCACAATATTGTCTTGCAATTTGTTTTTGAAAGCTGTGGCATCTTGAAACTAAACTGAAATACACAACTTTAAAAGAAAATGTAACATTAGTAGACTATATGCTTTAACATTGTATAGCATTGCTTTGTATGGTATTTTTAAAAATTTAATTGGTGTAGCTAGCTTTGTTAGACCAAAATTAAATTTCACAAATCTTTATTGGAGCTAATGTGTAAAGACATTGCACCTAAAACATGAATGTTTCCCCCTTTCCTCTTGAAATTTCATCAAAATGACAATAAATGAACAGAGGAAATATAAACCAATAGTAGCCAAGTCGGCACAAAGCCAACAGCGGACGATAGATTTCCAGACCTGGGGAAGATAAACATTATTAAAGTGTATTGTCAAATGTAAGCAGAAGTAACCCAAGCAGTGCCTGTGGAAGTCAATCAACCCTGGAAATATTTTGAAGTCTAAGCTGGAGAAATGGTAGAGGTAGGTAGAGACAGAGGGTAAGTAATGGAAAACTGAAGCTGAGAAGGGATGAATTAATATAATGTTGTTTTTTAACACACAATTGACTCTTCAGCCACCATGAATAGTGCAGGCAACTAGGGGTTAGCCACAGGGGGAACTAATCAGTGTTTAACCTCTGGTTAAACCCTAGCCTGCACTGGGGAATCAGAAAAGGCTAAGATTGGTAGATAAGTTGCTTGTAAATTGTGAACTTGCACAATTAATGGCTGCTGTATTAATATATTACATGAAATAAAGCCTTTCTACATTCACCACTTTTCTGCTACATTCTTTCCCAGTGCATACTTTAATATCTACGTATTTACTCCTTGCTAAATGTTTCTTTTCATAGATTTTTGAAAAATCATTGATCCAGAAAATTTGGGAACTATATGGGAGAAAGGTCACATTGGCAGAACAGGATGAAAAGAACAGAAAGAATAGGAAACAGAGAGGCAACATCAACTCAACAATTTAGATTTTTAAAAACTTTGAGAAAATATATCCACATATCATTCTATTTAAACCAAATTAGAACAGAATGTCATTCGTACGTCTTCTCTAGCCTCTCCATTGATTGACCAGTGGCCTAGGGATATTACAGTTGCGATGTGAGCAATGAAGTCTAAACACAGGTCATCAATTTCACTTAACTGCTTAGGCCAAATTTCATCAAGCACAGCAAATAAGATTGTTGACTCTGTCAGGCCTGCTGTGGTGGATCAGTGGAGAGGTAGACATTTTTCTTCACTGAAATATACACTTTGCTTTGCTGTGCATTTTCTCTTTTTCCTTAAAATATACTTATCAAATGCCTAAAAGTATTGTCCTAGATTTGCCTCTCATCAAGGAATGCAGAATGGAACATTAGGTGAAATAGGCTATGCTCATGAGACTTTTTTTTTTTTTTTAACCATCAATATTTGGAGACATATTGTAAAGTTGGCATACAGTTATTGCAATTTTCTATGGTACTATTTGAGTGCATAAGCCAACAGCATATTTAAAATTATACATTTGGGCAAAATTTTTGTGTGCATTGTATATATCTTTTTCTAAGAATCTCAGTCCTGTACCTAGTACATAAATATTTGTATTATTTAACCCTGCCCTCCCAGGTCAGTTTATTTTTCTGGACTATTAAGATCACCGAGAATAAAAAATAAAACATTCTTTAGCGGTATAAAGCCAATTATATTCTCTCTTTTGAGAATTTAAACTAAGAGACTCAGAATGAGGAGTTGGGTAACTGGGTCAATATTGCTTGTAGGACGCTAGAGGAATGAAGCTCTGCAAAAGTTCCCAGAGGGAATTTAATGCTGCTCCTCTTTCGGCTAACTTTCTTTAATTTGGCTCTAACTTGTTGAATTCTTTTCCACCTTTCCTCACTTACCTCTATATTCAAGTTTGTCTGAGCTGATTCTGTTCTATACCACAAGACATGTCTGACAAAATGCCATGCAGATAAAATCAGATCAAAACTAAACACTGAAAACACTAAACAAAAGCAAACTATTAAGTGCTCACAATATTAATGTAATCCCAGAGGCTATATGTCATATTTTGAAGATACAAATTATATACTGCTAACTGTTTCCAGAATGTCATACTTAAGATTCCACTTACATAAGCATAAACAGTTCAAAAACCCGTCTACCTTCTACTGTGTTTCCCACTTATTACCACTTATTCCTGGAGCCAGCCTCAAAGTACTCACAAGTGTCTTCTTTGTTAGCAAAGTCCAGTTCAGTTTTCTTCCAGTGTGATAGCTGAGGCTGAAACAAACTTTCCCCTCTAAAGTAATTTATCTTGGTGTACAGGTAAGGTATGTAGATACTAAAGTGAATCCACCTGATCTTTCAGCAATCATGAGTTTTAAGATGGTATACAACCCCAATGCTAACAGTTAATCCAGAACAGGTTCACTCTGTGTTTAGTATTGTGTTTAATGATCAGTCAAGCTGGCCAGAACCCTTCTATTTAAAACCTTTCTTTAATCTTCTCCTGTCCTTTTCCATAATGCCAATGCTGGCAGAGATCAGTGCTCCACGATACTAGGTAACTCATTGTTGTACTGCTGATGGGGCTACACACAAATATGACAGCCAACAAATTTCTTTAATAGAAGTACAGGGAGTAGAGGTAACATGCCTCGAGTGACTCTTTACCAAAACGTCACGTTCAGTGGGTGGTGTCATCAACTAGCATTTTTTGCTTAGCTTGCCACAAATGAGGCCTCAGTTCTTGGTTGAAGAACAATTTTTTTCTTTCTTTGACTTTATTCACTAAATGTGATGATTGTATGAGTCATTAGTGCTATATAGCAAGAGTTCATTCCTCTTTATTGTTTAGTATTCCACTGTATGTACTGCAGGTTGTGTATCTACTCGTCTGCTGAGAGACATTTGGTTTGTTTCCAGTTGTTGGCTATTAAAAATAAAGCTGTATCTATCACACGAGTCTTTCTATAGACGTAAATTTTTATTTCTCTTGGGTAAACGCCTAAAAGTAAAACAGCTGATTGTTCTGCTAAGCGCCTATTCAAACTGTCTGACAGTGATTGTAGCATTTTACATTTCCACCAGCAGGGGATGACGGTTGTAGTTACTCACAACTTTGCTAAACTTTGGTTAGTCTTTTGAATTTTAGCTATCCTAATGGATGTGCTTTAATTATTTTTAAAATTCACATTCAGCAGTAAGTTTCAAGATACTGCTTCAGGAAGAATTATTTACAAGAAACTTTGACATGCACAGGAATTAATGGCCTGCTCACTGCCTCTCCAATTATTGTTGCAAAAAGAACAAATGGAATCACTTCAGCTGGAGAGAAAGGGACTTGCAACTATGGGGAAGGTGCAATGACAACAGTCACTTGAGTCTTCATCTCACCTCTGAGGTCAGAAGCAGCAATCAGAACGTGAATTCCTGATATTAGGAAGACGGGGTTCTTATTGCCTGCTTGGTCTCCCACAGCTGTGTAAGCTGGTCCAGGAACACATGCACCGCTGCCTCTCACAGGGCTGGGAGAAGGAGATAGGTAGTTTCTACTATGCTACGAGATAAAATTGACTGACATTAACTGCAATTTATAGTCCAAGCCCTCCCCTGAAAGTTACAAGACTTCAACAGACCACAGGATTCTAAAAAGTTACAGCACACAGATTGGCTGGTGCAATTGGCTAGGTGGGAAGAGAGATTCCTAATGCTTCCTAAGGGGTCACCTTCCCCAAATTCTCCCTCTAGAGCATTTTGAATAGCAAAGTTTTACTTATGTATCTTTAGTCTTAAATATGTAATTGAAAATTAAGTTTCTTGCAAAGACAGCAGCTGGGAGAAACTAACAGGAAAATATCCAATAAATGACCAAGATTTGACCACAAAAGTCGTGTTAATTAATTGACTACTATCTTCGTATGAATGATTAAGAACTAGAGTAACATTTTCAAAATGATTCTGAGCAGAGGAAAAACAGTGATTTCCACTCAATAGCAGTTTCATTGCCAGGATGGAGAAATACAAAAATGCCTTATATATTGTGAAGAGTTTAAAAAAAGCTACTCGCATAGGAAATCCTGCAAGGGGAAGTACAGTATAGAGCTGTTATGAAGAACACACAGTGTGCTCGTTTCGACAGCACATATACTAAAATTGAAACGATACAGAGAAGATTAGCAGGGCCCCTGCGCAAGGATGACGCGGAAATTCGTGAAGCGTTCCATATTTAAAACACACACACAGAGCAAAAGAAAGGAGAACACGACTCTCAACCTTGAACATAAAACTCCTCATCAGGAAGAAGCTAGTTAACGAATTTCCTGTGGTATTCCTACTCTGGATCACTTTGGGGATTCTTGGGCAATGTTTTGCGGACTGTCCTTGGTCGGGCTTAGATCAAAAGCAAATAAAGTGCAGGGCCCAAGGGAAAACTTCTTTAGCCTCTGAAGTTTTCTTCAAAAATAAACATACAAAAGACAGACTACTAGGAGAAATGGCATACAATTTTATTAGTATGCACATGGAAAAATCAGAAAGTGATTGTTCAGTATCCCAACGGGTGCAGACGCTTATATACCTTTCTTCTTAGGGGAAAATCACATAGGAAAGCATAGATGAATTTAGGGAAATAGTGTAGCAGAGGATTATTAAAATAATTCAGTGGACTTAAAGAACGTATGATGACATGGGACAGTGTCTGTGGGGTACACAGAGCAGACAATGATTAGCGACAAAACTCCAAGTTTGTTGATCGTCTTCAGTCTTTCTTCCCGCAACACGAGTTCAACTAATGAAAACTCAAGGAAGAGACAAGAGGTAACTGTTCTCTTCTTTGGCAGGTCCAGACTTTAGGCAGATGAACAAACTTGTAGGAGAAACTTCATCCTGTGCTTTTGGAGAGGGAACGGATTGAGAGAGGGGACTGGGCGAGGGTAGGCCAGACAGGCCCCGGGGCTCTTCTCGAGTTCAGCACGTCACAGTGTCATATTTTGAGTATAGTTTCTGTGCCCCAACACTAGCTGTTGTGAAATTATTACTTCTTCTTAATTATTATTATTTTTTTTTGTTCCCAGAATTGAGAAGCCATACACCTTGTGCAGGTGATTACCACTAAGCACTGAAGTAAGACTAGTGATATACACAGTGCCAATTTAGTTAGTCATAATTTCTTGTCCATATGAAACTACAGAAAGAAATAAAAAAATAAACTATTCTCATGTCATATGATATCTAACAAAAGCAGCAAAGGAGGAATCTGGAGATTACTTAAATACTAATTTTTGAGAACAATTAAGACAAATCACATTATTAAAAACGAAGGTAGCTTTAGTTAATCTGGAATGACTATGATAGAAATGAGATACATTGGTTTATTATATCCTTTTTGTTCCCATTATAAAGGTTAAATATACGTTGATGGGAGGACATATGAATAACTTAGTTCTATAAATAAATTTTTAAAAGCAATAGTAAGATGGTTCCAACTTATTTTAGGCTAAGATAAACAAGTCCCTCATGGAACGACGTGAACAAGATTTCTAGTAATATACAACATTTCACACTAATTGGAAACAAACCCTCAGGATCTATGAATTTGATGGCTAAGACATGAGTGTGTGATCAAAGAATTAAAATGTGAACAGTACTCTTCAATACAAGTAGCTTCATTTAGAAAAAGAGATAACAAAAAAAGAGTATCACTGGCAGCTTTCGATTAATATTTCATTGACAGTGCTGCCTGCATTTAAATCTCCTCCATGACTTACACTTACTAGCCTTCTTCCTGCTGTCACCACCTTTCATATCCTCACCATTGTTAAGAAATCCGTGACTGAGATAACTGCGTCACCTCCCACAAAAGCTGTGGTCTGTTAAACCGAGACAGCAATATTCAATAGTGAACTGATGCTGACAGAGATTTTACTGAGAACGGTTTCACCCGGGAATAACTCTCCTCACCTAGCTATCGAAGCCAGCATTACTGCAATATAGGTAGCAACAATGCAATTATTAAGAATTGAACCGTAATCCCCTCTCAGGGTCCCATGGAGGTAAATGTTCGGGTGTTTCAAGGACATTTTAGAGAGTTTCAATTTACCTATGTCAGGTACATCGTAGTTAAGAAACAGTTATATATACTTGCAACATGTGGAAGACAGATGAGCCACCTCACAAAGCATTTCACTCAGCTTGTGCTTTATGATGTTCTTATTTTTATGATGTTAAGAGAAGCATTGCAATGTAATGAACGCCAGCTACATATTTTACCATATTCCTAGCCACAAATACCATCTAACACATTTGAGATTCTGCTTGGCAGTTTTAGAATTATTCAAAATGTAGCAAACGTAATTGCAAGAATTATTAAGATCTATATTAGGAGTCTTTTCAGAGTCTCCCAGCTTTCTTTTGGCTTTTGATTTCAAAATATTTCCTAGCAAATGAACTACTCTATGATCAACTTTCAATTGTTCCAACAGCAAAAAAAAAAAAAAAATAAAACATATTTGGTTGATGTCAGACATATTGTAATGTACTTGTATTTAACATCATATTCTTACTGCAGTACCATTTATATTATATAAAGATGTGGCATTAAGGGATTTGGCTCTATTTTGGCTTTACATCTCCCCATCCCTTTTCCCTTCAATCCTATGATTTTGGAAAACAGAACAAATCCAAGTATTAGTTTCTAATAACTGTTTTTAATTCCAGTAAAAATTAACTGAATAGATTTCCCTCTCTTACATAGGTAGAATTTTAATTGAAGTTTATTAGTCTGTATATGAAGAAAAATATTATTTAGCAAAATTTCTAATAAATTAAGCCTAGGAAAAACACATTGAAATATGTTAAAATACTTTTTATATGTTATTTCAATTTTATTATTATTAGTCTTATTTTTTTTTTTCATAGAGACAGGATCTCCCTATATTGCCCAGGCAGAAAAAGTGAACTTTTTGCTAATGAATTTGACTACTAAATATGTCATATTTGCCAAACACAACAGACATTAAGGATAATAAGAAGTTTCTGGAATAAACTCACCAAACTCAATACATTTTATCCAAAGCTGTCTTCTGTGTTCTTGTGATTGTCTGGGGCCAAGTGGTGGCAGCAGTTACTGAAATTATTGCCATCTGTAAGTTGGAACTGCCGCTACAAATTCTGAGAGCTGAAGCTTTCCATAAGCTCTTTTTCCTAAACGTTTGATTCTTTTTCCTGCCATAAGTCACAATTTCAGTCTGGCTGTGGCAATGCTCTTTTTCTGACTGTCCATCAAAGGCAAAAGCAAAAGAGTGGCAATTACTTGCTTTCAACTCTTGATTTTTATGCTCTGCTATAACCACCGAAAATAAAAAAAAAAAAGGAAAGTGGAAAGAACTAAAGAAAGTAATAAAGGTATCAGTGATATGAAAAAGGAATCATAGGAAAACATTTATATATGGATATTTTACATGATTAGTCTCTTTCCACAATTTGGTCAGGTTAGATGCTTAATCAAAACTATCCATTATGGCAATTATCCCTCTTTTTTAAATGAGAGTATAAACTTGTTTTATATGATACTGTAACAGAGTATCTTGATTATTTTACATGATCATATAACAGTATCTTGGTTGCATATGTGCAAAGAGTTAGTTAAAAAACACACACACACACACACACACACACACACAAACTGCCAATTCCGGGCACAGTGGTTCACACTCATGTCTGTAATCCCAGAACCGTAGGAGACCAAGGCAGGAAGAACACTTGGGCCAGGAGTTGGAGGCCATCTGGACAACACAGTGAGGCTTTGTATCTACCAAAAAAAAAAAAAAAAAAAAAGGCTGGGCATGGTGTTGTGCACCTGTAGTCCCAGACACTCGGGAGGCTAAGGTAGGAGAATTGTTTCAGCCCAAGAGTTCGAGGCTACAGTGAGCTATGATCATGCCATGGCACTCCAGCCTGGGTGACAAAGAGAGATCCGACTTCTATTAAACAATAAAATAAAATACATTATAACAATTAAAAAAAATCAAATGCTAATCCTCAAGCCTCAAGTCCATTGAAGAGACAATTAGGGTCAAGTCTGCTTAAATTTTACTGATTTAGAAAATAATATCTATTCACTCCATAGACAGTTTTGAGTGTCAATGTATACCAACCATTATTCTCAGTGAACAAGACATACCTGCCTTCTCTCCCCATGCAACTTACAATTTAGTGGAAGAGAAAGAAACGGTGAAGACAATAAATAAAACAAGTAGGTATTGTGATGACTTCTCTGAAGTAAACTCAAGGATGACATGGATCATAATAGAGATTCTCCACTTATATAGGAAGGTCACAGAGGGATTCTCTCTCAAGCTGAATTGCTGAGGCATGAAGAGTGTGAAAGTTCTAGAAGGAGACAGACCTTTGGAAGTTACATGGCTGACACAAGCCAAGAAACACTGGACACCATACCACGGCCTCATCAAAAGTTGGGGGAAGGACTTAGTAGACTTAGAGCCAAAAGTTGTGATTATAGCAATAAAAGTTGCCATTTACTGACTCCTTGTTATGTGACAGAAATTAATTAAAGTAACTTAATTCTCCTAATAACCCTATAGGGCAAGCTTTACTAATAAACTCATTTTATGGAAGGAGACTTGAAGGCTCAGAGAGATAAAGAACTGCTTCAGAATTACCCAGTTAGTTAACAGGGAGTCAGCTTCATACTGAACCAGAGCATATACTTGTTCTTACTAAGCTGTATTATTATCTCATAACTAACTTTTATTGGGCACTGGTTTAACAATAAGAACCATGCTAAATCCTTTGAAACAGATGAGGTTTGAAATGTTTAGAACAATCACCTAACATAGGCAGTTTTTTTTTTTTTTAATCGCATATTTGCAGATTGGGAAGTTACAACCAAGAGGTGCTAAGTAACATTTTTCAAAGTTACTCAGATAATGAGAGGCAAAGCCAAGATTTCAACTGGGGTAAATGTTGGGGATTTCCACAAGAAGCAAAGCTATATTTTTTACTTACCCACAAAATTAGCTTTTTAAAATTAGGGTCTGGGACAATCCTGAGGGTCCAGAAATTCCTCTTCAACAGCTATTTCCTCTTTCAGAATGTTATCTATTCTAATCCATTTTGCTACGAAAGATTTCTTTCTTTACCTCCAGTATACTAGCAGACCATATTCACTCCTAACATTTGCCAAATTTACAGAATTGTTTTCAAGAGAACAGCAAGAAAGAAACTGAAAATGTTTAGTTAACCACAGGGATTCTCTCAACACCTCTGTATTACAATGCAGGGCACAGTAGTGTCGTATCGTATAAAGATAATGTTTTCCTGATGCAACCATGAGGATTGAAAGAGAAGGCAACTACTTACAAAATAAAAGCATTAAGAGAACACTACAACACTAGAAAAATGTTCATTTTAAAATTCTTTATATGCCCAATATCCTTTGTCATTTAAACAAACAAAAACATACAATTATAAAACAAAAACATTTAGAGAGTATCATCAATCCACATTAAATGTACTTCAGTGTTAAGGAAAATATTTAAAATGTAATGAAAAATTATAGATTATTTTCCATGTACTCTAGGCAAGGATATTTAGCATTAAATCATATGTTAATGTATAACAAAGCTCCTTAAGCATCAAATAGAATGTCGATTACATTTTCCTCTGATTCATTTCATCTAATTCAAGCCAGTCTTTTTCCCTGAATATGTAACATACAGACAGTATTCTACTTATGATAGTTTGACTTCATGATTTTTTGACATTGGGGTAGTGTGAAAGCAGTACAGTAGAACCATAATTTGAATCCTCATATACCCATTCTGTTTTTCACATTCAGTACAGTACTCAACAAATTAACACTGTATAATAAAATAAGCTTCCTGCTAAGGTGATTTTGCCCAACTTCAGGATAATCTAGCTGTTCTGAGCATATTTCAAGTAGATGAGGCTAAGGTAAACTTCAGCTTTAATCGGTTAGGAGCATTAAGTGAATTTTAAAAACATTTTCAAATTACAATGAGTTTATTTAGATATACCATGGATTTATTAAGGTGTAACCCAGTATGTGTGTTATATATAAATACATTTACATACGTGTGTGTAAGTATGTAAGGATTCAACATATACTGATTATTTTGTATTCATTGTCTTGACTAATTGCATGATAAAAACGACACAAACTTGAAAAAATGTCAAAGTTATCTATCAATTACAACTTTCTCACATTACCTATGCATATTTTGAAGCCCAGAAATGTGATTTACCAAGATCATAGAGCTAATTGGCAGGATAGTTGGGATCAGAAGTCAAATATTACTGAAGATTTGTTTTTTTGGTAAGAACAGAGGTTCTGTTATATATAGCTATTTAAATTAGAGTGTCAAGTTGTCAATATTTAGAATATGGATGAAATAATTTTTACTCAGGAGAATCAAAACGTATCAAGGCCCTGAACAGGTTTTTTTATACAGATGTTCTGACCAAAAGTCCACTGTGGTTAGACATTGAAAGTAAGGCAAGAAAGCGGTCAGGAGAAAAGTAGGTGCCGTATCCTATGTAACTAGAATGTATTTAACAGATTTACGGACCGTGATTGAGCCAGTTTATGTTTAAGACGATTGTTCTGTTTACTCCGTAGAGAATGGATTGTAGATAGACAGGTAGGCATACTAGTGGAGAGACTACTAAGAAGGTAATTGACCCGTGTAGGGTAGTGGTAATAGTGGCTTGACCTAGATTGGTAATAAGAAAAAGAGGGAAAGAAAGTGGGCTGAGATAAACGTAGGAAGTAAAATCAACAGGATTTGGTGAGATGAATTCGAAATGAGAGATGAGAGAGAAAACACTTAGATTTCCAAAAAGCGAACAAATAAAATGCACGTTTTTCACTCTAGTAGAGTATTAGACGCTGCAACATGAGGAAGAGTGAATTTTTAAAATTATTCTTGGTTTTCTGACTTCAGTGGAGAGAGGAGTCACTTTAAAACATGGAAAGAACTGAAGAACGTGCATATTTATAAGATGTATCAGTAATTCAGTTTTGGTAATGATGTATTAAAATATCTTTATTGCATTCAGGTAGAGATTTTTGAGTCAATTAAATATATATGTCTGAAGCTGATTAAAGTATTTACGGCATGAGATGTTTGCCTTGTAATGTAGAGAATATTTAAATCTCTGGCTGAGATTCCATATTGAGAGGAAAAGGAGGCCTAGATACAAGCCTTGAACATTTCAATGTTTAAATCAGAATATAGGGCAGAGAACAACTGAAAGAAATGTTGAAGAAAACAGAGATGTACATAAAAAAACAAGAGAGTGATGTCATGGAAACTAGGAGGGCGTAAGTAAGAGGGAGGTTGTGAAGTATTGGTTTCATTGAACAACAAGAAGTTTATTCATAAAATTACCTAGTAGAAATTCAAGTCAAGTAGTGAGGAAAAGAAGCCAGATCCAGATCCATGATTGAGGAATAAATAGAACACAAGCAGACAGAAACAGAATATAGAATTACTTTTTCATAAAGCTTGTCTCTGACAGGTAATAGACAGACAGGATATTAAATAGAAGGAGCTACAGTCTCAGAGAGAGTTTATGACACCAGATAAACATTATATAAGGTGGGGGAAAATTCCACTTTGTAAGACATACAGGACAATAAATACATCAAGTTTTCTGAGAACTCAAATGCGGTTAGGATGCTGTGTATATGTCAAGATACGGGTTTTTATAGAAGAGTGGATAATGTCACCATTATCAAACAACAGAAGATGAATGATGATGTAAGTAACTTTTCATTTTTAGTAATGAGAAAATAAAAGTGGCTTTATTCAGTGCCTACAATATTCTATATGAATTATACTCACAGTTCATACAGAATGGGATTTGGAGGAATGTGTAAAACAGAGAGAAAGTGGTAGCTGATGAGAATTGGAGAAAAATTTTAGAGGAGAAATTTAGTAAGATAAAGTAGGTCACGTTGATTGCCCACTACAAAGAGTTACTACAATGTGTAGGGATGCCAATCAATCAAACCGTGTAAACTGTACAATGCAATATTCAGAGCATAGGGTACTGGATGAAGGAAAGGATTGGTTGCAATCAGCCAGAGTTAGGTTTTGCCAGGTGAGTGGCATGACACCTCTGCATGTGTTAAACATGTTTAGGATATCTACAGTATTAGCTCATGAAATTTACGTTGTGTGAGGTGGGAAGTAAAACCCAAGACTGAAGGCAAACACAGAGAGGGATGTTTGGTTCACTGCCATACCACACTGAACGCGCCTGATCTTGGAAGCTAAGCAGGGCTGGGACGGCTTGGTACTTGGAAGGGAGAAGGACATTGAATTTGGCAATTGCTGAAGCAATGAGGTCTCAAAGTGTAAACAAGAAAGTCAGTGACAAAGCTAGACTGGGCAGGTCATTTGAGATAAAGTCAAGGAATTAAAAATGCAAGAAAATATACAAGCATCCTCTTTTCTCTGGTGATTACTTCCCATGCCCATTGCTCAGGCAGAAGCTGTCATGTTCATACAATGTGATTTCATCTCTTGGTCTTAGTTGAAAGGTACAGGGATAGGACCTGATCTAATTTAGGTTAATTAGTTCATTTCCCAAGATTTTGAGTCAAAGTCTTTCCAATGACTTAAAACATAACTTTTAAGTTGCCAGTGGGCATTTTTGTCCCATGTGGCGCAGAAAAAAAAATAATAAAAGACTAATTTTATTAAGCAACATACAAAGAATAAAGCATACCCACAGAGAGAAGAAAATGAGTGGCACAGTCCTGTTTCAGTGAATGTCTATTCTTGGATTTCATATAGTAATAACCTTATAATGAACTGAAGTTTTAATTAAATTTGCATCTAAGAGAGTCTGAACTACCATATTACTATTAATATCAGTCTTCCCAAAGGCACTAAATTTATATATCATGACCTGAACATAAAATAGAAAAATACTCTATAGAATATTCTTGATGATTGCTTCATTTTTCTTTGCTTACTCTTTTCTGATGTAGTCTTATTTTGCACATTTGAAAAGAGCCGTGAGTCTTTTGAGGTACAATTTTTGTCAGCAGGCATATGTATTTTGGAAATAAACGTTAAACTCTGATTTTATCTTAGATGTTGTGAAATATGAAGACAATAGCTTAAAATGGCAAAACGGTATATTGAAATGTGTTTATATTACATAGGTTCTTTTATGAATACAAATCAAAATTGACAACTGGATTTGTTTGCTTTTTTTGTTTTGTTAAAATGTTCTCATTATTATTCCTGATATGCCTGATATGTCCTAATAATTCAGTTACTGCTGATATTCTAAGAACAGAGGAATTAAAAAACAGAGAAATATAATTGAGAAAATTATAACACATGTACTCTCACAATGACACAATAAAATCACACGTTTTTCTAGTATCTGACATTATTTTTAAGTGTACAGGGATTAGAGCTGAGGGGGGTGGACAATCTACTCATAATCAGGTAATCTGTGAAACAAATGGGATATGTGCTAACTCTAAGGCAGAATTCATGTTTAGTTATCCATTTGAATGATTACAATTGAAAAGGTTCACACATAAAAGTGCTAAATAATATTTTCCCCCAAGGCAATAATTTTCTTAGTAAATACAATAGTTTTTGAAAGAAATTTCCAACTTTCTTGTGAGCAAGATACATAGAATATATATGTTCTGCTTTATTAAAATTATACAATATTATTAACAAATATACTAATCTATTAATTACTAGATTTGTATATTAAACATGATGTCTTGTATATATTTTTCAAATGGTTATGTGTAGGTTACTCATAACCTAAAAAGTAAAGTCTTTGTAAAAAATTTTACAACAGTCAAATATATAACTTATTTCTATTTTCTTGCTAAGTTTTTTGCTATTTGCTAGTGACAACAGATCACTTAAGTCTATGCTCAAAATTTCAAGATGCTGTCTGCGAAATCATAGAAAAAGATGTAGAGAAAAAGACATACTCGTATATGTGACCAATTTCATATATGTGACCTGAGTTATTAGCACATTTCAGGCATGCCAGGATGTTTGCTACATGTTTGCTATTATAAATATAGAGGTAAGTTTCACACTTTGGATAGATTTGACATAATTTCCCTATATTTTAAATTAAAAATAACTTTTAATATTATAACAATATAATGAATTCTATTGTAGTTGAACATCAGTAGTCAGTAAACTTACTTACTTACAATTACTTAAAGACCTGACATAAGCACACTCAGTTAGAGCATTGATGAAAGTCAGCTTTCATCTATGGTCACTGAATTGAAAGTGACAACATAGTTTTCCTTAAACAAGCAGAATAATCTAAACCTTTATTTATAACACAGGAGAAACTAAAGCACAGAAAAGGTAACAATGTTTGGTCAGTATCTGATGATTTTCACAAATACTTTATTTTTTTCCAGGATAATGTAAATATACATTTCAGAAAGTCAAATCAGCAAGAATATGAGTTATTCAGCAACTCATATCATTTTAAAATGATATTCAGTGTATCATTTTAAAAGTTCAAATAAGCACCTAGCAATAAAATATAAATTGCCTGCATGATCTAAAAAATGTAAAATTATATTAGAGATTGCAACTGAATCTCTTAGGAAATAAACCTAAATTAAAATATTCATGTTTTATCTTCAGGATAATATTCAATAATAATTATTTTCTGCTTTGAGTTTATTAATTAATTTGCATAATGCCTTACAAAACTGAGTACCTTTGCAAGGACATGAATAGAGCTGGAAGCCATTATCCTAAGCAAACAAATACAGGAAAACCAAACACTTCATGTTCTCACTTATAAGTGGGAGCTAAACAATGAGATCACATAGAAACAGGGAGGAGAACAGCACACAGTGAGGCCTTTCTGGGGATGGGTGAGGGAAAGGAGACCATCAGGATACACAGCTGATGTATGCTGGGCTTATTATCTAGGTGTTGGGTTGATGGGTGCAGCAAACCTCCACAGCACACATTTACCTATGTGACAAACCTGCACATCCTGCATATGTACCTAGAGCTTAAAAATAAAATGAGTATCTTACCATCCTTAAAAATTCCAGGTC
Source organism: Saimiri boliviensis (assembly GCF_048565385.1). NCBI lineage: Eukaryota > Metazoa > Chordata > Mammalia > Primates > Cebidae > Saimiri > Saimiri boliviensis. The sequence goes on from NC_133467.1 coordinate 5,972,095, forward strand.
AATTTTAGCTCCCATAAATGTGTGAGAATATGTGAAGTTTGTCTTTCTGTGTCTGGCTTATTTCAGTTAATATAATAAATACGTATAGAGAAAATAAACCGACTACTTTCTACCTCTTAATGAAAACGGCACTAACAGTCAAATGTACATATTCTAATAATCTCAGCATTTTAAAACTCTTCCATAAATTAATGACTTTGATTGTAACATTAATTGATGCTAAAAATTGTGTTTTATAGAATTTTCATAGACTTAAAATATTTATGTAAAAAATTCTAGAAAAAGGTTCTCAGTGCATTTTACAAAATGCATATATATTTTGAAAATATCAACTATGTTAACTATTAGATCTGATAACCCATATGTACTTCTCATGTAAGATCTTTTTTCTCCAATAAAAATGATCAACTAAATGATATGTATTCCTTATAAAGTATGACTAAAACAATGTCAGGAGAGACTCTGAACACATAGATAGTAATGTGAGTAAGTAATTATATTTACTTTATGAGATTAGTAAGAAGTTTGTCATTTTGCTTCTAAAAATATTTTAAGTTATTTTTTAAAAAATAGAAACCAGGGGTCGGGTTTCTATTTTCAGCAGTGGCTCACACCTGTAATCCCAGCACTTTGGGAGGCCGAGGCAGGTGGATTGCGAGGTCAGGAGTTTGAGACCAGCCTGGCCAACACAGTGAAACCCCATCCCTACTAAAAAAAATTTAAAAAGTCAGCTGGGTATGGTGGTGGGTGCCTGTAATCCCAGCTACTTGGGAGGCTGAGACAGGAGAATCACTTGAACCCAGGAGGCAGAGGTTGCAGTGAGCCAAGATCATGCCACTGCACTCCCCACTGGGCTACAAAAATAAATAAATAAATAAATAAAGAGCGAGAGAAGAAAGAAAATCAAAATCAGTAAATCAGTGCAGTTCTCAGTTCTTCAGTTAAAGAGGATCTAATACTAAACTGAAGATGAGAAAGTTCAGCTTTTAATCATCTGCTGATGTTGGAGAATACACTCAATTTCTACTTGGATTTCCACAGCTACAAAATGTGAAAATTGGTCACATACAGGAGTATGTTTTTCTCTACATTTTTTTTCTATGATTTCACAGACAACATCTTGGAATTTGGAGCATAGACTTAAGTGATCTGTTGTCACTTGAAAATAGCAAGAAACTTCCTTTTCATATCCCTGTTATTCACTCGATTTATCAATAAATCAAACATCTGCTGTGATTATATGACTCTCCAAAGAAGATATACATTAAATTTTTGTGGAAGAAAATAATTTTTGTGTAATATATTAAATGTATCAAGTGAAATTTTATTATGTTAGTAAATGCTTTTTAATTATTAAAATTTTATTAAATAATTTGCTTCAAACTGTTTGCTTTTTTAAAATTAGTCTGAATGCCATATTGCTTTTTTTAAACTAGAAATTCTCATAATCTTGTACTCTCTGCCTAACATTACTGAACAATTGTTCAAGTCTGATTACATACATATCAGACTGCATAATCAGAATTTTAGTATTAATAAAAGTTAAGCACTATAATTATTTCACTCTTAAAGTTGAATATAAAATATATAACTTTATAGATTTTCAGTTGGACATTTATTAACATCTATTTTATTAATACTTTTAAAAGTTATTTAGGAAAGTTAATGTGTTAACAGAAATTTAAAAATTCAAAAGTGTAAGAGACATAGATTAAGCTATTTTACATTCCAAGCTCTCACAGTAATAATAAGCAAAGAGGTAATGACAATGATAGCTATTATTTTTGTTTGTTTGTTGGCTGGTATGCAAATATGTTGGCTATATTTATGAAGCTGTGAAATGTGTCAGTTAGTGCATGAACATTGCTTCCTATCTCTGTGACTCTACAGCCTTATTTGTTAGCTCATCTGAAATGAGCACATGAGTTTGTAATACCTGTATACCATGTCCACATTTGTTATTGCCCATTTAATCCACATCATCTCTGATTATTTAGCAGTGTTTATTTCCATTCCCACAAGGCTTTTACGGTCATTTGATTCAATCTCTTGTCAATGGTTTAATAACTGAAGTCTTACATTTGTTGTAAGTGAAGTGACATTTAAGAGTAAAGTTGAATACAGAATATGATTCTGCTTTACATTTTACTCCTAGAATGTCTGCCAGTAGAGACCAATAACAGGATGATGATCGATCCTTACATATACCTCCAAGTGTTAAAAATTCCAGTAGCTCAAGATGTCTGCTGCCTACGTATACTATTTTTAAATAATTAAAAATTACACTTATCATTGAGAAAAAATATATATACTGCATTAACTTTAGATTATAGTCACAGAAAAATAGGAAAATATAGCTCAGTGACTAATCTACCACAGGACACACACAAACTAGGCTTTAAGCAGTTGAAAATACTGTAATTATTTTCAGGCTAAAAATACGCTCAACTGACAGTGTGTAAATGCAAGTTATTTACAAGTGACTCTCAATATTCTTCCCTCTGCATCTTCACATATCTCTCGTTTTACCGTGATCATTCTATGGTATTAAGTGACAATTTTTATAAAGTTAGCATTTTATAAATCTAATGATTCTGTATTATTTGCCATTTCAATTTTTCAGTCTCATATAATGTCCTTTATTTGAGCCTTTCTAGAGAACAGACCTTATGTGATCATGCATTTATTTTAGACATGAGTCCGATGTAGGAATATAAATTCATTATTTAAATGTTTTGGTGTCTTACTGATGTAATGTGTTTGGGATCAGGACATTGCATTTATTACTAACAAACACACAATAGGACCAAATCTATTCTTTTGTAGATATTCCTTTGGTGCCTAAATTTATAAACTGTTTTTCACAGTTGCTCTTGTGAATTTGTAAAGATATACTTCCTACGCTATCACTTGCTTTATATATTGTACTTTACGGAACCAATTAGTTATGTATCTTTCAGCTTTATGCCAACACTGGAGAACCTTAAAACATATGTTTCCTGCTTTATTTGAGCAGTAAAAATTCTGACTCTATATTGGTCCAACCAGTATTGTTCAGTTTAAAAAATGATCAAGTTGGCGAGCAGTGTGATGGTTCCTATGCTCATACATGCCATGGAAATGTATGAATTACCTAGGATTTATAAGCAATTCTACTCATGATGAAGACCGAGAGCTCAGATGTGAATTCCAACTTCGGGTAGCTTTCAATCAGAAAAGGGAAACATGACAAATACCCAAAAAACTAAAAGACAAGTTAGGAAGTAATTTGTATCTTAATAGAAATCCAAATAAAATGTCATGAAGTTCACTTAAGGTAGAGTTCACTCCTAAGTGCAGAGAAGCACTTGCAGATAAAATTGTTGGGCTTAAAAGAAAGATCAGATTGGGAAATGTGGAGCCAGGATCTAGAATCTAGGATTTACTTGCAACACTGGCATTCCTGCTCTTGTGTGATCCTCTTTTTAAGTGTATGCTGGCTTTACTGACAGTGGCTTTTATATCCTCTTTCTCTCTCTTTCCAGTAAACCTACCTGATGACAGACCAATAACATGAGTAAATTTAGAAGCTTCTCCACACTCTTGACTCCCGTGGAGTCTTCATGAGACAGCATAAATAGAACATCATGAAAAAAATTTGAGTCAGAATCATCCAGCACAATTACACTTGAATTCCTGACCAGATTATTGTGAAACAAATGTCTTGTCTTAAAGTCTTAAATTTAGAAAAATTTTAATTGATATGGACATCACGTAGTTCTGTACAGAGAAAAATGGGTAAGAACAACATTTGTGATACATTTTTATTCAGCACAAACCACAAACTTTATGTTTGCTTGAGGTAAATTTAAATAACTTGAATTATAAATTTTTGTTTGAGGAGCAGGATATTTCCTATTAGAACTACTCAAGCAAAAACACTTTCTTGTTTCTCTGTCTATATGGTATGCTTTTAATATTGCCATTTTATTTAATTTTCAAAATCGAGTCTTAATGCTTTATGAAAGAAAAATACTTCTATGGATTCCCTACTGTTCCCGTAAAAAGCCTAAGCTTCCTGTTCTGAGGATCAGATCTCTACCCTTCTGTCTAGTTAATTGCTCTGATCCAAATAGATAATACATTTTCCATTAGGTCAAGGAGAGAGTCAACTGTTAAGTGTCCAGAACGGATCCCTAAATTCAACCTCAGGATATCAAGAAGAATGAAGAGTTATCCTGTCAAAATCAGTGAAGCATCAGAAGTTGGAAACAACTTATGTTTTTAAAGGCTGGGAGGCAGGGGACCGTCTGTCTCCTGGAGAGATTTTATTTAGGTGTCAAGGGTTTGGAATCAGGACTTGGAGCCATTACATTTCCAAGATCTTTTCAGGAAGGGAGAGGAGGAGCAGCAGGCCTATTCCTCTTTACGAGCAAGGAAAACTTATTTTTCTTATCCTTAATCTGTGAAGTGTCCACCTACTTCTGTAGGGAAAAATTTTCATCATTTCTCATTACATTGCCTAGAGGAAAATGTCTAAAACAATGAAGGACTGACAAATTATTATTTACTGTGGGGAATTTAATAAGGTATCTGTCTCTGACTCGCACACCTCTTGTGGTCATTTAAGATGAAATTAATAAAGATTAATATTAAAAACCAAACATTGGTGCATTTAAATTCCAGTCATGTTCTGTGACATTCTTTCTGAAATGAATTAGCTCTGAAACACTGGTCTTGCACGACAGTTCTTTGGTTAAAGTAAGTTAGATTTTTTATTCAATATCTTGAAATTCATTTCAATCTTAGAAAATTAAAGACTGTTAAATTCCTCTGTGTTAAAAAAGTTTATTATACAAACTACATTTTTCTCAATCTTTTTTACTGTTTGATTACTTCAAAATGTGTTTTCTTTGTATTTATCATCACAGCACATCAGTTCAATTTTTGGCATATTTAATAAACACAACATGGCAGCTTTTCATATGTTGCTTAAACAATGTGTTGAAAAGTTTATTTCCATAATGATGATGATGATAATGATAATATATATTTGAATTACCAGTTGCCAAACACTTTTCTAAGATCTTATTTTAACCCACTTAATTTATATAATTACTTCTAAATAAAATAAAGATTGTATTTATAGATGAAAAAACTGATGTTCAGAGAGTTTTATGTCTTCATGGTTACACAGGCATGAAGTATAAACACATATAACCTCGCTCTAGCATCCCTGCTAACATTCGTTAGCATTATGTGGCTTAGATTTGTTACAGAAATTGCTTTGGAGGACACAATACTGGACAGTATCTTTTTGGGCTTTAGAAGATATTTTAGTTTATGTTTCATCATTAACATGCAAGAATTTCTGGAAGGAAACACTATCATTGTCATACAATGCAGTTGTGTTGCATTTATATGTTTCATCATTAACATGCAAGAATTTCTGGAAGGAAACACCATCATTGTCATACAATGCAGTTGTGTTGCATTTATATATTTAAGGAGTAACTAATAATGCACTTAATTAGTTAGAGATCAGGCAATGTTCTAAGTGTTGAGACAGATGGGCTATATGGCTGAGAATAAACGTCAGTAATTTATAATAATGATTTAGTAAAAAATTTAAGTGTGGATTTATGATAAAATAAAAATTACCATGAACTTTATGATTAAGCAGAAGTGTGTAAAGACATTTAGAGTTTTGAGAGCAAATTCTGGCTATCTCTTAAGACACAACTGTGGTAAGCTAATAGTTTGCTCTCCCTTTATCTGCATTGGGATACAATATTTTGGCAAATCTATCATAATACATAATTTAGACTCCATTTATTTTGACCTTGAAAGTCTTCAAAGAAGCAAATATAAATTGCATATCGTATCCATACATTTTGTTAAAGTTTCAACATACTTGTGGATTTATTGAATATAAACATCTTGGAGGAAATTTGAAAAAATAGTGATTATTGTTTGAAATAACGTAAATCTTTTTTTCAGTAGTATAAATAGCAGTGTGAAATATACTGAAACAAAATCACATTAACAATATTGATACTGGCTGGGTGCGGTGGCTCAAGCCTGTAATCCCAGCACTTTGGGAGGCCGAGGCGGGTGGATCACAAGGTCAAGAGATCAAGACCATTCTGGTCAACATGGTGAAACCCTGTCTCTACTAAAAAAATACAAAACATTAGCTGGGCATGGTGGTGCATGCCTGTAATCCCAGCTACTCAGGAGGTTGAGGCAGGAGAATTGCCTGAACCCAGGAGGCGGAGGTTGCAGTGAGCCGAGATCGCACCATTGCACTCCAGCCTGGGTAACAAGAGTGAAACTCCATCTCAAAAAAAAAAAAAACAAAAAAAAACCAATATTGATACTGATATTTTTCTCCTCTTTTCAATAGCGGGAGTCAATCTGGTCTTCCACATATTATGTATCATTAATATACACTGTAAAATGTTTTATACTCTTTTACAGTAGTACTATGTAGTTTAGTGACATTGCTCATGTTTCACATAGTCATGAATATTCATAAAAAATGTAACTAGGCATGCTAACTGATGATCTGGTACAACATAAGGCATTTCCCCTTAGGGTCAATCAATCTGATGGATTTAAGTGGTTGGTACACATTTGATCATTGAAGGGAGACAGCCAGGAAGGAAGCTTATAAACGTACCCTTACACCTGTCTCTTTTAGGCCCAGAATGTGTGCCCTTGATTGTGCAGTCTGCATCATATGTGAAGATAATCGCTTTCTGATGTATCAGAGACATTCCTGCTACTCCCTGAAACTCACACTTCCATTTTAACATCTACTTGTAGGCTGACTTGGTTAGGAAGGATAAAGACAAAAGGGGAAAATTGTAAACTGTATTATGTTTTCTGAATGTTACCTCAAAGCAAGAGGACTAATACCAGCATATCTTGAAGGATAAAAATTTTTCATCATATATTTAGGAAGAAGAATTAAAGATTCTTACCAACAATCTTGAAATAAAGCTTCTGCCTCAATTAATCAGGAACCCATTTTTCTTTAACCTAGCAACATTATACTAGATATGCAACTGGTTGACATAAAAAATTTGGCTAGAGGTGTAATATATGAGCCAATTTATTGTTTCAGATGTGAAAGGGAGTGTTCTAATATTAGGACATATAATAAATGTCCTAATACTGTTCTAGGAAGACAATAATAGAAATCAAATTGAATGGACAGAGTTTCAACTTTGAGCATCGACTCTTATGAAAGATGAGCAAACACATATGCAGCCACACTTCCCCTTCCCACCAACACACCAACAAACACACAAGAAAAGTCTGATGATCATAGCATCAAGAAAGATGGCACTGACATAAAGATATTTTAAATGTAAGGAATATACTTTTAAATTGCAAGGAAGAGCTTGCTCAGGTGCTCCAAATATATAAGAAAATATGTCAGCTGGACGTGGTGGCTCATGACTGTAATCCTGGCACTTTAGGAGGCCAAGGTGGGTGGATCACTTGAGGTCAGGAGTTCGAGACCAGCCTGGCCACACATAGTGAAACCCCATCTCTACGGAAAATACAAAAATTAGCTGGGTGTGGTGATGCACGCCTGTACTTCCAGCTACTCGGGAAGCTGAGGCAGGAGAATCGCTGGAACCCGAAAGGCAGAGGCTGCAGTGAGCCAAGATTGTACCACTGCACTCCAGCCTGGGCTACAGAGCAAGACTCCATTTCAAAAAAAAAAAAAATAGGAAAATATGTTTTCTGTATAGCAACCCAAGATGGATATTATAAATTCAGAAGTTTTTGGTACATAAAATTATCAAACTAGACGAGATCACTTAGAGAGTAAGTAAATAGAAAAAAAAAAACACATTCTGACTCTAATGACTGTAACATTAAAAAATGAATGAGATAAAAAGAGAATCAGAAAAAGAGAATAAGAAACATTCATTACTCCCAGAGAGACAGAAAGAAAACTGAAAAAAAAAAAAAATAGTGCTATATCCTGGAAGTCCGATGAATACAGCCTTCTGAAAGAGTGGGCAACTGTGTGTAATGGGGTTCCTAGATCAGGGGAATGCTCATGGGATTTAGCAATGTGGTAATAATGACATTGACAAGGGCAGAGTCAGATAAACGGTTGGGGTGAACGTGTGATGAGAATGGGTACAATTGAGAATGAGATTTGTAAAACAGATGATAGCATGTAGAGACAATCCATTTCAAAGAATTTTTCTAGAGACAGATGAAGAAAAAAAGGACACTAGCTGGAGGAAAAAAATACATTTTTATATTAAGAGAAAGAAAGTCATATGTCATGTTAGCGTGCTAAGGATTGAAATCCAGTAGAAGGAAGAAAAATAATGTGTTGAAAGAAGAAGACAAAACAGTAGGATAATGCTCTTCCTTAGATAAGAGAGGATGGAGTCCTATGGACCAGCAGATGGAGTGACTTAGCTAGGAGTGTGGTCAGTACATTCATAGCTACAGAAGGGAAGGTAGAATATATCATTGTAAACACAAAGAGGGAATATTTGTGTTCTGTATTATAATTTTCCTGAATGTTGTCTCCAAGGAAGAAATTTAATAGCAATGCATCTTAGGGACTAGAGATTTTTATTACTTATTTAGTTCAAGGAGATCAAGGAAAATAGGAAGGTTTGATGACAGATTTTTTTAGGGTAAATTACATCAAAGCAATAATAAGAATATAGGGGAATCATTATCAGAATTTTTATGGTATTAGTCCTCCTTTAAAAAAAATTTTTTTTGAGGGTTATATAAACTATGTTTCTTTCTTATTTTCTTTTGTCTAAATATCTAAGAAGATCCCATGAAAAGTCTATTGAAAGAATGTATAAGGGGATAATTATTAAAACAAAGACCTACTAAGAAAGTCTAAAAACAATGCTTAACGGAAAAGAAAAATCAGAAAATAGCTATGAAAAAAGGTACATAGATAGGAACAGTGAGAGAATTAGAAAACTAAAGCCAATATTTTGAAAGTATTCTTTCTGACTTGAACATTATTTTATATTGGGAGATCTTATAGCAAGAGATAAGGAAAAAAAACTATATATTTTTTTAAAAAAGAAAAACTATATATATAGTGTGTATATATGCATGTGTCTATACATAGACAGTCAGCTCTCTGTATTACTGGGTTCCACAGGGAGGGAGTCAGCAAAATGTGAATCAAAATTATTCAGAAAGAAAAATATTCCAGAAGTTCCACAAAGCAAAATTGAAATTACTAGGCTTTAGATATCATACTGAATCCATGTGAATTCAGTGATATATAAGCGTTTCATTAAGTATTATAAGTAATTTAGAGATCAATTATATGTATGATTATTTAAGTAATAAAGTATACCTGAGGATGTGTATATGTTATATGCAAATACTACATTATTTTATGAATGGGACTTGAGCATCCATGGATTTTGGTATCTGCAGGGGGTCCTGGATGCAATACCCCATGAATACTGAGGGAACACTGTAAATAAAACAGATGAAAACATCACTGTGCAAAAACCTGGCAGCTTATAAAAAAAAAAAATAGTGAAGCAGGAAAATTCCTACCACGATTAAGCAAGATTTGTGAAAGATATATAAATTTGTATTAAGAGTGAGTCTCAGTATGTTCAACCCACCCCAAGTTAGTGGTTTAAAGCTTTGTTTATTCCCTGTGATGTTGTGAAGGCTAAATCTTTAAATTGCTAAGATGCACAAATGCCTCATGACTATTTACAGTTATAGATGTCTGCCTCCACTTTTCCTCACACCCCTCACAATTTATATAGAAGTTTCTTTTAAGAAAAATATTTTATTCTTTAATTAAAATTAATAAATATTGGACCCAGCTAACACAAACAAAATAGGATGCCTGTAAATGCCTAGAAAATACAACATCTAAAAAAAAAATTACTATCTTGTGGCAAAATAAATGGATTTTGTTTTGATTTTCTTTTCTTAGGCTCTTCTTGCTTGGTAAGGATACAGTAGCTCCATATAATCAGCTCAGGAATGTTGTTATTTTGCTATGACTGGAATTGGTTTAAATATTTAATTATGATCGGTTGTTTGTATAATACATTTATCAAATTATTTGACGGTTTTATATACATAGCTGAGTTCAGGAGAAATTAGAAGCCACCATGGCCTTATAAAAGAAGTAAAGAGGCCAGGAGCAGTGGCTCACACCTGTAATCCCACACTTTGGGAGGCCATGGCGGACGGATCACCAGGTCAAGAGATCAAGATGATGCTTTAATGTTTAAGAGTCTATGGATTGCAGTATTTCTTCTGTATTTGTTTTAGGAATTTATATTTTTCAAGGACATTGTTCAAAAATGCATTCACAGTTGTCCCATTGTAAATTTTTGAATGTATATTTTTACTGAGTAATTAGATTTATCTGCGGATTCTGCACAACTCTTGCTCAATCATGGTAGGAATTTTGCTGCTTTATTATTTTTCCAACAAAGCTATTAGGTTTTTGGACACTGAATTTTTCATTTGTTTTCTATCTCATTATTTTGTAGGCTTTTCTCTAATTTGTTGACTTACTCTGTTTTTATTTTCCTATTTACTAAATTATTACTTAGTTTGTGGTTTTTATTCCACATTAATTTTTAATACTAAATTTTAATGGCATGTGACAAATTGTGCTATGTGTATCATAATTTATTTTTTCAGTTCCAAGTAAAGTTTTAATTTCCATTGCAATTTAGTCTTTCCACTCTGAGACTGTTTTTTTAGTATATTGTTTAATTCCTGAATCTATTTTGTATTTTTTATTTTAGTTATGTTTGCTGTTTGACATCTATATAATTTTTGTTCAAAGGTGAAACAATTTGTATGAAACTTACACTTAGATGTAAATACAGAATGACTAAAACTTTGGTTTAGCATATCAGAAACCAGGCAAGGAATAGAAATTTTATGTGAAGACAAGCTTGTACATAAAACTTGTGCAGAGATTTGTTTTTCTTTCATCACAAACCCAGCCTGTGATCATGAAGTTCCCTGAGTCTCCCTGCATTGCTGCAGTGGAGGCTGAGCCTCAGTCTGTTCAACCTATGCTAAGTTAGTGGGTTAAAGCTTGTGTATTCCCTGTGCTGTGGGGAAAGCAAGGCTTTGCATTGCTAAGATGAACAAACACCCCCATGGCTGTTTGTTACTCTAGTTTGCAGCTGCTCCCTCTTTTTCCCTTTACTTCCCCCCACCACCAACACCATTTTTTTTTTTTTTTTTTTTTTTTTTTTTGAGAGGGAGTCTCACTGTGTTGCCAGGTTGGAGGGCAATGGTGTGATCTCGGCTCACTGCAGCCCCATCCGCTGGATTAAAGCGGTTCTCCTGCCTCAGCCTCCCGAGTAGCTGGGACTACAGGCGCTTACCACCATGCCCAGCTAATTTTTGCATTTTTAGTAGAGATGGGGTTTCACCATGTTAGCCAGGATAGTCTCCATCTCTTAACCTCGTAATCTGCCCACCTTGGCCTCCCAAAGTGCTGGGATTACAGGTGTGCCTCACCAGGCCCGGTCTCCTCACTCCTTTTTAAAGGCCGTGGTGACTTCTAATTTCTCCTGAACGCAGCTGTTTTATACAAAGAAATAATTTGAACCAGAATCTCTCTACATGTTCTGTTTTATAAGGTTTCCTAGTTTTGTTTTAATCTGGTAGGTCGTCATTCTGGATACACAAGTCTGATTTATTTTTTGGAATAGGATAAAACTCGGAAACTGAAAACCCCAATACCACTTTTTATCAGTAATGGTTTGAAGTTCTATCTACAATGCAAGGAAATTACTCAATTAATTCTTATGAATCTGAACTAGAAACCATACCTCAGAGCATTTTTTGCTGCTCTTTTTGATGATCAACTACAACACGCTCCTTTCTTACATTAAACTGGGACCTCTGAGGGCACAGCTTGACTTTCCATTTCAATTGGTCCATAAAGTAGACGAAAAGCTGCTAGAGGGGCTGAAATGAGGGGCTAAAGGATTTTCTAAAGAAATATTGAGGCAAACGTATACTTAAAAGTATCTATTTTAGCAATATATTATTCAATGGTATGAAAAGTCAGGCTTATGTTGAAATTTAACCGAATCATAATGCATTAGACTTACACAGTGTACTATCCTATCCGTGTAACTTTTGTAATTTATTGAATTTTTTTTAATTATTGCTGGTAGAAACAAGATTAGTTCACAATTCACCACATTGCTCTAAAAAAGAATATATTATAGTCACTTCATGTTCACTGGATCAACGGATAAAATGTTCTGTGCATAAAGATCTTCCACTTTCAAAATGGAGGCCTATTAAAATTTATTACCTCATATATTAAAACTAAAATTTATAGAGTATGACTCACAAAATAAGCCAAAATATATGTCTCAAGCATCAAATACATAAACAAATCCAATATTTTATCCAATTAACTCTGTTGCTACCTAGATTTTACAGCATATGTTGTCTGCATACTGGAAAACATGAAACTCATGTGGTATTGCAATTAATATAGCCTTGGCCACAAGTAAGACAATATAATACTTGATCGCTTGCTTTGCTATTGTGTTATGACTCTACTCGGTTCTCTCCTGGGCTTCTATGCTTAGGCTTTTCTTTGGTATGGTAGCTTTTAAATTGCATTTGAAATATAAATCTTAAAGAGTAATGTCATATATATTGGATCCCTTCAACAATGCTCACTAGTTTGTAATTAATGAACTTAATTCTCTTTAATACAGTTTACTGTGTTACACATATCACTTGAATTTTGTAACAGCATATATTTCAAACCTTTTTTATTGTCTTCAAGAAACACTGTAGAAGTGTTTCAAATGAAACATGGATCCTATTATTTCAAACAATACAGTAAATTAGGACTTTTAAAATGAATATTGATATTGACATAGTACTTTAAGCTAAGTAACATGCTTTAGATGATATAAACTTCAGTTACTGTATCTTATTGTTTTCATAATAAATGCAAATTATAAAAGATTCTATTTTGTAGTTATTCTGAATGAATTAAAATGTTTGATGCATTTCATTATGTTTCAAATTTTTATAAGAAACTTTTTAATAGTTTAAAACTATTAAAGTGTGAGTAATAAAACTGCAACTTTTGAGATTAACATACTGCATTTCCTTTACTTTTTTCCACTCATATCATTTTACCTATTATCTATATTTACAATTGAATGGCAATATAAAAAAATTGATGGTAATGAAACACTTTTAAGCAGAATAGTATAAATTTAACAGTATAGAATCAGACTTAATTTTAACTGCTCTTTGATATTGCAAATATGTGCTGGGAAAGAAAATACTGTCATCTAGTTGGTGTGCTGAAAATGTTAATAACAAGCATTTCAAAGACTAGGGCTACCAACACAATGGCTTTGATGTGAATTTGTGATGAAGTGATCACTATCAGCTCCCCAGGTGCAGTTTGAGTTGCTTTATCATATCACTGCAGTGAGACTTCTGAGTCGCATTCAAGATTTGTTATGAGAAATGCATTTTATAACGAATGAACATGCTTGTCCAAGAACTGTCCTTTCTGGGACTCTTTTGGAGGGAAGGTTCAAAACAAAATAATTGGTCTCAAAAGTCGATATGCTTTCCACAGGGTTTGTGCCAATAATAAGGAAATATGAAAGAAACCATACGAATAAATGGCTATTAAAATTACATGTAATATATCATTTCCTTTTTCTTTTCGTCTGGGATTACGACACTGTTTGGGAAAATTTGTAAAATCTGTAAAAGTCTGTTTACTTGAAGAATGATTTTATTATTCCTGTATTATTCTGAACATTGATTCCTCAACTACTTCTTTGTACCAAATTTCATTTTCTTTCCTTCTTTGTCATTATTAAATTTCCTGTTTCTGTTTACTCGTTAGTTAATTGTTAACAAACTTTGTATTCAAATAATATGTTCACGACTATAAACGCACATACAATAAATGCAAATACATTGAGTTTTCCCAAATGAAACACACCTGGATAATAGCACCCAGGCTGAGAAGCAGAACATTATCTGCACCACAGAAGCCTCCCTAATACCCTTATCCAGGAGCAATCTGCCATTCCTTTCCTGAAAATAACAACATCCTAAATTCTGACAGCATTGACTTGTTTTGCCAGTTTAAATTAACAAAACATTAAAATATAACAATATGTATTATTTGGTGTTTGGATGCTTTTTTTCCCCAGACATTTGTGACATTCTTCCAAGATTTTCTGAGAGTATCATTATGCAACTATATCACAATATATTTACAAATTTTAATGTCGATGATGGGAGTTGTACAGTTTTCAGTTAGGGCCATCAGCAGGACTCCTTCTACAAACATTCTAATGCATGTCTTTGTATTAAAAACTGCTTGAAAATCTGCTGGGCATACCTAGGAGTAGATTTACTAGTTCCTTATTGAGTACATTTTCAGTTTTAATTGATACTGCCAATGACTGTTTGAGGCTGGATGTGGTGGCCCACACCTGAAATCCCAGCAGTTTGGAAGATCTAGGCAGGTGGATCACTTAAGTCAGGAGTTTGAGACCAGCCTGGCCAGCATGGGAAAATCCTGTCTGCAAAAATACAAAAATTAGCCAGGTGTGGTAGCACATGCCTGTAATCCCAGCTCCTTGGAAAGATGAGGCAGGAAACATTGCTGGAACCCACGGGGTGGAGGTTGCAGTTAGCTGAGACTGTGTAACTGCAGGCCAGTCTGGTCAACAGAGAGACTCTGCCTCAAAAAAAAAAAAAAAAAAAAAAAAAAAAAGAAAAAGAAAAAGAAAAAAAGAAAAGGAAAGGAAAAAGAAAAAGAATGTTCCGTTGATATTTTTGACAAGTTAAACTCTCATCAGCAGTGTTTGAAAATGCATTTGATATTTTTGCTCTATTATTATTATAATTATTACAGTGTGTATTTTAAAATACCAACTTCAATTTAATTTTCCTAATCAGTTGAGCCACTTTTGGCTGTTACCGGTCAAATATCAATATGTGCATATATAAAAAATTTTGTAAAATATATTTTCAATCCTTTGGGCTAAGCTGTGTTGAATTTTTTTACTTCTTTTCAAATTATGATAGTTCATGTATATTCTGTTCTTTTAAAATATTATATATATATTCTGGGGATGAGTCCTACATCATATATACACATGGTAAATATCTTCTACCATTTTGTGTGCTGCCTTAGTGCTCTACTGACAGTATCTTTTAATAAATAAAATGCTCAATTTTAACATAGCCCAGATTTTTTTTTTCTTCTGTGGGTAATGGTTTTCGTGTTGTTTTACAAAAATGTGTGCCATTCCCTAGGTTGCTCATGTGATCTCCTGTGCTTTTATCTACAAGATTTATTGCTTTGCTGGTCACATTTAGAACTATTGTCTATCTGTGATAAATCTGTAATTGTGGTGAAATATAAGGGCCAAAGCACTGTTTTTCCCAACTGATAGTTAATTACAGTAAAATGTAATGACAAGGTTAAGCTTTCTCTATGAGCTGTAGTATTACATATATCATAGATCAGGTTATCTCTATGTCTGAATCGTTTCCGAGACACCCCTTTTCATTTTACGGATGAAGTTTCTCTCCTCTGCTTAGAACATATTGCCTGACTTACTCTACATTAATAATGTTTGATATCTGTTAGTTTAAATTCTCCAGGTTTGTTCTTTCTTCAAATTGTTTTGACTACTCTTGGACTTCTTTTGTTTCCACATGTATTGTAAGATTAGCTGGGCAGTATCTACAAAATGAACCTTAAGGGGTAATCAACAACTTTGTAATATTGAATATTATAAACCATAATTATGATATATTTCTCTTTGCATAAGTCAAATATTATTCACATCAATACTGTCCTATTATTCTCAATGCAGATGTTGTATTTCTTCTTAGATTTATGCCTGTGATTGTTTATAAATGCAATTTCAAATTTTATTATTTTCCAAATTTATAATTGATATAGAAATATAATTGAATTTTGCATGCATATATATTTTTATACAAATGATTTTATATACTGTATATAGTGACCTTTCTAGATGTATCATATGTCAGCTTTGTTTTTATCAAGGTTTTTGGATTATTATCAAATGTTTTACTACTATTTCTAGATTTAAATTTCCGTTTCAGTGCTAAGTAGCTTTCACATTCTGAATCGACATGTTGGAGAGCCTCCGGGTGTCTAAGAATCTCATAAATAATGGAGATTATCATGAGTGGAATGAAAGTTCAGCACTCTTGTTACCCACTGGAATCAAGGGGAAATGTTTTAAAATGGTCTAAGGTTTTGTTAATATTAGCTCTATAGAGCCCTACACCTCTATTTATTCAGATAGATAAACAGGATGCATTATTCCAGAGGTTACTAACACCCACCTAGCAGACCTCCAGCATACCCAATTCATTCTTGCTGAGCACTGACAAAGTCCTTGATTTTGTCTCCTCTGCCGGCCTAAATGTTTGCCTCCAGTGAAATGTTAGAAAATTTATTCCAAGTCGGTGTTAACCCATTTTCTTTAGCAATCAACCCACACTTATGACTTCCTCATCAGACTATGCCAACAACTCTCACTTACTACTTCTATCGACATCTTGGCCCAGACTCAAGTCTATTCATATACAAAATATGTAATTTATTTATATTTCATATACTTACTCTCTAAAAATAACTCACATTTATAAAATGAAATGTGTTTTTCATTTCATAGCAAAAATGAGATTTTTACTGGTATACAAAGCATTGTCAATTGATACATGAAATAAATGAAAATAATTATTTTTTATTTCTGAAAAATGTGTAAGTTCTTGAGGATTTCATAATGAATATATTATGAATGCCTTGTTAATGTAATGTATGCATAATTAAATGTAGGTCATTGTGACTTTCTGAGGAAAAGGAACACACAAAGCAATGGGCTATAATTGTTTACCACTGTTAAGCACCTAAGAATCTAAGTTTTCTCTAATCAGCTTCCCTTTTAACCAGAGAACCTTGTCCAAATAGAATTACTTTGAATTTGAAATCACATTAAATGTAAGAAGAAAGGGGAATTAATGAAACTCTTGTTCAAAAACATGGCTATACTTCACTAATTCTCCACTGATATGTAATTATATTCTGCTAGTGGAACAAGAACAGATTAAACTCTATAGATTCTTTCTGCACAGTGCCAAAATGCAGACCTTCTATTTAAATAGGAAAGGATAAAGTTTTAATGATTTGAATGTATTTTAATGAAAATACAAAATGCAATGTCATTTCACTCAGCTTTTAGTTTATGTTAAAATAAATTTCAATGGTAAATTTACAGAAAAGGAGCAGTTTTATTTTTAATATTCTTCAATCAGATTGATAAAATTTATTTTGCAACTATAAACTATTTTATTTTTCTCTTATTGTGGTTTTCTAGCTAGATACAATATTCACCCTAAGGTAAAAATAAACACACACCTTTCACTTCAACTTGCCTGTACTAAAACACACACACACACTCTCTCTCTCTCTCTCTCTCGCTCTCTCTCTCTCTCTCTTTCTAGTGGCTTTTTTGTTCCCTTTATTCCCTTTTTGTTTTACTCTTTTATGCTTTCAGAGAGAGAGAGAGAGAGAGATTTGAAAGCCTCCTTTTTTTTTTTTTTTAATTTCAAGTGCAAACTACTTTAGGGAAAAGAGGTTTTTGGACTTTAAAAGGATTGACTTCTAGTATCAATAAAGTATGAAATAATCATAAATCCATAAATATTAAAGAAATACATAAACTTGCTGTTTTCCTACAAGATGGATTTAAAAACCATAAACATTTTGAAGAATGCTAAAAGGAGTTTCAAGTCTAGGAAAGAAACATTAGAAGAGACTGGTGTTTGTTTTTAAGAAAGGATTTCATATTCTTTCTCTTCTAGGTTCAAACCTTAAGGCTTATTGTGAAGATAAATAATAGAACTCCAAGTAATTTTAATAGACCCTTAAACTAGCAGATTTAAGAGTTTCTTTCCTAGATATAATCTCTGGAGAATACAGACCTCTTAGAGAAATTCACATTTGGCAAGTCCCAGAACCATAGATGGCCTGAATATAGGTTAACAGAGAATCTCAAAGCCTATTTTGGAGACAAAGCCCAGAATTCCTGAGCCACCCAGTGAGAAAATCAGTGCTGGTACTGGGGGAAATTTTTCTATTCATCAAGAAGATTGAATAGAAGGCATATGCTGTGGTTTGAATGTCTCCCAAAATTCATTTGTTAAGTACTTAATTCCTAACGAAACATTGTTAAATCACCTCCAAATAAGAGAAGATTAGGTCATGTGGACTCTGCCTTCACAAATGGATTAGTGTCATTGTTGCAGAAGTATTTTGGTTATCTTGAGAGCAGGTTTGTTACAGAAGCAAGTGTGTCCCCTCTGGCCGGCTCGAACCCTCTTGCCCTACTGCCTTCTGCATGGGATATGCAGCAGAAGCCCCTCGCAAAATGCCAGCACCTTAATATTGGACTTCCCAGTCTCAAGAATCGTACAAAATAAAACTCTCTTCCTCACAAATGATTCAGCTGTGAATATTCAATTATAGTAGCATAAAATGGACTCACTCCATATACCTGATTGGAAGCTATGTCAAAACAGCCGACATCAATAGTGGGGTCCAGAAGAAACATTAAGAGCCAGTGGAAGCCAGTTCCCTCCCTATGAACACCAGAAGAGAGCAGAAAGCTGTGAGAATCCAGGAAGTCTTCTGATTAGAACCTGAATGGCATAAAAATTATCTTTATATTTGGTCTTTAATTTCTGTGAAGGACAGAAAAAGAAAGAGTGAGAGAGAGAGTGGAAGCCATACATTTGACTATTTGGCCAAGGAGACTAAGTTGAAAACCATATACATATAAGTAACGTAAAAGTAGCAAGGTAGTTTGGGGATGATAGGCGTGTTAATTTATAGAGAAATAACTGAATATTCTTTTTTGAACATTTTAATGAACTACTTTTTAGAGCAGTTTTAGGCTTACAGAGATATTGCATGGAAACGCCAGAGTTCTCTTGCCTTCTCACCCCCCACACGGTCTCTGCTGCCATCAACACCTCTCATTAGTACAGTGTATTTGCCACAACTGATGAACCAAAATCGACAAATTGTTATTAATTAAAGTACATAGTTTATAATACTTTTTGCAGTTGCCTTATGAGTTTTGATAAATGTGTAATGTCACATATCCACAAGTAAAGTATCATTCGCAGTAGTTCACTGCCCTAAAAATGTGCTGTGCTCCACCTATTTCATTCTCCCTCTTTCAGTGGACCACCGAAAAGCCATGGATATTTTTATCATGCCTATAGTTTTGCCTTTTTCAAAATGTTATATATTTGGAATTATACAGCCTGTAGCTTTTTCACACTGGCTTCTTTCATTCAGCAATATGCATTTAAGTTTAAAGCCTTAAAAACTCCTTTAAATATAAAGTTGACACCGCCTATTCTAGCTTTTTAAAGTGCTTCAATTATGATGTCATTATCAGAGGAAAGTAGAGGCTGAGGAATGTATAGATCATTACATTTAAATATATATTTATACATTTATGTGTTGTATATGTATCTATCATATATGTATAGTTCTAATGTACACCTTTGGAAAAATGGTCATTTTTCAATCACACTACAGAACTATAACCAATGTATTAATTATAAAGCTAAACACACTGAAGCCCAAGAGATTACAGGATTCATCCAAATTCACACAGTTAATAAATGCAGAGATAGAAATGACAGGAGACCGAAACTTCTGTCACTTATCCCAATAACCTTTCCAAGAGTTTTCATGATTTAAGTCATACCTGTCACCATCTGTGCCATTTCAGTATGTTCCGGAGAAAATGTTACAGAGGTCATAACCCTCATCTGTAAACCCCATTGATCAGGCCTTGCTAATTTCAGACACACTTAAAAGAATATGAATTTGCTGCTATTGCTGTTATTTTTAAGTCAAGATTTACAGAACTGACAATCTGGGTCACGTGTGATCGAACATTAGTTGGTGTGGACTCTTTAGGGCGGTATTCGTGGTGGAACAGAAGACCCGAACCACCAGAGCCCTCCTACCCTGTATTCATGACTTCTAGCAGGCAGTCGTGGGATCTACATTTCAAACAAAAATACGTTTCCTTCCCTACTACCAATTTCTAAAATCGTCACTATGTTCTATACCATCCCCTCTTTACTGTGCTACAGTAGCTTCCTTTTATCTGTAATTTTGTTTATACTTTATCTGCAGTTTCAGTTACCTACAGTAGAATACAGTAAGATATTTTGATACTGTACTTAAATATTTTTTTATTAAAGTACAGTGTTACATTTTCTTCCATTTTATTACTGTTATTGCAGTTAGTCTCTTATTGAGCCTAATTTATAAGTTAACTTTATTATGGGTATGTATGTATAGGAAAACACAGTATATATCGGGTTCCACATTATCTGTGGTTTCAGGCATTCTTTGTGGGTCTTGGAAGGTATGCACCATGGATAAGGGGAAACCATTGTAAAAAAAGAAGCAGGTAAAATTACAAATAGAAAGAAAGAGATGTTCTTTTCACACATGCTAAAGAAGTCTAGTCATGGACTGAAACCATCCTCCATCGCTCCTTCATGATGATTTGATTCCATCGTTGACATACAATGTTTTGATTACTTTAGGCTTTTCTTTACTGCCTAGCCAAATGTTAATACTCTTTTCTTCCTGTTTCTCCACTTCCACAGTCAATCACCACTTCTGGGTTTCCAGAAGTCTGTCTTTTTCTCTAATGCGCCTGGTTTGTTTCTTCTGTGTAAGACTGCCTTTTTAATTTAGAATAGTTTTCCCAACCCTCCATTCCTTTTATTCATCTTAGTTATACTTACTGTGTTCCTACTCTGAATTAAGATCTGTTCCTTTTGCTGAAATTATGGACTTGAGGAAAATCAGTAAAAATATTTGTTTGGAATTTATTTGATGTGAGAGGCACAATAGAGAGTCAGAAACCAGTAAAAAGAGATAAAGTAAAATAAGTTGTACAATTTATTAGAAGGTCATGTGTACTATGGAGGGAGATAGAAGCTCTCGCTGAGTTGGAGAACATGGTGCTATTTTAAATAGGATATTGAGGAACGCTTTTACTGTGAAGCTAACATTTGAGAAAAGATGTACACTATATGAAGGAGTCAGTGGTAAGAATACCTACTGGAGACTGTTACAGGGGAAGGAGGATTGAGTACAAAATTTCTGTAGCTGAAAAGTGCCTGGACTATGAAGCAGACTTCAAGAAGGGCAGTATAACTTCAGCTGAGTAAACGAAAAGGAAAGGCAGTAGGATAAACCAGACAGAAAGGCGAATCATGATGGACTTTGCAGGTCATTTTAAGGATTCCGATTTTCCAGTATAGTTAGAAAGGGTATAGAGTATATGCAGAGGAATGATAAGACTTGATATATATCTTTAAAGAAACATTCTGGCTGCTGAACTGAAGGTATGCATTAGGACTAGACAAAAGCAGAAACAATAGGGTCAACTGGAGGCAACTGCTACAAATTAGTCAAAAACTATGCTAGCTCCAGCCAGGTAAATAAATATCAGGGAGAGGTGAAAAGTTTGGACTCTGTATATATTTCGAATGTAAGATATGATGATACTCGGCACCATTCCTAGACTAATAAGCTTTCCACTCAGGAGCAGGACAGAATGCCAGGAACTGCGCTGTAAGGGTTCCGTCGTCATTTGGGTTGCTGTCTAGAAGATTTTGCCAAAAACACCCATTAATACAAGACTTGGAAAGTGAAAATGCAAGAGTCATTCGCTATTATTTCTCTCCCACACCAGTGAGGGCATTGTGGGTAAACAGAACACGTAAGTTCTGCAGGTGCTCCGGCTGAAGACTTGTGAATCATTCGTTTTAACGCAATGGGCAGCTGAGATCTTTGGCACTGGCCTCCTTGCAGTTCTTACCTGTTTTCATAACATCTAGTAGGACCTTTTTGTTGGTGCTTGTGCTGACGTTTTTTGTGTAGTTTATCTATTTTCTGTGATTTTCATTTTCCAGCATATTTAGTAGACAGCAAGTAGTCCCATGTGCTGTACACGCATTATCAATGGTTGTCAATAAACATATAAGAAATGACATGGGAGAATCAGCACTGGCCACCTAGTAATCACTATATTGATATCATGCTAAGGACTTCAAGTATATTTCTAAAGGATTGATAGATTTCAAGTTGTAAAAGGGAAAGATTCTGTTTCGCTTTGAAAACACCAAATTTGGCAAATTTGGCCTGTGTGGAGGATAGATCAAAGAGAAACAGCAGTTCGAAGGTGATGATAATAATTTCTAGGTGAGAAACAAGAACACAAACTAGAAAGACACTGGCATTGCTATTCACTTAACAGGTTGCATTAGTCAGAGTTTTCTAGAGGGACAAAACTAATAGGATAGATGTATATATAAAGGGGGGTTTATTTTAGAG
The DNA here is from genome assembly GCF_048565385.1 of Saimiri boliviensis. Classification (NCBI taxonomy): domain Eukaryota; kingdom Metazoa; phylum Chordata; class Mammalia; order Primates; family Cebidae; genus Saimiri; species Saimiri boliviensis. Next base: position 5,994,584 of record NC_133467.1, read on the forward strand.
TATTAACTCATGTGATCACATGGTCCCACAATAGGCTGTCTACTAGTGAAGAGCAAAGAAGCCAGTCCAAGTCCCAAAGCTGAAAAACTTGGAGCCCGATGTTTAAGTACAGGAAACATCCAGCATGAGAGAAAGATGTAGGCTCAGAGGCTAAGCCAGTGTAATCTCTCCACTTTCTTCTGCCTGCTTTTTATTCTGGCTGCACTGGCAGCTGATTAGGTAATGCCCACCTGGATTAAAAGTGGGTCTGCCTCTCCCATTCCACTGACTCAAATGTTAATTTCCTTTGGTAACATCCTCAGAGACACGCTCAGGAAACAATACTTTGCATACCCGAAACTAATCAAGTTGACCTTCAATATTAACCACTACACAGGTAAACTAGGAGGAGTAGCAAATTTAGTCCAGCAAACAGAAATTTCATTTTCATACTGTTGAGATTGCATGTAAGACACAGAGTTCTGCAATGATTAAGAATGCAGACTTTGGGATTAGAGAGGCTGGGTGCAAATTCTTAGCTGTTACTTCTGGATATAAACCCTTGGGTGATCTACACAACCTCTGCCTGCCTCAGTAAGTACACACTGGGTATGCTGTGAAGATTCAATAAATAGACTCATGAAAATTACCTTGTATAGTGCTGGAACATCATATTCCCTCTATATTCCTGGTTATTAGTATGAAATGATGAGAACACACCTGATAATAATGATAATTCAAGCCAGAAAATATTTTAAGTTGGATATATGGATTTGAATTATGATTTGAATTTGTTCTAGCACATTAAAATGCATGCTGTGAAATTTAACTATATTTAGAGAGAAAAATGACAAATTTTTAAGAAAGTTTCTCTCTCTCTCTCTCTCTCTCTCTCTCTCTCTCTCTCTATGAGATACATATACAGAGTATATAGGTGAAATATGTGGCCTCAGAATCCACATGGTCCATTGAGAAGCTAAGTAGTATCCCATTAGCAGAGTCAAGAACACCTGGTACTCAATGGATAAAATCAACTGGTCCTTCATATTGTGAGGATACAGGACCAAGTCACTATTCTGAGTTATCTGGCTTTGGTTTAGTAGCTCAAGACATTTACTGGAATCTTGAAATAATGAATTTAATAGTAGGTCATTTCTAGATAAACTTTAAAAAACATTGACTATATTTCACCCACCTGCCTATTAGGAAAGTATGTTACATCTTCTCATATTTCTTGGGTTTGAATACCATTTCTTTTTCCACCATTTATGGTTATCATGGTACTCATATCTATGAAAGTTAAATAATTATGCAAGGCAGTCATGTGAATATTTATACCTGCTGTCTCTCTTTTCAATATACTGTTCCAAATAAAAATATGAAACAATATTTTAAATTAGTTTAAATTAATGTTAAATACATCTATATATAGCCTGTTTTCTTAGTTATTTTTAACTCTTTGATCATTGAAGCATTATCATCAAATGACATAGAAACTTTTAAAGAGTGTTTTTTAATAACAAGTCTTTGTATGACCTTTTTCAAACTACCCTAAGGTGTTTATAAATTAACTTTTCTTATGTTGCAGTCTTATGAGGAGTGAAATTAGAATTTTCAGATTTCTTTTAATACTTTCTCAATTTTAATCTATCATATTTTCAATTGTGTAATGACCTAAAGCTGCTAAAAAAAAAAGCAGCATAGTAATACACGTGTGATAATGAGAGCTTACAGTAGCTTAAAATAGATTTAGTGGAATCATGTTTCAAAAATCAAGTTAATAGTGTATGTAAGCATGCACAATTGGAAAATTAAATATGATATAGAACTTAGACTCTGATTTAATTTTTACATTTATTTGAAGTAGCTTATCTTCACTTAAGATCATGTTAAATGTCTCCGGTACAAGAATACAGGGAAATAGCTAGACCGATAAGTTCATCAAATGAGAAAATTCTAATTAGTTGACAATTTAAATTAGCTATGTAAAGTGAAGATGGTCCTTATGTGATTTCATAGAATCATCTGATTGAGCAAGATAGCACGTCTCTTTGGCAATCTATTTGCTGCTACTTGAAAGCAGTAAAATTTCTGGGAGGAGTTCATGGTTACAAAGTGCTCTCATTGTGCCAATGGACTGCAGCTTGTGTGACAGAGAGAAATCTTGTTTACATACATATATATACACACACACACATACATGCACACACACATACACACATACATATGTGTGCATATGTTCACACATGCATATCTGCATTTTGCTGAGATAAGTTTTGGAACCAAATTTGTAACTACAAAATTGGAAAAAAATGTTACAAAAAGTTAAAGTAAAAGGAAAATGCTGCCATTGTAGATTAATGAGGTAGCAGCATATAGTTCTTTCATTTCACCTGCATTTTGCTCACCACTGCTCCCTCAATGTTCATTAAATTGTATAAATGACTTTTTAAATCCTTACCACAAACAAATACACTGATACTAGAAAGAGAAGTTATTAATGTAATTCTCAAGAAAAAATAAAGGTGTAATTTTAAGAAAAGTAATGCAAACATTTTTGTGCAACACAATCTTGTCCAGCAAAAATAAATGCTCAATAAAGAATCACTTTCAAGGGCATTGATATGGTTTGGCTGTGTCCCCAATCAAAACTCATCTTGAATTGTAGCTCCCATAATTGCCAAGTGTATGGGAGAGACGAGGCAGGAGATAATTGAGTCATGTAGTGGCTTTCCCCATACTGTTCTCACGGCAGTGAATAAGTGAGTAAGTTTCATGGGATCTGATGCTTTTATAAGGAGAAATTCCTTTCACTTGGCTCTTATTCTCCCTCTTGCTTACTACCATGTAATACATGCCTTTTACCTTCCACCATGATCATGAGGTCTTCCAGCCATGCAGAACTGTAAGTCCATTAAACTTCTTTTACTTTATAAATTATCCAGTCTTGACTTGGTGTGGACCATGGTGCATGCCTGTAATCACTGCACTTTGGGAGGTCAGGTCTGGAGGGTCACCATGTCAGGAGCTGGAGACCAGCCTGGCCAACATAGTGAAACCCCATCTCTACTAAAAATACACAAACAAGCCAGGCATGGTGACATGCACCTGCAGTCCCAGCTACTCAGGAGGCTGAGGCAGGAGAATTGCATGAACCCTGGAGGTGGAGACTGCAGTGAGTCGAGATAGGGCCACTGCACTCCAGCTTGGGTGACAGAGCAAGACTTTGTTTAAAAAAAAATTATCCAGTCTTGGGTATGTCTTTATTAGCAGTGTGAAATGGACTCATACAGGCATATACTAGTCAGAGTTACCCAGAGAAACAGAACAAGTCATACAAATATATAATAGTTATAGATATAGATATAGAAATATATATAGATTACAGGATATAGCTAAAGACAGATACACACAATTGTACAAGCCAATTCCAGAAGTGTGCACCATCTTAATGAAGGAATGAAACTGTCTTGCTGCAAACTGGATTAGGTGTGTCATAGAAATCACAAGTAGAAAAGTTTATCATGGCATTATCAAAGTCTGCTTTGAACACCCTGGAGTACTTTGCACAAAGTAGGGTATAGAAAACGAATTTTGATTTGTAGCCATTTACAAAGAAGTCAAAGAAAAATATATTATTTATATATTTTCAATGGCCTTTACTATAAAGTATTGAAATTAAAAAGTAACAGTAATATTATTTTAAGTATTTGATGAAATAATTATGTAAAATATTAAGAAAATAGTAGAAAAATAGAATTAATATTCTTATAAAAGCCAAATACTGAAGAAGAAAATCTAGTGATTAAAATAAATAATGACCACATGCTATTATTTTTAAAAAATACAATAAGAAGTGTTGGTGAGGATGTGAAGAAATTGAAGTCCTTGTCCACTATTGGTAGAAATGTAAAATGATACAGATGCTATAATAAACATTAGGATGGTTCTTCAAAAATTAAAAACAGAATTACCATATAATCCAGCAGTTTCACTTCCGGATATGTGCTAAGACTGAGAGTAATGTCCAAGAGAAATATTTTCACACCCATACTTAAAACAATGTTATTCACAATAGCCAAACACTGGAAGGAACCCAAGTGTCCATCAATGTATGATTAAATAAATAAAATGTAATACATATTTTGGTTTAAAATGGACTATTATTCAACCTTGCAAAGGAAAGAATTCTGACGCATGCTATTACATAGGTGAGTCTTGGGAACGCTATGCTAAGTGAAATAAGCCAGTCACAAAAGGACAAATACTGTATGATTCTACTTATGTGTGGTATCTAAAGCAGGCAAATTCATAGAAGCAGAAAGAGGAATGATGGTCGCCAGGGCATGAAGGAGGGGGAACTGAGGAGTTGTTTAATATGTATATAGTTCTAGTTCTGCAAGATAAAAAAGTTATGGAAATTGGATTCACAACAATGTGAATATGCTAAATATGGAACTGTATACTTAAAATAGCTAAGAGGCTAAATTAATGCTATACACATTTGTGACAAAAATTAAATCAGGCTAAATTAAAATATAAATAAATCAATAAGTCTATAAAATAATTAATTCTGTGTGTAGTTTATAGAAAAAATAGAAATTAATTCGATTTGCTTTTCTCATGAAACTCAAGACAGGTAAAACGGATTATACTCTTTTAATCTGTATACAGTTTCGAGTTTTGCCCAAATGTCGAAACAAATGATCAATGTCTGAGTAAGGCTGAGAGCGTCTCTTTGTATGATTCTAGACATACTATACTATGTATCAGATCTTTATTGGTGGGCTTTTTCTTTGTGTTTTGTTTTTGTTGGTTCTGTGTTTGGATTTTCTTGGAGGAAGCCAAAATTAACATTCTATTGTTACTCATGGTTAATTTGCTCGATAATTAAAAAAAAAAACCTGAAACACTTCTCTTTTTGAAAACTCAGAACAAAATCTATTTCCATGTACAAATATTTCCTATCTACTGCATGACAGCAACTAGTAACACCCAAGTCAAAGGATGATGGTTTGGCCTAGGACGTATCTCTTGAATACCATTTAAACGAAACATAAATATTTTGATTTGCAACACTTTGCCATTTGTATCATATCTCTCATATAGCAGATATTTAGAATGTCTCCCCAAATCCACTGCTCATTGATTGGTTGATTTATTCCTTTTTTTCATCTGGGTATCTATACTCTTTCCATGAAAGAGTGAGAAATAACACTATGTTGGATCACAGGGTGCAGTGGGAGCTCAGCCCTATAAATATCATCATCATCAATCTCTATGTTCAGAAATAGAGACATGAACTAGTCTGGACTAAGAGATGCATGAAGATTATAGGAAAATAGATGCCACTGATGTTTTGACAGAGCTTCAAGCTCTCCTCCTTCATGCCTTTCCTTGTATGTAGACTAGAATGAGGATACCTAAAGCATTTTTGGCAGCATCTTGATAACTTTGCAAGGAAATGATCTGAAAACAAGAAAATTAGTGTGACTTAATGGAAACAAACTAGGTATTATGATCTTATTAACACATTGAAAAGAACTAGTTCTGAAACCTATTCTTTTACTTTTGTTAATAATAATAAAATCATGCTTATTGGCTGGCAAATTTAAGTTGTATTTTCTTTTACTTGCAACTTAAATTAGCACAATTACTATATTTGATAAGTCTGACCTACCTGCTAAGTATAGAACATATTTAAAATTAAGGAAGCCCATTCTTATGAGGAGGGCAAGGTTAAAGGAAGCAAACCTATGATCATAATAAATTTATCTTTCTTAATTCCAATGTGTAGAGTATGTCATAAATACCACCAAAGTATTCTTTCATAAATTAATACAAAATACTTTAGTGAAAAATACATCTATCTTTAAGCGTTATTTAAGCTCTATTTTTCTGTAAAGATGAATTTTCAAATCAAAAAGTTATATAATTGTTGAGATTAAATATTTTAAAAGTTAATATTTTTGAATATCTATTATTTTAATATATCGATTCTAAAATTAATGGCACTAGCACAGAAGTTTCAAAGTTTAAGGAAAGTTTAGCATTAAAAATATTATGTAAAAGTCACATACTTTAGAGAAATCAATATTTTCTGTTTCACATATAATCTGTTTATATGTTTTGTTATTCTTCTAATAGTGCAAATAAAAACAAACTAGCAATCACAGTTGCAGAGGTCTAATCATTCTCATTTGTGTAATCAAAAAATATTAAGTCTTGAAAATAAATTATGGGATGTCCAGAGAGATACTGCCTATAAGTATCTGGCAAAAGTAAATAAAAATTCTCTTTCAAGGATGATATTATTACCACTGGCCTCAAAATATGTAGAAATATTATTACAAAATATAATTTGTAGCACATAAAAATAAAAAGACATTCATAAAGTCAAGAGAGTAAAAAAATCAAGAAAAGTAACAAATAGCAAAAATATTCTCAAAACTTTTTCACATATTAGCTCTTCAGGCTTACATAATCAAGTATGATTAAGAACCTAAGTAGTAAAATTTGATCAGGAAACTGGTTCCTTAAAAACAACAACAACAAAAAAAAAACACCCAGAAGAAAATGGTATTAAAAACTTGAACGAAGTATAATTTTATAACTGAAAAGTATAATAACTGAAATTATCAATTTCTTCATTATTAAACAGGATTGATATGAGATTATATTTAAATGAAGAGAAAATTAATGGACTTGAAGAAAGGTCCTAAGAAAATATGCAGAAAATAGCCTAAACATGAAAACAGTGAATACAGGGTAGGTAACTTTGGACATACATCGAGACCATCTAATATATATTTAATTGGTATATACCTGGAGAAGCTGAGAAAATATCACTTAAGTAACATGTGAAGGAAAACAGTTGAGAAATGTTTGATTCCTGAGAATCAATAAAGTATCAATGCAAAGGTCTGATAGGATCAATAAATCCCAAGCAGGATAAATAAAATTTACACTTTGACAAACCGTAATCTTACTATGGAAAAATCAAGGCTGTGTAGCAGCAGACTGGTATAAGACACCTAAAACCATGGTCCCACCCTTTGAAAGTGAGGGGAGGCTGTCCTGATTCTCCCTTTGCCTGTGGCGGGAGAGCAATCCTGACAATTTCTGAATCAGCTTCCTGGTCATTCTTTTATTGGATGATACACGTTGACAGCCAGATACCTTTACTGTCCTGTCCTGCAGAATCCAGGAAATCTGAAAGACGTCCTTTATCCCATCCCCCCTTGTATTCCTCTTTAATTCACCTGTCTCTTTCTCTCTGCAGATATAGTCCTGTCTTTGTTCCTAGCTTTTTCTGAAAAGGTTGATTAAATCCATTAGTCACACCTACGATCTGTCCAACTAATAGCTCTTCAGCCACACCCTTATTCTTCTCTTCACAACGTGCTTCTTATGTTTTGTAATATAGATAGGCTGAGGATTTTCCAAATATTCAAGCTTTGTTTCCTTTTAGTTTAACTATTGTCTCCTTTCTCTTGCATTTTACTTTAAGTGGTAAAGAGAAATCAAGCCATTTATTCATCACTTTGCTTAAAAATCTCCTCCATGAAATATTTTATTTCATCACTTGCAATCTCTACCTTTCACAAAACATCAGATCACAATGCATCCAAGTTCTTTGCCACTTTATAATAAGAATCACTTTTCCTCCGGTTCCTAATAACCTGTATCTCATTTCCATATGAAATCTCACCAGAATGGCCTTTAATATTTGTAATCTTACCAACATTACTGCTCATGATAATACATGTGTAAGAGTCACACTTTTTATCTTGTCCTCTGGAGTGTCACCGACTAGGCTTATTGCTAGACTGCCAGGGTACGAGAGTCACCCGCTGTGTGAATTTGGGCACGTTCTGTCATCTCTCAGTGTCTGTTTATTCACCTCTAAAATGGAATAAATATTAATATCTCATGAGATTCTTGTAAGTTTTAAATAAACCAATACATTTAACACACTGAGAACGTTGCCTAGCATATAATAAAATTTAAAGGTTAGTTTGGGTATTAGATAACCAGGAGTTGAGGAATACTACTTAAGTATGGAGAAACAGTGTCCTCATGTGTGTAATAGGTTGTTTCTTCACGTGTGTAATTGCTTGGGTTAGGGTTAGTGGGAGAGGAAACATAAAAGCCTAAGGAAGAGATATGAAGGGCATTTACGTACACACTGTATTTTACTCACTCTCCATTGGAATTAGAAGTTGCTAAAATTATTTTACAATTTTTTTTTTTTTTTTTTTTGAGACGGAGTTTCGCTCTTGTTACCCAGGCTGGAGTGCAATGGCGCGATCTCGGTTCACCGCAACCTCTGCCTCCTGGGCTCAGGCAATTCTCCTGCCTCAGCCACCTGAGTAGCTGGGATTACAGGCACGCGCCACCATGCCCAGCCAATTTTTTGTATTTTTAGTAGAGACGGAGTTTCACCATGTTGACCAGGATGGTCTTGATCTCTTGACCTCGTGATCCACCCGCTTCAGCCTCCCAAAGTGCTGGGATTACAGGCTTGAGCCACCGCGCCCGGCCTATTTTACAAATTTTAAGAAAAAATACTAGAACAGAAAATAACCAGAAAAAAATATAACATGATCATTTAAATAATAAGTTTATGTGATTCTAAAATAACAATTTCGAATATATTTATATGTCTCATATAAGTTAAATATTTTAAGTTGCTTGTGGGAGTGAAGTTTCATAGGCAAACTTGTTATCTATATTCTCTCATGTTCTTGCAGTTTAAAGGAGACTATATCAAATTATCTACTTCCTGCCCTCTGAGAGTTAAAAGTTATAAAGATTTTGTGAATTCTTAGAGAGGATCTATTTCAGGTGGGTAACTTTTGCTTTTCTGTTTTAGTTCAGTCACTCTCCTCATTGTTTCTCAGCTTGCACCCATTTTTTAAGAACTAAATTTTAGATTGGATTTTTTTTGATGATGTATTTTATTATGTCCCAACTCCCATCCATTTAAAATACAGTCACCTGTATTAAATGATTAATCTTTCAAAGATGGTATTTTAATCAGGTTGGCATATTGAGATTATGAATGAAAATAGCAACAAATAAGCTCAAGTATCCACATGAGATTTAAGCACAAGCATAAATTTTGACTCCATGGATAGAAGACAAATGTACCTGTTATACTCTATATCTGCAAAAACGCAACTCAAACTCTTTTGTCAGGTAGGAGACATTAAGAAAATTCGTAACCCTTTAAAATAATTGTGCAATTAATCACTGCCGAACTCACTGTTGTAATCCCAAAGAACTAGTTATGACATGCACATTAATACCAAATGAGTTCATCATGATTAATACTGTGACAATAAATACCTGAGGAAATTAATAATGATCAGCTATTATTTTAAAGGACTGCAATATAATTCAAATTTTTTACTCTGAAATATAAGCACTTTTAAGGTATATATATACAATTTTCCTTGTGTTTTAATCCAAAATATTATATAATTATACTTTTAAAGTACTTCATTGTATAAACACTTACTACTAGAACGTATCTCTTGTTCTCATTTCCACCAAATTAAATAGAATTAAGATATTAGACAAATAATTTGGTTCACTCTTAGGTAATAGAATTTTGATTTTTTACAAATTAGTTTAAATTTCCCAAAGCAGTGCATGTCTACTCTAAGTACATGATTGTTCCAGGTTAAAACTACTCAGTAAGTTTTAGTAGGCAATTATTAATACAATTTACAATCTGTACAAATGTTAGGAAACTTCAGTAGATCAAGAATTCTACTAAGCAAACTGTTTCCATAGGTCAATCTTGATTTTAAATTACTGCCTCCTTGCCAGCTTTAATCCTCAATTCTGAGGAACACTTAAGAAAAGTAATCCCTAAATTTCAATCCTATCCATATACAGATTGTTTCTTTCTGAAGGCTTTTTGACTTTCATCCGTTTATGTTTTTGGTATTCTGTTACTGCTGCCTATTTTGAGGAGTTTCTGTTCTCGGTTCACAGGGGCTTCTCTTCCCACTCAGCACCCCATCAAAAATGTCACATTACACACTATTTAATTCTCCAGTTTAAACAACTGTCCTTGGACTTCACAAATCCCTATGTACTGAACAGAATACATCGATATGCATGCCTAATATTTTTTCCACTTGTAGACCCCCCTATGCAGAACTGCACTCCTTTAACCACACAGTTTTTAAACTTACCATTTCTCTGCAAAGTGAAATAGCTTCAGAATAGAATCCACCACTAACACAAAAGTCTTTTTCCTTCCTATGCAGTTAAGAGCGGCTCTTCACCCTCCCAACCTGGTTTTTTGTCTCCTCTCTCCTGGGTGGATCATTTCTGCTGCAGCATCTAGCTTCTCAGTTAGACCGGCTTTCTTGTATTCTGATAAGACATTACTCCATCTACTAAGAAAACCATATTCTTTCCTGCAATAATATGTAGCACTGTGTCTCCTGACATACCAGGCTGACTGGTAATCATAGGGCCTGTTTCTGTCTCTACCCACAATATTAATAACATTATCATTATTGGCCCACTCCATGCTTCTGCGTTTCCCTCTACCCACCACCTAGAAAGGGAAGATGCCTCCTTCACTCCTTGTCGTGGGCACTGACAATGACCTATAACCATAAAAGACATTTCAGGTTTATATATACGTTACTCTCTCACTCACTGCTGGCAATACTTTTTCAAAAAAATTTATTTCCCGGATACTTGCGCAGAATGTGCAGGTTTTTTACATAGGTATACATATACTATGGTGGTTTAGTGCACTTATCAACCCATCATGTAGGTTTTAAGCCCTGCATGCATTAGTATTTTGTCATAATGTTCTCTCTTTCCTTGCTCCCAGCCGCTGACAGGTCCCTGTGTATGTTATTCCCCTCCCTGTGTCCATGTATTTTCATTGTTCAACTCCCACTTATGAGTGAGAACATGGGGTGTTTGGTTTTCTGTTCCTGTGTTAGTTTACTGAGAATGATGGTTTCTAGCTTTATCCATGTCCCTGCAAAGAACATGAACTCATCCTTTTTTATGGCTGCATAGTACTTCATGGTGTATATGTGCCACATCTTCTTTATCCAGTCTATCATTGATGGGCATATGGGTTGGTTCCAAGTTACAATTTGCTATTGTAAATAGTGCTGCAATAAACATACCTGTGCATGTGTCTTTATAGTAGAATGATTTACACCCCTTTGGGTATATATCCAGTAATGGGATTGCTGGGTCAAATGATATTTCTGGTTCTAGATACGTTTTATTCTTAACTTAAGCTAAGTAATAACACATGAAGATAACTAGTCGCAAAAGGATTTATGTAAAAATTACCTTTCTGCATCTTAAAGCAAAACAACCTCCTGGTCCCAAATTTTGTGGCTAAGAACAGGTCATCATGCCAGATTCTTCTTCAGCTCGGGTAATTGCCTTTTAAGTGACACTAGAGTCCCTTTTGTCTTGTAATAACTTCCTCTTGATCTACCATTTTTGTTATTTCTCTAGGAGTTTTCTCAGACTAGATGCAAATAAGAAGACACAAAAAGGCATTGGTAATACAGTGACTGGTCACCAAGAATATATATCTAATTTCAATTTAGGCTCGATTATACAATCCTGTTACATTAGGAGAAAAAAAGCCCTCATAATTTATGTTGCATAAAGTAAGGGAACAACTGTGTCATACAGTTTTAAGTCATGTTAAAATTGCAATTAAAATGGCTTCTAAACACACTGTGTATGTTTATATATCTAGCTGATGCATATATTAATAACCATTTTCTGCTCTCCATACTATTGTAGGTATAATAAGTAGATGTGTAAGTTGCGATTTAATAAGAAAAATAGAAATACAATAATTCATTACTATGCCAAACTAAGGTTGGAATTTTTATGTCTTTTCATAAAACAAACAACTCCATCAAAAAGTAGTGGAAGGATATAAGAGACACTACTCAAAAGAAGACATTTAATTTAAAAAAAAAAAAGAAGAAGACAGTTATATGGCCAATAAACGTATGAAAAAAAAGCTCTTCATCGCTGGTCATTAGAGAAATGCAAAGCAAACCGCAATGAGATACCACATCACACACGGTAGAATGGCGATCACTGAAAAGTCAGGAAACAAAGGACGCTGAAGAGGATATGGGGAAACCGGTATTCATTTTTTCATTTGTTTGACCCGTGTTAGATAAATGTCTTTTTCTTTATAGGTTTTAATGGAGTTGTAGATGGACAGAATTAAGTTTCCTAAAAGAAAATTTTATTTTATCTAATTAAACTTTTTTCAACTTTTATTTTCGGTTCAGGGGTGTAAGTGTGCATTTGCTACCTGGGTAAATTGCATTATCACTGAGGTTTAGTGTAAGAATGACCCCGTCACCTGGGTAGTGAGCATAACACCAGGAGGTAGTTTTTCAATCCTATCCCCACCACACTCCCCTCTCTCGTAGTTCTCGGTCCCCAGTGTCTATTGTTCCCATGTTTCTGTCCTTGGGTACTCAATATTTAGCTCCCACTCATAGGTGAGAACATTCAGTATTTGGTTTCCTGTTTCTGTATTAATTTGCTTAGAATAATGGCATTCAGCTGAATCTATGCTGTCAAAAAGCATATGATTTTCTTTTAATGGCTACACAGATAAATAATAATGTTTTTGTAGTACTTTCATGTGTTGTAGTGGTAGATTTTAAAAATATTGCAATATATTTGATGCATTTAAAATGATATTCATATACATATGACTTTATAATTCTCAATGATAATAAATTAAAACCTCAGTAATACACTATCTAACTCCAGATCTCCTATCTATCTATATCATAGACTGAATGCTTATGTTCCCCCAAAATTTGTATGTTGGATTCCCAATGTCATGTGATGGTATTAGGAACTAGAACCTTTGGGAGGTGATTGTGTCGTGAGAGTGGAGCCTGCATGAAGAAGATTAACGCCCTTATAAAGAGATACCCTAGGGAGCTTTAGCTTTCATTTTGCAATGTGAGGATACAGCAGGAAGACAGAAGTCTGTAACTCAGAAGAGCATCGACAAAGCTTAGCGACACTGGCTGGCAGGCAACTGATCTCAGATGTCATGCCTGCAGAACTGAGAGAAATAAACTGCTGTTATTTCCAAGCCACACAGTCTACGGTTCTTTGTTACAGCATCCTGAACTAACACTCTGTCAACTCTGTTTCTGTCTATCCATCTACCTACTGATCGATCAATTTATTTATCTATCATAATTAGCTATCCTTCTGAATATGTATACCTTAACAATATATGTGATTTAGATTTGATCACTCTTTTTCTGCAGTATTGTTGGCTGTTCTAGATTTTCTCCATTTCTATATGAACTTTAGAATCAGTTTATCAGTATATACAAAATCACTTGCTAGATTTTGATTGGAATTGTGAGGAATTTATAGAATGAATTAGAAAGACTTTGTATCTTAACAATATTGAATTTTTAAAGCCATGAACAATAAATATCTTCAATTATTTAGGTCTTCTTTGATGTCTTTTGTCAGTTTTAAAGTTGTCTGCATATAGATCTTGTATATATTTTGCTGTAACTACATATTACATTTTTTGTGTATTATTTTAAATCATTTTTCATTTCCAATTCCAATTGTTTATTGATAATATATAAGAAAGCAATTGACTTCTGAATATTATTTTTTGTATGCCAAGAACTTGCCATATTTGTTTATTAACTCTAGAAGATTTTTATTCAAAAATGATTCTCTACATAAACAATGACTTCACATGAACAAAGACAGGTTTATTTCTTCTTTTCCAAAATGTATAGATTAATTTTCTTTACTCACCTTAATGCGCTAACTAGGAATTACAGTACAATGTTGCATGGGGTGGGAAGAGAGGATACTTCTGCATTATTCATAATCTTAAGAAGAAAATGTCCAGTTTCTCACCATTATGTTTGATGTTTGCTGCAGGTTTTGCTAGAGGATTTTTATAGGTGCTCTTCATCAAGTTCAAAAACTTCTCCCTATTTCTACTTTGCTGTTGATGTAGTAGATTACATTGAGTGACTTTTGAACCCAGATCCAACCCTACATTTTAATAAGTTCCACTAGGTCATTTTATATAATTTATTGTGGGACTCAATATGCTAATAGTTTATCATGGATTTTTGCATCAATGTTCATGAGGAAAACCAGTCTATAGTTTTTCTCACTGTCTTTATCTGGTTTTAGCTTAAAGGCAACTTTGGTCTTAGGGAATAAATTGGGAAGCGGTCTATCAGCTTCAAGTTTCTGGAAGAGCTTCTAAAGAAGTATTATTATTTCTTGCTTAAATGCTTAGTATATCTTATCAGTAGAAACATCGTCTTGACCAGGTGTTTTCTTTTTGGGAAGGTGATGAATTGTTAATTCAATTTATTGCATAGATATAAGATTATTTAGATGATCTATTTCAAATTGTGTCATTTTGGTAGTTTGTGCATTTTAAGAAAATTGATCCTTAAATTCATCTGTGTCAATCAAATATGTGACTGTGGTGCTGTTCATAGTAATCCTGTATTATACATTAAAGGTCCATGAGATCAGTAGATACTGGGGAGTTGGAACCCAGGTTAAAATTACGTGTTTAATCCTTCAAGGCTGACCATAGACAATTACAAGGGCTCAGTTCCCCCAAACATTTTAACCCGTTGTCCCCTATTTCAACCATGTTCATACACATATCTCTACTGTAAGTTTCATGGTGTTATTTACTCAAAGATTTCATGCTCTCTCTGCGACTTTTCAGTTTTTTAATGTAGAACCAATCACTGATATCTTCCCTCCCCTTTCTGGTATAAAGCACACAGGTAATGTTTCTGTTTCTATGAACCGTTTTTTAAACTAGATATATAGCACTTAAAAACACACGTATTTGTACATTTATCAAACATATAGAGGCACAAATACATTAAATATATATGTTGTTGTTAAGAGAGCCTAGCGTGCAACTTAGAGCTCAGTCTGTAGATTTTTGTAGTATTCTTTTCATTATACGGAAGAAATAGCCATTTAGATGAAAGCAAAGCCCTAAGTATCCATTATACAGACTCGTCACCTAGGGAAATTCCTGGCTTTAAAAGGGCCTTACTTATAAAAGCAACTCTCATGCAGTCTTTTTGACTTAATACATCTGAGCGAACCAGAATCAAAAAGCATACTAAAAGAACAAGTTACACGACAAAGATAAAACACACACACACACACACACACACACAAATACAATTTGACCATGGAGGTTAAAAACATATTTAAATAACTTAGTAAAATTTTAGATAATATTCTCATAATTTTAAGAGAAGATTTTCTCCATGAACCAAGAGCATAATGTAATTTATTTATAGCAAACATTTTAAGTAAAGGAAGTAGTCATAGAGATGAAAAATATGTTGTGAAAATAATATGACATTAATTTTGGCTTTTTGGCTCATGTCTGAAATAGACAAAACTCATTGTAGTTAAAAATAGATGAAAACAAATATTATGTACTTAAAATGATTTGTTTAATTGAAAGTAGTCTTTCTACTATTTTCTCATATTCAATAATATTAAATTTGAAATAAAGTTATCTTCTTCATATGAAGAACTGCAATTTTATGGGGGTGGTAGTAAAACCATTCTAATTTTTTTTCCTTTTTTCTTTAGTGAACTTGAAACTTGAAATTAAAGTCCAATTCTAATTTTTATTATTATGATATGATTTACTAATGTAGGGAAACCTGGTACAGTATGAATGGGGCCTCAAAAATGACATATTATGATCAGGGTATATATGAAGAATTGAAACACTGCAAGGTTCTTCGATCACAATAAATCGTCAAATTCTCTCCTGCCTCGGGAGCAAATTGATCTTTGCCATACAGAAGCTTACATTTCTAAGACTCTGTAAATGACGAATTGAGTAATAATAAAATATAGCATAGCATTACCTTTGTATTTAACAAATGTTGTCAGAGTCTATAAGAAATGCCAGGTTGGTTTTCATCATTAGAAATTAATAACGTAGTTAAAATAGAAATAATTACAGTAACCAAAGGCTGTAAGTACTTCCGAGTGACAAGCAGTGTGCTCAGCTTTTCACAGGCAGCATACCTACAGGTAGATGTTAGTTTCCTCATTTTACATATGAACAGACTCAGAATCAGAGAGGAAAAGCCAGCTGCACAAAGTAATGAAGCCAAAATTAGAGAGTAGGTCTGTATAAATTCCGAATACTTTCTTTTAACTATACTCTTTTTTGGGGAGGGGGTGGGGACAGAGTCTTTCCCTGCTGCCCAGGTTGTAGTACATTGGCACTATCTCAGCAACCTCCGCCTATGGTTCAAGTGATTCTCCTGACTCAGCCTACCGAGTAGCTGAGGTTACTGGCAGGTGCCACCACATCTGGCTAATATTTTGTATCTTTAATAGGGTTTCAATATGTTGGTCAGGCTGGTCTCGAACTCCTGGCCTCATGATTCACCTGCCTCAGCCTCCCAAAGTGCTGGGATTACAGGTGTGAGCCACCGCACCCAGCAGGCCACTTTCTAAATGAAACAAGGGCCATAGTATTGTATACATTAAAGTGTTATAAATTATTTTGTTATTTTTATTTCAATATAATTATATTGCCACATAATGTTTGCCTATTTCGATTTGATTTTTGTAAGTTACTTAAAAACAAAGACTTTGGTTTCCATTTACTTTATCTGGAACAACTAGTCCGGTGGTCTTCACAAAGTCCCAGTGAAGAATTTTCAAAAGAATGAGTAATTATCAAAAATTAAATAGGATTAATCCATAATAAATGTTTTAATATAAGCTAAACTATATTTACAACTCTCTATAATTAAAAATTATAGGTAACTTCTAAAAGACAAATATTTTCTTATAAATTCATTTTTAAAACTAATGCAAATAATCTTTTTATTATAAACCTAAAGTTTAAATGCCAATATTCTACATGTCCCAGTTATTTCTGGACCGAGACTATTTTTGGACTAAACAAAAAACTCCTTTGAAAGTATAAGAAGTAAATTGGAAAGCTCTAAACAGTAATTTTTATTGTTTCTCTTTTTAGTTGATAGCTTCTTCTTCTTCTGTAACTGAATGTCTTTCACAAGCTTAATAGATAGAATAAATGTCACAGTGAATGTAGTGGAAGAGAATCTAATTATAATTTCTCCAAATCATATAAAAGATAAATTAAATTTATTATCAGTTCATTATTCTTAGAAGGATTTTTTCTTAGGTTTAATATTTTATCTTTTGTTTTCTAGAAATGTGTCTTTAATTTCAATAGTATAGTACATTAAATGTCCATATTTTCTTACAAGTATATTTTATATATGAACATTGCCTACAGACAGTACAACAGCAAGGTTATGGTTTTGGTTCGGTTATGGTTAGGGTTAGCAGTTATGGTTTTGGACCTGAAATATAATTCCTGTTCCAATGCTTAGTATCTGTGCACTCAAAAATATTAACTATCATTATTGGTCTGCATTCTTTACTTAGTTTTACAAATTTAGAGTAAGACAGTTAAACATTTTATTGTATCTATGAGCTATCATTGTATTGTTATTGTCAAATTACATGCAGTTTAATTACCATAATAATTATGAGACTCACATACTTTCATATGAGTAAATGCATGGAAGAAATGGGATCAAGTGGTTTAAAGAAGCCGACATTCAGTTTTGAGTTTCAATCACTTGCAGTTAGTTAAAAATAAATACTTTAATAAATTATACAAATATGAAAGCGTTGAGCAAAAGAAATCAAAAACTTGGCCAGCCATAGTAGCTCAAGCCTGCAATCTCAGCACTTTGGGAGGAGAAGGTGGAAGGAATGCTTGAGCCCAGGAGTTTGAGACCAGCTTGGGCAATATACTGAGACTTCATCTCTACTAAAAATGAAAAAGCCAAGTGTGGTGGTGTGCTCCTGCAGTCCCAGCTACTCAGGAGGCCACGGCAAGAGGATAGGATTACTTGAGCGTGAAAATGCAACGTTACAGTGAGCTATGATCATGCCATTGCATTCCTGCCTCTCAAAGAAAGAAAAGAAAGAAAGAAAAAGAAAGAAAGGAAGGAAGGAAGGTAGGAAGGTAGGAAGGAAAGAAGGAAGGAAAAGGGAAAGAAAAAGGAAGAAAAAAGAGAGAGACAGAAGAATTCAAAAGCAGTATCTAGTTTGTCTTAATGCTATAGATTCACATTCTATGATCACAAAGCTCTTCAGAAATTCACATATGAGAATGTGGGGAACTACTAGGATCTAAATGTTTTTTAAGGGAACGATGATTATTAATAACATTTTATCTTTTTGTCAATCATAAAATGAAGATGCTTCTCCATCATTATAAATCTACACAGTTGCAATAAGTATTTTTTAATGTAACTTGTATAATTACATATATTTCAATTTTATATGCAAAACTCACAACAGTATCAACATGTTTAAAAAATAACTATAATCAGCATAACTGTCATTTATAATTGGTTATTACTTATATCAGTTGAATGTGGTCTTTGCTAGCTAATTTACTAACAAATGGAGCAAGATCACCATTAGCATGACAAATTCCTACACTGTCCACACAGTATTGAATCTCAAACAGGGCAAATTCTTCAGAAAGCAAAATTACTAGTTCTTATTCTATCATGTGAAATATTTCAACAGAAACAATTTATGTCTCTTTATTTTAGTTGGTGTTGTATAAAAAATGCAAGTTAATTGTATCTTAATATTTCTTTTTTATTTTATTTTATTTTTTTTGAGATGGAGTTTCGCTCTTGTTGCCCAGGCTGGAGTGCAATGGCGCGATCTCGGCTCACCGCAACCTCCATCTCCTGGGTTCAGGCAATTCTCCTGCCTCAGCCTCCTGAGTAGTTGGGATTACAGGCACGAAGCACCATGCCCAGCTAATTTTTTTTTTGTATTTTTAGTAGAGACGGGGTTTCACCATGTTGACCAGGATGGTCTCGATCTCTTGACCTCGTGATCCACCCGCCTCGGCCTCCCAAAGTGCTGGGATTACAGGCTTGAGCCACCACGCCCGGCCTTAATACTTCAATCTAAGTTTTGTGTTTAACAACTTTGAAACAGACATGCCACTATATCCAGGTTATAATCTAAGGTTTATAACAAATTATTATCTATTGAAACAAATTCTCTTTTATACCTACCTGTTTATTATCATTGATCAGAAAATTTTACTAATGGTATTTTCCCCAGTGAATTCATACTTTATTCATAGCATATACTGAAATTCCATTTAAACATTTTTATTGTGTTTTTCTATAGAGCACTTAAAATTATTTTTATTTATTACTACATTCTATTGGTGGTATTTTTTGGATTAAAATATTCTCATAAAATATGCCTTGGATCTAATAAACATTTTTCAAAGCAGCCCTCTCACATAAATAAATACAAATAATAAAAGTTGCTAGAATGGAAAGCCTGTTAAAGATCACCTCATTTTAGGTTTTATTAACATTGCAATGGAGACATAAGTATGTTAGAAATCAATCTAGGCAAAGTCATTATTCTTCAGATACAAGACTTTCTAGTAATATTTATGATCATAGTAAGCACATTGTTTTCAGAATAATGACTTTTATAGGTTAGAAAACATCATTTGGAGATATTTAAACATTGCTATAAAAGTATTTCCCTATTAAGATGGACAACTAATAAGACATAAAGGTTTACAAGATCCATACTGACAAAACAGAGATAAAAGTAGCAACTAATCATGCTAGAAATTTTCTTGCATTTCAGTCAAGCTGATTGAGTTCATTAAATTATCACTTTTGATCATAAACACAGTATTTCTATTGTAGCATGAGTCTACTCTTCGTGAAATAACGTATATAATATGTAATCATATATTACATTGGCTTCTGTTGCTCATCAATTAAATACAGTTATATTTCCTGTATTGACATTTCAATCAATGATGGACTGCATTTACAATGGTAATCCCATAAGATTATAATACCATACTTGTATCTTTTCTATATTTAGATATGTTTAGTTATACAAATACTATTGTGTTACAATTGCCTACAGTTTTTGGTACGGTAGCATGCTGTACAGGTTTGTAGCATAGGAACAACAGGCCATACAACATAACCTAGGTGTGTAGCAGACCATACCTTCTAGGCTTGTTCTTTATCAAATAGGAGAACACATTTACATCAATATATATAGGTAATGGCCAAGTACATATAGAGAATATCTCAGAAAACAACTCCAAATATAATCTTGAAGTTCTTCCTGGATTTTGTATTGAATTTCAGAGCTGTTAAATGTACATGGGAAACGTCTGTTTCTTGCCTCCCTTTTAAAATATTTTTTATGCAATTGCTTTTCACAATTAGAAATAATATTTGAGACTGGAGAACTAGATTAGAGAGAAAACATTAAGTTCTAATGTTCACTACTCTGATCACTAGAAACAGCTATTCAAATGGAATTCAGACACTCATACAGATTTAACAACAAATAAAAATATAAATACTGTCTGTGGTTAAAACCATGAATGCTGTTTCTGGTTATTTTGTTACTTCAACCTTTCAAGCCATTAGACAGATATTCTTTCAGAAAAATATATCATTCATATGTTCATGATAATGATTGACATGACGTTGTGAAAGATAGGTGATTTGTGGGAATATCAACAAGTGTGATCATTAAGTTTGTGTGTCAACTTCACTGGGCCATGGGGTGACTAGATTAGATACTGTCTCTGAGTGTCTTTGTGAAGGTGTTTCTGGATGACATTAGTATTTGAATCAATGGACTCCATGATGTAAACGCCTCTCCTCATTCTGGGTAGGTATCCTCCAATTCACTGAGAGCCTGAAGGTAAATGCAGAGAAAGAATTTACCGCCTATTTTTTCCCTCACAATTTGAGCTGGAGCATTTCATCTCAAGTAGGAGAAGTCCTAATCTGGGACTGAAATTGACATCATCTCTTCCCCTGGTATTCTGGCCTTAAACCTTGGATTGAACAACAGTCCAGAATTTCCGGGTCTCCAGTTTGCATTCGTCAGAATACGGGACTTTTCATCTTCCATAATTATGGGTCCTAATTCTTCAGAATAACTCTCTCTTTCTCAAACTCTCTCTCTCTGGAGAGATTTGACTATGACAAACTAGTGAGAGAAATAACAATTTGGCTGTTTTTCCTTAAAATGTTCAAGAAATTTGAACCAACAATATTATACATTAAGCTTACGTCATAAACCCATTGTGTGGGATTGTAAACTGATGAGTAGTAACTTCCAGAACTAGATATCACTAAAATAATTTTATTTCTTTGTTTCACATTGTCATGTAAAAAAAAGATTTAAGAACTAATATTTTTATAATATGCCTATGCCTATGTGGAAATGTCACTAGAATTATCTTAGATACAAAGGGATGATTTTAATAATAGGTGTTCCAAAATTCCAAGACCATTTTGAGAGAATCAGTTTATCCTATTTTGAGACCAATGTAATGTATGAGGATAATATTAAGGATGGGGAGATCATGACTTAGTCTGCATTTAATTGCAATATCATTGAAATGTTAATTTACATTTTACTTTTTTAGATGGCGTGTCACTCTGTCACCCAGGCTGGAGTGCAGTGTTATGACTTTAGCTTGTTGCAACCTCCGCCTCCTGGTTCAAGTGATTCTCCTGTCTCAGCTTCCTGAGTGGCTGGGATTAAAGGCACACACCACCACGCCTGGCTCTTTTTTGTATTTTTAGTAGAGACAGGGTTTCACCATGTTGGTCAAGCTGGTCTTGAACTCCTGACCTCATGATCCATCTGCCTCAGCGTCCCAAAGTGCTGAGAATTACAGGCATGAACTACCGCTCCCAGCCTACATTTTACTTTTCTGGTAACTATACTGGTTACATATTGCTGCTTAACAAAGTATTTCGAATTTAAGTGACTTAAAATAACAAAACTGATTATCTGAAAATTCCTGTATCCAGGAATCTGGGCAAAGGTTCACTGAATCCTCTCTCCAGCATCTTTCATAGGATACAAGCACAATGTCCACCAAGGCTGTGGTCTCATCTGAAGATTTAAGTGGGAAATGATCTGCTTCCAAGCTCAATTATATAATTGCTGACAGAATTCAATTTATTGAATGTTTTTGGACTGTTGGCCTTAGTTTCTCACCGACAATTTGCTGCCCTCAGTTACCTGCCATGAGATCCTCTCTATGGAACAGTTCACAACATGATGACTTGGTTTATCAGAAAAAGCACCCAAGAAGAGCCACAGAGAGAGAAAGGGTACTGCTATAGAGAAGTCAGTCTTTTATAATCTAGTCTCAAATGTGACATCCAATCATTTGTGCAATATTCTCTTCTTTAGAAGGACATCACTAGGTGAAGTCCATATTCATTGGGAGACTATTACACATGGGCCAGAACGTCAGGAAGCAGAGATCACTGGAAACCAGGTTAGGGGGCTGCCTATTGCAAAGCTGTTCTTAGGAACAAACAAATACACAAAAATTCTGTTCTTGAAGTAAACTCAAGCATCTTTATTTGGTCAGTCCTTTTTCCCACATATTACTAATTCATAATAGAACATTTCAATGCTATTTTAATTTACATGCTGAGAATATTTTCTTAAGATTTCCTAAACTATATATTTATTTTATATATTGCAGTGTTTACTGAGTGAGATTTTGCAGTGGTATGCTGGTAAATGTTTAATACTAAACCCTGAAAAAATTTTTGAGTTTATTACATTTTCACTGATAAACTAGATATATAGGACACAGTTTACAAATAATAATAAAAATACAATACCCTATTGCAATTCTATGTAGCCAATTGATTTTTACACAATATTTTTATTAATTTTTGCTGACCTCTTGTACCCGAGGCAAACTTATGTTTGTAACTTAACTATGACTTAACAAAATTAGACAATAAATAGATGCTGAATCACTATGCAGCTCAGAAGTCATTCACATCATTAATAAGAGCATGTTTTTCAACATAAATGTTAGTCAATAAATTTCTTTAACAAGTAGGATGAGAGTGAAACAAAAAAAAGGAATTTTGGCAATTCATTCATTTGTCAAGAATATAGATGGGTTATATGCTGAATCAGATAATGTTTGATTGCTAGAAGAATAAGTTTTCATTTTTGTGTTTGTGTGCGTGTGTGTGTGTGTGTGTGCATGCGCACACACACATACTAGTCACAAAGTAACGACTACAAACCTGGCAGTTTTTTACATCTAATTTGCATTATTAACTTTTTCACATCACTTTTTTAAGTCTAAGCATCAAGAAAACAATAAATCAAATTTTGGTTGCCAGCATTTGTCAAATTCCATGATGGAAATATAGTTCCATTATGACTAATTTCAATCTACCAACATGATGTAACCTAACACAGAACCGAGATGAGATGTGCAGGAACACATGCTTATTTAGTATCTTTTACCCTAAATAAGCATGTATAACACATGACCAATGTAAATTACAGGGATAATATTAAGGAGGGGGAGATCATGACTTATTCTGCATTTTGTTGCAATCATATCACTGAAATGTAAAATACTAAATAAGGGTAACATACTAAGAAAGCATGTGTATAAAATGAGCACAAATAATTCTGAAAACATAGATCATACTTAACATAGTAAACTTATGAGAAAATGACTAATTTTAAATATTTGCCAACTTTGTTTTTAATAATATGTAATTGCACGTTCATGAGATTTAATTTTAAAAAATTATTGTATTTAAAACATACCCATGAAATCTATGAAGCCTTAACAGCTGACTTTCATAAGCCAGCATAAGCCAGCTCGAATATACAAGGGTTACTTACATCATTTTTTTTTCTCTTAATACATAAATTCCAGAAAGGCTGCTTTGCTATTTGCTTACCACTTTTTTCTACTAAAAAAGTCGTGAATGTATAGTTGCTGATTTTATGAAGAATGGTAATTTACAGCTGTATTTTTGTGTTACATCATTTTAACAAAATTGACAAAAATAAATGTTTGCTACAATGATTCTTAGGCGGCAGCCATGAAAATATGAAGAAAGCAGAGGTTAAGGACACTTACTATGCATGCATACGTTTACATATATGTTATCTTTTGAATCTCTCTATTGATTTTACATTTTAAAAATTAATGAGTATAGGAATAAGTTTGTCTAGTAAAATCAAAGAAACATGTACCTCATAGAAAAATAAAGGTGTTAACAGTATTCAATAAAATATTGACAATGTTAGTGAGCTAAGGGAGACTTGAGGCCTGGATATGACTATCTGTTCCTTATCTAAATCATTAGGTAAAAGATTGGTGAATTTGTACATATTACCCCATTTTTAAGCATTATTACTAACTCTGCTTAGGCTCAAATAATTCCCAATTTCTTCACTTATAAAATGAAGAGAAACAATATTCATCACATTGCATTCTTAATGGAATTAAATGAATTAAGGCAGTCAAGTATTCACAGTGAAATTATAGATCAGGAACCAATAAAGCAGGCAATGCCTCAAACAGTATGATATAATGAGAATCTGAGAGGTTCTTATGTTATCGTAAGGAACGTTCCGTTTTTAAGATATGACTCTTACTCTCTGGATACTTATACACTCAGGACGGAGCCATGTGCTAGAGTTGGAAGGTAAGTTATTCCACCTGAAGTACTGAGTGTGATGTACTGATGTGGCAGTGGTACCTCATGTAAAGAAGACAGAATTTCATTTCATTTCAATTTAAAACATTTGGGAAAAATACTTTCTTCAATGTAGAGAAATACGTTTTACAAATATTCATAGAATTTAACATTCCTTCCCCAAAGCAAAATAATTGTGCCATGATAAAATAAGCAATCTGTTTCTATATTGCAATGGCAATATATATCTATATTTTGAAACACATTGCCTGTGTAATTCAAAATATACAGCTATAGTAAATCAGCTCTAATTCCAAATGTATTTGAAGTAGACTTCAACTTATTGCTAAAACATTCTGTAAACATCAAATAAAAAATAACTATAAAATTTATATGCTATCATTTTCCACATAGTAGAGTAAAACTTATTTTAAGTGCTTACTTTGTATCAAGAAAAATAAAAGCAACTTCAGTAAAGCTACACTTTGTAACCTATATCACTGTATCTCCAAAGATGAGGGCCCTCATTAACACTTGTTTTAACACCTTCTAATGAATTCTTTCTAGTCAATGTTTAATCATAAAGGTTTTAATTTTTTTTCTTTGTATTTAAGGCAGAATGATTTCTGGCAATCAATACTTTGATAAACATAGGTAAGCATGGCATTAAGTTGTGCTATGAAGTTTTAATATTAGTCATCAAAAATCAATGACTTAAAGGGTGAGTCAGTAAAAATATGCCACCAATTTAGAAAGGCAACTTGAAGGATATATTTTACTCTCAGTTAATACCAATGTTATCATATAATTAACGCAGCATATTATGTCACAAACAGGGACAAAGATTATGACAGCCTGTTATAAGGTGAGCTCTTGGCACCTAATTGCAAATCCATAGTCAATAGCCCGTTGCCAGCTCTGTGGAGTCATGGAATCCTATCCAATAATTCCCAAAGGACAGAGAGTATAACGACTTACAACCCAGCTCTCTTAGTTCTCTAGCATTGGAGAAGCATTTGACTTCTTTATTCCTTTCTTTGCTTATCAGTCAGAGAAAGATATTGAAAGAATTTAACATAAGTAATTTTGTAGCTTAAATAAATTAGTTCAAGTAAAGCACTCAGAACAATGCCTGACATTGAAATTATTCAATAAATGTTAATTAAATTGTTTGCTTGTACATTAGACAATGTAATTAGTCAACAATATTTGGTATCACTTTTATTCAAGACCCGAAACAGAACAAAACATGAAGCCTTTCAACTTTAAAATATATTCAAGATGAGGATTGTTTTCATTCTTTTTAAAAAATAAACAAGGAAAGTTTATAGAGTTCATATGTCAGCATACGACCTTTGGGATTACTATTCTGGCTGTATTAAATTGTAAAATGAATACATGTTGCAAAAGGAATACATGTTATGTACATTATATGCTAGTTATGTGTTCTACATTTATTATTTGTATTAAAAATATTAAATTAAAAAAATCACACCTTTTTATTTTAAATTGCTTATTGGAATTTAAATACCTATAAGAGCTGGCCGGGCGCAGTGGCTCAAGCCTGTAATCCCAGCACTTTGGGAGGCTGAGGCGGGTGGATCACGAGGTCGAGAGATAGAGACCATCCTGGTCAACATGGTGAAACCCCGTCTCTACTAAAAGTGCAAAAAATTAGCTGGGCATGGTGGCACGTGCCTGTAATCCCAGCTACTCAGGAGGCTGAGGCAGGAGAATTGCCTGAGCCCAGGAGGCGGAGGTTGCAGTGAGCCGAGATCACGCCATTGCACTCCAGCCTGGGTAACAAGGGCAAAACTCCATCTCAAAAAAAAAAAAAAAAAATACCTATAAGAGCTAAATTCTAAAACTTACACAGTATGAGTACTGGGAAAAGTTACACAGTATGAATAAATGGGAAATAGGGCTGGGAGATAGAGTTTCAATGGTATCATTGGTATCATTGATACTACACAAAGATACATTGGTATCATTGATACAATAGTATCAATAGTATCATTCAATAGGCTGGGAGAGAGTTTCATAGTATCATTTATTCACGCATATGCATATAGATGGATGTTAACATATACACTCCTATGCACACATACATTTACATAGACATGTTATCTTTGGAATCTATTGATTTTACAAAAATTAATAAGTGTATGAATAAGCCTGTCTAGTAAAATCAAAGAAACTGTACCTCATAGAAAAATAAATGTGTAACAATATTCAATAAAATACTGACAAAGTTAGGGAGCTAAAGGAGATTTGAGGCCTTGATATGACTACTTGTTCCTTACCTAAATCATCAGGTAAAAGTTTGGTGAATTTCTATGTTTTATCCCATTAGTATACAAAAACTTAATTTGGTTTTTATCTTTTATAAAGTATTTTTTTCACCAATTTATAAATTGTAAATTTTATTACCAATTTATAAAACAGATTGTCTGAGTGGTAGTATCCTGTTTTTACACTGAGAAAGGAAAATCTGAATAAAGAAACATGAGAACTTTAATAAGATCTTTCAAAATCATATTTAAGTAGGAAATTAAAACTGCTTTTAATATTTATTAATTGACACACTTTGGGAATTGTTACATCATAACTGTCATTTGGGAAACTTCTAATAAAGTAGAACAAGAAAATATATATATATATTTTTTTTCTTTCCAAAATAAGTATAATTTTTCCTAATAGATTTTTTAATTTAATACAGATTTTGATCACATTTTATATATTACAGAAGATTTATAAGTGCAATAATATACTCTCTCATTCCAAAATGGGGATATTTTGCTAAAGATTACAATATTACAATTTTATTACATCTGGATTGATCTCAATGGAACAGCTGTGATTCACTTACCTAGCTAAGTGAATAGTTTTAAAGTAGTTTAACATAGTTCCTCCATTATCACAATTAAAGATTTCCCCTTAATCATACCCAAAAGTTGTTCATTTCTTCACCTTTAATTCTAAGGGCTCAGGTGTGTTGAGGCCTCTGGGCTCTAATAACCACGGAAAATGGGCCATTTACACATAAGAAGAGAGAGGAGAATAGAGTCTTAGAAGCAAAGATGTGTTGCTTACATCCAGATGCTCAAAGGAGCTGATAGTTCTGTTGGCCTGTGGTTTTTTCCCACAAATAAGACTCACTCCCCAGTATCAAACTGGCCTACAGCCAGGTCTCTGGAATTTTCCTCTGTATGCTGTCTCTCTTCTCCTCAGAATGTCTGCATTGTAATCTTTACGCCCATCAGTTTAGTCTTTTTGTTTTCACAGACTAAGGCATACTAGAGAAGACAAGATTCCATTTTAACACAATGGAAATAATTTAAAGAGAACAGTGGATCATACTGATATGCAAGTCAACTCCAAGAATTTTTTCCTACTATTTTATATTGTCATGTATTAAGAAACTTCAAAAAGTTTGGGAGGCCAAGGCAGGTGGATCACCTGAGGTCAGGAGTTCAAGAACAGACTTGCCAACATGGTGAAACTCCATCTCTATTAAAAAAAAAAAAAAAAAAATTAGGTGTGGTGGTACATGCCTGTAATTCGAGCTACTTGGGAGGCTGAGGCATGAGTTTGCTTGAACCTGGGAGGTGGAGGTTGCAGTGAGCCAAGATTGTGTCACTGCAATTTAGCATGGGTGACTGAGAATCTGCCTCAAAAAAAAAAAAAAAAAAAAAAAAGAAAAGAAAAGAAAAAAACTTCAAAGAGAATCTAAAAAATAATTGTACAGTACACAAGCCTAGAATTTAGATTTCAAAGGAATATGTTTTACCTTAATCTTCAATAAGTAAAAGAAAATATATGGGGAATGGTGGCACACACCTGTAGTTGCAGCTACTCTGGAGGCTGAGGCACAAGAAGAGAATTGCTTGAGCCCAGGAGTCTGAGGCTGCAGTGAGCTGTGATTATGCCACTGCACTCCAGCCTGGGAAACAGAGGGACACCTTCTCTCTAAAAAAAAATGTGGGGAGCTGCGTGCAGTGGCTCACACCTATAATCCTAGCACTTTGGGAGGCTGAGATGGACAGATTACCAGAGATCAGGAGTTCAAGACAAACCTGATCAACACGGCAAAACCTCATCTGCACTAAAAATACAAAAATTAGCCAGGTGTGGTGGTGCGTGCCTGTAATCCCAACTACTCAGGAGGCTGAGGCAGGAGAATCTCTTGAACCCAGTAGTCAGAGGTTGCAGTGAGCTGAGATCTTGCCATTGCACTTCACCTTAGTGACAGAGTGAGACTCCTTTCCCAATATATATATATATATATATATATATATATATATATATATATATCCATATCCATATAATGACTTATACTACGATTGGAGAAATAAAATTTACAAAATTTTGTTAAAGTTTTTAGTTGGAGAAAGCAAGAGATAGGAGGTAGGAGGTAGCATATAGAGTACTTTTCTTCAAGTTAAGGAGAAAATCAGGTTGGGGGAAGCTTTGTGGATTTCATGATAATCATGTTGAATTCAAACTGTTTGAGACATTATTGAATTGCCCTCAGCAGAAGGGATCTCCATCACTCAAAGTTATACTCCTTGCTGAAAATCAACTTGCAAACTTTGATTAGTGGATGGCATCAGGGTCTTACTGTTATAATTCAGAACATTTCTGAAGCCACATACCAACTCCAGAGTTTCACATGGTACATGGGTTGATCCTGTTCAGGTTTAGCCAAACCACAGAGTTTCCCTGAGAAAAGCTTTTCAACATTAAAAAAAGGGAGTGCCATAAGCAAACCAGACTGGCTGG
The DNA here is from genome assembly GCF_048565385.1 of Saimiri boliviensis. Lineage (NCBI taxonomy): Eukaryota > Metazoa > Chordata > Mammalia > Primates > Cebidae > Saimiri > Saimiri boliviensis. The sequence continues at coordinate 6,024,025 of NC_133467.1, forward strand.
CCCTAACCCTAAAATTTTCCTCTTTTTTGTTTTTTGAACATGATTTCAAGATTTAAAATATTTTGCATCTGTGATGGTTAATACTGAGTGTCAACTTGATTGGATTAAAGGATGCAATATTGATCCTGGGTGTGTCTGCCAGTGTTTTGCTAGTCAATTTTAACATTTGAGTCAGTAGGCTGGGAAAGGCAGACCCACCCTTAATCAGACGGGCACCATCTAATCAGCCACCAGTGAATACAAGGCAGGAAGAAAAATGTGAAGTGAGAGACAGGTCTAGCTTCTCAGCCTACAACTTTATCCTGTGATGGATGCTTCCTGCCCGCAAACATCAAACTTCGTTTTCAGTTTTGGCCTTGTACTGGCTCTTCTTGCTCCTTAGCCTGCAGATGGCCTATTATGGGACCTTGTGATTCTGTAAGTTAATACTTAATAAACTTCTATATATAAAACTTATATATACATATTTGCAGAATGAAGATTTTAGATCTCTGGAATCTCACTATTCAATTGAATATATGATCAAGTATTAATAATGCAGGCAATAGGTTAAAAGTAGAATAGGGCTTTTTGAATAAAGTTAATATTTTTTCTTTTATATTTTGGTTAAACATTCATTTTATACATATATATATATATATATATATATATATATATATGACATACACACAGACACACACACGCATATATAATGATGTAAATATATATCCTATAACTTCTGTTCCTCTAAGAGAATCCTGACTAATACAATGTCCATCAAAGTTTTCCAGTTAACTTAAATTTTGACAATTGAGCCCCAGACCATGGGTTGCCCCTTTCGTCTCAGCTATTTGGGTGGCTGAGGCAGGAGAACTGTTTTGGGCCTAGGAGTTCTAGGCCTCACAGGGCAATGGTGGTCATACTGTACTGCAGCCTGGGTGATAGGGAGACCCTGTATCTAAAAAAAGAAAAAATATATATCTTGAGACTTTAAAACCAAGTCATTCTTTACAAACTTGTCAATTTCATACAAAACCCTAGCGTCACTGTGAATAACCATCAGAGTTATTGTAAGAAACAGACACTGATCACTTGCATTTACCCTGTTATGCTCTTGTTTCCCCATCTCTCCCATTCTGTCTAGTTAATTGATAAGTGTGGCATAGATTGTCACACACAATCATTTTCATAAACTAGTCTGAAAAGTGTTATATTCATGTTGCAGAATTGTGTTTTTTAAAAAATGACCTTAAGAGTATTGCCCATTGTGCATGATCTTCTACAATGTCGATTTAACCACTCCTCTCCAAAAAGTGGTACCTAATCTCCTCTTGTTGAATCTGGGTAACTTTATCAATACTTCAAATAATTCAATATGGCAGAAATGGTGCTATGTGTCTTCCAATGCTAGGTGAGAAAAGGCCAGACCCCTTCCGCCTGCACCTTTGGGACACTTGGACTTTTTTGGAGCAGCTTTGCATACGTAGATCTTTTTGAGATTTTGGATACAAACTTCACAGGAGAAATTCAACAACTCTGAGACAATTAGGCTGTAAAGGTAATATATAGTAGCTGTTAGCAAGGATTAACTACTTTACATCAAGGTATTTTGGGAGAGAGGTCACATAGAATAAGAGAACATTTAATATTTGTTTTATAAATATTCACAGTGGAAATGTTAATTTGGTATTCTTAATTAGCAAAATTCAAAAAATATTCAACCAGTACTTATTAATGTATGAGCTACTGGATAAAATTAAACAGAATTAAATATATAAAACAATTTTTAACAAGATATTTTTAATAATTAGATATTTCCAGTGTTAAAACTTTAAAATATTAGAAAGTTACAAGTTTTCTCAATAGAAACACTATGATAATGACCAGTATTTTGCAGAAAAAAAATCACTTCCTTTAAAATATTTGAGTATTTTTCAGAGAACTGTTGCTTGGAATAAGAGCAGTATTTCAAATACCTTATAAAGAATCACAGCAGAAATATTAATTTTGGCAGTCTTAATTATCAATATGCTTTCTAGCATTATTTTGCAATGTTCGGTTCTAATCATAATTTTAATCTTTATGAAGTAGTCATGTGCTCATTTCCATCTACCTTGTACAGACATAGAAGCTAAAATATCACTGTTACAAAAATTATTCATAGTATGGATTTAGATTATTGTGCAAGATAAATTTTAGGTAAAAGCAAGACATTTCTTCCTTACTGGATTATATTTACATCTACATCAAATATAATAGATTGTTTCGTCCAAGTTGTCCTTGGAGTAGCTACATGTAACTCTTCAATTAAGAATATCGAATGGCTGTCCTGTGGCTCTGCAGGACACCACCCCTGCCATGACTTTCACCGTCTGGGGCTGAGGGCCTGTGGGATTTCCCGGTGCACAGTGAAAGCTGTTGGTAGCTGTGCCATTCTGGAGTGTGGAGGACAGGGGCCGTGTTCTCACAGCTTCACTAGGCAGTTCCCCAGTGGGAATGCTTTGTGGGGGATGCCACCCTACGTTTCCCCTTCATACTGCCCTTGTCGAGGTGCTCCCGGAGTGCTCCGCCCCCGCAGCAGGCTTCTGCCTGGAAATCTTGGCAGCCTCAAATCTAAGCAGAGATTCCCAAACCTCAATTCTTGCCTGCTGGGTACCTGCAAGCCCAACACCACGTGGAAGCTGCTTGGGCCTTGCAACCTTTGAAGCCATGGCCCTTGCTGTACCTTGGTTCCTTTTAGCCATGGCTGGAGCTGGAGGAGTGGCTGGGACCCACAGCACCATGTCCCAAGGCTGCACTGAACAGCTGGGCCCTGGTCCTCACCTACAAAACCAATTACCCCCCTAAGCTTCTGGGCCTGTATTGGGAGGGACTGCCGCAAAGTTCTCTGAAATGCGCTGGAGACATTTTCCCCCTTATCTTGGCTATTAACATTCAGCTCCTCTTTACTTATACACATTTTTGAAGCAGGCTTGAATATCTCTTCAGAAAATCGGTTTTTCTCGTCTACTATGTGGGCAGGCTGCAAATGTTTCAAACTTTATACTCTGCTTTTCTTTTAAATATAAGTGCTAGTTTTAGATGAACTCTTTGGTCACACATATCAGCATACAGTTTTAGAAACAGCCGTGTGACAGCCTGATGCTTTGCTGCTTACAAATTTCCTCTAGCAGATATCCTAAATTATCTCTCTCAGGTTCAAAGTTCCAAGGATCTCTAGCCCAGGGGCAGAATGCCACCAGTCTCTTTGCTAAAGCATAGTAAGAATGACCTTTACACCCGTTCCTGATCTCCATATGAGACCATCTCAGCTTGGACTTCTTGTCCATACCACTATCAACATTTTGATCAAAACCATTCAACAAGTCTCCAGGAAGTTCCAAACTTTCCCGCATCTTCCTGTCTTCTTCTGAGCCCCGCAAATTGCTTCAACCTCTGCCTCTACCCAGTTCCAAAGTCATTTCCAAATTTTCAGGTATCTTTATAGAAATGCCTTACTCCTTTGGTAACAATTTTCTGTATTAGGCTGTTCTCACACTGCTATAAAGAACTACCTGCGATTGGCTAGTTTAAGAAGGAAAGAGGTTTAATTGACTCACAGTTATGCAGGCTTAACCAGAAGCATGATTGGGAGGCCTCAGGAAACTTTTCGTGGAAGAAGAAGGGGAACAAAGCACCTTCTTTATAAGGTGACAGAGAGAGAGAACGAGCAAAGGGGAAGTGCTACACACATTTAAACCATCAGATCTCAGGGTAACTCACTCATTCTTATGAAATCTGCCCCAGTGATCCAGTCACCTCCTACCGGACCCCTCCTCCAATTTGACATGAGATTATGGCAGGAACACAGATTCAAACCATATACGTATGTGATGGAAGCTCCAGAAAGCCCTATCAGGCCTAAGCAGTGTAAAATTAAATAGGATCACTGTGAAAAAAAAAATGAATTGAGAAAAACAAAAGATAAAAAGAAAATCTTGGAAACAGATATAGTAAAGAGACACGTTATATGTAGTTTAAAAATTATATGAACGTTGGCCAACTTCCCAAGCAATGGAAGGAGAGAAAGTAAGAGAGTGACAGCTATGTGTTCCCAATTCTGACAGCTATAAATGCTCCCGATGCTAGCAAAGCATACACACACACATAAACTTGCGCGAGTGCGTGCGCACACACACACACACACACACACACACACACACACACACACACGAAACTCAAATTTTTAACCAGTAAAATTACTCTGGAAAAAATGGGGAAAATAATACATCGTCAGATAAATGAAAGCTAACTAAATAGCAACATTCCCTTATTCCCTATTATTTAGGGGTAGTTTTACAAAATATTTTACATGCACATCTATTATAGCCCCATAATACAATATTATAATTTATGATGCAGTCTTTTGTCCTTACATAATAATTTACACACTTACACACATACTTAACTGTTATCCTTCCTTGGGTATAAGTAAAATCTGGTGACATTTCAGTCTGAAAGATTCCTAGTCTAGGTCTGCATGTAATAAATTATATGGAGTTTCATGTTTAATGCTTAACATTTAAAATTATGAAAAAAAGACGTAGAGAAAGTGTATAGATGAAAATAGTGCATTAAAATTTAAGGTTATATTGAATGTTATATATAAATCCTTCTAAAAGAATTGTAAGACAGACACAATGTGCAATAGCAAAATCAAAGCCCCTCTTGAATTGAAGTAATTTATTTCCCATCCCCTTAGGGGATCAGCCCAAAGTGTCTGACCACAGATGTTTCTCCAATTGACATTCATTGGAAAAGCCACCATGCTCAATATCTCTTAAACTCTCATCCTGTCCTTGCTGCAGAGATTTAGTGTCAGTAAATAAGCCAGCATTGGAAATTACATGGCATTTCCAAGTGTCTTAAGACTGCAGCTGCTTAAAAGTAGGCATGAGATGGCCAAGTACGTAATGAAACTATTTTCTGCAAATTTACCACACTTTTTCATTTCTACACATTTTTATTGGTATTAGACTTTACTGATACGATATTTCACACAAACTACTTTTATTAACAGTTTTATTGCAACTATCAGCCAATACACTTTTAAAAGCATATAAAGGTCTGTTAGAGAAATTGAAACCAAGATGATACGTCACTAGAATTAATTTTATGTGTCAATTTGATTGGGCCACAGGGTGCTCAGATATTCGGTCAAACATTATTCTGTGTGTTTTTGTGAGGGTGTTTTTGGATGAGATCAAGGTTTAAGTCAACAGACTGATTAAAGCAAATTGCCCTTCATAATATGAGTAAGCCTCATTCAATCTTCTGAAGGTCAAACAGAAAAATGTTCGACTCTCCCCCGAGTAAAAGGGAATTTTACTGCCTAAAAAATTCTCCTCATTCAACCTAGGACACTGGCTCCTCCTGGTTCTCTAGCAAACTGCCAACCTTTGGATTCAAACTGGGGCTACAGCTTGGTTCTACAGATTTGGACTTGTCATCCTCCATAATCACGTGAGTAAATTGGTTAAAATAAATCCATACACATGCACATACACACACATATATATATATACTGATGATGTGTGTATATATATATTTTATATATATATGTATATATATATGTATATATATATATATATCTGTATAGTACTCCTATTGATTCTGTTTATCTGGAGAACACTAATATACACCTTTTCTTTCATCCCAGAAAATATTAAAGTATACAAGTATATATGGAAAAAGTAACTTGTATATTGCATCTATAATATACAAATACCTGAAACTTTAAATGTTTTCACTGCAAATTTCCATAGAGCTTATCACAATTTTATAAATTATGCCGATTATGTGTTATATCCATGTCAACAATTCCCTAGTTTATATCTTTCCTTGTGCTTGTTTTCTTTGGATGGTTTTATTAATTTTTACGGTAAATATTTAAATGCACAATATAGTTGTTGTAAGTCTACATATTAAGTGGTACGGCTGATCCCTAGAAATTATTCATCATGCATAACTGAAGCTTTAAATCCAGTGGACAACATCCCATTCCCCCTGTCTCTAGTTCCTGGCAACTACTGTTCTATTTTCTGCTTCTATGAATTTGACTATTTTAAGTATCTTATATAAGTGGAATCATGTCGCATTTGTCCTTATATAACTGTCTTTTTTTGCTTAATGTAACATCCTCTAGGTTGAGAATATGGAGAAATCAGAACCAGGTACACTGTTGTTGGGAATGTAAACTGGTGCAGCTCCTGCAAAAACAGCATGGAGTTTCCTCAAAACATTAAAAATAGAAGTACTGCATGATCTAGAAATTCCACTTCTGGGTATGCATCCAAAGGAAATAAATCAATATCTTACAGAGATACCTGCATTTTCATATTCACTGCATTATTATTCAAAATAGCCAAGATATGAAAGCAATCTAAATGTTCTTCAACACATTAATGGATATAGAAAGTGTGGTATATTCATGTAATATTATTCAGCTTTAAAAAAATAGACCTCTTTTATTAATATTCTCACTTAAAAATTATTAAGCCCAGTTGCATGTGGGCTTCTTGTAGTAAAGTTATCTTTTATATATATATGTGTTCAGACAGCCATGGAAGTAAATATAGATGATACAGAGGTTATAGATAAAGATATAGATCTAGTCATCTTATGAAGACAAAATTAAAATATTTAAATATTTCAGATAGAAACACACACACACACACACACACACACGCACGCGCGCGAAGAGAGACAGAAAGTTATTTTAGGATTCAGATGTTTCCATAGTCTTGAAATTGGAGCTCGAGTCTAAATTAGTGGAAAAAAAACACTGTTTACACATTTAAAGTTACATGATCTTTTAGCAGTCAAGGTCTGCCACCTAGCTCTAGGATTTCCCAGAATCAGTTTTAGTCTGGTCTCACATCGCTGATAAAGACATACCCAAGATAGGTAATTTATAAATGTCAGAGGTTTAATTGACTCAAAGTTCCACATGACTGAGGATGCTTCACAATCATGTTGGAAGGCAAAGGGAAGCAAGACATGTCTTACATGGCAGCAGGAAACGAGAGCTTGTGCAGGGGACCTCTCATGTATAAAACCATCAGATCTTGTGAGATTTATTCACTACCAGGAGGACAGTATGGAGGAAACCACATCCATGACTGAATTACCTCCAACTGGCCCTGCCCTTGACACGTGGGGCTTATTACAATTCAAGGTGAGATGTGAGTGGGCACAGAGAGCCAAACCAGAGCAACATCTATACAGATTAATGGAACTATTGCTCTCATCAACAGTAACAGAAGGAGGAAAAGGGTATATTGACATGGAGGGCTATTCAAGTGCTTGTAAAGAGGTTTCTTTCTCCTTTTTCTGAATGAGGGGTGCTTCTGCTTCCTAAAGCCAACTGACCAATATTACAATAAATTTACCGCAAATCCGGGAAAAGCCTGATTCTCTGGTTGGATGTGTTTCTAGACAGTAGTCTTGTTCTCCAGTGCCTATAAAAACTTGCACACAGGAAAAGATATGCTGAGACTCTGCAGCAGTTTCATATGTTGTATTTCCACAATGTGAATTTGTCCTGATATGAGAGCTCACCATGAGAGGTAACTGGGCTTGAGCAGTTTTGTTGACATTTCATAAAGAGGTATTCACCAAGTTAGGGCATTTCAATATGTGTCTTCCTTGAAACACTATGTAGCCATATTCTTCACTTTCATTGATGGTCTGATTTGTGTTTAGTAGTTTAAAAAAATCTATGTATGCATTCTTATACGAATGTATCTATGTATGCATGTATTGTATGTGAGGTGTACTTAATTTGGTGAGAACTGGAAAGGAAAAAGAATAGCAGCAAGAAGTCAAAATAGAGTTTCATTTCCTGTATCAAGAAACAGCAGTAGGGGAGGCCCCCCGCAGACTTCAGAAGAACCTCGTGAACTATGCCATCACGAAAGCCAGCAGAGAGCTCATCAGCCAGCCTTAGTCAGAGAAGAAAACTGGCCACAGGCGGCCAGTTAAGGAGATTCACCCCCTCTGACTCTTCCCTGCCACAGCGCTGGCATGGGAGCTCATGGGAAGGAACAGAAGGGAGTCAATGAAGCACAGACAACCTGAAGCCCACTGAAACCTCAACAAATTGAACTTCACTTTGAACGGAGGTTGAGGGTGAGTTCTCATGTCAATAAAATTGAGTTTTTATCATGAATAAATCTACTATATTAAGTAAAACTGACTGCAAAGTATAAAACAAGGCCCATTTGTTATTAAAGGATGTTTTAATAAGTAGGTGACAGTAAGGGGAGATTCTATACATAGCAGAATCAAGAGACCACTGTTAAAGAAACAAAGTCCATATGCTGTCATATTTAGAAGTTTCTCACTGCTGAACTTTGTAGACTCAGTTGCATTTTTACCATTGACAGACGGTATAATATTTATGTATTTATTTACTGAAACAGGGTCTTGCTCTGTCACTCAGGCTGAAGGGCAGTGGCATTCAGCTCATGGCAGTCTCCACCTCCTGGCCTTAAACAATCCTCCTACCTTATCCTCCCAAGTAGCTGGAATGACAAGCATGCACCACCATGTCTGGGATAATTTTTTTTCTTCTTTATGTTTTGTAGTGACAAGGACTCATTATGTGGCCTAGGTTGGTCTCAAACTCCTGAGCCCAAGCAGTCCAACTGTCTGGGCCTCCCAAAGTGCTGGGATTAGAGACTTGGGCCACCATGGCCTGTCTTGATGGTATAATTTTAGTTGTATCTATCTTTACGAGTTCCAGTAACTCCTAACTAATTTCCAGTATTTTAAGCTCAATCTTTTTGTTAGTATTTATTTGTTGGTAAATAAGCAATTTAAAACAATAGGAGGACTTTAATTAAATGAATCAGTTTTTTTTATTCAGAGGAATCATTTCACGTTGAAAATAATCACTCTTTAATTAATCTGTTTTGTATCTCTATAATTTAGTACTTAGGAGTGTTTTCAATTAACACAAGTATAATCTAGACTAATGAGATAATTATATAAAATCTTTATTCATTTTCTCTGTGTAGTGGTGGACACCAGTAATGTTTTTCTCTTTCAAACACTGTCACATCAATATAATTTCTTTAGGGCTCATAATCAATGCATTCCTATTTGTTTCTAAAATATAGAACACGGTCACTTGATTCAAGGATCTACTAGTAAATATTTAACCAAAATAAAGTACCAATTACATTTGAAGGTCACACAAAATTATTTTCAAAGGTAAAGTTGCTTGAGACACCTTAGTATTTCACAATAAATATTTTTCTCCATTTCTAAAAACCAGATTAAAAAAAAATCAATTTCAAGCATAAAGGCTTCAGTCAGTTACAGATCTGCGTTTAAAAAAGAAGGGCAATAGTGATTGTCTGTTTCAGTAAGTAAAAGATTTATGTTTGTTGAGAATTCCTTGAAAAACTGTATATAACCATATTCTTCCTTCACTTTTATAGATCATCTGATTTACGATACCTGAATGTATGTATGTATCTATCTCTAATCTATTTAGTCCCTCTGTTCTTACCAGTGATTCCCTGATTTAAACATAGAAATGTGACACCATTGCTACGACAGGGTTATTTCCCATGCAATATAGTTTATTATTTCATCAGCCTCCTCAACCATCCTCTTGTCTACTTAATTTTAGGGTTTGTTCTTATTATCAGGCTGCTACCAATACATTTATATTAAAACCAGACCTTGTTTAGTCACTGTGGAAACTAAACCTCTCTCTTGCTGCCTCTCCAGAAAAATGACAATCCTGTACTTACGGTTTTGCACTGTAAGTGATTTCAGAAATAACGTAACGTGTAGAATTAATAATATGTGTCAAGCACTGTACTGGGCTCATTATATATATAATTTTACTCACATATTTAAAGTATAAATTAGTAACTACTACAATCCCCATTTTACACATAAGGAAAATGAGACCATTAGTATTTAAGAAATAAACCTAAATGACACTACTAGGAAGTAACAAAACCCACATTTAAACACACATTCTCTCCCTGAAGAGCTTAAAATCCTAACTTTTACGTTATACTTGCTACTTATTGTTTTTGGCTCTCATTTTCATCATCTAAAAAATGACTAATTCATTTATTCATTCATTCAGTTAGTCATTTAATTGGCATCATACTATGTGGTAAAATGTATGTAGGTGCAGGCACATCTATTAGCCAAGAACAAAACAGACTATGTGTCCACTCTCAAGAGCATTACTTTGTAGTGAGACATCACAGAGTGAACAAGAAAATAAATAACTGTAACATGTCCTGTGGAGACAAAAGCTTCTTTGAAAAATAATGTAGGCTGAAGAGAGAGAAAATATTGTAATGGGAGTTCTATTTTATATAAATGGAAAAGACTTGCCTAAGGAGACATTCAAATAACAGTAAAAATACTTGAGGCAAAAATTGAAACAAATTTAATTAGGACAATGTTCTAGCAACCACGTGTCCGTCAGTGTGACCAGAGCAAAGTGAGCAGGGAGCATGGTAGTTGAAAATTTCAGAGCAATACTAGGAACTAAATAATGCAGGCCCTTGGAAAACACTGTTGGCAATGACTGTCCACTTAGGAGACTGACGCTGTGTAGTAATTTGTATAAGGGAAGTTTAATGCAAACAATGAACTATCATAGGCAAGTATCTGTTACAGGGTAAAAGAACCCTAAAAAATATAGACATTGCCATTGCTCCCTCAAGGGCTTTAGGTAAGTTTTCAAGGAAGAAACACACGTGAAAGAACCATTGACCCACCAGAACTGATACCCAGACCTCCTTGGAGAGGGCGTGGTTGTGTTCTGCTAGGTAGCAGAGATTGTGAGGCACTGTACAGACGAAACTTACTGGGAAGCTGCTACTTGAGGTGCTGCAGGTAATGTGCTCTGTCCCCAGTGAGGTGATGTCCGCTGTTGGCTACTACGCACCGTAAGAACAAGCCAAGAAGAGCGCTCAGGAACTAGAAAGAAGAGCCCCTTCCTTCTCCAGTGTCCTTATAGCACCAGGTGATGTTTCACAATGAGCCACAGACAAAGCAAAGCAAAAATGTTCCGGTATCAAAAGTAGGGTAAAGAGGGGTGGGCAAAAAAATGACAGTAACTGGTTCAACATTGCAAGAAAACTGGGTGTTGCCCTCATTTAAATAATATGAACTGAAGTGTGGCATTTTAAAATATATTTTTGAAAAATCAGCAAGGTCAGTACATGGACAGATAAAAGGAACAGTAGAAAGAACAAACAAACAAACAAACAAACAAACAAAACTAGAAGGAATCTAGAAGGATAGACTAATATAGAGTGACATAAATGGATCAATTGAAGTCAGGAGTTTGAGACTAGCTTGGCCAGCATGGCAAAACTCTGGCTCTACTAAAAATACAAAAATTAGCCAGATGTGGTGATGCATGCCTGTAGTCACAGCTACTCAGGAGGCTGAGGCAGGAGAATTGCTTGAACCTGGGAAGGGAAGGCAGCAGGGAGCCAAGATGGCACCACTGCACTCCAGCTGGGTGACAGAATAAAACAACGTCTCAAAAAAAAAAAAAATGCTTGGATTCACAATGCATCTTTAAAGCATCACCAATAGAATTTACTGATGAAACAGTTTCGAGTATGAGGGAAAGAAAGCAGTCCCAGAGTATTCCAAATTTCTTATGAAAGAATAGGAGTGACATTTAGTAGATATCACAGGGTGAATAAAAGTAAAAAACAATTAGCTTTTCGCTTCAAGGAAAATTGACAATAACCTATGTTAATGATACAATTAAAAATGTAATTTGAAAATTCAAGTTTTGGAAAAATATTAGCAACTACTGTGAGCCAAACCAGTTTCCAAAATTTGTTTTCTGGTTAGATTGACAGTGAAATTAAGAAAGTTTCGCTAATGTGATGCTGTAATGAAATGTGCCAACATTTAAAAGAGCTGTGTAGCTGAGTGAAGCAATGTTTTCCAAATGTCTAATGGGTGGTATTATAAAATTGTGCAAGGTTAAAAGGTCATTTAAGATGGACCAATCGCTTTTAAAGTAAAAACTATTTTTTCAAAATCAAATAAGATTTTGAAAAGTTCATAGATAGGGATTCAGGTTTCAGATTAAAGCTAACTTTCAAGAAAATACCACATTTTTATTTTCAGAGTGGTATCAGAGAAGATTGTCCACAATTATCTGGAAAGGTTACTAAAACACTCCTCATTTCCCAACTCTTAGTTTTTGTAAGATTATATTTTCTTTACATACTTTAATCTCAACAGCATATTTTAATAAATTAAATGCAGAATTGGAAATGATAATCCAGCTATAAAATTAAACCAGATATTAAAGAGCCTAATAAAAACTAAGATAATATCCCTCTTCACATTAATTTTTTAAATATTTCAATCAAATTTGTTTTTTTTTTGTTAATAGGTAATGTGTTTAACATTGTTACTTTAATTAATTTTTCTATATTCTTTGATTCCATTGTAATACAATAAATACCTACAGCTATAATGCAGATAATTACAATCACTTTGTGGTCCTCAATAATTCTTAAGATTATAAAGGGTTTCTGATATGAAAAAGTTTGACAACTTTTGTGTTTATTCTTTAGCACTATAATTTCATTCCATTTTCACAACAATGTACTTGTTATCTAGGAAGATTCAAGTTTAAAAAAAAAGATAATTAGCCACAAATTCAATATCAAATACATTACCAAATTACATAAAACGTGCATTTTTCTCTTTTTAATTTTTATATTGATTGATCAGAAAATTTCTATCATCAATTGAATTTTTTTCTGTTAATTCTGAACCTGGAAATATGTTGTGCAGATGTACCTTAATCAGTATCTTCCAATTTGGTTCATCACCATTAACAGCTACAGGGTCACATCTATCCTAAAATTTAAATAAATAAATGGTAGTTGTCCTTTGGGAAGCACAAGTTTAAATTCCTAAAGGAAATGTCTACTTGTTTTGAAGTAAATAATAATTTACTAATTCTGCTCAAAGGTATATTATTTTATCATGTGCTGAATATTGTATTTGACTTTCATGCATTTCTGTCCTCTATTTTCAAAGGAAATGTATTCCCTAACAACTTTGTATTGCCACGCTGTCCCTACCCTAAGCTTTCTCTAAAGTGTAAAATAGTATAATGCCTTGGAAATAAGAACAAAGCATGGAATCCTCCAAGTCAGCAAGATCAATCATCATTCTTAATTTCTTCTCTTCATCAAACCTCATTTCTTTGAGCGGATGTACAAAATGTAGTATACGAAAAACTGATTTGGCCTGTTTTAGGGGCCTGAATAATGTTTTCTCTCAAATGATTAATTGCTTTTGCCAAAAGGATAAGGGCAGTCAAAATCCTAAATTACTTTAATCAAAATTCAGAGTTAGAAATTTTCTGAGCCACTCAGATGAGAAACAGCTAGCCTGCATGTGGCAAATTGCTTGAATTCGGATTCCCTTTTGCTAATTTAATATACAAACAACCTTTAGTATCTTTGCCCAAACTAGGGCCTCACAACTTATTGGGCCTAGTTTCCAACTTTTGCTTCCTTAGCTCTTCAAATCTTTAGCCAAAATTTAATTAAACTGGTTAGATGTCCTATCTAGAATAGCAAATGGCTCCAGGGCCAAAGCAGCTCTCATTTTTGTAAATGGCTTTTCTCTCCTAGATCTGATCCTGACAGTTCTTGACTATGCATTAAAACCATCAATGTTAATGAAAAAAAAATTGAATGATTACCTTCAATTTATTTTATAGTCTTAAAATGCTGTCTTACGTACAAAAATTAGTTCTAATTATTCTAAGATACTTTGTCTGTCATTATCAGAAGGATATGTTTGACAGTTATTTACTACAAAATGGTGGTATTTGAAATTTTTTCTCACTTACGATGTTTTGCCATTGATGCCACAAAATCATCTTTTAAAAATGTACTTGATTATACCCAACAATGTTGTTTCACTTCAACAAATTAAGAATGTTTTCTTTCTTTGTGCCATTCATGAAACATTTTCGTTGTAATTGGTTGAATGAAAGGAATTAACATGTATTTTAAACTGGTGTCACAAAGCAGTGCTTAATAAGCACATCTGTGATAAAAGAGAAACTATAATATTTGTCCATGTGTCTATCTGAGCATCTAATTTAAATATACCCTATACTGCCAATAAAAATGCTTATATTTATAAACGTATCTTTTGTTCCCACAAAGCAAAGAATTATGTTAAAACAATGCATAGGCTCTAACAGTAATAGTCACTGCTGTCCCTCAGAATTAGTCAATGTAGATTGTGACTGCTTCAAATTTGGGATCTGAGATAAGGTTGTGATATTATTTTCTTATCAATGTAAGCTCCGGAAGGCAAAGATTAGTTCAGACCTGTCAAGGGACTCGGACTCCATCAAAAGAGTACTTTAAAAAGTCATCTGGGCACAGAAACTGATGTAGGTGTTCATTTGTTCAATGATTTATTATACACATGTTGAGTCCCTGCCATGTAGAAGGCATGGTACTGACAATACCAACAATATTTAGTTAAGACAAAATCATAATGATTATGATGGCATCTGAAATAACAAGGTGCTTCCTTTGATATTAAGCTGCATAACCTTAAAAAATAAGGAAATTTTGTCATTTGTGACAATGCCAATAAATCGAGAGAGGATATTATGCTAAGTGAAATAAGCCAGGTGCTGAAGTATAATCTCTTTTATGTGGAATTAAAAGATGTAAAACTCATGGAAGTAGAGAGTAGAATAATGATTACTCAAGGCTGGGGTTGGGAGGTAAAGGGTGCTGATGGGGAAAGCAGAGATGTTTGTTAAACAGTTCCAGTTTCAGTTAGAAAGGAGAAAGAGGTTTTAGTGATCTACAGTGCAGCAGCGTGACTACAGTGAATAATATTGCATTGTATAGTTCACAGTTGCTAAAACAGATTTTAAATGTTCTCACCACAAAAAAATAAGTATGTGAGAGTAAGATGTTATCTTGATTTAATAATTCCGCAATATATACCCATATTAAAACATCACATTTAGCCCCATAAAAATATGCCACTATTATTTGTCAATTTAAACATGTACAAATCAAAAATTTAAAGCTCTTATCAAAATTTATAGTGCCTGAGCTATGGAAAATATAATGGTCAGTTTTAATGCAGGTATAAAAATCAAGAGACAGTGCAAGGAAAGATTTCTCAGATAGTAAAATGGGCCAATATAGCCCAAAATTACCTTATTAACTGTTAGTGCTGAGAGTTCACAGTGAAGTAGGAGAATCAGAAAACCTGAGCAAATTTAAATTTTAAAAAGTCAGGTGTACGATTCTCTGTGTTCTGAGTAGGTAGCTTGTGATTTTCCAGGAAAATCTGTTCAGGAAACAGAGCTGTTATTTAGTAATGGACACATACATTTTTAGTCTAGAAGAATGTTATTATCTTTTTCATGAAGTAATTGCAGTGTTTATGTCAAACATATCTCTCATTAGGTCAACAGAATAGTTATTACATGATATTTTTCCAGCAAATGTTAAGTCACAGTTCCATAACACTTATGGTATATGGTATGACTGAGATGATAGGACATGTTTTTATAACTCCAAAAGAAATATCTATCCAAGAAGCTGCAATCCTGAAAAATTGTATTATCTGGCAAAAGACTGTCTCATGATAAGTAGTTTTTCTAGATCTGTCTAGAAATGCAGACAGGAATAAATATCAAGTGGTCCCAAGAAAAGGAATCAGAATTAATTGATTATTGTCAATGACTGTTTATGGACTTGACAGTTTAGAAAAAACACTCCCACACCAAGATACAGGTACTAATATTTATGTAACTTGCTGGTACCATTGAATTAATTTGATGTATTAAAACAGTTTCCTGCGGTCATACAGTATCTGTTTGTGACAAATCAAATTAAACTACCAAATTCATATGCAAATTACGAGTCAAATCTTAATTAAAAAAAACCTCTAAACTCTGAAGATTTACCTTAACAATGACCAAGCAATTTTTTGAGAACTACTGTTTTTAGCCATTCAATCAACTGTTTCACCTAAGAATATAGTATAGATATACATTTAATATCTATTGAAATAAATGAACTTAATAGTTAATACTATGTAGTCACAGTTTTACTTGATTTTGAAAAAATCCAATGAAAGATGTTAATCCTGAAGTATCAAACCCCAGCGACGTTAGCAATTCTGATTTCGAATTTAGTGATCTGGAAAGAAATTTAAGTAAAATATTAACAATTTCATGACACCCTCTTTTTTTTTTTTCAGAATTAGAACAGTAATACATTTATTTTATCTCTGCTTGCTGATTATTAAGGAATGTTCTTCATATCATTTTTTTTTCTTTTCAAGCACTGAATACTGATATTTTAAATAACATCTTGTTTTTAAAAATCACATATCTTCCATGTAACCATCTGATAAATGATTAGAAAACTTAAAAATTAATAAGTATCACGGGGATACTCTAAGAGTTACATTTAATTGGCTGGGCCCAAGGCTTTTAAATTTGTATCTAGGATCCTCAGAGATTAATGTAAAAGCAGTAACACTCTGCATAAAAACCACTTTAAATGTTGGACATGGTTTCAATATTAGAGTACTTTTAAACTGTGCTGTGATCTACACAATTGCTTTGTTTTTCTTGAACATTTTCTTTCTTCCATTGGTAGAGTTTACCATATTGTGTGGATATTTTCCTTTTCTGTTTCCCTTAGGGGGGAAGAAAAACAATAATGGGAACAACGTTTTATTTAACAAAATAAGGCAGTTTAACTACAAATAGGTTTTAAACTTAATTCTACAGTACATGTTTCACAATCAATTTCTTTGTATTAATGGTAGGACGTTTCACGTACAGGTGGCAGAGCAAGTTTGAGGGCCATTGAACACAGCTAATTTTGCTAATGTATCACAATTACAGAAACACCTGTGCTAAATAACCTTGTCCTATTTCCATGAAAATGAATAGTGTTCAATAACCCTCAAAATACCCATTTCATGCTGATTCATATTTTCTCTAGCCATTTTTTTCTGTGACATTGCTTCCACAATAATATAGCATATTTTTTAAGAGGCTTTTGTTTTATATGCTTCTTTCTTTATATGTTTTTCTTCTATCTTTATATGTTTATCTTCTATCTTATATTTTCTTCTATCTTTATATGCTTCTTTCATTTTTGTTTTATAAGAAAGCATGTTTTGAAACTATTATCATGGATACTCTTTTTTTTTTCTTTTCTTTTCTTTTTTTTTTGCCTACAAAGGGCAAAAGAATATACTTTGTTTCAAAAAGCCAATCCCAAACACTGTCAGTCTGCCTGCATGAGGGGGTACATATGTTCAATTGCACATAGAGATTATCAGTGATTAAGAATGACTTCAACTGCAACTTCCTGTTTTAATGTTCAGAAAGTTACTTATACCTGATGATAGGTTAAATAACCAAAACTTGTAAATGGGGAGCTAACAATTTCCCTTTTCACTGGGATAGTGGTGTACGTTTGTGCTTCTAGAATCTTTATCCACTTGACTTCATATTTTTTTAAAAAGACCAAAAACAAAGTGGAAACCATCTGCTCCAAGAGCTTTTTATTTAAAATCATAACAACCATGGGATACTTAATACTAAAATAAAATACTTGAAACTTGAACCGGGGTAAAAAGTTAGTATGCTATGCATTAGATGTAGATATATCTACAGTCATGGGGATTAATTATAGTAAATATCCAGTTGATACTATCTATTTAAGAGCAGCATTGACAATTATATGTGAGAAGGTCATGTCAGTATTCAACAACAAATTCAAAAGTTAAAGTACATGAAATAATCTGTACCCCTATTACAACAGTTGTGAAAAGCTTGGACAATATGCAGTTAAGTATACAGTGTGCCAACACATAGGAGGTGCTAAGACATGTTTAACCAACTATCTGACACAAAGAATGAATGTATGCTATAAGTGAATCCCTTTTGGGCATGAAGGTTAATAGTTTTCTATATGAGTGCATCAAATCTTCATTTTGCTTTCTAAGCGTAAATAGAGTTTTCTGTTTGTGTAAAATAGAGTTTTTACTTAATTTCAACATTCTGGTACAGACATTTGCTTGGAAGCACAGTATACTTAGCTGCAGCCTTGTTATCATGAAATAAGGGAGATTTGAATAAGTATTCCAAAACTGTAAACCAGAATACACAAGAAAGATTTTAAAATCTAAATTATAATATGGTAGGATAAAAAGTCTGTATATCCTTAAATGTAACTGCTCATCATTTTAAAAGCAATAATAGTTGCCATCTATAAATCGATAATTTAAGGCAAGTTCACCTGTAAGTTGATAATATAGGTAAATTTCTATGATGTTCTATAATACGAAAGCAAGGAAGCAATATTTTGATTTAATATGCATTTTATATAAAGGTATAATGTAACACTATAATTACAGGACTGCACTATCTGCAAATTATCTTGACTAGCATGAAGTTATGCTAAAAGATTAAATGCATAATTTTATATGCATTTATATAAAAATTGATGTTAATAAATGAATTGAATAAAAAATTAATTTAAAAAATTTAATAAAATTTAAATAAAAATTTAATGTTAAATAAAAAATTTATGTTAATGAATTAAACTTAATTAACTTGATTCAGTTAAATTGTAATAGGCATATGAGTTTATCATATCTTCGTTGAAATAACATGCACTCCCCTACAAAAGAAATTCTGAATTCGCAATAATGTTTGAGCCAAAACCTTAAAGATTTGGGGAAAAAAAGGCAATCTAAAAATCAAATACTCTGTGTTCAATGGCAGATGTATGACACCTAATATTTTTTCCCAGAAATGAGTATCTTGGAAAAGTCTTTGAATTACATAGTAAAATGCATTTAAAGTAAATGTGACATTTTGTCAACAGCTTGTAAACAACCATCAATTTGACAGCATGGTCCCTAACATCAGAGACTGCTTTGGATGTAAGTACTGTAAATTAGCCACCCTACAAACACAGAAAATTCTTAAAACTGGGAATTTTTTTTTTAATCATAGTACTTGCGTCGTTTATTCTAAGAAGATGATGTTTAAATATTACTATCTCCATTCTCTGATTGAACATCTTTCCATTAAACAAAATGTTCTCATAAACTTCTGTCTTCCAACTTTTACTCTACCAGTTGTTTTATATTTTCCTTCCTCCATGACTCTTCCTAATTTTATTCAACACCCAGTTATAACCCTAATTGTCTTTCTCATTTTATTTTCCAATATTTTTTATTTCTTCTAAGAACCACCATAATTGTGATTAAAAAAAAACTTTCCAATATTGCAAATCTCTGAAATCTGACCCTGATCCTGTACTTATGCCCTCTTATTCAGATATCATGGGGTTTCATCCTATTATTTTATTTACACTGGGTGTATTTCAGCTTGGTTAGACGTGTTTTTTATCATTTTTTTTTTTCAATTTCAAGCTTAACAAACACAAATGTGCTCCTTTTATCAATGATTTTTATCACAGAAAATAGTTTCCTTTTGCACTGTGATACATATCAAGCCATATTTCCCTTTAACTTCTTATTCTCGCCTCAGAATATTCTTATATAGTATCAACACAGAGTAGATGCTAAATAATAAGTACTTTCAAATTTTTATTGCTCTTTCTTGTTGTAAAATAGCAGTCACTTTATTTTTTTTTCTGCCACAATTTATTTGTCCTTCTCTAGTCTTGTTCTGACCTATGTGTCAAATATTATTTCTTCTCCCACTTGTTTACACTAAGAAAAAGAATAAAAGACTTTATGGCAGAGGCAAAACTCATTATTTTCTTAAAAAATTATATATGTATAGATATACACACACATATACAATTATATATACTATATACATATATAATTATACAATATATGTTGTATGTATAATTGTATGTATTAATATATAGTGTCTCTGTGTGTATAGTGTTATATATATAAATATATATATATATATGTATAAATATATATGCACATGTACTAGGTTGAATTGCGTCCTCCAGAAAGTCATGTCCTCCAGAAATTCATGTCCACCTAGGTCCTAAGTTAACTTATTTGCAAACCGTGCTCTGCAAATGCACTTAGTTGAGATAAGATCATACTGGATTAATGTGGACTTTAAACCAAAGACTGGTATGGTTGTAAGAAGGTTATGTGAATACACAGTCACATACAGCAAAGAAAACCATGTTACAAGGAGGCAGAGATTGGAGTTAAACTGCCTAAAGTCAAGGAGTGCCAGGGATTGCTAGAAACTACCAGAAGAAAAGAGATTTTCCTAGAAAGCCTCCTGAAGAAATCAATCATGCTATCACTTTCTTATTTAATTTCTGGCCTCCTGAACTATGAAATAATACATTTATGTTGTCTGAAGCTACTGATATGATTTGGCTCTGTGTCCTTACTCAATCTTATGTGATAATTCGTAGTTTTGGGAGAAGTACCTGGTAGGAGATAACTGGCTTATGGAGGCACATTTTCCTCTTGCTGATCCTAGGATGATGAGGGATTCTCATGAGATCTGGTTGTTTACAGCACATAGGGCTTCCCCCTTCACTCTCTCTCTCTCATTTCCCCTTCACTCTTCTACCAAATTGTAAATTTCCTGAGGTCTCCCTAGCCATGCCTCTTATATGGCATGTGGAACTGTGAGTCTATTAAACCTCTTTAAAAAAAAATTAACCAGTTTCAGGTAGTTCTTTATAGCAGTGTGAGGATGGACTACACAGCCACCAACTTTGTGGTCATTTTTTATAGCAGCCTTAGGAAATTAAAACAGCAGGCTAAGGAAAAAGACGAAAATTAGGCATAAAATGCGATTTCCCTTCAAAATTTTTCTTTCTAAAAATTATTGACAGTAAATGATTATTCTTCCAAGATTAAAATACAAAACCTATATGTAGGTCATGACAATTTTAGAGACCCATGGCATGAGCAACATGATGTGATCATTAAAATCCTAATACTGACCTGCCAAAAGAGTTATTCTTTTTTTGTAGTCACTTAAAGCTGAAAAGCACAAATCATGCATCCTATAAAATTTAATGTATTTATAATTTGATATTCATGACATATTGAAATATTTAGGTTTTAATTATTTATATACAGAGTATAGTTTGTCTTACACTTCTTTAATTTTACTGTAAATTTTATATTGCTATATTATATATAGAAATATAAATTATGTATTTTAATATCTAATTTTTTAATAATGTAAATAATTTTGCACTGGAAAATACTCAGACTTATCCATGTGCTCATAACAGCTTCTTCTATTTAATAAATATCTGTTTTCATGTTTCTTTTCTATAGATAATAAAATCATCATTTTAATAGTAAATTCTGTTTGAAAATATTTATTTCTTATATGTACATGAAATTTCTTTTTACACTAACTCATTGACAACTTACTTAAAAAATACATACAAGTTAAAAACAAAACAAAACAAAAAAAACTCCATTCAAGTACCAGGCACACTGATTGGAACTGAACATTCAGTATTGAACAGGGCAAGCAAGTTTCTTGTTATCACTGTTATATTCTGTGTTATAATTTTTTCCAATAAAGTTACTGGCATGTTTTTCAGCAATACTGACATGTGTTCATATGATCATCTATCTAAATTTATTGTTAAAGGTGAGGAAAATTGAAAGGGGGAGTACATAATGAAATGATTTGGAGCTGCTAAGCTGGTTTTAAAATTACTTGAGTGAAATACAATGCTTACAGCATTTCTTCCAGTAACTAACTTTTCAAAGATCACATCCAAGTAAGACGATTTTTGTAATCATCCAAAGAATGGTCATCTTTGTTGCTATTTATTGTCAGACTCTCAGCTTTAGATAATTTTGCATAAATGTGATAGAGACATGGGAAAATACTCCACTGAATCCCTACCTATGCAAAAGCACAGTTCCACAGACGCACAGAAAGGGACAGGGAAAGAGTATATGAAGTTTTCCTCTGTTAGGAAGCTAAGACACAAAATCATTGATTGACATGCTGGACATATATAACCATCAACCTCTGCAAATAATTATTACAGAAGGGATCATACTATGTTTCAGGCATTAAAAGAAAAATAATCATGACTGACATTTAATTCCAGAAACACGTTTGCTAAAATCAAATAAAAGTCATAAAATCATATCAAGCTTAGCTTTATTCTAAGTGGAAAATTCTCAAATGATATTCTTCTGTTATAACTCTGAAATATTTAAGAAATGGGTCACAGATATGTGCTTCTCCTCTGGTTTTGTAACATTATTTTGTTTTTGTTTGTTTTTAATTCATTTGTTTTTAGTTGACAAAAATATATATATTTATTGCATACAACAGTTTATTTTGAAAGGTGCATATATTGTGGAATGGTCAAACGGAGCAAATTAATGTATGCATTACTTCACATACTCATCTTTCTATGGTGAGAACACTTAAAATCTACATTCATAGCAATTTTCAAGAATACAATGTATTGTCATTAGTCACTCTGTTATGAATAAATTTCTTCCACTTACTACTTCTATGGAACTGAATTTTGTATCCTTTAATCAATATCACTGCAATCACCCTTCCCCATCCCAGTACCAACCACTCACTCTCTACTTCTATGTCTTCAGCATTTTTAGAGTCCACATTTGAGTGAGACGCGGCACAAACTGTTTGCCTTTCTGTGCCTGGCTTATTCTATTTTACCTAATGTCCTCTAGGTTCACCCATGTTGTCACAGATAAGATTTATCTCTCTTTTTTTTTTTAATTATTTTTATTTTTTTGTGGTGGAGTCTTGCTCTGATACACAGGCTGCTCTGGTATCCAGGCTGTAGTGCAGTAGAGCGATCTCGGCTCACTGCAACCTCTTTCTCCCGGGTTTAAGTGATTCTTCTGCCTCAGCCTCCCAAGGAGCGGAGACTACAGGTGCGTGCCACCATGCCCAGCTAATTTTTTGTATTTTAGTAGAGACGGGGTTTCACTGTGTTAGGCAGAATGGTCTCAATCTCCTGACCTCATGGTCTGCCTACCATAGCCTTTCAAAGTGCTAGGATTATAGACAGCGTGGGCCAATTTTTCTTTTTTTAAAGGATGAATAGTGTTTATACATATACCACATTTTGTCTTTTTATTCATCTGTTGATGGGCACAGTTTGCTCAATATCTTGGCTATTGTAAATAACATTGCAATGAACATGGAAAGGCAGGTATCTCTGACATACTGTTTTTATTTCCTTTGATACATAACCAGGAGTGACACTGCTAGATCATAATGTAGTTCTATGTTTAATTTTTAGAGGAACTCTCATCCTATTTTTGATAATGGTTTACATTCCTACCAATAGTTGGTCAGGTTCCCTTTTCTCCACATCTTCACCAACACTTGTTATCTACTGTCTTTTTGACAACAGCCATTCTAACAGGAAAAAGATGATATCTCATTGTGGCTTTCATTTACATTTCTGATGACTAGTGATGTTCAGAAGTTTTTCATGTTCCTTCTGGTCATCTGTATATCTTCTTTTGAGAAGTGTCTATTCTATGGCCCAGTTTTTTTTTTTTTTTTAATCAGTTTGTTTGTTTGTTTTATTGGTTGAATTGAGTTTTTTATGTATTTTGGATATTAACTACTTATCTGATATGTGGATTGCAAGTATTTCCTCTTCAGTCTTGATTCTTTCTTTGGCTGTACAGAAGCTTTTAGACATAATTGAATATGTCCATTTTTACTTTTGCTGCCTGTGCTTTAAAGGTCAAATCTAAAAAAGCATTGCTCAAACTAACGTCATGAAGTTTTCTCTCATGTTTTCTTCTAGTAGTTTTATAGTTTCATGTCTTACATTTAATGCTTTAATACAGTTTGAGTTCATTTTTGTATATAGTGTGAGACAGGTGTCAGATTTCATTCTTCTGCATATGGATATACAGTTGTCCCAATCCCATTAGGTTTGGTAACATCTGATTGTACATTTTGATTGTGTATGAAAAATTACCCCTCCACTCTTTGTTATAGATCTATTTTTATAAAGGAGTCAGACCTTGATTCAAGAGCACAGCTGGAGGCTACGCGGTCTACCAAGCATGCCCTTCCTCTGCTAGATTTGCACTTGAGAATTCTAACACATGCGAACACATATCTGTCTACATCTGCTCACTGCAGTGAAAGAATGGCTATTTGAAGCTGTTTTGGGTGTCTGAAAGACTTAAATATAACAATAAATTGCATTTGAAATAAAATAAGACAATAAAACAAATAAAACAAGAAACTACTTTCAAACTGTTTTCTCTTCCTTTCTGCAGTCTGCAAGAATTAGAACAGATAGTCTGTGCATTCCCTAAGCACAGTGTCAAACTATTCTATTTTAGTTATTCAGTACAAGAAAGTCAGTCTAACCTGCTGTTGGCAAGATGTCAAAAAATAAGCAAATGTTGACTATTTTATTTACACTGTTGATAAAAATCGTGTTATGTTGACAGACACTTGTGCTATGCACCTGCCACTCTCTCTTTCCTCTGTCATTATTTTTGAAAAGTCATACTTCAAGATGCATTGTTACAACAATAATTCCCCTTGTATACTCTAGTAACTATATTTTTACAAACTAAACTCAAATTTTAGAGCTTTTCATATAGAGCTTGGAAAAAGGAGTATGGATCATTGCTCATTAATCTTTCTAAACACAATAATTTGAAACTGCTTGATTTTAACACCCTTATCCTTTTTGAACATACACTTCATCAATTTCCATGAAACGAGACCATTAAAATGTCATGCATATGGATTATTATTGCTAAAAGAAATGATCCTGAAGGCAAAAGAGAAGTATCTGAATAGTATTAGGCATATTTATTTCAGTGAAAGTACATAATCATAATATGCCACTTAAGAAATCACCTGTTTGAATATTACCTGTTAGGGTTAATTAGGATAACAATACATGTAAAACACTTATTTAACATTACTATTCAAAAATATAAACAGTTCAATTTAAAGTGACTTTCTTAAGCACAGCTTTTTAAAATAGAGGTAATATGATTTTGTAAAGGAAGTTTAAAAACTATGTATAATTTTCTTTTCACACGAAGTGTAACAAAAGAAGTGAAAACATAATTTTAAAAGTTTTATGAACATGTTTATCTCCTTAAGATTTGAGCGACTATATTTATATTTAATGTTATTTTCAACATCACTCCACACAAGGTAAATTTGTTTTTTACAAGAACTGTAGACATTGCTTTTAATGGCTTTGAAGAATATATATGCTCTTAAATTTCTATTTTACTAAAAATTTCATTTTCTAAACTTGACACCCCATAGTTTTTCACAAAAACTGGGAAAGGATCAGTAAGTTGTATCTGGGTAGCTCATTTCTAATGTTTCATCACAGAAAAATAACATCATAAAAGCTATACAATTACAAGCCTATTAGTATTAGTTTTTCAAAGTCCCTCTTCTGAATATTGGGACAATTTACTATGATGTGATCAAGTTTCTTTTGCTTTACTTTGTAAAGTATAACAAATCTACCTTTCTAGACATGAAACTGATCAGATATACAATTAATTTAACATATTTGACTGAAGTTATTTTTGTACTATAATCTCAGTTACAATTTTTTTAAAATCTGTAATTCACAATTTTTTACTTGTTAAAGATTTTCTGCATAGCCTTGTGTTTCAATGATTGGCGCACCAGACAAGAAAGCTATTTTGAGTGTTGCTTTACCTGAGTATTTACCTCAGGTAAAACACTGAGGTATCAAATTAGAGAAAAGTAAGAGACAATTGGGCCTCCTACAAGAAGCTCCATTAGCAACATATTATACATTGATACAGAAACATGCAGTTATACTTAATGACCCAAAAGAGTGATTGCATGCACCATTACTGAAAATGATGTATCTAAAATAAATAATATGCAATTGAGATTAGGGCTTGGCCAAGACTAGATATGGAGGAATTTGAGACTACCAAAACAAACAAACAAACAAAAAACACTTGACAGTGTCATATCCAACATTAACTTCAAATAAGATACCTTTCAAAAGAAAGACACAGTCCTTTTGTTTAGATGGATGTATTAACTTATCAGCATCTAACATGCTTAACAGCCACATTGCTGCCAAATTGTCCTCATATAGTAAGACATATTTTTAATTCATACTTTTATTTAACAACAAATTTAATACTTTCTTATAACTGGTACAATGTGACATTGTAAGTAAATAAATATATATGTCAGAAAGTTATTTTTTATTTATTTACTTATTTTTTAAGATGGAGTCTTGCCTTGTCACCTAGGCTAGAATGCAATGTGTGATCTTGGCTCGCTCTTGAGTAACTGGGATTACAGTTGTGCACTACCACACCCAGCTAATTTGTGCGTGTGTCTCACACACACACACACACACACACACACACACACACACACACAAACTAGCTGGGTGTGGTAGTTTTTTTTTTTTTGGAGAGTCGGTATTTCACCATGTTGGTCAGGTTAGTCTTGAACTCCTGAGCTCAGGTGATCCACCCACCTTGGCTTCCCAAAGTGCTAGGATTACAGGTGTGAGCCACTGTGCCCAGCCAGAAAGTTGTTATTTCTAAATTCTATGAGAGGGTAATAATTTAGTTAATGATAGGATAAACTCCTAAGCAGAATATGATAATATTAAAGAATATAGCATAACATAGCATATACATATTATAAAACAGTAGAATACAACATAATGTAACACAAATGATGTGATTTAATGTATATAACATCTGTAGTGTACAATGCACTGTAGGGAAAAATTCCTCAGGTCAAATATGCTGATGTAAATAATAGTTGAGCTACACGTACTAAGACCAACAGAATTTGATGAATTTCTTCTTACATAATGCAATTTCTTCATAAAAATATCCTGCTTTAGAACTGCTTGGATATTGCAAGAAACTTTCTGAATGGATATCCTCTATATTTTTTTTTTGTTTGAATTTCTGTTCTGCTATTTATTATTAAGGCATTCTTGAACAAATCAATCCTGAGATTCTCCTCTAAAAAATGAATAAAAGAATACCTACTTTGTAACATTGCTGCAACAATTAAGGACATTGTCCGCAAATCACCTAGCAGAGGATGTCACGCATAGGATGCATCTACAAGATAAAATTCTTAAGATCTTTGATGAAAGTTGTCTACATTGTTAGAAGGAAATTCATATTCAACAGACTTTCCCTTTAGATCAGTTATTTCAAAACTGTGTCTGGACATAGTATGATATAATTCACTATTCCCCACACTTTGCATAAAAGTAAAGATTTGTGTTCAAGAACACAAGGTGGGATCAGATAGCCTGGGTCTGAAACCTGCTTCTCACGCCAGTTAGAACGGCAGTTATTAAAAAATCAGGGGACAACAGATGCTGGAGAGGACGTGGAGAAATAGGAATGTTTTTACACTGCCGGTGGGAGTGTAATTAGTCCAATCGTTGTGGAAGACAGCGTGACGCTTCCTCAAGAATCTAGAACTAGAAATGCCATTTGACTCTATACTTTTGTATACAGGACAATGGTTAACTTGAGTTATTTTACCCTAATTGTTCCTTATGGAGAGGCTGTAGGGACCAGTCAGGGAGTGACATGATTTAGACGGTTGTCCTCTCCAAATCTCTTGTTGAAATGTGACCTCCAGTGTTGGAGATGGGGCCTAGTAGGAGGTATTGGATTATGGGGGCGGATCCCTCTTGAATGACTTAACACCATCTTCTTGGTGATGAGCGAATTCTCCCTCAGTTAGTTCCCATGGGATCTCATTGTTTAAAAGAGTCTGGGATCTCCCTGTTTGCTCCCTTGTTCCCTGACTGACTATGTGATGTGTCTGATCCCGCTCCCCCTGTTCCAGTACTGTACTTCTCAGGGCCCCTACCAGAAACAGAGCTGGCGCCATGCTTCCTGTACAGCTTGCTGAGCCAAGAGCCAATTAAACCTCTTTTCTTTATAAATTACTCAGCCTTAGGTATTTTCTTATAGAAATGCAAGACCAGACTAACATGGGGAGTTTTTCACAACATTCAGTGGTGATGGCACACTATAATATGTTGTCTCAGCTAAGTATCTTTATTAAAAATGCTCAGGGCATCTTTATTTCTGTTACTTTTTCAGGATCTTGAGAAGTGTTGAATTCAAAATCGCTGATTAAATAATTAATTCTAGTTATCCATATATTTTTGCAAAAGCTGACCTTTTCTTTTTCTTAAAGAAAGGTTACAATAAGGCCATTCACATACATTAAGTAAAGGCATTCTGTGGTAATTTTATTGCTTTTTATAATTAAAATTAATTTTCATTTCCCAATTTGTGCATGGTTGCACTCAGTAGATGAAAACTGTTTTTCTTGAAAAACAGTAAATAATTGTACTGCTACTTTTCTTTACATCTACTAATTAAGATTCTATGATTAAAAGGTAGGTTATCAAATAAAATAAAGTCATATGATCATTTTAGTGTGCTGTAGCTGTTAACATTAAGAAATAAAATAGCATAGTTATAGTTCAGTTAGGGTGAGTAGAAAATTGCAGAAAATTGGTAATGACCAAAAGCTTTGAAACTGTGACTTTTAAACTAATTATGCTATAGATTTCACATGTATTGTTTCAGATGTCATAATTCAAATGTATTATTGTAGTATCACAAGAGTACGACAATGGAAAATTTTAATTCCTATCTCCACCTGGAAGTCTGACAGGGATCGTAAACTCTATGTATCAGAATTTAACATACTCACTACTATTTCCCAAGATCTGTTTCTCTTTGACTTCCCTAACTCAGTAAATGACACATCCATGCTTCCAGTATGTCAAGCCTAAGGCCTCTGGGCCATTCTCAACAGTTGTAATTTTCTAATATTCACATGGACTCCTTCAGTACATTCTTATACATAAGGAATATTTGACTACATCTCCCCACTGCTAGTGTTCAATGTTACAACCTTGACCCAGCCTCATTACCTTTTCCCCAAATTACTAACATCTTTTGACAGATATTCCTACTTGTATTTTTGCCTTCATCCATCTATTCTACAGATGGCAGCCACATTTAAGCCAAATTTAAGTCATATTTTGGCACTAATCGGCTCCAAATATTCCAATAAGGTTATCTTTCACAATGAAAACTGAATTCCTTAGAAAGCTTACCCTAGAGTAGTCAGTTCCATTGTGATTCTTTTTGTTTTTGTTTGTGCATTTTGGGTTGAATTTTCTGTTTCGTTCTCTTTGATTTACTCTTCTCCATTCACACGGTCATCCTTGTTCCACAAACACGGTGGACATGATTCCACTTCAGTCCTTGTAGGTGAAGTTGTTCTGCCTGTCTGACCTCTGATATTCACTACAGGAATTCCTCAGCACCTTTTTGGTGCTCATAAGTTAATAACACTTCCAAGTCATTCATGTCCAACTCTATTTTAAATTGCAACAACACATCTTCATTCCCCCCAATACTAACAGCCTTTATTTATCTTTTCTGCTTTATTTTCTTCATTTGGTACCATACTACCTACTAGGTATTTTATTGATTATGCATGAGATTTTAATTTATTTGTTTACTTTCTCTCTTCCCATTTGAGCATGGAATTACCATGGCAGAGATTTTCGTTTTGTTTTTATTATCATAATGTTGTTTTCCACCATCGAGAACAGTACCTAACAGATGTAGTTGCTCAAAAATGTAACCCATACACCCACACACACCTTTGTTGAATAAGTGAGTAGCTATTTTAGACTCTGTTTATTAAGGAGTCTCCAACACTCTCACTCTTGTCAGTGGCATTTTGTTAAACCAGTAGGCAACCTCAGAAGTTAAGACAGACCCATTCTTTCGAGGGCAAATGGAAATTTTGGAGCTGCCCATTGGCCTGAAAGGACTAATTGTTATTTCACCAAAACAAAACAAAACAAAACAAAACAAAACAAACAAACAAACAACAACAACAACTATATATATATATATATATATATATATATATATATATATATATATATATAATTTTGCCTTAAACTACACATAATTCTTGCTGGCCATGCCAACAGTTTATTCAGGCACAGCTATTCATGTCCTCCCATTTCAAATTTCTCATTGTGAAAACTTTATTGTCTGACAAATATTTGAAGTGCACATATAATTAGCAGCATAAAAAATAACAGAGACTCTCTTTGTATTGTTTCATGAGAGTGAGACTTTTTCTTCTATAAAAGTTGAGAGTTTCTGAGGTTGTGAATGGTAATCACTTTGAATTCCTAAGACTTAATATAATAGCTAACACAGAGTGAGCACTTGAGTCATTATTTTGAAGTGAGAGAATGAAGATTTTTTAAAAAGCATCTCTCTAAGAAGTCTGGGAATTATAAAATCATACTGACAGGCTTAAAATTGTATAATCTGTATAAAAATAATATATTTACAAAAGATGAAATATTTAACTGTAATAATAGTAATATATAAGTACAAATTAACTAATTCTTTAAAGAATGTTATTTAGGAACTAATTACTCAATATTTCATAGAATTTATTAATTTTACTATTGATCCAAATGAAGTCTGTTGAATCACTTTGCTTTAATTCAGATGTCAAATTATTGACTTTTATCAAAATGACCTTACCTATTAGTAAACTAGCAATAAAAGTAGACCCTAACTGGCATAAAACAACATCGCACAGAACCCAGACTATTGGGTGAAAAAAAATTGGGCATTCTACAGTAATTTTTAACCCTAAGTCAGATCTTTTATTGCACGTGCTATAAATAATTATTTCTAGCAAAAATAAAGATAAAACAAAACAATACACAGCATAAAACTGTAAGAAAGATAGGTTTACTTGAACAGATTGCAAGCACTAAAGCTAGTTGAATATTGGTCTTAAGTAATTGATTTGAAGCTACTATCTACAAATAAAAATGAAATAAGTCTAGATAAATCTGAAAAAAGTTAGAACAAAGCATAATTTTTCCACTATATGGCAACAATTAAACTCCTGTCTAGTTAAACCAAGAGTAGGTCATAAAAAATACCAAATTCCAATTTGTGAATTAAATGACAAGACACAATGTTATAAATTCTCAAACTAAATAGAAAATGTAATAAAGAACACAAATCGTAAGAATACAAAGGATAGATTATATGAAATTATTTCATGTAGTTTTGATATTTTAAAATACTATTATGAGAAGTAGATTATAAAAAATTCACTTGTCAATCTTCATGTGGATCACATAGTACATTTTCTATATTATGAATAATTAGTAAGATATTTTAAGAGGAGAACTATAGGATCATTGGATTACAGGCAGAAATTTGCAATTCTGACCTTGATTTGAAAGAGTTTTCACTGACAAAAGTAAAATGATTCTAATTCTCTTTTTATTTTGTAGGAACATATTTTGATGAGAAGAAATTCTAGATGACCAAATAGAAACTCCATAAAAATATTTATACAGAAAACAATAAAGGTAAAATTTTCTCCATTAATTTTAGGTCCACTGATACTTAAAGATAATCTAGAGGAGAGCAATTTCTACAAATCATTTTAATAATTGTATATAAATCAGAAATTAATTTTAACCATATCAAATACTATTGAAGAAGTCTCAAAAATCAGTCATAATCAAAGTATTAAAATTAATAGACAAAATATAGAAGTGAATTAAGTCATTAATAAAGATTCAATAGAATTGAAATGTTTTTTATGTAACTTAGAATAAAACATAATTAATTAATTCAGATTAAGATGCTCTTCTGCATTAATATGACATTCAGTTCTTTGCCAAAACAATGAAAACCTGGTGCCCACATGAAGAAAATTATTTAAAACCGTGAATTTGAGTGCTATTGGAGATAAATTTTGAGAAGCAAATGTTTAAAGTATGATGAATACTTGCTATTTGAATATGAACATATGGAAATGCTAAACTATAAACAGCTCTTTAGAAATAACCAGCACAGAGCTTTTTATTAAGTGGTGATACTCAATCTCTGCATAACATATGAAAAGCACTGAAAACCATCAATTTATATTAAAAATAGTATCATTCTACTGTAAAATATATACCTACTTATGCAGATTATGGCAGATTGCATGGTTAATTTTTTGGTATTTCATGACCACTACTACTGTGTAGCCCTTTCCCACCATGCAATTAACCTTTTAACACAGACAGAGCATTGCACATATAGAACTCTTGTTTCAATATCATTATGATAAAATGGGAAGCAGCCTAAAGTTAAATTTTAAGAAGTATTACATCTTGATTTTATACATAGCAACTATTTGATTAAAAAAAAGTATGTCTACTGTTCAACTTTATTTTTAACAACTACTTTTAAGCATTTACATTTTTGAGATCCTAATATAATTTTACAACTAAGGAATTTGCCTGTTTATCTCGAGTAACTTTCTTGAAGTTTGGTGGCAAGGGGTAATTCCCTAACTTAATCACTATTAAATTTAAATTGTGTTCATTAAAGTTTTGTTTTAAATAGTTATGTAATGGCTTCAATTTAGTTGAGACAATTCAACTACACATTGGTCATTAATATTTGAAATTACAATATTGAATTAATGAAAAATTATTTCCATGCATGGAATATATATTTGATTTACTTTTCAATATCTTTCAAACTAGTCTTAGAAAATAAGCCTTATTTTTTAGCTTCCTCTCATCCTATGCATTTTGACAGTAGCAGATGCCTTTATCTGCTAGAAACTTGCTACAGTCTATTGCTGAGCACAGAGTAGATGCACAGTTATGTACTATAAAGATATGTAAATCATATAAAACTCTAATTATGTCATATTACTTTTTTTTTTTGAGATGGAGTTTCCCTCTGGTCACTCAGGCTAGAGTGCAATGGCACAATCTCCACTCACTGCACCTTCTGCCTCCTGGATTCAAGTTATTCTCCAGCCTCAGCCTCTCAAGTAGCTGAGATTACAAGCCTGTGCCTGCAATCCATTTCACTCTTGATTCAAATTATTTTCATAGAATATTGTATACTTCCCCTGGTGTTTCCAAAATACTTTAAAAGAATAACTAGCCCTAAATATTCCATCATTATTTTGAAGTGTGTTAATAGCTTAGTTATAAATTGAACATGAAGTTATTTGGTAACATACTTCACATTCATGTTTTTATAAAATAGTCTCCAATGTGTAAGCAGTAAACTGTACAGATAAAAACATGCTAAACAAATTGAAAAATCTATTTACAAATTATTATTCACTTACTAGGTTAATTCCAGATTTGGAGAGACCTGAAGACTATAAAATCTATAGAGATCTTTAATAAGAAAAATAATATCAAATTTGATCAATAAATAAATACTTATATCAAAGTAATTCACAATAGATTTTGAAATTAAATAAAAGCTGACAGTTAAACCTCACAACATTCAGAAAAAAATGTTGTTATTATTTTGGTTATAATTAGGATTATATATATTTTTTATTCTGGTAAGAAACACATCATACCTACCCAGTTATTAAATTTTTAAGGGTCTAATA
This sequence comes from Saimiri boliviensis, assembly GCF_048565385.1. NCBI lineage: Eukaryota > Metazoa > Chordata > Mammalia > Primates > Cebidae > Saimiri > Saimiri boliviensis. Next base: position 6,057,614 of record NC_133467.1, read on the forward strand.
CCATATAGTTAACCAAATACACAACATAGATCAGATTGAGAATATTGTGCTAAGTGAAATAAGCCAGTTATAGAAGGAAAACCACTACATGATTCCACTTGGTTGTGGCAGCTAAAGCAGTCAAACTTATAGAAGCAGAGAATAATAGTGGTTGCCAGGGGCTCAGGATAAGAAGAAATGGATTTCAGTCATGCTTTTTTTTTTTAAGTGTTAGGGCCAGCTTGCTCAGTCGGTAGAGCATGAGACTCAAATATTTTAGAATTATCATTTTGAATTAACTGCCTGACATTTTTTTTCTACAATTTTTAGCTGATACTCATTTCTTCATATGACACAAACTTTGTAAATTGCTTTCTATAGTGAGAATGGCAATATAATTGTATTTTTTCCTAGCATGATTGATTGATTCTGTAAAAACTTAATGAATGTGGACAATATGGTTTAGAAGAGTTTCTTTCAACTTTACAAGCCCTTATAGCAAAACTACATGGGAGTTTCCTCAGTAACTTCTTGCTCTTTTCTCCATATCCTGGGGATTGCCTTCTGGAAACTCCAGCCTTTGTACATCCCTAGGCAGAGTCCCTGAAATCACTGTAAAGCAGCTTGTTCAGCTGCAGCAGGTCCTTACAGGCTCTGCTGAGTCCTGAGGGACAGTGGTTAGCACCAGGTGGCCATAATCCTGAACTAATTCCTTCTAAGCATGATTATTATTTTTTAATTTCTTTTCAGTAATAGCAAAGGTCCAGCTGAGATGCTGAATGAGATCGACTAGGGGCAGGACTTTTCTGGGGACCTGTTAAGTAACAAACCACTGACTCGACCTACATGCCAGGAGCATCCACAGGTCAGAGGATGACGTCCAGGCAGAAGAGCCATGCTTCCACTGTATGATTCTACAGATATCGCTAGGTCTATTGCTTTGCCCTTAACATTTCTAAATGTTTAAATCTGTCCAAGAGCTATATGGACCAATGCAAAATAATTACCTGCTACAAAGGAGCCTATATTGTTAAAGTATCATTGTGTAAAGCAAGATGCTCATACATGGAAGAGACTTGAAAAACTGAATTTCCCATAGAAATTGTCTCAAGTCTTTTAAGTTGTCATATATCTCTGTTTCTAGGATTTTTACTCATCTCCTATTCATATTTAAAACTGTTTTCCACTCTTGTTCTTTTTGTAAAAGAAGTCAATGGATGTATAGATTAATCAAACTTGTTTCAACTAAATTAGGTAAAACTTTAAATTGATCAACACTGAAGATATTATTAAATGGATAGATAGGTAGCTTAATGAGGAGGGGAAATAAGTAAACAAAGAAAGCTGGTTTCAGCAGGGAAGTTTTAATTAATTTATTTTCTAAAACATAAGAAAAGTTTATTTTATGTCTAAATAAGTTCATACTGATGGAACAATTGGATTACATACCTATAACTGTCACATATCCTCAGACATAAATCAACATAAATATATTGACAATTTGTGACTTCATATGCTCAGAAAATATAAACTTAACTTTTCTTTATGAACACTTTTTCTCCTATAATCCTTTTAATATTAAAATGATTACCTCAATATGATATCCCCAAGAATATTTTACTTAGATGCATGACATACGGGATACCTTAAAGTACTTCAACAGTCTTGGCTTATATTTTTAAAATATTATTATAATGTTTAAAGTTATTATATTGATGAGACAAAAATCAGGATAGTCTTGGAGACTGATTATTATTATTTGGCATGTGTGATATAAGCATTGTTGGAGCAGCCAGGCTTGCCAAAGGTACTTAGTGTGCAGACCTTAACTCTCTTGTATATAATCCTCGGGCTTGAAGATCAATTGATAAACTTTGTATTACTTAGGAAAACTAAATGTTCCCTAGCCCTTATTAAGCTAACCCATAAATAAATATGTAAGACAAAGGGATGTTTCGATTTACTCTCTCCTTATGTTCTTAGTGCCATGCAGAGCCAAGCCAGTATATCCAGAAAGGCTCATTCTGGATAGAATCTTGGCTGGTGAGACTACAGGCAGCTATGTCCAGCTTATACCGTTTATATATGAAAGTGCAGGAAACAGTAGTTATGCCACATCTCCCCCTTTAAGTGTTTTCCCCAAAAATCATACATTTTCATTGTCCAATGCTTGTTATATGTGTTTATGACACCTTAGCACAATGAATATAAAGTCAATGTAATGCCTGCCTTAGAAATATCTTCCTCCTAATGTGTACATAAACTCTTGCATGTTTATGAATGAAATCAAAAGTGAAAAGTTCAAAACTACTTTAAGTGTTCACTGAAAAGGCAAAATTGTTTGCCTTTGTGGCTTAATAGCACAGCTAGATTTCGTATCAACTTTCATGACTATAAACACAGAAAATTTTTCTTTTTTTCCTTAGTTTTTTTCTATTTACCAATCTTGACAATGCTGGCAGATGAATTCTAAAAATTTGATTAACTCTGTTCATAATAAATTTATACTTAGTGTTTGTTCATTTATTAAATATTTATGAAACAGTTGGTATTTCTTAGGTACTTTTAAAGATGATCAATCAAAAGGAAATCCCCTGACAAAAGGAATAAATTAAATATGACACACGTGCATATTATGATGCATTTCTAAACTAACCAAGTATATTATAGAAATATTGTGGCTTTTCCCAGTTCTGTGAAGAAGGTCATTGGTAGCTTGATGGGGATAGCGTTGAATCTGTAAATTACTCTGGGTAGTATGGCCATTTTCACGATGTTGATTCTTCCTAACCATGAACATGGAATGTTTCTCCATCTGTTTGCGTCCTCTCTTATTTCGCTGAGCAGTGGCTTGTAGTTCTCCTTGAAGAGGACCTTTACAAGTTCCTTGTTAGTTGTATTCCTAGGTATTTTATTCTCTTTGTAGCAATTGTGAATGGCAGTTCGTTCTTGATTTGGCCGTCTTTAAGTCTGCTACTGGTGTATAGGAATGCTTGTGATTTTTGCACATTAATTTTGTATCCTGAGACTTTGCTGAAGTTGCTTACCAGCTTAAGATTTTTAGCTGAGACGATAGGGTCTTCTAAATAGACAATCATGTCGTCTGCGAATAGAGACAATTTGACTTCCTCTTTTCATAACTGAATACTTTTCCTTTCTTTTTCTTGCCTGAGTACCCTGGCCAGAACTTCCAATACTATGTTGAAAAGGAGTGGTGAGAAAAAGTGCCCTTGTCTAGTGCTAGTTTTCAAAGGGAATGCTTCCAAGTTTTGCCTATTCAGTATAATATTGACTATGGGTTTGTCATAAATAGCTTTTACTATTTTGAGATATGTTCCACAGATACCTAGTTTATTGAGAATTTTTAGCATAAAGAGCTGTTGAATTTTGTCAAAGGCCTTCTCTGCATCCACTGAGATAATCATGTGGTTTTTGTCTTTGGTTCTGTTTATGTTATGAATTACATTTACAGATTTGCCTATGTTGAACCAGCATTGCATCCACAGGATGATATCGACTTGATCGTGATGGATAAGCTTTTTGATATGCTGTTGGATTTGGTTTGCCAGGATTTTATCGAAGATTTCTTCATTGATATTCATCATGGATATTGGCCTGAAATGTTCTTTTTTAGTTGTGTGTCTGCCAGGTTTTGGTATCAGGATGATGTTGGTCTCATAAAATGTGTTAGGGAGTATTCCCTCTTTTTGTATTATGTGGAATAATTTCAGAAGGAATGGTACCAGCTCCTCTTCGTGCATCTGATAGAATTTGGCTGTGAACCTCTCTTGGTCCTAGACTTTTTTGGTTGGTAGGCTATTAATTGCTGCCTCAACTTCAGACCTCGTTATTGGTCTATCAGGAATTCAACTTCTTCCTGGTTTAGTCTTGAGAGGGTGTAAGTGCCCAGGAATTTATTCATTTCTTCTAGATCTACTGGTTTATGTGTATATAGGTGTTTGTAGTAATCTCTGAGAGTAGTAGTTTGCATTTCTGTGGAACTGGTGGTGATATCCCCTTTATCATTTTTTATTGCATCTATTCAATTCTTCTCTCATTCTTTTTTACTAGTCTGGCTAGTAGTCTTTCTATTTTGTTGATCCTTTCAAAAAGACAGTTCCTGGATTTATTGATTTTTTAAAGGTTTTTTTTGTGTGTGTTTGTCTCTATCACCTTCGGTTCTGCTCTGATATTAGTTATTTCTTGTCTTCTGCTAGCTTTTGAATTTGTTTTATCTTGCTCTACTAGTTCTTTTAACTGTGACATTAAGGTGTTGATTTTAGATCTTTCCTTGCTTCTCATGTGGGCAGTTACTTCTATTTTCCTCTAGATACTGCTCTAAATGTGTTCCAGAAAATCTGGTGTGGGTGTCTTTGTTCTCACTGGTTTTGAAGAACATCTTTGTTTCTGCCTTCATTTCATTATTTATCCAGCAGTCATTCAGTAACAGGTTGTTCAGTTTCCATGTAGTTGTGTGGTTTTAAGTGAGTTTCTTAATCTTGAGTTCTAATTTGATTGCACTGTGGTCTGAGAGACTCATTGTTATGATTTCCATCCTTTTGAATTTACTGCGAAGTGATTTACTTCCAATTATGTGGTCAGTTTTTTAGAGTGTGATGTGGTACTGAGAAGAATGTATATTCTGTGGATTTGGGGTGCAGAGTTCTGTAGATGTCTATCAGGTGCACTTGGTCCAGATTGTGTGGGAGTCTAAGTATTGTGTAGGTCATTAAGAACTTGTATTGTGTGGGAGTCTAAGTCTCAGTGCAGGTCATTAAGAACTTGATTTATGTATCTGGGTGCTCCTGTATTGGGTGCATATATATTTAGGATAGTTAGCTCTTCTTGTTGCATTGATCCCTTTATCATTATGTAATGCCTTTCTTTGTCTATTTTGTTCTTTGTCACGTTCAGGCATGCCTTACAAGATCTAAACATGGAAAGGAACAACCAGTACCAGCCACTGCAAAAACATGCCAAATGGTAAAGGGCGTCAACACAATGAAGAAACTGCATCAACTAATGAGCATGTCAACCAGCTAGTGTCAAAATAGCAAGATCAAAGTCACGCATAACTATTTTAATCTTAAATGTAAGTGGGCTAAATACCCCAATCAAAGGACACAGGCTGGCAAATTGGATAAAGAGTCAAGATCCGTCCATGTGCTGTATTCAGGAGACCCATCTCACATATAAAGACACACACAGTCTCAAAATAATGGGATGGAGGAACATTTACCAAGCAAATGGAGAGCGCAAAAAAGCAGGGGTTGCAATTCTAGTCTCTGATAAAACAGCCTTAACCAACAATGATCTCTGGTGCTTTTCAACAATAAATAATCCTCTTGCCTTCTCCCCATCCTCCTCATCTTCCCATCCCAACGTCCTGGCAAATACTGCTGTATTTCTCTTGGTATAACCCTGTTTTTCAGGGATATCAATTAAAGATAAGCATATAGTATTTAGCCACTGAGTCTGGCGCCTTTTACTTAGTACAATGCAATTATGATTCACCTATGTTGCTGAATTTAACAAGAGGGATTTTAACACATATATGTTTTTATTGCTAAGCAGTAGGCTCCATAAATGAATGTGCCAGTTTATTTATCCATTTACCAGCAAAAGAATTGAGGATTATGCCCAGTTTTCTGCACTTTTGAATAAAATTTCTATTAAACTTTGCAGAGTTTTCTTTGTAAATGCCTAGATTTTTCTGTTTTAGATATATACCTAGGGTTCTAATTGCTGGGTTGCAAATTGTGTTTTCTAATTTTCTAAGAAACTACAAAACTACTTACTAAAGACTCTGTGTCCTTTTGAATTTCAATCAGCATTGTTTACAATTTCCAGATGCTAGGCATCCCTGCCAGCACATGGTACCATCAGGTTTTCAAATGTTGTTTGCTTTTTAATTCTTCCTAATAAGTGAATAGTCGTATTTCACTGTGATTTCCTTTATTTCTATAATTACTTTTTATTGAGGCCTTTTGTGTGTATTTTTGCTATTCATGTTTATACATTGAAAAAGGATATGTTTGAAACATTTTTCGAGATACAACTCTCATTATATATATATATATATATATATATATATATATATATATATTGCAAATAGTTTTATCCTGTAGGTTCATTGACTTTTCATTATTTTAAAGTATCTCTTGATTGCAGAGTTTTATTATTGATGAGGTCCAATTTTTGAGATTTTTCTTGTGTGGGTTGTCATTTTTATGTCATATCTAAAATTTTTGTCTAATTCAAACTTATAAGAATGTTTTTAATATGATTTCTTCTAGAATTTTCATGGATTTAGGTTTTATTTTAAGGTCTGTGATTCATTATTAAGTTTTGCATGTGGTGAAAATATAGGTTGAGGTGGGGTTTTGTGTTTGTTTTTGGCATGTGGCTATCAATTTTTTTAGCACAATAGCTGAAGAGACTATCCATTCTCAATAAGACATTTATTTGGAATATATTTTAATCTGCCAAAATGAAGTAGTTGTGTTTATTTTTGTTATTGTTAATGATATTTTTCTACTTTGTATTATTTCATTTTTATTTTGGAAATTCCCCTTTTGACAAACAACCTTTTATCTGTAAAATATAAAAAGATTACCAGAGGCTAAAGAAATACAAGAATACCTGAATTTTTAAGCAACAAAATCCTGTATTCATCTCAATTAACGCACTGTAACCCTTATTTTCTATCACTATTGTTATCTTGATATTGCTTTATTAACCCGAATTATCAAAGAGCTTTTTATTTACAGCTTGCTTTGAAAGCCACTATAAAGCTTCTGCTGTTTAGAACAGTCTACAAATGAATTAGCTGTGGCAATGTGAAAAATAAAAATGAAAATTAGCAGTAGCTTAGCTTTTTTAACCAAAACATGTACAACAAATAGCTCTTCTAAGCACATAAATTATACTATGTGGATATTGAGAGTATGCATTTGTCCACTGAGGATTCTGTGTTCTCAAATATACATGACCAGATAATTATGTAGTATAGTGATTTTGACTGTGATTTATATTTAAGTTCCTAAATAGCTATGTGTTTATGGTCAGTTATAAATGGCTATAGTTATAAGTTCTTGATATAAAATAAGTATTAAAACAAACACAATTACACTTAAATACATTCTAAAGAGTGTGGGGTTATGCATGAAAAATTCAGTCATATAAAACAAAGGAGATACTCAGAAATTTTTAATAAAACAATCTGATTTTCAATCTATTTAGGAAACATGATAAAATAGGAATTGTACTTCCTGTGCTTTCATTTCTAAATCATAAAGCATTCTCCTAAAATTGTTTTTAAAAAATCACCTGTTACAGTAGATATAAGTAAAGGAAGATATAGAGTGAGGTTTTGCCAATAGTCCAGAAATTAAATCTAAGCTCCTAATCTTAATGGAAAAAGAAAGCCGAGTGCTTCATATCCTAAATTCAGAAATAAGTGAAAAGGTATAGCTATCATCTTTCTCCAGAGCTTATTCTAAGTAGTTAATTTAGAGAATTATCTGTCAATGACGTATTCATTTCCATGACACCTAGCATACGTAAAAGACTGGGAGAGAATAAGCTAATTTAGGGAGTTGAGTGTTTATGGACAACATTTTGTTGGTCTTGTTTTTAAGAAGCATACTGACAGACCTGTACAGCTTTACAACCAGGACAGAGGGAAAGAGAAAGGCAGGAGATGGCACAGTTGTGGTGTCATATGGAGGAGATCAAAGACTGTACTAGCAGAGTTTCCTACTTTAGGAGAAATACAAAATTTGACTCCTATACATGCCTGTCATCTATTAGTAATACTTGGAAGGTTGATGAGGTGGTGCTATAGATTTAGGTAGACAGCAAATTTGTGCTGATGAAAAGGTCCACTCGTAAGAATGTAGTATGGTACCAATGACTGGTGGGCAGGCAGATGATGTGGTCATACCTTATCAGGAACAAGGAAAGCCTCTGACTGCTTCTCAGGAGAGAATTCTTTATTAGTGAGTCATGTTTAGACTGACCATATGACATATTATGAATTTTTAAAATTCAATCCAAAGCAAAAGTTTTGATACGAAAAAGAGTAATGCTTCTGCAGCTGTGGATCCTGCAATTTGCAAAGGCATTTTGCATGTTGGAAGGATATAATCCTTTGAAGTTCTAAGGATGGTCTCTGGCAGGCGTGATTCTGTAATGGCTCCTAAAATTCCTGCTCCTTTATGGGCTCAGATTGTATAATTCCCTCCTACTTCTTGAGTGTGAATAGAATTTATGAATATTATGGGATATCACTTGGGTGATTAGGTTATTAAGCAGCTGACTCTGAATTACTCAAAAGCAAAACTATCTTGGGTTGACCTGGCCTAATCAGAGGAGGCATTATAATATGTCAGAAATATCTGAATCAGGAAAATGATTTTCATTTAGATCTTTAGGTAGAAAACTATCAAATGGCAGAGGAATGTGGTTAAATAACATGCAGTGGTTGTAGGCCCCAAGGGAACCTAGGAGCAGAGATGGGGTTCTAGTTAAAAAGCGGCAGGAAAGCAAAAACTTAAATCCCACATACAACTTAAAGAAACCAAATTCTAGTAACTATCAGTAAGCTTTTTCAAACACGTCAAGCCTCAGATGAGATGACAGCCTTGGCTGACACCTTGATTTCAGCCTGGTGTGACCTTGTGCAGGGAAACATCGTGTTGTGCCAGGACTTACGGGAGAGAGAAACGTTGACTAAATTGCTATGTTTTAAAACTGCTTAGTGTGTGGTACTTTTCTGTGCAGTAATACAGTAGTGAAAATTAACGTAGTGGCCAGGCGAGGTGGCTCACACCTCTAATCCCAGCACTCTGGGAAGTTGAGGAGGGTGGATCACTTCAGGTGAGGAGTTTGAGACCAGCCATGCCAACAGGGTGAAACCACATTTCTACTAAAAATTGAAAAACAAAAATATTAGCTGGGTGGGGTGGTGTGTGCCTGTGACCCCAGCTACTTGGGAGGCTGAGGAAGGAAAATCACTTGAACACAGGAGGCAGAGGTCGCTGTAAGCCAAGAGCACACCGCTGCACTCTAGCCTGGGTGACAGAGCAAGACTCTGTCTCAAAAGAAAATAATAATAATTAATTAATTAATGTAGGAAGTTCAAACCAATCTTGATTAAAAAGTCAAATGATTTAGTAGAAAAAGTGGATAACAAGCATGAATCAAAGAGGAATTTTGGTGAAGATGGACCTTTTGAAAAGAATAAAATGGAAATGCTATAATTTGAACAGAAAAGAAAAATATAAATTAATAAGGTATTTAATAAAATTACTAGATTTGATAGATGAGGGAAAATCAGCTAACTTGAAGACAAGGCACTAGTAATTATCCAAATAGAACGTAAAGAGTAAATAGAGCAAAAAATAAAAACAGAATATAGCATCCCCTAGACAGTAGGAAAAGGCTTATAGAACAATACTAAATGGTGCCAACAAACATGTAATATTAGTTCCAACAGGAAAGGAAAGAGGAAATAGGGTTAAAGTTATATTTGAAGATATGACTGCTAAGAGTATTTGAAATAAACAGAAACATGAAAGAAGTCCAAAACAGTCCCTAAATCTCATAAGCTTAGTGTTTCAAATTTTACCATCTAAATCTTATAAATCAGGTGCACGTAGGTAAAAATCACTTGGTACAGCTCCTGGGTTCACATTTTTCTCTCAGTCACTTTTCTGGACATCTACATCTAAAGAGACAAGTTATTTTCCCCAAAACTCCCAATACACATTAGTGGACAAGCACAGGATAACAGTTATGGGCATCTGGTTAAAAATGAATGAAAGAGAATGGTGGATAAAGGAGACATCCTTGGCGGATGCCTTGATTTTAGCACTGCACAGAGAATTACCATGTTTTGCCAAGACTTTGTAGATACCCTGGGCCACTGACCCAAAACAGTTTTGAAATACAATTAGGACAATGTTGGATTTTTCTTAAGTTTCTTTATCAAGTTTTCATCTTGATTAAGGCCTGAAAATAATCTCCCATGATTCTTGGCTCTGGGGTCTTGTCTCTGCTCTCTCAGTTACATTTTTTCTTTTCAGTGAAAAGTTGCAAACATTTGCAGGTGAGCCATTTTATCAGTTGTTTTATATTGGCCCAATTCCTGCCAGTATATTATTGGATCTTCAAAAGCCCCCTCTCATTTTGTACTTTATTGATCCCTTTTAGTGAAAGCTGGTATTCCTTTGCTTATAAAAATCTTCTAACAATCTTGTAGACTTCACGTGCGTTTTATTGGTTTTTCTCTCCAATTAGACAAAAGTCACATTCACAAATCTTTTATGATAACCCCTTCTCTGTATTTGGCTCCTGCTTTTAAGCTTTCTAGAGTTTCTTCATTTTGCTTAAGAATATTATGTGATGCACACCTATATGTCTTAAAAATACCCTTTGTGTGAACTTATACACTGAGCTTTTGCTCTTTATAAGGCTTTAGCACAAACCTGTACAATCACACTCTTAACATTAACTACATGCTATAGTTTTCACTACTATTTAAGACTTTTACCATCTTTGGCCATGCAAAATGGTTGACAATTTACTTTTTTCCTTCTTCCCTGTCTCCCTCTCTCCCTCCCTCCCCACCCGTCTCTTTCTCTGTCTTTCTCTCTTTCTCTCTTTTGTTTTGCTCTTGTTGCCCAGGCTGTAGGCACCACCACAACCTCTGCCTCCCAGGTTCCAGTGATTCTCCTGCCTCAGTCTAGCTGGGATTACAGGCATGCACCACCATGCCAGGCTAAATTTTTTGTATTTTTAGTAAAGACAGGATTTCTCCATGTTAGTTGGGCTGGTCTTGAATTCCCGACCTCAGGTGATCTGCCTGCCTTGGCCTCCCAAAGTATTGGGATTACAGGTGTGAGTCACCACTCCTGGCCAACAGTTTTTAAAAACATACACTACTGATTCCTTTCTGTGTAACAATTCTTTCAGCAATTTCTCTCTCCTCTTTCATTTTACTATAAGAAGCAAGAGAAAACAAAGTAGCACCTTCAGCATGTTGCTTAGAAATCTCCTTAGTAACATATCTGGTTTTGTTATTTTTAATTTCTGCTTCCCACAAAACGTCAGAAGACAAAACTGCTAAACCCTCTGCCAGTAAACAAGAAGTATCTTCCTTCCTCCAGTTTCCCAGAACATGATGGTCACATCTTTCCAAGCCCTATAGCAGCATTTGTAAAATCCTGATATCCAGGCAATTTATATTTCTAATATTATTCTTTCAAAATTCTGTCACTATTTTTGAGATGCAAAATTGCTCATTTAAAAAAAATATATTTATTAAAGCAGTGCCCCCCAAATATGTATTGGCTTTTTACTACCATCTAATGAATTAGCACAGACTGTGGCTTAAGATAGCCTACATATTTTATCTCTGGGTTCCTATGGGCTAGAAGTTTAACTCAGTTTTGCAGAGTGCTCTCTGCTCAGGGTATTACCAACATAAAATCTGGTAAATAGTTTTTCTGTCCTAAGTTCACTAGTTGTTAGCACGATTCAGTTATGCATGGTCATAGGACACATGTCTCTGTTTTCTGCTGTTTGTTAAGGGGAAGCTATTCTCAACCCCTAGACAGCACCTACCATGCAGTCCTCTCCATATAGTTTGATCTTTCAAGGCCACCAGTTGAAAATCTCTTGCATTAAATACCTCTGACATCTGTTTATAAACTCAACTTCCTAGGTCAGTCTTAGGATTATCTCTGTGAACTAAAAGTCAACTGATTACAAATTTATTTACATCTGCCAAGTCACTTGGATTACAAAATTTAACACACTCACAAGAATGATATTCCACCTTAAAATTTTGAAAAGAACAAACCCTTAAAGCTATGAAGCCAAGAGACAATGGAGATGCATTTTTAAAGAACTGAGAAGAAAACAGAATAAAATGACAACAAACCTTGTATAAAATTCTATATTCAATGAAAATATTTTTCAAAAATGAAGGTGTAAAATATTATTCTCAAACATATTAATATAATTTATTGGCAGGAAACTTGTACAATAAAAAATGATTAAACACTATATATAAGAAGAAAGCTATTATACCAGAAAAAAAAATTGGATTGTTACAACTAAATTAATAGTGCTTTGAATAGTAAAAATGTTAAAATGTATAAAATATTTTTAAAAAATATTTAAACACTTTAAAATATAATTGAGAGAATTCTGCTCCAGATCAAGACGGAATAATAAGACTAGTCGTTCCTTTTCACCTGATACAATTAGAACAAAATAAATAATGTTTTCTAAAATCCTGAGTATCAGGCAACAAAGTGCAGTAATCCATGACAGACAGAACAAAGGATATGGGCCCTCTGATTTTCATTGTTACTGCCTTGAGATTTTTTTATACTGCAACATAAGGAGTAAGGTGGATCCCATCAGATTCTCTGAGAGGAGAAGGCAGAGCTGAGAATCTGGCTAGAAAAAGGCAACTAGAGTTCACAGGACTAAGTACCAGAGTGAGGAGAGTTAAATATGGAAGGTTTCAGAGATCTGCAGAGCATCCCCACCGTGTATGTGTGTTTCCAGTCAGTAGGAGGTTAATGGGAGGAAACTACCTGAATTTGAGGAAAGCAACACCTGAAAGGAATAGAGGTGCCTCTTCTAAAAGTCAACACGAAAAAAATCTCAAAATTCATTGAGCATTCCCTAGATTTAACAGACTTGTTCTGCTCTGCTACAGAAGAATAATTGTCTTTAGATAGACCATTGCTCTGGTCCCTCTTAAAATATCTTAAAAGCAAGATCAAAGTGGATGAAAATATTTCAAAATAACTTAAATGTATTCCAGAACTAGGAGAAAAATCAATCAATCCAAACTGACAAAGACCTATCACACATCTTAGAATTAGCAAAACAATAACAACACAACAGTTGTTATTACTTCATGTTATTATTTCATGTATTTAAAAGTGGAGACATAGAATGTATAAAAAATATTAAAGTTAAACTTTAGACTTTAAAGCTACCACATCTAAAATAAAAAGATACACTAGACAGGATTAATGGCATATTAGAAGTTACCGAAGAAAAAAATAGTGAACTTGTAGATTTAGCAATATTCAAAATAAAATATAGAGAAAAATAGACAGAAAGAAAATATTGAAAATAAAACACAGAGAAAAAGAAAGACAGGAAGAGTGCTTTAGCCAGATGTGGGATTATTTCGAACCACATAATGTTTATGTAATTTGAATGATAAAGAGGAGAAAGATGTGGGTGCAGAAAATAATTGTTTTTAATGTCCTAAAATTTTCAAATTTGATAAAAATGTAAGCGAGGGTTCTTGGATCTCCTGCAAGAACGAATTCAGGGCGAGTCCACAAACTTGCAAAGCAATGCAAGTTTATTAAGAAAGTAAAGTGGGTAAAGGACAGCTACTCCATAGAGTAGGACATTCCTGTAAGTAAAAAGAGGGATGCATCCACCCTAGGTACAATGCAGGTATGTATAAAGAGATGTGCTCTGCTATAAGGTTTGTGATAGAGGATTAATTTTCTTAATTACTCTATTTTGCAAGAATTGGTATTATTTTTTTTAAAGCAAAACTAGAAATGACTTTATTCTCCAGATATTGGCATATCTGGACACTCCAAAGTCTGGATTTGTTTAGTAAACATTATTAATTTGTTGCATTAACTATAAACATCCAGAGGCTAGGAATGCCTAACTTTCTGAGAATGCAGACCAGCAAGGCCTAGCCTCATTTTCTTAGGGCTCACTCAAAATGGAGTCGCTCTGGTTCGATTGCCTTTGACGCAAAGATCTAAATATATAAAAAATTAAAACACAAAAAAGTGAAAAAATACTACAGCAAAGTATATCACAGTCAATCTTTTCAAACTTGTAATAAAACTTAAATATTAAAATTAGCCAGAGAGAAAAAAGAAAAGCACAAATAAGGAGAATAGCAGATATTTCAATAAAAATATCTAGGTGTTCATGATAAAATCTTTACTGAAAAAATAAACAACTATAAAATACAATTCTATTATCACAAATATATCTTTTAAAAACAAAACTCTTCATAGCTAAAGTAGGTTTTATTTAGACAAAATTTATTTTTTCATCCATTTATTTCTATCTAATATCACTTTGTCTTTACTGAACTGTGAAATAATTAATGTAGTTATTCATATGATTAACTTTAATATGACATTCTATTTGTTTTCTACTGATACCACCTTTTGTATGTCCTTTCCTCCCATTTTTGGTTCCATTTTCTTCTTTTAATTAAAAAAATAAGTTAAATAATTAATTTATATCAACTTTGGTTTATTGATTACAGAACTATTTTTGTTTTAGAGGTTGCTATAGGGCTTAAAGAAATTAAAGAACACAAAAATAAGTAGAGTATATCTCATGTACATAGATTGGAATAATTAATATTGCTAAAATATTCCTATTAATCCAAGTGATCTACATATTCAAGCCATTCTCAATCAAAATTTCAATGACACTTTTCATAGAAATAGTACAATCATAAAATTTGTATGTAACCACAAAAGATCCCAAATAGTCAAAGAAATTTTGACACAGAAAAACAAAGCTGGAGACATCACATCCCCTGATTTCAAATTATTCTAAAGTTGTGGTAATCCAAACAGTATAAAGCATAAAAACAAGCACATAGGCCAATGAAACACAACAGAGAGCCCAGGAATTACTATACACATATATGATCAACTAATCTTTAACAAGGGCGCCTAGAACACCCAATGGGGAAAGAAAGCCTCTTCAATACGTGGTGTTGGAAAACTGGGATATCTATACGCAAAAGAATGAAATTACATCCTTGTTTTATACCATATGTAAAAATTAACTGGAAGCCATTTTTAGTTTGATTGACAAAGAGTGAATAATTGTTTCCTAGAAATTTGTAGAAATTATAGGGAAATCTTTGAAAGTTCCCTAATTTGTGCATAGTTAATATTAAATGGCATGTGGCATTGAGCTGCATATATTTGTATATTTTTAAAATTATAATTGTACTGCAGATGTTAATTTTAATTTGTGGTCAAATATATATTTTGTCACCTGTCATTAATTACTTTTTTGGATAATTTTAATAATAGAACCGTAGTAGTCTCTTATGAAGCGATTTATACCATGCAAATGTTTTTGCTGTTGCTTATAGTCTTCCAAAAAAGAAACCTGTATTTTCTCCTAAAATATTATAGAAATAAAAATGCTGAAAAATATACAATATACATATATATTTATACTAAAACAGAATGAAAATACATAAATTAACAAATGAGCCATAAACAGACTAAAAATTAAAGAACCTAATTCACTGAATATTATATATCTGCTTTTACAAGGCCTTATTGATGTTTGACAAAATTTGAAGATTTCAAAGATAATTGAAAATATTATAATAAATTATATTTCAGAATATATACATATAAACATAGTTTTAAAGTTTCACTATTTTAGAATAGCATTACTGTATTTAGGAGGATAGAAAAAGTTTATAATCTCATCTTCTTAGAAAAAAATGTCCAAAAATCTAAAGAGATGTAAGCAATATCAATAAAAAATTTCTGTAATTTGTCAAGATATTTTGAAATGATAAATTCTATTGAATTAGCCTGTTATTAATTTTATTGATATTCTTATTTTTTAAGTGAAATATTCCAAATAATAAAAACATGTTTTATACTCCTTACACAATAACCTATTTTCTGTAAATGCCTGTATGCCATGGGTTCTTCTCCAACTTCCCAGGACTTTTCTGTGAATTTTAAAGTTTGTTTATGTTTGTGGTTAACAAGCATTACATCCAAAATACTTTTCTACGATTTAGTTTTTATTTTTATATTTTAAACTTTAGACTACTTTTTATATTTTTATATTTTAAACTTTAGACTACTTTTTATATTTTTATATTTTAAACTTTAGACTACTTCAGTTAAAAGACAATATATTGTATATGTTAATTAAGCTAATTTTATTTAATCAGTCTCTATTCATGAATAGTTATTTGTTGCCAGTTTGGGGCCTAATAATTTAATGCAATCCGAGTTATTGATCACTGATATTTGCAGTCAGTTGTTTGCAAAATATTCTAGAGATAATTTCACTAGTATAAAATTCAGACTCATATAAAATTATGACTTACAAAATTCAATTCCCTTCAAGTAAAAGTACTGATACCAGTAGTTATGATAGTCTGTTTCAACAAAACATGCAATGCACATGAGACTTTTTAAACTTTTTAAACTTTTTAAACATTTTTACATGTCCTTATTAACACTTTATCTTTCTTTATGTAGAGGTTTCTATATTTCTTTATGTAGAGGTTTCTACTTATATGGTATCTTCTTCCATCATATATTTACATGTTAATTGGTTTATAATGTTTATTCATTTAATGGAGTTTGTAAGAGTACCTTGATTGTAAGACATTAACTGTATTATGCAACTGCAACAAAAAACTGTAGTCTTGCATTTTATATTTTAATCTCTTTTGACATTTCCTGCTATAATTTCCTTGTAGTCAATTTTTAAAATATTTGTCTTTCATATTATTTGTTACATTTCCTTGGCCATCTTTCTAGCATAATTAAAAAAATTTTTCAATGTATATAATTAATATTTCATTTTTATTATTATGCATTAAAATTATTGATCCACTTACAAAATGTTTTGTCTAGAAAAGTTAGAAATGGAATCTAGCCTTTAAGAAAAAAAAAAACATTTCTTGCAGGCAATTTTTTGAATTACCCCTTTTTTCCCCATATATAATGTTAAATGCTTTGTTTTTATTTATTGAATTTCCATATGTATTTATGGTCAAGAGTAGAATTTGTTTTCATTTATTAGACTCCTGACTATACCTGATTTGTCCTAAACACTTTTATTTTAGCAGTTTTATAGTAGTTTAATTCATATCTTAGCATGATATAGTTTGAAGGCTGTGCTAATATGAATGTCGTAGGGAATGTCATGGAAGATTTTACTCGTTACAAAGTGGCTTATTTATCTCAGCTGGAGGAAGGCTGATTGGCAGGGTTGAGACCCCATTTTATCTCACTTTATTTGAAATGGTTCAATAGACAAATTCACTTCTATTTTGTATTGACAACAGCAAATGTCGATAAGCATAATATTGGACACCTAGATATTTTATTTTAGCTGAAGTTTTTCAGGCATAGGTGAAGCAAACAGACAGTTCTGCACTTTCCCCTTTTAGTCGGGAGTGACATGTAAGATTTACAGATCAGTTTGAAATTTTGTAGAAATGTAGAAATTGCTGCCATTTTATTCTCATGAGAAAGAAAATCTCACAACCTGTGATATCAAAAGGCTTTCACTACCTTTCCTACACACCACAAAAATATGTGACTGGCAGAAGAGAAACCTCATTTCTCAAAGTTTCTCAAAAATTGCCTAAATTTT
Organism: Saimiri boliviensis; assembly: GCF_048565385.1. Taxonomy (NCBI): domain Eukaryota; kingdom Metazoa; phylum Chordata; class Mammalia; order Primates; family Cebidae; genus Saimiri; species Saimiri boliviensis. Next base: position 6,075,050 of record NC_133467.1, read on the forward strand.
TATGTAGGAAATAAAAAATGCCTTTATTTCAGAATTTTTTCTTTCTAAAATATCTACATTTCATTAGGGTTTTTTTTTTTGTAAATTTTAAATACATATTTTTTGCAAATACAAAAAAATTGTTCCCACTGTTTTTATATTTGTACTTCATTCTTTTCATCTCTTATATAATTGCAGTTCTCGCAACTTCTAGAAGAATGTTAAAAAAAAAAAGTGATATTAGGCAAGTCAAATTAGATTATTTTGCTGTGGTGACAAAACATTTTGCAGTCCTCTCTGTCTCTGTTTAGCTGAAGAGAACTATTTCTGTTGTATCCTAGGCTCATGGATATAGGTGCAGCCTTTGTTTGAGTAAAATTGGTCTTCTAGAAGACGAAAAATTAGAGTATCTGAGAGATATGATAGTTATTAAAACTAGATTCTACTTGGAAATGAAGCCATCATTTCCACTCACACATTATGAAAGAAATATGTTATATGGCCAAGTGGGTAGGAAGGAACCTGGTAAAAAGGGGAAGCCAATATTTTGACAACAACACAAGGATCGTATCACTCTTACTTTTACATTTAATAAAATTATTATCCATATTTTAACATTAAGAATAATGACATCTTCAGTCTCAATCTTTCTGTCTCTCTCTTTCACACACACCCCCCACACACAGGTGTGATCTATTTATATACATAGAGTAAAATAAATATAAGGCAAGACATATAAACATACACATGTATTTATACATATATATTATGTTAAATGTGTATCATGTGAAATATACATCACATACATCATGTGAGAGATAGATCCATTCATTCATTCATTCATTATTAAGAGTTTTGAATTTTTTAATATAGGAATTGAAGTAAATTTTTCTGTACTGTCTTTTCAACATCCATATATTATAATAATGTTTTTATTTTCACATGCTCTAATAAATTACATTGCTTTATTTCCCAATCTTAAATCATTTGTACTCTTGAAATAAACACCACTGGCTCATGTTTGAATTTTTTATTTATTTATTTATTTTTCTATTTTTGTGTTATGGGATTATATTTGTAAATATTTTATTTGTATTTTATTGATATGTGGATGAATTATATTTTGAAGTAGTTTATTTTATTATTCTTTTTTGACAAATTTTGATATTAGTTTTATGCTGACTTATTGGAAACTTACTTAGAACAGATAAAATTGCTTTTAAATGAGCTTTTCCTTGAGGTAAAAAAAAAAATCACTTTGATTCTCTCTGGTAAACAACTTTTCTGTTGAAGTGGAAAGACTCCTTTACATTTCTGGTATAACTTCTCTGATAATGTGGCAGTTTTTTGGTTTGTGTTTTTGCACAATCCATTATTCATGTTTTTCAATTTACTTAAAATCCAAAATAAATCATATTGTGATTAAAAAATTTCACCTGTATCTCTTTTTACATGTCTATTCTTGTTTCTGATATTTTGAGTTGTATTAATTTTATTTTTACTTCATTAGTTTAGCTAAATAGTTATTCAATATTTTTAAAGGACCATATTTTTAATTCATTTATCAGGCATTCTTTTAGCTATAGATTATGCAATTATTTCTCCATGTTTATTAATACTGGAAATAACTTTATATGAGTTAGTTTAGTTATTGCTGAGTTACAAGCTTACTTAGCAAAATTCCTTCTCTCTCTACATTTTTTAAATGTATTTTTTGATTAAATATAGTTTTGATAGTTTACCCTATATTTAGGTTAAGAATCTATTTTCCTGATTCTAGGTCAACTAATTATTAACTGGAATACTGGGAATTTTTCTTAAGCTCCAGTTGTGAAATTATGTATTCATTTGTTTATTATAGATGAGAATAAAAATACTGTTATGAACATTAAATGATACATTGGTTAGATACTATTTTACACTATGTGCCTGAGAAACAATCAACATAATTCAATAATTGCTTTTATATTTTTCTACCTGCCTTTGGACTAATGAAAATTTGCACCTTTAAAAAGTTTTGTGGAAAACCTTAGGACATGAGGATCCCCGATTTCTTAGTTATCTGTTACTTAACCACATTGTTTATTTTGTTGATTGGCATTATATAATATTTACAAGCAGTATTAGTCTGCTCAGGTAGTTGTAAGAACATATTATAAACTGGGTACTTTTATTTCTCACAGTACTGGAGCCTGGGAAGCCCACGATCAAAGTGCTGGCATTGGGTTCCTGATGAGGCCCTCTTCCTGCCTTGCAGTCCACTGATTTCTTTCTGTGTCCTCACGTGGAGGAGAAAGAGCGAGCAAGCTCTCTGGTTTCCTCTTACCAGGGTAGAAATGCTCTAAGAAGAACCCCACCACCATGGCCTCATCTAAAACTAATTACCTCCAAAAGCCTTGCCTCCAATACCATCACATTGAAAGTTCGGGCTTCAACCTATGGGTTTTGGGAGAAAATAATTTCGTTCCATAACACTCACTGCTTACTTTTTGTTTCCATTTCCAGAGTTGTTTCTCTCACCTTCCTAGCTAATTATAGTATTTCGGAGAAACATTTCAATTATAATTTCCTTCTTATTAATATTTTAATACAAACACACTAAGCAGAAAAAAATACTAATAGTCATTTCATAGCTGATCCTCATACTACACACATTTTGCGATATATAAAAAGCTATAGTTGAACACTTCAGAAATACAGATTTTGCATAACGTATGTAATGCTATAACTCAAGCATCTTTAATAAGCAGATTAAAAATAGAAGAGTGTTTTCCATGTTTAACCAAACTTAGGCTACATTTCAGGCCCAAGTTACCAAATACAAGAATTTAGATTTATGTTTGTAGTCAGTGATTCAGCTGTTTATTTACTGTACACCAGAAGCACACATTTGATTCTCCATTTTCATAACAGCAGGGCATTGATGATGTGTATTTGTCTAACAGCAAGTAAGAAGATTAGCTTTTGATAGAATCTTAACCCAATTTGGCATTTCTGTGTGTAAGTGTCTAGACTAAAACTCTCCAATAAGACTTTTTTCTGAACCTGGAAATGTATATCTATGCTATGAAATATGGTAACTACTGCCCACATGTGGCTTTTGAGAACTTGACATGTATCTAGTGTGACTAACTGAATTTTAAATTTTATATCACTGTAAGTAATTTAAATTTAAATGAATTAATCATATGTGGCTAGTAGCTACTGTCCTGAACAAGGGGCATCTAGGCCAGTATCACTGGTAACTAAATTGATCAAACAATTCACAGGAGCTTCACAATTACCCCCATTCTTCTTTGTACCTCTATTTACTTCTCTTTTTACCTCTATTTATTCTTTTGGACTAGTCAATTTCTAAGCACGGGGTCTACCACTTCATCTCTCAAAACCTTTATAGCTCATTTTTTATTTTTAAATAAGTCAAAGTAGACAGTATGCAAAACATTATAAAAAATTAATGACAACACCACAGTTAAAGTTTTCCTTAAACTCTTTGATACGGTTTGATAAACAATCTTGTGTTTAGTGTAGTCCCTATATGTTTATTATCTATAAGATGATGGTAACACTAGGAAGGTCTATTTCATTTAATATTGAATTAGCCAACTGAAGTAATGCATACATCATACCATATCATGCTTTACAAAGCATGAAGTCAGGATAATGAGTTGGTTAAGAGCATGAGCATAGAGGTCAGACCAGTCTAGGTTCACTGACAGTCCTGCCATTTAATAATTGTTTTACACCGAACACACTACTTAACTGTCTAAGTTTCAGATTCATCATCTGTAAAATATCAGTAATAATGCTTAACTTTAAAGATGTTTGTGCAGATTAAATAAGACAATGTTGATAAAGCTCTTCGAACAGACTACAAAGAGGTTAGCAAAAAGCAATAGCTCAAAGGAGCTGCTGTGTTCATGTTATAAAAGCATTATAAATGCAAGTTGATTCTCCACGCTTTTTTCAAAGCTCCTGTTTCCAAGTTAAAAGACACATCTCCCAATCCATAAATTAAAAACAACTTATTTTGAATATGCTTTGCTTGAATTACAAAACAACCATAAAATACAAAAGCAGTGGGTGTCAGCACTGGATGGCTTCTGGTTTCATTTAGGCAGTCATGCAGTATATTGTGAAGCAATCTACATGGTCACAGACCTCCTTAGACAGAAGAGTAAGAAGCCTAGTCTGCTGATCTTGGAAATTATGATTAATGTAATGGCCTGGTATCACAGCCATTTCTGTAGCCTGCATTTTGTCAAAATTCGACATGACAAGGGTCCTAAATAGCAAAACTTTCATGATCTTCCTAATGACAATTAACAAAGTGGCTGGCTAAATTACTTGGAAAATTTACGAGACTTGAATGAACAGACACATCTCCAGTGAGTCTAATTTTTAAAGTTTCTGTAATTTTATAATAAAGTAAAAGAAGAGAAAATTTTCTCACTTAAACTTAATCACTACTTTGACAGCCATAAAACACACTGGTGTTTATCAGGTACTTGAGGGTTATTGAAAAAAAAAAAAAGTGTCTCTAGCAAACCTTCGAATCAGAAGTTGAAGTTTAGTAGTTGCCTCCCTTAATATTCGACACAGCCCCAGTGTCTTCAAAGTTCCCTTTGTACCTCTATTTATTTCTTGAATGATAAGTTATGGCTTTAGGTAATTTTTTCTCTTCACCTACGACATTGTATTACCTACTTCATTCTCTGTCTGAGAACTCCTTTATGCTCTGGTTCTGTTTTTGATAATCACTCCCTATTCAAAGTGATTTTGTAATCACATCTTTATGAGAAAACGATCAGACTACCTTCCAGCTGAGGATGAGCACTCTGTAATGCCATTGCCACCCTGTGTGCTTAGCTATGGGTAGAGTGGAAGAGTTTCATGCTACAGAGAACAACAATTTAAGAATAAAGAATAATAGCAATGCAGTTAGCAAGCATTACGCTTGACCTTTAAGATTTAAATACCTACTTTTTAATAGAACGAAACATTACAGTTTATTTATGCTTTGTTTAGAGTCTTGTCTAAACATTTGCTCATTACAGAGCTAAAAACTTAAACACAATTTTGGTCATATAAACTCTTACATATGACAGATCAAATATTACCTATAATTATATAAAAGCAACTTCTAAATTTTTATTATACTATTTTGAAGAAAGCACATGTAATGATAAAGTATTGTTTTTACAAATAATTATAAATAATTAGTGCATTTAGAAATACATTATTTTCTAAACATAACTATTAATTCCACATTATAATTTTTAACTATCAATATCAACTTTTAAAACTTCATTTAATTAATCAGATTCATGAACCATGTCTGATTGTGAGAAACATGGCATTACTTGTCTGTAACAAAACTAATCAAGAAAGGAAATTTTACTTGTTGATATTTAAACATAAAATAAATGATCTTATCTAAATTATATTATAAGAAAATTTATTTCTAATTATCTATATCACATTATCTATAGACTGGATTCCTGGTGTTAGATTCTATCAAAGAAAAATTTTTGTCAACTATTTCTAAGTATTTTCCATAAAACATTTTTCCATAAATTTACATATTGTCAACCCATTTCCTAGTCAAAACCAAAAACTAAATATTTCTGTACCTATTGAACCTTATCTTCAATTAATATTTTTGCCTAAATTTAAATAAAATATGTAATGGCAAAAAGTTATATCATTTAGTACAGTCCTCTATTTTATTCAAACAAAAACAATAGCAACAACAAATATTTCACTTTTAATGCACAGATACACATAAAAGCTGTGTAGCCAGATTTAGATTCAATGAGTATACAAAATTCTGAAAATTAATGTCTTGAAATTGTATCCTAAATATTTGTGGCATGTACTGCTGGTCAATAATCAGTCTAGTGCCAAAAACATAATTCACAAAAGTGGATAAACTAGACTTCATCAGAGTTAAAAATGTTTTCTTTGAAAGACACTGTTAGTATAATGAACAGACAAGCCATAGAGAAAATATTTGCAAAAGATAGCTCTAAAGGCTTTTATCCAGAATGTATAAAGCATTGTCAAAGCACACAGAAAAGAGAAAAACCCAATCAAAAAGCAGAAAAAAATTTGAGGAGATATTTCACCAAAGATTATGTAGGAATAATATATTAGTTATCTGTTGCTGCACAGCAACATTAAAACACACCTGGCAGCGTAAACAACACATCTTTAGCAGCTCATGGTCTTTGCTGGTCAGGAATCTAGGAATATCTAAGCTGGACCCTCTGTTACAGAGCTTCTCACTAAGCTGAAATCAAGCTGTTGTGCAGAGCTGGGATCTCTTCTAAGACTGAATTGAGGAAAAATACATACTCACAAAACAATGAAATGAACTATTGATTTGAACAACATGGATGAATGAAAAAGTAATGATACCGAGTGAAATAACTCAGAGTAAAGGGTATATATAACTTTATAAAATTACAGGAAATACAAATTTGTATTGACAGAAAGCAGGGGAGTGTTTGGGGATGTGGGAAAAAGTAAGAGGAAGGGGTTACAAAAGGACATGAGGACAGGCTTAAGGCAAGAAACAGGTTCATTTTCTTGATTGTGGTGGTGCCTTAATGCAGTACATACTTGAGGGGAAACTTACTACACTTTAAATGTGTACTGTTTAATCTCTCCTATTCTGTAAAGAAACAAATCTATCTTGGCTCCAGAGTCTTTTCTTGTTTGTGCCCAATTCCACCGTTAGACAAAATGTCATCTGAAAGTTTATGCAGACTGTTTCAACATCCTCCATCCCCACTGCCCCTTTTAGTCAATTACAACATGAACTTTGAACATGTTTTTATTTTTACCAGTAATTGTATTTATGTACTGTGTTTTCAATTAATATGAAGTAAAACAGGGAAAATCTTTAGTGAACTATTTTAGAAGATATAAAATATTTATATCATTGCCTTTTAAATTATTAAAGATCATTTAAAAATTATAGAAATTAAAAACTATTATTTAAATTACTCAAATTGTCATTCAAAATTTGAGAATGAGATACTTAGTTGAAAATGGGCATCATGCTAAAAATTCTGCCTCCTGCTCTGAGTGTACAATAGTCGGGTATTAGGAAAATCAATTAATGTCCTGAGTACTACTTTCCTTCTCCATGAATACCATATTTTAAAATTCTATTATTCATTACATGTGGTAAGTTAATTACCCACACACAGTGAATTAACCAGATGCATCCCTTCCATCAGGCATAATACATATGATTAATAAAGTATGTGTTGAGACCTATTAGTCTTTACTTTTTAAACCAACATTCAAGTACATATGGAAACATTAGACAGTCCTTTCAAGGGTCTCTATTATACAGAGAAAGGCAAAATGTTATATTCTAGCTTTTAAAGAGATACTCATTTTAAGTTTTAAATATTAGAATACTGATATTATTTACTCGTCGATTTCAATACTCAGAGACATCCTTGAAACAAACAGAAAAAGAAAAAAATAAAACTTATCTATTAAAATATACCACCTTATATAACATCATTTCGACTCTATGGATACCCTTCATTAGGATATATGCTAACTATTATTTTAAAGACTCTATAAATGAAGATTAAATAATATTTAAGTACGGTTTGAAAAAAGCTACATCTTGCTCTTGCTGTTCCTGTCAGACCCTAATTTATAGCTAATTTTCACGAGTTATAAAGTTCTGTATTACACATTCCCCCACCCATGACACCTCCCAGCTTTTAAAAGAGCTTAATGATTTATTATAGCAATTTAGCAAAAGTACTGCTGCTTCCTGTCAGAATTTACTGGCATCTTTGCTCACAAACTGGATGTAAAATATGTCAATGTGACCCTATCGGTCTCCTTGTTGCCTGACATTGATTGCACCGTTCCTTTCTTCTGCTTTTATGTATATGTTTGATCGATGAGATAAACCTCGAACATGTCTACATTACTGCACTAAAATTCTTTTGTTCATAGAAAACAAATTCCTATTAGACCAATAAAGGTGAAAAACAAAACAGTAAAATTTTAGATGGAGACAATTTCTACGACCCGATAAAAGACAAAAATAAATAATCTATATTTATTGAACTTAAACCAATCATTTATCATTATAGCAAAAATAGACAACAGGAATTATGAGATCGCTTCTGCAATGAAAACTGATGTGTGGACAATCCTCTAGTCCGCTTCATATTTTTCTAGTTCAGTTCTCTAGGAATAAAGATAGTGCTTTCTCTTTACTCTTGCTCTGTTACTTATTTTTCACATGCAAAGATGTGGACCCTTGTGGGAAATAATGCCTAAGACCACCAACACCTTGATAGCTTGTGAACAATACTATAAATGCAAACCATTTTCCAAATAATATTAACATCTGTGTCTGTCACCACCGTGTCAATGTTTGTGTGCTCCTATAAAATTTACGAGACCCAGAAGAATGCTTTTGCATTTGCTTCGCTGCTGAATTGGCTCATGTGATATGAACATCAATAATCTTTTACTATTTACATGCCGATGAAACCCATATATCAGAAAATGTATGCTCTCAATAAAATATTGTGACATAAAATTTATTCGACGTAATAAAAAGCAAAATTTTTAAAGTAATGAGGACGTTATCTTAACCTTTTATTATTTAGTTTGAAAGAAAATACTTTAGCAATTGACTCAATTTTTTAATCTAAAAATTTTTAAATTTTTAAATAATGAAAGTATTATTTATTTTATTTTTAAAACTTTATGTACTTGTGTAGTTTAATGTCCCACATAAAAATCTCAAACTAATATAGAACAAATTTAATTATAAATAGAAGAATGCTTGTTTGAGGGAAGCATTTACTTATCAGAATCACATACATATTCACAAACATATGTAAGTATAGGCATAGATATAAATGATACAAACATGTAGGGAGTTGTATATTAAAATTTACTTCTCTAAGGAATTCATTTTGAATTTGAAATTATTCTGGTTTTAAATGATAGAAATTATAAACCTTATAGAATGGTAACACAGTTGAACAAGTTATAAAGTCACAGAGTACATCAAATGATGAGCCAAAATTTACAGGAACAGAGAGAATGTAATCAAGCAATAACCAAATCAAATTAAATAGAATTTTCTAGACCAATGTATTTTCTTGATTAAAAGACCTTTTAAAACTCTAAATACGCACTTAAAGAAAGAAAACTATTATTTATTGATCCAGTTATTTGAAAATATTTACTGATCACTTACCTTGCATCAGGTGAACTTCATATTATGGAGAGAGACATCAGTGAACGCATGGATAAGGTTGCCTGTCTTCATTAAGCTTAAAACCTAATGAAGGAGAAAAAATAGCAATCAAAGTAGGGACTTTAAGACAGGCATATCATAATATGGCTTAGACTTTTAATTACATACTGTGGTTGCTGTGTTGAGATAGGATTGAATAAAGGGCAATGGGAGAAATTTAAATCAGGACAGAATATGGCTATCCTATAATTCTGAAGTTTCCTGAAATAAGGATTTATAAAAATTATTGATAGTTCCCCAAGAAGTCTCTGCAGTAGAACCTTGGTTTTGTGAAGAAAGTAGTATTGGTAAGAGTGAGAAAGTGAACTCAAAAGTACCATTTGGAATTACTGTACTTTAAAGGTAAAGCTAACAGGATTTTCATATATGTCAGATCTGAATGTATGTATGTGTGTGAAAAAGAGAGCCTGAATGAGAATCAGCGACAGAGCTACAGATACAGAGAATTAAAAGAAGACACCAATAGTATTGAGCTAAGAAACTATAAAATGGTATTTGCCATTAAACGCAACAGGGAGGAGCAAGTTTGCAGAGTATCAGTAGCTCAGTTTGGGCGTATTAATTGTAATATTCCTAGCAGACACTCAAGTGGAGAAGTCAGACAATGTTGGGTGCAGTGTTTAGTGTTCAGGTGTAATATTAAATACAGGAAGAATGATGATGCAAAACTTAGTAAATAAGCAAAGATAGGAAAGATATGCAGTCAAAGTCTTGACCCTAGGGGTTCTTTAACACTGAAAAATGCTGAAGGAAAAGTGGAAAAGTAGGTTAAGTGTGGTGTTCTGAAATTCTATCAAGGAAGTTTTTCAAGAAGGAGAGAAAGATCAACTGTGTCAAATGCTGCTGACCTGTAAATTAAGAGGTAAAAAATGTGCTTCTATTCATGATTTAACAATACGGATACTGTTTGTGCTTTGATCAGAATAATTTTGTTGGCATGAGTGGGTGAAAACTGTATTGGAATTGGAATACGGTTCCAATTCCAAATGGTTGCTCAAATGAACATCTGATCTCCGTATTCCTTTTTTTTTTTTTCTTTCCCTTTTTTAAAAATGGAGTGTTGCTCTGTCACCAGGATTCTCTGCAGTGGTGTCACCTGCGCTCACTGCAACCTCCACCTCCCGGGTTCAAGCAATTCTCCTGCCTCAGCCTCTCTAGAAGCTAGGACCACACATGTGTACCACGACACCCAGATAATTAAAAAAAAATTTTTTTTTTAACTTTTACATTTTTTTTTTTTTTTAGTAGAGACGGGGTTTCACCATGTTGGTCAGGATGATTTCTATCTTTTGACCTCATGATCCGCCTGCCTCGGCCTCCCAAAGTTCTGGAATTACAAGCCTGGGCTACTGCTCCCTGATTAATCTCTGTATTCGTAAGGAATTATTTTATTGGACAGCTGAGGCACAAACAGGATTAATTTTAACTCTGAGGTTAGGACACACTCTAAACATGTGTCCATGGATGCCCTGCTTTCATTTACTTTGTTATTCTGCTTACTATATTTTAATAATCTGATAGCAAACTATAAAACCTACATCTATTTAATTGACAAACTACAGAGATTGATATTAGAGGTTGTGGGAGAGGATGTGGATTCACATATTAACTTAGGAGTCACTGATTGGCAAGTGAGCTGGTAAAATATTTTTGGACAGCTGACAATACTTGCTATATTTAAACAACAAGATACTAAATATCTTCAGATTTCATATTTTAGTGTGTTTCCACAGGTTAAAAAAAAACAAAAGACGTACTAAAATGTCCACTGTTATTAAGAATCATCACATTGGGTTTCCTGAAATGTTTTTATTAGCAAATAAGTCTCTGATTTCAGCAGTATCTTTACTTAATTACATTTTGTATGTTTTAAAATTTACCACTCCCTGAGAACAAAGAATACTTTTTAAAATATTTATTTTATTTTATTTTAAAATCCCATGTGCAAGATGTGCAGGCTTGTTCCACAGGTAAAGGTGTGCCACGGTGGTTTGCTGCACCTATCAACCCATCACCTAGGTGAGCCCCACATGCATTAACTATTTATCCTCATGCTCTCCCTCTTCCCTCCTCCCAACAGGCTCCACTGGGTTGTTTCCCTCCCTTTGTCCATGTATTCTCACTGTTCAGCTCCCACTTATATGTGAGAAAATGTGGTGTTTGGTTTCTGTTTCCATGTTAGTTTGCTGAAGATACTGGTTTCCAGCTCCATCCATGCCCCTGCAAACAACATGATCTTGCTCCTTTTTATGGCTGCATAATATTCCATGTTATAAATGTATCACATTTTCTTTATCCAGTCTATAATTGATGGACATTTGGGTTGATTCCAAGTTTGTGAATAGTGCTGCAGTGAACATACGTGCATACATGTATCTTTATAAATTATTTATATTATTTTTGGTGTACCTAGTAACAGAATTGCTGGGTCAAATGGTATTTCTGGTTCTAGATCTATGAAGAATTGACATACTGTCATTCATAACAAGTGACTAATTTATATTTCCACCAACAATGTAAAAGAGTTCTTATTCTCCACAGCTTCACCAGCATCTGTTTTTTCTTGACTTTTTAATAACTGCCCTTCTGACTGGCATGAAATAGTGTCTCATGGTGGTTTTGATTTGCATTTCTCTAATGATCAGTGATGTTGAACTTTTTTCCATATGTTTGTTGGCCACATAAATGTCCTCTTTTGAGAAGTGTCTGTTCATGTCCTTTGCCTACTTTTTAATGGGGTTGTCTTTTTTTCTTGTAAATGTGTTTAAGTTTCTTGGTTTCTTGTAGATTCTGGATATTAGACCTTTGCCAGATGGATAGAGGGCAAAATTTTTCTCTCTTTCTTAAGTTATCTATTCACTTCTTTTGTTTTGGAGAAGCTCTTTAGTTTAATTAGATTCCATTTGTGTATAATATATATTATTTTAGAATACAGTGGTAACATTTGTTATGCAGAAAATTATTTCAATCTCTTAAAAATATTTTTGAGCACATAAGTTATTGACATAAATACATTGTTTTGTTTATATAAAAATGTTTGCAGTTAATATACATTTTTGTTACTTAAACATTTTTTATCTCGTGGCCATAGTCAATGTTGTGCCTCTTAAGAACGTGAATCTGAGTTTAATTTAATTTTTAACAGATTTCTTAATAATATATATTCAATATCATTTTGTATGAGACATAAACAGGCGTGCTGTTAGAAGCCAAGTGCCATCCACTCTACCACTACCACTCTATCTGTTCACTTAATAAAGTTCCTAAAGATGTTACCAAGAGCAGAGGACTTTGTGTTCAACCTGAGTACTTTTTAGACCTTTTGTTTTCAATTCAATATGAGATAAAAGAACTTAGCAGTCATAAAAGCCACACTTCTTGGACAATGACTCTTATTTTTTTTGGCGTGCTTAACATTATGCAGCAACATAGAGTACACTTCTCTTTCCCGTTAAATCAGTGTTGGTACTACAGTCTGTACACTTGCATTACTGGCTTTCTTAAGATTTGCTTTAATTTAGATACAATGAAATAATGTACAAAAATGATGCCACTTTCTTTCTCTCCTCTTCTCTCCGTGACAGACAACGGTCAGTCTCCCTCTCCAGCCAGCTCCTTTCTTCCATGCTTTTGGCTACCTGATTTTTAATAAATTTCTCCATATTTCTAATCTTAGCACTGTAGAGACCAAATACGTGGTCAAATTATATATATGAAAAATTAAAATATATTCAAACACTAAACTCAATTCCATCTCAGTTTGGTTTGTAATTATTTTATAAAAGCTAATGTCTGCCAGATATGCCTCAAACACAAATGATTGTCAAGCTCGGCTTTGTCGTCCAATTGCATCAGAATCTGAGGGGTTGGCTGAAAAAAGGGGTAGAATATGGTAAGATTTTGCCAAATACAAGAAAATGAATCAATTTAACTGGGCAGACAGGTGCTAAAACTGCTAGATGCCAAGCTTCAATCTCATGCAGTTAGAGGAAAGAAAAATGTCATCCTTTCAAAGATTGGCATTGAGTAACCCATCCCTATCTGTCACCTTGCTGAAACTTACATTTTACAGTACAGTTCTGCTGAGCTGTCTTTGTTTATTCTATTCATTATGTACCTTAAAGTGTTTTTAAAAATTACTCTTTCTGTGTATAATGCCAATTTTAACTTTCATAGCTACTAAAGCTTTCTTATTCCTAAAGACCAATCTTAGATTACTTCTCTTATAGTAACCTATAAGAAGTATCTTGTAAGATACTTCTCTTCTTTTGCCTATTCAAGCTTACCAATTACTCCTTAACTCTCTACCTGCTTCAATTATTTTACATTACATTGAACGTAATTATTACATTACACTGAAACTACTGTTTATATGTTTGTCACTCTCAATATACAATGGGCTCCTTAAGGTACAGTTGGTAATTTTTTTTTCCATCTTTGTAGCCCTCACTTAGGTTGTGCATATTCTCATGTATAAAAAGCTTCAAAGTGTTTACCTAACCAGTAAATGATACAAGATAACTGGGGAACTTTATTTTCATTGAATAATTCATACTGACAGAGAAACTCACTAAAATGACCAGAGACCTAGGTGAAGGTAGGTTGGGAATCCAAGAAACCTTTATTATTATAGTAAAGATTGCTGCCAAGTACTAACAGATTATTCATCAATCTTCATTGTTGTGATTGTTTGGTTAGTGTTACATAATCCATTACTAAACACAAAATCATTTTCTGGTCAATGATGCACAGATACACAGAAAAAAAATCATTGTTTAGCTCTATATTGGTTATCTTTATGCTTACTTGTCTTTTGCCATTTTATGTTGCACCTGTAAGACAAATCTTATCTTGCATTACCTCTTTAGTATTCTCAATGTGCTTTGAGATTAGTTGTATGAAGGAGATTTGGAAATTGCTTAAGTCACACCAGTAAAACATTTACATACTATTTCTACTGGCAGGAAGCTTCTACCCATGACTAATCACATACGCTATGCTGATGTTATTAGCTTCAATTTCAGATTCTGTTTTTAGTTTGTGAATATAAACTATGACATAAATTTTATTAGTATGATACATCAGAAGATTGTGTGGCTGCAACCGTTGTTCAGTAGGTTTAAATGTCAAAAATATCAGAATATAAGTTATTTTAAATTTCATGAACCAGAGTAATCCCCAAAACTACCATTTATCATATCATTGACTTTTCAGAAACCTTAATGACAACCCATTAACTGCATGTCCATGTTTGACATTTGAGGTTATAGCTAACCTGTCTTCAGTTAAACACAACTGTGTTTCTTGTTTACAAGAATGCTTTGAATCATTCGAGTAATTCTTCTGCTTCTTTCTATGCCCACCATACCAATATTATACTTATGCTGCTCTCAAACCTTGACTGCCTTTGCTTTTCTAGTATTTTCTACCCCATGTTCTTTAGTGACCCAATTTCAAAAATACTTTTTTATCTTTAGTTTTAATTTTCACCCTCTCTGGAATGGCTCTGCTGGTAAAATTTCAAGATTTTTTAAAAAAAGCAATGGAGAGTATATTTTAAGTGCATGTTTAATGTTCCTAAACTCCATGAAAAATAACAAGAAATACTTTTAAAATAAGAATGCATATAGAATATTTTTAAATTTATCATTAAATACTAAAAGGGTTAGAATTAAATGTTACAAAAAGCAATCTGCATTGTTTTTTAGGAAATTTAGAAATCCGAGTTAGAGGTAAAAAATATTGTCATACTTTTTTGCTATGAGATAATCACTGCTGTAACACACATTTACAAGCCTATTGCCATGGATTTTTTATACCTAATATTGACTTTATGCACACAATACATTGCATATGCAATGAAGTATTATGTTATTCATTACTAAATTATGAAGAGTTTGATTAAGTTATGTAAATTTGAAAAGGTAAAGGAGAGAGAGAGAATTTCACATACTTCAGATTTTTCCACTTCTCATTTTATCAAGAAACATATGTGCCTCAGTGAATATAGATGAGTAATTTGGTTCTGCAATTTTTTTTTTCAGATGCTTTCATGTTCTATGTGCTTATCACTATATATGATTCTGTTGTTAAACTATATACATTTCTTTAAAATCAAACAGAAATATGTACATGTAATGTTCAAACAAATAACAATCTGTTCTAATGCTAGAAGAACAGAAAACTACCTAGGAGGCATAATGGAATTATATTTATGAACACAGCATTTTAGAGGCCACTTAAATTTTTTCAAGTATGTTTGACTATATGTCATTTGCAGTTTATGTAATGACATAATTTAGCTCTTATAAAGTATATTTCTTCACTGTATTAAATTTTTAGAAATATCATTTTTTACATGTAAAAGTATTACAAAGTCATTGTAGAAACTTCAAAACTATTACCTCTTAAGGACAATGAATATTCTCCAATAAAATGACAGACAAAATAAAATTGTTGGTACATTTTTTTCTAGTAAATGTTGTACAAATTATATGCATTTTTTTAATTCCCAGAAATACATTTTGAGAATCTTTTAAGTGTTAGGTTATGTGTAAGAAACTAAATTTTAGAAGCAAAAAAATAGACATGGTCTCAGACATAGAATTTAACATTATACTATATATATATTTTTCAAATGATTATGAGAACTTGAGATTTTTTACATAGATGACAATACAGTGACAAACTTGAGGATGTTAATATATGCCAACGAGCCAAAATGACAATGAAAACATTGTTTAATTCATTCATAGAGTTTAAAGTTACAGAAAATAAGACATATTTCACTGCAACTGAATGTCTCTCTATTTTTCTCTCTGAAACTTGGCTTTTGTAGAATAAGAGAGAAAATTCTTCTTCCGCCCAATCAAGGTACAAGTGTAACAATAAGTCAAACATTTTAAATGCTTATCAAAATAAAGCCAAGATGTTATTTCAAAATACTGGGCTCTATTATGTGACCTACAAAAAATTCAAAGCTGAACAGTATTACTGGATAAGGCAAGACCCAACAGAAGGAACATGTTTTTTATTGTGTTACCTCAGCATAATACAAATTATCCTGGTTATAAAGAGCCAAACTTTTCAAGAGGGCAGCTTATAAGATGGATAAAAGATAGTCCGTTATCTTTTAGATTTTTGAGTTGTCTCATAATAAAAAGTATGTAAAGAGTTTATAAGTAAGTTTTTACTAGAAGTTTATTCTAAAATGGCAGCCCTTTTTGAGAAAATATGGTTTTTGCTCTCTTTCTAATGCTATGCTAGCAGTATTTCTTTCCTCTAGAAATAATGCATCAATAAAAACATAAGTATGTGGGTTATTCGTGTGATTTCTTAGAGAAATTAGTTAAGCCAGAGGTTAGTTATGTGTAGTTCACTAGCTTTCGAATGCCAACAATGATATTCTTTACAAGGCACAGAGAAGATTTAGTTAAAAAAAAATAAGTATATGTACCAGAAAAGTAATCACTACTTGGAAGTGGGAATAAGAATAGGTTGAAAGGCATCATCAATAAGAAGTGAAATTTGCTCAGGATAATGGGCTCCAACTGCACTCATGTTGCTCCTAATGGCATAATTTTGTTCTTTTATATGGCTGAGTAGTATTCCATGGTGTATACGTATTACATTTTTTAAAATCCAGTCCACTGTTGCAATGTTAATGGGCACCTAGGTTGCTTCCATGAATTTTCTATTGTGAACAGTGCTCCAATTAACATATGACTGAATGAATCTTTTTTAGTAGCACATTTTTTACAAAAATATATACCTAGTAATGAGATTGCTGGGTTGAATGGTATCTCAGTTTTTACTTCTCTGAGAAATTACCAGATGGCTTTCCGCAGTGGCTGAATGAATTTACATTCCCACCAACAGGGTATAAGCATTCCCTTTTCTTGACAGCCTCCTCTGCATCTGTGTTGATTTTGACTTTTAATGATAATCATTCTTCCTGATGTAAGATATTATTGAGGTTTTAATTTGCATTTCTCTGATGATTAGTGATGCTGAGTACTTTCTCTTATATTTGTTGGTTACCTACATGTTTTCTTTGGAGAAGTGTCTGCAAATTAAGACTAACAGAAAATGAAGTATCACGTTTTAACTTGTAAATGGAAGCTAAACACTGGGTACTCGTGGATATAAAGATGGCAACAATAGACACTAGGCACTAACAGAGCAGGGAGGAATGATGCAGGACAATTACTGAAAAATAGTTGTTGGGTACCATGTTTACAATCTGGATAACGGAATCACTGGTATCCCAAGCCTCAGCATCATGCAACATACCCAGGTAACTAAGCTGCACGTGTATACCCTGAAACTAAAAAAAAAAAAAAAAAATTAAAATTATTTTTAAAAATTTAGAAATAAAAATGTTTAATAAGTTACAAAAAGTAAGTGGCAAGAAGCCAATCTTTCAATAAAAATTTCTACATAGAGAAAAAAGAAAAAGCAATGAAAATAATATATTTGTAATTAAGTTTAAAAAAATAATGTTACTGGCAAAATAAACAGACACCTAAGCCAGTGGAACAGAATAGAGAACCCCAAAACAAATCCACATGCCTACAATAAACTTACTTTTGACAAAGGTACTTAGAATACACACTGGGGAAAGACAGTCTCTATAATAAATGATACTGGAAAAACTGTATATCCATATGCAGAAGAGTGAAACTAGGCCCCTATCTCTCAAAATATACAAAAATTCAAATCAAAATGGATTAAAGACTTAAACCTATCATCTCAATCTATGAAACTACTGCAAGAAAACATTGGTGAAAATCTCAAAGACATTGGTCTGGGCAAAAATTTGTTGAGCAATACCCTACAAGCACAGGTAACCAAAGCACAAATGTACAAATGGGACCACACCAAATTAAAAAACTTCTGCACAGCAAAGAAAACAATCAATAAAGAGAAGAGGTAACCCATAGAATGGGATAAGATTTGCAAGCTACCAACATTACAAGGATAAATGACCAGAAATATAAGAATGTGAACAACTCTATAGGAAAAGAAAAACAAAAAACAAAAAAACAAAAAAACCCCTCACCATATGATTAAAAAATGGGTGAAATATTTGAATAGGGATTTCTCAAAAGAAGAAATACAAATAGCACAATGGCTGTATGAGTCCATTTTCATACTACTATAAAGAACTGCCAGAAACTGAGTAATTTATAAAGGAAAGGGGTTTAATCCACATACGGTACAGTATGGTTGAGGAGGCCTCAGGAAACTTACAATCATGGCGCAAGGTGAAGGAGAAGCAAGTCCCTCTTCACAAAGCAGCAGGAAGGAGAAGTGCTGAGCAAAGGGGGAAGAGTCTTTTATAAAACCAACAGATCTCATGAGAACTCACTCACTATCATAAGAATATCATGGGGGAAAGCATCCCTATGATTAACTTACCTCTACATGGTCTTCCCCTTCATACATAGGGATTATAGGGATTTTGGGAATTACAGTACAAGATGAGATTTGGATAGGGACACAAAGGCTACCCATATCACTAGAATGTGAAAAGTTGCTCAACATCATTGATCATCAGAGATATACAAATCAAAACTATAATGAGATATTACTTCACCCAGTTAAAATGGCTTATATCCAAATGTCAGGTAACCAACATGGCAGTGAAGATGCGGGGAAAAGGGAACTCTCAGCCACTATTAATGGGAATGCAAATCAGTACAACAATTATGAAGAACATTTTGGAAGTCCCTCAGAAAACTAAAAATTGAGCTATAATATGATCCAGGAATCCCACCTCTGGGTATATACTCAAAATAAAGAAATCAGTATATTGAAGGGATATCTGAATACTCATGTTTGGTGCATCAATGTTCAGAATAACCAAGATTTAGAAGCAACTTAGGTGTCCATTAGTAGATAAATGGATAAAGCAAATGTGGTATGTATACACAGTGGAGTAGTATTCAACCATAAACAAGAACGAGATCTTATCATTTGCAACAACATGGAAGGAACTGGAGATCATTGTGTTAAGTAATAAAAGCCATGCTCAGAAAGGCAAACATTGTATGTTCTCACTTATTTGTGGGATCTGAAAATTAACAAATGAACTCATGGTCATAATGAGTTGAGGAATGGTTACCAGAGGCTAAGAAGGGCAGTGGGAGGATGGGGAAGCAGGGAGGAGATGTGGATGGTCAATGGGTACAATAAAAATAGAATGAATGAATTAGACCTAGTATTTGATAGCAAAACAGGGTGACTATATTCAAATAATAACTTAATTATACATTTTTAAATAACTAAAAGGATATAATTGGATAGTTTGTAATGCAAAGGATAAACACTTGAGGGGATGGATGCCCCATTCTCCATGGTGTGATTATTATGCATTGCATGCCTGCATCAAAACATCTCATGTACCCCATAAATATATATACCTACTATGTACTCAGAAAAATAAAATATATAATGTTTGATATGTCAGAATAAGTAATACACATTTATTCTAGTTACAAAGTTATTTTAAAATTTAAAATAGAAGCTAAAATATCTAGTGATAATGATGTACTTGATAAAAATTAAAGGTCATTTTGGGTGACGTAAGTTAAGGACAAGAACTTATTACTCAAAGGAAAGGGAATGCCCTAAGAAAGACAAAACCATAATCTGGATAATTAGAAAGTTTGATATTATTTAAAACTTGTTTTCTCTTTTTTAAGCTCAATGGTTAGTTCCTAGAATGTTCTGAGTTTTGGAAATGCATGTTTTCTAATATGAAAAATCTATTCACATTTTTAAATAGGCAAAGACAGATGAAGCGGTACCAAATTGTTAAATAAAAATGTTTACATGCCTGCAGTCTTCTTATCCCATTCTTTCTATGCTTGTTGCAGGAGTGGGGACATGCAATCTCAGAATATTTCTAAGGACAAACCATGGGGCTTAAAGGAGAAAAGAAAAATTTTAAATAACATTAAACTTTCTAATTACCCAGATTATGGTTTTGTCCAAAACCCAAATAATCATAATATGTCACAAGAGAAGAACTGTTTACGTGCAAAGAAATGCTGGATGCTAACTCCAAGAGAAATAATATCTACTAACATTTTATTCATTAAAATTTTAAAATCAGAGATTTTAAAATGATTTTAAAATGATGAATAATATTGCATTATTTTTTATTTTCTTTGTAAACCATATGTGAATCTTAAAATATTAAATTTTACAAGCAATATTAAACAGTACATAAAATTGAAGTCAGGTCTTCAAATATGCTAGAGACATTGGATAAAAAGTGAAAAAACCGTTGCATAACACAGTACATGTAAAATTAAGAAGCTGCTGAGAGTTTTCAAAGGACATATTCAACCCTAGTCTAATGTCTGCTGTAAATAATGTCTCTTCTCATTAAAACACAAACTCTTCATGAAAAAAATAAGCATGTTGTATTAGGGAATAATAAACATAATTTTACACTTTGAGTACTTAGTTGTACCTAGGATTTTATGGGTTCTCTTTTTATGTCCTTATGTACTTGATAATTTCTTTCATGTGTTTTTTTCCTCCTGAAATTATTTTCCTAGGAAAGTAGAGGTGGTTACGTTACAGGTATCATTCAATATGGAACCATGCAGTGCAGTAATAGTTACATGTAGAGTACATTTGAGTGTCAAGAATGTTAGATATTAGAAACAAATGGTACAAATACATTTTTATTAAATGCAATTATTATAAATTTTCAAATATATTGATGAAAATGCCTTGTATTCTCACTAAAGTAAAACTTGTGGAGTAGCTAAATGTAAGTTTGTTTGTTTGTTTGTTTGTTTGTTTAACTCATAAAGCAAAGCAACATTTCTAAACTTACTTTGTGGACAAGAACACTCACAATGTATTCCTCAAATTCCACTGTGGCCAGTTCTGAGAACAGTGTTGTGCCAGTGTTGCAAAGCCATGACTTGTGGTGTTATTTTTTTCCAGCTGCTAAACTTGTGTAATTGTCATGGACTCACCTACCATACTGTGGACAGTAGTGTACAGGCGGAGATGTCTTAAGGATTTGATCCCACAATATGAGGACAGAGAATAGCTGTTTCTCTTCTGGCTTATTTCAGAGTGCATATACAGCCAGGAGGAACAGGTTACTAAAACATTCATTTTGGCTATCTTCATTGATCAAATCTTCATTTGATATATGTCAACAATCTTATACTGAGCATAAAGTCCTGAAACTCTCAGCAGTAACATCACAGAACGTCATACATCTATCTCCTTTGTATGTTTATGATAGAACATTTCTTTTCAGGAAATTATGGCAGAGATTTGTAAAGTAAAGTATCAAGAGAGCTTTTAGATAGCAATTGCAGCTTAACTACACAGGCTGACAATGACAGTGCCACATTTACATCGGCTATTACAATGTCTTCATTACAACATTGTCTTTCAGTATCACCATCTGCCTCCTGATTATAGTGAGATTTTGTTCATACAACTTTATGCTATAAATTTAATGTTTGGTATATAACATTGAACGTGATTTCCTAACAACTATACACAATCTTTTCCAACAAAATCCTTTTAAAATTAAATAACTAAGTAATGTGTATTCCCTGGCAAGGTATCTGCAACCAAAGGACAACTCCGGTTGATGGATTTGAATCTGGCACAATATCCTTAAATTCCACTGCAATTGAAAAGACATGAAAGTGGAAACAATCACAGGAAATTGGGTAAACTTATACAAGCACAAATTGTTTTTTTTTTTTTTTACTTCCCTGCAATTACAAGAATCAATCTTCCTTTCATCATACTCATCTTGTCAAACCAGAACTCTGAAACTCTGCGGATGGGGAGCAGGTGACTGGTAGCTTGAATCATCAGTTGAGTAGAACCTAACTCCTGAAATTGTTTATACTCCCTGTAGACAGTTACATTTCTTACCCTGCCAAGAATGATAGAAAGCCTACATCTGTTTTAGATGGATGGTTTTTGAAAAAATATGTATAAAATTTTCATGTCTGTTTGTAAAGTTTATTGTGGAGACACAGGAAATAAGAGTAGACCATAGAAATCACTCATTAGGAAGTACTGAATGTCACCATTTGAAATCAAGAAAATTGCTTGTTTGGAATTCTGTAGCAAAATGGAAAGATTGATTTGGATGGCAGGAGTTTTGGAACAACAGTCCTAGTCTGACATTTTATTATTTGATGAAGGATTTAGAGCCAGAGCTCCTGATGCTAATGCTTGAATGATATAAACACACACGTGTATCCTATTTTTCCACCCTGCTCTGGCAAGTATGTGAATTCAGCCACAGTCAGTGACAGCGAATAATGCATAATGCTACCATCTCTACTTACATACAGACTGGAAAGGAAAGTAAGTTTCTCTAAGTCAAAGCTTACTACCTGAGAATCAATTCTCAGGCTGAGAATTTCACTTACCTACTATGACTGAGTTCTTGACCTTTTCCATATAAGATTATTTTCTGCAAGTGCCCCAGATGCTTTTACTCTCAACATGCCCTTGTGTCATGGATACCAGGTTTATTTTACTCATTCATTAAATATTGCATGAGTATTGTGTGCCATGTATTGTTACAGGAACTCAGGAAGTTTTTACTTTCTGAGAACTTTCGTCCAAGTGACAGGCAGTAGGAAAAAAAAAAAGAAAGAAATATATCTATGTTCTGTAAGACAGTGCTAAATGCTGTGAGGTAGAATACATTCCAAAGGAGTTAGAAGATGCGGTAGAGGTTGTAGTTTTACCTTCACACAGTGAAAGGCCTACTCATGGAAACATTTGAGCAAAGACAGGAAGGAAGGAAGGAAGTTAGTAACTATGACATCTATAGAAGCACACTCCAGGCAGTGAAAGTGCAAAGGAACTGCAGGAGTGTGTGACATGCTTAAATAATAAGGTTAGCAGTGGAATGGCATGGAGCAGGTAGTGTGAAAAACAAGTCACAGTAGTAACGGGGGAAGACTCATAAGAGATCATGCCATATAGAATTATATTCCCACTTATGGTCTCCAAGGATTCCATTTCACCTTTATGGGCAGGGACTCATATTTTGGCCATCTATTCATCTTTTAGAGTCCTTAACTCTGTCCAATCCCCTCGATAATGTAGGTTTCTGGACCTAAATACTTGTACTCTGTTTCTTTACATATCTTACATTTTGCTAAATTAAACAAAATTTTTTCTTTGAAAGTAGAGGGAATATGAATAACATTGAAATACGTGAAAGCATAATAATAGTTATGTAGAATAATCTTGTTATTTTAAAATAGATTATGAAGAGGTATTGCCTACTCAAATTAAAAGTAGCAAACTAATAAAACTGAAGACTGAGGAAACATAGTTTAGGCTGCTTACTGTGGGAGCATTCATTAAGGAAATAAAAATCTTTCCACGTCATAGCAATGATCTCACTGAGTCAAGGCATGTGGCTCACACCTGT
Organism: Saimiri boliviensis; assembly: GCF_048565385.1. Taxonomy (NCBI): domain Eukaryota; kingdom Metazoa; phylum Chordata; class Mammalia; order Primates; family Cebidae; genus Saimiri; species Saimiri boliviensis. The sequence continues at coordinate 6,098,797 of NC_133467.1, forward strand.
AATCCCAGCACTTTAGGAGCCCAAGTCAGGTAGATCATCTGAGATCAGGAGTTCGAGACCAGCCTGGCAATATGAGGAAGCACTGTTACTACAAAAAATACAAAAATCAGCCAGGCAGGGTGGTATGCACCTGCAGTCCCAGCTACTCCAGAGGCTGAAGCAGGAGAATCAGGAGGCAGAGGTTGCAATGAACTACTGCACGCCAGCCTGGACAACGGACTGAGACTGCATCTCAAAAAAAAAAAAAAAAAAAAATGTCTCATTGAAGTCTGGAGTCTCAATGCATAATGTTGGAGGGGACCATCCATTTACACACATATTCTTGATTAGCTGTAGAAACATTTTGAAATCTGGTGAGAAAAGCAGAATAACCAGTTGATAGAAGTAATCAAGTTATTAAGGTTTACTAACGACGAAACTGAGCATGGGGGGAACTGTCTGAGAATCAGGTCTTAGTATATCCAGGAAAACTGAGTTAAGGCAGAATGAATGAACCAGAATAAAGTCTTAATGTATGGAAAGTGGTTTCTGTTTAACCATCTTAATAGGAAACAGAGCATAATTCTGCAAATTAGCTGAATAAATTTAGGTAGCAGAAATCAACTTGTCAAAACTCCATCATAATCATCAGCACCATGTGCTTAGATTGAACACTCTTAATATTAGACATTTTGAATATGATAAGAGGCCTATTTAATATGTATAAGAGAATTATGACAAAAGTAATGGGAAACAAATTAAGGTATTAGAAGTTGAATACAACTCTTCGGTTATCATGTTTATAAAATAACAATGATTAGAATAGAGCTAGTATAGCATAGAGAGAATCTCTATAGCACAGAAGTGATGAGGAGCATGGTCAAGTGCCAGTAGTTCATGAACAAGGACACCTAAAAGTCAGCATCACTTTTCTTTATCCTTTAACCTATTGAATTACCATGTTTGATACCCATATAACTGTCCTAAATGTGCCTGTATCTGCTGTCTTCTCTTTTTCAAGTATTGTAACATTTGGTACAGGCTTGAGTATAATGATACTTGTTGCAAAAATATATTTCTTTAAAAGAATATCTTCAATGTTAATGATTAAAATATTCAATATGAAAATTTCCCTGATTTTCCTAGACTAAGGATCTCTTCTTGTCTCATCATGTATGTTTTCATCAGATGGTGCTAAATGTGGTGAAGTAGAATAAATTTATAAAGAAGATAGAAAATGTGGTGGAAGTTATAGTACACACACACACAGATAAATGATATATATACACATATAACGATTACATATGTACAAACATGCATATATACACACATAAATATGTACCCACAAACCACACGGTTATAATTCCACATTACATCTCATATTATAGATAATTTCTTGATGGTTTCAAGTCACATATTTCTTTTCTATTGTTTTCCCACTTTCCAACTCCACAAATAGATGCACATCTTGAGATTATATTACCTAATTGCAAGCACTCATTAACAATTTAAATATTATGCTACAATATTTTCATCTTGGTCACAGGGTTGAATGGCATTACCATTTTTATTATACATAACCTTGACCAGGTGGTTTAACACCAGTGAAGTAGAAAGATGGGATTCTTAATGAGATCTTGTGTTTTAAGAAAGCAGAAAGCTAAAGGCAGAGATATGAGCTAGCATTTAAGAAGCAAAGATTGGAGAAAAGTGGCCAATAAGAAATAAGAGAAAACTCAGGAGTGTTCGGTGTCATGGAAAACAGAAGGCTTATACTTGGTGCAGAAGAGAGAGGTGAGGCATACGAAGCATTGTTGAGAGTCAAGCAAGATGACGTTTCAAATGTGCCTACTCAGTGTAATGTCATAGAGGTCATTCTGGACTTTATTTTATGTATGTATAAATTTGTGTCTGTGTGTGTATTTATTTTGAGATGGAGTCTCATTTTGTCACCCAGGCTGGACTACAGTGGTGCGATCTCGTCTTTGCCTCCTGGGTTCAAGTGATTCTCCCTCCTCAACCTCTCAGGAAGCTGGGGTTACACCATCATGCCTGGCTAGTTTTTGCTGTTGTTGTTGTTTTGTATTTTTAGTAGGGACTGGTCTTCACCATGTTGGTCAGGCTGGTCTCAAACTTCTAACGTCAAGTGATCCGCTGCCTTGACCTCTCAAAGTGCTGGCAAGAGCCACTGCTCCTGAACCATTGTGGACTTTAAATAAACCTTTTTCCGTGGGTTGAGGGAGTTAGATTTCTGTTTGCAATATGTTGTGTAACAAGAGGGATATAAAGAAATGAGATAATATGTTTAAACACAAGGCCTTATAACAAACTATTCTAGGGAAGAAAGCAATGGATAGTGTCTGAGGAGGAAAATTTTGTTGTTTTGTCTCTAAACAAAGAAGAGAATATCTAAGTAAAAAGATATTTACAGATTTGAGGATTAAGATTGTGACTGTTTCATAGTTTTCAATTTTCTATAAGGAATAGGCAATTACATCATATATCAAGAGTGAAGATAGAGCTACCACATGAGAGACTTGAGAGTTAGAGAAGTTAAGAAATAGAAATTTTGAAAATTTGAAGAAAATGTTAACTAGGAAAAGAGAAAAACTGTGGAACAGCATTGAAAGCCCAGTATAAATCTGCCCAGTTTCTGATATTCTCTGGAAGTGCTGATCATTTTGGATCAGTTTTGAAAGGACTATACATTATTGCCTGAAACATAGGGACTATAAGGGTCATTTCTTTTGCTTATAACATCAGGCATAAAGATAGCACTTAAGGCCATTTAATCCCTTAGCATTGTCCCTAATGCAATTTTGCACTTGAATGATCTTGAGAGAATAGCTGTTCTTTCCACTAGAGTCTGATGCTTTCCTAATGAACACCTGTGCATGATATAATAAATGATTCATTGAATTGTCCACACCAGGAATCAAATTCTGATCTATGAGAACTATTTCACAATCAACCAACCTCTACTAAAATATGCATTGTTGCTTGCCTTGTGGAAGTAAAAAAAAAAAGCAGAAATAGAAAGAGAACATTTTTTTCTTGTAGTGAATTAATGAGAATTAGATGTGAATGTACAATGTAAGGAAAGTACATGCCCTGATACTGCTTGTCACTTCTCCGGTTGTCATGGTGATCTAAAGCAAAAGTCGGTATATAATTAAGCACAGATATTTGGACGTTTTTACTTTATACATAGAAGTAGAAAAATAAAGTTTACCAACAAATTGCCATCAAGATTGCTTTAGAAAATATTGTAAACTTTTACCCCTTAAGAAAATGGTTACTCATTTTTAATGTAAGAAGGAATCACCTTTAGATTATATTAAAAATGCAGAATTTGACTTGGTTACTTAGGAGATAAGAAACAGGAATCTGCATTTTAAGTAATCATACCAGCTTTTTCTGGTATGAGTGGTATAGAGATTATACTTTGAGAAACGGAACACCAAAGAGTTTATTTACTATCTTTTATAGTATGCCATACTGCATTATTTCATTGTACTTCCTAATATTTTAAATAATATAAATTATACTTTCATGACGCAGATGCAATAGGTCAGAAAATGCAGGAATAGCCACTAATTCATTTTTATCTCACTCCAGATCTCTTTGAAGATTTTCACGGGATGATGTTGCTAACATAATAATGTTTCATACTTCTATCTATGCATGCACACACAGATGAATTATTATTTGTTAATGAGTAAACACACAAGCTCATGCATAGTTTCTGTTAAAATGAAGCAAAAAATCTGTGGCAATTTATGTAGATATGGGCAGGCCACTAACAGCTATATTACTCACAGGTTACAAAAATACGTGTAAAATAAGAGAAAAAAGACAAGGGAATGCATGGCCAAGTATATTATAGTAGCAATTTCTGTAGTCCCCACTGGCCATTCAAAGAACTGTAAAGACTAATACAGAGATCTATAGACTGTGCCTGTTTGAGGGCAAGGAGACAGAAGAATAATTGGTGGGCTACATGAAGGTCTGAAAGCAAATTACCCTTTTTGGACAAAGCCCTCTACTGTTAAATATCAATTGGATAAAGTATTCAAAATGAGTAGGATGGTTGCAAAAGAGAAAATAAGGATACTTTCTAGATAACATGGGAGGGGGTTAATACTGGAGGGCTATCTCAGTGGGTATAAGACCACAGCTCAAACACACAATTAAAATAACAAAAGACATCTTTAGAGTCATGAAAGTAGAAAAGGTTAGTCACCTGGCTCTAAAAGTGTTGGTAATGTTCATTGCATTTTAGATAGGTAACAGAAAAAAAATTATAGTTACTTTTTATATGAGTTACTTTATGGAAAAAAAAAAAAAAGATCCGAAGACCACCCAAAAAAGCACTGAAGCTAATCAGAAAATAACACTTCTCCAAAATATAAGAGTATTGTAATATTTTCAATGACCAAATAAGTTATTTTAAAAAACCACAAGAATTAGAAAAAAACAGACATTAGATTATTAGAGAAAAAAATTAAACAGTGAGGTGAATTCACTCAGAAAATAAAAAAGAAAATTACTATTTAAGAAGAAAACTACCAAGAGAATAACAGGGCATAACCCCAGCCTTACAGAACTGAAAGGTGACTAAGGAAAATACTGATATAACAAGTAAAAACTAACAAAGATATAGTAAGCATTAACAATTATAGACAAATAATATAGGTAAATATTATAAATACATTATATATTTTCTTCCAGGAAATCAAAGATCAATTGATATTTAACAGTGAAAGCCTTTGTACAAAGGGAGGAATTTGCTTTCAAATACTGATATAGCCCACCAATAAAATGTAAATTTTCAGGACATCATATACATATGATATATATAAAACATGATCATACATATATAATCATATATATATACATGATTTACTGAATAAGACAAACAAAAATTAAAATTAAAATTCTCTGAAATTTCAAAAAGTTCTGGAAATAATATAAGCTTTTAAAGGATATACCTAGTATCTGGGACGAACTATGTAGCCAAGAGAAAAATATATTCTTAAAATGACTGAGCTTTAAACCTAGATCGATAGACAGACAGACAGACACAGAGATAGACAAATAGATAGATAGATAAATGGTTTGAACATCTAGGCAAAAAGGCAAAGTCATCTGTGAAAGCAAAAAACCAGGTTCATATCCTCATAAGTTTTTCAATAGCAACACTCTAATGCCAGAAAACAACTGAGTATCATATCTAAGATACTCAAGAAGAAAATATACATTATTTTGCTTGAATTGGATTAAATACATATTTACTTTTATGTGTGTATTTATCCGACTATATATTTATATTTTTTATTTTAATCTAACCAAACTGATCTTCAGTTATTGAAATCAAAGACTAATGTTTATAAACATTCAATAACTCCGAATTTGTTTTCCCAATCATCCCTTGCTAGTACCTATTCAAAAATAAACTTAAACCTCCAAAATGGCTATAGAGACATCTTCTTATGGACCAGTGGATTTCAGAAACCCACTAAATATGTTATGAGAAGAAAAGTAAGCAACGAAGAGTGTCAGATGACAAGAACAGAAAACCAAACACCTCATGTTCTCACTCATAACGGGGTGTTGAACAATAAGAACAAACGGACACAGGGAGGGAAACATCACACACAGGGACCTGGTGGGTGGGGGACTAGGTGAGGAATAGCAGGTGTTGGGGTATTGAGGAGGGAAAGCATTAGGAGAAATACCTCATGTAGATGACGGGGTGATGGATGCAGCAAACCACCACCATGGCACGTGCATACCCATGTAATAAACCTGCACAGTCTGCACATGTACCCCAGAACTTAAAGTATGATAAATAATAAAAGAGTGTCAGATGAATTGAGAACACTTCCATTCTGTTTTCAGAATGAAGATGAGATATCTTTCATCTGAGTCATTCTAAACTCTGCATAGGATCTTGAAGAGCAGAAAGTTAAAAGACAGTTACCTGTTTGCTTTCAAAACCACTGTGGTGTCTTTAAATTCATTGACAGTTCTAATTAAGCTTTAACAATTCCAGAGTATTTACAGAAACATTGAAAAATAAAGAGTTCCCATATAACTCACAATAAATTTCCCCATATTATTAACATCTTACATTAGTATGGCATTTTCATAATTAATGAACAAATATTGACACATTATTATTAACAGTACTTGCTTCAACTTCCTAAGGTTTTATCTAAAGTCTTTTTTTCTGTACTAAGATCCCATCTTGGGAGCCACATTATATTTAATCATTTTGTCTCTTTGGTTTTCATTTGGCTGTGACAGTTTATGAGATGTTCCTCCATTTTTGTTTTGGTAAAAAAATAGATTTAAGAGATGTTTATGAATTATAATATCATGAATGTAGAAAAGAATTGAACAGGGCAAAGAGAGAAAACAGGTGCATCAAATATGACTGCTATATCCCCAGACAGTACAGTGATATCAAAAGCAAAGCACTTAGAAGGAACTTTGTCTTTCTGTTTGATTGCTGTTCCTTATTATTTTGTGCTTATTTTTAGATGGGTACAAATGTACACAATACTTTTTAATTTATATTTTATTTGGATAAGTTATTAATATAGATATATGATATGTATATGAAAATATGTATTAATCCCTTTAAACATACATAAAACTGCAGAAATATTTAGCATCTGTTAGAATATTCACAGGTTTTCAGAAATATTATGTAATACAAAACTTTTATTGTATTTTTTACATTATTTGTTTTTTTAAAAAGTCTATAAAATTTTAGAAATAAATTTACTAATTTGTTTGGTAAAATTTGAGACATATACACAGAAAGCCCTAATGCTCTGTCTTTATGGTAAAGATACTTGAACCCAGTCTTTTACAGATGGGAAAACAGCCTCAGGAAATCAAAGCATCTTGACTGAAGCCACTGAAAATTAGTTGGCAGTCATGAAATTGGCATGGCAGTCATGAAATTGGCATGGCAGTCATGAAATTGGCATGTCAAAGCCTTGTTGTCTCTACTGCTTCTCATGTAGTAAAATATTACATCACTGAGCTTTTGTTCTACTTCCAGAAGCATTCAGTACCTATGTAGTCTTTTTGTGGTAATTTGTTAAAGACAAAAGATAGGGTTAAAACTAAAGTTCTGATTTGTCATTTTCTTTTTTTAACACGGAGTCTCACTATGTCACCCAGGCTAGAGTGCCGTGGCATGATCTCAGCTCACTGCAACCTCCGCCTCCCAGGTTCAAGCAATTCTCCTGCCTCAGCCTCCTGAGTAGCTGCTGAGACTAAAGACACACGCCACCATGCCCAGATAAGTTTTTTTGTATTTTTAGTAGAGACGGGGTTTCACCATGTTGGCCAGGATGGTCTCTATCTCTTGATGTCATGATCCACCCACCTCGGCTTCCCAAAGTGCTGGGATTACAGGCGTGAGCCACCGCGCCCAGCCTGTCACAAATATTTCTATTCTCATATAAATAAATATAGATTCAGACTCAGGTAACCTTTAATTATTTGCATGTGGCCTAGTTATAGTTTTATCTTACAAATATATATGTTAATAACCATTAATATTTCAAAGGTTTTAAAATATAACATTTGTCGAACATCAAAAATGATGTCATTTTAATATTCCATTTACATCTTATGTTGTAATCACTGTAATTAGATTTTATGTCCCTAAAAAATTAATGCAGAATTCGTTAATTCTCATCGGAAACATAAATGTCATGTTTTAAATCTAGTAATTTATTTCAATAGCATGTATGTGGCATACAGACATAGATGCAAGAATGTTTTTCTCTATTTTTATTGCCACTTAGTGTTTTGAATAATGACATTATCATAAAACATGTCATGAAATGTTTTGACATTGCAACTACCAATTTTGAAATATACTATTAAAATTTAAAGTAATATGAATAACTTTGTAAATATAATTCTGCCAATGGCTCTCTTAAACACACTCCCTAAGATACACCTGTTAGAATGCAACTCACTTATTCTTATAGTACTTCACAAATGTCTTTTAAATATAGTAAAAAATTAATACAAATATCAATAAAAACATATGAGTATTATAACAATTAAATAAAGTGATTATGACTACCTTATATTTCTTAAAAACCTATATAAGGAAGAAGAAAATTTAACTCTGTTCATTCAAGGATGCATTAAATAGTGGTGGTAATTATCATATTTTTATTTTCGGGAGTTAAAATCTATATTAATGTGATTATCAATGAAAGGTACTGCCTGTTGCTCTAAATTCCATAGAGATATTAAATGCAAACTATCTTAATATTTTGAAGGATGATTTATATTATTGAGGTTATCACTTGCTTATCGTGCTACAGGCAACAAACTTTTTTGACCTCTGATTATTCTATTGTATGTTTTATGGATTATAAAATTTGCCATGGAAATGTAAATTAAGAATTAGAACTTTTGAAAAAAATATTCAAAGTGAGAAAAGTTTAAAACGGTAATATATCAGAATAGAGAACATAAAATAAGCACTATACTGTTACTTTCAGGTACACTAATACTTTCCAATACAAAAGTCTGATTTTATAAAATTTACATTTTTGGACTAGTGGGTACAAATGCAGTTCCTGTGACCCTCTTTAGCTGCCTTGGACATTCCTTTTCCGAATTACAATATTTCTTCATTTTCACTTACTCCACTACATAAAATGCAAAAACTAAAATAACAGCCATTTGCAGATCTCTGTGTACTCATAACGTCCTTCTAAAATGTTTCACTAGATACGGTAAAACGTGTCGTTTAGGTTGTAAGGTTTCCAATAAACTTGCATAATATATATTTTCTATGCACACCTTTACTCTGTATTCCTAACAGACTTTTTTGGTATGAAAATATAGCCTCATGTTATTTCATCTGTTTCTGGAAATTAGATGAGAGGTTTTCGTAACCCTATAAAGTATGTGGTGAAGGCTGAAGAGCAGTTATTCAAGTGAATGTAGGCAGGAAGATGGAAGAAATGAGTATCTTTAAGAGTCGGGGGTAGTTATTACGCAGTAGGCGGCCTTTACCTTGAATTAACACTTTGTAGAATGACTGGCATATTGGGATGCTCAAAATGATTTATTTAATGAATAAATAATTGGGCTAACAGAACTTAAACTTCAAGCATGGCAACTTCCAAAGTTTTATCTGGAAAAATAAGCAAGGAATTGACCTTTGAAAATGAGAGACTATTTCAAAATAGTAAGAGAAGACGATAGAGGGAAAAAAACATAACTAGGTGGGATACCTAAATCTACATTAAAAGACCCATGTGAAAAGAAGATGGAGGCCGGGCTCAGTGGCTCAAGCCTGTAATCCCAGCACTTTGGGAGGCTGAGGCAGGTGGATCATGAGGTCAGTAGGTTGAGACCATCCTGGCTAACACGGTGAAACTCTGTCTCTACTAAAAATACAAAAAATTAGCTGTGCCCGGTGACGTGTACCTATAATTCCAGCTACTTGCGAAGAATCGCTTCAACTCGGGAGGCAGAGATTCCAGTGAGCCAAGATCCCGTCACTGTACTCCCACCTGGCAACGGAGTGAGACTCCCTCTGTCTCAAAAAAAAAAAAAAAAAAAAAAATCAAAATAAAAGCTGGAATGGAGCAGCCTATGAAGTAAGGAGAGAGCCAATGGAAAGTAAATCAGGGCAGATTTTAACGCATTCTGGCTTTTGCCTTTAGCACTAAATATGCCATTCTTTGTGTGTGTGTGTGTGTGTCTACTTTTTCACTCTCCATTTATTTATTTATGAGTCGACAAATAATAATTGTATTTGTTGCCCCTGGAGCTGTCCTTATGTGGTGTTCCATGTTCCTTGGCTTCAGTGAAACTGGCCAACTGTGGTTCAAACATATTAAATGACGAAGTCTAGAAAGAAACAATTCATATGTTTTAAATTGCATGTCCCTCTGAGCTCTATGATGAGACCTGGTGCTGTGCGGATCCACCCTAACTCGAACTTAAACCCTCCCTTTACTCTTCGTATCCATGCCGTATCGTCTATCTGCCCCTTTGTCACTTAATCGCAGTCTCACCTGTAGGATGGACAGGTCATAAGAAGAATAAGGGTGAATACTGGGAAACAATGTATTTTAGAAAGAGAAAGAAACTACATTCACATAACTGTTATTACCATATATTATAATATGTTGTGTTTTTCTTACTATGCTTCATTTAGAAATTAAACGATTATAGGCATGTATGCAAAGAAAAAAATAACAGCATATGTAGGGTTAAGTGATACCAATATCCACGGTCTCAGGCATCCCCTGAGTGTCTTGAAATATGTCCCCCAAAGGGGTACTACTGTATTTTTGGAATATAGCGTGGTGTTATGATACATGTGTACATTATGGAATAAATAAATCTGGCAAGCTATTCATAAGAAAATCATCAATAACCTTCACATTAGTACATGTGATGGGACATACCCAGTTTTCACCTTAATCGTCCTGCTAAAACTATTTGATACATCCTGTTATTCATTTTTTGATACATTTTTACTTAAATCCTAGTATAATATGATGATCTTACTTATTTTTCCTATGTTACTCTTCACCCATTTCCAGTCTTCATTACTGTCCTTCTCCTTATTATCTTAATTCTGGAGATCCCATGATGTCAGCTTTAGGTGCTGTTTGTTTCATCATACATTCTCTCTGTTGGTGACGTGAAATCTTGTTGCTCTAAATATCATCTATATTTTGCTTACTTTCCACTTTTGTTTACAGGCCAGACATCTACTCTAAAAACCAGGTACCTGGTCAGCTTCTCATTTGGATGTCGACATTGCTCAGATAATACTAGAAATGCGTTTTTCTTTTTTTTTTTTTTTTTTTTTCTTTTTTTTTTTATTGCATTTTAGGTTTTGGGGTACATGTGATAAACATGCAAGATTGTTGCATAGGTACACACATGGCAGTGTGCTTTGCTGCCTTCCGTCCCCTCACCTGTATCTGTCATTTCTCCCCATGCTATCTCTTCCCACCTCCCCACCCCCCGCCCCTCCCCCATTTCCCCCCAACAGACCCCAGTGTGTAGTGCTCCCCTCCCTGTGTCCATGTGTTCTCATTGTTCAACACCCGCCTATGAGCGAGAATATACGGTGTTTGATTTTCTGCTCTTGTGTCAGTTTGCTGAGAATGATGGTTTCCAGGTTCATCCATGTCCCTATAAAGGACGTGAACTCATCGTTTTTGATGGCTGCATAATATTCCATGGTGTATATGTACCACATTTTCCCTATCCAGTCTATCATCGTTGGGCATTTGGGTTGGTTCCAGGTCTTTGCTATTGTAAACAGTGCTGCAATGAACATTCGTGTGCACGTGTCCTTGTAGTAGAATGATTTATAATCCTTTGGATATATACCCAGTAATGGGATTGCTGGGTCAAATGGGATTTCTATTTTAAGAGAGGATACAATCAGATGGAGAAACATTCCATGTTCATGGTTAGGAAGAATCAACATCGTGAAAATGGCCATACTGCCCAAAGTAATTTACAGATTCAATGCTATTCCCATCAAGCTACCAATGACCTTCTTCACAGAACTGGAAAAAAACACCTTAAACTTCATATGGAACCAAAAGAGAGCCCGCATAGCCAAGTCAATTCTAAGCAAAAAGAACAAAGCGGGAGGCATCACACTACCGGACTTCAAACTATACTACAAGGCTACAGTAATCAAAACAGCATGGTACTGGTACCAAAACAGAGATATAGACCAATGGAACAGAACAGAGGCCTCACAGGAAATACAACATACCCACAACCATCTGATCTTCGACAAACCTGACAAAAACAAGCAATGGGGAAAGGACTCCCTGTTTAATAAATGGTGTTGGGAAAACTGGCTAGCCATGTGCAGAAAGCAGAAACAGGACCCCTTCCTGACACCTTACACCAAAATTAACTCCAGATGGATTAAAGACTTAAACATCAGACCTAATACCATAAAAACCTTAGAAGAAAATCTAGGCAAAACCATTCAGGACATAGGTGTAGGCAAGGACTTCATGACCAGAAATGCGTTTTTCTTAGGCCCACTCCAGAACCATGAAATTTAAATCTGCACTTAAAAAATATCTCAGGATAATTGTATGAATATAAAATTTGATAAGTACTCATTTCATAGCTCAAATTTAATAAATCAGCACCAAAATCTTGATCATACTATGTTGGTTCAAGTTACTGTCTTTCTATTTCAGTGGAAGAAAATTTCTTAACTGCAATTGCTGAGGCTAAGTTAAAACGGCTCATACTTCCTTTTTCTCTGACATACTTTAGTCAAGCCATCAGAATATCCTCTCAGCTTCTCCATTAAAATACATCTAAAACCTGTACTCTCATATCACCTTCACAGCCTCCACTCCGTTCAGAACCCCTATAATATCACCCTGGGATTATCAGCCTTTCAGTAGATCTTCCTGCCTGTCTCCCTACGGTAAAATTCTCAACATATGAGTACAATTTCTTTAAAATATGAATCAGATCACACTATCTTTCTGCTCTTATCCTGAAATTCCTGTCTACATCACTCAGAGAAAACTCTGGAATCCTTACTAGAGTCTTCTGTCTGATTATACCTGTATCTAAACATAAACATTTTCTGCAATTTACGAGGCTACTTCACTTTAGCAAAACCTCCCTCCCCATTATTTTACCTCTAGACATTTTGTACCCATGGGATCTTAGCAGTCACCCTTGTCATTGCCTGAAAACCTGTACCTCTTCACAGCCACCTGGCAAACTCCCTCACTTCTTTTGATATCTTGTTCAAATGTCTTTTGCTTCATGATGATCCTGCATATTTATTCTTTTCTTAATTTTGCATGTCTAAAGCTTATCGGTGTCTCCTTTTCCCAGATGCCAGCTCTATTAGGGCCAAGACTACTGTCCACTTTCTTTATGAATCTATCCAAAGTACATTTAACAGTAGCAAGGACATAGGGTGCTCTTAACATTTATTAAAGGAATTAATGGTTTTCAAAAAGTGGTCGTTAACCAAATGTGGATTTGATTACAGAAATATTAATAAACTGATGGAGTTTAAAAACTGCCGTATAGCTTTTTGAGGTGAAAAATCAGAAGAAAAGTATGTGCTACTGACAACTTATTCAAGACTACCTAGCATAGTAGGCATTTCTTCTTTATCCACACACATCTATAATGCATTATTTAATTAGTAGCTCAATGCTTTTTCTTTGTGAAATTTACCTCTCTTACAATCTCTCCAATATTTAATCTCATGCCAGCCTTGAAAATCATCTCAAGCTAATATGAATTTTCCACATCCATAGCCAGTATAGCTAGGTGACTCCTTCGGGGGTAGGCAAGTAATAAATTAGGGTCCATGCATGTGATTGACCTATATTAGAATTCCAAAGATGGAAATATGTCTTGTGTTTCTCAAGTTATGGGGGTTGAAGACATGAAATTGTTAGCTCCTATGTCTGTTATACCATTAGGTATGAAGCAGTCTGTGGAAAGACTGAAACATGGTCATAGGCAGCCTACAGTGTCAGACAAAATGCAGCCAGTTACCTCCATTGAGCTTTCCTTTCAAGCCAAGCCAGAAATAGGACTTATGTCTGATGTTAAGTTGTATGAGATAGATATTTTTTTCTGTTTAAAACAATTTAACCATCGTCTCAGTCCAAAACCTTCTCAAACTGATAAGCGACTTCAGCAAAGTCTCAGGATACAAAATCAACGTGCAGAAATCACAAGCATTTCTATATTCAAATAACAGACAAACAGGGAGCCAAATCAAGAGTGAACTGCCATTCATAATTGCTACAAAGAGAATAAAATACCTAGGAATACAACTAACAAAGGATATAAAGGACCTCTTAAAGGAGAACTACAAACCACTGCTCAACAAAATAAAAGACGACACAAACAGATGGAAAAACATTTCATGCTCATGAATAGGAAGATTCTGTATTGTGAAAATGGTTATACTGCCCAAAGTAATTTATAGATTCAACGCTATCCCCATCAAGCTACCAATGACCCTATTCACAGAACTGGAAAAAACCACTTTAAACTTCATATGGAATCACAAGAGAGCCTGCATAGCCAAGACAATACTAAGCAAAAAGAACAAAGCTGGAGACATCACACTGTTGGACTTCAAACTATCCTACAGGGCTACAGTAATCAAAGCAGCATGGTACTGATATAAAAACAGAGACATAGACCAATGGAACAGAACACACAGGCCCCAGAAACAACACCACACATCTACAACCATCTGATCTTTAACAAACCTGACAATAACAAGCAATGAGGAAAGGATTTCCTGTTTTATAAATGGTGTTGGGAAAACTGGCTAGCAATCTGCAGAAAGCAGAAACTGGACCTCTTCCTGACGCCTTACACTAAAATTAACTCCAGATAGGTTAAAGATTTAAACATAAAACCTAACACCATACAAACCCTAGAAGAAAACCTAGGCAAAACCATTCAGGACATAGGCATAGGCAAGGACTTCATGACTAAAACACCAAAAGCAATGGCAACAAAAGCCAAGATAGACAAATGGGATCTAACGAAAATTCAGAGCTTCTGTACAGTAAAAGAAACCATCATTATAGCAAACTGGCAACCAACAGAATGGAAAATATTTTTGCAATCTACCCATCTGACAAAGGGCTAACATCCAAAATCTTCAAAGAACTAAAACAGATATACAAGAAAAAAAAAAACCCATTCAAAAGTAGATGAAGGATATGAACAGATCCTTTGCAAAGGAAGACATATATGAGGCCAACAAACATATGAAAAAATGCTCATCATCACTGGTCATTAGAGAAATGCAAATCAAAACCACATTGAGATATCATCTCATGTCAGTTAGAATGGCGATCATTAAAAAATATGGAGACAACAGATACTGGAGAGGACGTGGAGAAATAGGAACACTCCTACACAGTTAGTGGGAGTGTAAATTAGTTCAACCATTGTGGAAGACAGTGTGGTGATTTCTCAAGGATCTAGAAATAGAAGTTGCATTTGACCCAGCAATCTCATTACTTGGTATATAAAGAACTATAAATCATTCTACTATAAAGACACATGCACACGTATGTTCAATGCAGCCCTGTGTACAATGGCAAAGACCTGGAACCAACCCAAATGCCAATCAGTGATAGACTGTACAAAGAAAATGTGGTACACATACGCCATGGAATACTCTAAAGCCATAAAAAACGATAAGTTTGTGTCCTTTGTAGGGACTTGGATGAATCTGGAAGCCATCATTCTCAGCAAACTGACACAAGAACAGAAAACCAAATACAGCATGTTCTCACTCATAGGTGGGTGTTGAACAATGAGAACAAGTGAACTCAGGGAGAGGAGCATCACACACTGGGGGCAGTTTGGGGGTGTCGGGGGGGTGGAGAGGGTGTGGGGGGTGGGGAAGGATAACATGGGGAGAAATGCTGGATATAGTATATACCTAAAGTTAAATAAATTTAAAAATAATAAAAAAATAAATTAAGACTTATAACTTGCAATAAAAAGTCAATTTCAATATAGATATGATAGGGAAAATAGACATTCTGAGGTCTTCCAGTTTGTTTTATTTTTAAGGTGAGATGTAGTTCAGACTCTTTAGGCATCATTGAAAGTGAGATATTAGAAAGGTTAAGTATAGGAAATATGTATGGATTTTTTGATATAATTGATTACTCAGGGGAGTAATAAGATATGGATGTAACAACCTAAGGTGTGCTTTTACGTGGGGCAGTAATAGCATTTCTAAAGGTACTGGGAAAACACTCGGAGGGATAAAAAAATGAGTGAAGATTTATTTGGACTGATAGTGACATTAGAGTTTAGAAACTATCATTTACATTATGTAGTAAAATTGGGAAATTATTCAATGTTTTTAAGTAAGGGAAGAATCTGACTGAAAACAGTTTGTATACTCAAGACTTCAGAAAGACAAGCATAGGGGAAAACGGTAATGGAACAAAAGCCTATATGGAAGCAGTTGTAATCCTCCAGTCCCGAGAAAAGAGGATCAAAACTAGAAAAAAAATGAAAAAATAGAAATGAAGGGGATGGCAAAAGGAATATCCTTTTGACATGTGCACTGACATTCTTTGGGCCTTATTCATGTTAGGAATATTTCAAGCTCATTCACAGAAACTATGCTATCTATTGGGTTGTATGCTGTGCCAAACCTATTTTCTATGCTCAATAAATGTTCAACCATAATATGTATGAAGAAATACTTGACATGAGCACAAAGACTCTATGTAGGAGGAAGCCTAATCATTTGTAGTATCATTAATTATCTCCGTATTTTGAATAATTTTCCATCATTTTCCACTTTTCTTGTTAGGGAAATGGCATCTCCATTCATCAAATCTATGTTCAACATCAGCAAATCACCCTTCTAAGAACCAGGGTAACAAGAATAGGTTCTTCAAAACAAGCCTAGAAATGAAAAATATGCAAGGCCTTTTACAGTTATGTGGAGTAGGAAATAATACATCCATAACTGTAGACAGATGTTGAATTAGATAGGCATTTAGTGTAGAAACAATAACACTTTTGCCTGGAGTGCTTAAAAATGACATTTTGAAATAAGCAAGATTTAAGCTAGCCAGAGCTTGAAGAGCAGAACTGCAAGAGGGAAAAATGTGGAAACAAAGCAGTTTCACATTTAAGGGTAATGGTTTGATAAAAGAATAGTGGTGAAAAAATACAGTCAAAATATTATATATAAAGCTGTGCAGTTTAACTGTTTCCAACATAGGAAAATAATGGAAGGTACGTCTGGGAAGACACTACTTTTTAGTGACTGGAATTCAAGACTGAGGTACTTAATATCTTCCTTGGCAGTAAGAATCCATTGAAAATTTTGAGAAGAAAGGCTATAAAGTATGGTCGTAGGGGAAAAAGGAGATTTGTTGTTAAGTTCAGAGGAGATAGTAGAGGAGAATATTAGATGCAGTGAAAACTCAGCTATTTTAGCAGTCTGGACGTGAAGAAATAGGATTAATATAAATCCCAGGATTGGTAAGAAATGAAATAAGCAAATAGGGGGAATACATACAGGAAAGGAGCAGTTGATGATTGCTTACAGAAGGTGAGTGGGGTTGAGACAGAAAAATGGAGATGACCCTCATAAACTAATCATGCTTTAAGATATTGTTTTAGCACAGGTGTTCGACAATTGGCATTTTATTTTTGCATTTCAGTAAACTAAAAATAAATATAGCTAACAATTACATTGCTAATTAAAAGGAAAATATCCTTTAAGGACATACTTGTGTTAAGGCTTGAGAAAAAAAAAAATAGACCACAACTTTCTACACCCTCCCTAGATCTACGATTTTGAAGCTTCACATCAATTTCACATTTAGGTACACTTATTTACATAAAATTATAAAACAAGTCTCACAGAAAATACAATAGTGGAAATACACTAAATCATCTGTGTAAATTTTAGTGCAATAATAAAACACACTGAATCTTTTAAAAGTCATTTTACATATTAAAAATAACCTGTTTAGACAATATCTCTACAGAGCATATTCCAATGACATAAAGAATATTTGAACCAAATCATTTCAGAAAGGATTAATCAATTTTGATGAGTAACATCTGAGGAGGAGGAAGCAAGGTAGTCGGTATAGTATAAAACATGTTTTTCAATCAAAGTTGTCACATCCGAAAAATAAATTTAACATTTGGTTTATAATCAGAGAAAAATAAAGAAATGTACCTTATCTAATTGAGACAGAATGATATTAAACACTTATATGCCTGCAGCAATATTTTTCTGCTAAATTATAACTAAATTATACTGGAGGCAACAGAATGTGTAACAAACTGAAGAAAATAATACAATGTTATTTGATCTCTGTGACCAAAATCTACTAAGAACTAGACATTTCAAGAAACCACTTAACTTAAAAACTTTTATATTAAATTATACTTAAAACAACTATATCCTAAAGGAAAATCTGGCATGGGGATCAATGTGATAATAAGACAACAGTCACCATTAATATAAAGTTATTATAAAAAGAATGATACTAAATACATGTAAATGTACCTAGCTCCCTTAAGGAGTTAACCATTTAAACAGAAAGACACACATTTTATATTTTTGTTTGCATTTATTTTTATATTATTACTAATATAATCGTGACTTACGAATACTATGACGGTTGTATGAAATTCACATGATAGTTTTGTTAGTTGGTTTTCATTATACTAATATTAGGATTAAAACATGTTGGTCATAAATCACAGAGGCACAGGGTCAGAAATTAGCTTCCCATCTTACCAGCTACATGACCTTGGAACAGCTACTTCGAATATCAAAAATCTGTTTCTTCTTTCCTTTCTTCCCTCCTTCCTTTTTTCTTTTTCCTTCCTTCCTTCCTTCCATTTTAATTTTTGACAGTTAAGACAGGTTTATTTTAGAGAAAAAACAAACATGAGAGGGGCTTTTGGCTGAGGTTAGAGGCCCACTTTTTTACAGACTAAGAGTTCATTATTTTATTTAAGTTCTAGGATACATGTGCTGAACCTGCACGTTTGTTACATAGGTATACATGTGCCATGGTGATTTGCTGCACCTATCAATCCTTCATTTAGGTTTTAAGCTCCAAATACATTAGGTATTTGGCCTAATGCCCTCCCTCCCCGAAACAGGCCTCAGCGTGTGATGTTCCCCTCCCTGTGTCCATGTGCTCTCATTGTTCAGCTCCAACTTATGACTAAGAATATGCGGTGTTTGGTTTTCTGTTCCTGTGTTAGTTTGCTGAGGATGCTGGTTTCCAGCTTTATCCACGTCCCTGCAAAGGACATGAACTCATTCCTTTTTATGGCTGCAGAGTATTTCATGGTGTATATTTGCCACATTTTCTTTCTCTGGTCTGTCACTGATGGGCATTTGGGTTGGTTTTAAGCCTTTGCTATTGTAAATAGTGCTACAATATACATAACCTGTGCATGTGTCTTTATGGTAGAATGATTTATAATTCTTCGGGTATGTATGCACTAATGAGATTGCTGGGTCAAATGGTATTTCTGGGACTAGATCCTTGAGGAATAGCCATACTGTCTTCTACAATTATTGAACTAATTCACACTCCCACTAACAGTGTAAAAGTTTTCCTATTTCTCTGCATCTTCACCAGCATCTGTTGTTTCCTGACTTTTTAATCATTGCTATTCTAATTGGCATGAGATGGCATCTCACTGTGGTTTGGACTTGCATTTCTCCAATGACCTGTGATAATGAGTTTTCATATGGTTGTTGGCTGCATAAATGTCCTCTTTTGAGAAGTGTCTGTTCATATCCTTTGCCCACTTTTTGATGGAGTTGTCTTTATTTTTTCTAAATTTAAGTTCCTTGTAGATTCTGAATACTACACCTTTGTTAGATAGACAGATTGCAAAATTTTTCTCCCATTCTATAGCTTGCCTGTTCATTCTGATGATATTTTCCTTTGCTGAGCAGAAGCTCTTTAATTTAATCAGATCCCTTTTGTCAATTTTGGCTGATGCACTTGCTTTTGGTGTTTTAGTCATGAAGTCTTTGCCCATGCCTATATTCTGAGTGATACTGTCTAGTTTTTCTTCCAGGGATTTTATAGTTTTAGGTCTTACCTTTAAATCCTTAATCCATCTTAATATTTGTATAAGGTGTAAGGAAGGGATCCACATTCTGTTTTCTGCATATGGCTAGCCAGTTTTCCCAGCAACATCTATTATGTAGGGAGTCCTTTCCCCATTACTTTTGTCAGGTTTGTCTACGATTGCATGGGTGTAAATGTGTGGTGTTATTTCTGCGGTCTCTGGTCTGTCCTATTGGTCTTTCGGTACCAGTACCACGCTGTTTTTGTTATTGCAGTCTTGTAGTATAGTTTGAAATCAGATAGTGATACCTCCAGTTTTGCTCTTTTTGCTTAGAATTTTCTTGGCTATACGGGCTCTTGTTTGGTTCCATGTGAAATTTAAAGTAGTTTTTCCTAGTTCTGTGAAGAAAGTCAATGGTAGCTTGATTCTCCAAATTACTTTCAGCGAGTATGGCCAGTTTTATGATACTGATTCTTCCTATCCATGAACATAGAATGTGTTTCCATTTGTTAGTGTCCTCTCTTATTTCCTTGAACAGTGGTTTGCAGTTCTCCTTAAAGATGTCCTTCACATCCCTTGTAAGTTGTATTCCTAGATATTTTATTTTGTTTGTAGTAATTCTGAATAGGAGCTGACTCATGATTTGGCTCTCTGCTTGTCTATAATTGGTGTATAGGAATGCTCATGATTTTTGCACATTAATTTTGTATCCTGAGAATTTGCTCAAGTTGTTGATCAGCTTAATAAGTTTTTGGGCTGAGATGATGGGGATTTCTAAATATAGAATCATGTCATCTGTAAACAGAGACAATTTGACTTCCTCTCTTCCTATATGAATACCCTTTATTTCTCTCTCTTGCCTGATTGTTCAGGCCAGAACTTCCAGTACTGTGTTGAATAGGAGTGGTGAGAGAAAGCATCCTTGTTTTGTACCAGTTTCAAAGGGAATGCTTCCAGCTTTTGCTCATTCAGAATTTCTCATAGGACTAAAGTTAATATTCATATGAAGTGATTAAAACAATATATTTGCATATAAAATGTCTTAATGAATTATATTATAATCTCCATATTGGAATCAGCAAATTTTAGAAGTAAAAGATAATATTTCATAAGTATAACTGTAAAAATTATCCTAAAGAATAATTCTCAGGGAGACTACACCTACCCTTAGAATAACACTTGCTAAGGATTTATAGGTATAGATAATGTATGTATAACTTCTTAGGATATATATATTTATAATTTACTTATATATTATATATAATGTTATATATTATACAATAATCATATATTTTGATTTTTGATTTAATCTTAATATACATTTTGTTCTAACTAAATTAGACTATTTCAAGTTAATTTTTATATTTAGTATTACAGTATATTTTAATGTGTTCGTTTTAATACATAAATAGCATATACAGTAGAAATCTTTTTAAAATTAGCATAAGATAGAAAATATTTAATTAAGAAATTAAGACATTGTATTTAACTGCACAAAGTGATATTTCCGGTTCAAACTCTCTGACCTAAATTAGAATAGTGTTTTTCCCTTTAAGACATTTTTGTTGTTGTTGTTTCAACTGTAAAGTTTATGTGACAATAATTTTACCCTAACGTTTTGGTTCAAGTTAGTTCAGCCAATAGGAGGCAGCAGCCAGGGTTTGGGGGTAAGAAGACATAGTATTTGATATAGTAAAAGAACATTAAAGTAAATGTGAGTATTGAAGTTTAATTGTTTTACTTTTAAATTTTTTTTTCAAGGTTTATTATTGCTCGGACTGCTTTCTTAAAAGCAAAGTATTCAGTTACACATCAGTTTGGCTAGAGCACATTCTCTTCCACATGAGATGAGGCTGATTTTTATTTACGGTAGGTACTCTTTCCCATTCTTAGTTATGGAGAAAATTAGCATAGTCAAAATAGATATTTTCTCAGCTGGATATATATGTTTTGCATATTTCTTTTTCTTGTTTATGCAAGAAGACTCTGTGGAGTTATTTTTCTATAAGCAGAAGAAAGTCTGAGGAAGATTACCACAATACAGTCTTAGAATCATTGTATGTTATTTTAAAACCAGTCACCCCCATAATTTCCTCTCAGTATTAGCAACCTGTACTATTAAACGTGATGTAGAGGTCGGGACTGTTTCTTTATCATTCTTATGATGATTAAGTGACTTAACATATGTAAGCCTTCTATAACAGCTCCAGACATCTAAGTGCTATGAAAGTATTTCCTTTCATTAACAGACTACACTCCAAAATATTCAAATAATATCTATTGTGCAAACTATATTTCTATAAATTTAATTAAACTGAATAATAAATTAATGCTAAAAAATTTTAGTTCCTTTATCTGGCAATTGGAAACACACATAAAAAACCGATGAGTGAAAAAAGGAATCATAACAGAAATAAAAGTCCAGTTAGAATTAGTGGAGTCACTAACGGAACTACTACTTATGTAAAAGTATACTGATACAGCAATCATGCTAAATGGGAATTTGCAGCAGTAAATGCTTGTATTAATAAAAAAGAATATAAAAATTAAAATAATTGAATATCAAACCTAAATACCTAAAAAATAAACCACAAGATAAACCCAACCCACATAAAAATAGGGCAGAGAGATTAAAATTTCTAAGCAGAAATTAATGAAATGTAAAGGGAATATATGAGGATCGTCAAAAGCAAACACTGAGTTTTTAAAAAGAACAGTAAAGTTGACAACTTTGATAAGATTAATGGAGAAATATTATTTCGCCATATGCACTATTTTTTTTACAATGCAAAAACTGAGAATCATAGAGATTAACTCATTTCCCCAAACTCTAATAAAGTAGTGGCTGAAACAAAATCTCTTTGAATGTGGAAGACATAATAAATGATCACAACATATATAGGCATTTACAAACAATGAAATGCTTCAAAAGATTATATTGAACTGAGTGTTAGTCTCAAAGTAAATCATTTTTATAATATATGATACATATTAATATAGGCAGAATATCATCCAAGCAGTTAAAGTGTCTTTTTTGTGTGTTATACTAATCATGGTGTTTTTGCTGTCGTGATTAAATTCTTATTATTCACATTTTCACATTTTTTATTTTTTAAAAAAAATATTGTCTGTAAAAGCCTTCATTTTCTGCCTTAGGTCCCTATGTGGCTGCATTTTTTGCTGTTTAAAAAAATGACACGCCCAATAAAAATCAGCAATTTATTGACAAAACAAATTACTACTGTGTACATTGTCGGCGAGTTAATAAAATGCTTTATCGATGTAATTTATTTATGCCATCTGAATAAGGGCATGAGCGTAAAAATCTTTTCATGAAGCCTGCCAATATTGCAAAATTTATATCGCTTGGGGGAAATCAAACACATTCAAATCACTTTCCAAACTGGCCTCCTGATTTTAATATCCTGGTAATAATTGGAATTAAATCACATTATTAAAAAAATTAGCTAAATAGGCATGTATATAAGGCCAGGAGATTTTGAACAAAGTTATGCTTTGACTTTACATTTCATGGAAATTTTCATTTATTCATTATCTGATTATTTACTGAGCCCAAATAAATGGCATTGGCCCTGTGAACGTCAAGCTTCTACAGAGGCTCTGAGAGAGGAAAACACAGTGAAGAGATTGAAGACACCAGAATGAATTGTAAAAAAAAAAAAAAAAAAAAAAAAATCAACAAAATGCACACATGCACCCACGTGTATACATGACACAGTGAAGGAAATACGTGAACATATTTCAATTCTGCCTCTGAATATCAAACACTGCATTTAATAGGCTTATTTGAAGTTTAGAAGTAATATAACAAATAAGCCAGGGGAACATTTTATTTTTATATAAGATGTGATTCTGAATTTTATTTTACTAGTCATTTCAAAGATCTTAAAAATTTATATTTATATTTTATGATGAGAGACTTATTCCATGCAAGACCATAAAGAAATACTTCTATAACACTTCTGCTGGAGTATTTATAAATGGCTAAGGAGAGTAATTATGTATGTCTTCATTCTCTATAATGGGTCTAGGAGAACAGCACTGAAATTCAAAAACAAATTGAATGTATTTTATCTTGAATATCTATGAAATGTTTTATATACAAGACTGTTTGGAAATAAGAGACTATCATTTCAGCATGGTTATCATATCCTATTATTTTATTCCATATTTCTTATTTTTTGAGTAAACATCTGAATACAGAATGACCAACTGTGTTGATTTTTCAGCCCAGTTTTCCGTTGGCATTCACTTTGCTGATTGATGAATATAGAAATACTCATTCGAGAATCACAACTCTGAATCATATTGTGTGTTCAAACCACCAATTTCAAAGTATGATGGAAACTTGGTGTTTTAAAATTGTGTGAAACTACTAATGAGGAAAATATTGGTGGTAGTTTCTGGAATCAAGCAATCTTCACTTAATTACTATCATTTATGTCTAATTAGGAAGCAGCTTTAAAGAGATATCCTTCATTTTCTTAGCTCCTTCCAGATATTAGGATACATTATTTTGTATATTTTACTCTATCACCCATTGAAATAAATTAACTCAGACCATAAATTTAACATTGTGGCAATATGAGACATCATGTGAATTAAATTAAACTTTACTCTTGTTTACTCTTTCAGTGAAAGCTGGCCTACTTGTTAGATTTCTCTGTGGATATGTTCCTGTTTTCTGGTTCCCATTATTACATATGTTCAGGCTAAATCTCTACTGCAATTTTGGTCAAGTGTTTGGCCCCATGTTGCCACCTATTTCTGCTGCAGTGTTTCTGCTCCATTTTTGATATCTAGCCTATATTTAATTTTACACATGTGTATTAGTCCTGTATACACACATAAATATACTGGTTGATATGTATACTTAATTCACCATATATGTATACATTAAATCAAGCACATATATGTACACATATATAATTTCAGAATTCATAGTAACCACTTCTTTACAAAAACCACCTTTTCCATTAATCGTCCATGATATATTATGAATATTAATCATTTCAAATTGTGTTCAGTTCTATTAGTATTATTTATCTGCTTGTTTAATGACCTCCATGTGCACCTTTATCAAAATAATTGATAAAAAGTACTGATTGAGTTTGCTAAATAACTATTTGGCCCTGATGCTTGCCAGTAAGATCTGTTTCTCCAGTATGGCATTAAAAGAATAATCAATAGTCTTTGCACAAATTATGTAATTAGATCTGTATGTACCAAATTTAATAATGCTTTAGTATATAGTGTTCCACTTTGTTAATGCGAATATTCTGAAGTTTTAATAAATTATTACATTTTTCTAAAGTAATCGTCTGAGCATGAATACATCCAATCAGCATGCTACATTGCATATTTAACTTATAGCAAAGCTATCCTTCCTAGCAGAGATAACTTTATTTTTTGAAGTACTCCCTCATTTGTCATAAGCAATTAAATAATTATTTTCTGTTTAAGTGTAGTACGTTTTATAATTTACAAAATCTAGCTTTTTAAACATTCTGCATAATTTTTTCAGTTTTGTGAATGGCTTAGTGACAATCTGAAATTTTGACACATTGCTGAAACTACCAAATTTAAATACAATTGACAAGCACCTCCAAGTTACTCATTATACCTCTTCTGATCCAACAGCAGGCATAATTAGAGAAGTGCCAGATGTCAACACCTTTCATTTATTTTCAGAACAAGCACAGTTTTGAGAAAAGTCATGAATATAGCAGACTGTAAAGAAACTTTTTTTTTTTTTAAAAAAGCTGAATAGTTTCAAAAATCAATTTTTTTTTGGTTAATTTGTTTTCTTTCCTCAGGAACTTGCTGATTCAGAGCAGCCCCAATGATCTTTATGAACTTACAATGTTCTATGAATATGTGTAGTGGCAGCTTTAGCAATAATTAATATTGACTGTTATAATATTTCACTTTGGAAGAGGATTTACTTTGGAATAGGGAAGACAGCAGTCTAATTTTCAAAGAATATAATCTTTAATTCCTTTGAGCGGATTAAATCTTCTCTGGACATTTTTTTCATTACTATATTCCTTATAGACAACTGTTAACTTCATCTTTTCACCCCTGCACTCTTTCTTTACTTTCTCTTTCAGTTGATGGTTTGAGTGAGCTATTTTTTCTTGCAGGCAAAGTGGTCTGGCTGGAAGTGAATACGGAAAAACCATAGTTTCATTCCTCCAAAAAGAAGTTCTTAAAGTTGTTCAAAGTTCAATGAGATATGTAGTAACTAATTTTATGTCTCTTTAATTATGGCAAACAACAAACCCCAAATAGTGCTTATTGTAGTACTATATATTGTCATTATATAGTAACCAAAGCAGGCAAAACACGGTAATTAACTTTTAGAATGTATTCTCCATTTAAGTTTAATGAATTTACTATAATGCCACCATAATTGTGAAAAACAGAAGAGCTTGAAAGTAATTTAAAAGGACTTTACATTTAAATTTAGATAAAATTATTTAAGACAAATCATGAGAAAGACAACTGAATTATTCTAATTAGTGACTGTATGGATATAAGCATAGGCAGAGATTTGAGAGAGGATTTGCTGTTTACAATTTTTCTTTAGCATTGTAACACGTTTCCTAAAGACCCTATTCCAGTAAATGGCTTTGTAAAAAGTTCTAGGGAGCACTGGACATTCTTTGCTCTCAGATATTCTGGCAAGTTAACATAACATTCGCTTGAGTGAGTTTCTTCTACATAAAGGGGTATATGTGTGTGTGTCTGTGTGTGTGTGTGTGTGTGTGTGTGTGTGTGTGTGTGTTGGAAAACACATATGTACACATATATAAAACCAAATTGAACTTTTTCTTTTTAGCTGTAAATTGAATGATATTAAAACAAGAAAATTAACTTTCTAAACCATGAATTGCCATGGAATGCAAAATATATATATATATATGTTATTATAAAACTTTATCTTGGGGAGAAATGAAGACAATTTAGCTGTCTTCAAAAGATGATTTTCAACTGATTTCTAATTAATCATTGCAAACGCCTTATTAATGAGTTTCTATTTAAGTTCAAGGAGAGGTAGTAAAACCTATTAAACCACAGGAATAATTACAGTTGAAAGTACGAATTGGAGTATTTTGCAAAATTTTACTGTTACCATTGTAATTGTGATATGGCAAAATGTCAGTTAATCAAGACTACCAAAACAACATTTAAACAATGTAATGACTTCAGTTTTCCACTCAAGCACTAGTAAAATACTAATAATGTATTATACATCAATGTTATAAAAACGTATTCTAAGACAAGTGTAATGCAATTAATCATAGACATTGAGAAACTTGTTTTCTAAAAACAGAATTACAATTTATAAATTTTATCTATGAACAAAGTTCTAGTAATTAACTGAGCACAAATTCTGGACTTAGCCTTATGCTAGAATAGAGAGATTAGAAGTAATAGACAACTATGACACTTTTGTCATTGCCAAGTGTTTGGCAAGATACAAGAATTTCAAGTATTATAATAAATGGCATTTCTACTTGCTCAAGTATAATAGATATTATAAGAAAATTACTATAAAATGTAAGTTTGTATATAAAAAGAAATACATCTAAGCTTGTAATTTATTTCAAGGAGCATTTTGTTTCTATTAGCGTTCAAGATACATCTATGTAATTTAGCAGCTGTCAACTGTAATTTAAATTGTAAAATGATATAAACAAATTCTACTCAAAGAGCTAGGAAACTATATAATCTTTGCATGTTAGACAAATCACAGTGCATATCAGAAAGATAAAAATAGCAAATCTTAAAGAATAAAAAGAAAGAGAATACCCTAAATGCTATTGATGCTTGAATTAATGTAAGGAAGCCATCTTTCCCTTTTGGATAGGATGTTCGACTTTATATGCATACTGTCATAGAATACAGTTCATTTCCCTTCTGAATTTGCTGTCATCTTATTTCAGTAATTATGTAATTTCATAAGTGTGTACCTTTTGTGTAGTTAGGGAGTCTCCCCAGGGCACCCTGACTAAGTGTGGTCTCCGGGCAGACCCTTATACTCTGCCTTTATAGGAGAACCCTTGCAGTTTCTATTACTATTATTCTGATTATCTTCACACTGTGACTACTCAGTTATTATCCTCCAAAGTAACCATCTGTGTTATTTTCCTAAAGTATCTGAACAAAATAATCCCAGTGCCATTTAACCAATGCAGCCAAATATATGAAATTTAAACTACACAATTTCCTACATCTAATTAGTGATTATGATTCACTGTATGTATGATAATCCTAAGACTAAAAACTAGACTCTCACAGACAATTACTGATCTCTAAAATACAACAAAGGAATATATACTAATATTGATTTCAATTTTAATAAATTATAAACTCAAGTTTGGCAGAGAAACTAATAAATTAATCTCTGATATCTGCAAGGTTTTTCAGAATTTTATATATAGGGGTACAAAGACAGGTATCAAGGAAACAAGTAAGTATGAATTCTGTCTTTCACAGTTACCATGATATTTATAAATATTTAACTATAGTGATGTAATTTAAACAGAACCACCCTCGGAGACATGGAGTTAAACATTCCTCATAGAGGAACACATGTTCTCTTTTTTTTAGTTCAAATAATTCACTTCTCTGCCTCAAGGAATAAAAAATGAGTCTGTCTAAGTTTTTGAACAAATATTACATTGCATGACAGTATATGTGTGTGTTGCATAGGAAAATTTTACTAAACTTTATGAATCAGAATTTTAAAATGAAAATTGTGTGCAGAGTTAAATCACTTTTTGCTTTGCAGACAGTATTATGATATTTGAGATAATTTTAAATATTTAATTTTACTTGGTACTGAGCTTTTAGACAAAGGTTTCAACATTATAGACATTATCCTCCTAAATTAGTGAAAATTTATTTACATTACTGTTTCTTTCACATGACCATTGCTTTTGTAAACTATGAAACATAATATTTACACATTTAAAATTGGTTTTATGTATGTCAGATATGTTTGGAGTATTTTTCCTGCATTAATCTTTTTCTTCAAATGTTTTGGCATATCTGAATTGAAATGTCTTACATAAAACATCAAAATTAAGTGACATTATTTCATTCAACCATTATTAAAACATTCATAAGAAACATATCCTTTGTATTTAGTAACACTGGATCTCAAATTACTTCATTTTAAAAGTTCATCGAAGGATGGATTGTCTTTGCACAATTTAGATTTAAATAAATTATAATATCTTGTCAGAGAAACCAATAAATTAATCTTTCACATTAGCAACGCAATTTAGAATTTCATAAATTGAGGTACAAGGAGAAGTGCCAATAAACATCTTGTCTTCTCCAAAGAAAAGATAAATAAAATGAAAAGTTTTCTAAAAAGATAAATAAAATAGATAAACCCTTATGTAGACTAAGAAAAAAAAGACACACCCAAATAATTAAAATTAGAAACAAAAAAGGAGACATCAACAACTCAGACCTCAGAAAAACAAAGAATCATGATAAGAGATTAAGAGATGATATGGAACAACTGTATGCCAACCAACTTGAAAACCTAGAAGAAATGAATGAATTCCTGAATGCATGCAACCTACCAACATTAAACCAGGAAGAAATAGAAAACCTGAACTCCAGCAAAGAGAAAATTTAAGCCTGATTTTAAAATCTCAAAGAAAAACCCAGTACCTGGTGGGTTCACTGATTAATTCTACGAAAAATTTAAAGAAGAACAAATACCAATTCTACCTCAAATTTTCCAAAATAATCGAAACGGAAAGAATACTTCCAAACTCATTTGAAAAGACCAACTTTACTCTGATACCAAAACCAGAGAAGGACACAACTACCAAAGAATACTACAGGCCAATATCCCTGATGAGCATAGATACAAAAATTGTCAACAAAATACTAGCAAGACAAATTCAACAACACATAAAAAAGATTACTCACCATGATCAAGTGGGATTTATCCCAGAGATGCAAGAATATTTCAATATATGCAAATCAATAAATAAACATAATATATCTCTTAACAGAACCAAGAACAAAAACCATATATCTATTTCAATAGATGCCATAAAAAAGCATTTGATAAAATTCAACATACTTTATCATAAAATTCCTCATCAGAAAGGAAAGACAAGGAACAAATATCAAAATAATAGAGGCCATGTATGATGAACCCAGGGTTACTATCATTTTAAATGGGGAGAAATTGAAGGCCTTTCCTTTAAATAGTGAAAGGAGACAAGGAAGCTCACTTTCCACCACTTTTATTCAACATAATCCTGGAAGTCTCGAAGAGAGCAACTAGGCAAGAAAAGGAAATAAGGGGTATCTAAATTGAAAATGAAGAAGCCAAATTAGCCTAGTTTGCAGATGAAATGATCTTCTAGAAAAACCTAAATATTGCAGCCAAAAAAAAAAAAAAACTGTTAAAACTGATAAATTCAGTAGTGTTGCAGGATACAAAACAAACACACACACACAAAACAGTAGCATTGGTACACACCAATAGTGAACAATTTGAAAATCAATATGGTAATCACATTTAAAATACTTACAGAAATATACGTACAAATCAATCTAACTAAAGAAGTGAAAGATCTACACAAGAAAAACTATAAAATTGAGATGAAATAGAATTTCTCCAAAAAAAAGTAGGAAAATTACAGGCCAACATTCCTGATGAACACAGATACAAAAATTCCAATGGAATTTACTATTTTCCATAGCGGCTTTACTAATTTACATTTCTACCAAGAGTGCACAAGGATTCCCCTTTTTCCTTCTCTTTATCAGTATCTGTTATTGCGTGTCGTTTTGATACAAGCCATTTTAACTGGGGTGAGATGGTATTTTCTTGTGGTTCTAATTTGCGTTTCTTTGATGATTAGTGATGTTGAGCACTTTTTCGTCAGAGAAAAATGGAAAGATACTACATGCTCATGAATTAGAAGAATTATTGCTAAAATGGCAACACTATCAAAATCAATTTATAGATTCAGTGCAATCTTATCAAAATATGAATGACATTCTTCACAGGAGAAAAAAAATCCCCAAATTTATATGGAACCATAAGAAACTCCAAATACCTAAAGCAATTCTGAGCAAAAAGAACAAAGCTAGAAGCAACGTACTATCAGACTTTACAATTTACTATATAAAGCTATAATAACCAAAGCATCATGGTATTGGACTAAAAACAGGCACACAGACAAATGGGACAGAGTAGAGAACCCAGGTATATTCCACACATTTACAACCCACTCATCTTTAACAAAAGCACCAAGAACATGCAAGTATATTCAGTAAATACTACTGGTGTATACAGACTTTTGTATAACTTTATGCAAAAAGAAAAAAACTAGATCCCTATATCTCACCAACCAAAATATTCAAATAAAACATGGTTTAAACACTGAAATGCAGAAAATCTGAAAGTATATAACTATTGGAGGAAAACCCTGGGGGAAAATTCCAGGACACTGCTCAGGAAAAAGGTTTTGTGTGTGTGTGTGTGTGTGTAAGACCTGAAAACCCCGCAACCAAAGCAAAAGTAGACAGCTGTGATTACATTAATCTATAAAGCTTTTGCACAGCAAAGGAAACAATTAGAGAAGTGAATTGACAGCACATAGAGCTAGAGGATACATAAGCAAACTATCTGCCTGACAAGGAACTCATAACCAGAATATATAAGGAGCTCAGAAAACTCAGTTTTTAAAAAAGGAAATAATCTGATTTTAAAAATGGGCAAAAGATCTGAGCAGACATTTCTCAAAAGAAGATAGACAAATGGCCAAAATGTATACGGAAAAATGTTCAACATCACTAATTACCAAGGAAAAGCAAATTAAAACCACAATAAAATATCATCTCACCCCAGTTAAAATAGCCTATATCAAAAAGGTAGGCAATAAAAGATACCGGTGAGGAGGTGGCAAAGGGGAATCC
Source organism: Saimiri boliviensis (assembly GCF_048565385.1). Classification (NCBI taxonomy): domain Eukaryota; kingdom Metazoa; phylum Chordata; class Mammalia; order Primates; family Cebidae; genus Saimiri; species Saimiri boliviensis. Next base: position 6,130,414 of record NC_133467.1, read on the forward strand.
TTGTACACTGTTCCTAGGAATGTAAATTAAGATAGCCACTATGGAGAACAGTGTAAGATTCCTTTAAAAAAATATAAAAATAGAGCTACCATGTGATCCAGAAATCCCACTGATGTTTATATATCCAAAAGAAAGGTAATCAATTGACAGACGTGGTAGCTCACTCCTGTAATGCCAACATTTAGGGAGGTGGAGGGGAGAGGATTGCTTGAGGTCAAGGGTTGTACACCATGCTGGTCAACATAGTAAGAGTCTGTCTTTTTTAAAAAAATTAAATTAGGTGGTACTTGTTTGTAGTCCTAGCTACTTTGGAGGCTGAGTTGGGAGGATTATTTTATCCCAGGAGTTTGAAATTACAGTAAGCTATGATCACACACTGCACTCCATCCTGGGTGACAAAGTAAGATTCTGCCTTTCTATAAAAACAAAACAAAACTATAACACAGAAAGAAAGGAAATCAGTATATCAAAGAGATAGCTGCACTTCCCTGTTTATTGAAGCATTATTCACAACAGCCATGGTATAGAATCACCCTAAGTATCAGCAGATGAATGAATAAAGAAAATGAAATGCACAATGGAATATTATTCAGCCATAAAACAGTTTAAAATTCTGTCACTTACAGCAACATGGATGGAACTAGATGTCGTTATGGTAAGTGAAGTAAGCCAAGCACAGCAAGACAAGTATCACATGTTCTTACTCATAAATGGGAACTAAAAAAAGTGAATCTCATGAAGATAGAGAATAGACTGATGGATGCTACTCACATACAGAGTTATGAAATACATTGCTGTGGCAATACAGTAATAAATATCAAATTAAATACTGAATTATTCCATATTAACAATTAATTTATCATTTGTATATATCTACATCTAGATAGTTTAATGGAGTAGGGAATCCAGAACAAGAAAAGGAATGATAAAAATACCATTTTCTTGTGATCAAAAATCAGTGCTTCACCCAATTTTAAACAAGTATATTTCATGATATTGAAAATGTTTGTGTGCATTAAAAAGAGATACATTTATATGTAAAGTGATCATTCTATAAAAACATTTTCAAAAATTATACTTGATAAAATATTCGCAAATGTCTCAGACACAATTATTTTTGGATAAGGAAAATACAAGTAACTTTTCCACAATATTTCTGTGTTTGACTACCATAGTATAGAAAACTCTAGGATGGCTTCTAATATACTTTGCCTTCTCCTGATGATTTATAATTTCTGGAATTTCTCCCTTTGTAATTTCCTGGATTATGACTATGATGGATCTTATTCTTATGATTATGTTAGGTTGCTAAATTTATTTTAACAGATTCTTCTTCTGGGGCACATCCCAAGGCTGAGGTGCTTTAAAAGCAGAGCTTCCTCTGGCTGGTCACGAGATAGTAAGTCAGAGACTGAAAATATAGGTGCTTGACACCTGATGATTGGCTTGAAGATGGAGGAAGCCATATGGCAATAAAATGTGTACATATGAATAGAAGACAGGGTCCAATACAAAATAAAATAAAATGAAAAAAGTGAGCAACCTTTAGGAAATGAGTTATAGCCAGCTAATAACCAGCCAATAGCTTATATGCCTACAAGCACAAGAAAAACAATTCTTCAAACAAAGAGTTTGGAACAGATTTTTTTTTTTCTCAGACCCTCCCAACAAGAACGTAGCTCTATCAGTGCTTTATGATATACTTAGCAGATAACATAGTCACAGCACGCTGGACTTCTGACATACAAAAACTGTCAGACAATTAATTTGTGTTGGGTAAGTAGCTATGTTTGTGTTATTTCTTTTAGCAGTCCAACCTTCGAGTAAAATTCAAAGTTATATACCTATTAAACCTACAGTTACTGAGGTTCTAATTATATGCATTTTCTTAACAATATTTTATTTAATAAATGTTATCAAGTATTAAAAAATATTATTTTTTAAATATTTAATAAACAAAACATTAAATATTTAATATTTAATAAAATATTGTTAAGATACATGCAGAGAGTAAAAGATAATTAATTTTCCCAAGTACTCATAATTTACATACCTATCAAGTTAAGAATTTTACATAGTGCTACCATTATGTGACTTGTTAGAAGTATATTAATTTTCCAATAATAACATAACTTCATAAAATTTAGTTTTGTTAATTGTGGAAAATATATCCAATCTATTTTATATTATTTAAGGCAACCACATGATAGCGTTAAGATGGGTATTTAACCCCTATGTATCATAAAATAGCATAATTTTCTTTTGGAATAATAAAAAAGGAAGAAAATTCTGTGTTCAAGTGTTCATGTGTAGTTACTATTCGAAACCTCACATTGATTTTTTAAGTTTAAAAAGTTGTAAAATACATTTTTCTTTTTTTCAAACAAATGTTTATTATAATTTGCCATAAACTAGCTGATGCTTTATGTAATAATACTGTATTGTTGTTTTAATTTTTTTTTACTTATTAAGGCAAAACCTGGGGATATAAATGAAAAGGTGGGTTCAAATAGTAGTTATTAGCCTTACTAAGAGTCTTTTAATACTAAGTAACATCATGTATGTAAAATTGCTTTGCAAAATAAAAAGCACTGCACAGGTGTTAGTTATTATTTTTAAATCAGTATATATGTTGTATATATACATTATAGGAATTATTAGGCCATTAATTCATAAAAAAGATAATGTTTGAACATTTACCAGAGTAATAAGCAATATTTTTAAGGATCACCATTCTCTCTAGTCTCATCATATAGTCAGCACTACTATGCATACACAACTTCACCCTTATGGGGAGAAGACTAGCGTAGTTGTTCCTTTTCCATCTAACAGGCTACTTTTTGGAGATATTATTTTACTCTCCTTTCCTGGAATATTTGACACGAGAAAAGGTATATAAAATTGGACTGCAATCACTTCAGTGAAACCAATCCGGCAGGTTAAACTTTTAAAATATGTCTGGAAAACGTAATAGCTTTTCTCTTTTAAAAAATAACTATATAATCCATGGTTCCATATTCTATACTAAAGATAAAATAATGCAAAGTAGAACTCAAACTGTTATGTTTTGTCTTATTTTTTAACTTCAAGGTGGTTCAAAATGTCATGCTGTTGCTTATAGCAAATGAATTGTAGACTTCTACTTCAATACTCAAAAATAAGTAGAAATGTTCTCACAGCATCAACACGTTGGAGACCAAATGTAGTATTGTTATGTTGCTTATATCTTGAAGAGCACTGGAGTTTCTTTGTTTGCCAAAAAGTAGAAGCAAAAGGATAGTCGATAAAGGCAACATGGTTCTTTCAATGTTTTTCTCTAGTAAGTGACTATTAAAAAAAAAAAAAAAAAGTAAAGTCCTGGATGATATTAACATGGTCAATTGTAATGTTTTGTGACTGCTACTTTGGCAAGCATTTTATAGAAAAACAAAATATGTTATAAAATTTTAAACGATTTTCAACTTTTACCCTAAATATGCACTTTTAAGAAAGTAAAAGTCCTGAGTCAGGACATTGACTCTCTCTATGTTGTTTTTCTTATGAACTCATTAGACTAAAAAGGGTGCCAGTAGAAGATCCTATATAGCACCTTAAGCAGGTTTGTGGTTAAATGTATTTGAATTTTAGGTATTATATTAGATCAGATTATGCACACTTTTACAATGACAGCTGCATAATAAAACATGGAAATGAGTTTGTCTTAGGATACTTAGATGTTATAATTTCTGCCAAGAAAGAGGCAACATTAATATTGTTATTCCAATGAAAGAACACATTTTTATGGGGATATACCTAACTCATGCTCTATAAAAGAGTTCTGGCAGAATAGTATATTTACTAAAGTAGCAGAACAGTATTGAAGTAAAATCTAGTAAATACAATTTATCTAGTTAACAAATAAATATTAAATCTAATTACAGATATTTCATAGACATTATACAATATTATTTAACCACAGCAGTGAATACATCTAAATTATTGATTATTTATCATTTGGCTGATTATTTTCCTTATGCTTTCAAATGTAACTTTTCTGTCATGAATGTCTGTGTTGAATTAAAAATGTGCAACACACATTCTGCCTAACACCCACAATCAACAAGGACCTTAAACACATTTACAAAAGAAAAACAAACAACTTCATTAAAAAGTGGGCAAAGGACATGAACAGGCACTTCTGAAAAGAAGATCAACAAACTTGAAAAAATGTAACCAACAAACTTGAAAGAAAACTCAACATCACTGATCATTAGAGAAATGCAAATCAAAACCACAATGAGATACCATCTCTTGCAAGTCAGAATGGCAAATTATTAAATAGTCGAGAAACAATAGATGCTGGCGAGGTTGCAGAGAAATAGGAACACTTTTACACTGTTGGTGTATTGGGAAAAGCAGCAAAGGATAAAGGACTTACAGAGCCCCTACATAAACTGGTTATGAGTAACATATAGACAAGGAACAACAAACTGCAGAAGGTTGCAGGAGGCCTCTGAGGAGGAAGGCCTCTCCATGCCTCATGTTCCGGGGCAGGATGACCTTGGCTCTGTTACTATAAACATCATACCCAAGGATATAAAACCCCGTTCGGTTCGTAGCACTATGAAGTAGCCAGACTTGCAGGCTCCTTGTAAGGCCCGGGTTCCTCAGCTGCACATAGATAACAGGCTAAAGATAAGCACATGTTCTTGTTTTGTGAAACTCCTGAAACTACCACTGTTAGCAATCTTTAGAATGACACACCAGTTCTGGCTCACTGATTCACTTCACCATCACATCACCCTCTCCACACCATCACTCCACCCCTACCCTATAAATCAAAGTGACTGAAACCAATAGATAGTGTGGATAATCAGAGCTCAGGGGTTTTCATTGCCTCCTCTGGCAATGAGTGATGGCCCCCTGGTCCCACTTTCTCTCTTAATCTTTTTCTCATTCCTTTGTTGCCACCAAACACAAGGTACCCACAGGTGAGGTACGGCTGGTTCCCTACGTTGGTGAGAATGTAAATTAGTTTAACCATTGTGGAACACAGCGTGGTGATTCCCCAAAAATCTAGAACCATAAATACCATTTGACTCAGCAATCCCATTACTGGATATATACTCAAAGGGAATATAAATCACTCTGTTGTAAAGATAAATGCACACATAAGTTCTTTGCACCACTATTCACAATAGCAAAAACATGAATCCAACCCAAATGCCCATCCATAAGAAACTGGATAAAAAAAATGTGGTGCCTATACACCATGCAATACTATGCAGTCATAAAAAGGATCCTGTCTTCTGCAGGAACATGGATGGAGCTGGAAACCATTATCCTCATCAAACTAACACAGGAACAGAAAAACAAACACTGTATGTTCTCACTTATAAATGGGAGCTGAACAATGAGGATGCATGGACTCAGGGAGGGGAACATCACATATTGCTGCTTGTTAGGGGTGGTGGTGGTGGTGAGCAGAGTGAGAGCATTAGGATAAATAGCTAATGCATGAGGGGCTTAACACCCAGGCGATGGGCTGATAGGTGCTGCAAACCACTACAGCACATGTTTACCTATGTAACAAATCTGCACAACCTACGCATGTACTCCGAACTTAAAAGCAAAATTAAAATTTTTAAAAGTGTAAGAACATTGTCTTAAAGAGAAAAAGTCAAATGATGAAGAACAATGTGGCATGAGAAGATTAATAATAAATAAAAACATGGGGGGAATAGAAGACATTCCTATTTATGTAATAAACTTGGCCACCTACTCCAAAGATGTCTCTTGATTCCATCACAGAGAGCCCATGGTTTGGGACATCATAAAACAAAACAATATAAGGATGTACAATATGCTCTCTCACCATACCAAAGCTCACACACAACAGATCAGTTTTGAAGAGAAAGGGAATACAAATTAATTATGCTGAGAAGCTTTGTAACAAATCGTTCCTTAACTGCAATTTTCGTTTAAACCCAATTCATTACAAGGTTTCTTGGTGTAATGACATTATATCTGGTTTCTACTCAAAATTTTATTTTGTTCACGTAGCTTGGTTTCTCTCTCTACTTAGAAAATAACTTATAAAGAGACATTTGTCTATTTTATAAAGAACATATCCTGAAGATAACCAGTGAACATTACAATCTAAGATAATTTTTCCTTCTGATTACTATTTTAACATTGACATTACTATGAAGACATGGAATACAATAGTGTGAGTCCTTAAAGTTTCCTTTTGTCTTTTACAATTTATTATACATATGTGAATAATAACTTAAAGATAGGCAAGGATTAGATATGAGAATAAAATATACCTATCAAGAATGTAAATATACCTACAGAGGAAGATTTGACAGAATATTGAAAACTATATATTGCATGTCTTTCTGTGCCTTTGTTCTAGTATTTAAATTCACTTCTGTCTCGCTAGGCACAGTGGCTTCCACCTGTCATCCCAGCTACTAGGGAGGCAGAGGCAGGAGGATTGCTCGAAGCCAGTTCAAGACCAGCCTCAGCAATATAGCAACATTCCATACCCCTAAAAAAAAGTTAAAAAAACTCATTTCTGTCTTTTAATTTCCTAAAGAATGCTGTGACAGCAAATCACTTACAATAGTTATGCACAGTAGGAGGTCCTTACACAATAGGATAAAGGATTACTGAGTGTAAAATTTTTGCCTTTTAAGTGTTTTCAAGTTCTGGAAGTAAAAATAACTAAAATTCTATAATTTAATCTTTATAAAAGTCACCTGCTTCAATAATTATTTTCCTTTCTTCTATTGAAAAACATATTAAGCATTTTATGAAAATTAAACAAAGGGTAAAATTAGCATATCAGAAAATTTTATACAATTAGTTATTAAAAATACAATGTAAGACTAGTATTTTAAAATATTAGAAAAAACTACTTTGATATTTACATGGCAATTATTCAGAGGAAATTGGTTTGAGCCTTAGTTCAATCACTATTCGTCATTTACATATATAACTAAAGCGACCATCATAATTGTGATTAACTGATTCATTTTTCTATTCTTTGGAGGAGAGAGAAATAACATTCTGAAAGCATCCTATGTCTTTCATTGTAACTGGTCACAAGGTCATACTTAAAGTGAGTGCTATTAAAGAACAGAGATTCCTTTTTTCACTATTTTAAAAATGTAAGTGATCAGTTCTGTACTTAGTTTTTGTTGCTAATAAAAACATTTGTTTAAAAAATATTTAATAATAATAGTAATAACAAAGAATTAGAGTTAAAGTAGCACATTGATGACATGTGCTGGACATGTCATAATGTATTTTTTGATTTTTATTTGGGTAAGCAAAAATTCTACTTTTTCTCTTCTGGTATGTGCCCAAAAGTTTTGGCCTGAGTTGACTACTTCATAATTGCCACTTTATTTTTTGAGAGCATATTTTTGGTTATTTTTGTTTTTTTAGTCTAAAGTATCATATAAAATGTGTCTTTTCAAAATTATCATACATTTGTGGAGATATTTTTAGCATTTTTACTCCATTTTGCCCTTTCCAGCATAAGTTTCAAAATATCATACATAATCCTGGTAATGATATTATTTCCTATTGATGAGTTGCAGATCTTTAAAGTAATATTTACTGCTAAATTTTAGCTTTCTTTCCTTCATTAAATAAATATTTTAAAAACTGTTTATTTTAAATATTTTTTGGATTTTCTATGATTAATATGCTTACCAAGTAGGTCAAAAACAAGTTAAGATTTTAAAGATAATATATTTTATTTTTACATTACAACTTTTATTGTGTATATTTATGGGGTACACTGTGATGTTTTGATATCTATATATATAGATATCTATATATAGATATCTATATATATAGATATCTATATATAGATATCTATATAGTTATCTATATATAGATATAGATATATCCATATATAGATATCTATATTTGATCTATATATATCTATATTTGATATCTATATAGATATCTATATATAGATAACTATACAGATATACATTGTAGAAATATTCAATCAAGGTAATTAACATATCCATCACCTCACAATTTTTTTGTGATGAGAATGTTAAGAATCTATTATTTTAGTGATTTTCCCAGAAAAAAAAATAGTATATGATCTTATTTTTCTATGTAATCTAAAAATTTGGTCTCATAGATACAGAGAGTAGAAAGGATATGAGAAAGAAAAGCTGGTTAAAGGGAAGATGATAATTAAAAGCCTCAAAGCTTCAGTTAAAGAAGAAATAAGTTTTAGTGATCTCCTGTACAGCATACTGACCACAGTTAATAAAACGTATTATACATTTCAATTTTTACATCTTTAAATAATAAAATGAATTCCCAAGATATTAAAGAGAAGAAAAATGCAAGTCTATATAATGAAAAAAAAACAATACCAATTTCATTTGCATTCTGTTCAATGTCCCACTATACTGCTGATGGTTAATATATAGTTGTGGACAATAAACTGTTGCTTTTCAGTATGCCATAAATGTAAATTTAGTTCTGTGGTAAAAATAGGAAAAAATATCTTTTTTCTAGTTCTCTATTTCTTTCTAGACAAATTCCAATGAAGTTTTCAAATGTAAAACTGAAAATTACTTTCTTTTACTTGGTATCTTTCCAGGCTTTCGATTTGAAACTCTAAACATGCTGCATCATGCCTAGTATGGTAAACAATGAAGACAAAAAAACCTCTTGACAACCCAGCAATCTGAATTAATATTACTTATAATAAAATCACATAAAAGCAGATAGTAAAATAATGGTTGCCACAGGCTGAGGTTCAGGAAAAATGGGAAGATTTTGGTTAAAGTGAACAAACATTAAGCCATATGGGATGAATAATTTCTGGAGATGTAATGTACAGCATAATAACTACAACTAGTAGTAATATATTATATACTTTAAATTTTCTTAGAGAGTTAATCTTTAATGTTCTTACCACACTCAACACACACACACAAACAAACCACAACTATGTGAGTTAATGAACATATTAAATATCTTGGTCTGGTAATAATTCTACAATGTAGACATATATCAAAACATACACAATTTTTAAACATATACAATTTTTGCTTTTCAAGTATACTTCAATAGAGCTCAGAAAACCTCACTCATTTTACATCTTTCCTATTATAAATATTGATGCTATCTGAAAATGTTAGCCTGTAGTTTGAATTTGGAAGACACTACTTTGTCCATTTACTCAGCAGAATCTGTGCAATGGTAAATTTATATAACTTGTTCTATTCTTATTTTCATTTTTTCAAGTTAAATAGAAAATATCTGAAATAGATGTGACTGCAGGAAAACTTCAGTCTGCATTTGAAATTGTTGAATGAAATATTTGTATTTCTTAAAAAAAAATACTAACAGTTAAAATAAATCAACTGATATTTGCTATAGAAGGCTTACAAAATTTTCAGGCTCACTGAAGACCCTAATTTTCCAAAAATGACCTTACTTGATTTATCTTAGGGAAAATGTATTCAGGTCTGCTCCATACATAATTCTTATTGGATGTAAATTTTATAACTGTCAGGTCAGATAGTCTTTTCCCCCAGAGAAGCCAAAGAACAAGAGCACTTTAATAGGCTACAGTGATAGAAGATGCTAATCTCTATGCCATTTTATCATTAACAGGAAATAAATAAATAAATAAAGCTGTAATCAAGTAAAAGTCAGATTATTCTTTTTTAGAGAAAACTGTCACTATACATTCCAAAAAACTAAAAGAGAACATGAAGAACTGTCTCCAAGTTTCATTAAGGACATAAGTGACAATAGCTAAACTTAAGGCACATAACTGGAGTAAAAGAAGCCTGGGCTGAAATTTAGGATTTGGGAAAGACACTTAAAATTTAGAACTACATTTTAGAAGATTGAGATGTAACCTCTGAGTCCATAGTCCCTAATTTATCAAGAAAGATTTCTCTGAAAGTAAGGAGTTGAACCACACTTTCAAATAACCAGGCAAAGATGTATACATAGTAATATGTCTCATTCATGTCAGTAAAGCTGAATGGGAGAGAAATGGTCTCAGAAAAAAAATATATGAGTTCAAATCCTGGGCACTGTATTCTTCCACCACTTTATTTCCTAATTTAAGTCTCAATCTAGTAAATTTTATAGGGAACTTTTCTTCAAAAGGAACCTGTAGTCCCAAATTCTAGGTTATTATTAACCTCTCATCTGTGGATTAGGGGACTCTGCTTCATATAATTAAATGCTTGGATGGATCAAAAATTTAACATTCCCTTGAAAGTGAAATGTAATAGAGTTTTTTACTCTATATTAGACAAGTAATAAAATTTTCCTAAGCATTTTCAACAGCCCCCTTTTTGTACACTAGATAGGCTTTGTTTTTTAACAGGGAGAAAATATCCAGTTGTGTTTTTATCAACCACCCAAGAATCTAAATGAGAATGTGATATATTTGTTTAGGTCTAGGAACTTACCTGATAGTTAAGCTGGTTAGGATATTCACAGAAAGTTGACAGCCCCTGGAATGTGTTTTCTGCAGTAATGAGACTGCTCACCATCTAGGAATAAGAATTCAATTTTCCAAATTTTAATATATTTAGGAAGAGTAATACTTTTGGAGAAGAGAAAATTAATCCTGAATAAATAATTCAATTTTATCAAATGACAGAGAATAAGATTTGCTAGGAGACTAAAGTTATTCAATAACACACACTTAATACAAAGAAAATTAAAACATAAACTGTTTCTTTTAACCAGCATCAAGTGAAAATATTGTTTGCTATTTCAATTGTATTCTTCAATATGTTGACTTCTGCATTGTACTACATATAAGATTCACGTGAATCTCAGGAATTAAATAATAAATACAATGAGCTATATATAGTAATCAAGGTTTAAAATGTTAACATAAAAATAACAAGATAAAGGCATCAATTGTTTCTGTCTTCAGCCGTGCCTTAGGCAAAGCTCTTGATTTAAAATAAAATGTTCGTATATGTGCACTCACTCGAGTGTGTTCGTGTGTATGGGAATGTGCTCACATTTGCCGGAAGGGAGGAAACGGCAAGACAACCTGTGTAAACGGGGAGCAATGAAATGAAACTAAGCAAAAGGCCAAGAGAGGTTATAAAATTCTGACTAATTGTTCTTAGAGAAATTACTTGGAGCTCAACACATTCAATGTTTAAAAAGATAAAGTTTAAAGGTATCAATCAGGTATTATAGTACTTCCACTAGATAATCAAAGCATTAATTAAAAAATCCACCCATATCTGTGGCAGACTGGGCTTCCAGGAGAAATATGTAAATAAATCCATGGGGCTAGGAACATGCAGGACCTACTCTAGGTTAGTGAAATTAGCATTGATTTTTTCCCCGCTCCTTCCGTTATCAAATTCTACTCATTATTCCAATGACCCTCTTCCTTACATCTACAATTCACCAAAAAGAGATCTCCAATTCTTTCAGCCCATCTGCCCTCCCCATTCTTGCACCTTCTGCAGTATTGTTTATCCATGTTACAAGACTTGGTCTACGTTTCTTCCAAGATAAGATCCTGGAGAACAGTTATTAAAGCAAATTTATAGTATGTTGACATGTTATTCAGCATATTTTAGGTAATTATGCTCCTAGTAGATGTTCAGTAAATATCTGTTGAATAAAGGGAAAAATTATCTCAGCTCAGGCATTAGTGAATGCCACTTCTATGTAACATAAAGAGAAAATACCTGATGTTACTTTAAGTAAACTCGAGTTAATTTTAAGATTTGTCAAGTTGCAGAAGTTTTATACCATCACCTTATTCTGCCAGGTACAAGCTACTTTCTTTTAAGTGCATGACTTTTTCTTGAATTTAAGATCCAATTTAGTTGAAAATTTGTATAAAAATAGAATTTATAAATAACTACCTAGCAGATCTTAGTTATCAATAGTGGGTTATTTTATATATTATCTATATTTATTAGACAACTAAGTAATGCAATCATTATTTCTCAATTTTATAGATCATGAGTTTTTCTCTCAAAGGCATTTGATAGAATTAGGTTTTCCACATGCTATTTTTACTAAAATTTGCTGGCTCTTTTGAACTTCAGCCCTGGCTTTTCTTCTAAATTTAAACCTTACATTTGAACTATTGTTCTCTCATATTTTCTACAGACCCCAAATCCCAAGCAGGAATAAACAGAAAGTAAGATCCCAGAATTTATTTTTGGACAGTAATGTGATGTACTTAGTTCTTAGGTTTATTCTCCATGTTTTATAAAATCTTGCTTAAGGTAAAAATTTGTTTCCTTATCTCAAAAATAGTCAAAGTAACCATACTTACTTTATAGATTTATTGTGAGGAATAATGTTTATATATATATATAAATTATTATCTCAATATATATATTGAGATAATATATTATCTATATATATTTATATTTATAAATATATATTTATATAAATATATAAATACAGTTCACATGCATTAGTCTTGGGGAGAAATAACACAGTTTATTTTAGAAAAAAAGACACATTCAGTTTCTGTACTAAATTGATTTATTAATTTGCAAATTCTCAAAGTATCCCAATTATCAATAGAATCAAAAGCCCAAAACAGGCAAATTGATAACATTAAGAAGCAAAGAAACCAAACCTAGATCTGAATTACATTATACCATTTTCAAAATTAACCATAAAGTCCCCTTTTCATTTTGCCCAATATTTTTCTCGTTCTCCTCTGTCCCCAAATGCCCCACCCCCTGCTTTATATTTATCTTGTGGAAGCACAATAGGCATTTGTAGCATCATTTGTGAATACCTAGCTACTTTGCAAGATTTAGTTAAAGTTCCTTTTTTAACCCTGTAGGTTACATATGCTTTTATTTTTCTGTGTGTCCTTTTTGGTAGATATCTCTCATATATTACATGCCTATAATTATTTAATTGTGGATATATATTATATAATCAAGTATGAAAATGTATGTATTCTACTAGACATAATATTTAAAGGAGCTAGAAATGTTTGCAAGTATAGAATATTTTAGAGGAGATTTATTGAAAAAATATATTTAATAAGTTAAAGAGGTTGTATAAATTATATTGTAACAAAATTTATTTTTGTCTTCTGAATATGTGTATAGATACTTTTAATTGTATAAGCTATAGAGGTGTTGGTACTGGAAATATTGATGTGTTATTAGGTGTTAAATATGTGTGTTATGGCCAGGCACGGTGGCTCAAGCCTGTAATCCCAGCACTTTGGGAGGCCGAGGCAGGTGGATCACAAGGTCAAGAGATCGAGACCGTCCTGGTCAACATGGTGAAACCCCGTCTCTACTTAAAAAAAAAAAAATGTGTGTTATAAATTTCTTTATGTTTTTGTATATATGTGTATAGACATATGCATATATACTCATAAGCATCTTACATTTTCGTATTGTATAGAGTGAGGAGACAGTAGTGTTTTAGAGTTATCTTCCACTAATCTCTCCTACCACACTGAGTCATGTATTTCCCTAGAACAAAGACATTGCAGAAGCAGCGGGAAGGCTGCCCCTGGCAGAGATGTGCAAGGCTTTCTCCACCCTGAGCCGTATTTCCCTATATGGAAGATTACAGGGAAAAATTATCCAGTAGAGGTTTCTTATATTCTCATATGAAGTTTTAACACATCAGGCTGGGAGGCCATAGAAGACTGGATAGTAAATAATTTGGCTCCTGTTGCCTGGAATTGATCATCCGCAGATTTATAAACTATACATCGACACAAAGATCATTGAATCTTTCCTACATCTTGGAATAGCTGAACCTTAAGGTAACCTAGCAGCCGAAAACTGGTTGCAGATAAAGATAAATAATAATACATCGAAAGTGGAAAAAACACCAGAGAAAGAACACAAATAAAATAATTAGAAGGGGCATAAAACACTACAGATATCCTGAGAACCACACTCATGAAAAAGCATAAGCACCCAATTAAGGAGCAGACCCTTGGCCTGATGAAGAGAAGAAACAGTAGTGGGTACCACATACTGTGTGTAATACAGTAGGCGATACCAGGTAGTATAATAGGTAGTATAAATTCTAAAGTAGTGAAATAGAGGGACATATTTTAAATGAAATACTACTAATGTTCTGGAGATAAAAGTCATGTGTTAGTCTGCATTCAATGACAAGAGGGAAACCCTGTAGCAATTTAAACAGGGGAAATTTAACATAAATATTAATATGTACCATAACAAGGGATACAAATAAGGGACTGGCTAGTAAGAAACCAAGAGAAATTAGAAAAACAAAAACAAGCAAACAAAAAAAACTACAGCAAGAAGAGATCAAAGAACAGCATCTTCCCCCAGGGTAGAGCTACAGCGCATAAAGAGGAGCCCCTTGACCAGGGCTGAGACCTTCTTGCCAGGAGGACACAGCCACGGCTCACTGAGTTCAGAGAAGCCACCATGGTGCCATGCTAAGGAAACTTGGACATTTTACCTCTGGAGCTTGTGGGAAATCCTAATTCTGAGGTCTTAGGAAAGGCTATTCATGGGATAGTGACTCTTCTGAGGCATTCACTACAACCCAGCCCAAAACAAAGTGATAAGGAAAACTGTTTATTGCTGTGTGTTAATCATATATTTCAGGGACTGATTTTGAAGAAACTATATGCACTGAAGAAACCAGAGGCACTCGGCTATAAATAGTATCCAAGGTGGTAAGAGGTCAAGAACAGCTGCTGGTTGCTTAGTTATGGCTTCCGTGTATTACCGGAGGTGGGCACTGAAGACTGTGACAATTTTTGGAGCCTGGTCTTGAAGAGAGCTTTATACACTGCACAGCCTCCCACACAGTGATCACACAAGCACCAGGAATCAGAACACTTGCACAACACTCCAGTACCCTCTACTGACAAACCTGTGGCCACTGGTAAAAAAAAGCATTGTTTAGAGGGCCCAGGTTCATAATCACAGGGCAGGCAGAAAGTTGACTGGGGACAAGGAGGCAGTAATTGATAAGTGGCCAAATCTGGCCCTTTGATGATTCAACTTACATATGCACCATTCTACATATATTTAAGCCAACGGTTCAACAAGAAAATAACTCTATATTTCTGTTGAACATACGGTTATCTCTCTTACAAATGAAAAAGAATTCTCCCACTTCTCCCCAGATGAGGAGACACACAATCACTGGGTCACTTTATTCATCACTTGAATACCCTTCACAATTCAGTCACCATCCCGCTAACTATTGTCATCTAAAGACCAAAGTATAAAGTTAACTTTCAACAACTTGTATGCAAAATATAAAAAATAACTAGCGTTTTCAAATAGACACAATCATAATATGCAAGTAGAAACATGCAAAGATTAATTCTTACAATTAATTGAGATTGATGCTGTAAGGGATGTCTACATTTCCTTCTTTAGATACCCCTTCCACAGGTCTCCTGACCTCAGCCAAACGCTGCATGCAGCATCTGCACGTGGCACAGACGCTTCAAGTTTCATTCATCATTGGATCTGTTGCGTTGCAAGGCCTAAGTCATACAGCAACTTGTACTGTAGCCTTACTTTGCTGCAGAGACTTTTGTTGTTCTAATCTCACCAAAAGTTAAAATCTTTAGGGAGACTCTATAGTATTTGTTGCCTCCTCTATCCACAAAAAGATCTACCGAATAGTTGGCCTCTTTCTTCATCCTGCAGCTGATGTAAGATGTAGCAACTTGTCTTTCACTTTCCAGGAGATAGTTCAACTTGCTTCCAGCCACTAAATCCGGAGGTACTTCAGTAAGGTAGCTGACTTCTGAATTTTTCTAAGGTTGATTATGCATCCTCTCATTCACCTATTTCTTAGTAAGCCATTTCAAGTACTTGTCACTTCCTGCTCATTAGATTCAATCAGCATAATGCAGTTAATATAGTAGACCAGCATGATGTTCTATGGAGTGTCAAAATGATCAGAATCCCTGGGGACTATATTTAAGTGGAGAGCAATGAAATTGACATAGCTGTGAGGCAATGGGAAACTACACTGTTGGACTGGACTTTTCAGTTAAAACAGAATGTTTCTGGTGGCCTTTGGAAGGTAGTATAGAGAAAACAGCAGTAGCAAAGTCAGTAGTTGCACGAGTACTGGATCTGTCTTGTTTTGTTCCTCAAAAAATACTACATTTGGTCAAAACAACCCCAAAGCTATGAACGCAACACAACACAAAACAAAAAATACTACCCTTGAACAGTTAGCTGTGATTGCAGTGACCAATAGACTAAATTTATTATAATTCACAGTGATTTTCCTGGTCCCATCTGACTCCTTCACTGGCCAACTGGTAAGTTAAATGGGAGTGTGACGGATGTCCTCATGCCTATTTCAAGTTTTTTATTATGGAATTAATTTCTTCAATTTCCACACAGAGTGCGTTATTGCTTCTGATTTATTATCTTGGAAAGGCACGAAAGCTCCAGGGGCTTCCACTTAGGGCTGCCGACCATGATCCCTCCTGCCATGGGTCAGTGGTCTGACGTGGGGACTTTTATCATTTGCTCAGTTTGTCTACGCCAATTCAAAAGTGTGGGTGCTAAATGACACAGTGGCCAAAGACGCTGTCCATGCCGCAGGAGCTGGGCAGTAAAGAAGCCACGAGCAGTGATTAAGGACAATGCCGAGGGAACACACCAGAACTAAGAAGCAAATATCCCTGCAACATCTCATTACCGTCCCCTACTGACAAAACTTCAGTAACAGCTCGGAGGACTATATATATATATTTTAGGGCCAAGATCCATTTTCACAAGGAATAAGCAAGGGTGAACTTCAAGTTGAGCGTCAATACATCAATAAATAGAACAAGTACGGAATTTGGCCAACGACAACAAAAATATATCTTGAAAGGGGACAGAGTGATGAACAAAATGGTGTTTCACATATTACTTGGGTTATAATTCACAAATCAAAGTTTAAAAAATATTACATCTTAAAGGGAGAGTAAGCCAGCAGTAGGAAAACAACTCTTTTATTAAAAAAACACAGGAAAATATAAATCTGAATGAAATTTTTTTTTTTTTACAGGAAAGGAAAACATTTTCAGAAGTAAAACTAAGGTGGATATTTTACATTAACTACATAAAAATTAAGAATTGATACAAAATTATTTAAAAAACACAAAAAATTAAGGGTAAGGAGAAAAATATTAAACAGAAAAGTAAAACAAATAAGAAACAAGATCTTACATGAATATAATCCAATATACCAGCATATGACTGACTGATTCTCTCCTTTTAAAAAATTAAACCAGGTCCAGGCTGGGCACAGTGGCCCATGCCTGTCATCCCAGCACTTTGGGAGGCTGAGGCAGGCAAATCACCTGAGGTCAGGAGTTCTAGACTAGCCTGGCCAATATACTGAAACCCTGCCTCTACTAAAAAATACAAACATTAATTGGGGATGGTGGTAGGTGCCTGTGATCCAGCTACTTGGGAACCCGAGGCGAGAGAATCTCTTGAACTTGGGAGGCATAGTTTGCAGTGAGCTGAGATCAAGCCACTGCACTCCAGCCCGGGTGACAATAGAACAAGACTCTATCTCAAAGAAAAAAAAGAAAAAAAAAAAAAAAAAAAGGGAAACTGTGACCTGTGATGAATTGGTTGGGAAAAAAAAAAAGTTAAATATTTCTTGTAAAAAATAAATTGAAAGCAAAGAAATTATCAGGGGTGTCTATGAATGAACAGGAAATTATGTTGTTTGCAGGTACAAACACAATAACGTAGTGGTCGTAGCCTTGCCCAAGAAGTAAAAATCAAAATGAAAGGGCACTAAACAGGATAAAAAATGGGCATGTAATTTTGGAAGTTAAGTATATGAAAAGACAGAAAAAACATACACTTGTTTGATCTCAGTAACCTGGCAGCTAAATATAAATGTTCAAAACATTAACAGGTTAAAAAAAAAGATATAAATTGTTACACAATTTCAGAGATCATTCAATGAATATTACAGGGAAGGAAAAAATGTACTGCAGCAGGGGTCCTTAACCACTCAGGCCAAGAGGCCCAACACTAGTGTGGTATCCATAAAATGACAAAGTTGTAAGGAAATGTTAGGCTACCAATGTCATATAAAAGCAACATTTTTGGCTCTGAATGTAGAGTTGAGACAAAATTGCAAATTTCTTTTCTGTAAAAATTGAATTATTTAACAACTTATCTGATGGGGCCACAAAAAATTGGAATAACTCACTCAATTATCAGATTATATGCCTCCTACAAACATTTATTGAGTCCACAGGGCTGTGTACATGCTAATTGTCTACTCTGGTTATCTCCATCTATTTAAATAATGATTTTCCAGATAATTAAAATAATAAAGGCAAGCTAGACTAAATAACGGCTATGCCTTTATGACCAGATGCATTACAGAGCCAGGGATCTCTAAAATATCAAATGAATTTGATAGCTTATATATTTCTCATGTAATATTGTAAATCTGTGCATTACTTTTTTAGAAAAAGTTTCTTACCTTACTAGGAAATAAGCATGCTGTTGGGTGATTTTATTAAAAAATGCAAAAGTAAAAATATATTGCAGTAGTAGTATTAAGATAGCAACGTTTTCTAATTACACAGGATAATTGCAGTAGTAAGAACAGTAACAATGTAGGGCTTTTAATTTTTTAAGTACATAAAAATCAAATAATTTAATGATTCAAGGCATGTACAAGAAAAACAGAGATAGTCTTTTGATTCTAGAAGGAGGAGAATACCAAGAAAGTATAGAAATTAAAATAATGACACCATGAGCTTTACTAGTCAGCCAGACTACCTTGATGCAGAACACGATAAAAATAAGTGAAAATGTGCCTGCTCTGCCTATGGAGTAACTATTGTTTCATTCATTTACTTTTTTAATAAACTTGATTTCACTTAGAAAAATAAGTGAAAATGTGATGAATTTTACATAAATTAAGTGTTCTAAGAAATATGCCAAATTTCTAATAATTAAATATTAATTACATATTTGTAGGTCGAATAATGGCTATGCCACCAAGAAAGCATCCCATAAAAAAACTTGACACTAAGACTGGGAGTGGTGACTCACACCTATAATCCCAGTGCTTTGAAAGGCCAAGGCAGGAGGATCACTCGAGCCCAGAAATTTGAGAACAGTCTGGGGAGCATAGCAAAACCCTCATCTCTACAAAAAAAAATGAATTGGAGAAAGTGTTAGCTGGGAATAGTACATAACTGTATTCCCAAGTACTTGGGAGGCTGTAGCTGGAGGATCACTCGAGTTCAGACCCAGAGTTAGCGGTTGCAGTGAGTAGTGATCACACCATCGCAGTCCAGCTAGGGGCTACACAGTCAGAGTATGTCAGAAGAAAAGAGAAAAAAAAAAGAAAAGAGCCCTGTAGGGTAGGATTTTGAAGAGAAGAAGGTTTATTGAGGCATAGCCCTTGTGGGGCAGCATCCTTCTCTTCAGAGAGGCTGAGATTACCTTTTGGAGCAGTTCTGCGTTGATCTGTGCAGCTGTTACAGTGGAGTGTGGGTCACAAAGACGGATAAGTCACTCTCACATTTAGATGGAAAATGTTACAGAATCCTTCTTGTTTTCCAAAGTCAAAACACTTTGTTGTCTTAATTCTTGTGAACAGCTACTTCTATCTGACGTTGTCCATGAAATATTTGACTTGCCTATACTACCCCTAGAGCACTATTTCTAAAAGAAATCTGTGATTTATTCTTTCTCATCAAGTCAATTTCACTCCCTATCAAGCTTTAGCAAATTAGCATTCTGTCTGTCATATAAAAAGATAGGAAAATCCTGATGCTATGATGCTCACTATTTAGAAAAAAAATCAGTGTCTCTTGGTATTAAAGAATGAATGAAAATTTGTCTAGGAAATCAGAGTACCTGAAATGTATTCTCTGCATGAACAAATTAAGTGCATTCCCTAGGCTTATACAGGTCTTCATACATTTGAGTCTTTAACAATGACCTCAAAACATCAACATGGTATGATTTGAACCTGTATTGTTCACTTAGGTTATCTTTTAGAGACTTCATGCATTATGAACCATGTGAGACAGCATAATCTTTGTCATTCCATATGTTTAAGTTTTGTCACTGTATTAAAACATCACTTTTTGAGGTGGTTTTCCTCAATTAAAAACTACAAAACTAAACTCTAACCATAACTGTATACTAATACTGCAAATGTATTTAAGTTTTATAAATATCTTGGCTCTATTTTTGTGTTCCTTAGTAATCAATGTTTTCTACTATTTCCAATTTCTTGAAAATGCAACAATAATTACAATAAATATGTTGCTCATGATGTTTAAATATCTAAAATACTAGAGTAATAGCATAAAATATCATTAAAAATATTTAACTAGCCTAGCAAGCTGGATATTTGTTGGATTCTCCAAAGCTATGATAGATTTTAAAAGTGAATATTGCATTGTTTTACAATATATGACAAAGTATTCGTTACTTTGACAAAAATTTCACCTCCAAAAAGAGGAAATCAATGTACTTTTGAGTGGTTGTACATACTTTCTTCCCACAGAGCCCAGATTTATTCTGAATAGCAAACGACTGCCAGGATTTAGCACATTTTTTTAGAGTGTAAACATTTTAGGTTGTGTGGATCATAAGGTCTCTGTCGCAATTTCCTTCCTCTGTCTTGTAAGAAAAAAAAAAGCGGCCACAGTATGTAAGTGAACGGTCATGGCTGTGTTCAAATACATATAATTTTAAGAATGGATGGCAGGTCATATTTGGGCCAAGGACCAGAGTTTTCCTATCCTGGATTAAGGGCATACCCATTAACCTGAATCAAATAAAAATGATTCCAGTTTAATTGTTTCTGTGAATAAATCTGTCCTAAAATATTCCAAAAATGTACCATGTAAAAATATTTTTCCTAATTTATCTATATCTAAAAATGTATGTTATTAAAACTTGCATTTTCTCACTGGAAAACTTGACTAGCAAATACCATGGGTCAGCAATGGCTATTTAGCTACAGAAATTAATAGAAATATTTTATTATTTACTTTTTACTATGTTTTGAGAAAGGATTTCCTTCTGTGGTCCAGGCTGGGGTGCAGTGACGTGATCACTGTTCACTGCAGCTTCAAATTCCTAGGGCCAAGCAATTCTTCCACCTCACCCTCCTAAGTAGCTGGCAGTACAGGTTCATGCCACAATGCCCAGCTAATTTTTAAACTTTTTTTTATAGAGACAGGGTCTTGTGCCCGTGCTGGTCTTGAACTCCCAGCCTCAAGTGATTCTCCTGCTTTGGCCTCTAAAAGAGTTGGTTGGGATTGTAGGCAAGAGCCACCACACCAAGCCAGAAATTTTCTATTGTTGATGTTGTGGTTTTAATCTATACAGATATTAATTACTTTAACCATATTAATAAATACATATTCTAACTCATTTGAGTCACTATGACAGCTTGTCACAATTAAGTTTATTTCATCCTGTCTCTCTGCTTTTGTTATTTAATCTATTCAAATGTAACAACAATTTTGCTGAGTACTATAAGGTCAGTCACGTATATATCAGATCACATGGCTCTTAAGTCAATGTATTAGTCTGTTTCCATATTGCTATAAAGAACTGCCCAAGAATAGATAATTTATGAAGGAAAGAGGTGTAATCAACTCACAGTTTGGCATGGCTAGGAGGCCTCGGGAAACTTAAAATCATGGAGTAAGAGAAGAGGAAGCAAAACAACTTCTCTGAAAGGCGGCATAAGGAAAAGTGCCGAGCAAAGGGGGAAGAGCTCTTTATAGAACCATCAGATACCACGAGACTCACTCGCTATAATGACAACAGCATGGGGGAATCTGCGCCCATAATTCAATTACTTCCACCTGGTTTATTCCTTGACCTGTGGGGACCATAGTTATTACGGGGATTACAATTCAAGACGAGATTTAGGTGGAGACACAAAGCCGAACCTTATCAATCATTTAGTAAGTGTTTCCAGGTGTTAAGAATTTAAAATATAAAATCAGTAACAGGCAAGTTGAATGAAGAAGGCATGCACCTGTCATCTAGCAAAGTGGAAATTTTGAGTGGAGAATAAGATAATTTTCAGGAAAAAAAAAGCATCAATTTTCAGAGCACTGAACCAAGTCTGAATTCTTTATTTGATAAACTTTTATCACAAAAATACATAGGATGTTAAATATCCACATTTAGAGTGGCACTGACTAAGGAATTCCTTATCACTTTTCACAAAAATTAAGAGACATGGAAGTAAAATTGAAGGGGATAATATAAATTTTTATAGTAGTTCTCAGAGTTGAACAGATATACTTCAAAAAATTGTGATGGTTCAGTGGCTTTAAATATTTTCTAAGTATTAATGCCAGAAATTGGAGATGACTGATTTTATTTTATTAAATAAAAGCTACCAGTGTCAAATTTCAGAAAGCAAAGAAAGACAAGTAAAATAAAAAATCAAGGAGTGTTTTTCACTAATTTTCACTAACAGATTTTTGCTTTTAGTTATGCTGGTAATTAAATTGTTCAGAAACTAGTGATAATTACATTTCCTTGTGCCCAAGATGGAGCAACAAAGATCAAATTTTCTGTATTATTGGGCTCAAACCCTCAAAAAATGAAATATATAGAACAATGGTTTTGATACACTGGACAGCAGTGTGACCTTGAGGTTTTCTATAAGCGATGGAAAATGAGTAAGATGAGGCCTACATTAAAGGAAAGAGGTTTAACTAACTCACAGTTCAGCATGGCTGGGGAGGCCTCAGGAAACTTGAAATCATGGAGTAAGAGAAAAGGAAGCAAGGCGTCTTCTGGTTCCAAGACAGCAGAAAGAAGAACTGCTGAGCAACGGGGGAAGAGCCCCGTGATGAGAACAGCACGGGGGAAACCGCCCCCATGATTCAATTACCTCCACCTGGTCTCTTCCTTGACAGGTGGGGATTATAGGAATCATGGGGACAACAATTCAAGATGAGGCTTGCTGCCTTAACAGACGCTCTATGACTTCTAGCTAGGAGGGTAGGCTCAAGCAGAGCCAGGAAACTCCCTGAGTTGAGATTAGAGTGGTGCTGGGAAGCCAAGACTGCTAGAGCTTGCCAGCCGGTGTATTGCACTAAAAACAGAACAGAAAAAAGGGCGCCAAGATCTTTAGAGTTTTCTCCTGGGGTATTCAGTTGAGTTCTGATCACTACATGTTGCAAAGTTTGGGCTGTTCTTTTTCTTTCGGTATCATGATGTGTGGATGATAACTCGCTGAGCTTTAATTTGTGTTTCCCTGGATATTAAGAATGTTGAGAATGTTTTTCCTATGTTTATTAGCCACTTTGAAAGTCCTTTTTAAAAAGTACTTACCAAATCTTATGCAAGCTTTCAAATTATTATTGCTTTTTTTCTGAGGGAGGTGTTGTGTGTGTGCGTGTGTGTGTGTGTGTGTACATGTGCACGTGCATACCAGTTATACAGGTTGTAACTCTTCACGTCGTTGTTTTCCTTTGTGTTCATTTTTGGTGTCTTGCTGAGCAGATGTTTTTAATTATAATATATGCAAAAATACATGTTTATTTCTTCAGTGTAAGTAACTATAATATTCTGCATTTCCCAATCGTGAAGTCATGGAGGTATACTCCTTATTTTCTTCTAGAATCTTTAATTTTTTTCCTAAATTTAAATTTATGATTCATCTAGAATTTACTTTCACATATACTGTAAGGTTGGTTCAAGTTTTCATTTTTCTACACACATATCCAATTAACCCATTTATTTAAAGAACTTTATTTTCTCATCTCCTCAGTGACTTTTTTTTTATCATACCTCTGGTGTTCACATAGTAATGGAGCTGTTTCTGGAATTTGTAGTGCTGCTGGCCTAGCACTTCAGGGTCAATTTAATCCAATTTCAGGGGTTATTTGATTTAAAGTTGAGCTTCAGTCTATGACAGAGCCTATGCATGTCCAATTTACCTTTCTTTTTCTAGGTGACTACTTTTCAGATTCTCAAATCATACTGAACACAATTCAGCAAATTTTCATATTTAAACTTGGATTGTTATTGTTTAGGTCTTATAATGCAATATTTTAATTCATACAGCCTTCCGAGCATCTAAGGAAGTCTTCCCTTATCTTTGATAAGTTGTTTTAATTGACTGATACTTCTATGGATGAGAATGTGTCAAACTTTTTTTTCCATGACCAAAATATATGGATCAGCATGCAGTTGAGGCAATGAAAAATACATGCCCATAAACCTAAATTGAAGTAACTGAAACTCCTACTAAGATGCCCCATAATATCACAGGATATGTGATCAATGTGTGATTCTTACCAGATTCAAAATTAAATCACACCCAGATAAAAAGTCATATTTCTAGCAACGAATAGAAGTCATCTTCCTAATGACTCTAATGTATTCCCAGGTGAGACTGACTTTCAGTTCAGAAAAGACAAGGTGTGAATCCTGAAGGCTTCATTAATGTTTTCTCACTTTTCTATGCTTCAACCAATTTCACTTTAGCTTTTATGCTTCTAAAAAGCAGAGGTAACTGATTTTATACAGTATTAAGTTAAAAGAAAACATTTGGTACATTTCGAAATCCCCTCTCATTTCTATATATATGAATGATTAATTTTATCTAGTATTTTGATTTTGTGAGAAAATGTCTTCCTGATTTATATATGTACATATAATATATATGTTATATATGTTATATATATATTTATATATGTATATATCCCTTCCTGATTTGTTTATATATGTATATATAATATATATAACATATATTATATAACATATGCATATAACATATATAACATATATATGTATATAACACATATATAACATATATAATATATATATAACATATATGCATATAACATATATATGTATATAGCATATAAATAACATATATATTATATGTACATATATAAACAAATCAGAATGTGGTGGCTCACATCTGTAATCCCAGTGCTTTGGGAAGTCGTGGTGGGTGGATCATTTGAGGTCAGGAGTTCAAACCAGAAACCAGCCTGGCCAACATGGTGAGACCTGGTTCTACTAAAAATAGAAAATTTAGCCAGGCATACTGGTGTGCACCTGTAATCCCAGCTACTCAGGAGGTTGAGGCAGGAGAATCACTTCAACCCAGGAAACGGAGGCTGCAGTGAGCTGATATTGTACCACTGTACTCCAGCCTGGGCCACAGAGTGGTTGGAGCCCTGCGCAGAGTCCCTACTGGGGCACTGCCTAGTGGAGTTGTGAGAAGGGGGTCACCATCCTCCAGACCCCAGAATTGTAGGTCCACCTATAGGCTTCACAGCACACCTGGAAAAGCTGCAGACACCCGATGCCATCCCATGAAAGCAGCTGGGAGGAGGCTGTACCCTGCAAAGTCACAGGAACAAAGCTGCCCAAGACCAAGGGAACCCACCTCTTGCATCAGCATGACCTGCATGAGAGACATGGAGTCAAAGGAGATCATTTTGGAGCTTTACAATTTTACTGTCCTGCTGGATTTCAAGCCTGCATGGGGCCTGTAGCCCCTTTGTTTGGAAAATTTCTTCCATTTGGAACAGGTGGATTTACCCAGTGCCTCTACACCCATTGTATCTAGGAAGTAACTAACTTGCTTTAGATTTTGCTTTTGATTTTACAGGTTCATAGGTGAAAGGGACTTGCCTTGTCTCAGTTGAGACATTGGACTGTGGACCTTTCAGTGAATGCTGAAATGAGTTAAGACTTGGGAGACTGTTGGGAAAGCATGTTTGGTTTTGGAGTGTGAGAACATGAGATTTGGAGAAATCAGGGGCTGAAGGATATGATTTGGCTGCATCCCCATCCAGATCTCATCTTCAATTTGTAACTCCCACAATTCCAATGTGTTGTGGGAGGAACCTGTTGGGAGATGACTGGATTATAGGAACAGGGCTTTCCTGAACTTTTCTTCTGATGGTGAATGAGTCTCATAATGGTTTTTAAAAGGGGAGTTTTCCTGTATAAGCTCTTTTTTTTTTTTTTGCCTGCTGCCAACCATGTAAGATGTGACTTGCTCCTCCTTGTCCTCTGTCATGATTGTGAGGCCTCCCTAGCCATGTGGAGCGGTAGGTTCATTAAACTTCTAGGTCTTGGGTATGTCTTTATCAGCAGCATGAAAATGAGCTAATACATATGGAGATCCAAATGGAATAAGCTAATCTTTGGCTGTACTTACTAAATTATGATACTATCAGTTTTATTTAGTAACTCTCTAACATATTATTTTTCTCTCTAAAAATGTATTTTAAATTGTAAATTGACAATTTATAGTTGTATATCATTGTATGTCCTTACATGATGTTATGATTTGTGACGATTATGTTTGGCACCATCTTATAATTTCAGTTTAATTTTTGTATTTTTTATTTTCTTCATTTCTCTAAAGTTGTGAACTCTAAGAAGTCACAAATTAGGTTCCTTTTACCAAAGAGATGTTCTTACTTAGCCAGGCATTTTCCTTAACTACCTTTTCTGTTTCTGTGTTCATTTAATATGTCCTCTTCCCCAGCACCCATTTCCTCCTGTCATTGCCATGACATTGCTGATCTCCTTTCTCCTATTCTTCCAGCTGGAGTTAATCATCCTTCAACCAACAGAATTTTCTCTAAAATCTTTCTTTTCTGATGATATGAATACATTCTTCTCCCTTACATTCACTACAGACTATTTTTTATTATACATTAAAAAACAAGTTTTTGTACAGCATAAAATATGTTTGCTATAGCACCCTGATGAGCGAAGAATAATATATTGAATTCTGATTCATTTTGAAGAAAACAAAGACACTTCAAAATCTTAGAAGTTAGACATGGAAGGAATTGAAGATTGGCCACTCAAAGGAAATCTATCACAACTGTCAAATAAAATGTTATTGAAAGTGATAATCATCTTAATGGAATTATCTCTTACAACATCGAATAGGAATGATTTTGAACACAGTATTGAATTATTTTTTTTTATCGCTGTGGTTTCAAAAAAAAATACGGGAAAAAAACACTGAGAAAACCTTTTCTTAGTCATCTTTGCAGCAACTTAAAAGAAAATAGGGATTATTTTAACCCTTGAAAACGAAGCTCAGAGATCACCAGACTCTTACTATATAAAGTTAGCTCACCAAAACAGCAACATTTGTTTTGTCATATTGAAGATAACAGTGTAAGAATTAATAAATTATATTAGATATGCCATCTATTTTTAAAAGTTACTTCAAGGGACATTTTATGAAAATGATGTTTGTTCTTATTTATAGGAACCTCAAATCATTTATTTCTAATTTTTTCTAACAATGTCTTCAAGTTATTTACATTATTAAGCCTATATTTTTAAGTCTTCTGATTTAAGACAGTCAAGTTCTTCTTCAACAACTTATTGAACCACTGCTGGGAAGTGATTGAAAAAAAAAATTATGCCCATAAATTTTTTATTTAAATATAAGGATTGGATATTATAAAATAAAGAGAGCAAGTTTTAACCTAATTCTGTCCAACTTTGCTTTGACTTTATATGGTTGGGATGAAACTAAACTATACTCAGTGTTGTGATATGCTTAGTAGTGGAATAGGTGGTTTCAAGTAATTCCTTACTTAATCCTTTTGATAATCTTAGGAAGCAATATTATCACACCCATTTAAAATAGAAAACAGAAGTTTAGAGAGTTTAAGTGACTTATATACAGTTCTTAGCACATACAAATACATGATCTATGAGTCAAAGCCAAAGCATCTGACTTCGAAGCCATATTCTTTCCTTGGTGAAGCACTAATCATTTTTTTCTCTAATAAAGAAATTGTTATGCTTTCATATATATTTCTTATCTTCATAGTGTTTTGAGTAAATAAGGAATTAAGTAAAACTGTTATCAGCATTTCCCAGAGTGTGCATGTTTGATACTATGTAAGGTCTAAAATATTCTCTACCTTGGGCTTTTTTTTTTTTAACTACAGATTCACAGGGTACACGTGCGGTTTCTTTTTTTACATAGATAAACTGCTTAATAATGAGATTTGGGATTCTAGTGTATCAGTCGCCCAAAGAGTGAATACTGTACGCAGTAGGTAATTTTTCAATATTCACCACTGTCACAGTCCCCTCCTTTTGGAGTCTCAGATGTCTATTGTTGTCATCTTTATGCCTATATACACTCATTATTTAACTCACTTATAAGTGAGAACACAGTATTTCATTTTCCGTTTCTGAGTTATTTTGCCTAGGATAACAGCCCCAGCTCCATTCATGTTGCTGCAGAATACATGATTTTATTCTTTTTTCATGGTTGCATAGCATTCTGTGGTGTATAGACACCACATATTCTTTATCCAGTTATTTGTCGATAGTCACTTAGGTTGATTCCATCACTTCGATACTCTGAATAGTGCTAAAATAAACACAGAAGTTCAGGTGTCTTTTTCATGTAATGATTTATTTCCTTTGGCTAGTAGTGGAATTGCTGTGTCAAATGGTAGTTTTATTTTTAGTTCTTTAAAAAATTTCGTACTGTTTTCCATGGAGTCTGCACCAACAGTGTACAGGCTTTCCTTTTTTCCACTTCCTCAACATTTGTTATTTTTTGACTTCTTAGTAATAGCCATTCTGCTCTGTCCATCTTTGGGATCTACAGGACAGCAAATATACTAATCTAACTATTAAATGAAATGTATTAAGAATTTGTTAATTACTTATGGGATTTTATCTCCAAAGAGATTGAAAGAGTAGCACCTATTCTTCTGTTAACTGGCTCAGACAGCTTTGGCAGGTGGACTACACTCTCCTGATGTTAATTTCTTTATTTTCACTTGGAAATACCAATATTGTCTTACCTATCTCACTGTACTGTTTTTAAGATCAAATAAATTAATAGGTGTTAAAGTTGAAGTGGCATTTAATGATACCTCTCTTCTTGTTGAATAAATTCATAAATTCTGAATAAATTCATAAAATAGACATAAAATTTAAAGCATTAAATATAGATAACCTTTTTTTATAGTTGGACTGGAATGAAAACACAGCTTAACATTGAAATCAGCAAAATTGTCTGCTCCCAAATCTCAATATTAGCACCAATTAGTAAACTAAGTAGAGCCGGTAATATAATAGACTATATAACTAAAGCATTATAACCTATCTGCACACACTGTCAGATATAAAAGAGCAACATTGGATGGGAAGGAATGTGTTTCTTGGCCAGCCATCAGAAGGAATGGCAATAGCTCTGAACCAGTTTCCATGTCACCTACAGAACGGGTACAAAAAAAAAAAATGTGGCCTTTTACACTCTAAGTCAGGCATAGCCAGCAATGCAGGCTAGGCTTTCCTATACAGATTGCTATCTCCTGCTCAGTAACCATCATCTACTTACACAATTAATGATAATGATAATAATAAGCTGAAGAAATGACAGTCCTGGTAATATCTCTTCCAGAAATGTGACTATGTGATTAGATTTGGATGAATAAGATAGAAGCAAAAGATGGGACTAACTTTTGGTTTTGTCTTATTGTTGGAAGGAACTTACTTTTCCTTCCCTTGCTCTTCCTGTTTGCCAACTCCATACCCAAGCTGAGATTCAGAAGTGAGACATCTTCCATCATACATTGAGGCAAAGCCTAGGTATAGAAATCATGGGAACCACATGCTTTGAGTTTCAGCCCTTAATCACCTGCTCTACCTCTTATATTGAAAGAGCAGTAAATTCTGTTGTGTTTTAAGCAGTATATTATAGTGGTTCTTCTTGTAGCCACATAGCAGGTAGTCTTACTAATATGTAAGAACAATCGCTATTGTTCCCAAATTTTAATCAGTTAAGTTACCTATTATTCAATGAAAGGAACTATTGAGATGGTATGTTCCCTAGAGAAATAGGATTCTATCATTTAGCATGGATTTTATCTTTATGTAACAGTAAACTCAACATCTTGGGTATAATAGCATTCATAAATAGCACAAATTTTTCCTGCTCAAGCTCTGAAGCAATGCATGGAAATAAGAAGACATTCGTATGGTTAACAAAATATTTTCAAAAGATAATTGCCTTTGTGTTCCTGAATATCAGAATTCGATAGATTGGTCCAGCTACGGTCAGCACTGTGAAACAACAGATCTGTAGAGTAAAATCATGTTTCTTGTATACAACTGTTTCCAAGGACATTTATGATGTAATGGATGAGCATATGGCCAAATCATTGCCCTAAATACAATAATTATGTAAATTATTCCTCCTTCCCTAGAAATGAGTGAATTAAGAAGTTGAAAGAGGCCAAGGATATCATACCAATGTGTTTTTTTCCACAGTGTGAAAAAACAGTTGTTAAAAATAATTTCCTTCTCTCAATATTTCAAAACTCTTTTTAAATCATTTTCTTAAAATATTGAGCCTATAATCAAATAAAATTGTGGCTGTTGTTCACTGGAAAAGTTGGGGCACCTTCTCAGACTCTTGTAAGGATTTTACATTCGTACAAACTACCACCATGTAGTAGTATCTTCAAGGTTGCTGATGGAAAAGATTGATTGTGTCACCAAAAGGCAAAAAATAAGCAAAAACAGTTTATTTGTTAAGTGAATCCATGAAAATGTTATTAACATCAAAAAACCTGATTTTCAATTCTATTTCTCCTCTCAATTTATATCTACCCTTGTTGTGAAACACGTTGCAAAAGTGGTTCAGCTATGAGATTTAAAAGATCACATGAAAACACTCTAAATAGCAAATGAGGTGATTTTTGTTATCAGTAGTCTGGGGGAGGTTCCTAAATGCCAGTGGTACCTGGACCCCAACTGGTGTCCAGGGCTCTTGACACCACCGTGAGAAGAAATTCAATGATGACTCAGAAAATAGTGAAAGTACAGAGATTTATTGCAAAGTGAAAAATACACATACAAGCAAGGAGAGTGCAGGTGTATGCAAGAGAAACTTGCATAGTGGGGTTTGGGATTTCTTTTTTTATGGGTTTCTCTAACCTAGGGGTGGAATATTCATGAAAACTCCTGGAAATTTTGAAGATGTCTCAGAACTGTAGTGCCACCCATTTTTACATCAAATATGGGTGTTCTCAAAACTCTCATAGTGCTGGTGAGTGTGTAATTTAGTATGTTAATGAGTGTATAATGAGGTTCTAGGAAGAAAACTAGGTTGAATCCAGTGCCATATTGGGTTCAGTTGGTTTTAGCCAGCTTGGTCCACACCTTAGTTTTTCAGGGTTTTATCAGCCTACAGTCTCTAGTTGTGTGAAGCTGCTGCCTGGTATTTTTTGTTCTCCCGTGACGACACTGTGTTATTCCCATCTCATTTTGACTGTGTCAACTTGGCTAGGATGTCATAATTCCTATTCTTCTGTGATTTCTTTTTCCTCTATGATTTCAAGGTAGAATTAACCAAAAGGGAAATATGTATAAAATTTGGAAAGTCAAAGTGAAGTGTCTATATCCTCTGGCAGTCCTGGTGATCAAAAGCACAGACAGGCAGAGATGCATATGCCGCCCCTGCGTTGGTACCTGCCCTCTACTCCAGGGTTAAAGAAAGACTCAGCAGTGCTGTCAGGTTCATGCTAGTCCTATTCCTCTTCACTTCATTTATAACTCTAATTCCCAGTGACCAGGATCCCCAGATGCACCAACACACACAGAGCTAGCAGCCTTCCACTGACTTCAGCACCTCTCCTCTAATTCTACTCTAGCAGGTGGACATGTCTAGCTTTTCAGATTTCTCTGCGAGCTCTGATTTGTCCACCTACTCCAGTGTTTAATAACAGTTGGTTTGTGACTTTTTTTCTGATACTCCAACTCTCCATTCCAGACTACATGTCCCCTCTTCTTTCCTTGTTAAGTTCTAATTACTAGAACTAATCAGCTACTGGGTAGTCTCACAGTGGTTCTGCTTCTCTGATCAAACAAGAGTGATCCAGCAACTCTACAGAGGAGTCCCAAATTTGAATATCAATTCCTTATCAGTGCTGAACTCCTATGGAGAAATTCAATTGAGAAACTAAATCCCTTTAAATTTAGATTTCTAAGACATAAACATCTAAAAGAGTTAATATCTTCAATCAAATTCTTTTGTTCTGTAAGATAAGTTCAAAGAAGTTAAAGGCCTGCATTCAAACCACAGGTAGAATTAGGTTTCTGGGAGCAAATGCAGTGGGTACTTTCGCCTGGAATAACTGTGATACTTTCAGGGCCTCTGATACTCTTCTGTAGGTTAATACTAAGCTTCTCATATGTCTTGCTGAAAGAGAGCAAAGACTAACAGAAAACACAAATCATGTTGAAGTGGATGAATGTCAGTGTCACATGGTGAAGGCATAAGTGATTTTTTTTTTTTAAATAATGAGTGTTAATTATTTTCTAAACTTTTGGTAGAATTTTCCAGTGAAACTATGCCTGAAGATTTCTTTTTGAAGTCTATAAGTACAAATTAAATTATCTTAATTTTAATAGGTCTATCAATATTATCTATTTCATATTGGGTATATTGTGGTACTTTTCTCATTATGAACAACTGATGAACTTTATTTAATTAGACAAATTTATATGTGTAAAGTTGTGTAATAATCCTTGATTATCCTTTTGTTATCTCCAGAGTTTATAGTGATAATTTCTAATTCATTTCGGATACTAGTAAGTTGTATCCTCTCTTTTGTCCTTTGTAAGTTTTGCTAGAGGTATGACAATTTCATTAATCTTTAAAAAGAACATTTTTTTTCTTTTATTGGACTTCTTTATTATTTTACTATTTTCAATGCCATTGATATCTGCTCTTATCTTTATTATTTCCTTCTCTATGCTTACTTTGGATATATTTTGTTCTTCTTTTACTAGTTGGATTGATTCCATGTCTTCACTATTGTGAATAGTGCTGCAATGAACATACACATGTATGTATCTTTATACTAGAATTCTTTACATTCCTTTGATATATATCCAGTAATGGGATTGCTGGGACAAACGGTATTCTGGTCTAAATCTTCGAGGATCACTACCATGCCTTCTACAATGGTTGAATGAATTTACATTCCAACCAGCAGTATAAAAGTGATTCCTGTTTTTCCACAGCCTTGACAGCGTCTATTGTTTCCTGACTTTTTAATAATCACCATTCTGACTGGCATGAGGTGATATCTCATTGCGGTTTTGATTTGCATTTCTCTTATAGTCAGTGATGTTGAGCTTTTTTCATATATGTTTGTTGGTTGCATAAATGTATTTTTTGAGAAGCATCTGTTCATATCCTTTACTCACTTTTTGGTGGGGTTTTGCTTTTTTCTTGTAAACATGTTTAGGTTTCTTGTAGATTCTGGATGTTAGACCTTTGTCAGATGGATAGATTGCAAAAATTATCTCCCATTTTATACATTCTATTCATTCTTACGATACTTTCATTTGCTGTGCAGAAGCTCTTTAGCTTAGATCACATTTGTAAGTTTGTTCCAGTTTCTTGTGGAGATTTCCAGTTTGTTCACATTTGCCTTTGTTCCAGTTTCTTGTGGAGACTTCATCAAAAATTCTTTGCCCGTGCCCATGTATTGCCTAGATTTTCTTCTAGGGTTTTTATAATTTGGGGTTTAACATTTAAGTCTTTAATCCATCTTGACTTAATTTTTGTATAAAGTGTAAAGAAGGGATCCAGTTTCCATTTTCCGCATATGGATAGCTAGTTTTCCCAGCACCACTTATTAAATACAGAATCCTTTCCCCATTGCTTCTTTTTGTCAGGTTAGCTGAAGATCAGATGGTTGTAGATGTGCAGTTTTATTTCTGAGTTCTCTAACCTGTTCTATTGGTCTATGTGCCTGTTTTTGTACCAGTACCATGCTGTTTTGGTTACTGTGGCCTTGTAGCATAGTTTGAAGTCAGAAGTTTGAGTTAAACCTAAAAACTTGGCTGGGAGCAGTGGCACATGACTGTAATTCCAGCTACTTGGGAGGCTGAGGCAGGAGAATCACTTGAGCTCAGGAGGCGGAGGTTGTACTAAGCCAAGATCACGCCACTGTACTCCAGCTTGGATGATAGACTGAGACTCTGCCTCAAAAATAATAATAAAATAAAATAAACATAAAACTTTACCTGTTTATATCACTTGACCTTCCCAACTTATAATATAATTGGCACAAATATTTCCTCAACACATAGCAAAAACCATGTTACATATTGTGGCATAAATATTGTACCGTGTGCAATTTTTTTTTTTCACAGATGCTTGAAATCTGTACTTTAACTTTAGAATGCATTCCAGACAAGGTTGTTCTCTAGTAAATGTGCTTATCTTCTCACTGAGTGGTAGAATTACTCTAGCTACTGGTCTATGCTTTTAAAGTTTTACTTGTTTAAAGAGTACTCTGTAAAATATTCATTTACCACATTACAAATGCTACAATAGGCTCAAATAAATTAAGTTGTATAGCTAATCAGCTATTTAAGATAATAATGTGAATATTTTATACCATGTACATAATGTGTAAACTTCTTTCTACCATATACTATGCCTTTCAATGTTGGTAACCTGTAAAAATAGGTACATAAGTCTAATGAAAAGAAAACTGCTATAGAATTGCCATTTACTTCATGTATTCAGAGGGCCTTTAGTGGAGTGTTCTGGTACTACTTATACATATATTAAAAATGTGACACATTAATACTCTCTACTGAAGTCCTCTTGAGAATCAGTACATTTGTCACCCTTTCCTGGCTTAATAAAGGCATGATATGAATAAATGTATGAGGCTTATGTGACAGTATATTTGCATATAAAACAAAAAGATAATTTTTATTATTTATAGTCTTCCTTCTTAATATGGAAGACACCTGGTCAGTGAAAAATAATATGTAAATATTCAGGAAATGCAAAATAACTGTTTATAGGAAAGTCTTAATGAAGTAATAGTAAATCAAATGTGATTTACTGTGGCATTAGTGCTCCATAATAATATTCACTTATTTTTCACAAATAAAATACTTTTTAAAAAAGTGAATAATATAGGCAGAATTTTATCTGATTTGTAGAGTGCTTAAAAGTCATCACCCCTATCCTCACAACAAAGAAGTCTTTAAACAAAGTGAAAATCAATTACTTTTTGTAGATCTGTTAAAAAATTGAGGTCATGTAGTAAAATGCATAAGACCAAAAATAACACATTTTTTTAAAAGCAGAGACAAATACCTTCTCTAAAGAAGGACAATGAAAAGGATTAACACTGAACTCCTCATTGGAACCCAAGCAAAGAGAAGAGAATAGAGTCAAACATTTGAAGTGTTGAAAGAAAAATACCCCAGAACTCAAATTCTGTGTGTAAAAATATATGCATAATCCTTGAAAAGTTGAAGAGAAATAGAAACTTTTTCAAACAAAGAAAAAGAGCGACAAATTATATTTTATTTTAATTTTAACCTTGGACTTTTTTCAATTTCAACTTTTATTTTAGGTATAAGGGGTACATGGCAGATTTGTTACATGGAATATTACATGATGCAGAGGTTTGAAACAGAAATCTCCTGGAAGTGAGCACAGTACCTGATAGGTAGGTTTTCTAACTCATCCCCTCCCTCCACCCTCTGTTAGTCCACAGTGCCTATTCTTCCCAAATGTATGTCCACGAGGGCTCAGTGCTTAGCTCCCATTTATATGTAAGAATATGTGATATTTGGTTTTCTGTTTCTGATTAATTTGCTTAGGATTATGGCCTCTAGCTCCATTCATGTTGCTGCAAAGGACATAATTTCATTCTTTTTTATGGCTGCATAGTATTCCATGACATATATCCACTACATTTTCTTTATTCAATATATCCTTGATAGGTCCCTGGGTTAATTCTATGCCTTTGCTGTTCTGAATAGTGCAAAGATAAACATACAAATGCATATGTCTTTTTGGTAAAATATTTTATTTTCTTTTAGGTATATAACTACTAATGGATACCAACAGTATATAAGCATTCTCTTTCACTGCAACCTTGCCAACATCTGTGGTTTTTTGACTTTTAAATAATAGCCATTCTGACTGGTGTGAGATATCACATTGTGGTTTTGATTTACATTTTTCTAACTATTAGTGATGCTGAGATTTTTTTCATGTATTTGTTGGCCACTTGTATGTCTTCATTAGAGAAGTGTCTGTTCATGTACTTTGCCCATTTTTTAATGAGGTGATTTCGTTTTTGCTTATTGGTGTGTTCAAATTCCTTATATATTCTGAATATTATGCCCTTGTCAAATTCATGGTTTGTGAATATATGCTCCCATTCTGTAGGTCGTCTGGTTGCTCTGTTGACAGTTTCTCTTGCTGTGCAGAAGCTCTTTAGTTTAGTTAGGTCCCACTTGTCTATCTTTGTTTCTGTTGCAATTGCTTTCGGGGACTTAGCCACAAATTTCTGGCTAAGGCTGATGTTGAGAAGAGTATTTCCTAGGTTGATTTCCAGTATTTTTAAAGTTTGAGGTCTTAGATTTACATTTTTAATCCATTTTGAGTTAATTTTTACATACGGTAAAAGGTAAGTATCCTGCTTCAGTCTTCTGCATATGACAGCCAGTTATCCCAGCATTATTTATTGAACTGGGAGTTCTTTCCCCATTGCTTATTTTTATTGACTTTGTCAAAGATTGGATGGTTATAGGTGTGGAGCTTCATTTCTGATTTTTCTATTCTATTTGAATTGTTCTGTGCATTTTATTTTGTTTGTTTAACCAGAATCAAACCTTTTTGGTTTGTATGGCTTTATAGTATAGTTTTAAGTCAGGTAGTATGACAAATGCAGCTTTGCTCATTTTGCTTAAGATTGCTTTGTCTGTTCAGGCTCTTTTTTTTTGTTCCATGTAATTTTTAAACTAGCTTTTTATAATTCTGTGGTGAATGACATTGGTAGTTTCATAAAAATAGCACTGAACTGTAAATTGCTTTGGG
Organism: Saimiri boliviensis; assembly: GCF_048565385.1. Lineage (NCBI taxonomy): Eukaryota > Metazoa > Chordata > Mammalia > Primates > Cebidae > Saimiri > Saimiri boliviensis. The sequence continues at coordinate 6,167,311 of NC_133467.1, forward strand.
TAGTATGGCCATTTGTACAATATTGATTGTTCCAATCCATGAACATGGAGTTTTTGTGTGCGTGTATTTTTTGTCATCTCTAAATTCTTTCAACAGTATTTTTATTTTTATTTTTTAGTTTTCTTTGTAGAGATCTTTTACCTCTTTGGTTACCTGTTTTGTAACCAAACCGAATACCTACAAACCTGTTTGTAGGTATTTAATTTTGACCTAACATTTGGTTGAAATAATAATGCCAAAAAGGTATTAGGCAATTATACTATATGAATAAAGAAGATGAATTATAACAATGCTATAAGAATTAGAAGGGAAAAATTGAGAATAATTTGTTATAAAGTACCTATAATATCCAGAAGCTGATATAGCAAGTAGTTTAAAACAGTAACATATGCCATGAAAGGATAGAAAATTGAGTCGTAAGATACTAAATTAAACCACAGAAAAAAGAACAGGAGGGGAAGAAATTGTCATCAAATGTTCCTTGGGGAATTAAATCAAATATGAGATATATACCTCATTATTAAAACATCATCTACTTTGAGATTCTAGTTGAACAAATGATTATTTTAAACAAGTCAATAATTGAATTATTATATGGCAAAATATATTAAAAAATAATTAATCAGTGAAAGTCTTATGCTGAACAATTGTCAATGACAATAAGTGTTGTTTCTGAAGTACTTGTATTGATCTGGAAAGCTTTTAAATGTCTGACTTTTTAGACACAGTATATAAATTAACTTGCATGTATCTTAAAAAAAGGAAAGAAAAATGATTTGAAATAAAAGTGTAAAGAAAAAAATAGCAGAAATTTAAGGAAGTCTTCATCAAAAATGAGTGAGAAAGCCATTTTGCTAAAATTACATCAAATTGTGACGGGTGTTTTAAGACGTGCTTAGCTATGCTAAGGAACTTCAGCTTCCTTGGGTATTAAATTATAAAATATTGATTTTGTGGAAAGAGAGAGCATGTTAATAGCACTTTGGAGTATACATTGAAATCAATATTTTACAATAATGACGGTGATGCTCCTGTCTACTGAAAAAGAGAAAAAGAGCTGTAAATGAATTTAAGTTTGAATATCTGGACGTGAGAAATTGATTTATGTATGAGTCCAAAAAAGTTCAGAGTAATAAATTTGAATGAACAGACCAGGAAGCAGGGCATAATTTAAGACCATGAGTAAAAGTTTACAGGTAGGGATGTGACTGTGATTTTAGGAAAAGCACAGGCAGGGGACATGGAAGCTAAAAACCAAACCAAATACTAAGAATGAATTGAAGACATAATGACAAAAAAAAGCAAGTTTGGTTTTAGTGAAGAAGATGGAAAGTGAAAATTTGGGAGTGTTTTCAAGAAGTAAATTATGACCAACACTAGAGAAGGGGAGAATTAGTCAGGAGTTTGCTTCTAACTTTGAAGAAACTTTGTGCAGTAAGAAGCAAGATAGTTGCTTCAAGGCTTTGCTACTGCTCACAGTAATTCAAAGATCGTAGTTGTTCATAAAATAACATGGCACCACTTGAATAACATTTAAATTACTATGTTTAAATGTTCTTTAAACCAATTTATTTTATTGCACTTGCTCTTACGGTGTTACGTTTAGCGAAGATCAGTCTTCTTAATTTGGGAGTGAGGTGTACTTGCCTGTAGAAAAATAAAATTACCCAAGAATTGATATTATAGGATTGTCATTCAGAGTTGTCAAAACAACATGAATTTTATATATATATATATATATATATATATATATATATATATATATTTACTTTAGCTGAAATTAAAATATAATATTATGGAGTCAATGTTCACGGTCATATCATGTCAACAACAAAGAATTTGTATGTCAAGTCCCCTTTTTTATAATTTTCAGATAATCATGTGAAATATATTTATAACATACACATATTCTATGGAATAATACATGGTTAAAGATTTACCAGCATTTTGGAATAACTATTCTCCAAATTATGTATGTTACATAAGTTTTTAAAATTACTTTAAAATTGATGACCTTCTTAGGACATAGTAGAGATAAATGCAACTAAATAACAATTGACTTAAAGCTGTTATCCTTAAATTTGTTACTTCTATAACTGAACAAACTCTCTTCATTTAAAAGTTTTTCAAATAAAACTTATGTAGACTATGACACATTTTTCCAATTTCAAACAATAAAGTAAAAGTAATAAATATAGGGATTACATGAGACTAATGGCATTTATTAAATCCAACATATAATGTTCCAGCAAGTAATATGATTTATTCAAAATAAAAGAAAGGGCAGGCTTAAAAGCAAAACATCTGACTTTAACTACAGTGTACTTTCCATTGCATTCTATTATGAGGATTAGCCTTATAAAAAAAGACAAAAATATTTCATCTTGAGACAAAAAGAAAGAGAACTTTTTCGTTTGTTTGTTTCAAGATGAAACGGATTAAGTTACAGAGAAATGCTGAAGCTGAGAAGAAGCAATTTGAGATAACATAGTTTTGTAGGTCTAAATCATTTCAGCAAAATAGAAGCTAAGATCATCTGAAACAAGGCTTGTAGAAAGTGAAAATGTTTTGTAACAACTGCTGTAATTTTAACAGGGAGAAAACTGGAGGTGAATGACATCTGTGTCAGCATTGAATCCCCAAGCAATGTAACCAAGCTATACAACCTAGATTTAAACAGAAAACAAACGGAAATTGACGAGTTTTCTTCTACAATATTTGATCACATGAGGGGAAATGAATTCTAGGGTGGCAAATGTGATCAAGGGGATCTACAAAAGCTAATGAACTGAGTATATGCTGAGGCTATGTGACTTGATCTTTCTGTGAAAATGGAATGCAGTGGCTATAAAAAATTAGAAGAGGAGGATATGAGAAAGATGGACTCTTACTAGAGTCCAAACCAAAAAGTAATTTTAGGTTTGTAGGATTAATATAGATAATTTTCAGTTGATGCAAAATACAATGGATTCATCCTACAAAATGACAAAATCTGGATGTAGAACAAATCATTGGTGTTAATAAGGCCGAAAACAGCAAGGAAAAAGAGTGAACAGATTTTGAATATTTATATTGAAGCCATAGATATTGATAATACGTATTTTACAAGAATTAGAGTAAATGCTGGGTTCCTCAATCAAGTTAGAAATTCCATATGTTTCTTTTATGTTTGAAAGAGGTCACATATGTTATCATTTCCAATGGAAGAGTAGTAGATCATCAGTAAAAGCTGAATAATTACTTGGCATCCACAATAGACAGCAGACAGCAAAGGAAGGCAGCAAAAAGCAGAGTGAATGCTGCCTTTGCTCCAAAACCTTAAGAAAGAGTAGACTCCAAATTTCTAAATACAGAAATTAAAATGACATTTCAGTAAATAAAATGAATGTATGTTAGCGTTCCTGAGACAGAATATAGTTGCCACAGAACATACGGAAAGGAAATGAGATCAGATACATGTAACAGAAAAGAGTTCAAAGAGTAAGGATGGACACCGTGGCTCACCCCTGTAATCCCCGCTCTTTGGGAGGCCAAGGAAGGTAGATCACCTGAGGTCAAGAGCAGCCTTGTCAACATGATGAAACCCGTCTCTACTAAAAATACAAAAATTAGCCACGTTTGGTGGTGCACACCTGTAGTCCCAGCTACTCAGGAGAATCACTTGAACCAGGAAGATGGAGGTGGCAATAAATGGAGATTGCACTAACCTGGGCAACAGAGCAAGACTTCAAGAATGGCATGGCTAAGCCAAAGTCATTCCAAACACAAGAGAAAACATAACAGAAACATAACAGAAAAACAGGTTTTTTAGGTGGTCATAAAAGTCAGTGGAAGAATAAAGATAAAGATTATTTTTTGTCCACTTTTAAATCCTGGCACAATCCCTGTTAGACTGCATATTCAATACATGATACATGTATGTTAAGTAGATTGAAATTGGAAGGAGGGTTCAACCATGTGAAAAATATGAAGATTTTTTTTTTTTTAGAATTTGTTTTTGATGTAATTTGACTGTTCATAAGGAAAAAAAAAAATCTAGGAAAAGTGGATGATTCCAAATTAAACTTAAGTCAATGGGTGGAAAAGAGTTTAACAGTTAAGGAAACATGTTGCATAAAATACTAATTGAAGCAAGAGAGTAAGCAAATATTATATCACAGATATCATGATCAGGTTTAATTCGGACTACGGAGTTCGGTTCTAAGTAACAAACTTAAAATATGTTTCATATGTTCATATTGACAAGTATCTGCACAATTGATATTAAAAATGATGCTTAAAATAACAGGACATTTACTCTAGACAAATTAAAATTTTAGGAGAGAATATTGACTTCCTTCAGTTATTTCTGAGACTGCAAAGATTTTTGGCTTTTTCTGTATTATTTCACCGAACCATAGAACAGATTTAAGATATAGCTGGAAGTATAAAGAGAATTTAAGGTTCATTTATATGAGTGTTTTTTCGAAACAGTAAGGTGTGCAAAATAGATTACCCAAAACTACATAAAAATGAACAATGTATCCTGAGTAGGGAGAAAACAGAATTATTCTGATTTCTGCTGACATTTTGGAACAGAAAGCATTACCTAAATCACTGGATTCACTAAATTTATTATTATTTATTTATTTATTTTGAGATAGAATCTTGCTCTCTTACCCAGGCTAGAGTGTAGTGGCACAATCTTGGCTAAAACCATGCCATTGCATTCCAGCCTAGGCAACAGAGCAAGACTCCATCTCAAAAAAAAAGAAAGGAAAGAAAGGCCAGATATTTAATCTCTAAAGATGATTTCTATCATTGAAAAAATTAAATTTTAATAAAAAGAATCTTCTGCTTACCTTATTATCTGACTTGGATATGATATATTTGCTGAATATGTGATCACATTTGAAATCTCTTTTCTTACTATTCTTAATTCATGAAATCATTCATTGTTTATTGGAACAATTTCCATCTATAAAAATTTTATTCATTATCCAAACCCAGATCAAAAATATACATCTTCTGGGAAGGATTATTTAATTCATAGAGTTTAAACTAATTTTTTCTTCCATTTGGTTTCTATAATCATTCATTTACATCTTCTCATTTGTTTACATATTTGGATGCTAATTTTATATTTCATATATTTGATCCAATATGAAATTAGAGATTTGTTAAAGAAAGGTGTTCTTGTGTATTTTTCACCTTTTTTTTGGAATTTTAAGTATTAAGCATGAAACCTGGCTATAAAAAGCATTGATTACATGTTAAGTGTTGTGCCATGTGTTTTTTTAAAAACATTTGAACATTTTAGATGAAGTAATATATATATAGAAAGTAATTTTATGCTTTCAAATTAAATTAATATTGTTTATAGGGCAAGGAAGATTAAGGTAGACATTTACAAAAGGCAAAGCCACATTCTGCCACACCCGCCAACACACAGAAACTAAAAATCACAATTGTCCATAAATCTGAAGGAGCTATGCTTCTGTTTTCCTTTTTAAAACAGATTAAACAAAAGAGTAAAAGATGGGGCAGTTCTAAATAAGCAAGAGAAAGAAATAAAATAAATACAATATAAAAAAAGAAATTACTGAGAAATCTAACAATTTCTTGTTGCTGAGCTTTTATGGATGGAAAATAGTAACAAATGAAGTTATATATAGTAGTAAAATTAGAACTTCCTAATATGACTCATGATTAATTTCTTCATATAAAAAATGATGATAGTACCTCCTAGGATTAAGAGGTATACACATACGTCCATGGTCATAGTTATTAACATGTACATAACACAGTGTTATATAGTGATTGAAATTTTCAAATAAATAATAGTTCACAAAAAGTAATTATTAACTGAATTTAACTTCCAAGGACAAGCATTTTCTGGGTGTGAGTGAAAACCATTCATTTGAAGCAACATTTTGTCTCCACTGGGGTCTATGACACTGCCGGGCACTGTTATTAGTTACTATTTTAATGAGCAATAGGGGAAACAAAGGCTTTCCTGTGGATAGTGGTGGATACTGTTTACTCTCTTCTCGTATCGCAGTTAAATGAGTAGTTTTCCTTTCCATTTCTTATCAGATGGTAAGTTTCTTATCTTCACTGAAAATACATTCCCTATGCCTTGATAGATGGTAAACTTTCAGGGGACGTAAAATATTAGTATTGCTCTGGGACTCTTCCTTGAATGGCTTCATTGTGCCACAAGACATCATAACATCAGCAAATGTGCTACTGGGATTACCTGAGGCACACTGCCCTCTGTCTTTTATATTGCCTTGGTAGTCTAGGGAGTTCTTGGTGAATAAAGTGTGTTCTTGACTATCACAACGATACAAAACTATTTAAGTATCATTATAAAGCATATTTCAGTAAACCTACTCTATTTCCAAAGAGTCTTCCCATATTGTCCATAGTTTTTTATTTTTATTTTTTTATTTAAGACAAGGTTTTACTCTGTTACACAGGCTGGAGTACAGTGGTGCCATCATAGTTTACTGCAGCCTCAATCTCCTAGGCTCCAGAGATCCTTCTGCTTCAGTTTCACAAGCAACTGGGACAACAGACATGCATCACCATGTTTGGCTCATTTTTTGTAGAGACAAGATTCTACTATGCTGCCCAGGCTGGTCTCAAAAGACTGCATTCAAGCAATCCTCCTGTCTCAGCCTCCCAAGTGTTGGGATTACAGGTTTGAGCCACCATGCATGGCCCCTTTATTGCTTGTAGTTTTAAAATGACATTGGCAATTATGCCTATGCTATTTGTGATCATGTCAAATCATATTGCTATCATTTATAGATATCAGTGTTTGATTTAAATCCTGATACACTTGAAATAATATATAGTCCTCATGGTATGAAAATCAATTTAATATTTACTGGTTAAGGAGGCTGCTTTGGAAGATAATATATATTATTTCCTAAGACTTACCTGACCATGCATTCAACATGGCATTACATAAAATTTGATTTACATAGATACTTACATTGATTTCCTAAATCTAATTAAGAATGATTTTTATGATGATCTTTCAAGAGGTCATTGTATTTTAAAATTTTCCTTAGGGTATTACCAGAGAGACATTTAATGTTCAAGTACTTGGAAAAAATGTCATCAACAGCTTCAAGACATTAAGCTAGGCTATTTACTTTACAGTAACAGCAGTGAGTGGAAAATCCAGTTATCATCTGTTCTGCTTTTCATGTCTTACATTTTCCCTTTAGCTCAGCATGCCGAAATGATACTTCTTTTATTATGAAAGATTACAATAGGGTACTTCAAGGAATGAGTTTTTAATGCTTAAATGACCCAACTTGCACTGATGCAAAAAATTTTATTATGATTGAAGAAGAATAATTTTGGTTCCTGCACATCCATTTATTCTATTACTCACAAAAAGATTATTGTGAAATTTAATCACTTGTTTACAGTAAAACACTGACAAAAAAAAGCCTGCATATTCTAACGTAAAGCAAGTTACTTAAAAGAATGTTTTGTTATAATTTCTAGATTTTCTAATACTTTTCCATTTAAGTGTACATAAAGAAGATACAGGAGAGTGGAAAATAAATTGTTAAAATTCTGAGCATGTTGTGTCAAGAACAACTGATGAAAACATAAAATTCATTGTAATGTTCAACAAATATTCTAAGAAAAAAACAACAAAAATTGTGGCTGAGATAGGAACCAGGTCCTAGACTTTTATTATGTATAGTCACTCACTGTGTAATGAATGGACAATATTTTATTTCTGTAATCCCCCCTCTCTCTATGTATGGTATATAGAGAGAGCTCTATGTAACCCAGTGATTCTAACAATGTGTCTCACAGGAGATTTTATATCAGAATTACTGGTGCTTAAATGAACAGCATTTTGATAACTAGAGAATCCTGCCCAAGACGTCTACTATTTAAACTAAACAACCAGTTTGAATTGGACCACAGTGAATTCAGATGAAAATAAGTACATCTGCAGAACGTGCAGGTCTGTCACATCAGTAGACACGGGCCGTGGTACTTGGCTGCATCCATCCCTGTCATCTACATTAGGTATTTCTCCGAATGTCATCCCTCCCAAATCCCCCACCCACTGCTACCCCTCCCCTAGATCTCCTAAGCTCCAAGAGGTCCCGGTGTGTCTGATGCTCCCCTCCCTGTGTCCATGTGTTCTCATTGTTCAACACCCACTTATGAGTGAGAACATGCAGTGTTTGTTTTTTCTGTTCTTGTGTCAGTTTGCTGAGAATGGTTTCCAGATTCATCCACGTCCCTGCAAAGGATATGAACTCATCCTCTTTTATGGCTGCATAGTATTCCATGGTGTCTATGTGCCCCATTTTCTTATCCAGTCTACCATTGATGAGCATTTGGTTTGGTTCCAAGTCTTTGCTATTGTAAACAGTACCACAGTGAACATGTGTGTGCACGTATCTTTATAACAGAACTACAAACCACTGCTCAAGGAAATAAGAGAGGACACAAACAGACGGAAAAACATTCCACCCTCATGGTTAGGAAGAATCAATATTGTGAAAATGGCCGTACTACCCGAAGTAATTTATACATTCAGAGCTATCCACATCAAGCTATCATTGACTTTCTTCACAGAATTGGAATAAACAAAACAAAACAAAAAAACCTTAAACTTCATATGGAACCAATGTATATAGAGAACTTAATGTATAATAGTAATAAAAAAAGAAAACCTGATCTTATGAAGATAATGAGTGTGAACTAGTCAAAAATGAGAAATGAATGCAGAAGTCAAATAAGTACTACAGCCACTTGGAGCCACATTCTAATGAGTTGCAGATTCCAAATATATCCAAATTACATAAAGAAAACTGGCTGAATGCCAATAAAAAATGTGGTGTCTAAGTATAATACCCAGCATGGATAGAGCTCTTCAATCCACCAAGCTTGTCTCAAATCTCTGATAAATAAGTGGCAATATCGTCACGCTGAAAGTTCAGTTCACTGACTTCAGCTCTGACGTAAGTGACAAATCTATCTCTTTCATTTGATAAATAAATTTCTTTAAATACAGGACTTTTAATGAAAAAAATCTCTTATTTTTGATAAATTTATGATAATTTAACATTAATATTGCTATGTGTATACAAAATTCAATAATTAAAAGAACTCACATATTGACCTTATTGTAAGTCGAAATGTGAAAGATAATTTTACTGAATGTGTTACATATTTTCTTTTCTTTTTTTTTTTTTTGAGACGGAGTTTCACTCTTGTTACCCAGGCTGGAGTGCAATGGCGCCATCTGGGCTCACCGCAACCTCCGCCTCCTGGGTTCAGGCAATTCTCCTGCCTCAGCCTCCTGAGTAGCTCGGATTACAGGCACGCGCCACCATGCCCAGCTAATTTTTTGTATTTTTAGTAGAGACGGGGTTTCACCATGTTGACCAGGACGGTCTCGATCTCTTGACCTCGTGATCCACCCGCCTCGGCCTCCCAAAGTGCTGGGATTACAGGCGTGAGCCACTGCGCCTGGCCGTGTTACATATTTTCATATTAACAACTTCATTTTGAATTCATTATTTCATTATGAATATGAGATAGAATATTTGAATTATGCTATATTTAAACAGAAAACATTTTAGTTGTCCAGGCTTGTATGTCTTGTCAATTAAGAAATCAAAGTGCTCAAATATGTGATATTGATAAAACCATTTAAACTGGAGAAATATAGCTCAAATACTGAATGCATTTATTAGTGTACAATATGGTCATGTTTTACATATATATAAATGTGAATACATAGTATGTAGAAAGTGATTGTATATTATGTATATATACTTAAGTATAAATGAAGTAATATATTCCCTATTAAGCAATTATTTATATTATATTTTAAAATAATTTTCTATTTTCTATATATTTATTTGTATCATATTATAAAGATGATTTTATTTACTTATAATTTATTAGGTTTTACATCTACAAACATATTTTGTGCATGGAAAATAAGTCTAATAATTAGGTTATAAATTAAACTAACAATTATACTTTAGTCAATTAAATTAACATATTAATCAAATTATATGAAGAACATAGTTGTTTTAAAAATATGATTTGGTTTATGTCAATATATAAAAGTTTTCTAAGTTAATGTTAATTATGGGAAAGTTTTATTTATAATATTAAAAACTGAATAAGAACATTACATCTTAAAACCTTACATATTTATTTCCCCTAGCCATAAAAAAGTATAAAAGCAGCACATATTGATATACTTGTTTTATAATTAGTCATATCTAACATAAAAAAATGTAAGGTAACACGGCAAAGGAAAAGAAACTTTAATAATGCCTGGTTATTTGTTGTATGTTTTTGTGTTTTACTCTGTGTGTGTGTGTGTGTGTGTGTGTGTGTGTGTGTGTGTGTTGTGTGTGTATGTAGAAATAAATCAGGTAGTGTAATCCCAGCATCTAGGAAGAGTCAGGAAGATAATTGAGCTCAGGAGTTCGAGATCAACGTGGCCAACATGGTGAAACCTGTCTCAACTAAAAGTACAAAAAAATTAGCTGGGCATGTCTGTGGGCACCTGTAATGCCAGCTACTTGGGGAGCTGAGGCAGTAGAATCATTTGAACCCGGAAGGCAAAGGTTTCAGTGAGCCAACATCATGCCACCATAATTCAGCCTGTGTGACAGACCAAAAATGTGTCTCAGAAAAAAAAAAAAAAAAAAAAGAAATGAGGTTGGATTAAGCCTCTTATTGGAAAATTTTTGATGATTTGTATAAACCGTTATTATACCATTTCTTTTGTATTTGGCCAAAAGTAATTCCTTAAAGTCTTTATTACTGTACAAAACATATTTAATATGGAGATTACTATTATTGTTTTATATCTAATATAGTATAAATGAATAAATTAATAAATATAAAGGTAGACGTTAGTAAAATGGAAGATACACCAAGAATAGAATAAATAGATAAATATTGAATAAGATTACTTTGAAAACATACAGAAGCTGATGTCTTAGAAAATTTTAAAAACAAAAACATATATAAAATAAATTGTAAAAGGCAAAGCAGCCATAGATAAAAATAAAAATTATTATATGATTCTACATGTAGTGAATGTAAAGTGCTCTAGAAAATGTATAACTCCCATAAAATTGTAATTTTTAAAGTGTGACCAGAAGATAGATTATTTGAATATACCAATTTCCTTAGAAAGGATTGAAAATATTTTTAAAAGTTGTCAGAATCATTTCACAGCCTAATTCTAATATCTAATGATATATTAAACTATTCTAGGTAAAATAATTATGAAAGCTCCATAACTTATTTATTGTGCTATCTTAGTTACCCAAGTCTGTTGAAGATAATTTTAAAAATAGGTGTAGACCAATCTTACAAGAATATACACAAAAATTATAAACCTGTGTAGCAAAAAGATTCTATTACCAAAAAACAAACCATGGCAAAGATTGCAAACACAAATTTATAATTGTGGCTTCTAATTAATACTACTGTAATAACACTAACAATAATACTTACGTTTAATAATTCAAGCACAAGACAGAATCTAACAAATGCTTCTCATTGGCAGATTATATGAAAGAAATGGCTGAGAAGCCACTAACATAAGAGCAATTTCATAGACTATACAAGCAACTGTTTCCCTGACACATTTGTATATTCTATCTGATTTTGTCTGTGTGTGTTTGTGTGTGTGTACTTCTAATAAGTTTCTAGAAAATAAATGAACTTCAATAAAATGTCTCTCTGGAAACAGGCCCTTGACTTACTCCTTTTATTTCCTTATTAACTTTATTATCTCAATATTGATTGGCTAGGATATAAAATAACAGTATCCTCCAGAGGGTTTAACAAAAAATAAATTACACTGCATAGATGCAAACTAATCCTGTTTCAGTTGGCAAAAGTTCAACTTTTAAATTTCTGAGTCTCATTTTAGAATAGGATGCTGGAAAGGAAAGTATTGGTGTAATTAAATATCAAAACTTGGGAATACTCTAAGTATTCTCCCAAATTTAGAACTCCCTGTAGAGACAGTAAAGCTGTCTACTAAATCTGCATTGGACCTCAGCTTCTGCCAAATCATTTTTCCCTTCCTTCCACAGATGTTATTCTCATGACATTACATAATAAATCATCTAATATATAAAAACCAAATCTGCAGACATTTCCACACATGGGCTGAATAAGCAGACTCTGGAATGAGATTTTGAAGCTGGATGACATGTTACTGATAATAAAGACCCTATGTCTGGCTAGTAGGTGGAGCACAAGGCAGCTTTGTATTCTTTTTTTAATTTCTCGTAACTGGTAAACTAGGATGACAAAAAGAAATATATTAGCAGGAATGATATGTCAGACATTTGAAAGGGAAGGGGAGAATGTTACCTAGAAATGCAATAGAACTTGGAAGCTACTGTATATTTTGATTGAACTCTGAAAATAGTCACTAAAAACTAAAACCAATTAATTGAAAATTAAAGGCTAAATGTGGGAGCCAGAGGACTTTCTTGGTGACATATATTTCCTGCCACAGTTAGCCAATGAGCCATAAGGCAAGAGAATCATACCAAAGATGATCTGAGCGTCTATCTGAGGCAAATTTCTTTAAAACAAGAGTCTTGATTGGTAATAACTGAGCTACAGATATATTGAATAGGTTGATTAGAACCTTAGGTTTTGAGAATTCTGTTGACTTGCTGAGCCTGCAAAAATTGCCTACTCTTCTACATTTACTTTGCATCATATAGAAAAATGAACACAGAATGGTTAGTAAACATTAAAACCTAAAATTTGTAACTCATCTAGGAGGAAATATGAGAATGTTTATTATTCTCCAGTAAGCAAAATATTCCTTCAAGATATAAAGACAAAATTTATGCATTGTATAACATCAAAATTAAGATCTTTGTTCTTAAAGCTGGAGGGATCACACTATCCAACTTCCAACTATACTACAAGGCTACAGTAACCAAAACAACATGCTACTGGTACAAAAACGCACACACACAGACAAATGGAACAGAATAAAGAACTCAAAAACAAGACTGCACATCTACAAGCATCTGATCTTAGATATTCAACAAACCTGATAAAAACAAGCAAGGATTCTCTATTTGATAAACGGTGCTGGGAGAACTGGCTAGCCATATGCAGAAAATTGAAACTGGACCTCTCTCTTACATCATATACAAAAATTAACTCAAGATGGGTTAAAGACTTAAATGAAAAACTCAAAACTATAAAAACTGTAAAAGAAAATCTAGGCAATGCTATTCAAAACATAGGCATGGGTAAAGATTTCATGACAAAAACCTCAAAAGCAATTGCAACAAAGACAAAAACTGACAAGTGGAATCTAGTTAAACTAAAAAGCTTCCGCACCGCAGAAGAACCTATCATCAGGGTGAACAGACAACCTACATAATGGGAGAACATTTTTGTGACCTATTCATCTGACAAAGGTCTACTATACCGATTCCACAAAGACTTAAGCAAATGTATAAGAATAAAACCAAAAAACCCGTTAAAAAGTGGACAAAGTAGATGAGCAGACACTTCTCAAAAGCAGACATTTATGTAGCCAACGAACATATGAAGATAAGCTCAACATCACTGATCATTAAAGAAATGCAAATCAAAATGACAAAGAGATACTATCTCACCTCAGTCACAATGGTAATTTTCAAAAATCAAGAAATGAGAGATGCTGGTGAGGCTGCAGATAAATAGGAACACTTTTACACTGTTGGTGGGAATGTAAATTAGCTCAAAGATTGTTGAAGACAGTATGGTGATTCCACAAAGACCTAGAATCAGAAATACCATTTGACCCAGCAATCTCATCACTGGGTATGTAACCAAAGGAATATAAATCATTCTATCATAAAGATACATGTACGTGTATGGTCATTGCAGCACTATTCACAATAGCAAAGATAATATGAGTTCAACTCAAATGTTCATCAATGATAGACTGGATAAAGAAAATGTGGTACATATACACCACAGAATAATATGCAGTCATAAAAAGGAACAAGATCATGTGCTTTGCAGGTACATGGATGGAGACGGAATCTATTACCCTCAGGAAACTAAGGCAGAAACAGACAACCAGACACCACATGTTCTCACTTCTAAGTAGGAGCTGAACAATGAGAACACACGGACACAGGGAGGGGAACAACATATACTGGGGGCTATTGGGGAAGGGCAGAGAGAGAGAAAGCATTGGAAAAAATAGCTAATGCATGCTGGGCTTAATGCCTAGGTGATAGCACACCACCATGGCACATGTTTTCCTATGTAACAAATCTGCACATCCTGCACATATGTACTCTAGAACTTAAAAATCATATAAAACCAAAAACTTAAAGATAGTATTTGCAAATCAACTACTCATAAAAGACTTGTATCCAGAATACATAAAGCACTACAGAAACATAAAATAAGGGGTGGTACATACAAAAAATGAGCAGAAGAATTAGGAAAACGAAAGATAATTCATGAAAGAATATGTCACAAATATAAGTAATCATAGAGCAATGCAAATTAAATCATAATGAGATATTAATATCTAATATCAGAATGCCTACTAAAAACACTGCCCATATCAAGTGATGGAGAAGATGGGAATTCCTAGAACTACATTTTGCAAACTCTTTAGAAAATAGTTCAGGAGTTTCTAAAAAATTTAAACATATTCCCGCCTTATGACGCAGTCATTCCAATCCTAGGTATTTTCCAAAGATAAATGAAAGCCCACGTCTAAACAAAAACTTAGGCACAAATGTCCAGAACAGCTTTATATATAGTTTACTCTAAAAGAAAACTCCAAATTTCATCAACAGTTGAATGAATAAACAACTATGGTAAATTCATACAATAAAATTCCATTCAGCAATAAAAAGAAATGAACTACTGATCTTCAGAACAGCATGAATAATTCCCAGAATAATTTTACCAAGTGCAAGAAACAAGACAGAAAATAGTTCAGTACTTATGAACCCATTCATATAAAATTCTATATAGTACAAACTTTTCTGTGCTTCACAGTCACAGAAAGCAGTTCACTAGTTGCCTTGGGTGAGGAGGAAAACAGGAAAAGACAATATAACAAAAGCCAAGTGGAAGTTTTTTTGTGGTGATAGTTTTATATGTATATACAACTATCAAAATATCAAATTGCTCCCCTTATGTAAATACAGTTTATTGTATGTCAACTCTGCTTCAATAGACTTGAAAAAAAAATCAGTCTTCTTTGTCTTTGATTGATGACATGATGACATCAGTCCTGAATCACAGCTCATTTACTTGATTTCTGATGATACTGGAGGAGAAGCATGATTTTAATATATGTAATTTTGGGTAATACTCAAAATTTGCAGTCTTGAAAAAAAATTTGAATGACTTTCCTTTCTTGTGTACTTTGTTCTAAAAATCAATGTTTTCATCCATATAGTAACTATAGAGCATATAAGTATGGGAGAAACATGAAGATCCATACACATAATTGTATAGAAACATTCTCTGCCTTACAATGGGTTTACATCCTGATATACCTATTGTAAGTTTAAAACATCAAAGTCAAAAATGCATTTAATATACCTAATATACCAATTGTCATAGCTTAGCCTAGCCTAACTTATACCCAGAACACTTACATTAGCCTATAACTGGGCAAAATCATCTAGCACAAATCTTATTTTATAATAAATTGTTGACTATCATGTAATTAATTGCATACTGTACTGAAAGTCAAAAACAGAATGGTTGTATGGGCATTTGAAGTACGATTTCTACTTTACATGTAACTTTTGTACCATAGTAAAGTTGAAAAATCGTTGTCAAACCATCATAACTCAGAGATCATCTGGAGAGAAACAGAGAGCAAGAGATTGACTGATCAAGTGATGGATTTGAAACCGAGATAACTATGTGTGTGTGTGTGTGTGTGTGTGTGTGTGCAAATTATGAGTACATAATGATATAGCCAGTTAGTTTTACTAAAGATGTCTAATCATAAAAAATTATAATAATACTTATGCCTAGAAATGGGCATTCCTCTTCTATCAGGCCATTAAATTGGGGTGTTGAATCAATCTAGTTTGGAGCAAAACTGGTCATAGAATTTTCTGCTAATTGAGTACACCAAAGGCTTCATCACCTAGCAGTGAACTAATCCAGTTTCATACATTTAGGAGGCGTAGTACACCAGAGGGTTTCCTCCATAATCCTGTGTGCTCTCAGATTTCACCTGACTCTGTCTGCATGCTGCTAAGGGCTTCTTTCAATCCTCCTTTCATTCCTCATTGGTAGACTGCACTTGGTTGATAATCCATATGAGCAAGACTTCAAGACCTGAAGTAGGGGTTTTGGTGGAGGATCATTAAAGCTTCTACTCTGTCTTTTTCTAAGTTCTTGAGTGTACAGCTCCAGGTTATAATGCAAGTAGTTCTGTTTCCTGGGCTATGTTAATAAGAGATATTGGTAGTGAAAAATAAAAATATATGGAGTTTATGGCCAGCCTTAACAGAAGAAAGAAAATTCAGGCTTTTGGTGTTCTGGAGTAAATCCAGGTCATCTGTAGTAGAAAACTACAGAGCTTCTGAAAAACACTTTCTGACATGGTAGAGGGTCTTAAGTTCCAGCCCTAGCTGGAACTTCTGACTGTCAGACAATAAAGAGGCCAAAAGGCCAAAAGCTTTATTATAAACCAACTACACAAGAAAGACCGTACCAATATTAACCCACTGAAATTCAAAAGTGGACTGTCTGAGAAGGAAAATGTAACTTGGGCAAGGAGAAAAAAATTACATTTCTTGAGATACCGTTTTATGTTTTCTATATACATAAAATTATGTAATTCTGTATTAAAACAATGAAAGTTATATTTTGGTAACTGCTCTATATGTGAAGAAACAGAGACTCAGAAAGCATTCTAAAGCTTCACTAAGCATTCTCCAAATTGTGCTGAGTTTTTACTAAAACAAGCATTGCATACATTCATGAGTCCTCTCCATCGTATCAATAGCTGATCATCTAAGTGACACTCACTCAATCAGAAATTCAGTGACATTTTTCATCAAACTGCTTGTTAATGAGTCACAGGAATTCTCAGTGCCTACAATCAAATGGCTCACATATTTGACAACAATCCTAAATTATTTTCTTCACAAGTTCCTCACACAAATCATGTAAGCAAAAATGTCCAACCAGGCTCTGAAAAAGGAAACAATAAAAACCAAACTGGATAGTTCATTTGAAAACATTTAAGCACCTATGTTTATCATCATCTGCATGTGCAGAGATTACAACCTTTAGATGACAGGAGTCTGTTATAATCACTTCTCCTCACAGCTTAATTCAATACAAAAACAAAGTACCAGGAAGAATCACCTCATATTACTGCTTTCAATAAAGTCCGGATAGTAACTATTATTCCAAATGGCAGGCATTTCTCTACCCGATGACTATTTATTTGTTTCACAATTATAGAATATTCAGGCGTCTAGATTAGCTTCAATGTACTTTAGTAAATAGCTAGCGAAAGAGAAAATAACATTTTCCTTTTCTAGCACACACTGAGGACATGCTTCTACTGGATTCTAACTTTAGTAGAGAAAGTTTAACTTGACAAGATGAGTATATGCTAGAATATATTAAAATAAAACCTCATTGTTTCTTACTCTGTGACCTGGGTGCAAAAATCTCACCAGTAAATTAATGCAACATTTTCAGGGATATTTTGCAGATTAGAACAACTTATAACCAAAGCATGGTGTGAATCTGAGAGAAGGAATCCTATGGATTGAGGTTGCTATTTTTTCCTTGTTACTGTTATAAAAACATTTTCAGTTTAAAAACATTTATCAATGTTCTTCTTATAGAACACATAATGTATTAAATTGAAACAAGAAATACATATAAAAGCAATGAGCTGAAAAATAACTTAAGCATGAACAAATTATAATAAAGTCACTTTTAAGAATAATGTAGCCTTTTAAATTATGTTTAATTTCAACAGAGGTCAGTCAATCTATGCCCTCCCAAGATTAATATGAAGTGCATCCTTGAGCATTTTTAATCATTGAAACCTAAATGACCTTATAGAAAAAACAGAGTTTAGCTAGAAATTTTGCTACCTATCAGCATTTTCATTGAAGTTCAGAAGTGCTGAGTATATAAATGCCAGCCATGAACCATGTTTCTACATTATGGAAAAAATAAGAACACTCTTAAGGAAATATATATTTTATATAGAAAGATAAAATAAATTTTGAGTATTTTCAATTAATTAATTTGCCATGAATTGCATAAAATGTATAATTTCAGAATATAATATGGATATGTTTACTTATACTTCCAATTTTAAAGTACTATCAAGCTGTAGTATTTGAAGAGTCGGGCATCAACTCCAAAATTTGAACAGAGTACAAGACAGAGATAAATACTTTTCCAAAAGATTCGCCCAAAAGCCTATATAACTTCAACTCAATCCCAAATTCTGACTACAGACCAGTGGCAGAGAGCCAGACTGAGCAGAAACAGGAGCAGAGATGGAAAACATAAATATAAGTGGAAGCGTGGGAGTTAGGCTTTCCTCAGGCTACTATCACACCTCTTTTTACTCAGCTAGACTTGGAACTCCTAGATGGAAAAGATCCAGCCACCGAAGTCTCTGTGTGTATGCCAATGCAGAGCTCAGAAACTGATAAAAATCGGCAAACAATAATTACTTGTTACATATGTGGGTAAATAAATTGGATTTGTTAGGCTTACACACACTGACTCTTTTGGGATCCTCCTGCTCTTGATTCTCAAATTGAAAGAGACCCACAGATCGCAGGACACCCACAGGACCCTTTTGTCTAGATCGAACAGTTTCAGTGTAGTAATATATATGTGATTAGAAAACTTAAAAAGTTATAGAGTTCAAAGTATATATTAAAAAATCAGTTAAAGATTGGGAAGTAGTTTGGTTAGGGTGATTAAACATAGAATTTTTATTAGTGTCTGTCAAAAGCAAATAGTGTATTTGTATTAAACATCCTTATGCACCCACAAAAGTCATCTGAACACCATATCACTCTTAGATGGGTTTGCATAGGATACTATTACTTAAGTCAGAAATGTATGTTATTTCTTGAAATAAAATATATAAAAAAGACTAAAATCACCTCTAAGTGGGTTTTAGATTATTTCATATCCTGAAATTAAAGCCAGTAAGGTCTAAGTTATAATCTATCAAATTTAAATGGTAAATATTAGATTTGTTTGCACAAGCTATACCTTCTGGTAATATGAAATGCTTAGAATTGTAATGTGAGACAAGTGAATGACCACAGTTTAGACATGCATGAATTAATCTTATTTATATATATGTATCTTTAACCTTAATTTGGGCCTTTAAATCAGTGGCCAAAATTAAGGTTAAAGATACATATGCATAAGGATCAAAATATCTATATACATATCACCCTGTGTAATTAATAAGGTTTAACTTCATCAAGGAGAAAGGAATTGGATATAATATTTTGACATTTTTCTAAACTGGCATATTACTTGAATATTAAATTTGACACTTTCATAAAAGTTTTTATTTTTATTTATAACATGTCATATTTTAATTGCTTTTTTAATACTATGCCTCCATAATAATTTCTTTTTTTCCTGACAGTTTTACAGACTAAATATGATTATATTTCAAGATTGTTTTCTCTCTAACAAGTGAGGTATTACGCTTGGATTACCAATGTGCAAAACCCTGCACGGCAAAAAATGTTTTATCTACTGGAATATATAAGAAAATGATAAAGATCTTTTAAAAAATCAGTATATTAGATTTATCATCATACAGATCATTGAGTACATCTTCTTATATTGCTTTCTCACTTTATATGAAGATAAAGAATTAAGAAATTCAAAAATCATCTATCAAAATCATCCACAAGCTCTAAGTATTTCAAGGTAGTTCATTTTACGTTTTCTCATTGATTTCATGAGACTTGAAACTTGAGCATTACTTAATAGTGATTATTTTAGAGCTATTTTTTTTGCAGCTATACTTTTTAGTGAGTTATTATATTGTAGCTTTAGGATTTTCTAATTTAAACTTAGTGTCTTTTGTTGTATTCTTTGCAGCAGAACTGAGAAATATTTTTGTTCCATGTTTATACTTCAATGTATTTGAAGAGATCTTGTGTGTATGTGTATGTGTTTGTGTATGTTTATGTGTTTTACAGAGTTAAAGAACAATAATAGTTTTAACTTTTCCTTGTGTTCTTTGATTCTATGCTCTCTCTTAAACCTACGTCAGGTAAACACAATTACTTGCACTTCTTACTACATGTGGCATTTTTACACATCTGTCTATTAAAGTGACCTTTCCGAAGCAAGGCTAAGATATTTGCGGTCCCCTAAATTATATTTTAATATAAAATCTACTAATTATACGTGTGAATCACATATTCCTTTCCTTAAATTTTACATTTGCTTCTTTTTAAAAAGTACTTAAGTTTTATACTAAATTTCTCATAGACTTTTGAGATCTTTTAAAACCTGTCCCACTAAAGAATTTAAAGTTTCCACAGAGATTTAATGTCCTCTAGTTGATTATTGAGAAAGTATAAAATATGTAAAGATCAAGTATTTAGGCTCTGAGAAGTCAAAATCCTTGCTCAAGTTCAAAAAATTTGACCAAGTGTGAAAAAATGATGTAGTATAATCCACGTGAGAACATGAACTTGAGGAAGCTATTGGAAAAAAAGAAAGCCAAGGCAACAGGAATAAACCTGGGTTGGTGGAAACTGCAGACCACAGCATACAAAGTTGGAGAAACAATTTTGATCCCTAAAGAATATACACATTCTATCAGCTTAGCAAGAATCTGTCAAAACAGAGAACCATATTACACTAATGTTTCATTTTGTTTTTGAACGATATTATATATCACCATCGTTTTTCTTCCATTTTGCCTCATAACTTTTAAATACTTCAGTGGCTCCCTATTACTTGATGAAAATTATCTAAAAAAACAAATCTGCTCTCCCGTACCTATCTTCTTAGACCACCTGGATTACATTATTTATATGGACTCTGTCATGAAAAAGTTTGACTGAAATTCTAACTTCAACCAATCAATGGTATTATTTAAACTTCACAAAGCTTTGTTTGTTCCTTTGTAAAAATGTGCAAATATAATCAATGGAAATAATTCAACAAGATGTAGTATGATATAACGGAAAACATATGTATAGATTTCCATAGTTATATGACAGAATATTTCCCGGACTCTACTGGTTACATGATTTTGGACATAGACTCAGGCTTCTTGAAGACAAACCATAGCATGTGACAATATTAACTTCCATGACTAAAGTTGTTGTTTAGGGGAATGTCTTTTAACTATCTTGTAAACGGTGGAAACTCAACAAATGATAGGTGTTTTTAGAAAGGTATTATTGTTATTATTTCTTTATTAATGTTTAAAATCTTAAACAATACCTCATAAGCATTCTAATAGTTCCAAGTTCTGTTTCTTTGAATACTTACAAATATCTGCTTTACGAACCTCACACATTTTAATGTGAATCAGAAATGTTAACAATGCTAACAAATGGGAAAGAACTTGAAACGTGACAGGTATTATAATTGTAACAAATACCCAATATCTGTTGAATAGACTAGTATGAAAGGAAACAAAAAGTACCATTGACAGCTTCACAAGAACAACACAATAATACAATAATATTCAATTAACTCGATACTTCTTTAGGGTAAATATCACTACACAGGTCTTTGAAGGCATATTTTGTATATTCTTGCTAGTAGAATTAGTTGCCAGATAGATAATTTTAATACAAACAACTCAAATCTGAAATGTTGAGATGACTTAAGACAGATTCACAATTTCTCAATTACATAGATATAATTCTTTTGAAACACCTTTATGTAAAATGAACACATTTCCAGTTGAAATAAACAGGTTGATCTGCAACTTTAAACCAATGCCAATACTTGTGCTTGAACTGTTATCATATTGTTGCAGAATCTGAGAGACTGGAGAGACCGTTGAGGTTGCAGAAGGAGTTTATTTTAGGTGTACACTAACCCAGCTCAGATTTGGATCCAAAATGGCAGAGCCCTTAACAAAGACAGGGCTTGACTTTTTATACATAAAGTACACAGTGGTGCTAAAACAAGTTTGCCGATGTAGAACAAAGGCAATTTATTAAGCAATGACAGGCACCTAACTTAGGCTTACATATGACTGTTGCTATGCAACCCAGATGTTTGCTCTCTGTAGAGCTCAAGGATTCTAGCACGGGCCTTATCTATTGCCTTCTGCTCTTCCCAGAAGGCCAGAGTCCTGCCTGCCTGGGCATTTCTTATGACCTTCACTGTATTAACAGAAACTTACAGTTATCAGCAATAGAGAACAAGAATACAAGAATTTATAAACTTATACGACTTGCAAAGTAGGATACAATTCCATGGGAGGGGGAAGGACTCATGGATATTTGCTTATAAAATAAAAATTTAACTTCTGCTTCTCATTCCTGCATTAATTTTATTTTAAAATTATGTTGTTTTATCAATTTTTCTTTCCCCTCTTCAATGTAAGTACTAATATAGCAGAATTTTAACAACTAATCCATAAATAGCCAGTGTTTCAAAGATCTGTGAAGATTCAATGGGGAAATCATTTTTGTTTTATCTTCTTAATTGTTCAGGTCACTTGACAAAATTTTGCAGATCAGCTTCTTAAACCTTCCAAAGATAAACATCGTAGATAATCTGTATGCTAATAGGGTCATTACATGACTACTTGGGATTTAATATAACAAAAGACAGTTTTTCTACAAGATTATTGTTTTTATTCACAGAGAAGTAAATGCACGCCTACTTCTGTCATTTTAAACAATATCTGAGAGTTGCCAAAGCTAGCTACACACAAAAAATAAAATGTGTTACTACGGCAATCTCACCATTTTTATATTGCAGTCGTTTGATGAATTTAAGTGACTGGTCTCCTCCTGAATTTTGCACATTCTGTTTTAATTTTTAACACCTAGTTGTGAACCATGTTACTAAAATGGCTATGATCTGGCCCATCATACCCCAATTTCCAACATTTTCTCTTGCATTTTTTCCTTGCATTTTCCAGTCTTTAGAGAGGGGAATGGTAGACAAATTTAGGAGTTGTAAGATGGAACATGGCAAGGGTCAATAATATAGTCATTCTCACGATAGCCCTGAAAGAGACGGGAGGGAAGTGTACCCTGATCTGCTGCATGGCTGAGAGCATGTCCTTCCTTCTCTATAGGGGCTACAGTGTGTTACCTGTGTGACCAAGGACAAACTACCAAGCCTCTTTATTCTTCCACCCCCCAGCTACAAAATGAGTATAACCATAGGATCTGTCTCACGGGGTTGCTTTAAAGATTAGTTTAGTGGCAGGAGCATTCTTTCCAGTTAAAATCCTATTTATTTTTATTTTTTAAGCCTAGAATATCCTAAGTCCCTGAGTAAGCTTATGAGTGTTAATACAGAGACCAAGCATAGAAACACAGTCACTCACACACACATTGAAGATACTAGAAAGCAATGACAGAATATAAAAATAAAATAAACAAATATGCTTAGAAACTTGTGACAGTGGTTTATACAGTGTCATACTTTAAGTTAGGCCTCTTCCTTGAAATAATAAGGATGTCAAGCAGTAATAATTAGGCTTAGGCACAAAGTAGAAGCCCCTGGATGTCTGTCCCATTGAGAAAAAGAAGACTAGAAAGTTTCCGTTGATCATTTCAGAATTATTTGTAACACTAAATAAATCATTCAGTTAATCATCTTCTCCTCAGAAGAATGTGTTACCTTAAGATATTGTGCACCACACACACTCTTGATCCATTTTTGTTCAGAAAAATTTGTTCAAAAGATTGTTTATTGAATATACATTTCCATAAATGCATTGGCGAGGAATTTGTTTACCCTCACAAAAAAGTTAAAGATAATTGGATGCCACAATGCACTAATGATTTCCACTCCAGGAAAAAAAAAAAACAAAAAACAAATACTATCCCTTTTCTAAAAGAGATACCCTGTTGACCCCAAGGAAGCTGCAGCTACAGTCCTGGGCATTTCGATTGCAAAATAATACAACTTTTTGTCAGTGATAAAATAATGGGGTGGTATCTGGGTACTTGGAAGACAATAAAAATGCACTGAGTTCTTTGGGAGAGAATAAAGATTCACTGTAAAAGATTTATTTTACAGGATATTACATTTTTTTCAGCTTTTAACACAAAATATCCAATTGTAATGAGTCTAATGCAGAAAACTATGGCATCCACATATTTGACCAGCCGAAAACAAGCATTTGAGTTCTTACCTACTAAAATCTGGTAAAAAAAAAAAATAGCATCTATATAAATTTTTCTAAAATCTTTGCTCAGAAAACTTTGTCAACCCAGAGCGTCTAGAACATCAGGAAATCCCCTAACTCTACAAATTGCGTTATCTGAATCACAGCTCAGAACCATTTCAGACACCTTATTTTACCTTTAAAAACCATGTATCACAGTGCTAGTCTTCTCACTGCCATGTCTGCACTGTACTACTCAGACACCATATCCAACTGTGATCATCATAACAGCTTTATAATAGCAGCATAACTCTTTCTTTACAAGTCCTACAATAAACCATGTTCCTTTGCAAGGGATACAAGTCAATTTACTCTTCTCTATAAATGCGCATAATTATAGAACCTATTTATTTATTTATTTATTTATTTATTTATTTATTTATTTATTTATTTTGAGGCAGACTCTCGCTCTGTCACCAGGCTGGAGTGCAGAGGCGTGATCTTGGCTCACTACAACCTCCACCTGCTGGGTTCAAGCGATGCTCCTGCCTCAGCCTCCCGAGTAGCTGTGACTACAGGCAACCGCCACCACGCCCAAATTTTTGTAGTTTTAGTAGAGACAGGGTTTCACCATGTTGGCCAGGCTGGTCTGGAACTTCTGACATTGTGATCCTCCCACCTCGGCCTCCCAAAGTGCTGGGATTACAGGTGTGAGCCACCACACCTGGCCACAACCTCTTTAAAGTAATTTAGGATTATGAAAATAAAATACTTAATCCAAGTTTTTGTATATACATGTCACATCAATTATTTTCAAACAAAAATATTAATTTTAGAAAATAAAACCATGGTATTGCTAAAGGTACAGTATTGAATTTAGGATATCTCTCCTCAAATGGGAGAGACATACATGTCGATTAGCATACTCTGTAAGCATAATATTGCCTTAAGAGATATGGCCATTTTAAAATCCTCTTTTGTTCCTGTACACAAATGTTTATATATCCCGTGACTAGCCACTGATTCAAAATGATTTCAGTTAAACTGCAATCACTTCTTAAATTTGGTATCAATTTAAAGCCTGCCTAACAGTAAAGGTACTCTAATGAGAGATTTTTGAGGGGCATACTTGTAAACTTACCACTAACTTTAAGCAATTGGAGAGAAATAGAAAAGAGAAACTTACTGAACTTGGGATCAGTAAGAAATGTCACTTCTATTTATGCCCAAAATAACTGGTCTAATAAGCCACAATTTATTGCTATTCATTTTTCGGGCATAAAATTTACATCTATTTTCTCTTTCGTCCTCACAATGAAGTAAACATCAAGACGTTTCTTTCACATATGAGGAAACTGTATATCAAAAATATTTTTAAAAATTCAAGATCCCACATTTAGTAAGGAACAGGATTAGTAATAAAACCAGGTCAAATAGATGGAAAATTTTCATATGCTCCCTGTGCTATTCTGGCAAGTGATTAATTCTAAGCCCTCTAAACTTCATCTAATCAGATGAGTTACATCATGAACACCAGGAGAATGTCGCTGAGTTTACATAAAATAAATGTTTTCGACTCAAAGCATTCTTGGTAACAACTATTTTGATCTTCTGCATTAAATTATTGTTATTTCTTCTTAAGTAACTTTGGGGTTTTATACCTGCAATCACGGGCTGAGTTGGAGAGGTTATGTCTGCGGATAGGCAAAGCGATTTAAACTTATAGAAACTGAAAGCCTTTAGTTGGTAAACCTTGAACCGGTGATACTATCGTTTCCTCCCCAGCCTGTGCCTCTATTAATAAAAACTGACTCTTGACTTAACTTATTTGATTAATACTCAGGTTGATTACTGAAGGAGATAATAGCCCTGCAGAACAACTAAGATATCTTGTAAATTCTTAAACATTTGCTGCAGAGTTATTATGTAATTTAGTGGAAAAAAACACTGCTATACTTCACATCCCACTCATTCATTGAATGCATACTTCTTAGAAAGACTTTTAATACATCTTAAAAAGACTTATAATGAACCAGTCACTGATCAAAGAGCATGTCTGTACAAACTAAATTAATCTACACAAGAATTCTAAGTATTCTTTCCATTGTAAACATGAATAAACTGAGGCACAATGCAGTTCAAAAAATGTGTATTTATATCGAGTTGGGCTCCAGGACCCTTTTCTTAACAAGTCTGCATTCTTCCTACCTCATGCCTAGTCACTGATGAAGTTTTGTGGTAAATCACGCTAAGCTTAACTGCTTCCCTGCCCACTTAAAGCTTAGAACCTGGGTTTGGTTTCCTGTTTTAGAGCTATTTAATATTTTAACATTTTTTTTTGTTGAATTTGTTGCACCCTGTATGTCTCACCCTATGTGGCTCCCTATATATCTCACATATTATAAATATTACTGGAAATTAAAGAAGGCCATGATATCTTTAATCCTCAGAAATATGAAACAACCTGTAAAGAAAGAAATATATTAGGTTAAACAATACTCAAAGTTTTATATGCTTAAAAACTTTGAGGCGCTATATTGAGAAACACAACTGAGAAACTGCAATCAATTCACTTTGGACAAAAATTTGGAAAACATCCTCTTGAAATAAATTATCTAATGGTAACTTTTATACATATGTTTATATATATATATATACTTATATATGTTTTATATATAAGAATGTATATATATATTTATATTATATATAAGAATATATATATACTTACATATATCAGCAGTATTCGATATGCTTATGACCTTAAAAATAATTCAAAACTGTCAAAATTATAAGCCCTATTCATTTTTGTGGGCTTCAAATTGACACAATATAGGTTGTTTATTTCTAAACAATAGCAACACATGTTTTTCTCACATGAATTTTCTATTTCTCTGCAACATCAGAAAACTATTTAGAAAATGGAAAAATATTACCAGATATAAGCCACAAAGAATGTTTTGTTATTAAGACATGCCTTCAAGATAATGAGAATTAAACTGACAAAAGGACATCTTGGCAAAATGCTCTCCAGTGCATTTGATTCATATGATAAAGACAAAGGAAATGAATAAGTTATTTCAATCTTGGAAGATAATATTACAATGCTTTGTATACTCCTTTCCATATTAATTCTAATTTCTATCATCTGTTATACAACATGAATGTAACTTGGAATCTCTCAGGAAACATTTTACAATAATTGGAAGACACTTTATTTATCAATATTCACAAGAAAATTACAAAAACTCCCTTGAGCAAGTTACCTTTATTAGCACCCTACAAATAGTTAATTGTAGCAATCACTCTAATACATTCCTAAACACAATAAATATTTACAAATTATATGTTTTGAACCACAAAATCCAATCAAAATATTTTTAGTTAAAAAGGCATTTTGGAAAATTAAAATTAAATATAGAATTTTCTGTAATTATATAAAGATTTTAATAAAACCTAACAGGCTGTGGATTTGCCATGTGATTTTAAACAAGATATGTAACACCTTTGTCATGTCTTTATCTTTAATTTAGCAAGTTTGGGGTTTAGACTCTAAGTACTAGTCATATATACTGAAGTTCCCTGATTTATTTTAATGAGTAACCCAGTTATTTACATGTACAATTTTTGTTTAATGATAATGGGGAGAGCAATAAGCTTAAACTGATAGACTTTAGAGTCAGTCACATTTTAAGGTTCGTTATGTATTTTGATCTAGAGTAGCACATCACAGTGTTTACTTGAATTTGTTGCACCCTGTATGTCTCACTCTATGTGGCTACAACACAGTGTTTAACTTTGCGCAGCGGTATTAAAATAGGATCGATGTGTGAGGGAGGAGATAAAGATCAACACAAAACAATCATCATATCTGGACATAAAATGCAATATAAATGGTGGTAGGTTATTTGAGTTTGGGTTATTAAGTTTAATTTTTTAAGATTTCAGTATGTGAAGTTAGATTAACATTTTAAATCTTCTGAATACAAACAGATTAGTAGCTTATAAAGATAATAAAATCATTTTGGGGTATCTTAAATTAGATGGATAATATTTCCTTTTTTAATATTTAGTAAGTTTATGAGCATAGGATATAATACAGTCAATTATTTTCTTTGAACTCAAATGGCTAGTTTTTCAAACTATAGCTATGATTTTATAGCTTATTACTAAGAAAAAGTATATAAGGTTATTCACTGAAAAAAACAAATTAATTAAAATGTCTGTCTATAATGTAGATATACATGTGCTATACATATCCAAAGAAGCTTACTTTCTTCAAACAAAAAAATACACTATGATAAAACCAAGTGATAGAAAAGATATAATAGCAACAAAAAGGTAAGTCCAAGGCTGACAATCATAAATATACAGTTTCTATAAAGATAACTTAAAAAATACTGTGGAGACATTTATTCTTCCTGAAATAGATTAGTTTAATATAATCCTAGTAAAACTAACCAACGGATTCTTTATTTAATCTGAAAAATGCCTTAAAAAAACATACAAAGAGACTGGAATTATTATGAAATAGGACAAGGAGGTGCCAGGAGCCTTATTTAATTATAAAAAAAGCCTGTTAAGTGACATGAATTGATATAATATGATATTAAGCATGAACAGTCACACACATATGTTTAAGGTAATATAGTTTTAAAATATAAATGCAATTACATTTGGAAATTTTATGTAATAAAAATTATTGACATTTTTAATTACTCAAAAATGAACATGTTATTTAACAAAAGAATTACAATAATAATATTTGGAGCAATATATGAGTGCCATGTTACCTTATTTAAAAAGAACTGGAACCAAAGTATATAGGTAAAAATGATTGAAACGTGAAAAATTGAACCATGTATCAAGAAATGGTGGATA
The DNA here is from genome assembly GCF_048565385.1 of Saimiri boliviensis. Lineage (NCBI taxonomy): Eukaryota > Metazoa > Chordata > Mammalia > Primates > Cebidae > Saimiri > Saimiri boliviensis. The sequence goes on from NC_133467.1 coordinate 6,196,559, forward strand.
AATATTTTATAAAGTTGGAATGGGAAGATATTGCTCAACAAGATCCATCAGGTCTCAAAATCAAAAGCCATAAAGGAAAATATTGATTTTTACCATCTTAAACTAAAATATCTGTTTAATAAAAGATACCATAAATAACAAAAGAAACAATGAATATTCAGAAAATGATTCTGACACATTTAAAAAAGTCCAGTTTCCTTAATAAACAGAGACATTGCATTACAGCAAGGGAAAATAATGGTCAGAAAATGAATACAACTAACTAACAATGAAAAAATAAATTCACTGATAACTCAAGACATGTAAACAAAAACTATATTGAGATACTATTTTAGTCATATTGGAAAGTTATAAAAGGTAATTACGTGGAAGTGTTGGTGAGAATAAGAAGCTATCACTTCCATATACTGTTATTTGACACTGGATTGACACTGCCAATTAAAAGAACAGTCTAGAGTTTTCTATCAAAATTAATTTTTGTAATATGAATCATTTTACCCCCACATTCCACTATCTAATTCGATAACCAGATATTTTCCAAAGATATGTATACAATAGCTTCCTTATAATTTTATTTGAAATATTTTAAAGAAATTATTTAAATGCCTATCAGCATAAAAACTGTGGAATGAAACCTATTAATATTATAACATTGTTGGATTACAGTAAAAAAGAATTGAAAAGTGATATATGTTCTGAAATGGGGAGATTCTAAGATATAATTGAAAACAGGTAAAGTAGAAATATGGTACTACAAAAAATTCTGCAAAAGTAAAAAGCATTCATGGCAATGGCTTAATCTGAAGATATAATATGTGTGAATATATGTAGTAATACAATGAATAGAAATTAAAAGACCTATTTTATGCTATGAGCATATATTTTTTAAAAATAGGTTTAAAAAAATTTAAACAGCAAAATCTGAATAAAAATCATCTTTTCAGTTTGTCTATTGTACTTCCCCCTTTAAAATTGCAATATCCCCAAGCCTACTCCTCCACCCAAATGGAGCTCTTTACCCACCTTTCCACTTTTCCTTTTCTGTATTGCTCATTACCACCTTTTCATGCATTATATAATTTGCTTGTTTATTCAGTTAGCTTTTTGGAGCAAATAATTTTGTCTCTGATTCACACAAAATGTCTAGAATATATAAACATGCAATACATATTTAGTGAATAAATGCTTCTTGCCACACCATTTCTCATTTCATAGCCTTGGTTATAAGATGATAAGCTGTTTCAGTCCGTATCTACACAGTCTGTTCTGAGCTACTTCCTTTTAATTCCCCATGCTCCGGCAACACTGGCTGTCTTTCTGTTTCTGTGGTCTCTTCTTACCTTAAGAAACATGAATATCCAGTTTATTTTATCTGAACTATTCTTCTTCTACTTATCACATATTTTTATCCTTTTCATCTGCCAAATATCAGCTAAAATATACCTGTCTTAGAAGGGGCCTAGAATATTTTCCCCTCTTAGCAGTCAGTTATTTTATATCAGATATCTAAGCCTATTTTCAAATTATAATTTTTTGTTTTGCTGTTTTGTTTAATGCTTCCTTCCCAGACGAGGGTGTTAGCTTGATAAGAGCTCTTTAAAAACATATCACTTTGCATTCATATTCTGATGTAGTAACTTCCACATAATATTTGCAATAAGTATGATTAATGAATTAATAAAAACATTATATGTACTTTTTGATCCTTTATATTCAATGCTATGTAAAACATTGCCCAATGTTGTGTGCATTATAGGCTCAGTACATATTTTTAAATGAATTCGTTTGTATATCTGTCTTGCTGCAGTTTAGGTATAATCTCATACTTATCTTGTTAAAACACATTAGCCTTCAGATGATAGACAGAAAAACAATAACCACAAACACATAATTCTAATGCTGATAACTGTATTTTGTCAGCGCCTGTGTTCCAGGTCCTGGGCTGATTGTTTTCGATATTTTATCTCATTTAATTGTCACACTTATTCTATGATATACATCATCATCATTTAAAAATTAGAAATTTGTTTAATAAGCCTAAATAACTTGTCCTCATTTATATTACTATTGTAATAAGTATCAAAGCTAATTCTTCTTTTACAGCCCAAATCTGTGTAATCTCCAAACCCATTCCTTTTAATCCTCTCTTGGGAACTATCACTTGTAGTCTCTCTCTCTCTCTCTCTCTCTCTCTCTCTCTCTCAATGGCCAAACTTTAGTTATATTTCCTCTTTTCTTTTACAACATTTTAAAAAGTTCATTGGATTGTCATTAATGATATTAATGATAATAAAATACAGAGATGTAAAACACTCAGGTTCTCAATAAGTCATAGACCAACATGGAATACAAAGACAGAAACAAACAACGGAGAGCAACTGTCCATATTTAAGATAGGTGGAGAAATGTGAACCCATGGAAGAGTCTGGGAAAGCATTTGCATAGAGATGAAAAGAACACAAGGGTAATGTTAAACAGAATGGTCTTCCAATGTCCTCAACTCTCTTGCTTTGTTTGATTTTCTCTTACATTTGCCCTCCAAAATTCAACCTCTGAATCAACACCACCAGTCTTTATTTCTATTCCTAGATTTTAGCATATTTCCGTAGAAAACCACCTCTTCAGGTATTTAATACAACACAGTTTGAAAATTTTAACTGTATTCGAGCCCATGGGGGATTCATTCCTTAAATAGGCTGTTTCCTAACAGTTACTATAAATAGATTTCATTCACATGCACCTTAAGCCCATGACTTATTGATACATTCACTTTCTGTTAACTCACTTTGCCTCCGCTGTGCAGTTTTCCTTCCTTACAGCTGTATTCCAGGCGTTGGAAATACCTAGACAACCATAAAGACTAGAGCCACTGTCATCCATGGTCTGTACCTGCCACCAACCGCAAAACAATCTTCTATTTCCCCTCTAGTGAAAATTTTCTTTCATTCTTTATGGTAGAAATGACAAGTTTTCTGGTCATTCATTACACTATCATTCAACAAATACCCATGCAAATAAGATATATATATATATATATATATATATATATACACAAACATAAAGGCATATATTTTACTGTAGCATGCAAGAGCAAATCATGTGGATATTCTAGCAGAGATATTTCATTCTCACACAAATCTGAACATGTGATTCTTTCTTCCTATGTTTTTTTTGTTCACCAAGCTACCTTTTCTCTGTGCATCACAAACATGTGTGTCAATTTCTTCAGAAAATTGTCTATGCAGGTTTTTTTCACTTTGTTTTTGAGACAAAGTTTCGCTCGTTGCCCAGGCTGGAGTGAAGTGGCACAATCTTAGCTCACTGCAACCTCCGCCTACTGGGTTCAAGTGATTCGCCTGCCTCAGCCTCTGGAGTAGCTGGGATTACAGGCACGCACCACCATGCCTGGCTAATTTTTTGTATTTTTAGTAGAGATGGGTTTTGGCCACATTGGGTAGGCTGGTCTCATACTCCTGACCTTAGGTGATCCACCCGCCTCAGCCTCCTAAGTCCTGTGATTATAAGCATGAGCCACTAGGCCTGGCCTTTTTTTCCCCACATTTTTAATGGAGTTATTTGTCCTTTTGATATTGAGTTGTGTGAATTCTTTATGTATTTTGAATACTAACCCCTTATCAGATATACAGGCTGCCATTTTGTTGTTAATTATTTTCTTTGCTTTAAAGAAGCTTTCTAGGAGGATGTAGGCCCAGTTTATTTCTATTTTTTTTTCTTTTTTTACCTGAGATTTTTGTTATGATATATAAAAAATAATATTGCCAATAGCAATATCAAGAAGGTCTTCTCCTAGTTTATATCTAGGAATTTCATGATTTCAGGTTTTATGTTTAGGTTTTTAATCCATTTTCAGTTGATTTTGTGTATACCATAAGAGTCCAGTTTCGTTTCTTTGCATGTGAATATTCATTTCACTGAACATCATTTACTGAAAAGACTATCCTTTCCATATTGTGTCTACCTGGTGACTGTATTAGTCTGTTCGTATGCTGCTAGAAATACCCAAGAATGGGTAACTCATCAAGGAAAGAGCTTTAATTGTCTCAGTTTCACATTGCTGAGGAGGCCTCAGGAAACTCATAATCGTGGCAGACAGCAAAGGAGAAGCAGGCACCCTCTTCACAGAATGGCAGGATGAAGGGAGTGCAAACAAGGGAAGTACCAGGTGTGTATAAAACCGTCAGATCTCTTGAGACTCACTCACTGTCACCAGAGCAGCATGGGAGAAACCACCTGTATGATCTCACTACCTCCACCCGTCCCATCTTCGACATGTAAGGATTATGGCGATTACAATTTGAGGTGAGATTTGGGTGGGGACACAGAGGTAAGCCATATAAATGACCTTGTTGGAAATCAGTTGACCGTATGTGCTTGAGTTGATTTCTGGGCTTTCTATTTTATTGTATTGGTTTAAGTGTCCTTTTTTATGCCAATACCATACCATTTTTAACAGTATACCTTTGTAATATAATTTAATATTAGGAAATGTGATGCTTCCAAACTTTTTTTATTTACTCCCAAGACTGTCTATTTTGTGTATTTTCTGATTCCATACAAAAAAATGTAGAATTGCATTCTTCTATGTTTTAAAAAATGTCATTGGAATTTTGATAGGGAAATCATTCAATATGTATTTTGCTTGATATGTATACTTCTTTGGGTTGTATGGATATTTTAACAATATTAATTCTTCCAGTCTGTGGACATGGAATTGTTTTCCCATATATCAGTATCTTTCTGAACTTGTTCAAATAACACATAAATATGGCTACCAGGTTTATGCAAAAGTGCTCTACATCAGTAATTGCCAGGGAAATGCAACTGAAAGCCACAAGGGCACATCACTTCACTTCTGTTAGGATAGCTAATAGCAAAAAGATAAGAGGCTGTACATTATGACTGGCTAGACACAGTGGCTCATGCCTATAATCCCAGCAATTTGGGAGGCCAAGGCAGATGGATCACCTGAGGTCAGGAGTCTGTGACCAGCCTGGTCAACATGGTAAAACCCCATCTCTACTAAAAATACAAAACTTATCTGGGCGTGGTGGTGGATGCCTGTAATTCCAGCAACTTGGGAGGGTTAATCAGAAGAATTGCTTGAACCCTGGAGGCAGAGGATGTAGTGAGCCAAATCTGCCGCAATGCACTCCAGCCTGGGCAAGAGAGTGAGACTCCATCTCAAAAAAAAAAAAAAAAAAAAAAAAAAAAAAAAAAAAAAGTAAGAAATAAGATGTATTGGTGCGTGTGATGTGAGTTGGTACAGTATGGAAAACAGTGTGAAGGCTCCTCAACAAGTTGTAAATTGAACTACCATATGGTCTACTACTTCTGGGAATATTGAAAGAAATTAAAATCAGTACTTCATAGACATATCAGCACTCCCATGTTTATTGCAGTATCATTAACAATAGACATAATATGAAAACAACCTAAGTATTTATGAATACATAAATTATTATATGTCCAAAGTATATATAATGGAATATTATTCAGCTTTTAAAACAGGAGTTACTGTTATTTGCAACAACGTGGATAAACCTGGAAACATTCTATTAAGTGAAATAAGGCATACATACAAAAGAAATCACCTCATTATTGCACTTATGTGTAAAATCCAAAAAAAGCTGAATGCATTAAAACAGAGAGTGGAACATTATTACCAAGGGCGGGGAGGAAGAGAAAATCAGGATAAGAGAAAATCAGGATGATTTGTTTTTCAGTTTTACCAAATATAGTTAATAGTAACTAACCATAGGTTTTTTTTTTTTCTTTTCATATGTGTAAATTGTATGCAGTGATAAAAGAGTCTATTTTAGGTATGTACTTGCCTACTTACGCTTCCTAACCTGGTAAAGATTATTTCAGGACATTTCCCACCCAGAAATTATCTTTCAATGCAATTTCCTCAGACACATTCTCCTGAAAATGAATATCCTCTCTAAAGTGCGGTTCAAACACGTGTTCATACAAGGGCATTTGGTGCTACTTTGGAACTTGCTATGACAATTGCCAAAATATTTGACCACTTAAAATCTCTCAATAAATGTATACTAATCACATTTCTCGCTGTCGCTGTTCTTTCACTTCGTGCTCTCTTCTTCTCTATCACTCTTCTAGTTAGACAGTACTGTGTTTTATTTCAGTTTGGACCAAAGTGAAAATGAAAGTTTACAGGCAATAATACAGCATCTATCCCTTTTCTATGAAGTAGAATTTAAAGTGTAAAATGTATGAGAGAAATGTGCATTCTCAACCAACCACTGTAGGCTCCTAAAATGTGTTTCTGCTGCTTTCAGCATGCCTAGTGAGTTTGGAAATAGGAAGGAGATACACAAACATTAAAAACAAAATTTACTTTGGAATCAAAAGATTTTGGCGCCAATCACCTTTAGCACACACCCTGTTTGACAGTGTGTACGCACAGTGCTCTATTGCCAAATCTGCAAAAAGGATTTGTAAGTCCTTATTACAGAGATATTTTTAATGCAAAAAAGATGTTATAATTAAAGTTATGGTACATACTAGGAGCTCAAAAATACTAGTTCTTTTCGATTTCCTTCAGTTTGTGATCTTGAAACCCCATTTTTTTAATCCCCGTATTTTTGAAGCAAATGCCTAATATATGACTGACACTTATTTAGAGCTAATTGTTGTACTGGACTAATCTGAAACATTTTAGGACAGATTTATTTTTAAATACTATATTAATTATGAGACAATTTATTAATGTATAATTTTTTTTATCATTGCTGTAATTCTAATAGCATTTTCCAAAGTAGTTTCTTTCCCAGGTTGTAAAGCACAGCATGTATTACAGTCTACTAACCTGAATGCCTACTCATCCTTCATGAGATAGCTCAAGGGCCAGACCAGCAGGGCAGCTTTCCCAACATCCTGGCCTCCCTGGAAACTTCCAGCCCATCCTGTCTTAGCATACTAATATTTCTCTTTACCACATTATGAAATAAAATTTTACTTTATATTGCTGCACCTACCACTGGGAAACTATTCTCATGAGAATAGTAGCACAATTATAACTCCAATACCTGGCAATGAGAAGGATGACAATAAATACGTCCTTAACAGTGGAGGATTATAGAAAAAATAATCAGATATATAGGCAAAAAATAAGGAAATGGTAGTAAACAAAAATCATTATGAGGCATAAAGAGGGTCTATAAGAATCCTCATATCCCCATATGAATGCATTTGATAATTCAAATTAGTACTTTAAAAAGTGAGATCCCAAAAGTCTTGTTTTAACAGGCAATATTAACTGTTTAGAGCTATTTTACTTAAAGAAATCATATTTAAATATTTTATAATTTAATATGGGTGGACTGTGTTGATGATGGTGGTTAATACCATTCCTCTTTTAAATGAGGAATGACTTTATGCAAACTTCATAATGATCTATTTGTGATCATTTCACTCTGAAATGTGAGAAAGAGTAAGCACGATTATCAGAGTAAGCTTGAGGAGTTTTGATGTCCTGTATTGTGATTTCCTTTTCTGGGTTGGGAAAAGAAAATACTGAGAGCAATATTAAATCGAAGGCATGTTTTCTTTCAAAAATTACAGTACATGATATATGATATCATACAGGTCCACAGGACGTGGTTAAATGAAAGTTCTATTTCCTCAGAATTATCAAACTCTGTTTGCATAAGATTGAAAAATTAATTGAGCTAAAAATAACTGGAGCTCAAGCCTCAGGCCTGGGCCTTTGAAGAAAAGAATAATGGATGTTTTTGATGTGAGCCCTATTCAGATGCATGGACACTAGGGAAGAAGTACAGACCAGCAGCAGGCGCCGTCCTAAAGGGCAGGAGGACAAGGAAGGAAAAGCGTTTTAAATCAGCAGGGTCACCCTGCGGACACAGTAAAATAATTCTGCAAGTTTTAAAATTAGCAACATACTGTCACAGTAATCACCAGCAGTATTGGGGGTTTGGTTTTTTGGTATTGGGGTGGACATCTGTATGTTTTAACAGACTAACAGGAAACTGCAAGGGGCAGCTCAGTTTGAGAACCAATGACTTAGAGCAAGCAAAACAGAACGCAGCCAAGGACTGGAGCTGTCCACTTCTTTTTTAGACGCTCTTTTGCTCGGCCTTGCTGTGTCTCACGGAGCCATAACCAAACAAAAAGACCAAGGACTGGAGATTGGGGATGGGATGGAATAGGCAGCATTTCAGCTCTCTTTCTTCGTCTCCTCCCTCCCTCTCCTTAGTCCCATCCTGCTCTCTCGTCCTCTCCATTTATTTTTTCTCCCCCCGCCCATGTTTTATTCTAACTGCTTTATTCAGTTGTATTATATCGACTAAGTAGAGTCTGAAATATCTATTTTATACTTCTTGTATTTGTCTAACAAATTAATATATGGCCCTGCAGTATTATGTCAAGAAAACAGTGCAATGACAGTTCTTTTCTGGCAACTAAAACTATGATGCTAGTCATTAAGTGCAAGGGTAACAAAAATAGGTTAGTCTGCATACAGTAATGTAGCACCACATTTAGGTGGTCTGTTAATTTCTGAATAGTCTGTGAACCATGTAGATTACACAACCCACATATCTGGAAGCTTGTTTGAAGTTTTTCAGACAAAGCCAGCCAGAAACAAATTATATTTTAAAACTTTTCACATGGCACACAAATCACTGAGTTAATTTTCTTTCCCGAATTAGCAAGTTATCAATCTCATGCTTTTGCAGTAACAAACAATTATAGCCTCAAAGAATCGGACTTGTTGGGGCTTCATGTACGTTATCAATATCTGTTAATTACTGCTAGATTATTTCATACCCACTGTTATTATAACAGTAAATCATGTTAGAGTCTGCTAGAGCTGTACATGTTTACTAGTTCCTAGATATTGTCTGAGCAACTTAGGAGGAAAGTGATTAAACTAAGGATAAGAATATAAAAATAAGTAAATAAATTTTTTAAACTGCTGAAAACTTGGAGGATGTAGGGTTTTTTGTTGTTGTTGTTGTTTGTTTTTTGTAGTGCAAGACTAAAGGGAGTTTAAACAGAACAGAATAAACACAAAGAAGGAGACAATTCGGTTCAAGTTATTACTGTGGCAGTTGATACCTGAATAACGTGATGGCTATTAGAAAGACACAGTATATAGAATTCAGCAATTTTTGTGGCTAACTGGATTTGGGGACTGGAAAGAAAAAATTTCACATTATTTTTAAGTTTATAATTGGTAAAATTGGATGGGTCGTTATGTTCCTGCATCTTCTATAATATTTATTTCATTTAATATTATTAGGTAGAATCAACAACATGTAGAATTCTTTGCCCCTACCACACAAACTATGAATGAAGAACTAAGACTTATATAAGGCATACACATAACTATGTTCTGCTTCAACTAATTAACAATAACAAAAATGTTGAAACAGCAACAGGGAAACAGCATCTCTGTTTACAAGCACTGCTAGTACACTTCAGTTCAGAGTCATGATACTTTTACTGTAATATACTGTAGGGGTAATTGACAGTGCGGTTCAAAAGGCTTTTCCAAAGACTTAGTTGTTATATGAAGTAAGGGAATAAAAATTAAGTTCTGAGAGAACTGAACAAGGCGGAGACTTCCTAGAATATAGACGTTTCTGGTAAAGATTCAGAGAAATTGACTACAATAAAACAATATTGAAAAAGATGATGAAAGTAAACTTTTCAATCTCAAAGTTTCAATTGGATACCAAAAAAATTTCATTTCAGATTTTCTTGGCTCACCCTTGATAAGTAGTAGGTGCTTCTGTGGAAAACTATTTATAGCAGGGCTGTATATTTGAGAAAATGGGAGCAAGATGTTCTTGTTAGATCTAGTCCCCTTTCTTAATATCTCTACAATAAGCCGAGTTACTGGTGATCTATATTAAATGAATAAATTTCATCCTTTATTTGCATTTTAAGCAATTTACTTATAAATTCGCGTAAGATAAATACATACAGTAAATATTATTTATTTATGACACAAAAAGAGCTTGAAATTTAATCCACATTACTTCTGAAAATGCTGATGAATGGAAAGCAATTTTATACAGATAGTTGGTGTTATTTTTTATTAAATAACTTTTATGTTATTGTAATATAGGTAAACTTATGCACAGTGAAAGGCAGAGTCTGTAAGGACAATTTGATACGTTTTGAAAAATGTAAACAAGTCTGCAATAAAAGTCTAAGCAGGAGAGAGAATCTTTCCTTTACCTCAGATAGTACCCTCCCTCACACTCCCTTCAAAACAGCTTCCGTAATCCAGAGGCAAACACTGTTGCTATTTCTGTTCAGATGTTTCCCATCCAAGAACTTCATGTAATTATCATCATGTGGCATGTGTTCTTTACAAGTCAGTCTTTTGTCTATTGACATGATGATCAAGGGTGCTGTAAAAATCAGTAGATTTATTCCATTGTATAATATGTAACAATATGTCTACCCAGTCACTTGCTGAGAATGTGCCTTTTAATTTTTATTATTATGGGTAGGTTTTGAATTTTTCAAGCGATTCTACTAAATTTATTGAGATAAAGATTTTTCTTTCTCTTAAATTCCATGGACCATATTTTGAGTGAATTTTACATTCCTTCTATAAATCATACTTGTATAGTTCTGAAAGTTATCAAACATGTATGAAGACATTATATCGATTGTATATAACTTATCCAGAAATTAAGAGGACAGAAGATTCAAACCTCATTTTACAAATATAGCATTATCTTAACACTATAAAACTAAACAGGTAATTCAAATAAAAATCTCTAGAATAATATCCTTCATAAATATAAGTATAAACATCCTTAATTTAGTTCTGTGACATATGAAATCCCACAATATGCAAGATGTATAATAGAACATAACCAAGTGTTGTTGCTGTTGTTGTTTTTCTCAAAGAATGCAAGGTTGGTTTATCATCTAAGGAAAAAAAAGTACAAAAAACACAACTATTTTACCATTTGTGACAGGCAGAATAAGCCCCCATCAAAATATCCACTTCTGAATATCTGGAATCTGAGAATATTTAACCTTAAATGATAAAAGACAATATTTTAATACAGAATAGGTGTGTCAGAGTCATGCAACCTGAAAAAGACTCAGCAAACCATTACTGGCTTTGAAGATGGAAGAAGGTACCAATAGCCAAGAGAGCCTACAGATGGTGGAAGAGAAGAAAAAGATTCAGTTCCAAAGTCTCCAGAAGAAACAAAAGCCTGACGACATTTTGATGTCAGTCCAGTGAAGTCCATTTCACACTTCTGACCTTTAGAATTGCATGGCAAGACTTCCTGTTGTTTTAAGCAACTAAGTTTGTGGTAATTTGTAACAGTAGTAATAGGAAACTAACATACCATATTAGCAGACTAAAACACATACTTTTAAATATATATATATATACACACACATTATTTTTATTGTACTTTAGGTTCTGGGGTACACGTGTAGACGTTGCAAGAATGGCAATGTAGTTTGCTGCCTCCAGCCCCCTGTCACCCACATCTGGCATTTCTTCCCATGTTATCCCTCCCCAGCCTCCCCACCCCCAGCTATCCCTCCCCTAGTACCCCCAACAGACCCCGGTGTGTGATGCTCCCCTCCCTGTGTCCATGTGTTCTCATTGTTCAACACTCGCCTATGAGTGAGAATACGTGGTGTTTGATTTTCTGTTCTTGTGTCAGTTTGCTGAGAATGATGGTTTTCAGATTCATCCATTTCCCTGCAAAAGACAGGAACTCATTACTTTTTATGGCTGCATAGTATTCCATGGTATATATGTGCTACATGTTCCTTCTTCAGTCTATCATCAATGGGCATTTGGGTTGGCTCCAGATCTTTGCTATTGTAAATGGTGCCACAATGAACATATGTGTGTATGCATCTTTATAACAGAACAATTTATAATCCTTTGGATATATACCCATAATGGGATTGCTGGGTTAAATGGAATTTCTATTTCTAGACCGTTGAGGATTGCCACACTGTCTTCCACAATAATTGAACTAATTTACACTCCCACCAACAGGGTAAAAATGTTCCTATTTCTCCACATCCTCTCCAGCATCTGTTGTCTCTAGATTTTTTAACGATCGCCATTCTAACTGGCATGAGGTGGTATCTCAATGTGGTTTTGATTTGCATTTCTCTAATGACCAGTGACGATGATCATTTTTACATATGTTTGTTGTCCTCATAGATGTCTTCTTTTGAAAATTGTCTGTCTGTGTTCTTCACCCACTTTTGAATGGGTTTTTTTTTTTTTTTCTTGTAAATCTGTTTTAATTCTTTGTAGATTCTGGATGTTAGCCCTTTGTCAGATGGGTAGATTGCAAAATTTTTTTCCCATTTTGTTGGTTGCTGATTCATTATAATGATTGTTTCTTCTGCTGTAAAGAATTTCTGGAATTTAATTAGGTCCCATTTGTCTATTTTGGCTTTTGTTGCCAATGCTTTTGGTGTTTTAATCATGAAGTCCTTGCCTATGCTCATGTACTGAATGGTTTTGCCTAGGTTTTCTTCTTGGCTTTTAATGGCGTTAGATTTTATATTTAAGTCTTTAATCCATCTGGAATTAATTTTAGTGTAAGGTGTCAGGAAGGGGTCCAGTTTCTGCTTTCTGCACATGGCTAGCCAGTTTTCCCAACATCATTTATTAAACAGGTAATTCTTTCTCCATTGCTTATTTTTGTCAGGTTTGTCAAAGATCAGAAGGTTGTAGATCTGTGGTGTTCTCTTCTGTCCCATTGGTCAATATCTCTGTTTTGGTACCAGTACCATGCTGTTTTACTGTAACCTTGTAGTATAGTTTGAAATCAGGTAGTGTCATGCCTCCAACTTGGTTCTTTTTGCTTAGGATTGTCTTGGCTATTTGGGCTCTCTTTTGGTTCCATAAGAAGTATAAGGTGCTTTTTTCTCGTTCTGCGAAGAGGGTCATTGGTAGCTTGATAGCATTGAATCTATAAATTACTTTGGGCAGTACGGCCATTTTTATGATACTAATTCTTCCTAACCATGAGCATGGAATGTTTTTCCATCTGTTTGTGTCCTCTCTTATTTCCTTGAGTAGTGGTTTGTAATTCTCCTTGAAGAGGTCCCTCACCTCCTTTGTTAGTTATATTCCTGGGCAGAGACTCAACAACAAAAAAGAAAACTCTCATATCATTTTATTGTATTCCTTTGAATTGCTGGGTTTGGTTTTGACTTTCTCTTGAATATTAAATATTTTTGTTCCTATCCATATTTTGAATTCTATTTCTGTCATTTCTGCCATCTCAGACTGGTTATGAACCAGTGCTGGGGAACTAGTGAGTTTTTTGGAGGTATAAAGACTCTCTGCCTGTTTGAGTTGCCAGAGTTATTGCAGTGATTCTTCTAATCTATATGGAGCTGATGTTTCTTCTATATTTAAAGTTGCTGTCTGATGGGTATATATTTTTCTTTTATCTTCTTTCATGTCCTTGGGGGTTTGTTTGTGGTATAAGGTGGGTTCAGTCAACTGGCTTTATTTCTGGTAGGTATGTATGGGGCCAAGGCTCAGCTCAGCACTCCTAGGTTGTGTGATGTGATCCTAGGGGGTTGGTATGGAGCCTGTAGCTTTGTTCTATTCCCTTGAGGTTGGGAACCCACTGTCCTCGAGAGGCCATGGTGTTCCGAGACCACTAGTATCAACAATCTGAAGGGTGGTGCCAGTCAAAGTGCTTCATGAAATGGAGGCAGCAGGATCTGTGCTTGTTCACGTGTGCCAGCATGAGCAGCAGCAGCAGCAGTGTGGCACAGTGCCTACTTATTGGCTGGGCCACAAGGTTGGTGGTCCACAAGGTTGTTGGCCTCAGTGTAGGTACTGGTAGCAGCGGTTGTGGTGGTGCAATGTGGTGGAGTTGGAGAGGTGGGTGGAGCCACTGGGTATGCATTTGCACTATAGCAGTGTCTGCACAAGGGCAGAGTGCTGGTGGGCATCGGGCTAGTGACCTCAGTGCATGCATTCACACCATGACTGCTGATGTACTTGTGTGTGTTTGCACAAGCAATCGTGGCTTGGCAGCTGGGTTGGGTGCACTCATGCTAGTAACAGTGGCACAGCAGAGTGCACATGCACTCACAGTGGGTGGGGAAGGGGAGGCAAACTCCATCCATGTAATGGCAAAGCAATAGAGGGGTGGTTGTGGGCGAGTGTATGCTGGCAAAGTGGCATGTGTTAGGCTTTGTGGGTGGACTGCTGTTTATTGGTGGTGGTCACTCTGCTGGAGCTCACCAAAGGTCAGCCGCATAGGAGATATGATGCAAGTCCCTAGGATGCACGATGGTTGAGCATCTAAGGCTGCACTGCAAGCAAGCATGTCCAAGCTGCCACCCTGGAGGAGGTCAGCAGACAGAAGTGCATTCAAGTCAGACTGGGCTGGTCTCATGGGCAAAATCATCCTGCTCTGTTCAGTTCTGACAGTTCTCCCAAGGCTAGAGTCTTTTAGGGTAGAACAGTAGCCTTGGGGAATGGGTGTCTGGCCATGCTCCCCTCCAGATGTTCCTGCATCAGACCCTATGGTCTCCACATAGGCTGGAGTTTTGTTCCCACCACCTCTATAAGCAGCCACCTCTATTAGGAACGAAAGCAATCACAGTGGTTTTAGTTAGTATGAGGTGAATAAATGTGGACAGAATTGGCCAAATGCAGGATTTTTTTTTTTTTTTTTGAGACAAGAGACTTACTCCGTTGCCCATGACGGAATGTTGTGGCATGATCTCAGTTCAGTGCAACCTTCACCTCCTGGGTTCAAGTGATTCTCCTGCCTTAGCCTTTTGAGTAACTGGGACTACAGGCACGTGCCACCTCTCCTGGCCTCCACAATATGTTTTGAAGGTAGAAATGGCATATATTTCCTGGAAATCTGTTCTCGAACTCTATAGGTTATTCTCCTAGAATTTAGTCCACAGTATCAAACATAGTTAAAGGAAAGAGCTGTGGTAGAAGGAACTATTGGTAAGTCTCTGGAAAAGAAAGAGGGAAAAACTTCTAAAGGGATCAACTTTAGGCTTGGGATGCAAAAGTTTTTCATTAACTTCAATAATTTTACTAACTGCAGAACATATTTAAGATTTCTACATTAAAGTTATTTATTAAAGAGAACCTTCCCTAAGGAAAGGAGTTCCTGTTCTACTTCAAGGAAAATAATTTTAAAAGAGGGCAAGAAATAAAGATTGGTACAGAGATAGGGTTGAAGATGGAGGCTGAGAGAGAACAATGTTATGAACTTGCACTAATACGTGAAAATTTATAAATTTAAAAAATATAAAAATTACACTAAAAATTATTCTCGCTATGTTATCCTTCCAATCGTTCACAATATTCTTGTAAAAGATATAAACTCAAATACTTGCATTTGAATTTTTAGATCATTATGTTGTTGAGGCTGCAGGCAGTATGCTCTTATGATGAATATGATACTGAGCTATTAACATATGAGAAATAGAATTTGAAATAATTGCAATTAAAACTTTGTTCAAATCTTTCTGTTAACCTACATTTTAGAGATCTTGATACTTACAATATTTTTGTTTTAGTTTTCCTAATAAAAGCTGAAGGTTTGGCCAAA
The DNA here is from genome assembly GCF_048565385.1 of Saimiri boliviensis. NCBI lineage: Eukaryota > Metazoa > Chordata > Mammalia > Primates > Cebidae > Saimiri > Saimiri boliviensis. The sequence continues at coordinate 6,212,179 of NC_133467.1, forward strand.
TGTTATACCTTCAATAAAATATATATATATAAACTGGGAGTTCTGAATCCTACAGGTATCTCTTTAGCACAAATGGTGTTGAAGAAAGTAATTGTAAACACACCTGCAGGTTTGTCTCCAAGGTCTCACCTAAAATAAATATTTCTCTTTTTAAAAATATATTATTTCTATGTCAGAGAAAAAGAGAGAGAGAGAGAGAGAGAGAGAGAGAGAGAGAGAGAGAGAGTCTGTGTGTGTGTAAACTTCATTCTGCTAAATGTGTATTGATATTTTGAAGAGAAATTATTATAAATTATTAGAAGTGTCTTAGTGTGTTTTCTCTTGCTATAACATAATACCACAGTATGAGTAATTTATAATAAAAAATTTATTTCTTATAGTTCTAGAGCCTGGAAAGTCCAAAGTCAAAGGTTCTGCATCAGTGAAGGCCAAACTTGCTGTGTCGTAACACGGTAATGGGCATCACATGGTCAGAAAGTTAGAAGTGAGTAACCCAAACAGCCTTTCAACAGATCCATTCTGGAAATAGTTAACTCACTCCCTCAATAACCCATTAATTATTTCATAATTCATGGATAAATTAGTACATTCATGAGGGAAGAGCCCTTATAAACTAATGCTTCTTACAGGTCTAACATGAGTTTGGAGGGGAAACTTAAATTACAGCAATAAGCAAGAAAAAAAAAGACAAGGGGCTAATTGTAATCCTATGGTCACACAAATTTTAAAATTGCTGGTTAAGGAGACCATCAGTCTATTTGTTTTATCTGGCATGTCGGTATTATAACCTTATAAAACATGTTGCATTATATAAATTATTAGAATAAAAGTAATTATGTAGATTTTATCATGGTAATATTCTAAAGCAAGCAGTTTTTAATATAGTCTCACTATCGATGAATTACAAAATATATTAGCAATTGCACAGTCAACTTATTTTAAAGTGATAAAATATAATTTGTTTTTTTAACCAGTTCTGACCAGCTAAATGAGAAGTAAAATTTGAGGTTTTCGAGATTTACTTTTATTACTATATCTTGAAATATTCTATAAACCATATTTCTTGTATTCCAACTCCAGAATTTTTGAATAAATATCTTGAGTGGATCACTGAAATGCATAGGCTAAAAATCTCTAGACAATTTTGTTGCAGGTGGTGATATATTTTACAAAAAAAAACATTTTAATTTTGGATGTGTTCACAGTAGACAAAATCACATCTGTACTATTTTTCTTAATGTTCTACTGGCATGAATGACATAGTTTCTGATATCCTTAGAGGCCAAAAAAATATATATATATACATGATTCTTTTTGCTCTGCAGAAATATGAATAATTTAAATTAGGGAAAGTATTTTACATCACAGAAAATCATTGCTGTTTATCCTTGTAAGCAACAAACAATCCCTTCATGAATGTAATGGACTATGATTAAGTTGTACTTCTGAATACGAACCCAAGACTGATAACTCTAGCTCTAATGAAATGTCAAATCAATTTATTAATAAGCTTTTTACTTTGGTACTTTTAAATTTGATGCAAACCAAAAATTTAATTTAAAGAAGTCTTACATTGATACTATATTGCAGTGATATTATGTGGTAATTTCAGATAAATAATGTATTAACATTTTTGGAGTAGATTTCAGATAATCAAATAACTTTATAGCACATAATATTTAAATTAAGAAACAGTCTTAAGTTGATATTTGTAATCAATGAAACTGTATGGTTTACTAAATCTACTAAATCATTGAGCCATCAATATAGAACCATTTGAAAAATATGTGAATTTATCAGCTGTTCTTCTTTCATGACCTTAGTTATTAATCATTTGAGCTTTGTTAATAGCATAAATAAAATGCAAGTAAACAATGAATTAAATAACGGAGATAATTTATATTTTGTCATGTACCATGAATAAGTGACTATTTCTCCACACTTAGGCAATGAAAATTGTATTTTATTTTTAATTAATATTAATATAGTGACTTGAAAAAAGTAAGTAGCATCAATACTGATTTATATTTTATTAAGAATTTTGCCGGGCGCGGTGGCTCACGCCTGTAATCCCAGCACTTTGGGAGGCCGAGGCGGGTGGATCACGAGGTCAAGAGATCGAGACCATCCTGGTCAACGTGGTGAAACCCCGTCTCTACTAAAAATACAAAAAATCAGCTGGGCATGGTGGTGCGTGCCTGTAATCCCAGCTACTCAGGAGGTTGAGGCAGGAGAATTGCCTGAACCCAGGAGGCGGAGGTTGCGGTGAGCCGAGATCGAGCCATTGCACTCCAGCCTGGGTAACAGGAGCGAAACTCCGTCTCAAAAAAAAAAAAAAAAAAAAAAAAAAAAAAAAAAAAGAATTTTATTGAAATCTTCCAAAGATTAAGTTAAATGCCAAAAATAAAGTCAAATGTATATATATGTTTTTGATATTGAGATATTCCGACTGAAGTTGGTTCTACATACACTCATGCACCCACATCTCTTAGAAGCATGGTAGTATTAAGCTACTGGAAGTCTTCATATTCTAGATTCACTTCTAACCACGATGATGCATTGCAGGATTCTCTATATTATACATCTACTAAAATTGGCCCCAGTCAATAGAACAGAAAGATGAACTGTTCAATTCTTATTTATACTCAATTGGTGAATGTCATACATTGAAAATGTTTCCTACTGTTAATAGAACATTTACAAATAGTGTAATTGAATACTTTTTGTAGGTTTTTAGGGAAGCAGAGTCTGGAGGCAGAACGTTGTCTCAATCCTTGCTCTGACTTACTTATAGCTGCATAAATTCTGAATCTACCTTTCCTTCTTGTGTCTAAAATTTCTCATATAAAATGAGCATTTTATTAGGATATGTTTCAGAGGGGTGTTTTGTTATTTGTTGTGAAGATTCGGTGTAGAATTTTCTGTGTAGAAAATGTATAGAACAGGGCCTAGCATATCATTAGCTCTGTGTATGTATGTATGTATGTATGTATCTATGTATATATGTATCTATCTCTATTCTATCTACTTATCTATTATATATATATATATATATATATATATATCTTGACCACATACCTATATAGAATAGAGACATATATATATATATAAAGTAACATGTATATGTACATATGTGTGTGTGTGTGTGTGTGTGTATGTATATATATATATATATATATATATATATATATATATATATAAGCTCTTGGTATCTTTATTCTTTATTACATCATTTATTTTGTTTATGTTGTTTCTCTGGTATTGTCCCATGCATCAGGGAAACACAAATGAGTAAGATATAGTTTCTGTCTAAGAATCTCAGACAGTTTTCACAGGTTAGCTAGAAAAATATTTCGTTAATTGAAGATGATGAATGTGAAAGGAGGTAAAATGCAATAAAGTCTCAAAATTAGTCTCCTATAGGTTTTAGGAGTCATTTGTCAACCTTCTATTTCTATCCAAGTTTCCAAATACCACTCCTATTTGAGGAGTGTGTTCCATTATGTGTTGTATTACTGGAACACAGTGCTCCATTTCTCACACAGAGTAAATCACAAAGCATCCCTTTTACATTGGCCCAACTTAAGGTATATGCAAGTAGCCTAGGCTTGAACCACAGAGTAGAGAGCCTCGAGCTTTACATTTGAAATGAATAATATAAAAATACAGAACTAGTTACCATTTTACTTTTTTTAGTAAGTGAATAGGTGATGCCAGCAGTGGTGTCTGTAGGAAGCTGTGTTCTATACTAGAGGTGGGAATGTTTTGATCAGTTTGGGGCTACTTAAAGGTCGAGTTTTGGAAAAACAAATATCTGAATTGTAAGTTGATTCCATTAGTCTTATAAATTCTAGGATCTCTCATACCTTTTTAGTAGATTACTGTATACTATCTTGCTTCACATACTTGGAGTCAAGTTTTAGTTCTTGTAACCACAAATTATGTTTGACACAAAACAGAATCTTCGGTTGTAGAGTAAATTACATTTCTCACGTATCAGTCTATAGTGTAGATAATTCTTCTTTACAAAATTGTATTTAGAAGTAGGTCCCAATCCAATCACTTTTTCAAATTACAGCTTTTGAGAAAAATATCTTAATTTATCTAGGCAAATATTAATTTCTCCTACTATTTGTTTTGTTGTTGTTGTTAAATTCTAGAGATGTGGAGAAATTGGAAGGGTGCTAGAAGTGGAACTAAAGGAGATTATAAACAATTTCATTTGCTAAAATTTAAGTTTACCTAGGGTTGTCTAAGGTCACTAACATAGCAGGACATGACTGTTCTGTGGCTGTTCCTCAATGCCTCCTAGAATTTCAGTATCTAGCCATACTGAGCATTAACTTCCAGAGCTATTCTGTTTTGATTCAGGAGCAATTCTGTCTCAAGTTTTGCTTCAAATATATTTTTACTTAAGCTGTTTTTCCATATTTCTTGCTTCTTTCTAATGTTCACATCCTCCTTTTCTTACTTAAGTAGGAAATTTAATTTTGACTGAACTATGACACAGTTCCCAAATTGTGATGTGCTGCTGCTTTTAAAGTGGCTTCTCAACTAGAAATCAAAAATAATAAAAGCCATATCTCTCACATCTATGCAAAGTTTCTAGAATATTTTACATTACCCAAGGTGTAGGAATATGAAAACAAATATACATATAAAATACCATCTCACAAGTAAAGCACTTGAAACCAGAGCCAGTAGCTTGTAACATTAAGGTCAATGAAACACAATGTATTACGCTTTGTGATGAAAATCTCTTATTCAACTCTAGTTTTGATAAATTTTTATCAGAGGCATAAGTAACTATAATTCCAATTTTTAAAAAGCTGCTCATTTTCAAAATAATTAAATTATTTTAATAGTTTTTAAAATACATTTTTGTGGAAGGTAATTGAACATCTTAACTATAATTTATCGTTAATTAAAATCAATATGGAGATTATTAAGCAGTGTTTGCAAAAGGAGAAGTATATACTCCATGATTTTCAATGGCATTTGAGAGAATGTATTATTAGCTGAAAAATCATAAATCCCATAACCAAAGAAGTCTTAAAAAAAAACTGCATGTAGCTATCTCTAATCCATTATGATTGGTGTATACAAGAAAAAACATTGATCATTTTTAAAAGCAACAGAGTGAGAATGAGGAGAAAGTAAATTAATGTCTAATGTTTTTATTATATGCCAGATACTATACTAACATGTACAGAAATCATCTTATTTAGTACGGAAGAGATAAAGTTACTGCTTTGTTCCTGGTAGCAAGAAGAATATGAACAAATATTAACATAGATCTACATTCCCATGCCAAACTCTTTCATTTTAACCTTCCTCAGTACTCTCCGTGAATAACTTGTTTAAGCTATTAAACATAAATCAATGTCTTATATTATATGAAAATAGTAATCAGACCAGACAGTTCATCATTTAAGAATAGTTTCAGAATTAAATTTTTTAATTAAAACATTGCCAAAGTTATTTTATCGAAGCAGAAGCATTTCTGCTTTCTTTTCAGAAATATAATGGCTAAGAAAGGGAAGAACGAAAAGGGACGTGGGATGCGAACACACGCTTTAGTTTCGGATTCTTCATTAAATACCCCAATACAATGGTTAGTCCAGGGCATTTTTAATGTGTTGTGCTTATTTACATTATAGTTTCCTTCATTAGGCTTTTTCTTTCTCATTCAGGGTCTCAAAAATATTACGTACATGCTAAATTTTACAACTCTGATTTTTCTTAACCAAGTCAGAAATTAGGCCTGCTGTGTTTAATAACACCTAGGATTTGTTGCTAGAGAAGGCCATTGATGTGTAGGGCTCTGGGAGAATTTGCATATTTTACTTTAATATTGTATTTCCTTTTGAAGAAAATGCTAGAATTATAAAATTCAAGAAAAGTTTAGTATTTGTCCAATATAATTTCTATTGTTATATGCATTAATTTCTAACAGAGGTAAAGAAATTTTACTGGTAAAACACAGTTGCTATGTAAGTAAATTTATAGGAGGTCAGCAAGTTGAGCTCCAATTGTCATTTCTGACAGTGAGGAATTTCCTTCTTATATAAAAGCCAGTTATTCAGAAAATGAATGAAATGAATAAGAAAATAAAGTAGCTTAAAAATAAATGTCTTAATCTCTGAAAAATATGGATATAGGACGGAGATTTTCTTTTCAGTCTCCTTTGAATGAGTGCCCTTATTATGGCTTTATGATTCTAATGTTTTCTAACATGAGGTCTAGGATAAAACTGATCTCCAATATATGTTCTGAAAAGAAAAGGAAAATTATTTGGATAATTATATTCAAGCACACATATCCCTGTATCTGTAGTGATAAACGCCAGGGCCATAGAGGCGCCCAAAGAACACAGGGAATGCCCCTAAATCACTTTTCCACACTATATATAAATAAATAATCATGTATCTCTGGAGGAGATAGCTTTCTAAGTCTCTGACACTTCTGTAAGTCTATATATTAACAGTCTTGGAAGTTAGAAAAAGTATTTCTAGGTGGATCAGTTAGCAAATTTATTTTCCTGTGTGGAGAAATACCAAGACAAGCCTCTTTCCTTTCCCCATGAGCAAAATGTGGACAGATTTGTCAGCCATCCCTAATAATTTTAGAGGTTCTGCATACTGAGTGTTCTTCAACTGTGGCAAAAAACGCCATGTGCTCACCACCTGCCTAGGCACACATGAAGCTCATGTTCTCTTCTGTGCTATGAGCAACATTCTGTCTAAATCTATGTAGGCTCATTATGTTTTTCTTACAACTAATTTTATTATACACACGTATATCATGTACATGTTATATATGCACACATATGCATATATATTTACACATATTTTATTTGTACACCAAAAATAAAAATATCTTATAAAGTTTCACAAAGAAGGGCCTCAAAATACCAACAATTTAAAGCAACAGCTTGCATTGTCACGGATTAAATTCTCAGACTATAGTTTAACAAAACAATAATTATGCTACACTGGAGAGTAAAAACTCCAAACCTTAGGTACTTAAAATTATATGAGGCAAAAAAAAAATAATAATAAAAGACACATAAACAGAAAAATTCTAAGCAACGATCACTTAAATAACAATTAATAGTGGACCAGAAATGTTTTTTTTTTTTCTCCCTTTACCTTGGAGACAAATCAGGGGGAAATAAACGTCGTCCAGTAAAACTCCCTTAAAAATATGCTGTTCATAACACTTTTTAAAACACATTGATATGTGTTTTAATAAACACATTACTAGGATCTAAACATGAACGATTCCTTACCTATAGAAGGTTTTTAGCAGAGTGTACCTATCCTCTATTGGACTCCCACAGTGAACAAAACTATAATCTATAGATTGATGCATTGTTTTATGAGAAAGTCATAAAATAGTGCAAATATCAGTATATAAAATAGTAGAAATTTCTTAAATGAAACGTTTCCCTTTTCTACCAGATTTTTGAGGTATTAATGACAAATAAAATTATGCATATTCAAGGTGTACATAAATATTTGAAACATGTATACATTGTAAAATGATTGTCACAATGCAATTAATTAGCACCTCCTCAGCTCTCAGTTATGTAGGTGTGGTATGGGGGGTGCGAACACATAGATCTACACTCTTATCAAATTTATAGACTATCAGACTGTGACATTAAGTATAATATTTTCAGATATTATAATGACTATGCTATACATCAGATATCCAGAACTTACTAATTTTGTAACTTACCTATCTCATAATTTTGTTCATACTCTTTGGCTAATATCTTCACATGCCACACCCACCTCACTCCCAACACCTCCTGGCAACCTTCTTTCTATACTGTGCTTCTATAAGTTTGAGTTTTACAGACTCTACATATAACTGAGATCATGCAGCATTTGTCTTTCTGTGACTGGCTTATTTCACTGATTTCACTTAGCATAATGTCCTCCAGGTTATCCTGGCTGTCCCACATAGCTTTACTTCTTTTGTATAGCTGAATAATATTCTGTTCTGTGTATATGCCACATTTTAAGATCCATTCATTTGTTGAAGACACTTAGGTTGTTTTCATATCTTGGTTAGTGTCAATAGTGCTGCAATAGATATACAGTGCAACTTTTTAACCTTTGCTTTGACCAACATCTCCCCATTCCTCCCACTTTGCTGCCCCCGGTGAGCACCATTTTACACTCTGCTTCTATGCTTTTGACATTTTTTGGATTCCACATATAAGTGACATGGGACAGTCGTTTTCTTTCTGTATCTGGCTGACTTTAATTAGCATGTGAGTGATGGAATGTACATAAGGGTGTGTAAAACAAGTTCACTGGGTACTCGTTACCAACTTGAGTCCAGTGAAACAAACACCCACACAGGATGAATTAAATGAATGAGACTTCTTACAGAAAGGCAGCCAGGGATAACAGAAACCCAGGATTCATTTTGAGTTGCTCTTCCAAGGCTCAGGAGAGCTGTGCAGTGGTACATGGAGTCTTGACTGCTCCTGCCTTACTTGCACTGCAGCTGAGGGACCCCAAAATGTTGCACTTAATAGGTTATCCATCCAGGGACAATTTAAATTGCTGCATTAAAGTGTTGAAGGGTCTCCTTTTTACTGGGTGACGGTGGCAGAGAAACAGAAACTAGGCTATTTCTGACATTTCTATCTTAGAATGTTGCATCCACAGCATATTCTACAGTTATTAGTGAGAACTACAAATGTGAAAATGGAAGAACTGAGTTGGTCTAGGCCACCATGAGAACTGTCTTCCAGGGTGCAAATATCTCTTTCAATATACTGATTTTATTTCCTTTGGTTTTATACCCAGAAGTAGAATTTCGGGATCATATGGCAGTTCTATTTATTTCTTAAGCAGTATCTACAGTTTTTTAATAATGATTGTACAAATGTGTATTTCCTTTGTAAAAGGGTCTACTTTGCTACACACTCTCACTAGCACTTGTTATTTATTTATTTTTTTTAATAGCAACCATCCTAACAGGTGTGAGGTGATACTCCATTGTGGTTTTGACTTACATTTCCTTATTCTTTTTTTTTTTTTTTTGAGATGGAGTTTCGCTCCTGTTACCCAGGCTGGAGTGCAATGGCGCGATCTCGGCTCACTGCAACCTCTGCCTCCTGGGTTCAGGCAATTCTCCTGCCTCAGCTTCCTGAGCAGCTGGGATTACAGGCGTGCATCACCATGCCCAGCTGATTTTTTGTATTTTTAGTAGAGACGGGGTTTCACCATGTTGACCAGGATGGTCTCGATCTCTTGACCTCGTTATCCACCCGCCTCGGCCTCCCAAAGTGCTGGGATTACAGGCTGAGCCACAGCGCCCGGCCCCATTTCCTTATTCTTAATTAGTGATGTTTGAGATATTTTTATATACTGGTTGGCCATTTGTAAGTCTTCTGTTGGAAAAATGTCTTAGATCCTTTGCGCATTTTTTAATCAGGTTATTTGCTCTTTTGTTATTGATTATATAAATGTCTTATATATTTTGGTTATTATATATATGGATTGCAAACATTTCCTACCATTCTGTAGGCTGCCTTTTTATTTTATTGACTGCTTTCTCTGTGGTTCAGATTTTAGTTTGATGTATAATAATTTTTCTTGATTCTTTTGCCTTCATTGCTTGTGCTTTGAGTGTAATATTCAAAAAAAAATTGCCAACATCCTTTATGTTGTGGTTTTATGGTTTCAGGTCTTACATTTAAGTCTTTAATCGCTTTTGAATTATCTTTTATGTATAACGTAATATAGGGTCCTATTTTATTCGTTTTAATGTGGATATTCAGTTTTTCCAACACTACTGAAGAGATTATACTTTCCTATCATGTATTCTAAGTGATTGTGTCAAAGATTAGTTAACTGTACCTGCATGAGTTTATTTATGGGCTCTTGATTATACTGCATTTGTCTATATATCTATTTTGAGTTCAATGACATACTTTTTAAATTACTTTAGCTTTGTAATATAGTTTGAAATCAAGGCATGTGATGTCTCCAGATCTCCTTTTTTCTCAAGATTGCTTTGACTATTTAAGGTCTTTTCTAATTCAATGTAAGTTTAATTTTGTTTTTCTTCTGTGAAAAATTATATTGGAATTTCAATAGGGGTTGCATTAAATTTATAGATAACTCTGGGTATAATGGGCATTTTAACAACTTTAATTCTTTAAATTCATGGGCATTCTTTCCATGTATTTGTGTCTTTGTTAATTTCTCTCATCCATGTTTTATAGTTCTGGGTGCAGATCTTTCACTTCCTTGGTTAAATGTATTTCTGAGTATTTTATTAAAATAATAAAATACTTCTGTAGCATTTTAAATAAAATTGGTTTGTTGATTTCTTTTTCAGAAAGTATGTTGTTATATAGAAATGCAACTGATTTTTGTATGTTGATGTATCTTGCAAATTTATCAAATTGGTTTCTAACAGTTTGTGTGTGTGTGTGTGTGTGTGTGTGTGTGTGTGTGTGTGTGTGGTGTCTTTAGGGAATTCTCTATATAAGATATCTATATATAAGTCATATGCAAACATCAAAAATTTAACTGCCTTTTCTGATTTCAGTGTCATTTATTTATTCTACTTTTGTCCAAATATCCTTGCTAGGACTTCAAGTACTATGATGAACAGAAGTGCAGAGTGTCTTGTCTTGTTCCTGATCTTGTAGGAAAAGCTTTTATCTTTTCATCATTGAGTACGATGTTAGCTCTGAGTTGGTCATGCACGCACTTGATTATGTTGAGAGTCATTATTTCTATACCTAACTTCTTGAGCATTTTAAAATTTATTATGACAAGATACTGAACTTTTTAGAATTTTTTTTCCTGCATCTATTGAGATGACAACATTATTTGCATCCTTCATTCTTTTCATGTGTGGTATCAAATGTATTGATTTGCATATTTTGAACCATTCTTTCAACCCAAGAATAAATATCTCTTACCCCTTGGGTATAATCTTTTAAATGTTGTTGAATTTGGGTTACTAGTATTTTCCTAAGGATTTTTGCATCTACGTTCATTGGAGATGTTGGTCTATGATTATCCTTCAATATGGTGTCTTTATCTGGTTTTGGAATAAAAGTGATGTTGGCTTCATAAGATGAATTTGCATGTGTTCCCTTCCCTTTCATTTTCCAGAACAATTTGAGAAGGATTGCTTAATTTTTTTTAGGACTGCCTATGGAAGCACAGTCAGGTAAGCCTCCTGCCAGGCCCCTAGGTAGGCAGAACTTCCCTGGATCATGGCTGGGAGGACCTGGAATGGGGTTACAGGGTTGTTTCAAGATCAGCCATGTGACCAAGGTCAGTGGGTCAGCTTCTGGGGAATCTGTGTGAGCATGTTTCCAGGCTTATGCTTGGGCAGCAAAATTATTCCCAGGCTGTGGCTGGTAGGGGCTGGAGCTGGGTTTTAAGATTGCTGCAATATCCGTAGTTGGACTGATGTCAGTGGACCTATATCCATAGACCCAGACAAATGTGTTTTCTGGTGGGTCCTTAGGTGGGTAGAACAGTCCTAAGCTACAGCTGAGTGGGGCTAAAACTGAGTTGCAGGGCCATTTCAGTATCTGATGTCAGACCCACCTTTGTGGGCATGGATTTGCATGTCTCCCACCAGATCCCTGGATTCTATTCCCTGATCATGGCTGGGAGGGGCCAAAGCCAGACCATGGGTTGCTTTGTGATCTATAGCTGAGACTGAGGTTGACAGATCTGGTTCAAGAGGTATGGGTGGGCTTAACTCTGCAGTGCTGGTTGCAGTACAGTGGTCAAACACGGTTATAACTCCTTGTGTTTACAGATGTGTGCCAGACTGTTGTTGTAGGGAAATGCAAGTGGGGAAATATGGGTTTAGCATATTAGGTATTAGAAATTAATTGTTGAGAATAGCCAGATACCCCTAGAAATTTAATTTATGTAGCTGCTGTTTTTCACTGAGAGAGGGATAAATAAAGTTGGCTTTAGGCATTTTGGGCTCAGCTTTTGAGTGTTCTGTGGTATCTCAAGTTCTAAAGAGGTTGAAGCTAGTTGTACTCATTGTGAAGGGAAAACAAAATACTGGGACTCCAATTCACTAAGTGAAAGGGAAAAGTTAAAGTGGAAGCTGCTGTCACAGAAGAAGCTGCCTTTCCTTTGTTCCTACATGGATAGCTACAGATTAATAAAAACAACAGCAGCAACAAAACAGATGTGTCCACTGGAAGCTACTCTGTGTTGACTTCATCATGCATGAAATACTGATTAAATGAGCAAGAGACAAATAATTGTCTATTCCTCTACTCTCTCCTTTTAATGTGCAACATATGGATTCAGTAACGTGACCATACCCTTCCTCCAGTTCACTCTTCCTCTTTAAGTATTGAAGGGTTCAAAAACCTCTTTGGAAAAAGCATGGATCACAGATTCTTCTTGCAGTTCTATGTTCCTTTTTTCAAGACATATCCTAAACCTTGGCTAAATAATCCTCTAAATTGATTGAGCCCTGTCTCAGATACATTTGGTTTCCACCACTGAAGTTTTGATGGGAAGTCTTTACAGCCTCATTCAGCTGTGCTTTTAAGAGAATTATGGAATCTATTAGAGCACTCTGTTAGTTTTGTTAAAAGCAAAAGGTCATCAACATACTTAAAAAGAGTGAAGCCTTGGGTAAAGTTTATTCAGTCCAAGTCAGCTTTAGGGACTTGGAAAAATACAGGCAGAGACTCACAGTATTTCTTACGTATGAAGGTTTATGTTAATTATCTCCCTCTAAATGTAAGTGCAAAGAGAAATTGGAAGTAGGGTACAATGGAACTGAAAAGAAAGCTGAGCAAAAGTCAATTACTATAAACCAAGTGTACTAGCAGGGATTGAGGTAAGAATAGTGGCTGGATTAAGGACTAGGAAGTTGGGCAAATAGGAATTTCAAAGGAGTTCATGGCTCCCAGATATCGTATAAATCAATAGATTTGATTCCCATCTGCATCAAATTCTCCCTCTTTCTGTAATAGTAACATTGGGGTGTTACAGGGTAAAGAAGTAAAGATAAGAATGCCCAGCTATAAAAGAGACTATATTATAGTTGAATTGCTTCTTCTGCATCTTGAGAGAGGAGGCACTAGGCTACTGGTGGGGAAAGCTTGTTCCTTCTCCATTCAATGAGCAGAAGTTGTGCCCTTAGTCACAGTACAACTTTATTTGTACCAGGAGGCTAAGGGACCAGTTGGTACCTTCTTAAAAATTATATAATTTTCAGTGGATTTTATATTAAGATTAGTTCCATTAGGAAAAGTACGAAGTTTGAGAATTGGTCTGAGGAAAGGAAAATGAAACTTCCTTCTCATTACATTTTACGGTGGCATTCAATTTAATTAGCAAATCTCAGCCTAAAAATTTGCTGGTTAAGGGTAAGAAACTAGAAAGGCTTGATGAGTGTTAAGTGGGCCTAAGGATACTGGGGTGGCCATGAGATGTTGACAATGAAGTAGGTTTCCAAGAAACTCATACAGCATGAATAGAACCAGAGGTGACAGGCAGAGATACATCCTCTAAGAAAATGGTAGAGAAAGTCACCCAGGTGTCCATTCAAAAACTCAGTTCCTAATCATCTTCTATAAGCTTAACAGTAGCTTCTGAGGTACAACAGAGGATGGTTTGACTCTATCAATCTATGGGGTACAGTCATGCAGAAAAGGCAAAATAAGTCTTCTCAGTGTCTTGGAGTCTGGGAACATTATTATTTATGCTTTCCTCACTCTTATGTGCCAGACAGTTGTCCTTTGAATGTCCTGGTTTTTACAGTATCTACAAATATCAGGAGGTAAATAGAAGGGTAAGTGGGTTTTAAGTTTCTCTTCTGGAATTTCATCTTTTTATTTTTAAACTCAATTTGCCAAGCAACTACTGCTGATTTTAATTATTTTTTCTTCTTATTTTCTTGCAAGCTACTCTCAAATAATAGCGTAACTTATTCCATATCGACACTGAGAGATTGGCCTGTCCAGCCAATGTGATTTTGTATTTGCTTTTTTATATTAAGGAGACAATTTCTAACCCAGGCAGAAATTAAAAGACTTCAGTGTTCTGCGGCTTCAGGGTTTAACGTATTATACCTTTGAAAAGTTTGTATAAAGCATTCTACAAAAGCCTTGGGGTGTTCTCTTTTCTTTTGAGTGCATAATTCAGTATTAGACCAACTTACCTTAATGGAAAAGGCCTTTAGTATAGCCCCAATTAGGTCCTGATTATCAGCTTCTAGCTGAGACATTTCCTGATCATTTGCAGGAAAACCTGGGAAAAATTCTGGCCATTTGTTTCCTCTGTTGGGGGGACCATCCTCTGAAGACCATCTGGTTGGTCTGATAACCACAGCATAAACATGGGTGGAAAGAATTTTTCATAGGAGTGAATCAAGGTCACTAAAAATAAGATTGTGAATAGCCACCCGACTTTCTTATTCTTCTCTAAATTAGGTAGAATCTTCTGAAAATGGGGCAAATGGTGTTTGTAATTTAAAAGATGTGCAGCTGTGCAGGGAATATCAATTCTTTGTGGTAGCGGTCCAAGACTCATTAGTAGTGGATATTGCATAAGGTCTGAAGTAGACAGAGTTTGTTTGCAGAGCCCCTGGAAGCAGGAGGAGTTGTAAGGTATCATAAATCTGGCTTCATGTACCTGGAACCTGTGCCAGATTTATTACTTAGCTGTTAACATTTATGCAAGTGACCTGCATGCCTTCAGCCTAGATATCCGGTCATTGTGCCTTCTGTAAATCTTGAAGAGAAGGGAAGTTAAAATTGGCAGTTGGAAATTTAAAATGTGTTCTGGGGAACTTGGAGGAATTCTGAAGTTATAGGCATTTGCTGAGGAGGTGGGACGAGATTTTGAGAAAAGTAGGTTTAAGCCCAGCAATCCAAAACATCTACTAGGGGTTCAGGGACAGGAAGCTGGGATACAGGAGAACATGGGTGGGTGGAGAAGGAAGATTTAGAGTGGATGTGAATTTCAACTTTTGGGCTAATCAAAACAAAGTTTGATTTTTGTTCTTTAGCCTTGTTAAGGGAATCCCGAATACCACCAAGATGGCTGAATAGGAACAGCTCCAGTCTGCAGCTCCCAGTGAGAGCGACACAGAAAGTGAGTGATCTCTATATTTACAACCGAGGTACCAGGTTCATCTCACTGGCATTGGTTAGACACTGGGTGTAGGTCAAGGAGGGTAAACCAAAGTAGGGTGGGGCATCACATCACCAGGGAAGTGCAAGGGGCTGGAGAACTCCCTCTCCTAGCCAAGGAAAGCCATTAGGGACTTTTCTGGACATTCCCAGCACTCAGGCTCAGATACTGCATTTTTCCCACAGTCTTCACAAGCTGCAGACCAGGAGACTGGTCCCCAGTGCTTACTATGCCAGTGCCCTGGGTTTCCAGTAAGTTCTTAATGACTTACAAAGAGACTGAGACTCCCACACAATAATAGTGGGAGACTCTAACCTCCACTGTCAATATTAGACAGATAACAAGACAGAAAGTCAACAAGGATATCCAGGACTTGAAAGTGGATCGGGACCAAGTGGACCTAATAGACATCTACAGAACTCTCCACCCCAGATCCACAGAATATACATTCTTCTCATCACCACATCACACTCACTCTAAAATCAATGAAATAATTGTAAGTAAATCACTCCTTGGCAAATGCAAAAGAACGGAAATCATAACAAACAGTCTCTCAGACCACAGTGCAATTAAATTAGAACTCAAGATTAAGAAACTCACTCAAAACTGCATAACTACATGGAAATGGAACAACCTGCTCCTGAATGTCGACTGGATAAATAATGAAATGAAGACAGATATAAAGATGTTCTTTTAAATCAGTGAGAATGAACGTACAATGCACCAGAATCACTCGGACACATTTAAAGCAGTGTCTAGAGGGAAGTTTATAGCCCTAACTGCCCATATGAAAATCGAGGAAAGATCTAAAATCAACACCCTTATATCAGAATTAAAAGAACTAGAGGAGGAAGATCAAACAAATTCAAAAACTAGCAGAAGACAGCACATAACTAAGATCAGAGCAGAACTCAAGGAGACACAAAAAACCCTTCAAAAAGTCAATAAATCCAGGAGCTGTTTTTTTTTGAGATCAACAAAATAGATAGACTGCTAACCAGACAAATAAAAGAGAGGAATCGAATAGATGCAATAAAAATGAAAAAGGGGATATTACCACTGATTCCATAGAAATACAAACTACCTGTTCATTGTGCCATTGTTTACAATAGCAAAGACCAGAAACCACCCAAATGCCCATCGATGATATACTGGACAAGAAAAATGTGGCACATCTACACCATGGAATACTATGCAGCCATAAAAAAACAGTAAGTTCATGTCCTTTGTAGGGACATGGATGAATCTGAAAACCATCATTCTCAGCAAACTGACACAAGAACAAAAAATCAAACACTGCGTGTTCTCACTCATAGGCAGGTGTTGAACAATGAGAACACATGGACACAGGGTGGGGAGCATCACACAATGGGGCCTGTTAGGGGGAACTACAGGAGGGACAGAGGAGGGTAGGGAGGTTTGGGAGGGATAACATGGGGAGAAATGCCAGATATAGGTGATGGGGGATGGAGGCAGCAAACCACATTGCCATGTATGTACCTATGCAACAATCCTGCATGATCTGCACATATACCCCAGAACCTAAAGTACTATATATATATATATATATATATATATATATATATATATATATGGAAAAAAAGAAAAAAATACAAACTACCATCAGAGATTACTCCAAACACCTCTATGCATATATAACAGAAAATTCAGAAGAAATGGATAAACTCTGGATACTTACACCCTTCCAAGACTAAACCAGAAAAAAGATGAATCCCTGAATAGACCAATAACAGAGTCTGAAGTTCAGGCAGGCAGCCATTAATAGCCTACCAACCAAAAAAATTCAAAGACTAGATGGGTTCACAACTGAATTCTACCGGAGGTACAAGAGGAGCTGGTACCATTCCTTCTGAAACTATTCCAAACAAAGGAAAGAAAGGGAATCCTCCCTAACTCATTTTATGAGACCAACATTATTCGGATACCAAAACCTAGCAGAGATATAACTAAAAAAGAAAATTTCAGGCCAATATCCTGATGAACATTGATGCAAAAATCCTCAACCAAATACTGGCAAACCAATTGCAACAGCACATCGAAAAGCTTACCCATCATGATCAAGTAGGCTTCATCCTCAGGATGCAAGGCTGGTTCAACATATGCAAATCTATAAACATAATCCATCACATAAACAGAACCAAAGACAAAACCACATGGTGATCTCAACAGATGCAGAGAAGGCCTTTTGCAAAATTCAACAACCCTTTATGTTAAAAACTCTCAATAAACTAGGTATCGATTGAATGTATCTCAAAATAATAAAAGCTATTTTTGACAAACCCACAGGCAATATCATCCTGAATGGACAAAAACTGGAAGCAATCCCTTTGAAAACTGGCACAAGACAAGGATGCCCTCTCTCACCACTCCTATTCAACATAGTATTGGAAGTTCTGGCCAGGGCAATCAGGCATGAAATAGAAATAAAGGGTATTCAGTTAGGAAAAGACAAAGTCAAATTGTCTCTATTTGCAGACAATATGATTGTATATTTAGAAGACTCCATCATCTCAGCCCCAAATCTCCTTAAGTAAGCAATTTCAGGAAAGTTTCAGGATACAAAACCAATGCGCAGAAATCACAAGCATTTCTATACGCCAGTAACAGACTAACAGAGAACCAAATCATGAGTGAACTCCCCTTCACAATTGCTACAAACAGAATAAAATACCTAGGATTACAACTAACAAGGGATGTAAATGATCTCTTCAAAGAGAACTCCAAACCACTGCTCAAAGAGAGAGGACACAAACAGATGGAAAAATATTTCATGCTCATGGTTAGGAAGAATCATTATTGTGAAAATGGCCACATTGCTGAAAGTAATTTATGGATTAATTGCTATCGCCATCAAGCTACCATTAACTTTCTTCACAGAATTGGGAAAAACAACCTTAAACTTCATATGAAACCATAAGAGAGCCCACATAGCCAAGACAATCTTAAGCAAAAAAAATAAAAATAAAAAAATAAAAAAATAAAAACCCAAAAAAACAAACAAACAAACAAAAAAAGCTGACAGCATCACACTACCTGACTTCAAACAATACTACAAGGCTACAATAGTCAAAATAACATGGTACTGGTGCCAAAACAGAGATAACAGAATAGAGGCCTCAGAAATAACGCCACACGTCTACAACCATCTGATCTTTGACAAACTGAACAAAAACAAGCAATGAGGAAAGGATTCCCTATTTAATAAATGGTGTTGGGAAAACTGGTTAGCCATACACAGAAAGCTGAAACTGGACCCCTTCCTTGCATCTTGTACAAATACTGACTCCAGATAGATTAAAGATTTAAACATAAGACCTAACACCATAAAAAACCTAGAATAAAACCTAGGCAATACCATTCAGGACATAGGCATAGGCAAAGACTTCATGATTAAAACATCGAAAGCAATGGCAACAAAAGCCAAGATAGATAAATGGGATCTAGTGAAACTTAAGAGCTTCTGCACAGCAAAATAAACTATCATTAGAGTGAAAAGGCAACCAACAGAATGGGAAACAATTTTTGCAATCTACCTATCTGACAAAAGGCTAATAACCAGAATTTACAAAGAACTTAAATCTATAAGAAAGAAACAACCCCATCAAAAAGTGGTGAAGGATATGAACGGATACTTTTCAAAAGAAGACACTTGTGCAGCCAACAAATGTATGAAAAAAAGCTCATCATCACTGGTCATTAGAGAAATGCAAATCAAAACCACATTGAGATACCATCTCACATCTGTTAGAATGGTGATGATAAAATATCTGGAGAAAACATGCTGGAGAGGATGTAGAGAAATAGGAACATTTTTACCCTGTTGGTGGAAGTGTAAATTAGTTTAACCATTGTGGGAGACAGTGTGGCAATACCTCAAGGATCTCGCAATGGAAATTCCATTTGACCCAGCAATCCCATACTGCATATATACCCAAAGAATTAGAAATCCTTCTATTATAAAGACACATGCACACGTATGTTCATTGCAGCACTGTTTCCAATAGCAAAGACTTGGAACCAATCCAAATGCCTATCAAAAACAGAATGGATAAGGGAAACATGGCATATATACACCATGGAATACTATGCAGCCATAAAAAGGATGAGTTCATGTCCTTTGCAGGGACATGGATGAAGCTGGAAACCATCATCCTCAGCAAACTGACATAAGAACAGAAAGCAAAGCACTGCATGTTCTCACTCATAAGTGAGTGTTGGACAATGAGAATGCACAAACATCAGGAGGGGAACAACACACACTGGGGGCTGTTGGGGCCTGGGGGTCAGGGGAGGGATAGCAGGGGCATGGGGAGATTGGGCAGGGCTGACATTAGGAGAAGTACCTAATGTAGATGAGGGTTGGATATAGCAAACCACCATGGCATGTGTTTACCTATGTAACAAACCTGCATGTTCTGCACTTGTATCCCAGAACTTAAAGCATTTAAAAAAAAAAAAAAAAAAAAAAGAGACAGAGAGAAAGAAACGAGGAGCAGAAAACTGTAGAAAAATGTGTGTCATCCCTGACGCTATGAACAGTTTCAAAGAAAATTTTTTTTAAAGTATG
The DNA here is from genome assembly GCF_048565385.1 of Saimiri boliviensis. Lineage (NCBI taxonomy): Eukaryota > Metazoa > Chordata > Mammalia > Primates > Cebidae > Saimiri > Saimiri boliviensis. The sequence goes on from NC_133467.1 coordinate 6,231,937, forward strand.
TGATTTTTCAGCTTGGGCACCTTAGACATAATAAACATGGTAATTTTTATTAAAAAAAGAAGGAGTCCCTAAGGTTAGCCATTATACTCTATGTGCTCTCTTTTCTATTTGATCTTTCCATAAGTACCAGCAGGACAGTTGTCTAGAAATAGAGCTAATTTTTTTTCAAATATAGAAGTTTTTCCACTTCAAAGAATTCATTGTCTGGGCCTTCAAGGGTAGAATTTTCAATGGCATAATTATTCCAATAGTCACCTAATTCAATCAGGCTTTTTATGGAAAGATCCAGAGGTAATTTTTAAGGCTTAGAATAAATTGCTACCAAGAACACAAGTGGCATTTGCAAAGTGGGTGCAGAAGATGCACCTCCATAATCCAAAATTTACTCCCAGAGATAGCCTAAGAAAGCAAAGGCCTTTTTTGCCACAGGCAGTAAGACTAGGGTTTGTGAAAAGGCTGTCTCTTGTCTTCTACGGCACATGGGTGCCTCCAGTCACAGGTTCACTTATCTGTGACTCTAGGCAGGCGTAACTCAAGAGTTTGCAGGTAGCAATGATTAAGACAATAAATGGGCCTTATTGACTGGGACCTCTTATTAAAACAAAATTCCCTAAGATCTGGCATGATCAGACAAAGAAAATGCTGCTTGTCACTTTGTACCTCGAGTCCTCAGCCTGTTGGAATGGCTGTTGGATACAGATGATATTTGCACTCCCTGGCTGGCAGAGATAAGAGAGAGAGTTCTCATTGGTCAGAAAGCAAAGAACTCTGGACATAAAATAAGACAAAAACGAGCCTCATTAGTTTTGTGTGTATGTCTCTCTGTGTGTTTCCCCTTTGAAGACCACACCAAATTTTGTCTAAACAGTTATGAGTCTGGTGAGAACTGAATTCATCAGTCTGTGAGTCTGGCTTGAAGGACAGTTTGTAAGGATTTCGACTTCTGTTCTGCCGTGTGATTCTTCTCTTTATGAAAATTACACAAAAGACAGAGAGGAAGGAAGACAATGACCCTCTCCAGCAGGGAAGAGACCAATCAGAAAACAAGGTTACTCTACTTGTAACACAAAACATCCAAGTCACTATACCCAGACGGCTAGCTCATACATATATTTTTCTCCTGATAATCTAAATTAAGTAAGAGAAAAAAGACAGAGGAAGGCTCCTATCACTCTGTCTTTGATGGGACCCTGCAGGGAGAGATCTTGGAAGCTGACTCAGTAAGAATTCCTACTGCTGGCTTTTTGTCAGAGGTTCAGCATCTCTCAGTGGCAATAATCTCAGGGTAAGTATTGTTGCAGCCATACTGAAAATCCCATCTAGCCAGAAACTAGAGGAGCTAGAGTTCCTTTTTAAGAGTTTCTTTTGGGTGTGTCTGAGAATTAAATTGACATAAGACAGATCAAAAGGAGAAAAGCACACAAATGTATTTAATACACATTTTCTGTAGCATTGGGGCCTTCATAAAGGAATGAAGACCCCCAAAAAACAGAGAGTCAATTACTTACTGAATTAGACAAAGAGTAATAAGCTGTGAAGAAGCAACTAACTTATGTGAGGAGGCTAAAAAATAAGAGTTATTCTAATAAAGCCTAGAATTCTAATTGTATTTTCTCAGTCTCAACTACTCATCATGGAAGATAAGAAAGTTGTCTTTTCCTTCATTCTGGGAGCGTGTCTTTCACATGAGAATTTTATCTCCTGCTTTAGGAAACAGAAAATAGGTCAGAATGATCTTTTTGCACCTGCTGTTCTTCGAATGCCCTTAATTCATGATAGTTTATATTCCAAGGTGGCATCATTTTATCTCCTTCATTAGCAACTACATGCTTATGGAGAACTGCCCATAGATTAGATAATTTTACATTTAGTAATGTTACAATTAGTCATTTCTCTAAACTAAATTTTATGTCATTTCTATTCTCACTTACAAGCTGAATGAGATTATTTTTCTCCATTTATTTTGGGGACTACCCTTAAATGTCTCAGGCAATCATATAACCATTTCTTTCTTATGGAAAAAGAAAATACAAGATGACAAGATCTGATCATTGTACTCACTATTTTTATTATTGATTCTTTAGATAAAATTGCTATTAAGCACTTGTTTCCATTAGGGATAAGAAGAAGGGCAAGATGGCTACACGTTGCAACAGCAGGTATTTAGATTGAGAAGAGAAAGGGATTACCTACAGAGAATGGAGTTTGTCGTTGGAATGACTAGCACCATTCTGATAAAATTATTTATATGGCTGAAACTTCTGTAGGTCCTAGAAAAAATAGATGTATTCATAAATAGGAAAAATTGACCTAAATATAATGCTAAGAAATAAACTAGGCAGATACCATAAAAAGTACTCTTGCTGGAGCTAAGTGAGTAGCCGCCTGCAAAAGTTCACATTGTTAAATATGTGAATCTATTTGCTTCTGAGGCTGAGGAAATAGAAAAGAAAATAAAGATCTAATAATTTGATGGACAGAAAGATGTGAGAGCTGGTAGGTACATTATTTGTGTAGGAAGACTGATAACTATCTAACTTTTAGTAAGTAGCTTTCAAAAAAATGTTTTAAGAAGAAACTTATAAAGTGTTTGGTTTGTATCTGTCTGCATGAATTTTAGAGTGGCAGATTGTAAAATGAACGGCTAGCAGAACAATTGTAGTCTTTGGATATGACTTTCACTACAAACAACAGATTTCTTCTTCTGGTGAAAGAATGAATTATAAGTGATTTTGGGACACTGGTAATGGCTTGAACCAACATAGGTACTTTCTAGATCATTTTAAAGAAATAGGTGGCTATAAGAAGATAAAATAGATCATATAACACTCATTATTAGGGATGTTTCTGTCCTAAATTATCAGTTTTATAATGTAACAGAATTGATTTTAATGAAATTCATGATACAAGTTACTACACATACTAAACAACTACACAATGTTACCTATAGATTACTTTTTTTTTTTTCCTGGCATGAGACATTAGCTATACCAACTTAAATCATACTGTGGAGTCTTAATTTGGTTCCAAATTAGATCTATTGGAAAAATGTTTAGAACATGATTTTTTATCATAAAGAAGGCAAAATGCAATTAAAATTCTACATTGATGTTCAGAGTGTCATTGAGGCCAAGAAGCATTCTATCCTTTCCGCACAAGCTGTATGATATGTTTTTGTTCTTTACGATGAACTGTAAGACTTGCTTTCATTCCCACAGCAATGGCTGAACTCCAATTACCGGGGAGTAAATGGATTCTGTATTATAATTGCATAACTTTGTGAAACTGGGACACTGGTAATCTTTCAACAAAAGAAGAAATATGGAACTGACATTTTGAGGAGAAAAATAGGTCTTGATAGTGTGGGAAAGAGTAAAAATTACAGATGAAAAATGCAGCAGCCTAATGTGTGAAGTGGTGGTTATTATACCAGAATTCCCTTCCATTGTTCATCTTCCAGGAGTAGAGTATAGAGTTGATTCTCATGAGCTGAGTAGTTTTCTGCAGTGTCTTAGATAATTAAATATATTATTCTAACAAACCAGTTTAATATTGGAGAAAAATACTGAATGCAAAATAACACTCAATTTAAGATAGGCCAAACCCTAAAGAGCTGAGATGGAGAAATTTTTTAAGGTGAAAAGTACATGAAGTAAATGAAGAATACCTGTTTGGGAAAACTTTTATGATGTACAAAGCTTTTTACAAATCTATTATCTAATTTGGCCATTACAAAGCCAATGAAGTAGGAAAAACTTCTATTTTATTACTGTACAATCAGGAAGAATTGTATTTATTTGCTATAAAGTTCAGAGAGGTTAAGTGGTTTTTCAGCTCTAATACACATAGTTAATTGCAGCACCAAGTCTACCTTGCTTATATAACTCCAGCATACATCCTTAGTTTCGGATCATCTTATTTGAATGGTCTTATTATTTAATGACATCAAAATTCCTATTTCTAAAATGTTTTATGACTTAATCTTGTATCTAGTGAAATCATGTGTGTGTGCATGAGTCTCACTCTCCTAAAATTTGAAAAAAAGAAATAAAAAGATAATTTTCTCTGCCAGTTTATTATTCTTAGTTGCAGAGCAACAGTATTAAAACTACTTTGACTATTTTTTAAATTTTCTTCACAAATATACTTTTCTGAAAATATAAAAGAAGAGTCACTAAATTGGCTATCCATTAGAAACTGCTCAAATTAGCTCTAAGTGTAGTGCTCCTTAAAATACTCATCCTGAAAGTGTATATCTTTATTTAAAAATATTTATTTGTTCAAAACAATCTTAGAGTTTATCAATTGCTTACATTATTTTCAAATGATATAGTACAATGCATCTTAATTATTTTTATTTTTCTCTAGAATTATTTTGGAATAATATTTGAATACTGCCTCAAATTAAAATGATAATGTTTCCATAATTAAAATAATTACTAAAATTGAATTCACAAATCCTGTAGGCATTACTTTCTGGAGGAATTTCAAAAATAATTTTAATTATATAATATTACCTTAACCATTCTGTGGTATGCTTTGTAGGATTCTTTCAGTAAGTGCAATGGTTTTAAGATGGAAGACAAATTAGTACTTCATGTAAACAATTCTAATAAGAAAATGGCAAACAAATATATAAGGATTGTGTGTGTTCATGCGTGGGTATTCAGAAATGTTTCTCTTCTCATACATGACTGCAATGTTTGGCTCATTGTAGTTACATTTAGAGTCTGCAGGTTAAGTGACTCTTTTAACACCTGCATCAGATATACCACTAGCTCAATAAAATTCCTTTCCTCAAGGGTTCAAGAATACAGCAAACATTTCTTGGTAAGTTCAACTGTCCCTCTTTTAAAATGTTAAATAATTGAAACTTTCTATACCCATGGAGACAGGATAAGGAAAGAAGTGGAAGAACAGCACTGGTATAATAGAGCATCTTGTTTTCCTGAAACAGACAAATAAAAAATAGAAAAGAAAATGCATATTCTAAAAGCCTTCTTTATTAAAATATGCATGTCTCAATTTCATAGGTAATTATTTCTATTCTTTATGTACTTTATATAAATAAAACATTTATTTGTTAATGAGTAACTATGTATTGACAAACTATAAAATAAAATATAAAAAATATTTTGATATGTTATCAAGAATAATTGAATGATTGCATGTTTTAGGATCTATAAACTTAAGAATATTTAATTACATTGTAGAAATTTAGAATTCTTTTAAAACAAATACCACAAATACTAATTTGGGAAATAGAATTTAGAGTTAAAAAAAAAACAACTGTTTTGAGAATGTGCAGAAAACTTCCAAGGGAATTAAAAGTTCAGAGAAGAGAAAGTTATACTGACTTAAAGAGTAGTGATTCTAGGAATCCAGTAAACAGGGCAACTTCTTATTAATTAGATATAAAGAGACTCGACTGAAATCATCAAGAACCGGTGCTTCAGCACTGGGCAATCCCACACTCAAGCTGGCCTCTGCTAATCTAAGCTACAGCTTACCCCTCACCTTGACATGGTTTTGCTATTCCACTGTTTTTATTAATATTTCTATTCTCTTCTAAGAATGTCCTGCCCTAGCAGTTGTTCTATGGCTCCTTACAGGAACTTCTTGAGAAATTATCTGCTTTTTAATAGAATGCATCAGCAAATGTATTATACCCTAAGATTATTTTAATGCTCTCCTTGAAGTCCTCTTCTTGGTGTTTCTATCACTTCTGAAGTATTATATATAATTCTTACGTAATTCTGATCACTACATTGAAAAACCTGCCTTAAACCAAACTTAAAATTCTTAATTAATTCTGATCTTTTTCTTATAGACACCACCAAAGCCTTGTGAGGTCGTATTTTCCCTTAAGGAAAAAAATCTCAGCTTTATCCCATTAACTTGTGTTATTTGATTAGCCAGATTTCCACACTACATGTGAAAAAAAGGAATTCTAACATCATTTTCTCCTAGCTTTTAATGTTGATTGAACATTATTTTTGATGTCACACTTACTCTTACTACTTTTAATAATATACATACAGAAATGTATAGAACCTACCTCCTTCATTCATGTAAACCCCAACTGAAATAAGAATAAAATGGATCACATGAATATTGGTAGCACTGTAAGTGAGTGCACACTCGACTGCTCTCTGCTTGCAAAGCCAATACAAAGTACAAAATGCAGTGAAAGGACAGTGAGTTTATTTCCAGAGACTGCGGTGGGGAAATATTTAAGGCTTGTGCCTTAAAGGAACTATATTTTAGCTCTTTGGGTCAAGGACAAGGGCCTAAGAAAAGGAGCTTCATCTGATAAGCATCCACGAGTGATAAGGGGGTGCCAATCTACATGACTTGTTCCAATGACTATCTTGAGCTGTTGCCCCATCTGAGGAACAGGCTGGCATCACCGCGGATACAGCTGTGCTGTAAATTAAATGTGGTCTTGAAGTAATCTCTACATGGGGACGCAGGATACCATAACGGCCTGAATAAGAATTCAAGATTTCACAGCTGGCGCTTCTAAACAAACACACAATTAGATAGAAGAAACAGTGTGCAAGGGGGTGCCTGGAGGAAAGAAGTACAGCAAGACAATTCTCTCATTATTAAAGGCGAGACAAGGAAGGGTCAGAAAAGAAAGAGAGAGAAATACTTTTTGGAAACAAGACACTCTGTTACAGCAGTGTGTATTTATTCATCTATCCTTTCCTCCGTCCCCCCACCATGTGTATGTGCATGCACCCATATATGAGGATTTCTGAAAAACTGAGGACGCAATCTGTGTGGATATGTAACGAAGTGTGTTCTAAGCAAAGTGAAAACAATCTACATCGAGCACATCTCATAGGTTCGCGGAGGCCAGTGCATCAAAACTGGATTCTCAGAGAAGAGAGGGGCAGACGACATCAGAATAACGGTGATAGGTGTGAATTCACATTTATCATCTAGTGGACATATCTGTTTTTGCAAAAAAAACCTTTCCTCTAAGTGACTTGGGTAGCCGCTTCAAACTTCTGAAAAATCAGTAATGTCTAAGAGGTTTAAAAAATTCCCATTGACACTACACGGTGACTATCTGCACTGGAAAGTCCATGACCAACCGACGACTTCAGAGGAAACAGGTGGTCATTGATGTCCTTCACCCCAGGAAGGCAACACTGCCTAATACCGAAATTCAGGAAAAACCAGCCAAAACGTACAGGACCACACCGGATGTCATCTTCGTATCTGGATTCAGAATTAATTTTGGTGGTGGCGAGACAACTGACTTTGGCATGATTGATGATTACCTGGATTATGCAAAGAATTAACCGAAACCTAGACTTGCAAGACATGGCCTGTATGAGAAGAAAAAGACCTCAAGAGAGTAACGAAAGGGACACAGGAACAGAATGAAGTCAGGGAGACTCAAAGGCCAGCGTGGGTGCTGGCAAAAAGCCAGAGGAGTAAAGGTGCTGCAGTGATGTCGTTACCGGTGGCCATGCAGATTTTCACGAGAAGATCAATAAACTAAAATCTTTCAAAAAAATTCACATTGGCCTCTGTGTTGGGAGTGAACTACAGAGAAGAGAGCAGGGACTGGGGGCTACTACAAAAATCCAAGGGGACAGATAATAGTGATGATGACCAGGTTGCGAAGGAAGAAGTGACATTTTCTACACATCATTTAAAGGTAGAAGGAATAGTATTTAGTGACAGTGAGAAGTGGAATGTAAGGGATCCAGAAGAATGATTTTTAGATTGTGGCTGGAGCTGACGTTAAGTAAACTGAGATTTCTGTAGAGGGAGCTGTCTTCAGATGAGAAGACCAGACCAGGATTTTTGTTTAGGACTTGATAGATTTCAGCTTATTACAAGTGAAGATGTTAAGAGGACATTATATATAGGAGTCTGCATTTTAATGAGAAAATCACCTGATAAATGGCCTTTAAGCCCACGCAATACTATATATTACTACTAGATAAAGTTCCGATAAAGAAGTCCTGGAACACCAGACTTTTGTGTGTCAAGAGACTAAGAGAAACCAGTTAAGAAAAACTTAGACACTTAGAACATCCAAGAAAGCATAAGAATAACTAAGATGCAAAGAGGTGCAAGTAAGAGCAAACAGTTCCCAGTAAAGGACTATTTCAGCAGGATCAAGGAAGATGAAGATGGAATCTTAGCCACTGGAAACAGTAGCTTGGATGGAAGGGTTAAACTTGCATAAAAATGTATTTTGGCAAGAGCTAGATTTAACTAGTGTCAACAGAAAAATAAAGATGATGAATCAAAATAATAGATTCAGTCACACTCTTATTTTGAGGTGTTTTGCTGAAAAGGCATGCACATTAATGAGAAAAATTGGTGACATTGTTTTTGCGTAAGAAAGAAAAAAATAAGATCTACTGAACAAGTAGACAGGTTGCTCTTAACATTTCTCTTTAGAAATAAACAAAAGAACAGAAAATAAAAGCTGAATTTATGTAAATGGGTAAATATGGTGGGAGGAATGTATGAACAATGTCTTTTAATTTTTTTTTCTGTCTTCTCTAATACGTAGAAACAGTGAAAATGGTGATGAAAGAAGGTATGTTTCAAATGTAAGGAAAACATAAAAGGTAAAAAATCGTTGATTAGGGAAATGGAGTAGTGAAAAGAATAAAGATAAGACAGTAGAAATATGAGACCATTTGTATTTAGGAGTAATCAATTTAAAATTCACACAAATTTTGAAATAAATTGATGTTTGTGAAGATTAAAAATAAAGACAAAGGGAGATACTAACATAGGTTGCTATAGTTTAAATGTGTCCCCAAAAGTTCACATGTTGGAGACTAAATCCCCAAGCAAGAGTGTTGAAGAGGTGGGACCTTTAAGATGTTAGAGTCCTAAGAGCTCTGCCCTCCATAATGCCATTGTAGAGGCAGTGGATTGGTTATTGTGGGGGCAGGCTTCTGATAAAAGCATGAACTCAGCCCCTTCCTTTCTGACTCCCTCTTTCTTCCACCCTCACTCTTACGTGGACTCTCTTGCCCTTCTGCTTTCTACCGTGAGATAATGAAACAAGAGTGTCTCACCTGATGCCACCACTTGCGTATTGAACTTCCTAACCTTTAGCACCATGAGAAATAAATTTATTTTCTTTATAAATTACCCAGTCTCTTGTATTTTGTTATAGCAACACAAAATTGGCATTACAAAATAAGACAGAGGATTGGTATTTAGAAGTAGCGCTGTTGCTATTACAAATACTGGAAAATGTGGACATGGCTTTAGAAATAAATAATAGCTAGTGGTTGGAAAAAATTGTAGAACCAGGCTAGAACAATTCTATAATGCCACAAATGAAGCATTAAGGGTAACTTTGATGAGGGCTCAGATGAAAAAAAAAAAAACACATTGTGGGAGAAGTCTGGGACTTCTTAGAAGTTACTTAAATAGTCATTTTCAGAATGTTTGTAGAACTATGGACAGTAAAGGACATACTAATGAAGTCTCAGATGGAAAAAAATAAATATTTAATGGAAAATGGAGTAAAGGCTATGCTTCTTACAAAATCACAATGACAACACTGCATTTTGTCCATGCCTTAGGGCTTTGTGGAAGGCAGGATTTAAAAGTGGTGAACTAGGATACCTGGCAGAAGAAATATTTAAACAAGAAAGCATTGAAGGTTCTACATGACTCTTTTGGCTAAAATGCAAATAAAAAATGTCATAAAGACAGAAGTTATAATTAAAGGAAAACACATTGAAAATATTTGGAAAACTCTGAGCACAGCCACTTAAAGATTTTAAAAGCACTGTTACAGAGAGAATACCGAGTGTGGCAAAGGGTTTATTTGCTAAAACAACTGATATAAATAGAAGGAAGCCAGTGTCCATTCTTCAAAACAATGGGAAAATGACTCCTAAGGCATTTCAGAGATCTTGAAGACAAGCTAGGACTCTGAAGACAAAGTTCCCAGAAAAGTGCCCTCCACACCTGAGTATTTAATGCTCAGAGCTGCCTCAGGACTCCGCTTCCTACTTCAGCGACACAGTGCTCCTCAGCAGCTCCAGCTATGGCTCAAGTGCCAAAGTTCATCTTATTCTGTAACTCTGAAGGGCACCTTGGTAATGTTCACACTCCACTGACTGCAGACAGGCAGAGTGCATGAGCTCTGGGGCCGTGGCAATCTCCATGTAGATTTAAAAGAATGTACAGGATAAACTAGATACACAGGCAGAGACCCCTTGCAGGGGCAGAGCCACCAGAGACCCCCAGCTAGGACAAAGCCCATCAGAGGTGTAGGAGCAAGGCCTGGGAGAGGTAATTAGGGCAATTCCTAATGGATCCATGGGAGTGGGACAACCCCCAGGACTTCAGAATTGTATTACAGAGTCACTAGCATGCAACTCCAGTCTGGGAAAGCTGCAGGCAGGAGATTTCAACTCATGATAGATTCTGTGTGGTCTGAGCCCAGTAAAGCCATAGGCGTGGGGCTGCCTGAGGTCCTGGGGACCCAACACATACTCCAGTGTATCCAGAATGCAAAACATGAAGACAATGGAGATTATTCTATCACCTTAGCATGTAATGCAGTATTTGCTGTAGGCTTTGGCATTACTCAGGGCGTGTTAACCCTTTCTTCTTGCCTGTTGCTTTTTCTTAGAATGAGAATTGCTATGATTTCACTGTCTTCTCCAAGAGTTATATTAGCATTTAATTGTCATTTTAACAATGTTGACATATAGAATTTTAAGACGTGATTATTTAATGATAGCACTGCCCTCATGAATGGATAAATGGCATTATTGAGGAAATCAGTTAATTACCGCAGACTGAGTTCCTGATAAAAGGTTGAGTTTGTTCCAGTCTCCTCCTTCTCTCTCACGCTGTCACCCTCTCTCACCGGCCAGGTTATGATGCATCAAGAAAGCCTCACCAGCTGTGGCCCGTATATCTTAAACTTCCCAGACACCAGAAGCACGAGCCAAATAAATTTCTAATTTTTAATTTTATTCACTCATTCATTTATCTTAAAACAGCGTTTCATTGTGTTGCCCAGGCTGGAGTGCAGTGGCAGGATCATAGGTCACTCAGCCTCGATCACAGCAGCCTCAAACTCCTGGGCTCAAGCAATCCTTCCACCTCAGCCCTCCAGGCAGCTAGGACTACAGGGGCATATCACCACATCCAGCAAGTTTTTGAGTGTTTTTGTAGAGTTGGGGTCTCACTTTGTTGCTCAAGTTGATCTTGAGCTCCTGATCTTAGGCAGTCGCCCTATGTTGCCCTCCCAAAGTAATGGAATTACAAGTGTAAGCCACTGCAATCAGGCAGAGTTTTTATAAATAACTGAGTCTGTGGTATTCTGTTATAGCAACAAAAACTGCAGACTAAGACAGGAAATTCTACTTTATGCCTGTAGTAGCATTTGGAAAGCACATAACTTGTTAATTTCACAGATGGGGAGGAATTTGCCTCAGAATGAATGCTGCCTAGAATCTCACCCATATCTGACTCAGATGAGACTCTGGAAGTGGACTTTTGAGTAGATGCTGAAATAAGTTTGAGACAAATGGGATGGGATGAATAAATTCTGCATAAAAACATAAATTTGGGTGTCAAGGAAAAATGCTATGGTTTAAATGTGTCTTTGAAATGTCATGTGTTGGAAACATAATTCCCAGTGCAACAGTGTTGAGAAGTGGGACCTTTAAACTGTTATTAGGTCCTAAGGGTTCTGCTTTCATGAATGGCTTTATGTCCCTAGAGAGGGAGTAAATAAGTTATCTTGAGAGTGTTTTCTGATGAAAACTTAAGACAGGGCTTCCTTCTTCAATCTTTCTCAGGCATACTGTCTTGCCCTTTTACCTTGTACCTCGGTATGGTGCAGCAAAAAGGCCCTTCCCAGATATAGGCGCACTGATCTCAGATGTCCTAGGATTCCGAACCGTGAGATATAGGCTTCTTCTATTTTTTAATTTCTTAATCTCTGATATTTTATAGCAATGCATGCAATTTATAGCAACAATATATATTTATACCAACAATGCATAAAGATATGGAGGAAAGTTAAATTTATAAAAATATTATAAATAATTTGTTATTTGTCAAAAACTATAGTTTGAAAGGTATCTTTAAATTTTGAAATTTATTGTATGTCATTTCACATTATCAATGTTTCCTTTAATGTTTTCATAACATTCAATAATTAAAACTATGTACACACTTTTGTCACATCACTTTTTACATATGCCAAAATATAAGAAAGTAACATAAAAGTTTGGGCTTGGTGGTGTCTACTGGTTACTGCAAGTATATAGACCCCATAATGCTTGTCTTGGAGGCAAGAAATTCATTAGAACTTTGATTTCTAAAAAAAATTATAATAATGAAATGCTGTGGCTTTCAGAATTCGTGTTTGTACTACTGACATACACAGGTATTCTAAGATAGTCCATCTGTGCTTCTTGTGGAGAAGCACAACTTCAAAAGGAATAAAAACGTTACACAAAAAGAGAGCCATTCTGTTTTAAGACTGTACCCCAAAATTAAGAGAATGAGAGCAGTAAGCTATAACATCTACACATATACAAATTACATATATAGACATTTATAAAATATATATACTGAAATATATAAATTATATATATATATATATCTATATATATATATATGTATGTATATATACACACACATACACAGAGAGAGAGAGAAAGTGAGAAAAAGACTGACCCATATGTATATACCAAATAATTTGAAATTCTGTTGGGTAGACTGTTGTTTCTTTTAGTAAAGTTGTAATAAGAATTTATTCCCTGCACACCATTGCATGCATGGATTATTCTAAGCAACTTTACTAAAAGGAGAATAATAATTCCTAATTAGAGCACCTCAAAACTTAGAAACTTCCATTGGGGTTTTATAAATAGGAATTACTAGGAATTTTCTACAGCTGTGAAGATAATAATTAGCTTGAACCTCTAGTTCCAGGTAGAGAGGTAAAATCTGAATGGCTCTTTCTTGAATTTACTGCATGGATATTTTTAAAAAATATATTTTAGGAACATTCTTTAACAGAAATGCTTGCTTCTAATAAGTCAGTTTGCCACTTAATTGAGACTTTTGACTTACAGTTTGCAGTCACCAAAGAACACAAATATGTTAATCTCTTGGCCTGTATAGAGAGAAGCCTAAGGAATGAGCCTATTTATTTGTGTAATATCTAGTGAGATAACAGTGCTAGAGAATTAAAAATATTTATAAATAAAGAGCCATTCAGGGAGAGAAAATAGCATATACTGCTGTCCTCTGATAGGAGGGGGCATGATTACCTTAAGGACAGAAAATTGATTGTTATTAGATGGAACAGATCTGTGAAACACAGTGTGAGGCAATACAGAAAACAGGAGATAGTCTTATGATCAAGCTTTGAAATCGTATTAAAGGAACAAGTCCTTATTGCAAGCAGTAAAGATAATTATTTATGAATGTTCAGGCTAGGAGGTGATCAATTTATTGAAAACAGGTTTGAATGAATGTGGTAGATACCTGCACACCTGTCAGAGGTGTTGAGCTTTAGATTACGTGACAGATTCTATTAATAGTCACTTGCAATAAATTGGTGATAGTGAATGTTTTAGAGAGCTATAAGGTAGAAATGACAGGCCTCAGAGATTAATTAAAATGGAGAATGAAAGAAAGGGGAATAATAAATATATTATCCTGCTAAAACATTTATGTCAAGTGCATGTATCTTTTTGGTAGAATATATATATTTTTGAAAATGGTGGGAATAGTGGGATTTGTGGATCAAATAGTATTTCTGTTTTAATTTCTTTCAGAAATCTCCAATCTGCTTTCAATAGTGGCTGAGGGAATTGACATTCACGCTAACAATGGTAAAACATTCTGTTTTCTTTTTGTTGTTTTTAGACTTTTTAGTAATAGCCATTCTGAGGGCTGTGACATGGTATCTCATTGTGGTTTTGATTTGCATTTCTTTGATGATTTGTGAAGCTGAGCATTTTAAAAATATATTTGTTGGCCGCTTATATGTTTTCTTTTCACAAGTGCCTGCTCATATGCTTTGCCCATGTTTTAATGGAGTTGTTTCCTCTTGTTGATCTTTTTAAATTTCCCATAGAATATGGATATTAGTTTTTTGTCAGATGCATAATTTGCAAATATCCTATTTCATTCTGAAAATTGTCTCTTTGTTCTGTTGAAGGTTTCTTTTGCTGTGCAGACACCCTTTAGCTAAATGAGGTCCCTCTTGTCTATTTTTGACTTTATTGTAATTGATTCTTGTGACTTAGCCTAAAATTCTTTCCCAAGGCCAACATCAAGAAGAGTATTTTCTAGATTTCTTCCAGGAATTCTATAGTTTAAGGTCTATAACATTTAAATCTTTGATCCATTTTTGAGTTAATTTCTATATATAGTGAAAGCTAGGGATCCAGCTTTAATCTTCTGCATATGGCTGGCCAGCTATCCCAGCGCTGTTTTTCAATAACAAAGATCTAGAATTAACCCAGGTGCCCTTCAATGGTAGATTGGATAAAGCAAATATGAGGCATATACACTATGAAATACGATACAGACATGAAAAAGAATGAAATTATGTCCTTTGCGGCAACAGGAATGGAGCTAGAGGCCATCATCATGAGAAAATTAATTCAAGAATAGAAAACCAAATACTGCATGTTCTTACTAGTAGGAGCTAAGCATTGAACACACATGGGGATAAACATGGGAACAACAGGTACTTTGGACTCCTCCAGCGTAGAGGAATGGGGACTGAACAAGTTGAAAAACTACCTATGCTCACTACCTGGGTAATGGGATCTGTACCCCAAACCCCAGCCTCACACGAAATCCTCATGTAACACACTTTCACATATACTCTTTCTATCTAAAACAAAAGTTGGAAATAAATGTGATCGATCCAATGAATAAAAGTATGTATTAAAAGTGTTATTTCTACATAATTAGGGACCCATATCGCTATAGCAAAAAAAACCATGAATTTTTCTTTAAATTGATTGCATTCTTTATCATTGATGATATGTATGTAGATCAATGTGATTAGGAAACAAACTTCACAGCATGGTGCCCAGGAAAACCTAGATCTGAAGTTGCAACAGGTCTTGTTTGGAACAATCCTTGCTAGATTACAACACTTTTGATTTAAAAATTTTCCAAATTAAAATGCGGTATTTTTATTTCATCTTCCCAAAATCCATTAAGGCAAAAAAAGAAGATACTTGTTCAGTAGGGTGATGACTTTGTGTAAACATCAAGAACTCATTTCAGGATATGTGTTCTTTAGTTCTTCAGGACAACTTAAGTGATAGGCATGTAAATCATATAGAAACAACAATAGCTAGTTTTAGAACTACCTTTTCAAAGCCATACTAGTACCCTCAAACTTGTTTTATTTTTGACCTAGCATCATATTTTTACTAGACACAATAATGCATGTAAAACAGTGTTGGAGGGAATGCCTGCTTGGAATTATACATGGTAATATACAGAAAAATATTTTATTAGAATCTTGATCCATATTTTTTCATAATCTCAAGTTAGGGTAACAAGGCAATTTATGCAGTTTCTCACTTAATATTTTATGATTCCCCCAAATTAATTCAATATCAAGAGCAATACTGTTTAGAAGGTTTGCTAAAGTTAGTACATAATACCTTATAAATGGCTATTAAAAGAAGTAATATATGAAAAATAGTAGGTTCAATTTGTAGGCAGCTAAATTGAACAATGAACTGAATGAGTAATATTGTGGCTCGATTTTAGTATGGAACAAAATACTGCAGAGCAGCTGGCCAGTTAATCAATCAACATACAAAATTTAGTACAGAAATAAGAAATCCTATAGTAACAGTACTACATTTTCAAAGAGGATCACACTGTGAATGTCAGAGGTGTAACTGTCAGGGGAGATGTCCTGTGTGAAGTGTATAAGACCTCTGCTGATTTTCGGCAGAATACTTCAAAATAATTCATCTCTTTATCATACAGAAAGACCTTTCTTTAGTCAACAATTCTTCTACATAAGGGGAGGATAGCAGCGGGTGGGGGAATTGGGGAGGGCTGACATTAGGAGAAAAATCTAATGTAGATGACAGGGGTTGGATGTAGCAGACCACCGTGGCACATATATAACTAGGTAACAAACCACACCTTCTGCATATGTACCCCAGAATTTAAAGTTTTTTTTTTTAAAAAAAGTCAAGATGACCGCCCGAGTGCCTATACTATCTTTATAGCAGAGAAAATTACATCTGGGTCTCCGGCAGTAGCCAAGTATGAGTGTATTTGTTTGCTAGGACTACCATTATACAGTTCCACTAAGTGGGTATCTTAAACAAGAAATTTATTTTCTCATACCTAGAAGTCCAGGTTCAAGAAACTGACAGAGTTGGTTTCTTCTGAGGCCCTCTCCTTGATGTGTAGATGGACATTCTCTTTCCAGGTTTTCACATGATCTTCCCTCTGTTCTTTTCTGTGTCTTAATTCATTCTCCTATAAGAACACAAGTCAAGTTAGACTAGGGCCACCCTAATGAACTCATGTTAACTTAAAATTGCCTCTTTAAAGATGCTATTTTCAAATAAAGTCACATTCTAAATTATTGGGAGTTAGGACTTCAATATAGGAACTTGAACTCATGAAAATTCAGCCCATGAAAATGAGCAAGAGAAGCATGAAGAAGGTGAACTGGACAGCTATACTCTTAAATTCTTAAAATGTGAATCATGGTTTCATTTTCTTTTTCTGTTTTCTTTATTTGGAGCTTATTTTCAATTTAATGTTTATTTTTATTTAAAAGCAATGAATGTTCATAACAGAGTTTGGAAAAATCAAAGGTTTTATAAAGAAGGAAATTCCATTTACTTTTCTCATTAAAATTTTTTAAATAGAAAATTTACATTATTACTATATTTTGTATATTACTTGTATGACATTTGCATTTCCCATTTTAGTGTAATCATTTTCTATTTTGTTACCAAATTATCATGCACTCATGTATTCAAGTATGTTAATGAGTGCCTGTTACGTGGGAAATGGGATGTGTCACACTTGGCTAGGGCATGGTGCACATGTTTTGTTCAAATTACAGTCTTGATGTTGCTAGGAAGGTATTTTTTAGATGTGACTAACTTTTAAATCTGTAGACTTCAAAACAGATTAGCTTCCATAATATAGCTTGGGCCTCATCCAATCAGTTGAAGAGCTTAAGAGAAAAGACCAAGATCCAGGAGAAAATAAGGAGAAATTTTGCCCCAAGACAGCTTTCAGACTTGAGATTGAAACATCAACTCTTTCTTGGGTCCCTAGCCTGAGGGTCTGCTCTGCAGATTTTGGACTTGTCAGCCCCTATAGTTGTCTAAGTCAATTTCTTAAAAATTTCTTTCTGTCTATATCTTTTGGTAAACACAGACACACAAAACTAGAGCTTATCAAACAAAGCCTGCACGCACACGCACACACACACACACACACACACACACACACACACCCCTTATTGATTCTGTTTTTCTGGAAAACTCTGATTAAAATCATACAATATTAACCATGACTTTAAGATTTTTTTAAAAAAATTTGTTTAACTTTTCACTGAATTGGTTTATATCCAAAAATGGTAAGATAAACATTAATGTTCAGAGAACTGGCAGGGATGGCTTCCTTGACTTCTACACGGCTTGTAGAAGTTGATCCTGTAATTTCAATGAAACCATACTCTCTATCAGCTTGACATTTTCAGACCAACAAATTTCATTACCTTTCAATCTCTGTCATTTTTCTTAACCACACATTACATAGACTCTCCTATTATCTATTTGGTTTGATTATTTATTCTCAAATTGCTGTGTTTTATATTTCTTGTTTTTTAAATTGTACTTCAGGTTCTGGGGTACATGTTGCATAGGCACATACATGGCAAGGTGGTTTGCTGCCTTTGTCCCCCTATCACCTGTGTCTGGTATTTCTCCCCACATTATCCCTCCCTCCCCCCACCGCTGTCTCTCCCCTAGCCCCCACCAACTGACCATAGTGTGTGATGCTCCCCTCCCTGCGTCCACGTGTTCTAATTGTTCAACACCCACCTATGAGTGAGAACATGTGGTGTTTGATTTTCTGTTCTTGTGACAGTTTGCTGAGAATGATGGTCTATTTCATGACTTAACCTATAACTATCCCTCTCCTTCTTCATTTCTCTGAAATTCTACAACCCAAAATCAATAGTAAACAAACACACCTCCTTCCCTAGTCTAATCACAAATTGTCTGTCTACTGCCTGATATCAATTAAGACTGAGCTAATACGGCTACTGCTCCTAAACTTTTAAAAATAAAATCTACATATTTTCATAGTTTCTACATATAATGTTGGTCTCCTTTCAGAGTTCAATGACACTTTGATAGCAAAATTCCTGTATTATGCATGTATATAAAATAAATATATTTTATTTAGCCATTAGACAATACCACTGTCCAAACTTCCTAATTTCCATTTTTGGTCACTCTTCATATTTATTGAAAATGTTAGTTTACATCTCACAGTGCTCATTTTTATTACAAGTGACATTAACATAAATATGTGTTCCATAACACACGCTTATGTCTCATTATTATTATTCCTCATATTCTTCCTTTTCTTGCTCCTCCTCTTCCTTCTTCTTTCTTTCTTCTGCCTCCTCTTCCTCCTCCTCCCCCTCTTCTTCTTCTTCCTCTTCTTTGCTTCCTACAGACAACACTTCCGAGTGGGAAAGTCATTGTTCTGATGGAGCCCAATGTGGTGCTTCACTAATTAAGTGGAAAGGACTGCATCTGTTTTTCCTTCAATTAGGATAAATATGTTTTTATGATGTAAATCCAATGCTATGATAATTATCCTGTTATCTTACAAGAGAAGGCTTATGACAATGACACTGAGCAGAGCAATCAGAGCTCAGAGCTATAGAGAACAGAGCACTGGTGTTATGCACAGCCCCTGATACAAGCAGTGCCAAAAGCCAGAATATTTTTTTTAGTTTCCAATTACATGAGCCAATAAATTTCAAATGCCAGTTTTAATTATTTTTTTTACTGTTACAACATTTTTGAAAAAAAAGTACATGCAATAAAATGCATATATCTTTCATATACAGCTTAGTAAATTTTTGCATATGTAAAAACACTTAAATCAATATGGTTTTACATCACTAGATCGAGGCAAACATCCCCCCCCCCACACACACACACGTGTATGTGTGCAGGTAAACTGCATTCTAACTTTTATTACCAAAGATTGACTATTCGTGAACAGCATCTAATAGAAATTTTAGAATATAAATTATTTTGTTACCTATTTTGATAATGTTTCTGAGATTCACGATGTTGTTAAATATATCAGCAATCTGTTCTCCTCTATTGATAAGTAGTATTCTATTAATTATATCACAATTGGGTTTTCATACTCCTGTTGATTGTCATTTGACTAATATGTAAAAGGCTGATGTGAACATTCTTGTGCAAATCTTTTTGTTTTTTTTGAACATTCACATTTACATCTTTAGGGAATGCATTTCCAGGGTATAGAAAGGCATATGTTTAATGAAGCTAGAAATGTACAAAACATTTTCCAAAATGCTTGTCATTGTGACTTGAATAATGCTAATAAACATAGGTATCCATAGAGCATTATGAACTATAGACATGAAAACACAAAATTGGCTGATCTGAAGTGCAGTGTGGACCACTGTGGTGGGTAGTTGGGTGATCAGCAGCTGTCACATGTGGTAGGAAATCCAGTTGTTAGGCCAGCACTTTTGTTCTCTTGAGACTCAGGTTCTATGTCTATAGAGGGAGATTCAGGTTATATGTCTATAGAGAGACAAGCTCTAGTAAGTTCACAGGAAAAAATATAGGTCATTGGAAAAAGCTGGCTACATATTTCACATTTAATAATGTACAGCAAGACAGAGAAAGTGTTAGCTGAAGTTGGCTGTCTGAAATGACATAAAGATTTTGGAACTTTATTAGGAAAATCCTTGATCTCTGCAGCTACATAATCATGCTGACAGTAAGATAAGCTTTCTCTTTGCAGAATTACTCAAAATGTATTATCTTCTTCAGATAACATGAGTTTAAGAAAGGTAGTAAAGTGAGAAAAACAGTGATAAATAAGGATAGGAACTAGAATAAATCGTAAAATTAGGTGAAGCTCATTCTTCAGTTTGTTTCCTAAATCCTTCCTGCCATCCATGGTCTGCTTGAAAAAGATGAATCATAATTTATTCTTGTTAAAAATAATTTATCATATATTACTGACATCTACCATGCACCAAAATGTGGTGCACACGGAGAATAAAAAGCAGGTAGAGAACTGATCCTTGGCTTCAAGTTTCTGACAGTCCAGAGAAAAAGTAGGGCGATTCTGCATGTGACTCAGAACTTAAAGTATAATAATAATAATTTTTTAAATGTGTGGTACCTTCCCCCTTTGCTGTCTCTTCCTCCTGCTCCAGCCATGTAAAATGTGCCTCCTTCCTCCTTGCTTTCTGAAATGATTGTAAGTTTCCTGAGGCCTCCCCAACCATACTTCCTGTGCAGCCTGCAGAACACTGAGCCAATTAAACCCATTTTCTTGATAAATTACCCAGTCTCAGGTAGTTCCTTATAGCAATGCAAGAATGAACTAATACACCCTGCCTCTCGAGTTTGCGGGAACCCTTATCAACCCCTCCCTGACACTCTCCTCAAGCCAAGCCACTTGTTTCATCTGGGCAATTCATACTAAACGGCTTACTATGTGCTGGCACCACGAGGGGTCTGAGGCCACAAGCCCTGGGTTTTCCACAGTGTAGGCTTTCCTACATTGCAAAGGAAATGTCTGCTGCCTTTTTCCATTCTCAGCCTCTGCATCTTGGCTCTAATAACTGGAACATGGCATTCCAGAGGTCATGGAGCAGGGCTTGACTTATCCTTCTATCTCAGTTCACATTAGCTCAGAATTCTGGCCTGGAAGGTAAGCTTCTCAGCTGCCATGAGACTGGTGGTCTTCTGGATGGTAGGAATTGATTTCATTTAATCAATTTCTAATGTGTGTTTTCAGGTTCCCTTTCCACAACCTCATATGCAACTCCTTAAGACTTTCCAAGGAAAAAGGATTAAAGAAAAGAAAAGAAAAGAAAAGGTAGGGAGAAAAATAAAAGCAAAGTATTGTTTTTTGGTTGTAGAATGTGGTACATAGAAAAAGTCCCACAAATGCTCAGCCACGCTTTGGTAAATGTTGCTGTTGGCAGAGGAGATGCCGTGATAGCTTTTTCCAAGTTAAGAAATAATTTACAGGTTTTTGTTATCTGTTTGCCAGGAATAGAAGCAAATTTGCTATCTAATATTCGCAAAATAGACATTTATCTTTGAAATAACTACGTTTGTCAGAAGACTCAGCCTTGCTCAGGTAATAACTCCCTTAATAATTTCATTAAACATTAGACATATCCTAATGTTATTATGGAAAATAATGTAAGTGAATTAATTATAAGTAAATGAGATTAAAATTAACTTGCTAGCAGATTGCTGTCCATTATTCTGGATGCTTAGCATAGTTCTTATGCTTAGCAAGACTTTAACCTGTCATTATAAAATAAAGTTGAGTAAGTGGATTAAGGTTACTATAATACTTTTGGATGTGTACCTTGTCCTTCATTGCATGAGATATTAAAATGTAAGTAAATGATTCCTTTAAATCCTTGTTTGCTTTAGTTAAATAAATTTATAATACATGTTTATCTTTCCTGCTACTGTTGAATACTCATAGGATATGTGTTCTAATATGCAAAGAGTTACAGTATTAAATTGTTTGTCTCAATTGCAGAGTATGTTACACTCCAGGAGACTTTTACCATGTATGTCCAGACATTTTTGTTTGTTTAGAGCAGGATATTGGTACTGACATCTGCTACGCAGAGACCAGGAGTGCTAATAAGTAAGTATCCTACAATGGAAGTGGAAGCTCCCCACAACAAAAACTTATCTAAACCCAAAGGTCAATAGTGCCAAGAGTGAGAAATATAGTATTAAAAATTATCTGTTTCAAAATATACAACATCACTGGAGCATGCTTTGTTTGCCTACTCTCTGCAATTTCCTTTTACATAAAACCATTTATCAAGGCTTCCTTGGTGTGAAGCATTTTAAGTAGTTCACAATATGTGTAAAGTAGTAGCTCACTTCTGAGAATAATCTACGCTGTTAATTGGATTTCTTTAACCTGCCTGTATTTTAATCATCTGCACATTTAATAACTGAATCAAAGGTTTGACAATTTTAGTTTATGGAGAGATAATTCTAATTCCAGGTGACAACTCAGAAATAGTTGTAGGAGTTATTTTTCTCCCATGTTGATGTATTTTTATCCTGGATCATTACTTTCTGCAACCAGAAGACATTTTGGCTTTTTCATGCATCCCTAATGAAGACAATTAAAAAACTTGATATACATTATATGGACGAGATCTCTTTTTAATTGTTTATTGTTTGCTTTCACAGTGATCAGTTATATTAAATGAGCCTTGAAGTTAAAGAGCACTTGACGTTCTGTTTTTAATTTATCATTTCAGGTGGTGCTGACTGCTATTAGGAAACTAGTTGAGGAGCTGAAACACTGGTAATATTTAACAGGAGCATTGTAAATACGATAAATATTTCAAGTAGCTTCAGGAGGAATTTTCAAAATTAAGAGTCTTTTTGCTCTCAGAAAACCTGGTAACTAATTTAAGATAAACATATAACACTCTACTTTTTCCAAAATGAGTTCACTCTAACAGATTTATAATTTTATGTTTCTCAAATAATATAACAAAGACATGCATCCATGGATTAATAATTTAACCCAAATCAGATGAGAATAGGAAAAGCCACAGTACATGCAACATAATAAAGACCAGTGAACACTGACTTTAGTGTTGACAAGCATGAAGGAGCGGCATGTAGTTTAGCAAACCAAAAAGAGAATCACAATCTAAGCAGGAAGCTAATTGCTGCCATGTAATGACAGAATTCATTTTTCAAAAAAGTAAGTTATTGAGATACCCACCTTACAATCTTCCTGATTTTATATGTTGGACATCAATTTTATATGTTGGACAAAAATAACGAAAATACTCCATTAATTAAAATTGCAAGGTCAAACAAATTGCATCTGTTCTCTGAATGTGGCCAGTGAATTGCTAATTTTCTTTTTTACCTCTAATAGATTTCAGGAATGTTCCTCAGTTTGTAAAGAAGATGAGCATTTATTTACATATATATAAATGGTTCAGAAGGGCTCACGTTAATGCCCTCACTTCACCTATTTTTGTAATGATGGTGCATGATATAAGTCCCAAAATTTTAGTGCCTGATGTGGTTTGGATCTGTCACCCCACCCAAATTTCGTGTCAAATTGTAATATCCCGTGATGTAGGTGGGGCCTAGTGGGAGGCAATTTGATCATGGGGGTGGATTTTCCCTTTTTTGTGTTGTTCTCCAAATAGTCAGGGAATTACCATGAGATCTGGTTGTTTAAAAGTGCCGGGCACAGTGACTCATGCCTGTAATCCCAGCACTTTGGGAGGCCGAGGCAAGCAGATAACAAGGTTAGGAGTTTGAAACCACCCTGACCAACATGGTGAAACGCTGTCTCTACTAAAAATACAAAAATTAGCCAGGCATGGTGGTGAGTGCCTGTAATCCCAGATACTTGGGAAGCTGAGACAGGAGAATTGCTTGAACCCAGTAGGTGGAGATTGCAGTGAGCCAAGATCCCGCCACCGCATTCCAACCTGGGCAACAAAGCGAGACCCTGTCTCAAAAAAATAAAGTGCGTAGCACCTCCCTACACTATTTCTCCTGCTCTGGCCATATAAGACATGGCTGTTTCCCCTTCATCTTCCACCATGACTGTAAGTTTCATGAGTCCTCCTCAGCCATATACCCTGTGGAACCTGGAGCCAATTACACCTCTTTTCTTCGTAAATTACCCAGTCTCAGATATCTCTTTGTAGCAATTTGAGAACAGACTAATATAGCAGCTTTCAACAACACACGTATTTCTTTCTCATGCATCTGTATATCAACTGTGTTTACTGTTTCACTTACAAGCTACACTAGAACACAGCCTGAACGCCCAGTGTCTCTTTGATACACACAGTTCAGGTGGAAGATGGCAGAAGTAAAAGAGGGTAAGTCAAATCATGAGAGCACATCTAAAGTGTCTGATCAGGTAAAATATATGTCATTATCACATTTTACTAGAAAAGCAAGTCAAAAGCCCAAGCCCATAATATAAAATGATATAAATGAAGAAAGAAGAAAAAATTTTGAGGAAAAAGTAAAATTTACCAAAGTAGTGTAAAAAAAAAGAACATATTAAGCTGAACTTGGTAGTTGATAGTGGTAAACCCTAATAGTCTGTTTGCCTTTAGTGAAAGTCTGCACATTACAGTTCATTGGACTTAAATACTGATTATAGTGGCTAATTTAAGTAAAGTACCACTTACAACGTAGAATAGTTGTATAATAGTACAAAGCAAAAAACTCATAATGAGCAGACAGAAAGAACTAAAATGAACTATTAGGACTTGTATGTCTCATAGTTTGTGAATTCCTCAGCCACAGAATAAACAATACTCACATAAAACCTAAGTCAAACTCAATTTAGCTAAAATTTTTAAATTTTAATATTTTGAAATGCGAATTGACATTTATAAAATTACGATATATCTAAATATATATCATACCTTGAATAATACTCAAATGAATATTAAAAAGTATATAAGAAAGATATTGAAAATATACTTTGTATTATTTTAAAGTAATCTTTCAAAGACAGAATAACAAAACAGGTGGCAGAATAGATTTTGGAGCCAGAATAAAAAACAACACTTGTTGTATGTGTAAAATTGAGAAAGTTACTTAATGCCTTTCTTGATTGAGTTATCCTGCTAAATGAGGATTAGAACAGAACTCATTACAAAGGGATAAAGATAAAACAGAAATGAGGTAATGTTTTCAAATGCAAAAAACTTAGCGGTTGACATATTGTAGGTGATCTATTCTACTAATATTATAAATTTAGTTATCACTTCATTTCTAGAACATATAAATATTGATATAAATGAAATACATTTAAAGGTGATTAGGACAAATGTAAGAATACCTTTTACTTGTATTCCTTATGGGTAGAAGCAATAATATTAAGCAAATTAATGCAAGAACAGAAAACCAAGTACTGCATGTTCTCACTCATAAGTAGGAGTAGGAGACAAGTATTGAGCACACATGGACATATATAACATATATATGGAGAAAGTAGACACTGTAGACTTCTACAGGGTGGAGAAGGAGGGGTGGGTTAAAAAACTATCAGGTACTATGCTCACTACCTGGTAATGGGATCTGTCCCCTGAATCTCAGCATCACACAGTATTTCCATGCAACAAATCTGCACATATACCCCTTGTATGTAAAATTTAAATTTAAGTTTAAGTAAAAATGGGCCATGGGTCAGAGCAGATATGTCATACAAAGAAAATACAAAGATGTTAAATAAACTTCTTAAAAGATGTTCAATGTCATTTGTCATCAGTAAAACAATGACACACTAATGAGAAAGACTAAAGTAAACACAAACAAAAATTAGGTGACTGTCACTGATCAGAAAACAAAACAAAACAAAAAAACTGGAAATGCTAATTGCTGGCGAAGACGTGCAACATGAAGAAACAAAAACTTTCATCATTCCTCGTAGGAATGCAAAATAATATGGCCACTTTGGAAGAAAGGTAGAATTTTATGATGTTAGTAACAGTTTTAACATATGATCTGTAATCTTGGTCCAAGGCATTTACATAATTGAGTTGAAAACACATATCAACACAAAAACCTATACATGCATTTTTATAGTAGCTTTTTTTTTCATAGTCGCCTGCACCTGGAAGCAATCAACTTGTCTTTCAATAGGAAAATAAATAAATACAACATGATATGTTCATAAAGTGGAATATTTAGTGGTAAAGATAAATGAGCTGTTAAGTAAAAAAAAAAAAAATAAGAGGAAACTTAAATGCCTATTACTAAGCGAACAAAGCCAATTTGAAAAGACTACGTACTTTATAATTACAAGTATGTACATGGTAGAAAAGGCGTAATTATGGAGAAGTAAAAGGATTTGTGGTTGCCAATGGTTTAGAGGGATGTGACATCTTGATATCTAATACTATTGGCACCTACATCTTGGTATCTAATACCATTACCCAATAACGGGAGTCAGGGCTTCATAGAGAATGATGGATCCTGGGGCTAGAGCAGGAGTTATACAAGATGAGCCTGCACTATCTGGCAGTGTTGGAGATTATGGAAGGAGTTCAAAATATCACACTGATGGGGTATGTAAAGCAAGACAGGAACCATAAAAATTTATTTTGTATTTCAAAATGGAGGATTTGGAATGTTACAAACAGAAATCGATGATAAATATTTGAGGTGATAGATATCCCAGTTACCCTGACTTGATCACTAAACATTCTATGCAGGTATCAAAATACCATGCATGCTCCCAAAATATGTACAGCTGTTATGTATTAATATAAAAATTTTAAAAGAAGAGTTACCAATAGCCAAAGTTGAAATACTGTCTAATAAGATAAAGTAAAATTTTAACCGAAATATAACCCAAAATAAAAGACCACATGTCCATCTAACATAAATGCTGGATTCAATAAATATATACATGGGGAAGAAGAGACAAATATTCTGTACAGAAACATTTTATATAATATATAGAGATGCTCTCCCCTAAGGAAGCAACAGCATAACATCCCATTTTTAAAATGTGGACTGTAACAGTGACAGAACATCACACACTGTGATCTGCTGGGGGGTGGGGGGCTAAGAGAGGGACAGTGGGTGGTTGGAGAAGTTAGGGAGGGATAACATGGGAGAAATGCCTGCTATAGGTGATAGGGGGATGGAGACAGCAAACCATCATGGTATGTGTGTACCTATGCCACAATCCTGCAAGATCTGCACATGTACCCCAGAACTTAAAGTACAAATAAAATAAAATAATAAAAATAAAGGGGAGAAGTGGGAGGAGAGTAACTTTACAGTGGAGAAACCTGAAAAATGAAACACCATGGGAGTCAGCTAATCAAAGGCAACATCAACAGCGATGTCGTGTTGATAGTACATACTCTTAATACGCTGTGATGAGAATGAAACTATTTCTGTATTTCCATCCTCAATACATATAACCCAGCTGCTATCATTTGGATGTCTGTCCTCCCCCCCCCAAACCTTATATGGAGATTTGATCCCCACGATTGGAGGTGGGCCCTGATAGGAGGTGTTTGAATCATGGGGGATGATTCCTCATGAATAGATTAATGCCATCGCTGGTAGGTGGGCGAGTTCTCACTGTACTGGTTCTCAGAGGAGCTGGTTGTTAGAAAGAGCATAGCATCTCCCCTCTCACTCTCTTGCTTGCTCTCTCACCATGTGATCTCTGCGTACGATGGACTAAGACACCAGCCCAATCATGAGAATAGCATCAGAAAAATCCTAATGGAGGGCAATAGCTGACCACTTCTACTCCCAGCTTTCAGTCATCAAATACAAGGAATGTCTGAGACACTATTAACATCACAAGAAACGTACAAACAACACTGTAAAATGCAATATGGTATTCTTAATGGGACAATGAAACAGAAAAGGGACCTCAGGTAGAAACTAAGGAAATCTGACAAAAATTAGATAATACTGTGTCAACATTTGTTTATTAATTCTAACCAATATACCACACTGATATAACAACAGGGGAACCTGGATGCAGGGTATATGGGAACTCTCTGTACTGTCTTCATATTTATTTTTGTAAATATAAAACTATTCTTAATTTTAAAATTAAAAAAAATTAACTGGTGAAGGTTAGGCTGATTGTAGTCATAATAAAATTAGTAGAATAAAATACAGGTAAATACTTCATTGTTAATAGTAGATAATTAAATTATTATTCCAAATATACACACATCTGATCATATATGAAATATTTTTGTTCCATTAATTTCAGATAACTTATGTGATTTGTTAAAGTACTGCCATTCCCCATATTTGTTCCCCTAACACTTTGTGCATATTTCAATGATAACATGTGGCATTTGTAACAGATGTTCTCATTTAGTTATGTGTGTATAGTCCCAGCTAAATTCTTAATACTTTAGTGACAGGCACTGTTCCTTATGTATCTCCTAATAACCTTTTAGACACACACTCTATTTCAATGAATCATTGATTCACTGAATGGATGAATAAATGAATGAAATAGACTGTGTGTGAGTAGAATAGTATACTTGTATAGCTTTCATTACGTATACACATCCGTGCACATACACATATGTACGTGCCTATACCTTATGTGTATACTGATGTATAAACAGGCCTAAACAAATTTTAAAATATTACTAAATTACTACAAAATAGCAGAAAGGATTCAATATAGTTTTTATGTATTTAATTATGTTTCAAATCCTAAATAATGCATTATATATATTTTTCCTTTTCTCTTTTACTTCCCTCACTCCTTAAAATCATTAATATACTTTATATATACAGAACATTTACTGTGTACTACCCACTGATATTTATTGTTATATTACTGAGTAAAATAATATTCAGATATTAACGGTCAGAAAATACAGCAGTGAAGAGAGATTATAGCATGCAAAATTAATAAAAATACTGATAGCATGTAGCTGTATATACTCAAGTCCTGCATAGAGAGATAAGCACTTTATTTGGTTCCTTAGCAACTAGTACCTAATTTTGGTATAGAATTTATCCTGCTGTTTTGTAACTGACAATTTACTTCCTTAGCACATGGTTTAGATTTTCATCCCTGTGAGAGTATGGATTTTTTTATTCATCAATCAAACTGAACCTAAGAAAATGTTTGGCACAAAGCAGTGACTCAACTGGCACATTTAATCTAACCATTTGTCATTTTCTATATTAAAATCTCTTGTGCTTATTTCAAGATGGTGCATGACTCCACCTATATTTTTAAACATCATTTTCTAAATTATTGAACTGTATAAGCTTTTCTTATGTTTTTTCTCACGTAAATTCAATGCCTATCTTTGGTATGCTTAACTCATTCTATACCCTACTCTTTCCAGCTTGCAACAGCCCATTTTCCCTCTGATTACTACTTGTCCAAATGAATTCCAAGGCACACATTATTAAAACTGCCTCCTTCATTTTTTTAAATTATACATATCAGATCTCACAAATCTAGCCTGTATTTCAAAGACTTCCTGTTTATTTTTTCCATTTTTGTCATTTAGTTTTATTTTGAAATACAGTTACTAATGTTCATTTTCATATCATTGTACAAGTAGAGAACTTTGCATTGAGATATTTTTATATTACCTACAATTCATTTCACAATGCATGATGTATGCATGCTAAACATGTCCTAAAAAGGACTATGCAACTAAAAATAAGCAGCACACATTATGTGTCTTTTAGTAATTTGATTACTAGCCAATATTTCAAAGCTAGCTTTACTTGCTAATTCTGTTATATGATTGCCACACTAACAAAATGAAAAGTCCTCAACTTAATGGTCAAATATTCTATTGTTTAGGAAGATTTTGTAGTAAGTAAAATGTCCCGAATTATAACGTAAAATTAAAAAAGGAAGTATGCCCAACACTACGTAGACCACAACAATAGTAGGAAAATAATGCATTAAAAATGACTAGATTAAATAATTATTATTTTTACAATGTTAGGATAAGATTAGATTTTTTTTTAATTTTTGGTACTTATGATTTAATTCCTGTGAATCTTGCTATAGATTTTCACTGGCTTAATAATCACCTGTTTTTGATGTTGCAAAATATAGATTTACAGTAAAAAAAAGTTCCTAATTTTACTTAAAAAATAAATTATCTTATGGAAAAACGGTAAAGTCCACGACATAGTGTCTGATGCAAACTATTTCAGTACTGTGGAACCTTGGAAGAAAGCTACTTGTTATCATTCAATGACAGTGATATTATAATTGACTAAAGCTTAATGAAAATATGCTTCCATAAAGTAGTAAAACCATCAGCTAATTGTTCACAAATAAGTAAATATTGATTCTAATTCAAGTGCCTAGAAAAAGTTATATTTTCAGTAGCTAGCAGAAGAAAATATCATATTAATTTAAACTAGCAAAGATATTTTATACAACTAAAATGGTATAAAATTTATATGATGTTATTTCATATACTTATGAAGTTAAACCATGTTTCTATCTACACCAAAGGCTTAAAAACTACATAATTATTTGGTATAAACAATTATTAGAATGCCATTTCTCAATTTATAATATGGAGGTTTAGGCATTTAAAAAATAGTGTTATCTACTTTGGGGAAATGATTTATTTAAAAGCAAATATTTATTTTCTTCAACTTTGTTATCGTGAAGTTACTTACATTTGACCTTAGAAATTAAAATTACTGTATATCATAAGAAATAACTTTTGAAATGTGAATTTGAGATATGCTCCTATGAAATGATGTACTGTCATAAACTTAAGACAGCTATAATTGTTCATAATATATTTAGAAAAATAAATAGGCCTCTGCTTTTCCAGTCTATCTTATATTCGAAACAGCATAAAGTATAAACATTATCTCTTAGATTATAGATAAAAGTCAAAGGCTTTTTTTCCACTTGAATTTTGATAAGAAATTGTGAAATGAGGTGGATACCTTAATTAATTTTATTAAAAAATTTTGTACATGCATTAGCTAAAATATTATGTACCAAAAATTAAAAAGGTTTACCTATTAATTTCAGTTACTTCTTTCTATACTTACAATGGTAGAATATATTACAATTAGCAAATTAGATCATTCATTCATATATTCAAGATATATTTGAGTATATTTAATGAGTATATTAAAAATGAGACACAATAGTGGTCACATTAGACAAGGTGTCTCTCTCACAGAGTTCACAGCATAATGTGGATCAATTAAACCACAATCAAAAGAAAGTTTGTGTCCAGGATTATAAGAAAGTTTCCTGACTTGTCTAAAATCTCTGATCCACCACCATACCCAGCTAATTTTTTATATTTTTGGTAGAGATGGGGTTTCACCATGTTGGCCAGGCTGACCTCAAGTGATCCACCAGCCTCAGTCTCCCAAATTGCTGGGATTACAGGTGTGAGCCACCACACTCGACCGCTTTTGCTTTTATGAAAACAGTTATAAACATTTCCCTCCTAAGTCCTTTTACAAGTAATTAAATCATGTATGTGTCAGACATTCTGGAATAATATACAACATAATGTTGATGAAAGTATGGTATGTAAAAATAATATTGAATGCTTTTTGTATATTCCTAAAGCTTCATCAATCACAGTTGCAAATAGGTAGTTATAGTATTGTAGATTTAATTTGCCAAAGGAGACTTTATATAATGAATATTTATAATGGCCACAAATATTTGTAAGCCATTCTTCAAATTTTATTTAGGTAATTAACCCCTGTTCTAAGTAATTCCTACCAATTATATTTTTCTGATAAAAAAATCAGAAAAAAGTCAATATGTAGTAGTGAATAACAGTTTGATCACAGAGGGTAAATAGGACTGTCTTTTCCAAAATGAGGATATTCATCACCTCATTTATAGTACATAAATGTACTATAATTTCAGCAAGTAAGTTGAGACACAAGACATTAATTATTTTCTCTACAAGTTGAATTTCTTTTTTTAAAGATAAGTCATCCTTGTTTTCAACCAGTGATATACAGCTAGAGTTTCTATTATTATTTGTTAACTCTTCTTTCTTAAAGAGATTAGGTAATCATAAAAGCATATTTTCTCATTAATATTTCCTGCATTCTATTTTACCTGTGATTGCGCAGGCAGATTACACTCATAGAGATGAAGAGAATCAATTGAAAATACTCATTTTAGCTTCTAGACAACAAAACAACAAATGAGAAAAATAGAATATCAAAGAACAATTAAATTCAAAACAATGCATTTACAAGATTTACGTTTATATAGTTTTTGTCATATTGAAAACTATGTGTTGTGACAGTAAAATTGACATAGTATGTTTTACAAATATACCTGAGAAGTAATGCAGTAGATGGAGATTTTCGGTATAGTAGAAGAAATGTATTAGACTGTTATTTGAAAGGATAGAACTATAAGGCATTATAAATTGGTATTTCTGGAAAACTGGCATACATTCTTTTAGTTTATGAAATCATAATGCCTCAATAAAACTCTCATGGTACCTACTACTATTTTATGTCTATTAAAAAGAAAAATATTCAGTTCATGTTTTCAAAGAAAATGTCCAAGTCTTAAAATGTTTCAGCATGTCTAATGTTGCTTAATCACTTCTCTTTTGAGACAGGAAAACACTGAAGAATATTTTTTAATGTGCACATTAGAAAGGGAATTTCACAGGAGAAACAACACTTTTTAGGTTCAGAAGGAATGTGTAAACTTTAGCAAGTTATTTAAGGAGAAATTTTTGGAGTAGGGCATTCAAAGTTCATATAACAAATATATATACATATATAAATATGTACATAGTTTTATATACAACTTTAAACATAAAAATGAATATATATATGCATCTATATTTTTATATACAACTTCAAACATGAAAATCAATATGTATATATATGCATATATATTTTAAAACCTATGTTGTAAATTGTAGTTTAATATTTTTCTCAACACTACATGGTTACAAAAAAATTTAAAAAATTACTCTAATTTTTCTTTTCTGACTGAATTATGCAAACATATTAAAAGAGACACCAATTCTTCCATAAAGTAAAAATTGGCTGTGTAATCCAATGTCCCTTACAAGTACTATTGTACTCACTTGTTAGTTTTATCTCATAGGTAACAGGACAGAGATATCCATTCTATGATAGAAAATCAGCAGACTAATTAAACATTTTGAATCATAATGTTGAGTAACACTATTTTAAAAATTAATAGAGAGTTAAAGATGGAATCAAGAATATAGTTAACAGGGGATAGTGATCGATCTCATTAAAAATTGTCATTATTGGGGGAAAAGATATTAGTCGACGATATGGAAAAAAACGCATACATTATAAATCTATTTGTTGGCAATAACCAGGAGGACTTAATGAAGAATATGGTGTAGGTTAGAGAAAGGATAAAAGGATAAATCTAGATTCTCATAAAATATGGAGAATTAGAAAAAGGAAACAATTTTGAAGAACTTTTTCTTTCAAAAATGAGCAATCAACACCAGATTTTTCCTCAAGCCTAAAATAACCAGAGATCCAAGCAAAATATGAAAAACAATTATTTTTCAGGAAACTCAAAAGAAGATAAAGGCAGGTAAATGGACATACAATCGGAAGTAATTAAAATACAGACAAAAAATAAAATCAAAAGTTGCTTTTTTGAAGGGATCAATAAAATTTATAAAGTTCTAAACAGAGTAATGACTAAAAACGAGTTAATACAGAAAATGGTAAGATTATGAATAAAGGGGGTTTCAACACTACAGATTCTACAAGCAAAGATGATGAGTACATTTTGACTAATTTTATGCTATTAGGTTAGAATTAGATCTTTAAAGACTGCAGATTAAAAAATCAGATATAGAAATACAATCATTGCTATACATACTATATAAACAAGGAGAGAAAAGAAAGTATATAAAATAATACACTATAAAAGTAATCAGGCATGAGATAAACAAATAAAACTTCAAACAATAAACATATATAAAACATTGAGTTGAAAACTTAAATGGGAAAAAACAGCAGATCTGACCAAAGAAAGAGCTGAACAGTGATGGATATGAAAAAATTACTCTGAAATAGCAAAGTGAGATCTAGAGAAGGAAATTGTAATAAACATGTTGAGATATATATATGTATGTATATATATCCACAATAAAAATATATATTACATATATTAATATATAATAAAAGATATATATTGCATACACACACACACACACACACACACACACACACACACACACACGCACACTTGACAGCCTTAAACATATAGATGAAACAGCCTTAACTGCTCACTGAATTTAGTCAATTATGCTTGGGTGCAGAACCTTATGCCTGGAATTCCAGATCTTTTGGTGGCCAAGGCAGAAAAATCCTTAAGGCATCTGAAACCTGCCTGGGCAACACAGCAAGACACAGCCTCTACGAAGAAAGCTGAAAAAAGAATTGCCCAATATAATGGCATGTGCCTTTAGTTATAGCTACCTGGGAAGCTTAGGTGGGAGTATTGCTTTAACCCGGAAGTTCAGGTTGCAGCGAGCTGATTAAGCCTCTGCCCAAAAACCTGAATGACAAAGCAAGAACTTGTCTCATTAAAAAAAAAAAAGAAAAAAAGAACAGAATGTTTCCAAAAATCATAGAAGGAAGAAGAATAAAACAAGAAAAATAAAAGAGAAACTGAGATAAAACAGAATCTTGCAAAGAAGAAGGAATAACAGAGATTTCTCTACTTTAATAACTCAGCAATAAGCTATTAAATTGGTACATAGAGTTGCTTAAGAATTAGAAAATGAAATGATGTAACTGACACCTTAGTTTAGGCAAATTAAATTATTTTATAGATAGGCATATACAAAATTTTTAATATATTTCAGCTTCATTTAAAGATAAAATATTAAAAACAAATTTATAAAATTTTAGAAAAACATGTAAGAAATTCTAAGTAAATGATACAACAATGCCATGTTTCTACATTGGAAATTAGATATTGTTAATTTTCAATAAAATTTTGATCAAAATGCTCAAGAATTTGAACATGAAAAGCATACTCCAAAATTCATACAAATAAAAAAGTGCTGACAAATCATTCCTCAAAAAAAAAAGAATATGGTGAGATTTATCTTACCTGGCAGGTAGGATATGTCTATGTGGATTGGTTTTAGAATGAAATAATTCTTGCTAGGTTCCTTCTACATCAATAATTTGGGTTCCCTCAGTTCAGCATGTTAGCATTTTTATGTCTGAGTCTCATGCAATTCAGCCAGAAATAGTGGAACTGGGATTGGCTATATAATGCCCTGGGGTGACCTCACACATACAAATTCCAGAAGTCCTCAAGAATTTGAATGGGGTATGAGTAGATGGCTTCATATATGCCCTGAAGTAAGATAAATAGGGATGGATCCCCACTTTGGCAGGTCACTGAGAACCTCGCTAATATAGCACTGGGAAACCCACTGAGATGGCATTGCTGTCCTAATCCATGCAATCATGGACGGGACTTAACTGTTGAAAGTCTATTAGGGCTTCTTAAGACAGGCGCTCCAGTATTCATACTGCTACATGAAAGTCAACAATTTCCAGGTTTGGTATTTGATTTTTCAGAAGAATTAAAAAGTACATATTTCATCGAGACAGGTCACCATAATGAGAAAACGTCATAAAAGACTAGCAATATACTATTTAAGTTAATATGTATTTACTGAATTACTCTTCATAACATCCATAATCTCACTACTCTTTTATTAAAATAAGGAAACTGAGGTACATAAGTTTTAAGTGACCAATCTATCTTGCTATAGATGCTAAATAATGTACCTGGGTTTCAAACTCATACAATTTGTTTTGATAAGGCTATTTTCAGCAATTTACAATAATGGCTATAAACAGGATAGACCATTATATTCACTTAAAATGAGTTTCTGTTGCCTTTATAAAGTAACAGATGTAGGATAATGTGTGATTTTTGTTATTTTCATAATGCTATGTGGACTTTTTTCCACTAACAAATGAGGTTTATTCCAGGAATGCAAGGTTGTTTTAAAATTTGAGAATCAGTAAATCATTTAATCACATTAATGTAATCTTTTAAATGTTATGATCTCTGAGGTTGTATTTTTTGTTTTTATTACTGTTTTTAATTGACATAATATTATGTATATTTATGGAGTAGAGTGTTATATATTGATATATCTATGTAATATATAATGATCAAATCATGGTAATTAGCATATTCATTACCTAAAACATTGATTATTTATCTGTTTAGAATAATCAAAATCCTCTCTTCTTGCTATAGGAAAATACACAATAAATTGTTGCTATAGCCATCCTATAATGCTACAAACCCCTAGAACTTACATATACTATCCAGCTGTATTTTCTATCCTTTAACCAACCTTCAGGTATATCACCTTACCCCCACCCTTCTCTGCCTGTATTTTTCTTTCTAGTTTTTACCTTTTAAAAAATTTATGGATATATAACAGGGATGTATATTTATGAAATATATGGGATGTTTTGACACAAGTGTAAC
Organism: Saimiri boliviensis; assembly: GCF_048565385.1. Taxonomy (NCBI): domain Eukaryota; kingdom Metazoa; phylum Chordata; class Mammalia; order Primates; family Cebidae; genus Saimiri; species Saimiri boliviensis. The sequence continues at coordinate 6,268,297 of NC_133467.1, forward strand.
GTGAAATAAACACACCATGGAGAATGGGGTATACATCCTCTCAAGCATTTTTCCTTTGAGTTACAAACAATCCATTTACACTCTAAGTTAAAAATGCAATTAAGTATTGAATATAGTCACCCTATTGTGCTATTAAATAGCAAGTCTTAGTCATTCTAACTACTGCTTTTGTGTCCATTAATCATCCCCACCTTCCTTCTGTGCCCCACTACCTTTAGCAGACTCTTGTAATTATCCTTCTACTCTCTATGTGTACAAGTTTAATTGTTTTGATTTTTAGATCCCACGAGTAAGTGAGAACAGGTGATGTTTGGCTGTTCTTGGCTTATTTCACTTAACATAATGATCTCCAGTTCCATCCATGTTGTTGCAGATGAGTGTATTTCATTACTTTTTATTCTTTTTTGTTTGTTTTAGACAGGGTCGTACTCTGTTGCCCAGGCTGGAGTGCAGTGGCGCAATCTAGCTCACTGCAACCTGCACCTCCCAGGTTCAAGTGATTCTCCTGCCTCAGCCTCTCTAATAGCTGGAATTACAGGAGTCTGCCACTTGCTTGGCTAATTTTTGTATTTTTAGTAGACATGGAATTTCACCATGTTGGTCAGTTTGGTCTCAAACTTCTGACCTCAGGTGATATACCCACCTCGATTTCATTCTTCTTTATAGCTGAATAGCACTCCATTGTGTATCTGTATCATTTTCTTTATCCATTCATCTGTTGATGAACACTTAGCTTGACTCCAAATCTTAGCTATCGTAAACTGCTGCAACAAAAATAGAAGTGCAGATATCTCTTTGATATACTGATTTCCTTTCTTTTGAGTATATACTTATCAGTGGGATTCTGATTAATAGGTAGACTAATTTTTATTTTTCTAAGGAATCTCCAAACTGCTCTCCATAGTGGTTGTATTTATGTACATTCTCACCAACTGTGTACAAGCATTCACTCACTTTCTACACATTCTCACAAGCATTTGTTGCCTATATTTTAGATATAAGCCATTTTAACTGGGGTGAGATTTTATCTTATTGTAGTTTTGATTTCCATTTTTCTTATGATCAACGATGCTGAACATCTTTTCATATACCTGTTTCCCATTTGTATGTCTTCTTTTGGGAAATATCTATGCAAAGCTTTTGATTAGATTTTTTTTCAACTGTAGAGTTGTTTGAGCTCCTTATATAATCTGGTTATTCATCTTTTGTCAGATAGGTAGTTTGCAAATTTTTACCCATTCTGGGATGTCTCTTCACTTTGTTGATTGTATCCTTTGCTATGAAGAAGCTTTTTTTTAACTTAACATGATCACATTTGTTTATTTTTCTTTGGTTGCCTGTGCTTTTTGGGGTATTTCTGAAGAAATTTTTGCCCAGAACAATGTCCTTGAAATTTCCCTGAAAATCTTCTTGTAATGGTTTCATAGTTTAGGGTCTTAGATTTAAGTCTTCAATCCATTCTGATTTTCTTTTTGTATATGGTGAGAGATAGGGAGTTCGTTCCAGTCTTCTGCATGTAGATATCCAACTTCCTCAGCACTTTTTATTGAAGAGACTGCCCTTTCCTCACGTATGTTCTTGGCACTTTTGTCAAAAATTAGTTCACTGTACATGTGTGAATATGTTTCTGGCTTTTCTATTTTATTCCATTGGTCTGTGTATCTGTTTTGATGCCAGTACTGTGCTGTTTTGATTACTATAGTTCTGTAATGTAATTTGAAGTCAGGTAATGTGATTCCTCCAGCTCTGTTCTTTTTGCATAGAATAGCTTTGGCTAGTCTAGGTCTTTTCTGGTTCCACATAAATTTTAGAATTGTTTTTTCTATTTCTGTGAGGAATGTCATTGATGTTTCAATAAAGATTGCATTCAATCCATAGATTCCTTCCTGTCTTCCTCCAGTGAAGGAGATTTTCTTTGGAATTAAATATTATTTAATTCCTCACTTTTTATTTTCTTGTGTATCCATTTTGTGTTTTTTGGGTTGAGGTTACCAAACCTGAAACCTTAGATTAGGCTAACAAATACTATCTTATAACCCATTATTGTAACCTGATAACAGCTTAAAACTATTTGCATAAACAAATAGACAAAAAGAAAACTAATGTGAATTCTACATCTTAACTTTATTCCCCTACTTTTTAACATCTCGCTGTTTATATTTATGTCTTATTATACTATGTCTTGACAAGTTACTGTAATTATTATTTTTGATTAGTTCATTGTTTAGTTTTTGTATTATGATGAGTAGTTTGCATATATCACATTTATAGTGTTATAATATCCTCATTCAGACATTTGAAAGGACTTGGTTTTGTGAGCTAAGCTGTGTCCGCTTTAGGGAAAAATTCTATCCCATTAATGCTGTGATTCTTGTAGACTTTTACAAGTACCACCTTGATGGTCTTGGACAGAATGTGGGACAATTCTCTTGATTATCAGGCAAAAAGTCCTGTTTTCTTTCCCTACTGTCTTGCAGACAGACAATCTCTCTCTCCCTGTTCTGAGCCACCTAATCCTGGGGGAGGAGTAACGTAAGCAACCCTGTGGCCACCACCACTATGACTGTGCTCAGAGAGAGCTGAAGCCAGCATACTACTGGGTTTCACCCAAAGCTTGCTGAATATGTGAATTATCTATTCACATAATGCTGTTACATAAGTCTTTTAGGATCTCAACATTCTTATTTCTTTTTTTTCCTCTGACTAGGTAATTTTAAATAACATATCTGCAAGTCAGAGATTCTTTATTCCACTTAATGAAGTCTGCCTTTGAAGCACTCTGTTATTTTTTATTTATTGAAATCTTCAGCTGCAGTATTTCTTCAATAATTTCTATCACTTTGAATTTTTTGTTCATATGATCATTTTCTTGATTTTATTGAATTGTCTATTTGTATTTTTTATTTCTCATTGTTTCTCTAAGATCATTATATTGAATTCCTTTTCCAGCATTTTGTTGATTTCCTTTTCATTAGTGTTAATTACTAGAGAACTACTATTTTTCTTGTGGTGGTGACATATTTCCTTGATTTTTAATGTTTCTTGTGTCCCTGTGTTAATATCTGTGCACCTAGTAAATTTATCTGCAGTTGGACTTTAGTATGCCAGTTGGAAATGGTGTAGTGACTCTTTCTGAATAGGTGCAGTGGTAGGCTTCATGCAACTTCTTGAGCTATGTCAGTAATAACTGTGGGCACATCAATGGCATAGACTGCTAAAGTTTGCAGCAGTGGTGATGGCCATATAGGTTCAAGTCTTAGGTGTCAAGGTCTCTTGGGGTCTTTCTATTCTCATTTTCTTCAAAATGGTTAGACTTATCTGAGGGCGTCCCTCTCAATGTCAGCTCTGACACAGTCTTAAAGTAGCTACAACAGTGATGGGTTCCAGGTACAGGTATAAAGAGCAGCTTTGGGGCCAGAATCCTAGGCTTGGGGTCTGGCAAAACCACTGCAGCACCTGGATCTGGGTGTGAGCACAGGCTTTCTTACTGTGGTACAATTGGCTGTAGGTTACCTATAGAGTGAGAATTTGTAACTCAGTAGCATTTTCCAGCAGTTTGAACCCAAGAGCTGTGATTCTATCCCTATGAGCCATAGCACTTCAGAAAAGAAGTGCTTCAGGTTTAGTCTCAGGGAGTAGGGTACAACTTCAGTTCAGAAACATAAGCTACTATGGCTCAGTTGCAACTTTGTGGGGATAAAGCACCATGTAGTAGTGACTCTATACCCTGGGATGGTGAGACTTGCCAGTGTCAAACTCTCTGTGTCCAGGTATAGCAGAAGTGAATATTACTATTGTTTGGGACCTGGGGGTTTTTAGCAAACAGTACACTGATGACTTTATTTCCTGGGGGGAGAAATGTCTCAACATCTCATACTTTAATGGTGGAGCCTAGCTCTAGGGAAGCAATATGGCAGGGAAGTCATATCAGCTTACGTGAGTCATTTCTACTCAGTCACTGCTGTTTCCCTGGGGCACAGAGTGCTATGTTAGCTCAGTCCTGGTATGTGCAGCTATCAGTTCAGAGCGAGCACCAGCTTTCCAGCAACACGTTACCTCATTTCAGGCCTGTGAGTTTCACTGTTCTGGTGGGCCAGGCACATTTTCACTGCAATACAGGGCGTTGCTTCAAATTCTTCACTGGGGAAGCATGACTGCTCTGAGTGGCTAAGAGCAGGAGTTGTTTTCCCAGGAGTCAGCTTCCTGATTCAGCTCTAACCTGAGAAGTAATAGGAGGAAAGGTGTGTTGCTCCATCTCTGCTACGTTTCCCAGGGAGAAGGGCTTTACAGCTGCTTAAAGCTTAGCTTGGGGATGTGAGGTCATTAGGTTAGACTGATTTGGTGGTGGCTTAGCCTCAGGGATGAACAATTGCCATGGCTGCTCACTTCTGCAGCAAGGCACACCCAAGATGTAGTCCGATTCCAAGATGATGTAGCATAGTTGTCATGCATGCTGCATTAGACAGGGCATATGCTGGCTTCTTTCTGGGGAGCACAGCTATGTAAACTCCAAGAGCTTCAACAGCTGGGCTCAGTGTCTGTGAGAACTACAGTGGATCCCAGTGGAGAAGTTTGCAGGTCTTCGAGGTTTTGATGGGGGATTCTAGGATCCATTTAGTTATCTCCTTACTGTAGAGAAAAGCTCCTCTTGCCTTGCAGCTGATGCCGGTAGGGGTATGGGGTTGGTATGTTCTTTTATTTTTTATTTGGTCATCCTGAGTTTCTGTGCTCACCAGCATTTGTTATTCCTCTGATAAACTCCAGCACTCTCCTTCAATTATTATAGTTAAAATATAGTTCTTCACTTATTGTTCTGGCTGTCTTCATGGTAGAGATGAGACATGGGGACATTTATTTGAGTATATTGCCAATAACATCTATAAAAATCTCCCATGTCATTTTGATTTTAGCACAGAATGAATTACTCTATAATTAAAGTGTAGAGTTAAGATATCATATTATTATGGTGTAATACATAATATCCAGAAATAAAGAGAAAGATTCTAAATCTCTAGAACATTTTATTTCAGTCTTGTTCCTCTTTTCTAGATTTATTTTAAATTTAGTTTTCCTTCTGTTTGAATGAGTATAATTTAAATTAAATATAGACATTACTAATTCCCAGCCTTGTTCATATCCGCCAATCTACCTGTCTCTATATATACTGTGTGATACTTTGTTTTTCACTCACTTTATCCTGAATATATCCCCATGTTGGTAAATATCTGCATAGTACTCTATAACTGGGGTATAGAACAAATATAATACATTGCACTGATTAAACACGTTACCCTTAATATTTTAAGGGTGGAAATCACTTTACCAGATATTTAAAAAATCTTTTAAAGGCTCTAGAAATCCAATGAAAAGGTATTTTATAACAAAACAACTTTTATTTCAGAAACTGTGTGTCAACCAATTGATTTATGTCAGGTCATGGAAAAATACAACTTACTCAATGTTTTCCAACCCTGAGCAAGCTGTAAGTTCCAAGTACTTAAGTTTATACCTTTAACACAGATTGAATGTTTTAAATATAAAGTATTTTTTGAAATGATATACACATTAACTTTCACATGACCAGCATTGTCAAACTCATTATTCTGTCATTATGATATATGGATCTTGCATCTGAGTCTTATTGGATGTTTATTTTTACGTAATTAGAATCTTATGATAATTAATATGGTATCTAGATGTTTCATCATAGTGGAGATAAAAAATTGAACCATGCAGTTGATTTTATTCTTTGGAACATGTGGGTAATTTATCATGTTGGCATGCACAATTTTTTTTAATTGGCTGTGTGATGATTAGACTTTCCTATTTTTATGAAATCTCTTATTATTTGCCAGGTAAATCTGTTTCACACAGACACACACTCCACATACATACACTCACACAAATGCATTATAAACAAATATCTGCTAAAATAATATAATCAACTATGTATATATTATTCTCATTAAAATTAATTTTAAAAATTATTAAAATCACAAATACAAAACCTAAGCTATCATATTCACTTTTATTTGATATGAAAATTACCATTTGATATTCTTAAATTATCTTTGACTATTTTATGTATAATTTTGAGCTAAAGGATTTACGAAACATTTTCTGATTGAAGTAACTACTATCACTACATCTACTACTAATAAAGTTCAATTGCTTCCCCTTTTGTCTTTTTAATGTGTATCTGTCATTCTGATAAGCATACTAGAAAGTGAACACAGTGAGTGTTTTGAACATATTCTGCTTTTCCCTAACTAAAAATATGGACACAAAACAATCTTATGGAGTTTTGGCTTCTTTTAGAACGGTCTTTCTAAGATAAATTTTCGGTAGTGTTACCTGCAAAATAAAACTGTTTTTCCTGATGCTGGATAACTGCTATTAGTAATAGAAGATACTTTTTAAAAATTCTTGATTCATATAATTACTTAATTACTTGATTATCTGATTATAAACTATTTCATCTTTGAAAGTTCTAGTTCTCTATACTGTGTAAGCTTTTGGTAGACCATTTCTCCAGCAATGAACAAATAAGCTAGAACAGACACATATACACAAACGTTTTTGTGTTACAAGCAAACAGAACTTGTAAGGCAAAGATCCCAATGAGTGGTAAATTTCAAAGAAGGGAACTGGCGTTTTGTAGCTACTATTTTCTTGTAGGACATTTGCCAATTCTGTTTAAAGTGAAAAGCCAAAAATCCAGTTTATATGGTGACCAAGTGAAGATGGCTTGGATTTCTCACCTTTGTGTCACTCTTCCATTTCAATACAAAAGGAGCTGAGAAAATTGTGATATTGAAGGTAGTCCCTTAAATGGTTCTTCATAGTTGGAAGATAATTATTTCTATTTTTTTATCCTATAGGGCATAACTAGAAAGAAGTCTGTACTGACTGATTCTATGTAGAAATATATAATCAGTTTATTAGTTACAATGCTAACAACCTACTCAGATTTTCATTATTTTGCTTTCAATCACTCTCTTTCTTTAATGTGTTACCAAGTCATTGCTTGGATTTTAATGTCTATTTCTGCATTTTTATTGTCTAGATAATAACAACTTTGGTGGAACCGGAGCAGGAAGAAATATCTTTAGCATGGTGATAGGTCTGGGATTGCTATAGAGCCATCTCCAAGCCCTAGATCTGCTCCTGAAACCGTCACCAGTAGTAGCCTATCATCACAAGTAGCCTATGATGGAAATATTGTGTAAACATAATGAAATTTTTATTACTTAACTCTGATTGGGGTACAGATGTTATAGCAGCTTTGCCTTTCACTTTGTTATTAGTGGAATACTGAAATGGAATGGTACTCTAACAAAACCCGTAATATATCCCAATGGCTTACTGTTTGAAGACTAGACAGCATGGTAGCCTTCCATCGCAGGCTGAAAGACTTATAACCTTTGTTATGCAATTGAAAAACTTTAATACAACTGCCATCTGTGACAACTTGGAAAGCCAACTGAAAGCCTACGTAGGATATTACTTCACGGAATGCAGTCTGGATGCCAGTTTAGAGGTAAAAATAAAAGGAAATAAAGTTCTGCTAAAAGAGTAACACTTTCTAAGCTGCAATAAAAAAATCGTGAGGGTATCAAATTTCAGGCTTTAGTATAAAAGAAAAATGGCATCTATTTTTATTAATAAAAGCAAAAGGTTTGCCTGCAACCAAATACAGTTGTTTTGCTCAGAAACTTTTTGAAAAGCATTGCATTGTTTTTATTTATCCAGATAGCGATTGCAAGCCAATCCGTATACCAAAACAGCAGGCTTCAGATGACATCAAATTAATTACCATTGAATTGATGATAAGAGAGAAAATTAAGAAGATAGGCAAAATTAAATATATTAAGGCATTTTGTAAGTTTAAGAACTATGACTAGGAGAGCTGTTTGGATGTGGCAATCTTTAAGGAGAATGTATTGAAAGTGAATAAATTTTCGTTAACAATAAAGCTAATAATAAAAGTTATTTTAACTAGACAGCCAGCTAGGGGATCAATTGCATAGTGTTACTTTCCAGTAACTGTGGTTATGGTATAAAGATTGTAACGATAAAGTATGAGTCAAAATGATAAATGACTTTACTGGATCTTGGCCTTAAGACTTTACTCATTTGGTCCTCTATCCCCTTCCTCTTCTTATGCAGAGATGTGATGACAAACCAGCCTTGTTCATGAAGATGAAAATACCCTTGGAAATGGTGGCAGAGAAATAAAATGAAAGGAATATGACTCACTTAATGATGTCATAAACTGGAACTCATTATCTCCCCTGACTATGGCGCATCTACAGACAAAGGAGTATGGGATGTGTATTTCTACTTGGCCTGAGCCACAGTATTTCATGTGTCTTTGGTTGTCTAATCCACAAGTATCGTATGTCTCTTTTGCAAAGTGGTTTAAACAAATACGGAGTTATTAGCTGTGTTTTTAAAAACAGGTTTCTAGAGAGGTTATATGTTTTCAAATTTATGGAAACTATGTGATAATTCATCTTCCACTAATGTTTCTCAATATGTATGTCCTTTAAAAATATATCAATTATGGAGACAAAAGAAGTATACTTATAATTTTTTTGTGATAGTGAAGTTAAATATATTTTCTATAAGTTTTATGGAAATTTACAAGTTTTTGTCTTTGTTGTTCTTTTTAGTCACTTTTTATTTTTAAGGTTTCTATAAGTAATTTGAATCCAGTGGGTAAGATTTCTCTGGTTTATCACGTATGGTTTAACAAAAAGTATATGTTTTTCAGGGTATTTGTTCTGCATGATGTTTCACTCTAATAATTTTGGTATAAAGAGTTATTGTTTCCCTGAAGCCCTAGTGATACTGATCATTTCTTTTAAACATTCACATATTTTAAAATTCTTGTCATTTTCTGTGATAAATGTCCTTCTCTCTCTCTCTCTCTCTCTCTCTCTCTCTCTCTATATATATATATATATATATATATATATATATATATATACTTTAAGATCTGGGGTACATGTGCAGAATATGCAGGTTTGTTACATATGTATACATATGCCATGGTGGTTTGCAGCATCCATCACCCAGCCATCTACATTAGGTATTTCTCCTAACGCTATTCCTCCTGTATCTCCCCACCTCCTGCTATCACTCCCCTAGCCCTCCACCCGCTGACAGGCCCCAGTATGTGATGTTCCCCTTCTGGTGTCCATGTATTCTCATTGAGCATGTTTTCATTTATCCATGTCCCTTCAAAGCATGTGAACTCATCCTTTTCTCTGGCTGCATAGTATTCCACTGTGTATTTGTGCCACATTTTCTTTATCCAGTCTATCAGGTTGGTTCTAAGTCTTTGCTATTGCGAACAGTGCCACGATACATGTATGTGTGCATGTATCTTTATAACAGAATGATTTATAATCTTTTGGATATATACCCAGTAATGGGATTGCTGGGTCAAATGGTATTTCTAGTTCTAGATCTTTGAGGAATCACCAGACTGTCTTCCACAATGGTTGAACTAATTTACACTCCCACTAACAGTGTAAAAGCTTTCCTATTTCTCCACATCCTCTCCAGCATCTGTTGTTTCCGGACTTTTTAATGACTGCCATTCTAACTGGCATTAGATCATCTCTAAATGTGGTTTTGATTTGCATTTCTCTAATGACCAGGGATCATGAGCTGTTTGTCATATGTTTGTTGGCTGCATAAATGTCTTCCTTTGAGAAATATCTGTTCATATTTTTGCCCCCTTTTTGATGTTTTTTTTTTTCTTGTAAATTTGTTTAAGTTCTTTGTAGATTCTAGACATTAGCCCTTTGTCAGATAAGTAGATTGCAAAAATCTTTTCCCATTCTGTTGGTTGCTGGTTCACTCTAATGATACTTTCTTTTGCTGTGCAGAAGCTCTTTAGTTTAATTATCTCCCATTGTCTCTTTTGGACAAGGGAACTTCGTGAGACTGAATTTTTCCAACATTAACTGCTTATGTAATAAATGATAAACCAACTAACTCTTACTGTCACATTAGCTATTTTCTTATTGATGTGAACCCTTTCAATATTAAACAAAGGAACAACTTACTATTTATAATTTAAACATGTGATGATGTTTAAAAAATTATAGTAAAAAATATTTATACAAAATTTACCATCTTTATCACTCTAAATGTACAGATAATAAGGGTTAAGTATGTTCACATTGCTGTGTAACAGGTATCAAGAAACTTTATCTTGCAAAAATGTAACTCTGTATCTACTGAACAACAATTTCCCATATCTTCCCTCCTGTGGTGGTTTTAAATACAGCAATACAAACTAGCTGAAAATTGAAAAAAATACATAAAAATATTAAATGCACAGCACAAAAAAATGAGTAATAGGGTAAATTTGCTTATTCCAATAAAAAAGTGAAATAAGTGTTCATGTTTAAATATTATATAAAATAAGCAAGTATCATTTATACTTGAAATTTTAAAATATTAATTAAAACAAAAATACATTACACTAGTAGGTATTTAATAAAGCTAAATACAATTATGTTTAGCTAAATATTTCTAACTACAATAAATTATGAAAAGCTATATAAAGCATCCTATAAACTTCTGAATATTTAGGCAACTGAAACCATGTACATCTCTTTTTCAGAAAGTTTCATCCTAATATTGACACACACAAGTGTTTTTAATAAGCAGATTAATTTGTTTTCATAGTGGAAATTTTCAAGGCAAGAAAAGAACTGAAAGATTTTATCAATTGCATTGCCCAAAATATTAGTACCTGGAGAATTTAGGGGCAAAAATTAAGCCTGAGAATAGCACTACCTATATATATTTCACAGTGTAGAATTATAGCAAAATGCTAGTTATGTTGGTTTTTCAGGGAAGGAATGGCTATACACCACCTTCAAATATGCTCACCATAAAGGATGGTATCGTGTGATTTTTACAGATTAGACATGTAGAATAGTGAGGCAAAAGCAAAAGCAAATGAAAACACTAAAATCATTTTTTAGAAGACTATAAAATGACTTTGCTATATTTGATGAAGGATTTAGTATTGACTTATTCTGTCTCCATTTTATTTTACAATGGAACCTGTCTAACTGTATGTTAAATTTATGCAATAAATTTATGCAATAAATTTATGCAATACCCACTACTCTGGAAAGAATAAAAGGACAGAATGGGTAGGAAATCATACTTGATTAAAGTGTGAGTTTCCATACATGATTTTGTGACTCCACCTCTTTAAGTAAGGATGAAGAGTGTGGTGATTAATTAAATAACTCCTCAATTCCTCATCAATTCAACTAGATGCCTTGAGTATACTGATGTGGACATCATCAAGAACAAACAGGAGGGAACATGAATAATAATTCAGATAAAGCCTATTTCCACAATATTATTTTTGTTACACCTGCTGTTCTGAATTTAACTAATTATCTGTTAACAACTTGTATTGTTAATCTGGGTTAATGGCATCAGAAGACAAGCAGTTGGATGGCTATACTTCTCTAGTTTTTGTACTACTGGTTCATATCCTCTCCTGACTCCTCTGACACTTTGATACCTTCTTGAAATTGGATTACTGTATGATATAAAAACAAAGAATGAAGATATAACGATGAATCTCTCTTAGGAGCCAGTGCATCTGTAGTCATGATAATGATAATTGTGCCAGCTGCCTCCACCTTCTTAAGACCCTTCTTTATTCCCTGAAATTTGCTCACCGTGAGATATCTAAAATTATTTAATCTACTTGCTTTGCCATTTGTATCAAGCATGGAAGAAGTTTATCAGCATAATATACAGTCTGAATATTCTCAAAAGATCCTCTTAATGTCTATAATAATAAAATAACTTTTCCAGAGAACTATACATGCATGCTCTCAGATTATGTAAACTTCTGTTTTTACGTACATTAAAGCAAACCTTTCCCCAAAATTGAGAAAAACTCCAAATGAATTTTATCATCATCTATGGTGATACAATATCAAATATTGTGACATTTTCTATTTAAGGTATTTTTAGAAATCAAGTCCAGATAAAATTATTTGACAATTAGAAGTAAATTTAGAATTAAAAAATTATACTATATCACTAAATAACACATGCATACATGTTTGTTTGAGTGTTGCTGACCTATAATTTTTTGATAGTGCAATAAAAGTAATGGCTACTAGGAAAATAGTAAGATGCTAGAAAAAGAGGAAGATAGGTAGATAGATGATCGATAGATATAGATAGATCATAGATAGATAAACAGAAAAGGTAAATTAACTTTTTGTGCCAGATAAGAAAAATTAATCGTATGTAATCATTAAATTTACTTGCTTATAATTATACAATATGTCCAATGTTTAACAATTTCAAACACAACAGTAGAATTCAGAAAATTTGATATTTAATATACATTTCTGAAAAAAATATAAAGTATGTAAACAACACAGATGCCTTATATATGTAATTACTTATAAGTGGAGTAGACTTTTACAATAGTTTGTGCACTTCATGAACCACACTTTAAAAGACTCAAAAAGGGCAGCACAGTGGCTCATGCCTGTAATCCTAGCACTCTGGGAGGCCGAGGCAGGTGAATCACCTGAGGCCGGGAGTTCGAGACCAACCTGACCAACATGGTGAAACCCCGTTTCTTCTAAAAATGCAAAAACTTAGCTGGGTGTGGTGACACCCACCTATAATCCCAGCTACTCAGGAGGCTGAGACAGGAGAATCACTTGAGCCCAGGAGGTGAAGCTTGTGGTGAGCTGAGATCACGCCATCACACTTCAGCCTGAGCAACAAGAGTGACACTCTTTCTCAAAAAAAAATAAATCAATGAAAAAGACTCAATAAGAATACCTTTTATAACTTGGATATTCTATATTTTCCTTGAATAAAGTTTTGCCTTTGGTCATTTTAGTATTTGGGTTAAACCATTAAGATGACAGAGAATGTAGACACAGGAAATTTACAGTAAAAATTACTAAAATAATGATCTGTAACAAATGTAGTTTAAGTTCATTAGGAAACAAGTTTATCTAATAAAAACAATAGAGTTGTACACTAAGTGACTTATCACAGTTTTCTGTCTCCTTTGTTATTCCTGTTATTAATTCTATATTTCTCATGTTAGGTGACATTAAAATCAGGTGTTTTTAATATGGTTTTAATTATTAAATATAAATTTACTCCATGACAGTCATATTAACATATTCTCTATTATTTCAAGCTAGGTACATTTTCAAATAATATATACAGGTTGCTCTGAAAACCAGAGTGAATTCAAATTAATATAACCAATAATCACAGAAATATTTATATTGCAAATAATCTCAGTAGGATATGAATTGCTAATAAATGCAAAACAATTAGCAAGAAAAATTATAAAAAATATTTTTTATCTAGCTTCTATTAAACATATTTACAATTCAGATTAATTACAAACCATAAGATAATGTTTGAAAATTGTGTGTTAATGGTGCATTTGAGATATTAGGGATATATTAAGGACATTAAGTGAATACATCTTACTCTCTTCTTTCTTTTAAAAAATGAATTTTGGCCAGGCATGGTGGCTCAAACCTGTAATCCCAACACTTTGGGAGGCCAAGCTTGGATGATCATTTGAGGTCAGAGGTTCGAGACCAGCCTGACCAACATGGTGAAATCCTGCCTCTATTAAAAACACAAAAATTAGCCAGGTGTGATGTATACTCCTATAGTAGCAGCTACTTGGGAGGCTGAAGCGGAAGAATAGCTTGAGTCTGGGAGGCACAGGTTGCAGTGACCTGAGATCAGGCCACTGAACTCCAGCCTGGGCAACAGAGCAAGACTCCATCTAATCAACAACAACAAAAAAATGTATCTTTTTTAACATTCTGTGCAATGGCTTGCATATCTGTAGATTTTCTTGGCCTGTCTACAAGATATCAAAATATTTGGATACAAACAGAAATGTAGAGCATTCATTGAAAAGGTTTCGACCTGACACCCATTCATTGACAAGCTTTCAACCTCACACATAAACTCAGATTATTTGAAAATGAAATGTAAAAGTATTATTGAACAACTTTCCCTTATGGTTCACCTTGTTTAGTAACATTTGCTAATATTCTAAATACAAAACAAAAAACAAAAACTCTTGACTTCACAGTGTTAACATTTGAAGTCTCTAATTAATCAATAAAACAATTTTTTAACTCGTTACATTTTATTATTGCTTTATTTTGGTGCTATACGATTTTATAATAGAGTAAGTATTAGCTAATGCTCATTTCAGGTAAACTAATGAATTGTCATCACAGTAAGATAAATTCTGCCATTGCTAATCAAGTAAAATTATTTTGTTTGTTTGTGTTTGAGGAAATGTTTCTTTCTGTCACCCAGACTGGAGCTCAGTGGCATAATCTTAGCTCACTGCAACCGCATCAGGCTCAATCGATCCTCCTACCTCAGCATCCTGAGGAGGGAAGTAATATCTTAATTTAAATGGATAAATTTTCTAAAACAAGTACTAGGATTATATTTCTGCTACTAAACAGAGATATATGTGAAATTGAAGTATATTCCATTATTCAATTTATTCTTTAATCTGGAGAGTTAGTATGACAGCATATTTTACACAAAGCATACAAAAGCCTTATCTTCCTTGAATAAATTAAAAATGGATTATACTTATTTACATGAATATATATGTATATGACTTATCAAATGATAGAATTTACTTATTTACCTAAGCATTGTGGAATCTGATTCTAGTAACTTCTTCAGGCACAGTAACTGGTTGAAAATGGGACATAAAGTAAACTGATATGTTTAAAAGTAACTACATCAAGTGAATTTATTAGAGGGTCTCTGATATAGATTGGCTCTGTCTCCATCCAAAACTCATCTTGAATGATAGCTCCCATAATCCCTACATGTCATGGAAGTGACTCAGTGGGAGATAATTGAATCATGGTAGCTGGATTTTCCTATGCTGTTCCTGTGATAGTGAATAAGTCTCAGGAGATATGATATTTTTTAAAGGCAGTTCCTCTGTACGTGCTCTTGTCTGCTGCCATGTAAGACGTGTCTTTGCTCCTGCTTTTCTATGATTGTGAGTCTCCTGAGGCCTCCCCAGCCTTTTGGAACTATGAGTCCATTAAATCTCTTTCCTTTGTAAATTACCCAGTCTCGGGTATGTGTTTATTAGCAGCATGAGAATAGACTAATACAGCCTCCAAGCAAGGCAAGACCATACTCACAAGATAAGGGATTCGAGTCTACTTATTTTGACTAAGTTGGTTCAGTGAATGTGGGCACCAAAGACTAGAAGTACATGGATGCTTATTTTACACCAAAATATTTCTGACTATAATATTTAGGAACCCCTTGTTTCCCAAATTATTATTTTACTTTCATGTAAAAGAACATTTGATGCTCTGAATTCACCTTAAATTTTAATTAAGCAAAATAAAATATTAATACATTTTAATAAAGAAAAACATGTCCTAAGAATGAAAGTGAAGCTAATGGAAAAATAGAAAATAGGAAACCAAAGAGAAAATTAAAGCCAAACTTAAATTTCTAAAAGATAACAAAATTGACAAGTTTGTAGTTAAAGAAAGAAAAAAATGGAGAAGAGATGCAAATTGCTAATATAAGCAATAAAGACGAGTGCATCACTGTCAGTATTGCAAAAATTAAAAATAATTAAAAGAAAATACTAAACAACATGAACAAAACTCTAGGAAGACACAAAGCTGAACTGGCCCAGTGGCAGCAAAAGAAACTTCAGGCCCTGGCTGAATAAAGTTCAGTGGCTGGCAGGCCAGAGCAGGTGTGGTCCTTGAGTGAGGCCCAGTAATGTGTCGATCGGGAATACTGTGGGCTTTGGATGTGACATCAGCTGTAGTGGCCAAAGGCCTGTCTGTGTTCTTACCTTTCCCAAGTTCATTGAGGCTATTTACCTCAGGCTGCAAGAGTCACCACAAGCTTGAGCCTAGGGTGCCCGCAAGGGCTCAAATAGCTGCAGTGACCATAGTCTATGGGAAGTCAATAATCAGTACTCTGAATTTCTGGAAGGTCTTCTAAATAAGGACTGGCACAAACAAGGCCAGGCTGCAAAGACTGGAACAAATACTGTTTTTCATTGCCCAGGCATCAATGTATGTCCAAAAGCCCCAAGAGCATTCAGGGAAATTTGACTTCATGAAAAAGAATGTCACCCTGAAATAACCTTGGAGACAGAAAGATCTGGGACCTCTCAGAAAGGTTTATAGAATTTTGATTACTGGAGCTGATATGGAGGATAATAAGACTTTTTTTCTGTGTGAAACCTTCAATAAATTAACATATATTATATTATTATGTTTCTACTTTTTGTTATATTAATGATAAGAATAGCTACAAATTAACAAGCAGCAAACAACCCCATTAAAATTGGGCAGAAGACATGAAAAGACACTTCTTGAAGACATACACACAGCTAAAAAGCATATGAAAAAATGCTAATCATCACTAATCATCAGAGAAATGTAAATCAAAACCACAGTTCAAGACTATATCATGCTAGTCGGAATGGTTATTATTAAAACTTTCAAAATAACAGATTCTGGCAAGGCTGAGGAGAAAAGGGAATGTTTATACACTGATGACTGCAATGTCAACTAGTTCAACCACTGTGGAAAGCAGTTTGGAGATTTCTCAAAGATCTTAAACAGAGCTACCATTTGACCCAACAATTCTATTACTATATATATATATATATATCTCCAAAGGAAAGTAGATTATTATATCAAAAAGACACATGCACTGCTATGTTTACTGCAGTGTTATTCAAAACAGTGAAGGCATATAATCAACCTAGATGCCCATCAATGGTAAATTGGATAAAGACAGTGTGATACATATAGACAATGAAATACTAGGTTATGTAGTCATGAAAAATAATGAAATCATGTTCTTTGCAGCAACATGGAATGAGCTGAAAGCCATAATCCTAAATGAAGTAATGCAGGAAAAGAAAGCAAAATACCACAAATTCTCACTTACCGGTAGGAGCTAAACCTGGAGCACACATGGACATAAATATGAGAAAAGCAGACGCAGACACTGCAGACTACCAAAGGGGTGAGGCAGGGAGGATGATGAGCTTGTAAAACTACTTACTGAGCACTATGCTCACTACCTGAGTACAACATACTCATGCAACAAATCTGCATGTGTATCCCTTGTATCTAAAATAAAAGTTGAAGTTGAAAACAAATAGCTTACAGCAAGGATACTAAATTGAGAAATCAATGTCAACATCTGTAGGTTGTTTAATCAGTCCTGCATTATTAGTAGTAAAATAATTATACATTAAACTATTTTATTTCTACCTTCGAAATTTCTTTTAAAACTCATACTTTGTAAAGATATTGCTGTAGGATAAACATTATTGCTAAAATAAATTTAAACATTATATAAGAAAGTTCTGTGATAATCCTTATGAATTTTAAATTTTGGAAGTAAAAGCTGAGTTACTAATACATTTTTAAATAACTTCCATTACATTTATGTAATACACACATTTCAAAGACATGAAAATAATCAGGTGAGCTTTGACATAGTAATACACTTGTCAAAAATCAGACATCATTCTTAATGAGATTAAACTTTACCTATAAAGAATGTATTTCTATTTATTCATTCCTGCATTCTACTAACATAAACAGTAAACAAGGCAGATTAGGTCTTTTCACTAAGAGAGTTTATAGTCTCATTTGGATCGGCAAAGACGCATCTGATTAGGATAGCCTGGATTGCTTCTATACTCGTTTTTTCTTTGTCTGTTTTTCCTGATACATAGTCATTATACATGTTTTTGTGGTATACATAATATTTTGATATATACATACAATGTCTAATGGTGAAATCATGATAGAGGGATATCCATCACTTCTGATATTTATGATTTCTTTGTGTTGGGAGTTTTTCTAAATTTTCTCTTCTAGCTATTTGGAAAAACAGTCTCCCTACTCTGTTATTGAACACTAGAACTTACTCCTTCCACCTAACTGGATTCACATATCCATTAACAACCTCTCTTTATTACCCCCTTTCCTGTAGTCCTCCCAGCCTCTGGTAACCAACATTCAGTCTCTAAGTCTCTATCTACATGAGATCAGTTTTTTTTTTTTTTTTAGCTCCCAGGTATGAGTGAGAACATGAAATATTTCTGTTCTGTGCCCTTTTTTCACTTAATGTCTTCCAGTTCAATCCATATTGCTGCAGATGGCAGGGTTTCATTTTGTTATAGATGAGTAACATTCTATTGTGTATATATACCACATTGTCTTTATTCATCCATTAATGGAGACTTAGGCTGACTCCATAACTTGACTGTTAGGAATAGTACTGCAATAAAAACAAGAAAGACTGGAAGAGAGGACCTGACATTCTGAGATTGAGCAGTGTCAGGCAAGCTCTGCCTCATACCATGCAGGGAATGGCTTCAAATACTTAATGTAAATAAAATAATGATGCTAATAATTATAATAAGGAAACAAAATAAGGAGAAAAATACACACTACTCTATTATATAACTTTAATAGTGTAAAGAGAACAATTTGTTTTAACAATTCACTGTAATTGCTGTTAAATGATTTTAAGCTACAAAAAATAAAAGATGAGGTACTCGATCATTTTAATAAAAGTCGTGATGTGAGGCTGGGCATGGTGGCTCACAGCTGTAATCCCAACACGTTGGGAGGCCAAGGTGGGTTTATCATCTGAGGTAAGGGGTTCAAGACCAGCCTGGCCAAAACTGTTAAGCCCCATTGCTACTAAAATTACAAAAATTAGCTGGACGTGGTGGTGTGCCCCTGTAGTCCCAGCTACTTGGGAGGCTGTGGCAGGAGAATTTCTTGAACCTGGGAGGTGGAAGTTGCAGTGATCCTAGGCTGTGCCAATGCACGGCAGCCTGGGCAACATGACCAAAACTCAATCTCAAATTTAAAAAAAAAAAGTGATTATGAGGAAAAGAAAAATCAAAGGCATATAAATACAAACTTTTCAGTAATTTAGCAGATTGTCAAATTGCAAAAATATACACTTCAGAAAATGAGTGAAAATATTTATACAGTTGTATCAAATAGCAGTTTAAATGACATGTAATTAAAAGATATATATGTTACCACAGAAGACCTTTATAGAAAAATAGATTGATATAATCTGTAAGAGTTGTTATATCCAGTGCTTTACAGAATGCTTTCCTTTTATTATGCCAATTTCAAGGAAAACAATGAATTCAGTCCTTTCAATTTTATTTAGAAATAATTTTAGAATACACAAAAGTGGACTACCAATTATCTACCAGAATTGATTCCAATAATCTGTAAGTTAACTTTAGTAAAATACTCTAATTCTTATTATCTTTCTTTGAAGGATAATTTGTAACATCTTTCATGTCTTACCATTTAAGTATTTCACTACTTAACATTTCATCCTAACCTCCCTTAGAGATCATTTATTATGTATGTTCTTAATGTTGATGAATATTTAAAATCAAGAATCTGTGATTGGTAAACATGGTAAAGTGGAAAATCTGAAAGACTTACAGATTTTTTCACTAATAGTTTATGTTTTGCAGTCAAAAGGGACCAAATTTAGAAGTAATTTGATTAGATTATGTGACATTTAAACAGCATACAATAATACACAGTGCCAATGCATAAGTTAAATAGCATGGGGATTAGTGTAAAATTGGGTCAATAGAAAACATTAGTAATTAAAATTGCTAGTGCCTTGGAAAACAAAATGTGTAATTTCAAGGGATCTAATTTTTTGTGTTTTCTTTTAATGTAAATCTGCCCCAATTGGTTCACTTGTGTCTTCAAAAATATATGCATACAAATACTCATACTGTGTTGTATAGCATATTTTATTTCTGTGTTGTATAGAATATTTTTAAATGTAATAGTCTATACAGTCTATATTTATGCAATAAAATTATATCCATTTTCATTCTATAAGGAGATAACGTCAGTGGATGGCTAAAAGCTCATACTGTTTTTCTTAATATCCATCCTCTCATTTCCGATTACTTGAAAACCAGAGTCAAATAAACCTGTTTTTACAAAATCTAACTTTGAAAATTTTCTATAACTATTCTAAATTTTTTAAAAAATTAACATCATTGGCCGGGCGCGGTGGCTCAAGCCTGTAATCCCAGCACTTTGGGAGGCCGAGGCGGGTGGATCACGAGGTCGAGAGATCGAGACCATCCTGGTCAACATGGTGAAACCCCGTCTCTACTAAAAATACAAAAAATTAGCTGGGCATGGTGGCACGTGCCTGTAATCCCAGCTACTCAGGAGGCTGAGGCAGGGGAATTGCCTGAGCCCAGGAGGCGGAGGTTGCGGTGAGCCGAGATCGTGCCATTGCACTCCAGCCTGGGTAATAAGAGCGAAACTCCGTCTCAAAAAAAAAAAAAATTAACATCATTTTAGTACATCAGTGACAGAAAGGGTAACATTTACTTGCATCCTACAAATTAGAAAAACACAATTTTTAAAATAAATTATGTGAATATATAAACAGTCCAGTAGGAACTGAAGTATCAAAAGTATTTGATTTCTGTTAATAATGAAGTATATATGTAATATATAAAAATATTATTTTAGTATTTAAATTTGCTAACATTTATATTTGCATTACAAATATATATCATCATATATGTCTATTTAAACGGGAAGAATCAGTGGTTTCACCTATGCATATGCATTGTTAGAAAAGTAATTACTATGCAAATTTCCCTACATTAATCACATCGACAAATAAAATTTACAGGTCTCATTTTAAATTAGCACAGGGCATATTTTTATATTGGTCATGAATTTTAACCACCCTTTGCTGAGGACAACTGCACTTTAAACCCTTTAAAAGCTGAAAACATAACACAACTTTTAAAATTTGACAAAAAAATTACAGAGAAATTCAAAACTCATCTGTTTTATGCAAGATATCTCATTCGATTTGGTGATAGAAAGGATAGTCTCTAGCCTGGCCAAGATGATGAAACCCTGTCTCTACTAAAAATACAAAAATTAGCCAGGCATGGTGGCACACGCTTGTAATCCCAGAAACTTGAGAGGCTGAGGCAGAGAATCGCTTGAACCTGGGAGGCAGAAGTTTCATTGGGCCAAGATCGTGCCACCTCACTCCAGCCTGGGCAACAGAACAAGACTTCATCTCAAAAAAGAAAAAAAGGAAAAAAAGGATGGTCTGTATGAAATTCTGAAGTATTTTAAAAGTCATTTCTAAGTTGCAAAATGAGTGTTCTACATTTTAACATTATTCATAAGATTTGGCTATAGAAAATCAAACTGAAAGAGCATATCAATAAATTACATTTTGTTTTTTAAGCACAAAAGCGCTAGCAAAATGAAACCAACTGTGTTCCTCAAAGGTAATGAAGCTATGGCCAAGGAGACCGTCTCAGTTTGTCTTTGTTGCAGCTTCATTATTTATAAGAAAGTGGAAAATGCGCAAATTTTACAAGATTTTTTCTGTGTCAAACACCATTAGACATTTTATGTAAAGTTTTTAACACATTTTCCAATGTATACAATACACACAAAGAAGTACAATCTTTGGAGAGCTTGGCTAATTTTTAAAAAGTAAACACACCTATGATTAATTTGTTAAAATTCCTCAGTCAAGAAGCAGAATCCGACCCCAAACATAACCCTAAACCTAACTCAAATTATGAGTTATCCATTGTGCCACCTTTCAGTCATGGTATCCCAAAAGGTAACTTCTAGCACCATAACTATTACAGTTTGCAAAATTTATATACAATGGATTATACCTTATTTGTCGGGTTGTGTTGTATGCCTTTGCTTCTCATATATTCGTGAGCTCTACCCATTTATTTCAGTAAAATTGTAACTAGTTTATTTTTGTTGTGTAATATTTCCTTAGTGAATACAGCATGATTTTATTTATTCATTCTGGTGTTCATGGGCATTTGTTTAATTTCTAATTTAGGGCTGTCATGAATAGTACTAATGATAGTATTCTCATACATATTTTATTGTAAATATACATGCATTTCTGATGACTGTATACCTAGGAGTTTAATTATGGAGTTCTAAGGCGTGAATATGTTAAGCTTTAATGCATACTACCAAACCACTTTCAAAGTAGATTTTCTTTACATTCTCAGCAGTAGAGTAAAATAGTTTAATATACATGTGTGTATAATATTCTATTGTATAAAACATATAATTTCAAAATAGTACATATATGAACACATGTTTTTGCCTAGCAGGAAGTAAGTGATTTTATCATGTATACATGCAAATATAAAATTAGCTCTAGAAAGTTTTTTTTCTTGGTTTTTTAAAATTGTTCTTTAGATTCTAGGGTACATGTGCAGATCATGCACGCCTGCTGCATAAGTACATTCGTGGCAAGGTGGTTTGCTCCCTCCATTCTCCCATCACCTACACCTGACATTTTTCCTGCATTATCTCTCCCCACCGTCCCTCCCACTATCCCTCTTCTACCCACACTCAACAGACCCCGGTATGTGAGGCTCCCCTCTCTGTGTCCATGTGTTCTCGTTGTTCAACACCCACATGAGTGAGAACATGCCGTGTTTGACTATGTTCTTGTGTCAGTTTACTGAGAATGATGGTTTCCAGGTTCATCCATGTTCCTAAATGGACACATACTCATCTTTTTCTTATGGCTACATAGTATTCCATGGTATATATGTGCCACATTTTCTTTGTCCAGTCAATCATTGACAAGAATTTGGGTTGGTTCCTGGCAATAGGTCTTTGCTATTGTAAATGTAATAGAATGATTTATAATCTTTTGAGTGTCAAATGGAATTTCTATTTCTAGATCCTTGAATCACGCGATTGTCTTCCACAATGGTTGAACTAATTTACACTCCCACCAACAGTGTAAAAGTGTTCCTATTTCTTCACATCCTCTCCAGCACCTGTTGTCTCCAGATTTTTTAATGACTGCCGTTCTAACTGGTGTGAGATGGTATCTCAGTGTGGTTTTGATTTGCATTTTTCTAGTAACCTCTCATGTTTGTTGGCTGCATAAATGTCTTCTTTTGAAAAGTGTCTGTTCATATCCTTTGCCCACTTTAGGATGGGTTTGTTTGTTTCTTGTGAATCTGCTTTAGTTCTTGGTAGATTCTGGATATTAGCCCTTTGTCAGATGGGTAGATTGCAAAATTTTTTCCCATTCTGTTGGTTGCCAGTTCACTCTAATGATTGTTTCTTTTGCTGTATAGAAGCTCTGAAGTTGAATCAGATCCCATTTGTCTATTTTGGCTTTTGTTGCAATTTTTTGTTTTAGTCATGAAGTCCTTGCCTATGCTAACGTCCTAGATGGTTTTGCCTAGGTTTTCTTCTAGGGTTTTTATGGTGTTATGTCTTACATTTAAGTCCTTAATCCATCTGGAGTCAATTTTATTGTAGGGTGTCAGGAAGGGGTTCAGTTTCTGCTTTCTGCAAATTGCTAGCCAAGTTTCCAAATTCCATTTATTAAATAGGGGATCCTTTCCCCATTGCTTGTTTTTGTCTGGTTTGTCAAAGATTAGATCACTATAGACGGTGGTGTTGCTCTGTAGGCCTCTGTTCTGTTCCACTGGTCAATGTTTGTGTTTTGGTACCAGTACCATGATTACTGTTACCTGTAATATAGCTTGAAACCAGCAGCGTGATGCCACCAGTTTTGTTCTTTCTGCTTAGGATTGTCTTGACTATGTGGGCTCTTTTTTGGTTCCCTATGAAGTTTAAATAATTTTTCCAGTTCTGTGAAGAAGGTCATTGGTAGCTTGATGGGGATAGCATTGAATCTACAAATTACTTTGGGCAGTATGGCCATTTTCACTGTGTTGATTCTTCCTAAAGATGAGCATGGAATGTTTTTCCATCTGTTTGTGTCTTTCTTATTTCGTTGAGCAGTGGTTTGTAGTTCACCTTAAAGAGGTCCTTTACCTCCTTTGTTAGTTATATTCCTCAGTATTTTATTCTCCTTGTAGCAATGGCGAATGGAAGTTCACTCACGTTTGGCTCTCTGTTTGTTATTGGTATAGGAATGCTTGTGATTTCTGCACTTGATTTTGTATCCTGAGACTTTGCTGAAGTTGCTTATCAGCTTAAGGAGAGTTTGGGCTGAGACAATGGAGTCTTCTAAATATACAGTCACGTCATCTGCAAATAGAGACAATTTGACTTCCTCCTTTCCTAATTTAATATCCTTCATTTTTTTTCTTGCCTGATTGCTCTGGCTAAAACTTCCAATACTATATTGAATAGGAGTGGTGAGAGAAGGCATCCTTGTCTAGTGCTGGATTTCAAACGGAATACTTCCAGTTTTTGCCCATTCAGTATGATATTGGCAGTGGGTTTGTTATAAATAGCTTTTATTATTTTGTGATACATTGTATTTACCTGACTTTTTCAAGTCACGTGACAAGTAACACACTGAAAATTAAAACAAAAAACTTTCCAGTAACAAGGCTATATTTTTATATTATAGGAATAATGGCTAATTATTTTAGCATCAGGTTCCAATTTGGAAAGGCCTTCTTGATTCCTCTGCCGAGGAGGATTTTGCAGAGTTTTAAAGAGATCAGTTGATGACAAGACTGTAATTTCTTGTAAGATTGCCCCAGCAGAGATTACCATAGATCCTTCCATTAGTTTGTGGATCACACAATTCAAAATATGCCCTGGCAATAAAATTTAAAGCAACTTTAATTACTTTAAATATAAGAAGTTTGTCTCATTATATGAAAATAGCATTAATAAACTTGTATAAATTTAAATTAAGGAATAATTAAGCATTTATTTTTTGTTTGTAGTCGAAACCATACATTTTCCCAGTGCAAAAGAAAACTCTTCTTAAAGGAATACTAGCTAATAGTTACAAAATTAATGACGAAATTAGAAAGCTTTTGTTCTGCAATTTTTATGCAATTATAGAATTATGAGTCATCACAAATGCTAACCCCATTAATAAAGAATAATTGAAGAACTGGCAATTTATAAAGATGTCAAAATATCACTGTACGAAATGCTAGCAAATTAAGGTGGTGGGGCTGGTGAAAGCACATTTACAAAGGCAGTCACTACCTTAACCAACTGATACATCCTAGCATCAATAACTGGATTGGTAAATCCCAATCCAGTTATTTCATATGTGTCCGGGTGATATAATATCATAACATATAACATATGGCATATATTGTATCCAGATAAGATATACTACCAGAAACAATCAGATAAATTTAAAATGTAGAAAACTCCGCAGAAAACTAGCCTAATCCCTTCAATGAGTCACTGCAATTTAAACATGTAATTATTTTTTCAAACGGTGAGACTGTTAGGTTAAATAGCTTAACAACAAAATGGAATGTGTGAAATGTCTGTATTTAAAGCTGAGAGTAGGCAAAGAAATGAACGCAGAGAGAAAAATGTATACAGTAAATTGACTAAATTCCTACTGCTCATACTAGTTTTACTAAATTCATAACTTGTTCATATCTCCAACAAAGCACCAAAGGGAGCAATGAAAATTAAATATGTAATGTCTGCCAATTTCATGGGAATACAGGGGGTTGGACATAAGCTTTAAACAAGCGTTACAATTATGACAAATCTCTTTGAATTTTTACCTTTAGCAAAGAAATTATATTTCATGGTCTCGTATGCTATGTAGCTCATAATTTTACTTTGATTGGCATTACCATCATTAGCTAAATTTAACTGAAACCAACATTAAAAATGTTAAAATTTTAGTGTACTGTAAATGTATATATTTGCATATAATTACTTCATAAATATAGACAATATTAAAATACAATATTCAGGTAAAGACTAATTTCATTGCTATTTTTTCTTATAATTTGTTTATTAAATTAATGCTTTAGTCAAGTATACACTCATATATTTGTATTTGATATATATTAATATTCATATGTACTTACATTTATATTTGATATATAAATATTTACATACATTTATATTCATATATATTCTCAAGATCTAATTTATTGATCCTTGTTTCTGTATTATTCTTGACCCTGGAATCTAATCTCCATGCATGGGTTCAATTACATGTTTCTGTAATGCCCTACATTGATTCTTAAGTATAATCTGCTATGCAGAATCCAGCTATTTTGCTGATTCATGGCTGTATTTGGGATAAAAAGTAATTCTATAAAGAAAATATATTTAGAGATTAAACAGTCCTCCAAAAATAATATCCAATCTCACCACTTAACTATTTACTATACAGCTGCTAGATGTAATTTATGGTCACCCGAATCTTTAAGATATTATTAATTACATTAATTTTGTGAAATTCTAGAGATTACAAAGCTTATTACTTAATGAGAACATGGAGGTCACTAAAAATTAACTATCTCTACCTCATTTCTCTAGATGTACCTGAAGTTGTATCTCTACTTGCCATTATTTCCTTTCCTATGATTACCAACATGGCTAATAGGTCTTCCCTGTGTACGTAATTTTATATTTTCTGCTTTATTAGATACGATTTAAATACTCTTCTCCATCGAATTAAATTCTCATTTTTTCCACTGCCTCCTTTCTTACAGCCTAAATAGAATAATCAAGTTGGTATCAGCCCCACGGTAATACAGATAATTTCATTTTTTTTCACATACTTACTTTTATATGTGTGCCTCCAACTTGTCTGTTAATTCATTTTCAGAAAATTTGTATTACATATTTACTTATTACATGAATATATTTTAAAATAGTGTCTTCCAATGAATTATAACCTTGAGTGAAAATCATTTTTTATGATTTTTATACCTCTTTTTGTAGTTACTGGCCCAACAGTTGAAAAGCAGTAGGTACATATATATATATATATATATGCATTAATGTAAAAAAGTATAAATGTCAATATTTACATGTTCAAATTATATGTATGTGACCTAGATGTGTGTGCATGTGTATATTCTACATATGTGTGTGTTTAAAAACATATCTGGCATTGAGAGAAAATGTCCCAAAATCTAATTTTTAAATTAAACAGATTTTATGTTTATAAAGACAAGCATACAAAATTCTTATAAGTTTAGAAAAGATATTCTGTTATAAACTGTATTCATGTATCTTCAAGCACTATCCTGCTTTAAGTTAAGCTGGCCCTACATGCAGACTCTGCTTCTGCCGTGGCACTGTGGAATCGTAGGTGCGTATACACCAACTACCCAGTTTAACTCTTAGACTATTAGATGGCAATACCTAGTTTTCTTTGTTGCCATCATCCACAATTTCCTAAAGTATGCCCTCTCATTTTCATTATAGATCTTAGTTACTTCAGAATCCATTAATGATCCTTTATGACTTCTCATTCAATGTCCCTTTCAATTTCCCATCAACCCTTTACACCTCTGACATAAAACTCTACTTTTTCATTGTTAGTACCTGCAATCTCCTTTTAATCGCAAGTATAGCAGTCTCCCAGCACCGCCATTTTTCACCAGCTCATCTCCTTTGATAGTGCTAATCCAACAATGAAAGCAATGTTGACTTTACTGTTAAAATATTTACACTGATATATTTTGGGAAATAAAATCTGTGTTTATATCCTCACACTTATTTTCTACTATTATGGATAAACTGTTTTTGCTCTTGTTCAAAGCCACTCCTCCCCTTTGCCCTAGATACCGTTATGATGTCCTACTCTACAAAATAAACTGTATCAACCCAGTCTCTCCAGCATCTATAAATTTCCTTCTCTACTCAATATATGCATTGGCATATCAATGAACTATATAATTTTTTTCAACATTAGGAAGAGGGAAAAATGCTATGATAGTTTGCCCTCAAAATATCAACCAATTTTATACTTTAGAACAAATTTCTATTATGCACTAATATTCATTCTGATTTTAAACCTCTGTTCTCATTCCTGAGTGTACTTTCTTCAGGCTTTGCTACACAGTTTCTAAAATAAATCAGTCTGTTATGGTCAGCAACTAGTGCCATATTGCTAAATCTAGGGTTCAATTTTTAGTCCTCAGCTTATTTGATCATGTGTCTTTGAATTTTTTTTTTAACATCATTTCCAGAATATCACACACTGATGGTTTTCCAGGCCCCTTTCTGGTCACTTCTGCTTTGCTTATTTCTGCTCTTCTCAATTACATCTAAATCTTGGGGGACTTAGGTATAAATCATTACTTTAATAGGTGTATAGTATGTCAAAGCATAATGTTACACTTACTAAACCATCCCTCTATTGCTGGTCAATTGTTACATTTCCTATTGTCTAATATTGTTAACAATATAATACTGAGAGAGGATATGTAATGATTCCCCCACTTACTGGTAAACACTCCTTTGTTAAATTTTACTGTCTTAATAAAATATCATCAAGGTTTATCCAGTCTGTCACAAATGACAGGATCTTCTTCTTTTGTTATGGCTGAACCACAGCCAGTTTGATGGTGATGCATGCAGAATCCCACATGAAAGAGTCTGGAGGAGCCCTGACTGCCACACAAATGACACTTCCTCACCGCTTAAAAAGGCCAGAGTGGTCATCTCCCTTATCTCTTAACAGGAGTTAGAGTCACCACTCCAGAAGGAGTAATGAGAGAGGAGGCGGTTAGAGAATGGTTAGACAGAGAGAGAAAGGGAGGTCACCAGCATGGAAAAATACCCACAGGACTGCCCCTGTAGCTAACGGGAAAAACTTTCCCTTATGCAAGTATTTTGCTCAGAAAGGACTGTCCCAACTTAGGTACTGGCACAATAAATCCACCTAAATGTCCTTAAATTGTCCCAAACCTTGGTAAAGCCTTTTCATCATGATAATTCTAATAGACAACTAACAGAAATTATAAAGCATTTCAAAAAAAAAATAAGAGGATCAGAATGCCCCTTTTCATATAACTTAGTAATATATGGAGAATTATGGTTGAGTCTGTGTCACCAGAAGTTAAACTAAACTATTCTGTACACCTAAACACTTTCCTCCAAACTTTTCAACATTGTATAAAAAAATTAAAATTATTTAATTTTGCGATCAATAATTAGTTCTACAATAATTACAGTATTTAAACCACAGGTTGTAACTTAAACTTAAGTTTTCATATTAGGAAATATTTATTTGAGTCCCAGAATGTATAAGCTTACATTAACTTCTATGATTGGCTTTATTATACATTGTTGCTTTTTGGTATGTGAAGTTTAACTTCCGGTGTTTTATCTGCCACATCTCTTGGTTTTCTTCAAGATAAATATATCGGTTAATTAATTCATTTAAGTATTTCCATTTAAATGAATTTGTAAGCAAATTCTGGAGAAATAATTCTAATAAAATTAGTGAGGCATAAAATTGTAATTAACATTTCTATGACTGACTTTGGTCAAACTTATTTTTAGGTATACTAATTAATAAAAACCTTAATTTATTACAGAATTAGAATATTTTATACCAGAAGTGACATAGAATTAACTGTAATTCTCCATATAGTACTAAATTATATAAGAAGGGGCATTCATTTTGTTGCATTCTGATCCTCTTACTCCTTTTTGAAGTGCTTTATAATTTCTGTTAGGCACATGGATGAACCTGGAAATCATCATTTTCAGCAAACTGACACTAGAACAGAAAATCAAACACTGCATGTTCTCACCCATAGGTGGGTGTTGAACAATGAGAACACATGGACACAGGGAGGGGAGAATCACACACTGGGGTCTATGGGGGGGAACTAGGGGAGGGACAGTGGAGGGTGGGGTGTTGGGGAGGGATAACATGGGGAGAAATGCCAGATATAGGTGATGGGGAGGAAGGCAGCAAATCACACTGCCACGTGTGTACCTATGCAACAATCTCTTATGTTCTTCACATGCATTCCAAAACCTAAAATGCAATAAAAGAAAATATATATATATATATGTATAAAGAATGACGTTAGATGTTATGAACATGGAAAATAGATAGCAAACAATTGCATATTATTTTACTGATGTGGGTATCAAAGCACTGGGATTTTAACTTTTCCAAGGTTATACAAGTAATGAAAGAATGCGATTTGAAACTGGCTGCTTTACCTCCAGAATCCATGCACTTAATGGCCATCTCCTCATAACAATATTAACTGCACACGGTAAGTAAAGAACAGAGAGGTAAAGGATATTTTCCACATGTCAAGTTTAGATAACTGTATGTGTAGTGGTAGTATTCATTCAAATAAAAGGTATACATTGAAGAACGAAATGATCTGTCAATAAGTAAACAAATAATTACAGAACTATTACAGCATGCCAGTTACGTTTCAGGGACAGTTTCATGTTTTCTTACTTCAGGACTCAGGATGCAAAAGTAGTATTCAACTAGGACAGAGCAGTCTCAAAACAGTAAAAATAAACAAATGAATAAATAAATGTAGCAGAGTCATATGATGGCTCTTACAGAATCTGTCAGATTTGGTATATGTCATCTAATTTGCCAGAGAAAGTTACACTGCCTAGGTTAATACGAATAGGTGGAAATAACTATCCTACTACAGGAAGACGCACCAGGGTGAAGTCCTGTCAGGGTGGTCTAATATTTCTTTAAGAATATGTTTGAACAAAAGCACAATATCCCAAATCGAGCTAAAAAATTTCACCATCAGGACAGAAAATGTGAAGTGAAAAGGTATTTGACAGGAATGACCTGGTATGTTCAAGCGTCATGGTGCAAAGAAAAAAATAATAATAATTGTATTGATGCATATTGAGTTTGAGACTACTTTATAAGGCTCCCTTGTTGATTTGCATTCAGCATTTGTTTCTGATTTTTAGAAATGATATTGAAGGGTAAAGAAGAAGTGGTTTTTGAAAAAAGGAATTTCAGAGAAGAGTATATGATGAAAAAGGAAATTATTATCTAGAACATAAAGAAAATATAGTGATCTCAGGGATGGTGAGAGATAACTGGTGATTAATCTTCAATCATGACGTAGTAAAACAATGATTTTCTCCTAATGTGCATCACAGATATTTGCAGTTTTTAGTACAACCAGAACAAAACTAAGGTTTATATGCTATTTAGAAAAATCACAAAGAATACTAATAAATGGAATCATTTTTATGTCTGTTAGTTTCAGTTGTTTGACACTGGTATTCTGGTACTAAAAATTATCCACTTTCCCCTCTGTGGCTGAAAAATTTTCTTTATTGGTGTACACTGGGGCAAATAATGGCAGAATCAAAATTAACCATGTGTCTCTATAAAAAAAAAGAATAAATCTGTTCTCAGTGGGAATCTATGGTTTCTCCGAAGAATTCTAAGAATGTGCAACTTACTACATGGAAAGAAAAGAGAGAAACGTTCTTTAATAAAGGCTCAGTTCCACTGGAATTAGCAGAAGAACGTATTGGAGAAGGAGTAAATTTGAATAAAGGAAAAATAATGTGTGCAGCAATTGTGTTAATGGAGAGGCTAGGTAAGGATGACGGCAAGTAAGATCTGTCTGGGAGAACTTTCTACTATTTTTAACTTAAAAATTCCAAACATTTATAGACTTAAGTTTTGAAAATACGGAAATACCTATATCTCCCCATAAAAAGTAGCAGAGATGTAATGAAGCATTGATGAATTAGGCAATGAGATGTCAAGAACAAATGAATAAATTAAAGAAAACCGTGTGCATTTATTCGTTTAAATAGAAAAAGTAAATCTGGGTCTAGGTAAGATATAAAAAAAGGAAGAACACACATGCAATTCTCTAATGATGCTTTCTATTTTCTCACTGAAGTATTACATATATTCATGTAACGAGAGTAAATGAAATTAATGCGTGAGGTACATTTGGAGTGTGAAGATATTAAAATAGCCAGTATGGGAAATATTAATGAGTAATATTATGTAATAGTAACAACATCCAGGATTACATTTACTCTACATTTTAATATTATTTTCATATTAAATCTCAGGCGAACACTGAGGTCCACAGATAACACCACTGATAACTAAAGGAGATGAATTCCTACTGCATGCACTTCTGACTCCAAATCTTACACCTTACTTATGAAATAAGTTGTGATATCAAACCTTCCTGTTCTTTGCTATTAGTAAAGTATAGAAAAGGCAAGAGAGTTAATTTGAAATGAAGAGAATCAATTTTTGCTGGCACCGGTTTGTGTACTTCAGTTTAATTATCACAACTGTTCAATATTCTTCTTGAAGTAGAAGAGAATAAAGAAATATCCCGTGGTTGATATGTGATAGGTCAGTTCTGTAGAAGAATGGGTGGTAAGGAATCTGAGAGTACTGAAAAGAGAGCAATTATAATTATGAATCATTAGGACAATATTACGTGGCTGGAAGTAAAAATTGATCAGTAACTTGACAAAAATAAAGAATTCAATTTTGTTTAAATGAACTTTAAGCACAAATGTAACAGCAGTAGAGATTAGATGTTAAAATTAAGCTTGGTCTAAATTGCTCGTAATTATGAGAGTTGCTGAGAATCATTTGAAATCATTTGTAGAATAATATAGGAAATAGAAATATATGTTACTAATTGTTTATATTTTAGAGCTTTTAAAGATAATGACATTTTTGAAACATTTAGATAATATTAACATTGTTTAAAGGTGAAAAAGAGAAGTTTTGCATGTATCTGTCAAACATAGGCTATTTTTATTCAAACGATTAGTGTAGATTCTCCTATATCTGCAGCTTTTCTGGTCCTATCTGTGATTCACATTTTTAATACTATCACATTGGCATCTAATTTGAAGAGGTTAACTGAAGATAATATTTAAAGACCATGAAAAATAAAAAAAAATAAAACTTTACTTTCGAACAACATAAAATAGATTGCATGTCCCTGAATAAAATTGTTATTTCTCTCTGCCATAATTGGATTTTCTTCAGTTTTCTGCTTTGTGAATTTCTATGTAATTTTCAAAACAGTTAAATTTATTCTTCTATAAAGGAATTCATGAAGATTTCGAAACACCTGATTTACTGTATCCCAAAGATGGGTTTAACCCTTGTTGCCCACTGCCTCATAGAAATCCTTGTCATTTCAATGGTCATACTGAATTGTTATCCATTTGTTCATATGGTGTTTTATTTCAACCATTGGTAAATTTTTTGGCATCATTGATGGTACTTTATTTTTGTGTGTGTCCTAAGCATCTGGTAAGCATGATGTAATGCAGGAGATTACATTAAGAGAATAGAAACAGACAAGTCAATGTATGCATCAGGAGGAGCGTGAAGATGGAAAAACTACCTGTCAGGCATTATGCTGACTACATGGGTGGGAAGACCATTTGTACATTAAACTCCAGCAACATATAACTTACGTGTAATGTGTATGCACATGTGCCCCCAAACCGGAAACCAAAGTTGAAAGAAAAAAAAATGACTGAGATATATAAAACACCTTGAAATTTCAGTCCTATATGAGAAACTAAGACTGTGTTACCTAATGTTCTTTATGCTTTCAAATGACTTAAAAACAATAGTTAAATGTTAAAACAGTAACAGTTACTTAGTGGAGCCATAGTAGATGAATCAGGCCCCATCACCTAGGGAATATGTCAGGTCAAGGAAGGGAAGAAGAGGAAGCTTCCAATTATTTTAGCACAATTGTATTAACTTGAAATTGCCATAAAAACATTAATGATTTAAAAAGAATAGTTTTTAGTTCCCTTGATAGAAGCTCAATGCATAAATTTAGCTGAATTATGTAATCTTTTATCTTATATAATCATATAATCTCCCTTTAGAAGAATCACAATATATATCTTTCTACAAAAAAAAATGCCAAAAATATGAGAGAAAATTTAAAAAAATATTATGATTTGATACACCCTCAGGGTGACATCTTGCATAGTTTAAAAGTCATGAGTTAATTATTTTATAACCCTCCAAATTTTAAAATAGTTTTAACGAGTAATAAAAGAATCTGGACAACTAATTAAAAAAGAAAGAACAATTTTTACGTCCAATTATAAGGGATGCTCACTAAAAGCATAATGGATCTTTATTCTAAATCCAGGGGCTAGGTTGTTTACCAAAGTTGGGCTATAAATGAAAACACAGGTAATAAGGGCAGTAAGCCCTTCTCATGCCTGCCTAATACGTCTCCTTCTTTCAGCTGAGCTTTCCTGTTGACACTTAGGTGTGAGACAATGGGTCCGTATTCAGGGGTCACACATACACATTCTGGAAGGGCAGGTATTATACATCTCATGGAATTCACTATTGAAGAGAAGGAAAATAGAACCCATAAATTAATCTGTCAACAACAGGAGACAGGAAGCTACAGTCTTGTCTTTCCCTTTTCTCCCCAGATTGTCTTTCCTGAGACATAGTTAATTGGCTTCGCTCAAGACCTACCTGCAAGATCCAGCAGTCACATTTAGTTGGGGCTATTTTAAAAGTATGTCTTCAAATAGTCTCAACTTTATTCCCTCCCTGAGTTCCTTTGTCACTTACTCACATTTTATGAGAGCATGTTACCTAATAAGATAGTAGGACATAGAAGCACCTGAGACAGGAAAGTTGAACATTGGACAATGTTAAAGACAAACTCGCCAGGCACAGTGGCTCACACCTGTACTCCCAGTTCTTTGAGAGGCCCAGGCAGGTGAATCACCTGAAGTCAAGACTTTGAGACCAACTTGGCCAACATGGTGAAGATCTATCTCTACTAAAGACACAAAAATTAGCCGGGCGTGGTGGTGGGCACCTGTAATCATAGCTACCTGGGAGGCTATTGCAGGAGAATTGCTTGAACTCAGTTGGCGGAGGTTGCAGTGAATGGAGAGCATGCCACTGCACTCCAGCCTGGGTGACAGAGTGACTCCGTCTCAAAAAAATACATAAAACCTACCATTCTCTATATGATACATATTTTCTCTATTGCTCCAATTCATTAGAGGTTACCTCAAATCCTCCTCTTTGTATACAAAAATGCAGTAGGAGACAAGGGCTAGTGATTGATGGGTAAGTGTGTTAAGTTAAAGAGTGAAGAATTTAAACCACAGTTGCTGTATTGATATTTAAATTCAGCAAAGAGGATGACATTTTGCACTTGCTGGTTACTCTTTATCATCTACTTACAGTGGATCAGAAGCTAAAACTTAAAGAGAGTAATTTTTATTGGTTCTGAAATTCTAACATGTCCATGGCTCGGGAGCCCAGGCTTTGCATCAGTGTGCCCTGGATGTGAGACATGAAGTCAAAGGAGACTATTTTGGAGCTTTAAAATTTAATGACTGCCTGCTGGATTTCAGATTTGCATGGGGCTGGTATCTCCTTTGTTTTAGCCAACTTCTCCCATCTGGAGCAGACATGTGCACCCAATGCCTGTACCCCCATTGTATCTTGAGAAGTAACTAACTTGTTTTTGATTTTACAGGCTCATACAAAGAAGGGACTTGCCTTATCTCAGATGAGACTCTAAACTTTTGAACTAATGCTATAATGACTTACAACTTTGAGGACTGTTGGGAAGGAATGATTGCATTTTGAAATATGAGGACATGAGATGTGGGAGGGGTCAGGGGTGGAATGATATGGTTTGGGTCTGTGTCCCCACCCAAATCTCATCGTGAATTATAATCCTCATGTGTCAAGGGAGGGACCTAGTGGAAGGTGATTGGCTCAGGGAGGCAGTTTCTCCCAATTTGTTCTCATGATAGTGAGTTCGTTCTCATGAGATCTGATGGTTTTATAAGGGACCTTTCTCCGTTTGCTGTTCTCATTCCTACCACCTTGTGAAGCAGTTACTTGCTTCTTCCTCACCTTCTGCCATGATTTTAAGTTTCCTGAGGCCTCCCCAGCCATGTGGAACTGTGAGTAAATTAAACCTCTTTTCTTTAAAAATTACTCAGTCTCAGGGAGTGTTCTTCATAGCAATGTGAAAACGGGCTAATACAGAATGATTACTAACTAATATGAATGAACACATCACTTAATTCTCCACTTATTACTGTCTAATTGGTTATAAGTTTAAGTGCACAGAAATAAACGTGTTTCCTTAAAACAAATTTCCGTATTTTTAAACTTGAAAGATTACAGTTTCATAGTTAAAAAATAATTTTCTAGGCAATTATTCTTATGACACACCAATAAATAATAGAAAAGAATCTTGTCTTGGAAGACTGTCATTTAGACATTTTTGGAAAAACAAATCACATTTCCTTTTGTGAGGTACTACAGTAGCCAGTTTCCAAGATGAATGTCAATGACTCCTCCTCATTCTTCCTACAATTCACACCCTGTGTCCTCTCCTTTTGTAGTTCTTTACTGGGTACTCACTCACTGACCCACTGTAACCCTCTTTTATCATTGCTCTGGGGGAAGTCATGTTGTAAGAAGCCCTTTAAAATGTTAAAGTGGTAAGGAATTAAGTCTTTTGTCAATTATTATGAGTAAGCTTGGAAGCAGTTCTTCAACCTTAGTATAAACCTCACCGAGGACCCCCAGCCAAGAGCTTGATTTTAGCCTCCTAAGAGACTCTCTGAGGTAGAACCACTCAGCTCAGTCTCTCCTGGATGTCTGGCTCACACAAACTGAGATAGTAAATTTTTCCTGATAAATTGTGGAAAAATTCTCATACAGCAATATATAATTAATACATAAATGCAAAATTTTATGATGAAAATAGAAAACATTATTTTCCATACAACACTAAAGGAAATTGTGTTACAGATTGTCATATATATTCATTGCTTTCTGGTTAGAGTTAAGAACTGCTCTTTGAGAAAGTCTTAATTTCTTTAAATCTTTGATATATACACTTTAGAATCAGCTGATCAACTTGGATAAAATATGTAGCAGTTATTGTTCTTGAAATTATGTTTAAATGATAGTTTAATCTAGTAAAAAGTGTAATTTTATAATATCCAGTGTTTTGATCTATGGAATTAGTGCTTTTTTAGTTTTTGCATGGGTTTTCAGCAATTCATGCAGAAAACCCTACCTCAAACTTCTCCCTGCTTTTTCATTTTCTACACAAAGTGCTTTCACATTTTTATTGAATTTATTCTTAAGTATGTACTATTTTGTGCTATAATAAATGTATTTGCTTTTTTCATGTTTTTATTATTGATGTTGAGAAATGTTATTTGTTTTTACATGTATCTGGTAAATAATTATATTACTAATTATAATAAAACTTTGATATCCTTTTGGGGGGATTCTCCATAAAAAATAAAAACATAAATCCTGAAACATACTTAGAAAATTAGTAGATTATCTTTTCTCTATTTTGATACTGTGGCAGGATCTTTTGGGTGTTGCTTCACCAGCTGGAAACCTGTGTGATAGGCAGCACCTCTGCCTGAGCATTGTTCATGACTACTGGGCTTGTTCCACCTACTCAGCCTTGCCGGCTATGTTCAGCTCACGCTGCTGACCTGGATCTCACACCTGTCAAGGGTGAGCCAGGTACAGAGTGGTGAGGGGTGTGTGGGCAAGTGAGTATGGCCTCAGGCCACTGCACAAAGCCAGGCACACCAGCTGCTGTGGTGGAGTAGGCAGATTCAGGCACTGGCACAGGTGCTGGCTTCATGTGAGGCTACAGCTAGAGCAGATGTAGCACACACAGCTTCAGCCCTCATGTCTGGAAAAGGTAAACATGGTGGTACCAAAAAGCTTAGGGATGCCAGAAACCACAGAGCCGCAAAGAGAGTTTCACAGCCCTGGGTTGGGGAGCTGCTAGGTCTAAGCTTTTCTGAAGGGCCACAGGTCTTCTCCTCTTGTCATTGCCTGCAGTGTGGTCACAAGGGAGGACTGTTTCAGCCCTTTTTGCATTACAGCTCTTTCAGTCCTGCTTAGATGGGTCCCAAGTTTATGTCTCATGTTCAGAAAGAATGAACTATGTGGAAAACTGCAAAAGTGAGCCAAGTGTAGAGTAGCCTCACTGAGTGACAGAACAGGTCTACCAAGACCCGAACTGGGTAGCTCCTTTCTGCAGGCAGGTCGCCTGAATGAGTGTCCAGCTCTTAGTGGAGAGTGGACCTGCAGCGGGTCACTCCTTTCTGCTATTGGTAGTCCTGATGTCTGTTTGAGTCTGGCTGGGTCCTGGGGTTTTATGGGCTTGGGAAGGAGGAAGCGTGTACTAATTGGTCCATGGCAGCCATGGGCAGGCCTGGAAAAAGCAACTCGCTCTAGGTCGTGGACTTCACCTTCAGCAGACAGCCCAGATCTCAGGCTTCAGGCCATCCGTCTTGAACAGGGGCTGCCCCTTTCTGCCTCCTGCCCCCATCAACATTTTGTGCATGGAGCCCAGGCTGATGGTGAAGACAGGCACCTGCAGACCCACACTGAGCCTCTCTCAGTCACCCCTTGGCTTCCCTCCAGTGATTATTAGTGCCCAACGCTGGAAAGGTGCTGAGGCAGCAAAGATCAGGCGTGTCAGCCTTGCCCAAAGCACACACACACCTTGCCAGGCTGCAACAGTACTCAGGATTGAACACAACTTTGCTCCAAAATTAGAATGTGTGCCAGGAGTGAGGAGAGGCCAGGGATGGGAGGAGGCACTTCCAAGCCTAGGAAGCAGGGGCCTTCAGGGGCCCATGAGCATGCAAGGATGCCTGGGGTTAGAGTTGTGGCTGGGTGGCTGAAGTTGCACCTCAGATTGTGGGGGTCCCACCCTGCTAACTCAGTAAGGCCTGGGTCCCCATGAGCCCCAGGAAGCAGCAAAAGCAGCCAGTGTCTTCACAGAGGGAGCTCCAGATGGGCCATCATTGCCATCAATACTGGATATTTTAGATCTGGAATTTATCTATCATCTTTCTAATTTATCTACTTCTATCTTACTGCATTCACTAAAGACTCCAGGATTCATCATGCAAGTTCATAGAAAGATAATGAGACTGAGCATTATTTCCTGTCCCTTATTTTAAAATATTAATTTGTATTTACTTTGTAGAAAACAACTATACTTACTAGATTCCTTGAAGGTTTTTTCTTTTATAATAAAATAACTTATATTTATTCCACTATCAAATGAGATATATCCATAAATTCAATTTCACTTTTTACTATTACAAATAATGTGGCAATAAATATTCTCATGCATGTTTATATATCCCATTATGAATATAATTTTGGAAAAGACAACTGAATTAATAAACTACAAAGAATATGTTTGCTATTTGTATTTTTGAGATGAGAAAACTACACATGAGGAAAATTAAATATCTTGCCCATTAGAAAGTGGCAAACGCATGGCATAAAAAGACATACTTGATTTAAAAATTCCAATTTAAATCAGTTTGTAGGTCCACGTAAACCTGATGCTTTTTTTACATGAAGTAAACTCTTCTCTCCATGTTTCAAAAGTGATTGTATATAATGACGCATCAAATTTTCTGATACTATTTTAAAAGTTTAATAAGAGGTCAGGAATATAAATCAATCACTAATGTAGGAAATCACAGAAATAAATTACCTATGCCTGAATTTCATTAAGTAGAGAGAAAAATTTCTCCCATGAAAACTTATTTTACATAATAAAATGAAATGTGGATTTTAATATTTTATTAGCCATAGACTTTGAGTAAGTCATCATTTCAATAATCATAAAATGGCTTATTTGTAAAAATGTGATGTAATCTCTGTCTTATACAAGCAGTAATAGGAGTAGGAATAATAATAATGGCTTACATTCATATAGTGCACACTTTTTCCCAGGCGTAGTTCTAAGTACGATTTGTTCTGTTCTCACGGTATCCCTATTTGAGTACTATCATTTTTTTCTTATTTTGATAACGAATCTGGGGCATAGAAAAGTAAATATGCTGAAAGCCTCACGGAGAGCAAATAGTAGAAGGATTTGAACTTAGGCAATCTGCTTCTGTATTTATCCCTTTAACCAATATCACAGAAAACCTCATATTCTGGTTTATGTTGGAGATTCAATGTATTTGTAAATATCTTTAAAACAACATGCACATACAAAATGTTCCACGTTTCTCAAGTATTTTTCTTTCATTAAATATTTGTATCTGCTCCTTTGTCAATTTTATCAAGATATAATTAGAACCCAATAAAGTTTTATAATAAATAGACATCAAAGTTTTTAGTATTTTAGTATAGCTTTAAAATATTTTGGTAAGAAAATTCTAATATAAACACCTTGCAAAAAATGTGTACTAGGAAATGAGAAATATTCATGAGCTATGAAGTCATCAAGGTAATAAAAAACATGTTTGGAAAAGCATGTTAGAATTTTACTTGTGTTTAAGCATGGTATTGAGCATTGCCACCTGCATACTACAAAAATGTTATAATACTCTAAATTGAAAAACATATTAAAGTATGCAAAAATGCCCACTGCCAGGATAAAATTTTGTCAATTTACTGCTGCAATCTTGAAAATGATTATGTATTATAAAACGTTTAGAAATATGTACAAACTAGCAGATAATCATTATGTCAAGACTTTACGGCAGGGTTGAAACGAATCTACTTTCAAAGCTTTATTACAAATAATTTAGCACCTCTAGTAGCACCTGGCATGCTGAAAAAACTTCAGAAGTAGAGTCTCTGTTATATTTACAATGATGATGACAGTAACTGTTGCTAACGTTATGACCATTACCATCATCCTAACTCCCTGAAAACGTAAACCGGCTGTGCTGTGTTGTCTTGAATCTCAAAGAACAGCATGGTGAATTAGAAGCAAGTGAGTACATTTAAATGGCTGGAAAAGTCAGCGTCAAGAAACCATAGCAGAGTAGTGGAGGTGCTAGCCATTTCTCAAAGCATAATGCAGTGTTATTCAGACAGCTGATCCACTGCCTTTTGTTACTGACAAAAATTACAAAAACCTCTGCAGATGCCACAAATTGGGATCCCTTCAGCTCGCATGTATCCCACCTGCCCAAGGCACCCTTTGAAGGAAAAGACAATACGTTATATATGAAAAACAAATCTGTATAAATAGAATTTATGAAACATCTTTCTCATCTGATTAGATGAAGATACATGGTCTAGGAGCTCACTGAAATCATTACTGAACTTTTGCTTCAGGCTTATTCTTAAATAAAGAGTTTTATTTGGGATAATGCAGTGTGTGGCTGTTCAACTATTTGCAAGTGAAACAAATTCTTAAAAAATGATATTTGATAATATTTATTCATAAATTTAACTGATATTAAAATAAGTCCACATTGTTATTAAGGCAGATAAATTTTAACTTTGTTCCTAGTGTAGTAGTATTTTTGCTAAAGAAAGACGTATTTTCAAAATATTTAACTTTTACTTCAATTTTACATGTTCAACTCCCCAAAATTGCATGGGGCAAAGGAAGTCTACATATGAATATATTGTCACTGTAGAAAATTTTATAGAATCCACCAGCCAGGATTTTACCTAAGCCACAACAATGACAGGTCAGAACATAAAGTGTGTGTGTGTGTGTGTGTGTATTTTATTTTTTTTTTTTTGAGACAGAGTTTTGCTCTTGTTACCCAGGCTGGAGTGCAATGGCTCCATCTCAGCTGACCACAACCCTCGCCTCCTGGGTTCAAGCAATTCTGCCTCAGCCTCCCAAGTAGCTAGGACTACAGGTGCAGGCCACCATGCCCAGCTAATTTTTGTATTTTTAGTAGAGACGGGGTTTCACCATATTGACCAGGATGGTCTTGATCTCTTGACCTTGTGATCCACGTGCCTCAGCCTCCCAAAGTGCTGGGATTATAGGCGTGAGCCACCGCGCCCGGCCTGTGTTTAAATATATTAAATTGTGAAACATAATTTTAAAGTAAGGTTAAAGATTTTTTTTGTTTTTAATAGGTTTTAAACAAAATCATTGTGACTATTTTTATTTTGTTCTAATGAACTAATTGGTCTGAATTTATGCATAGGGTAAATATTTATTTGTTCAAAATAATTTCATGTTTATTGAACTTCTCCACCTGAATGAATAGATTGTCGGCAGGATCTACTCATTTATTAATTTCATCCAACAAGCATTTATTGAGAACTTTTCTAAATTTATAAAGAAATAACTCTTGCTTTCATAGATCTTATTTTCTAGTAGATAACAATTAACAGGTAAAAATCTTCTATAATATAAACTGAGGTAGTGATGATGGCTCTAGATGAAAAAAATGCATGGTTTAAGGTGATAGATTAAAGTGGGAACACAGCCCGTGATAGAGTGGGCAGGCAAGTCTGAAAGAGTGATAGTTGATGAGAATCCTAAATACACTGCGAAGCAAGGGAGAACAGTTCAGAAGTAAAAAACAGGAAGTGAAAGGAGTGAATTAGAATTGACCTTGTCCTATTCAAGGGAAATGAAAGAAACACCTTGCTGCTGAAGACAGAAAAAGTAAGGAAGAGAGAATGATGAAAGAGTAAGAGTGTGGATAGGAGTAGGAAAACTAAATGTGTCTTTCAGGGTATATTGAAGGGGTTGGATTTTAATTTCAGACTGTGAAAAACCAGTGAAGATTTATACAAATTTGGCATACAATATGATTTACATTCTATTTTTCATTAAGTTTCTCCAGATATACTGAGGTATAATTGACAAAAATGTATGTATTTAAGTGTGCAATATTTTAAAATATAAAGATGCAAGCTCAGGGTAGGATTGACTTACAGAATTTCAATATAAATGAAGCACGGAGATCAATTAAGAAACTATTACAGTAGTCCAAGGCAAATATGATGAGAGTGGTTGAATGTGGGATACATTGAAAGGGAAATACAGAGATTACTGATGTTGCCAATATGGAAATCGTTTCACTGAAACCAATGAATAATTACTCAAGAATGTTGGGCTTAACAAATCGGTAAATTATATTCCCATTCACCATTGACTAAGGTAGAGAGGAAAAACCATATTTCTATTTGATGTTTTAGAATTATAAATTGAGATAAATTTTCCAGAACATATCACAAATAACCCTCATTTATCTGTTAAAACCATCACTCTAAACGGTTGCATATGATCCTTCCCAAAATGATCACAATTTATTTGAAGCATTTGGAAGTCAACAGTCACACTTTTATTACCTATTTGTATTCTGTATAGTGTCTTACACAAAATAAAACATTCTGGAGCTCTAAAAATGACTCTCAATGTGTTTTAAATCACTGAATATACTAATTATGTTTTACTTAAATATAATAATCCACTATTACATTTATAGAAAAGGGTCAATTTTAACTAACATTATAGTTAATGAAATTATGGCTAATGATTTACTATTTTACTTGTTAAGGTCTGCTATAGCAATAATATAGTTTTATTTGCCAACTTTAC
Organism: Saimiri boliviensis; assembly: GCF_048565385.1. Classification (NCBI taxonomy): domain Eukaryota; kingdom Metazoa; phylum Chordata; class Mammalia; order Primates; family Cebidae; genus Saimiri; species Saimiri boliviensis. The sequence continues at coordinate 6,311,579 of NC_133467.1, forward strand.
TTTCTTACTACAAGCTACAATTAATATTTAGTGAAAGAAAAAAATTGATTGTATACATAATTCTTTTGCCTTCTATTTTCAAGTTAAAATGTAAGATTTATTTTAGTGGAATTTCAGGTAGACTATATTTTTTCATCTATAAAAAATTACTAGTGAAAACTTTAGAAGATAAAAAATTGTATTATCTATTAAAGTGATTGTTTTAAGTATTGATATTTAGTATTTTCTTTACTCTTACTACTAGTGTATATGTGTTCCAATTCGACATTTATATATTAATAGACTGTGTTCCTGGTTCTTATAAATATTTTTACTTTGATCAAATTACACTGCATACAAGATGGTAAAGGTTTAAATAATTAAAATATTTTACATTGGAATATTTTGGGGCATGATTATTATGCCAACTGTGAAATATTAAAGTATAATAACAATAGAAAATTACGCCTTTTCTGTTGATTCTTTCATTACTTTATTTGAATGTTCCCATTATGTAAGTAATAATTTTAATTTTTTAATGAACTCCAACTGGAATGCTTAAGGCATCTTTACTACAAACAAGGAGTGGGAACACAGTCCCAGCATAAATGTAAAATTGTACAGAGAATAGTAATTGACATGATTTTTATTAATTTAAAAAGCTGAAAATATGTTAAAGTTTTCCAAGATAACTTTACATCTCAAGTACTCTACAAATCATCAAAAGCAGATGGTAACCATGTAGAACATAAATTATGTATACAAATGACAGTAGATGTTAAGAATTAGTATGCTCACTATAATGATAAATAATGAAAAATTAATAAAAACAAATAGTGTATTCAAATAATGGCTAATCCATAAAATTTATTATTATGTCACCATGGAATAAGATATGGTTATTTAGTTCCAGAAATTTTGACTCTTCTCCATCTTTCAACATTATAGTCATCTCAGCATCTTAATAATCTATTCATTTATTATAGTATATCCCAATCTCCTAATCCCTCTAATTCAAGATGATATAATCTCTTGGATAGAATATTAGTTTCTAGTTAATGTCCTCGAATTGATTCATTCTAAAATTCAGTCTCAACATTTAAACATCTGTATGCTTTACAAATTAAAACTATCAAAGCATTCCTTTTCCGTAACTTTTTTTTTCAGACAGTGTCTGACTCTGTAGCCCCGGCTGGAGGGCAGTGATGCAATTGAGGCTCACTGCAGCCTTGGTCTTTGGGTCTCAAGGGAGTCTCCCACCTTAGCTTCACAATTAGCTGAAACCGCAGACATGTGGCACTGTGCCCAGCTAACTTGTAATTTTTTTTAAGAATTGGGGTCTCACTGTGTTGCCCAGGCTGGTCACCAACTCCAGGGCTCAAGCTATCTCCTGCCTCAGCATCCCAAAGAGCTGAGATTAGAGTGATGAATCACCACGCTTAGCAGCTATAAATTTTTTATGTAAATCTTTCTGAATTTTTTTTCACTTCCCATGGGATTCTTTCCAGGTTTCTGACCATAATTGAAAATGTCTCTAATGCCATATCTGGGTTTAACCACCTGCCACTGTCTCTATATGATAGTGTTTGTCTTTGTTTTTCCATTTCCCTTGTTTTCTCTTGAATCAAGGACAACTACCAGGCTTTTCCTTACACGTAGCCATTTCCCTTAGACGTAGCCACTACCCTCCTCAACTATATGCAGAGAGAATATTATTTCATTTTATATTATTTACTTCTGGGAAAGTAAATTTTATATTATTTACTTCTGGGAAAACTTCAGTGTGTCTTTATTGACTGTTGATGGTAATATTTCTCTGCAGTCATATGCCAGCCTCTATTCAGTTTAATCCAGCACTTACTACAAAATTACCTGTTGGATTCTGAGTTGAGGGGAAGTCTGAAAATTTTATTTCCTTTTTACGTTTAATTATCTATATTTTCTAATAAACATTCCATAGAATATGTATGTAACAAAATTTAAAATAGTTTTAAAATAACACAGATGGAAATCATAATAATGATTATGAAGTGTTCATAGTAATGACAGAACAAATAGTAATAAAAATTAGAAAGTCATATTTGGAATCCAATAAATCTAATTTAAGTTTACATCTATTATTTAATAGCTCTTTATTATATTTATGAGTTTTAAATTATTCCTCCAAAATAGAAATAATAATGCCTAATTTTCTGAGTTAGTGGGACATTAAATTATATTAATACATAATGCAGAAATGCAGCTAAGTCAATATATTCATTCATCTTAAAATATTTATTGATAGTCTCGTAAGTTAGGAAGTGTAGTAATTACATTGCAAAATTCTTAAGGGACTCACATCCAAGCACAGAAAAAATATCATTTCGTCTCATCTCCTTTCTGCACTTCAACATTGGGCTTAATCTTGAGGAGGAGGATTAGCTACTGTTTAGAGTCTAGACAACTATATAGACCGAAACCACTTGTTCTTCTTTCTCTTTATGTTTAGTCCAGGCGTCCCCAAACTTTTTACACAGGGGGCCAGTTCACTGTCCCTCAGACCGTTGGAGGGCCGCCACATACCGTGCTCCTCTCACTGACCACCAATGAAAGAGGTGCCCCTTCCTGAAGTGCAGCAGGGGGCCGGATAAATGGCCTCAGGGGGCCGTAGTTTGGGGATGCCTGGTTTAAGCTGATTCTCTAACTCTCTCTCTTTCTTCCCCTGTCTCTGTCTTTGTAATCTTTTTATCACCTCTCACCTTTCTTCATTTATTTCATCTTTTTTAACTCATTCTTACTTGTCTTCCCTACCATGTTCATCCAGAAATTTTAAGCAATGCTTCATGTTTGTATACCATAAAATAACAAAAATGTAATATAAGCAAAACATATAGGCCCATGCCTAATAAAAATACCAAATCATTTTTTAGCTCTAGTAATGATATAATAATCATCTCCTTCAAATTTTTCCCAGCTTTGAGTTGTGTCAGGATGTTTCAGTGGAATAAGAGAGTAGGACATGCAGCTTCCATTGCTCTTCTGCAACTGGGAGAGTAAGAACTAAGACCTTATTCTAATCAAGTGTCACTGGTTATCATCTCCCTTTTAACCCCTTATGGCTCAAACTGAAATCAGTTATATTAGGAGGCTTATCAAAGCTGTGTATCAATTGAATGCTGTGATTTAATACTCCAGTTGTGATAGGAATTAGTTCAATAATTAATAAAGTTTGAAATGAATCCTATTTTTTAATATATGTCTCCAGAAAGTTGATATTTAACAATATGTTTTTAAGAAAGTGATGTTTATTACATCTTTAATTACTTAATTTTTCTGGGAAATCTTTAATGTCTCTTTATTGCCTGTTCAAGGCAGTATTACTCAGAGAGTAGATTTCGAACAGTGGCTCTGCGCTCATGTGCCATGTGTAGGATGTGTTATCTCAAACAAAAAGCTATTCTGGGAAATAAATTTTGCCATAAATTGTACTTTGTCATTTTTCTGAAGACAATGGCGAAGAAACAGTTACCATTAAATTCAACTTTTCTTGTCCCAAATTCTTTGCATTGATGAAGAAACTTTTGAAACTTGTGCAGATAAAGCATGTAGGCATCTGCAGTGTTGTGAAGCAGAGAAAATTGAATAGTGAAGTTAGCTGACTTTAAATAAATAAACCTCATAATTATCTTCCCCAGAAAGAAAGCTAATTTTTACATCTGGGTAGAGAATCACAGAATGATAAGAAAAACACAGGTGAGGTGTTCAAGAAAGACCTATTATTATTTAAACTGTATTGTTACTACAAATAACTACCCAGCTCAACTCTTTCTTGGGAGTCTACTAACATGTTATTAGTAATACTGCCTTTATTTAACAATAAAACCACACTGCAGCTTTAGAAGATCTCCACCGAAATTTGGCAGGTAACCTATACTTGGATACAATGAATCCAAGGAATGTGGAAGAATTAGTGCAGTCATGAGAATACTTAAGGTTCTCTGTATGGCTTGCACACAAGGACTAATTTCCAAATGCTGCTAACATATTCATGTGTGAGAACAGCAATTGTGTCTCCTTACATAGAGTAACTACAGGTATGGAAAAATATTAATGAATTTTGTATCTTAAAATATATAAAATGTATACCCAAAAGGTCCTTAGAAATTCATTTCATGCAATTATTTAGTGCACTATTCTTTCTTATAGCAATCATCTATGGGCTTCCTTTAAAACTTTAGGGAGCCATTACTCACTACACTGCAATTGCTGTCATAAATCTTTTTGATACTAATCACCACATGAATGTTTCTTATAATTTCTGCCTTTTGTCTCCTTGCTTTTGTCTACCATAGCCACCCATTACTATAGTCATGTTCAGGACTATTACCAATATCTACTCCTTTCTAAAATTTTAATTTTAAACATCAACTTTTAACCACCACCACGTCTCACAGCCACCATTATACTGAATGGGAAAAAGCTGAAAGCATTCCCCCTAAGAACTGGAACAAGACCAGGATGCACACTTTCACCATTTCCATTTGACATAATACTGGAAATCCTAGCCAGGGAAATCAGACAAGAGAAAGAAATAAATGGCATACAGATTAGTAAAGGGAAAGCAAAACTGCCACTGTTTGCTGATGATATGATCTATACCTAGAAAACCCTAAGAGACCCATCTGAAAAGTTCCTAGAACTAGTACATGAATTCAGCAGAGTTTCAGGATACAAAATAATATACACAAATCAATAGTTCCGATATACACAAACAGTGACCAGAGACTCAAATCAACTGCCCAACCCCTGTTATAATAGCTGTGAAATAATTAAATAAACAAAATACTTAGGAATATACCTATCCTAGAACATGAATGACTTCGACAAGGAAAACTTCAAAACACTGCTGAAAGAAATCATAGATGACACAAACAAATGGAAACTAATCCCATGTTCATTGATGGGTAGATCAGTATTGTGACCATACTGCCAAAAGCAATCTACAAATTCAATGCAATTTTCATCAAAATACCACCATCATTCTTCACAGAACTAGAAAATACAATCCTAAAATTCATAAGGAACCAAAAAAGGGACCCATGTAGTGAATGCAACACTAACCAAGAACAAATCTGGAGGCATCACATTACCCAATTTCAAACTCTTGTGTAAGGCGATAGTCACTGAAACAGCGTGGTACTGGCATAAAAATAGCCACACGGGCCAATGGAAAGGAATAGAGAACTCAGGAATCATCCAAATAATTAGAGCCAATTGATTTCCCACAAAGCAAACAGAAACATAAAGTGGGGAAACCATGACCAAAAACCCAAAAGCAAATGCAACAAAACAAAGATAAATAACTGGTATTTAATGAAACTAAAAAGCTCCTACACAGCAAAATAATATGCAGCAGAGTTAACAGACAACCCACAGAGTGGGAGAAAATGTTCACAATCTATATATCTGACAAAGGACTAACAGGCAGAATCTACAAAATATTCATATGTTTACCCTATAAAAATGTGGGCTAAGGACATGAATAGACAATTTCCAAAAGAAGATATACAAATAGCCAACAAGCTTATGGAAAAACGCTCAACATTACATTACTATAATGATCAGGTAAACGCAAATCAAAACCGCAATGTGATACCACCACACTCCCATAAGAATGGCCATAACCAAAAAGTCAAGAAATAATAGAGGTTGGCATAGATGTAGTGAAAAGGAAACACTTCTACATTGCTGGTAAACTAGTAAAACCACTATGGAAAACAGTGCAGAGATTCCGTAAAGAACTAAAAGTAGATCTACTATTTAATCCAGCAATCCTACTACTAGCTATCTACCCAGAGGAAAAGAAGTCATTATACAAAAAAGACACTTGCTCAAGTATGTTTATAGCAGCACAAACTGCCATTGCAAAAATATGGAACCAGCCCAAATGTCAATAAATAAACCAGCGGATAAAGATAATGTCACATATGTGTGCATGTGTGTATACATATATACTACTCAGAATACTACTCAGCCATACAAAAGGAACGAAATAATGCTTTGTAGCAGCTTGGGTAGAGTTGGAGACTATTATTCTAAATGAAGTAACTCAGGAATGGAAAACTGAGTATTGCAAGTTCTTACCCACATGTGGGAGCTAAGCTATAAGGACACAAAGGCATAAGGATGATACACTAGACTCTGGGGACTTACGGGAAACAGTGGGGTAATGAGAGATAAAAGACCAGACACTGGGTTCAGTGTACACTGCTCAGGTGATGGGTGCAGCAAAATCTCAGAAATTACCGCTGAAGATATTATTCATGTAACAAACCACCACCTGTTCTTCGAAAACCTCTTGGAAGAAACAAATTAAAAAATATGCTAAAAAAGAATGAAATAAAAGATACAACTTTCTAATAGTAAAGATGGAAGACATATAAAACCAAAATACTAGAGACAATAAAATTGGGATAAGAAAATATTATGAACAAAGGTATGATAAATTTAAAAACTCAAAATGCACAAAATGTTTGCAAGCCCAATATAATCAATAAAATAGAGCATCTTAATAGCTATATATCTATCAAAAATAGAGTTTATCAACCACAGAATAAAAGCACTAGGCCTACATATTAGAAAATGAAAAAGACTGTACAGCACTAATTTTATGATGCTTTAAAATTTCTGATCTCTGACAAGAAAATAATATTGCTGTCTACTACTTATGATGGACATAAATGTAAATCTTCTTAAAAGTATCAGATGACAAAATCAACAATTAAAATATAAAACATCAAATTTGATTCATAATTCAAAATTTAACTTAACAATGTAACTTGGTAAGTAACCAAATTACCAAATAGGTAACATACCTAATTAACAGAATATGGGAGATAAACCATATCATCTTTTTAATATATAATTTTTTAAATAAACGTTATCTAACAAAATTGAACACTAATTCGATATTTTAAAAAATTTACAGTCAGTCAAGGGAACCTCAATATGACTAATGACATTTATATAATAAAAAAATTACAGCTAACTTCATACTTATTGGACCATTTCTCTGTAAGAGAAATCAAACAAGTTTTTTCTGTAGGAATGGAAATTATAGATGTCGATTTTTTATAATTTCTATTTATTATGTCCAAGAGGCCCCAACTAGTAAAGTAAGGTAGAAAAAAGAAATAAAATACATAAATATTGAAAATGAAGTATTTTAAATCTTTCTATTCCTAGACGGCATGATATTCTTTATAGAAAATTCAAAGGTTGAAAACTGTTAAAATTTAGCAAATTTTGGAAAGTAGCAGAATACACATTCAATGTACAACAATCAGATTCATTAATTGTACAGCAACAAATATTATTATTTAAAAATATTTTTTCAATGTGTCAAAAACCCTAAAATGCATGGAAATAAACTTAATGAAGAATATCCTTTTTTTTGTCATTTTTACACTTATACAATTAATATTATCATAAAATAAAATATAACCTTTTTGGTTTCTGGAATTTTAACATTCTTGCTTTTCCTTGTTCTCGCTGTCGGTACTACAATTCTAAAACAACTAGAAGCACAATTACAATATTATCTTAATGATGCCTTTTCCTAAATAAATAAGCACATTCTAACACTGAAATGGATGAGGTTGAATTTGTCAAATGGAAAAAAGTTTGAAAGAAGAAAGGCAATGTCATGTAGCTGAATTGGCTCCATTCTGTTTCAAGAGAGATATTTACATATAGGGTTGGAAACACACCAAAATTAAATCATAGTAGCTTTTGCTCCATGGGGAACAGACAATAAATGAATGTATGAGTAAACAAAAATAAACAAACTAAAAATATCACTATAAAATAACTATTGGATATTTTAATAAAAGTAATCTGTTCATTTTAGTTCATATTAACTTCTCTTTTTAAACACTTCAATTTAGCATACGGGAAATCATGTATTATTTAACGATGGGGATACATTCTGAGAAATACATCATTAGGTGAGTTGATCTTTGTGTGAATATCACACAAACGCAGATGGTATCACGTACTACATAGCTAGGCTATCTGGCATAGCCTATTGCTACTAGGCTGCAAACCTGCATAGCACGCTACTCTACCAAATACTGCAGGCAACTGTAACACAATAGTATTTGTGGATCAAAACATAGAAAAGATAGGCTGGGCACCATGATTTACGCCTGTAATCCCAGCAGTTTGGGAGGCTGAGGCAGTCGGATCACTTCAGATCAGGAGTCTGAGACCAGCCTGGTCAATATGGTGAAATTCTGTCTCTACTAAAAATATAAAAATTACCCAGGTGTGTCGTGTGCGCCTGTAATCCAGCTAGCTACTCAGGAGGCTGAGGCAGGAGGATGGCTAGAACACAGAAGGCAGAGGTTTCAGTGAGCCCAGATCGTGCCACGGCACTCCAGTCTGGGTGACAGAAGTAGACTCCATCTCAATAAAAATAAATAAATAAAATAGGCAAGAAAAGAAACATAAAAAATGTATTGCACTGTGCTACGACATCACTAAGCAATAGGAATTTTTCAGCTCCATTATTATTTTGTGGAGCCATAATCATGTAAGCAGCCCAATGTTGACTGAAATGACTTTATGAGTGCATTACTGGATTGATGCTATTTATTATTTTGAATGATTTCCATCACTTAAAATTAGCTAATATTATATTTATACTATCTCAACTTTAGAGCATCTCATCTTCATTTTTTTTAAAATACATAAATCTAGTCCACAATTCAAAATGTTGAAATATTAGCAGTAAACATCAATTTAAAACATTTTCCACTAAATAATATATGGCAAAACATTAATGTGTTTCTTATTTGTTAACACATTGACTAATTTCCATCTAATTTAAATACCATATAGAATATTACATGGCAGTGTTTCATAGTCACAATAATATTAAAAGTAAAATTAGGTGTATTTTAAAATAATTAGCACAAGTATTACTTCTTTAAAGAGACAGCATAAATGACTGATTTTCTTAAATTACCTGAACATTTACAACTGATGTTCAGTAAAATTATATGAATACTATAGTTTCATGGGTCAGAGTATCAAGCATGTTGTAGAATTTGAAGTTTTTCAAATTTCAGTGCTGTTTAATGCATATGCTAGACCTATTATAATCCCACCCTTTAAAGTATTATCCATTGCTTATAACAATGTATTTCAAGATTTTTATGATTGTATAATGAGGCCATTAATAATGTGTGTTTACAGATAATAAGTTCAACCTTTTACTGTCTAAGAATATTCTACTTTTGACATTCACCAATACTTATGATAATTTAAATAAGTACATGCAGATTTTGGCATTTTAATTAATATTTTTTTCTTACTGAATTCCTGAGACTAGGTATTTAAAGAACGATAGAAATTATTTTTGAGATAAACATAATATATTAAACAATTTAAGCTTGTTATAATCCCAGGTAGTATTTGCTCACATTATAACAGAGAATCCAAAAAAAATTTATATTATTATATGTATGCTATCTTTACTATTTCAAATCATAGAAGTGAGGACTGCTCTAAAATTAAGACTTAGAGATAGTGCTTGAGTTTTTATGCCTAAGCATAATAAACATGATTTGCATAATGTTGTGGCTTACATAATCAATTTAAATACTTCAGATTTATTTTATCTAGTTATAGTCATGGTAATATACTGATACTGACAACTACTGAAGTTTTTAATTTTTTTTCTAAAACCATCCCTGGTGTGATACATTGTAAAAGAAAGTTTATAGATGAAGATTTGTTAAAGGATAAGAAAAAAAAAAATAAGGCAGGTAAGTCTTAAACTAGTTTAGTCAAGATAACAGAAAAAGTGTACTGAATTAAGGGTGAATTAAATTTTAAAAAATGAAATTGCATTGCTTTTTGGCCAAGCACTATCCTAAGCACTTTACATATATTTAACACTTTGATTATTACATTAAGTTTTTCACTCTAAGCACGTAGATAATTTGAATAAAAACAAAGAGCAAAAAAGTAGTGACACATTTCTAAACATCTTTACTGATGTGTAATTGATACACAAAAACTACAGATATCCATGTATGCAATTTATTTGGTTTGACCGTATGCATACATTAACAAAACCATCACCACAATCAAGATAATAAACATATGGATAACCTCAAAAGGATCCCTCTTCTTTTGCGATAAGAACATTTGACTTGTAATCTACTCTCTTGAAAAATTTTTCAACATACAACAGTATTTTTAACCATAGCCATATGTTGTCCAACAGATATCTAGAAGTTCTCTTGAATGGTGGAAACTTTAAACCCTGGGGGAGGGAAAACAAAACAAAAACAAAAACACCTCCTTATATCTCCTTTTTCCTAGTTCCTGTTAACCATTATTTTGCTGTCCACTTTTATAAGTTTGACAATCTTAAGTATCTGATACATTTGCCCTTCTGTAATGGACCTATTTCACTTAGCCAGATTTCCTACAGGTTTATCTATGTTACTGTATGTGGCAAAAATTTCCTTTGTAAGGATGAATTATATTCCATTGCCTATGTGTGTCACGTTTTCTTTGTTCATCTGATAATAGGTTGATATGACAATAGGTTGTTTTCACATTTGACTATTGTGAATAATACCACAATGAACACGGGAACTGATTTATCTCTTTGAGATTCTGATTTCATTTCTTTTAGATACGTATGCAGAAGTACTGCTGGATAATATGGTAATTGTATTTTAAATGTTTAGGAACCACTATACTCCTTTTCATAGCAGGTGCACAATTTTTCATTTCTACCAACAGTGTACAAGTGTCCCAATTTCTTTACGTCCTTGTCAACACTTGTCATTTTTTTTGTTTTTGGATAATAGCTTTCCTAACTGGCATGGGGGCTTGAAGTTACACTTGTTTGATAATTAATGATGTTGAACACTTTTCCATAAAATTGTAGGCCATTTGTATGTCTTCTTAGTAGAAAGGTCTATTCAGGGCCTTTGTCTATCTTTTAATTGAATTATTTGTATCTTTTTCTTATTTGAATTTTAGGAAATATCTGTATATTTTGGACATTAAACCCTTAGCTGTTATATCATTTCCAAATTTTTCTCCCAAATCACAGACTGCATTTTCACTCTTATTATTGTATTGACACTATCCTTGTTTTGTAACTCTAAGTTTCAAATTATTTCCAAATATAAATTTCTAAATTAAAAAAAAAAAAACAGAGAGTGAGTTAGAAGACTGAATCGGCAATCAAAAACTTCCCAACAAATAAAAGCCCAGGACCTTATGGCTTCCTTAGTTAATTTTACTAAATATTTAAATAATTAACACCAATCTTTCTCAAAGTTTTCATAAAATTGAGAAGTAAGGAATACCTCTAAATTCATTTTTTGGGCCAATGTTAAAAATACCAAAGTTAAATGAAGAGACTATACGAAAAAGAAAAACAAAACAAAACAAAAAACACTACAGGCTATTATTTCGGTGATCGTAGACTATTTTAATATGTCCCGTTTCCTTGTTTTTGTTATTTACTGTAATATGCCCTAGAATTCTAAATCACCCCTGAGCTTCCATGGTACACAATGCTCTTTAGTCTTCTTCCCATTCCTTCCTAACTACTAAGCCATTCCAATGTTACACCTGGGGATTCATTTTCATCAATAACCTCTTTTCTGAATATTTTGCACATTGTTCTGCACAAACAGATATTTAGCAGAATCCTGAAGACATTGCCTAATGCTCCTGCATCTTGACTTACGCATGGATAAAAAAGTCACAACATGTGGAATATTTTTGTTTCACTATATTTTGCTGTTTATTCTTACAGCCCACATTATCACTGGTTCTAGAAGTATGGTTAGTGTAGTATGGTTCTAGAAGTATGGTTAGTGTAGTATTTGTTTCTTATTATCCTTTCTAAACCATCTTTAAATCTCATATCAGATCGCTTTATCCACTGTTCATTGTTGCTGTCATCTATTGACAGCTAAATCATTTCTCAACAATTACAGTTCAGGCTTGGTTTATTTCCTCCAGTTCTGCCTATGTCTTAATCTTTTATTCTTTCAATATACTTCCTCAAGTACGATCATTCCAATGCTCCGTTTTGCATTTCCTTCAACTTCTGTCTTCCAATAGTCTTTTATCCTACTTCAGCCTCTTATTCTGTTTTTACCCAATATATCATTATTTCTCTTAGATATAAGCTGTTCATATTTTAAACCTTCAAGAATATTACTACCTGACCACCACTCTCAAGTTTCTGATTTACTCCTATTTAGGTTAATATTCCACAGAATTCTAAGTAACCTCTCAGATTCTAAGGTACAATTACTCCTTCCTCAACTCAATCTTATTGGCCCTAGAGCCTTTTCCTAACTCTCATTTTATTGGAGAACATTCCACTCATAACAAACTTAAATTTTACAGTTCATCATTATAAATACCCTTTTCCTTACCTTCATAATTCCCTGTTTTTCTCTCAAATTGCTATTCTCACTGGGCTAACTTACAATCCTGCTTATATTAAACTTTCCTTTCCCTCCCTTGCTGTACTTCTGCAATTGAATAAAGCTGGTTAAAAATTAAAACAAATAGCAACAAAAAAGCAGTTCACAATAGGCTAAACACTTTCACTGTAAATCATGTGGGCTCCTATATATTTTTAAATACAGTCATTGTTAGTACTCTAGGTCAACCAGTCTTCTTCTCTTCTAGATGACAATTTCAAACAAGTCCTCTTTCTCAAGTCTGCCAAACCATATTCTTGTCCATACTCTCAGCTCATGACTTTGCTTATTATCTCAGTGAAACAACGATGCTATCATAAAGATCATTAATGGAAGAGTCAAAACTCATTCATTCTATACTATGGCTCTATATACAGTATTTTTGATGTATTATTACAAAATGAAGGCTGAGCTTATCCTTTTCTGTGCTGTCAACTATTTTTGTATAAGGACGTTGTCACTATTTTCATTGGTAGAAGTTACCCCAAAGCCACATATTCACCCTTAAAACTGGCAGCATTATACCCCTATGATGAGAGGTACTCTTTGTGGCTAAAATGAAAACAGGTGAGGGGAAAGAAGGCAGCAAACCACACTGCCATGTGTGTACCTATGCAATAATCTTGCATGTTCTTCACATGTACCCCCAAACCTAAAATGCAATAAAAAAATAACAAATAAATTAATTAATTAAAAAAAAAAAGAAAAGAAAACTAAGCAGGTATAGCAGCAATAAAGATTTGGGCAGGTACCCTACATTGTTAACTAATATAAGGTTTGTTAATCTCCATAAAGTTTTTCTCCTGCAATTAGCTATTATAGAAATCTGTTCTAGAGAATGACTACTCAACTGACCTCAGGGGACTAAATGATTCTAACCAGTTATGACACTCCTGCCTTGACTGTGCCAGCAGCACCTGTCAGAGAGGAGGCCAACCGTACAAACCCCCTTTCCTGCTAAGAAGCTGCAGACCGTAGGCTTGCAGAAACTGCACTCAAAACGTCTTCGTGCTTACAGGTCCCCTTTTGATTGATATAAAGAGCCGAATTCCACTTTATCTTAATGTTAAAACCCTACCCCAAAGTGAACATGAGATGAATGTTGCATATGTGTTAATGCAGTAAGCATGCACGAGACTTTCTTTATTCATATACACAGACATCCCTCAAATTTGATGAATATGCATGTCAAACAAACCCTGGAAGGCTTAAATGCCTCCGTGTCCTCCCCTTCCCTGGATTGTGTTCTTAGACTTAGCCCAAAGTTCACACTTTCCAATCTGCAAATTGCTACTCTGAAAACAGTTTCTTCTGTACATCTCACAGTTATTTTGTTGACAAAACAGCAACCAAAGGGAACACAGTCTTCCTATTCCAGAATCTTTTTAAATATACTCTTATCTTATCAAATTGTTTTGTTCTAACAGATACATATTCTGAAATACCTATTCTTCTGGAAAAGTGTCTAAAATGAATAAGCAATTACTGTCATTCCTGCACTCTTTAGTGCATATGTGATGTAACTTTTAATAACTCTTTTCTAAAATTAGCTGAGTTATTGCACCTCAGGTCAAAAAGTACTATTCCTTAACAATAGCTGCAATTTTGTTCAGGGCTTTTAGGAGAATAGTTTCCATGTTTGAGAAAACCAGTTGAATTGCTCACTTATTTCTTAGCATTATTGACATAATGAACTCTAATGCCATTCTTAGCAAATGTCATTTATTTAGCATTGAAAGCATTTAGTGTATGTTTGCTTTGTTTCATTGACTGAGTCATTTTTATCAAAACTGAAGGTCTGTTTATTAAACTAGTAGTGATCTCTGTAAAACTTTCTTATGGATGCAGACTTCCTTATGGCTTGCATTTTAAAAAAATTATTGACGTATTTAAATTTAAATGTTCCATTTGTCAAATCAATATATTAATATATGAATGGCTATATATGTCAAATATAATTAGCATATATATTTTCTGTTTCTATTGCCATTTTAATGAGTTATATGCCATTTATACTAATAAAAGACATTCTTTCATCTTTCATTTTTCCACATCAGAATATGATGTAGTTAAATAGCATGTACTTTAATATATATAGATACATATTCATTTCTGATTTTAAATCTTAATCCTTATGAACTGGAGAGTAAAACTTACTTAAAATAAGTTTCACAGTAATGCTTAAAGATACCAAACCATTAACTTATTTTATTAAATAAAGTTTAAAAATTTGGATGTTTTGTTAAAACATAAAAGCTAAGGATAATAGAGCGCAAATACACAGGATTCACACCTGTTTGTACCCAAACCTTCGAGTATATACCTCATGTCTCTACATCTAGACCTTAGGTTTGCAGTAGGTAACAAGGCAGAGTGTTTCTGGTCATGGTACTTACATTATTTTTCACTAATTTATCTATGTTGTTTCTGTATTTATGATACACATGCTCATTGACTTATGATAGCACTACATCTTGATAAACTCTTCATAAGTCAAAAATACCATAAATTTAAAATGCATTTAATACTTCCATAAACCTATTATAATATCAAAGAATTGTAAGCCATATCTTCCTAAGGCTGAGAGTTTCTTGACTTCCAATGGAGTTATATTCTGATAAATCCATTGTAAAGTAAAAGAAATATTATCAGAACCATTGTAAGGCACATCTGTGTTTTTGCTTAGAGAACTGCCTAAATATTTTACCTTTATCTGACATATATAAATACATTTCTAGTTACATTCACATGAACTATATGCATTTCATTACAAGAAACATTACTTTATTTTGCATGTTAAATCAATACCCTAACACAACTACTCAAATTATATGAGAAGGGGTTATGAGCCTTCACTGTGGCACTATGGTAAGTGCTGTCATCTCCTCCATCTTAAAATATATTCTGTCATTTGAACTATCATTGTCTTGTATCTCATGCCCTATGTCTTTACTCCCCTTTACATCAAAATACTTTTCTTTAGAAGAGTTTGTTATATTCAGCTCTTCAATTTCTCGTCTCACAATTTTTTTTCAAGCCATTTCAATGATGCTTTCACTCCTCACATTTAAGCAAGACTTTTCTTATCCATCTGGCTCCAATAAGGAGATAAAAGCCACACAGTTACTTGAACAGGGAAAGATTAGATAGACCAGGTAGGTAGGTAGGTAGGTAGGTAGGTAGGTAGGTAGATAGGAAGATTGATAGATGATAGATGATTAATTGACTGATAGGTAGGTAGACAGATAGATAGATAGATAGATAGATAGATAGATAGATAGACAAGATAAGATAAACTTTGAAAAGGAATTGGAATAACATGGTGCTGGCTATTAAGAAGTAAACAGAATACTAAAGAATATAAAAATGGCAGATATAAGGAGCAGCCAATACCCCTAGCGCTGAAAGAGCATTCCCCCAACCCCTGCCCCCCTCCAAAACAAACAAACAAACAAACAAACAAACAAATTCAAAAAGCTCACTTATCCTCAGTACTTAGAACTTTATCTTGTTGCATTTTAATGGAGAGGGTGGGATGGCAAATAATTTGCTGTGGCCCTGCACTTCCAAAACATGTTGGAATTCTACCTTCAGATATTTTCAGAAGGTCTACTTTGTAAGGTGCTGGGGAAAGCCATTTATGAGACGGTGTCTCACGGTGAACACCCTATTATAAAACCTGTTATAGAAATTGACTGGGATAGGAGAATAGGTAGTAAGGGAGGCTGCTAGCCACCGGACCCTGCTGGCTGCTGTGCACTGCCAGCACTGGAAAAGTGGTGAGTGCCGCAGGAAGACTTGGTATTAGAGAAAACCATGTATTCAGGAAACAAGAACCAGAAAGCAAAATACTTTGCCTCCTGCAAAGTCTCTTTAGAACGCCCTAGAGTCAAAATATTAGGGTCACTGTCAAAAGAAAAGAAAAAAAAATGTTACAAACCCAGATCCATTTTCACATAGAAGTCTTGAAAAAATGGATTTGGAACTGGAGACAATAAAGAGATAACCAGCACAATTATCAGTGTTTTCAAATATTCTATGGTGGTCAATATTCAGTCCTGCAGAATTCCCACATTCAATACTTGAGAGAATATTTTAGCTCTGCCTTCAAAATATATTCTGAAACCTTCCTTGCAGTATCCATAAATAAAGCCCCATACTAATCCCCATTTCTCCACCATAATATTGCTAACTAATCTTTTTGCCACACAGCATCCTATTAATTATTTTAAGACATTAGGTAGATTATGACATTCCTATACTGGAAACTCTCCAGTGGCTTCTTATCTTATTCAGTGTATAAATGAAACGTTACTACCCCTAAGGACATAGAGCGTCTGACTTTTTTACAGTGGTTGGTTAGGGTAGGAGACCTTTCCCCCACAAACAGGAATGTCAGGCAACCATCAGGTGATGGTCAGGTAGTTGTTAAGCTTTCTGCTAAAATAACAATTAGTCACAGCCAAGCCAGGGACAGGCAGTCTCCCAATAGATGGAGAAAATCTGAAAGTGGTGATCAGCAGCTTCCCGCTAAGATCTCAGGAGCTGAACGAGTGGACTCAAGCTTACACACTAAGATGCAGGATGCCAAACTTTAGCTGGTATATGATCTTTCTCTACAAACACTCGACTTGTAAGAATGCCTCAAGGGAGCATGTGCATAGTTTTTGTAAACACACTGTGCATACAGCCCCTCCCAAGTGCTGGCCGGCCACTGGGCAGCCCACTTTAAGGGGCGGATCAGGGGAGAAGGGAAGCAACCTCCAGAAGAATGCCTACATATAGGACCACAAGTCAGAGGGCAGATCGTGCTCTTGAATCTCTCAAGTTGCTCACAAAGACCCCTTCCAAGTGCACTTCCTTTCATTCCAGCTTTAAACTTTATTTAATAAACTTTCACTCCTTTTTTTAAACTTGCCTTGGTCTCTCACTCTGCCTTATACAACTTGCTGAATTCTTTCTTTTGAGAAGGCAAGCACTGAGGTTGATGCAGACCTTTAAGGATTCGCTTCCACTAAGAACTTTGTCTCCACTCAGTTCCCCGCTCTCACTCTGATTTGGTAAACGCCAGCCTTGCTCCCACCTGGGCTTTGTGCCTACAGTTTGCTGTGCCTGGGATGCCCTTCCTACAGAAAACCACATGACGTTCCATCTGCTGCAAGTTTATTATTCAAATATCACCTTAGTGCTATCTTTTCTGACCATACAATAATCCCCCATAGCTTTTCTTACTTTTCTCTCTGTCATTTGGCTATCTAAAACTTTATGTGCTTTAACTTTTCCCTCCGCTTCAACTTAAGTTTCATGATGGTAAAAATATTTGCTCATATTTTTCATTTTATATTCCCTGTGTCATGCCTAATTTTTTTTTTTTTTTTTTTTTTCACATGGAGAGTTCAGAGCGTTTCATTCAAAACCAGCCCGGCGGGATCGTTCCGTAGCAGGGCTGTCTGTGGGCCACAGGGTGCCTGAGGGCTTGGTGGAGCGCCCCCATGCCAGCAGCTGGCCTGGAGCCACCCCAGGGCTTGGAGTATTGCTTCCAGGCCTGCCTGGCCTCAGGGCGCGGCCCCTCATCTCCTCGGGGAGACTAGCAATGCCCAGGCTTTCTGGGCTATGCCTCGGGATCCCCCGTGGACGGGCTGGGCCGGGGCTGAGGGAGGTCGGCCGCCGCAGGCTCACATCACAGCCTCTTTTATTTAGTATCACTCTGAGTTTGTGGATAAGTAAGTGCATACTCAGAACTATATATAATCATGTCCATTTATGTAAAGTAAACAAAATATCCAGTTATGGTAATGAGTCTATCAAAATACTAGTTCTTTTCAACATTCATATTTTTATTTAACTGACTGCAAGTTTTTTTTTTAACATTTTATGATTAAAATATAAATTTACTTTCAAAGATCTAATCCTTAAAAATGGTCAAAAAAGCAATGGTTCATTACCAGCTAAATAAATAAATAAATTAATAACCACATAAAGAAATGCATCACAATGGTCTGCAAATATCTGGAGTTTATTTTATTCTTACCAATAATCATTAATGTAAATTAAAATAGGTTTTATTCTCAAGTCATCAAAATAAAAAATAAAATCATAAATATCAATATGAGCTGCCATAAATGTACACCATTTGCAAATATTGCAAATTTTTCTACTTCATTTAGAACATATGATGATGTTATTAAGAAGTTCAAAATATGTTCATAAATTTTAATTTATCAATTATTATTCTAAGGCTCAAAATGAGAAAACTGGACAGAGATATATAATTGTACACTGTCATAACAAAGATAAACTTTCTATCTTCAAATTAGCAACACAAAATATCCAACAATAGATGCATATTCATACCACATAGGTATTCAGTCATTAAAAATAGTATGTTATGCAGTGTTCAATACAATGGAAAATGCAAATGAAATAATTTAGAAGCAATATATCCAGGTATTGATTAATGCATACATGTGTCTTGATTGATTTGTTGAAGATGCATGAATATGATCTCACTTATATGTAGAATCTAAAAACATCCAATACATAGAAGCAGGGTGAAATGGTGCTTACTAAGGGCAGGGAGGTGGGAGAGAAGGTATCCATTGGTCAAAGAGTACAAAGTGTCAGTTAGCAGAAAGAGTAAGTCTAGAGATCTAATACATATAGCATAGTGACTGTAGTTCATGACGTTGTATTGTATTACTAGAAATTTTCTAAGAGAGTAGATTCCAGATGCTGCCACCCAAACTATGTGAGAAGATATTTATGTTAATTAGCTTGACTGTATTAATCATTTCACTATGTCTATGTATGTATACATGAAAACATTAGGTCGTACACTGAAATATATACAATTATTATTAAAATGTAAAAACATGGAACAAAAAAAGAAAATGTATGCACATCATCTTAAACTCAATTATGTATATAATTAAGTGTACTGCTAATCAGAAAAGTGAATTAAGTATGACTTATATTTGTTTGTTTATGCTGTAACTTTTCCTTTCCTTTGTATATATATATTGCATTCATAGTTATATAAATTATTTAATGAGTACAAAATGCATCTCTATGTTAAATATTCTCAACATTTTTTGGAAGTGGCAAAAGTTACAAATTGTAGGTCATGGTCACTATAAGTATGTCCCCTTCATAAGGTTATTTTCTGTTAGTTTTGGTTTAAAACATTCACCATTATTGGGAGATAGCCCAGATTTTTCTAATCTTTACCCACTATAAATAATGTGGCAAGGAACACCTCTAAGCATATATCACTATGGGCAATTAAGCATACTTCTGACAGATAGCTTCCCAGAACTGGAATTGCTGATGCAAAGTAAATGGACAAGCTAAAATATGATCTAGTTTCATGCTGCCCTCAGATAGGATGTCAAAAATCATATTTTCATTAATTTTATATAATAGCACTGTTACCAATTTTCCCATACCTTACTGTACAATTAGGCACTATGAATTCAATTAATTCTTATCTATATGATAGGCAATAAAAGCATCTCATTGCTGTTTCAACTTGAATTTTCTGATTTTCTGTAATTCCAAATATTCTTTGTCATATTTACATAGTTCATATTACTGTTTTGTGTATTCTATTTTCAATCTTCTTTAATCACTACAGAATGTGATATGTGTGGAAACAAAATCTGTTTTGTATAAGAGTATCTTTTCCTTGTCTAAAATTTGTTTGAATTAGGAAGGAACAAATTCCATATTCACCCAAACAGTACAATGTGTCTTCACAATACCAACACAATGTGAACAGAATTACACTCATAAATATCTCCCATGACAAAACAAACGCCTTATGTACAACAATCATTCATCTTGCATTGACAAATCTTTTTTTTTTTTAACAGCTACATATGGTCAATTTCTCTTTTTTTATGTTGTATATTTTTCAATTGCACCTAGGAGTCATTTTAATACAGATAATTGAATTGCAGTTAATTCTCCATCTGGTGTTCCAGATTGGTTACTTACTACTGCTGATTTGAGGTTGATATTTTTCATTTATATTACTTGATCATTTTATTCACTGTCACATCTCTAACAGTATGTGACATTTACAAAGCATGTCATGTGAACACAGTTTAAAATTCTCAAAGTATAATTCTTTATTGAAGTATTTTGAAGTCTTACACAAGCCTTATGTTATCCATGTTTTGGCTTTTAAATTACCATGTCTTATATTTTACTTTTATTTACTTCTATTTGTATGTGAATTATATTATACAAACTGTATAAATGTACTTTAGGAAACGATCACATGGTCTATTATTTTTAGTCATTATTTTTAATATTCCTGATAAATTTATGACATGGTAAATTTTGCTAAATCAAAAAAAATATTTTAATTATTTAAGAAATGTGACATTATTACATTACAAAGCTGTATGTTAAAAATATTGCATCATTATAAACAGACTTAGTAGCATATTTTTGTATATATAAATTATATAAAATGCATATATACATATATGTAAATTATCTTGGTAATGTTGGAACATTGTGCTAGACATTTTTTTTGAGACAGAGTCTCATTCTATCACCCAGGTTGGAATGCAGTGGCACGATCTAGGCTCACTACCAACTCCTCTGGGGTTCAAGCGATTATCCTGCCTCAGCCTCCAGAGTAGCTGGGATTATAGCTGCCCGCCATCACGCCAAGCTAATTTTTGTATTTTTTTAGTAGAGACGGGGTTGCACCATGTTGGCCAGGTTGGTCTGGAGCTCCCGACCTCAGATGATCCTCCTGCCTCGCCCTCCCCAAGTGCTGGGAGGAACAGACTTTTAAAGTGCTTTCCCTTCCTTTGATTTTGTTAGGTTAGTAAAGAACCTTGTATGTTTGTGAAAGCGTGAGTTTGGCTCAATAAAGAAGGTTCATTTATTATTAGAATTTTTAATCAGTTAACAAATTAGATACTGGTTTCAAATCTCAGTTTCAAAATCTGGCTAGCAGTATTTTTGTTTAAAAGATTCTATGAGGACTAAATGAGATAATTTATCACAAATAAATTACATTAAATATGTGTTTGTTATATCATCATCTCCTTTTTATTCACTTTTAGGGTTTATGAATTAAGTCTCATAGAAGTTTAAATTGCTTGCCAAATACTGAAGAATCACCAGGAACCCATGCTTTTTATCCAAAAATTTTTTTCTAAAATGTGTAATAAACAAACACTGGCATTATCCAACCCAATCCAATTTGTTTACTTTACATCAGAAAACTCTGAGGCACAGTGGGCTTACTGGATCAGCCCTGGCTCTGGCCATTAGGTTTTGAGCAGGTCACAAATTGTGATGATATCTAGTTTTTTATTTTTTACTTTAAGATATACTGATTCTGTGAGTACAAAAGATTTTTTTTTTTCCAAATAACAGTAGAGTATGTAGTATCTTAGCAAAATACATTAGGTTTTGAAATAGTGAGGAATATTATCCATTTTGTGTTTGTGTTTTGTTTTGTTTTGATGTATGAGAAATGTTGCATTTCCTATTTGCTGTATTTGAAAATGCATATATATGGTATACACAAATATATGCTTGATGTCATATATGCCATGATATAAACATTTTCAAAAATCCTTTTAAAATGTTTCTATCATAGCATATATGACATCAAGCATCTCTAAACCAGTTATATGAGAATTCTTTTCAATCCTTCAGAATTTATATACATGTATACATTTACACACACATACATACATCCTCCCACAGCATCACTTAAAAGATGAAACTATATTCTGAGACATCTATTAGGCAACCTTGTTATTGTGCAGACATCATAGAGTATACTTACACAAACCTAGATTGTATAGCCTACGACACACCTAGGCTATAAAGTATAGCCTACTACTCATACATGACAAACTTGTACAATGTGCAGTTCTATTGAATATTATAAGAAGTTGTAACATCATAGTATTTATATATCAACAAATCAAAACAGAGTAAGTATAATAAAACATGGTATAAATATTATGGCACACTTTTGTAGGGCACTTACCATGAATGGAGTTTTTCAGACTAGAAATTGCTTTGAGTGAGTCAGAATGAGTATAGAGTGCATGTGAAGGCCTAGGACATTACTAACATCACTGTAGACTTTACAAGCACTGTACACTTAGGCTATATTAGATTAAAAATATTTTTCTTTTTAAAATAATCTTATTTTTTACTTTACCAACTTCATTTTTAAAGCGCTTTTGTAATAACACCTTAAACACTGTATAACTGTGCATATTTTCTATCTTTATATCCTTATTCTGTAAGATTTTTTCTGTTTTTAAAAGTATTTTATTATTTTCTAAATGTTTTTGTTCAAAACTCAGAATTTAGGCCAGGCCTAAAAACGGTCAAGATTCCCAATATTCCACTGTCTTCCGCCTCCACATCTTGTCCCACTGGAAATTCTTCAGGGGCAATTACAAGTATGGACCTGTATCGTTCCTAATAACACCACCTTCTTCTAAAATGCCTCCTGAAGGACTGAGCTGAGGCTGTTTTACACTGTTTTGTTTGTTTGCTTGTTTGTTTCCATAAGTAGGAGTGTATTCTAAAATAATGATTAAAAATACAGAATAATAAATACAAGGCCATAGGAATTTTACAGCTTCATTATAACCAAGCAGGACAACCCTCCTATACGCGGTTTGTCACCGACTGGAACACTGTTATGCAACACACAATTGCATATTTTAAAACCAATTTTCACTAATTTTGCTGCAAATTTTCCAGGTCCAACTATAGTTACTCAATGTTTCTGAGTGATATATAAATTATATCCTCTTAAAAAGCTATCTATGAAAAAAATCGCAAGCTCTAATACACTATTAGATAGCATTTTATACATCTCATTGGAATTTAGTAAATGTATTCATGTTTTAATTATATAAAAAGATACATAGTTTATGTTTTCTCTGTTTACAGATTTCATAAAAATAAATATTGTAATTATCCACTAGGAGCTCATTTCAATGCAGTATCTTGAAATTTCGGTACCTTCAATAATGGCATAAATATAAAACAGTTCTTATGGAAACCACAGTAGTAATTAAAAATAAATCCTGAGGCCTTAGAGATAGCCTGTTTTACAACATCAAAAATCAGTAAAAATGGCTTTAATACATTCTGTGAGAAACAAGTTTTGAATTACCTATATGATCCTAGGTAACTCAGATATTCTTTACCTTGCTTTCTAAAAAATGTGTTCAGCGAAGTTATTTTATTTAATCTTCCTGCTGTGTATAAATGTAGTAGAAAGTCAAGTGTATTTTAAACTGATATCTTATTTTGAGTCATAAATTTACCTTAGGAAAGTTCCACAGTTTCTGAGGGGGAGATCCAAGATGGCCGAAGAGGAACAGCTCCCGAGTCGGTTCCCAGGAGAACAGCGCAGAGGGTGAGTGCTCTCCGCGTTTCCAAACAAGTTTTCACTGCCCACAGACCACGAGACTCCTGGGTCGAAAAGCATCTGGAGTTTTCAGCGGGGCAGTTTCAGCTGGTGCCGCGTCTGTGCACAGAAACTCACACCACTCTGGGCGGCCCTTTCGACAGGTGCCCGGAAAGCCTGGGAGACAGAGCTGCTCATTGACCTGAAAGGGAGGGGGCTGAGACAGGGAGCTAGGTGATTGGCTCGGCAGGCACCACCCCCACAAAACAAGCAATCTGAACCACTCTGGAATGAGAGTTTCACAGCAAGCGCAGCTGGACCCAATACCGTCCAGCTCAGTGGGGGAAAGGGCGTTCCCCACTGCTAACAAGGCAGTTCACACAGCACAGGGCAGAGCCTGCAGCAGCTCAGCCACACCTCTGCTGGCAGAGTGGGACTAGACTACTCCAGGCGGGGCAGGGCATCTATGAAAAAAGGCAGCAGCCACAATAGGGACTTATAAATAAAGCCAACCTTCTTGAAACAGAGCACCTGGGAAATGAGGCAGTTATGAATTCAGCTGCAGCAGACTTAAAAGCACCTGCCAGCCAGGCGCAGTGGCTCACACCTGTAATCCCAGAACTTTGGGAGGCCGAGGCGGGTGGATCACAAGGTCAAGAGATCGAGACCATCCTGGTCAACATGGTGAAACCCCGTCTCTACTAAAAATATAAACCATTAGCTGGGCATGGTGGCACGTGCCTGTAATCTCAGCTACTCAGGAGGCTGAGGCAGGAGAATTGCCTGAACCCAGGAGGCGGAGGTTGCGGTGAGCCAAGATCATGCCATTGCACTCCAGCCTGGGTAACAAGAGTGAAAACTCCGTCAAAAAAAAAAAAAAAAAAAAAAAAAATCACCTGCCTAGCAGCTCTGCACAGAACAGAGCTCCCAGCACAGCACTTGAGCCCCTATAATGTACAGACTGTCTCCACAAGCAGCTTCCCAACCGCCATATACCCAAAGAGACACCTCATAAAGGACAGCTCAGGCCAACATCTGGTGGGTACCCTTCTGGGACAAGGATAGCAGAGGAAGAAACTGGCGGCAACCCTTGCTGTTCTGCAGCTCCCACAGGTGAAATCCAGGTGAGAGAGGTCTGGAGTGGCCTTCCAGCAGTCCTGCAGCAGAGAGGCCTGCTAGAAGGGAACCGAAGAAGCAGAAAGAAATAGCTTCAAAATCAACAAAAAGGATGTCCACTAAGAGATCCCATTCGAAAGTCAACAACTACAAAGACCACAGGTAGATAAAACTACTAAGATGGGAAGAAACCAGTGCAAAAAAAGATGAAAACACCAAAGACCAGAACACCTCTCCTCCTCAAAGGGATCACAACTCCTCACCAGCTAGAGATCAAAGAAGGATGGAGAATGAATCTGATGAATTGACAGAAACAGGCTTCAGAAGGTGGGTAATAAACTTCTGAGAGCTAAAAGAACATGTGATAACCCAATGCAAACAAACTAAGAACCTAGAAAAAAGGTTAGATGAGATGCTAACTAGAATAAACAGCTTAGAGAAGAATATAAATGATTGATGGAGCTGAAAAACACAGTATGAGAACTTCACAAAGCATACAAAAGTTTCAATAGCCGAATCAACCAAGCAGAAGCAAGGAAATCAGAGATTGAAGATCAACTCAATGAAATAAAACGAGAAGGCAAGAAGAGAGAAAAAAAGAGTGAAAAGAAATGAACAAAGCCTCCAAGAAATATGGAATTATGTGAAAAAACCTAATGTACATTTGATAGGTGTGCCTGAATGTGATGGGGAGAATGAATCCAAGCTGGAAAACATTCTTCAGCATATTATCCAGGAGAACTTCCCAACATAGCAAGGCAGGCCAACATTCAAGTCCAGGAAATAAAGAGAACACCACAAACATATTCCTCAAGAAGAGCAACCCCAAGGCACATAATTGTCAGATTCACCAGGGTTGAAATGAAGGCAAAAATACTAAAGGCAGCAAGAGAGAAACGTTGGGTTACCCACAAAGAGAAGCCCATCAGACTTACAGTGGATCTCTCAGCAGTAACCCTACAAGCTAGAAGAGAGTGGGGACCAATATTCAACATCCTTAAAGAAAAGAACTTTCAACCTAGAACTTCATATGCAATCCAACTAAGCTTTATAAGCGAAGGAGAAAGAAAATCCTTTAGGGACAAGCAATTGCTGAGAGATTTCATCACCACCAGGCCTGCCTTACAAGAGCTCCTGAAAGAAGCACTAAACAAGGAAGGGAACAACCAGTACCAGACACTCCAAACACATACCAAATGGTAAAGACCATTGACACAATGAAGAAAATGTGTCAGTGAATGGGCAAAACATCCAGCTAGCATCAAAATGGCAGGATCAAATTCACACGTAACAATATTAACCTTAAATGTAAATGGATTAAATGCCCCATTCAAAAGACACAGACTGGCAAATTGGATAAAATGTCAAAACCCATCAGTGCACTGTATTCAGGAAACCTAACTCACATGCAAGGACACAGATAGGCTACAAATAAAGGAATGGAGGAAAACTTATGAAGCAAATGGAGAGCAAAACAAAACAGGAGTTGCAATCCTAGTCTCTGATAAAATGACTTTAAACCAGCAAAGATCAAAAGAAACAAAGAAGGGCATTACATAATGGTTAAAGGATCAATGCATCAAGAAGAACTAAGGATCCTAAATATATACGCACCCAAAATAGGAGCACCCAGGTACGTAAAGCAAGTTCTTAATGACCTAGAAAGAGACTTAGAATCCGACACAAAAACAGTGGGAGACTTTAACACACCACTGTCAATATTAGACCGATCAACGAGACAGAAAATTAACAAGGATATCCAGGACTTGAATTCAAATCTGGACCAAGTGGACCTAATAGACATCTGCAGAAATCTCCACCCCAAATCCACAAAATATACATTCTTCACAGCACCGCATGGTACCAACTCTAAAACTGACCACATAATTGGAAGTAAATCACTCCTCAGCAAACGCAAAAGAACGTAAAACATAACAGTCTCTCAGACCACAGTGCAATCAAATTAGAACTCAGAATTAAGAAACTAACTCAAAACCACACAACTTCATGGAAACTTAACAACTGGTTCCTTAATGTCCACTGGATAAACAACAAAATGAAGGCAGAAATAAAGATGTTCTTCGAAAGCAACAAGAACGAAGACACAACATACCAGAATCTCTGGGACACATTTAAAGCAATGTCTAGAGGGAAATTTATAGCTACAAATGCCCACAAGAGAAGTGAGAAAAGATCTAAAATTGACACCCTATCATCAAAATTGAAAGAGCTAGAGAAGTAAGATAAAAATAACTCAAAAGAGCAGAACACAAGAAATAACTAAGATAGAGCAGAAGTGAGGGAGATAGACACACACAAAAAAATCCTTCTTGATTTTTCCTTCATGCTACTTGATTTCAAACTATACTACAAAGCTACAGTAATCAAAACAGCATGGTACTGGTACCAAAACAGAGACATTGACCAATGGAACAGAACAGGGGCCTTGGAGGCAATGCCATACATCTACAACCATCTGAACTTTGACAAACCTAACAAACACAAGCAATGGGAAAAGGATTCCCTGTTTAATAAATGGTGTCTTACACTAAAATTAACACCAGATGGATGAAAGACTTAAACATAAGACCTAACACCATAAAAACCCTAGAAGAAAACCTAGGCAAACCATTCAGGACATAGGCATAGGCAAGGACTTCATGACTAAAACACCAAAAACATTGGCAACAAAAGCCAAAACAGACAAATAGGACCTAATTAAACTCCAGAGCTTCTGTAGAGCAAAAGAAACAATCATTAGAGTGAACTGGCAACCAACAGAATGGGAAAAAATTTTTGCAATCTACCCATCTGACAAAGGGCTAATATCCAGAATCCACAAAGAACTAAAACAGATTTACAAGAAAAAAAAAAAAACACACCCATCCAAAAGCAGGAGAAGGATATGAACAGACGCTTTTCAAAAGAAGACATATATGAGGCCAACAAACATATGAAAAAATGGTCATCATCACTGGTCATTAGAGAAATGCAAATCAAACCCACACTGAGATATCACCTCATGCCAGTTAGAATGGCGACCCTTAAAAAAATCTGGAGACAACAGATGCTGGAGAGGATGTGGAGTAACAGGAACACTTTTACACTGTTGGTGAGAGTGTAAACTAGTTCAACCATTGTGGAAGACAGTAGGGCGATTCCTCAAGGACCTAGAAATAGAAATTCCATTTGACCCAGCAATCCATTACTGGGTATATACCCAAAGGATTATAAATTATTCTATTATAAAGACATATTCAAAGGTATGTTCATAGCAGTAGTGTTTCCAATAGCAAAGAACTGAAACCAACCCAAATGATCATCGATGATAGATTGGACAAGGAAAATGGAAAATGTGGCAAATATATACCATGGAATACTATGCAGCCATAAAAAACAATGAGTTCATGTCCTTTGCAGGGACATGGATGAATCTGGAAACTATCATTCTCAGCAAACAGACGCAAGAAGAGAAAATCAAACACCGCATCTTCTCACTCATAGGAGGGTGTTGAACAACGAGAACACATGGACACAGGGAGGGGAGCATCACACACTGGGATCTGTGGGGTGGGGAGACAAGGGAGGGACAGCTAGAGGGTGGGGAAGTCAGGGAGAGATAACATGGGCAGAAATGCCAGATGTAGGCTGCAAACCACATTGCCATGTGTGTACCTATGCAACAATCCTACATGATCTACACATGTACCCCAGAACCTATAGTACAATTTTTTTTAAAAGCATAAAAAAAGAAAGTTTCACAATTTCTGTTATCATAATGTATTACATAAAATACCTAAGCATCTTTATTTCCCAAATTTGTTCATATATAAATAAATCATATAAATAGTTTCCATTTCCATTTTTTTTTATCTGAAAGCAACGCAGCAACCAAGATGGACACTTACCTTCAACAAATCTTCAACAGGTGCACACACATAAATGTTCAAGTATGAAAATATTGGTAAATTAGCTATTATAAAAGGAAGTAAGTTTTCAGGAGCTTTACACTCTCCACACTTTTTTTTTCCTCAATCAAGAATTGAAAACACCAGATTTTTTGTAAAAAATGTCACCTCAACACTATGGATCATTGAAGGAAGCTTTTTATATTAACAGAAAATATTAGATATGTCTGACTTTAAAATACTAGTGTTTTCTTCTTTTTAAATCTACTTGTCTTCATGAATCCTGCAAGATCCTTACTCTGAGTGTTGCCGCCGCCAAAAATTTTCATGAAACTTGAGGCAGATGGGTCTAATCTCCCTTAGATGTGGTCATAAACACACCTGTACAAACACATTCAAGACAACAACAAATACACAGAAAAGTTTTATAAGTAAGAATGGAGGAAAGGCATGTGAATTAATTGGTCAAAAGCAAAGGGATACAATGATTCTAAAAACATGACTTCCAAGTTTTGCATTATAATGTATCATTTTATATTTATATATATAGATGTATAATGTAATATATAAGGTACATTGCATTATACATCAGTGAAGCATACCTGACCTTCACTTTCAGTTGTTCTTATTTACTTTTTTACTCTATACTAGCTAATAGATGTTCACTATTCTTAAGTAAACAATTTTACTATGTAATTATATAGATCTTTAATTGTAGAACTGCGGAAATTATGTTTAAAACATAAGATACTATCTCACAAATTATTCTCCTTCTAAAGCTCACATAAGTATAATTTCGAATGGCAGTTGTGAGTTCATAGTGTGACAGTGTACCTATGTTTGAATTATATTTCCTGGAATTCAATTCTGTTGACAGCAGTGGCCAGAGAGTTAATTTGCATAAGTTTTGAAATACAGCACTAAAACATCAGAAATATTCTTTTCACAACAGGAAGTTCATTGTGGTTCACATTTGTTCTTACTGAATTTCTGGCTTATCTTACTGGCACGGACAAGATCTTCACCTCCTCCAGCCCCCGCTGGAAGTTTTTCATTATTATTTTTTTTTCTGGGACAGAGATGTTTGGTTTCATGATAAATTGAATGGCACTAGGTTCTCTTGTAGGTCTCATACATTTTGAAGTTAAAATCTTGGGGGCAGCAAGTGGCTAAAATGGTTCTCAGCTCATTCTTGTTAGATCTACTTTTCTGAACCCTGCCAACCAATCTTTCTCTCCTTACAGTCTGTCCTGCTGACTCAGGCCAAGAACCAAATTCAAACATAACAGCTGCATATAAACTGTATAAACAGCTCCAACAACTGCATAAAATCCATTCCTTATAATAAATCTGAATAAAGATTTACCTGCATACAAATATCTATCAACTATCTATCTGTCTGTCTACCAACCTACCTACATACCTTTCATCTATTTATATATTTATCACTGCCTGGGGGTTTTGCTCAGTATCTCTGATTGAACCCGAAATGACTTAGTAGTGTCAACATAGCAAAAAATAAATTCCAACTTTTTTCTTTTTCTTGTTTTGTTTGTTTGTTTGTTTGTTTTGGTGCTTTGACATAGATAACACCAGAGACTCGGTTGTAAAAAGCCAAGCATGTGGCCATATGCAGTGGCTCACATCTGTAATCCCAGCACTTTGGGAGGCTGAGGCAGGCAGATCACAACATCAGGAGTTCAAGACCAGACTGGCCAACATGGTGGAACCCCATCTCTACTAAAAAATATCAAAATTAGCTGGGCATGGTGGCTTGTGCCTGTAATCCCAGCTACTTGGGAGGCTGAGGTAGGAGAATTGTTTGAACTGGGGCCTGGGAGGCGGAGGTTGCAGTGGGCCAAGATCGAGCTACTGCATTCCAGCCTGGGCTACAGGGCGAGACTCCACCTCACAAAAAAAAAAAAGCTAACCAAGTTTTCATTTTATTGAGAATGCTGATTTTGATACCAAGACATATGGCAAAGGATATGCATTATTCTTGAATATGGCTGATATTGTGTGAGGTGGATAACATTGATGCTCCACCCAGAATCCCTCAGATCACTTTTATAGACTGCATGCACCAATCCCCCTGTTTCACTGTGCTTTGCATCTAACTTGCATCCACACTGTGCATTTGAAGACTGACTTTGGGCTACTAGAACAGTTTAACTTGTATGCAAAGAGAGATGAAATCGCCGGAAACTTTACATTCCATTGTATCTGCTCATTGCTGATTGGCCACGAAAATTCAGCTGCCTTCTCTCAAGACAGAGGAAATTTTAAGATGTAATTTACACTCTAGAGCTGCATCTCTTCATGACATCGGTTTGTAGATTGTACTTTACCTGGATTTGCACTACTGTTTGGATTCTTCCCTGTCCTGCTTCCCACACTACATTACCAGTCTCATCATAGGAAAGTTTCTTAATAAATTTATTTTATGTGAATTCTCATTCCTTGTTTATAGTTTGGTGAATCCAGATTATGGTATCACAGAATGGAAAAATAAATAATTGATGTTCATTCTTAAAGAAGAACTCATGAAAACAGGCTATTGTAATAAATTTGAAATAACTGTAGATAATAGGGATCTACTGGTTTATAAGGAATTCTGACAAGCAGCACATCTTTATCATATTTATTAGAAAAGATTTTTAAAGTGTGGATAAAAAAGTGTGGCACATATACCCCATGGAATACTATGCAGCCGTAAGGAAGGATGGGTTCATATCCTTTGCAGGGACACAGATGACCCTGGAAACCATCATTCTCAGCAAACTGACACAGGAACAGAAAACCAAACACACCATGTTCTCATAAGTGGGAGTTGAACAATGAGAACACGTGGACACAGGGAAGGGAATATCACACACCAGGGCCTGTCAGGGGACGGGAAGCCGAGGGGAGGGATAGCATTAGGAGAAATACCTAATGTAGGTGACACGTTGATGGATACAGCAAACCACCATGGCATGTGTATACCTGAGTAACAAACATGCACGCTTGCACATGTATCCCAGAACTTAAAGTATAATAAAAGATAAAAATAAAAAAGGATTTTTTACAAAGCCCATGACATTAAAAATTAATTGCATTAATTAATACAAGCATATCACTGTATTATTAAATACTGACAATGACAATTAATGGCATTGAATCAAAAACAATTTCTTAGTGGTGCCATATGCAAAATTCATTACCATATATGTATTACATTCTATTGTTTTTGGAGACAGGGTCTTGCTCTCTCACTTCTGTTGGAGTGCAGTGGTGCTATCGTGGCTCACCGCAACCAGAACGTCCTGGGCTCAAGCTATCCTCCCACCTCAGCCTCCCAAGTCATTGGAAATACAAGTGTGTGCCCCATGCCCAGCTAATTTTATTTTTTTGGGAAGAAAAAAATTATTCTAATAATACATAAAATATAATTTCTAATTGCAAATATCAAATTCACCTTATAAATAAATATTATATTTATGGGAAAGTCTTTAAATTCCTCTCCTAGTCATTTGTTCTCTACTTTTAAAAGAAATCCTACATGTCTTAATTTCTAGGAGCACACATATATTCATTATTTGTCTGCTAAGGTTACTTGTTTAAATGCAGTAATTTCATTAAAATAATTCTTTCTGTTATTAATGGATCAATATGCTTCATTATTAATGCTTTTTTATTCAGTGTATTTGTTGAAAGCCCTTTTATTACATGCTTCCTTTGGCCAGCATTATTTTATCTGAAATGCAAACATGACTCCGTCTTACATAGGGCAAGGATATGAGGTGACAGCTAATCAATGATTGACTTTGTCCTTAAGTTTCTGAACTGTCAAGGATAAAGCACGTCAATCAGTAAGAACTAATGCACCACCCATTATAATTACCTTAGCAAAACCGTCACAAGTATCCCATCAGCTCCCAAATATTAAAGATAAATAAAAATTAGCACGATTGAGTGTTAAATTGCATTGTCCTATATTTTACCTCTATAGACAAAAAAAAATTGAGTTAATTCTATCTCTCAGACCCATCCATTGATTTTTATATAAACATTTTCTTGTCTTTGACTTGGTAGTCAAGAGATGTTTAGCCTTTAATTATATCCACAGATTAAAAAACATATGCCAATCTAAATCAAGGTATGATGGGAATTAAAATGGTCATGAAACTTGGAATTAGAAAACACTGCCACTTACTACTTGTACACCCTAGGCAAGTTACCTCAGTTTCTTAATATGTGTCTGTGTTTCTACTGTGATGATTAATAATTCAAGGGATATTTAGAAGTACAAAGACAAAAATATATGTGACAACATCTAACACAAGTGCCACTCAGAAAAAGGTAAATGTTTGAGTGAATGAATGCTTTTACAAGATTAATATTTAATATAATTATTTAAACTAAAGAAAATGGTGTTACATAGTTTAGTTTAACCCATCATTTTCGTAAGAATTAGCCTATTTGCTAATAGGCTAATTCTTTACATTTCAATATAAAGAATCAAAAACAAAGTAAAACTGTTCATTTGTATTATATTTAACAAAAACAGGCACACATGCATGCACACACACACACACACACACACACAGGGAAGATGGAGCTGCCAATAGGTAATGGAATGCATATCATTTTTCTTTTGGAAGATAAATGAAATGCTTTATGAATCCCATGAATATTGTAACCTCAAATTAGTGCTACTCTATAACTTTACATGCTTTGAATTTTAAATTGCTTTTGTTTTTTTATTTTTGTTTTCCATACACTTTTTAAAATAATTCTTTAAAACATTTAACAAAAGTTTCAAGGCTGACATATTAATTCAATATAGATATAAAGTTTTTGTGTGTCGTTTCTTGAAGTAACTCGTTGAGCAATTTGCAACCTTTAAATGTATAATTCATCACGTCAAAGTTCCAGGCATTCAATCTCCCATGGGCCACTAGTTCAAGGCTGTGAGGATGTGAAGGTTTGAATATTATGGAGAGCCAAAAGATTACAGAAATAGCCAGGCACTCTCCATCCTTGCTTCTGGACAGAAAATGCATATGGTTCCTGTCACAAGACAATTTTTAGTGACCACTGAAGTCTTTTAAATGGAAGCCTGATAACCTTCAGCATAGGCAATCTGGCAACATCAGTCCTTGTTCAGAAAGATCTTTGAGTAATTTCAAAGTGACTCAATACACTGTAATCTGAGGGAAGTTTTTATCCGTGGATCAATTCAAGGGGTAATAATTAAATATTAATAAAAAGAAATGAAGATTTATTAAGAAAGATTGGGAAAACATATCTGGTGATAAAAATGAAATTAAGTATTATACCTTAGAGGAAGAAAAGAAAGATGACGGGAAGAATTGATTTGTGCTACATGACATCACTTGGTGATATGACTTTCTTTCTTTTTCTTTATCTTTTTTCTGAAAACCAACATGCAGAAACTTTATTTCTTGGTAGTGAAAGAGCCAGGTCTGCAGAGTCAGGAGAACAACCAAGCTAATCTTAGAGGTGAGTAGAGTTATTATTTCCAGGATCCACCGGCTTCTACTTTCCTTCCCTGTAACTTCTTTAGCTGTTACCTCCATAAAGTCTAATGTCAAGGAATAACAATAAAAGTGAGTCTACGCCATAAAAAAATCAAAAAAAAAAAAAAAAAAACAAAAAACAAAACAAAACAAAACAGGGAATCCGACACAATCAGTATTCTGCTGCCCCCTATTTGCCTGTATCATGCAATGCCAAATTTCAAGCCATGTTTAGATAAAATTTTAAATATTTTTTTCCTGTCTGTTTGACATTGTCTACAAAATATATTGTATAGTCCTTCTAATGATGGCTTTCCAAGTATTATTAACGTTCACATCACCTAATAAGGAATGGTGGAGTTATTTAGGAGATCATGGATGATGGTCCTAAAGTAGAATTTTTGCTTTCTATTAAGAAACATTTATACTACATATTCCACCTTTATTTACCTTCATGTAGACTCATAGCGCTGATGTGCATAATTATAGCCCATTAGCACTGGCTAATTTCCCAATGAATATGTGCCCTAAAATCAAGACACTGAAGGATAAAGCTTAGATAACCTGTTTCGACTTTTATCACTAGGCATGGCTAGAAAAACAATATTCAAATGTAGTGTGCTTTATATTTCAAATGAGAATAATAACAAAAATTCCGGTGTCTACACATAATCTAAAAATAAAAAGGGAGATATAAGAATGTGTTTTTAGATGGGAATTAATCATAACTAAAAACATTCAATGAAGGAAAATAAGAAACTTATCGAAAGCAGGAAAAGAAGGAACAGAGATGATAGAACAGTCAACTGACTTCGTATCTTTTTACTTAAATAAATGAATTTGAATGGATTATTATTCTAGCTTAACACTATTCCTTTAAATGTGCAATTCCTAACAAATTTGAAGAATAGAAAAACCTTTGCAGATCTTACTGTCATTATACAAAACAAGAGTGTGCAAGGGAAGAAGAGAGGTCAACATTTCAGAGACACATTGGATAATATTTTACTTTCATGATGAGAAACACAACAATATGAAAGTTTATTGGACCAGTAGGTATAATTTCATTAAATGATCTTACAGACTGTTCACTTGAATGCTGACACGGAGAAAGCACTATGTCCAGGAAAATGAAACCATAAAATAGCACAGTGCTACTACACTATTTTGTGTGCGCGTGTGTGCTGTGGGCACAATAAAGCTACTGTCAGCTACACTACACACATTTTAGCTAAACATATTTCAAAATAGGTGAATGTAGCAAAGCTTTGCAGAATCTTTTGTATTGTCAGTATCGAAGATTCATTCCTGCAGTTTATTACTTACCACTTCAATCTAAGTGCTAGATGCATTTTCTAGAATGTGTTGACATTATCTTCTTATATAAATTCTTATGGGATACATCAATAATTTACAGCTTATTACTGCACAAAAGTGATGCACCCTGCCTGAGTGAAAGAATCAAAGTATACAGTTATGTGAGAAGTAAATACCTCAATACATGTTTATGGGAAAAGTACCTATAGAAAATATTATTATAAATTAAAAATACATTTTTGAAGGGTCCATTAGTTTTACAATGCTTTAAACAATAAATAATTCATTAGCCTTGTTTTTTGTTTATAATACAAGTTAAGAGATCATAGGTAAGACTTTTAGAAAGTACCTTAATTGGCCAGGTGTGGTGGCTCACGTCTCTAATCTCAGCACTTTGGGAGGCTGGGGGGATCACGAGGTCAAAAGATCGAGACCACCCTGGCCAACATGATGAAACCCTGACTCTACTAAAAATACCAAAAAAATTAGCCGGGCGTGGTGGTGTGTGCCTGTAGTCCCAGCTACTCGGGAGGCTGAGGCAAGAGAATTGCTCGAAACCCTAAAACAGAAGGTACAGCGAGCTGGGATCGCGCCGCTGCACTCCAGCCTGGAGGGAGAGCGAGACTCCGTTTCAAACACACACACACAAAGAACCTTAATTAAATAGACCATCAATTATGTAGTTATATTAAATGTCTTTTACAATATGTAGTTTCTAGTCCAAATATTGTCTTATTACTCAATTATTCCAAATTAATTTGAACAATAAATCCAATTTGGTAGAAGAAATTTACTCAGATCATAAGAAGTGTTTCCCCTGCGCTTGCTTCCAGGGGTTTTTAAGTTTTAGTTCTTAACATTCAGGTCTTTTACCTACTTAATGTTAAATCTTGTCTACGCGGTGAGGTAAGGATTCCATTTCAAAATTTTTGCATGTGGATGTCCGATTTTCCCAACACCATTTGTTGGAAAGATTCTCTTTCCCCGCATTGAATGGTTTTGACTTTTTTTTATTAAATATGATTTGACCATATATGTGAAGGGTGATTTTTGGGTTCACTGTTCTATTTGATGGGTGCATACGTCTGTTTTTATGCCAGTATCACACTATTTTTATTATGGTAGCTTTGTAGAAAACACGAATTCATTGATTCTTCCATTGTTTAATAAATTTTGGTGTTTTCATGACGTTTTGAAATTGGTGTGAAATATCATTTTATTCAAGACCTTTTTAGCTATTTGGGGTTCCTTAAGATTCTATATGAATTTTAGAATATATATTTCTGCTTTGGCAAAAGGTGCCACTGAGCTTTTGACAGTGATTTCATCAAATCTGTGGACCATCTTTGGGTAGAACTGACATCTTAAAAACATTAACTGTTCCAATTCTTGAGCATGAGATGTCTTTCTATTTATCTGTGTCTTCTTTAGTTCCTTACAGCAAGATCTTATACAGTATACAAACTGTGCCTCCTTGGTTAAGTATTTTATTCTTTTTGATACTACTATAAATAGAATTGTTTTAATTTTCCTTTTATATTTTCTCTTGTTAGAATATGAAAATGCAACTAATTTTTGTGTGCTGGTTTAGTGTATTGCAACTTTCTCAATTAATGTGTTACACTTTTTTTGGCTTATATCAAATCTTTGACTCAATAGTACACCATTTTTCCTCTAAAACATGTTGCCTATTATAGAAGCATGTGCCTATACTTTCAAACATAGCGCAGTATTCAGAGTCACAACCCCATCAAGGATATACAAGTCTTAAAAGTCTTAATTCCTAGAATCTGTAAATATGTAACTCTGTATCACAAGGTGCTTTGCAGAAGTGATTAAATTAAGGTTCTTCAGATGCAATTATTCGATTATTCAGGTAGACCCAACGAAATCACAAGAACCTTTATAAGGGAAACAGGGAGACAGGAGAATCAGAGCCAGAGAAAGAGATGAGATGATAGAAGCGAAGGTAAGACCAGGGGAGAGATTTGAAGATGCTATGCTGCCATCATGAAGATGGAGGATGGGCCACAGCTAACTCTAGAAACCAGAAAAGGCAAGAAGACTTTCCCCCAGAGATTTTAGGACTCA
Source organism: Saimiri boliviensis (assembly GCF_048565385.1). Lineage (NCBI taxonomy): Eukaryota > Metazoa > Chordata > Mammalia > Primates > Cebidae > Saimiri > Saimiri boliviensis. The sequence goes on from NC_133467.1 coordinate 6,349,434, forward strand.
GACTGACTGAGATCTTTAGCACGGTGAAAGCCATTTCAGACTTCTGACCTCCAGAACTGTAAGGTAACAAATCTGTGTTGTTTTAAGCCACTGAGTGTGTGGTAATTTGTTACAGCAGAAATAGAAAGCTAGTACATAGAGTGCATCGAGTATCACCCACGTACACTTGTGTTTCACTCCACCCTTCACTAGTGCTCTCTTTGCCCTGCAAGCGATCTCCAGCCCACTTTCCGGTCACATTCCATTTGGATAAGTAAATTAGAGATTGCCAGCAGGAGATTCTGAGCGTGAGAGGAGAGTGAGTCTGAATTGGTGGTTATCAGCTCCCTCCTGTCAGTTCACCAGGTGCAGACCGGATTTCTCCACTGAAGGCCACAACCCTTCTCACGTGTCGCTCTTCATACTTCTTTGGGATTTGTTTACTATCCTGTCTTTGCCTTTTCAGGTCTGTTTTTACAAATATCCCACTTTTGTGAATATAGCATGCACTGAATTATTCTTTACATGGTTTTCCTAAGGATTAATTAATCATTGTTTGAATCAATGAAATCAGTCCCTTTCTTCTGCAGAGTGTGCCATGGGTTTAATGCTGGAACCCTGGTTACGCAGTAAAATGGGTTTCTTACTTTTTATTTAGGATCTGAATGTCACAATAATAGAAATGCTTAGCCTGGAAATTTTACGTTTCTGTTTCTATAGAAACATTAAATTGTACTGAGAAAGGACAACATTTTCCCAGCTCTATATTTGTGATTTAAATGTATTTGGAAGTTTAAAAAAAAAAATCACTGAAGGTATTTTTATAGTAGTCATTATGTATACAGAGAAAATTAATCGTGGGAGTATAAAACAATTTATCAAACATTTTAAATGACAGATGATAAAAGGAAAAACTCTGGAAATTGTAGTTTCAAGCAATTTACTGTGGCGTAATACCCCTAACCACACATAAAATTTTCAGAGTAGTCTTTTTTCCCCTACTTAATTATGGTTCAAAATTAAACTTGCATTACTTCATGTCTTAAATAACTAACAACAAATAGATGGTGCTTGCACGAGGTAGTTTTTAGGGCCCCAAACAGAAGCCACTATAAACATTTCAAGCAAAAATATATTTTATACAAGAAAATAAATGCTTAAAAATTTATTGGAAGGACTGAAGGCATAAGAATTGAGAGAAGTCACTGGACTGTTAATTTCAAGTTTACCTGCAATCCAATGATGTGGATGCCATTGTTGTTTCTTTCACAACAATTAAACATTCATAAAAGTAGTGTCTAGAAACTGGACCATAGACCCCAGCCACTGCAGGTACTCATATCGATGTGAACCTGCTTGCCAATCGTCATAGCACCAGAAAGATCTTCCCGACTTCTGCTTCACAAAATTTGCCCTTGGCTCAAGGGTCAACAATTTTTTTTTCCTGTAGATGGACAAAAGGTAGACACTTTTTTAGGGGCTTCATACTTCTGCTGGTATAGTGCAAAAGCAGTTATAGACAATAGGCAAATAAGTGGCAATGCCTGTATTCTAACGAGACTTTGTTAAGTGTTGAACCAGATTTAGATGTCAAGCATTATTTTTCACCTTTCACCCTGTATATCCACTTTGTATCCCTAATTATAGCTGCAAGAAAGTCTGAGAAATATTGTTTTTAGTTTTTCAAATGCTCCAAATAGAACGTGAGAGCCAAGAGAAGTACCAAATCCCTCTAATTGTTTTTATTTTTTTCACGAAAATTCTCACGTTCTTAGTAAAAGAAAAAATATTCACAATGATTGATTAAAAATAAAAGAGTTTAGGAAATAGAACAAGTTTCATGCTCTGCTACGCAGGTGTAAAGAATGCATTACAGCTTGGGTTTTGTACCCTCCTTTAGTGCAAGTTGGGAAGAGATGAATTAGTTTGGTAACCAGTCACATGTCCAGTTAATTCCATTCAGGTGGTTCGGAACTTGACCAACTCATGAGAGCACTTCCCCTTTGTAGCCAATAAAATAATTGTATAAGGTACATTGTGCTGCTTTGGGATAAACCTACATATTGCCAAATAAATTTTATGACTTTTAAAAACAATGTTTTTATGTAATTAAATCAGTTTAAATATAATAAATTGATTTTTTTTTTTTTTTTTTTTTTTTTTTGAGACGGAGTTTCGCTAGTTACCCAGGCTGGAGTGCAATGGCGCGATCTCGGCTCACCGCAACCTCCACCTCCTGGGTTCAGGCAATTCTCCTGCCTCAGCCTCCCGAGAAGCTGGGATTACAGGCACACGCCACCATGCCCAGCTAATTTTTCTATTTTTTTTAGTAGAGACGGGGTTTCACCGTGTTGACCAGGATGGTCTCGATCTCTTGACCTCGTGATCCACCCGTCTCGGCCTCCCAAAGTGCTGGGATTACAGGCTTGAGCCACCGCGCCCGGCCAATAAATTGATTTTAAAGAAAAAGTAATTGCAATACTTGAGCAAACAATTCAAAACAATCATATATGGCAGGGAAATGAAGTAGAAGGAAAAAAAAAGCAAGAATAAAATTAGCAACATTATTAATAGTCACATCAATTTCCTTCTCAATATTTTGCTCTAACATAAATATGCCAAAATAGCAAAATAATTTTTACAGTAGAAACCAATTACTATTAATAACAGTGGGTAAGCATTTATATCGGCTTATTGACTTATTTGAAAAATTATAAAACACTTATTTCTTATCATTATTGAGTTTGTTATTGAAATGAAAATAATATATTCATGTTACATAATCACATAATATACAATGAAGTAATGAAAACCCAAAAAGATAAAGATTGCATTTACTCTATGCAATTTATAATTACAAAGAGGTCAGCCTTATATTTTTCAAATTTAACAATCGGACAATGTTAGCACAGATATTTCACTGATATTCAACTTTTGTAACTTAATTTGAGGGTTTTATTAAAGTGTAAAATATTTGAATTCATATTTTAAATAAGCATACTATTAAATCAAATGAAATTATATTTCATCTCATTATTAAAATATACTTCATTATTAACAGGCTCCTTTCAAATTTCTCCATTTGGAAGTCATTATACAATTTTAGTGAAAATTTGTTGGTTTTTTATTTTTCTTAAGAAATACTTTTCTAGGTCGAGCAAACTGACACAAGAACAGAAAATCAAACACCATATGCTCTCACTCATAGGCAAGTGTTGAACAATGAGAACACATGGACACAGGGAGGGGAGCATCACACATTGGGGTCTGTAGGGAGGGCCAGGACAGGGACAGCGGGGCTGTGGGGATGTTGGGGAGAGATAACATGGGGAGAAATGGCAGATATAGATTACAGGGGGATGGAGGCAGCAAACCTCATTGCCATGTATGTACCTGTGCAACAATCCTGCTTACCACATGGTCTGCACTTGTACCCCAGAACCTGAAGTACAGACAAAAAAAGAAAAAATACTTTAAAAAATAGGCCTGGTGCAGTGGCTCATGCCTGTAATCCCAGCACTTTGAGAGGTCACGGCGGGTGGATTGCTTGAGCTCATGAGTTCCAGACCAGCCAGGGCAACATGGAGAAAACCAGTTTCTGCAAGAAATACAGAAATTAGCCAGGCAGGCATGCAGTGGTACATGAATCCCAGCTACTCAGAAGGCCGAGGTGGGAAGATGGCTTGAGCCTGGAAGGCAGAGGCTGCAGTGAGCCAAGATTGCACTCCTGAACTCCAAACTGGGCAACAGAGTCACACCTGTGTCCCCCATTACCCACCCCCCCAAAAAAAAATAAAAAAAAAACCAGTCCATTATATGCACTCTTTGTGTTGATTTTATTAGAAGTGTGGTATAAAGTGAATATAAGTATTGCTAAAAATGATATATTTAGCTTTTTTTATACACACACACATATACATGCGTACAAAGATAACAGTGGAAGACTGGATAAATTTGCACTAAAAGTTTCTGTTTCCTTTATTATTTCACAAATGTACACACGTGACATGCAACAATTGGTTTATCCTGACTATGTTGACTAATTTCATATTTCAGTCAGTATACCTCATCTTCAATCTCACTGCCTGCATAGTATCTCATTTAGATTTCCCATTAGGGACTCAATTCTTACAAGTCCAAAAAGATAAGGACTTGATTCTTCTTCAGCAGCTCTTCCCACTTTCCAGTCTTAGATGGAGGTGCCGCCATTTATGCAGAAACTCCAATAAAAGTTGGAGATCCCTTGAGTTATTTATTTCACAATGCATCTGAAATAATTCAACTATGGCAAAATAATACTATCTTTAAATTATAATCTAAATTCAATTACTCCTTCCCTGCCACTCAAGCCCAGGGATGAACTTCCATTGAGCCAAATTATCATTCAATTCAAATTTAAGTATATTCATGTCAATTATTTGATTACTGAATACAATTGTTAAAAAATAGAAAATATAGAAATTGAAATCGAAGAAATAATCTGAAAAATTCTTCAAATTTTCATGCAGAGCTGCAATTAAATGAGCAGATAGTGGTATTTCTAGAGACACATTCCAGGACGAAGAGTTTGATATGGTAGCTTCATGTGGATGAAGAGAGTAGCAACAGGTGTGCCGCAGTCAGAAGCCCTCCACAGTGCTACCTCGTGGGAGTCAAAATAAAGCTATAATTTTGAACCATTTTTAAGCCATGTTTTATCAACTGTGTGAAGGAGAGAAGATCCTCAAGACAATGATAACAGACTTGCTGCATGCGGTCATTAGTGGCAGTGCCCGTCGTAATTTAGAGCCATTTTTTTTTTTTTACAACCACTTCCCGGGTTGAAGCAATTCTCCTGCCTCAGCCTCACAGGAGTCTGAGGGATATGATGATTAATCTTGGTCTGAGAGTCCTGCAGGAACAATTTAGACAAGATGAATATGTAAGAAATGATTGTGGTACATTATAGCTCAGAAACTGAGAATTACTCTGCATCTTACAGGTATATTTGCTTTGTTTTCTCTTGAATAAGGTGTCTGTATCATGTAGTGAGTGGGTTGTAATGCTATCTGTACAATTTCTGACAATTATTTCACCTCTCTGAACCTTATTTTCCTGAAAGAAAATAGATTTTGGAGCTGAATATATCAGAATTTCAAATGAAGATGTTAACTTTACTTGTCTAATAGACGTATACAAGTCCTTTAAAAATCTCTAGGTACGGTTTCCCTCCTCTGAAAAAAAAAATAGGACTATAGCATCTAGCTTTCAAGTATTCCAAATATGCAGATCATAGATAGATTTATTATATTTGATACTGTGAGTTCTTGATGCCATATCGTGAATCAGAGTTGGCTTCTGATTGCTCTGAACAATGGGTCATGGAAGGCAGTTGCTCAATGACTTCTGTGGCTGTCTCACAAATGACATGTAACTTTCACCTGGTTGTCTTGATATTCTCACTATGCCGAGGCTCCATTGCTGGTTATGCCATTTTAAAACTCCGATAGCATGTTGTGTGACATCCAGCCTAATGGATTGGCTACATGTTTCTTTCAGTCTAGAGTCCCAGATGAACCAGTTTTTCAGTCTTTCCATCCCAGATGGAGGATACATAATTGAAATACCTACGTTTAAAGTAAATCCTCTAGTCACAATGATTTAAGCCCTGAGCCATTCATTTCTTCCTAGGTGATACCTGGATTTCATGGGCATAATAAAATACACATTGTTTTGTGCCACTAATATGTTACTATATTGATAATTTATACTGAATGTAAAAGCTGAAAGCATTTCCTTTGAAAACCAGCACAAGGTAAGGATGTCCTCTCTCACCCCTCTTACTGAACACAGTATTGGAAGTTTTGGCCAGGACAATCAGGTAAGAGAAAGAAAGAGTATTCAGATAGGAAAAGAGGAAGTCAAATTGTCTCTGTTTGCAGACAACGTGATTGTATAGTTAGAAAATCCCATTGACTCAGCCTCATATCTCCCTAAGCTGATGAGAAATCTCAGGAAAGTCTCAGAATACAAAATCAATGTACAAAAGTCACAAGCATTTCTATACACCAATAATATACAAACAGAAAGTCTAATAATGTGTGAACTCCCATTCACAATTGCCACAACGATAATAAAATACCTAGGAATACAACTTATAAGGCATGTGAAGGACTCCTTCAAGGAGAACTATAAACCAGTCCTGAAAAAAATAAGAGGCCACAAACAAATGGAAAAACATTCCATGCTCATAGATAGGAAAAATCAATGTTGTGAAAATGGCCACACTGCCCAAAGTAATTTATAATTTAAACGCTATCCCCATCAAGCTACCATTGACTTTCTTTTCAGAATTGGAAAAAAAAAACAAAAAAAGAAAAAACTTTAAATTTCGCATAGAACAAAAAATGAGCCCACATAGCCAAGATAATCCTAAGCAAAAAGAACGAAGTTGGAGGAATCCCACTACCTGACTTAAGACTATACTACAAGGCTATAGTAACAAAAACAGCATGGTACTGGTACCAAAAAGAAATATAGACAAATGGAACAGAACAGAGGCCTCATAAATAACACCACATATGTGCAACTATCTGATCTTTGACAAAACTGACAAAAACAAGCAATGTGGAAAGGATTTTCTATTTAATAAATGGTGTTGGGAAAACTGACTAGCAGTGTGCAGAAAGCTGAAACTGGACCCCCTTCCTTATGCCCTCTACAAAAATTAACTCAAAATGGATTAAATACTTAAACATAAGACCTAAGACCATAAAAACCCTAGAAGAAAATCTAGGCAGTACTATTCAGGACATAGGTATGAGCAAAGACTTCATCACTAAAACACCAAAAGTAATGGCAACAAAGGCCCAAATTGACAAATGGGATCTAATTAAACTAAAGAGCTTCTGCACAGCTCAAGAAACTATCATCAGAGTGAATGGGCAACCTACAAAATGGGAGAAAAACTTTGCAATCTATCCATCTGACAAAGGGCTAATATCCAGTACCTACAAAGAACTTAAATTTACCAGAAAAAACAAACAACCCCAAAAAGGGGGTGAAGGATAGGAACAGACACTTCTGAAAAGAAGACATTTATGCAGGCAACAGACATATGAAAAAAAGCTCATCATCACTGGTTATTAAAGAAATGCAAGTCAAAACCACATTGAGATACCATCTCACACCAGTTAGAATGGTGATCATTAAAAAGTCAGGAAACAACAGATGTTGGAGAGGATGTGGAGAAACAGGATCACTTTTACACTGTTGATAGGAGTGCAAATTAGTTCAAACACTGTGGAAGACAGTGTAGTGATTCCTCAAGGATCTAGAAATAGAAATACCATTTGACCCAGAAATCCCATTACTGGGTACATACCCAAAGGATTATAAATCACTTTACTATAAAGATACATGCACATATATGTTTATTGTTGCACTGTTCACAATAGCAAAGACTTGGAACCATCCAAATGCCCATCAATGATAGACTGAATAAAGAAAATGTGCCACATATACACCACAGAATACTATACAGTCATTAAAAAGGATGAGTTCATGTCCTTTGCAGGGACATGGATGAAGCTGGAAACCATCATTCTCAGCAACTAACACAAGAATAGAAAATCAAACACCACATGTTCTCACTCATAAGTGGGAGCTGAGCAATGAGAACATACGGACACAGGGAGGGAAGGGAAGCATTACACACCAGGGCCTGCTGGGGGCTGGGGGCCTAGGGGAGGTATAGCATTAGGAGAAATATGAAATGTTGATGAGGGGTTGGTGGATACAGCAAACCACCATGGCACTGGCATACCTGTGTAACAAACCTGTACATTCTGCACCTGCACCCTAGAACTTAAAGTATAATAATAATAATAAATACCTAGGAATATTATAACCCACATAGGTAATTTCTTTATGTCTACCATAGTCCGTCTTAAATTCATTGTCTAAAAATTACCTAGATAACTGTTTTACAACCATAAATTATATTATGCTTTTGCTGAAAGTGCTCATTGTTGGTTATTTTCATCGAGAGAATATCCAAATTGTTTAACGGGGGGAAAAAAAGCCACCCAATTTTTCCTGACTTGATAGTCAGGAAAAAATGCAATTTTTTCCTTTTTACATTATCCTACGCCACAGTGTCCTATTTTTCTTCTCAAATAGCCAGTGTTCCTTTTTGCCTAATATGCTTCATATTTGTTTCCTCTGCCTGGAGCTTGCTATTACATATTTGGAATATTGCCCACATTAATATTGATAATTTATATTTACATAAGTAAATACTTGCCATATAGGACTTTATTTCAGGCCAATCTGTACCTTCCTTACAGTGCTAAAACAAGATAAATGAATTTTATGAGCGGCTCTTCTTTATAAAGTAAAAGTGCCATCATTTTAAAGCAGAATTTTATTTTCCACTTGCTTCATGCCAAGTGAAATTCTTGCAAAAGTTTATTAGCTTCATTTTTCTATACTCTGCCAAGTAATGAGACTCAAGTAACTATGTAAATTCATTAATCTCATAAAGCAATTAGTGTAAAACTCAATGGCTGTTAAATTATTTCAAAATGAATTAGTTACAACATAACATTCAATTTTCATGAAAACCCTCATTTATTTACACAATATGATAATTCTGATTAAATAAATGCAAAGATGTAATATATTAAATGGAACAGCCAAAAGCTTGTTCATCTCTTGTAAAAGTGCCTTCTATGACCTATGACTAAGTGAATTAATATATAGAAGAGATTTTGTATGCTAGCAGACAGTAACAAATCTAAAAATGTACATTCCTCCTTCCTTTATCCACTGTAGACAGGCAACATGTTTTGTTAAGAATAAATCAAAATTCTATTCTAATGTATTCTAGAGATGTCTCATTTCATGAAACTCTGAAGAACAAAAAACTCAATCAATTTCTCTAATTTATTTCTCCTACTCCCTTTGCTTGTGTACTTTTATAATATGCATACCACTCCAGGATCTAAAATGATGTTAGGTAAAAGGAAGGTATTTATATTTGCACAAATCTTCCAGACCAAACCTAATGTTGTGGCTGAGTAACACTGTTCTAGTAGAAAAGTTACTCTAGACACAGTTAACAAAGCAAGAAAATTCAGACTTCTAACCAATATATCATCCCAAATTTCCCATACAATTGAAATACTGGATGTGAGAGGAGGCAGGGAAATATGACCTTGTCAATCAGAAAGGACTTACCCTCAGATGATTAAACAGAATTAACAGATAGACAGGTTAAAACTCATGTTATGTAAGTAGAGTATAGAATAGCAGCTGTTAGAGGCTGGGAGGGTTTTGGGGGATAGGGAGAGGTTAGTCAAAGGGTACAAAATTCCATCTGGGTAGAATAAATAAGTTCCAGTGCTCTATAGCAGTGTAATTATAGTAAACAATAATTGATTGCATATTTTCCAATAGCTAGGTTATTTTTAACATTGCCAATACAAAGAAAAATGTTTGAAATAGTGGCTATATTGTCTCATATTTATATTACACATACATCAAAATACCACACTGTATCCCATAAGTATGTACAATTATGCATGCAAATATGTATCAATTTTTTTAAAAAAAACCTGCTGCTATATATATGCTGTAAATTATAAAGATGAGGATGAACACAATGAATGAGTAAGTGTGGAAACTAAGAACTAAAATAAATATTACATTAAAAAGATTAAATATTAAAATTGGAAAGATGCATTGTTTGATATGATGAGTTCACTGGATCAGCTTAATTGGACCTGTGGTCAGGTCAATAGACTGAAGGAAACAGAGACAAAAAACAACCTGAAGAACAAAAAAATAAATAATGGCACCACAGGCACCTTTACGATGGTATCAGTTCACCTAAGATGAGTATAAGTGCAAGTTCAAAACGGAAGAAAAGGGAAAATAAAAAACATAAATATTTTAATTCTATTTTTTCCAAGAATGAATAAAATTTATTTTGTATTAATATATAACAAATGTATTTTGAAAGCTAAAAATGACATATTTATTCTAATAGCTAATACATGTTTGATTATAAAGGGGCAATGCCATTCGTGAATAATCAAAGTTCATTTTTTCCCTTTCAATTTATAAATTTTGTTTTCCATATTGTCTTTTATACTTGTTAAACCTACAAAACAACATGAAATAGAGATGGTGATATGGAGCATTCTCATCTTCCTAAATCCAGGGGCAACCCTTTCAATAATTCAACTTTTAGAGTAATTTAATAACATGAAATATTGGAAATAAATCAGTTTGATGAAGATGTTATTTATGTCACTGAAGTATACATGTCTTGACATATTTTGCATTCTTGTTCTGTTATACTGCATATTTGTCTAATGTGCTTCCCACTTGGTTAATTTTTTTTAAATATTTGAAGCTATGCTGTAATGTTAGTTGCATATAAATAGATTTCTTAAACATTCTCATTATTGGCTTACTATTACTATAATTTTTTTTTTAACTTTTTTATCATCAATCTTTTTATGATGATAGTTTTAATGTGATAGTAGCCCATGAGATTTATTTAATGACATTTTCACATTATAGCTTTACTCATTTTTTTTTTTTACTTTGAACTTCCAATGCACCTTATAACTTTTTTATCCAAGATTTAGAACTCTTATATTTCATTAGAACATTATCATGCTATGGAGTGTATTGGATCATGTTGTGTTAACTCCTGACTCTATCATAAATGAGTATAGCAGTGGAATGGTAGTTAGAGGTTTAAAATCATACTATACACATTTTTCTAATGTAAGTAGTACAAAAGAAAATAGCGACAAGAAAATTAAGCATTAAAACTAAAAGGTTCAAAAGGCCAAGTGTGGAACTTCGCACTTTCAGATAAGGAAAAGAGTAAGACTTAGAAAAGTAGCAGAGAATATGAACTTGTTACCTTTCCAGAGATATAAATTAGATATAAGGAGTATGAAGGCTCCAAGTTGCAAAGAAGGAAGCTATGTAAAGGCAGACAGGCCTGACCAAGATTTAGAAAGTATCAGACCGTTTAGCAAAAAATTGTGACGTGAAGAAGGCTTAGGTTTTAGAGAAGTTAGCTCACTTTAGAAAACAAAGAAATCCAAAGCTTTAAAGGAACGCCCTTTATTCAGGAATTGCTGAATTGCTTCAAAAAGCCAGTGAAGTTGCAACTGGTTATAGACTATTGAGCATCAAATGAGTTTAATGGATATAGTATAGGTGATTAGAAATTCACCTTCCTTGAAATTATTATGTCACATATATAAGAATTATAAAAAAATGGTTGTTTGAATTAGAGTATGAATGTATTAAATTCTAAACAAATTTAGATATTTAAATTGTCATTCAACTTATCTGAATAAGTTGTACCAATATAGAGGTAAAACCACACCCTCTCTAAATATAAATATTTGAATAAGTTGTCCAACATAGGGGTACAACCACACCCTCTCTAAATATAAATATTTGAATATGTTGTACAAATATAGGGGTACAACCATACCCTCTCTAAATATAAATATTTGAGTATGTTGTACCAATATAGGGGTACAACCATACCCTTTCTAAATATAAATATTTGAATAAGTTGTCCAACATAGGGGTACAACCACACCCTCTAAATGTAAATATTGTTGACTGAAAACAGTTTTAAAAATGTTACTTGGGAAAAACTGAATACTCATTAACATATATATTCAGGGATATGAACAGTGATACTCTGCTGTATTGAAATATTTGCCTAATTATTAAATACAAAATAAATGCTATACTGTTAAAATAATATTTTTAGAATTTTTATGATATTCATTATGCTTGAATATAGATAAGTACAGGCACATTAGATAATAAGTTTCATTCAGATGGTAATTATTTATTAATATTATTTATCTTTCACCATACCTTTCTCAAGCAGGAATTCATTAGTTAGGAAATGATATGGTTGGGCAAAGCATCATATCATTAATATTTACCTAAATATATAATATCATCTAATGGAGATAATTGTATTTGATAATATAATGAAGTCAAGGTGGCTTAATTGAGGTTTTCCTCTTTTTCCTTGACTTTCAATGACCAAATTCTTGAACCAAAGTCCAACTTAACAAGATGATTCCAGTGCAGATGAAAGTGAAGTTGGAAATATAATTGAATTGTGGCATATTTGATGTACTTTATCATCTGAGCCAGAAACAATATAAGGAGATGGTCCTTATCTGTGGCATTTAACCTAGGTTACTAGGAGAGCAGGGCTCTACCCAGTTCCAAATGATCACTCAACAGATTATGAAATCCTGTTCCTGTTGCAGATGCTGGCAACGGAGGTAAACCATGACCACAGTAATGCTAGTGGGGAGAGCACCTTATCTAAGAGAAAGAATGCAGGAGGAGAAAACATTTTCACATCAAGAATACTCACGCTCTCTGTCTCTGTGTATGTGTGAGAGACCATTCATGTCCAAAGGTGTGTTAGGCTGAGCGACTCGTTTATAAAGTTTTATACTAGGTTAAGTGGTACACATGCAGGTTTGTTACAGAAGGAAATTTGAGTTACGGGGGTTCATTGTACAAATTATTTCATCACCCGGGTAGTAAACTTAATACCCAGTGGTTATTTTTTCTGCTCCTCTCCCTCGTCTCAAGCTCCACTCTCTAGTAGGCACCTGTGTCTGTTATTCCCCTCTTTGTGTCTATGTGTTCTCATCATTTAGCTCTTACTTAAAAGTGATAACATGGCCCCGGGTGCAAGTGGCTTACGCTTGTAATTCCACATCTTTCAAAGGCAAGGGTGGGTGGATCATTTGAGGTCAGGTGTTCGAGATCAGCCCGGGCAACATGGTGAAATCCTTTCTCTACTTAAAATACAAAAATTAGCCAGGTGCGGTGGCAGGCACCTGTAATTCTTGTTTGAAAATGAGAGGCAGAGGTTGGAGTGGGCCGAGATTGCGCCACTGCACTCTAGCCTGGGTTACAGAGTGAGACCCTATCTCAAAAAAAAAAAAAAAAAAAAAGTGATAACATGCAGTATTTGGTTTTCTGTTTCCTATCCTTAGCAACAATGATAATGGCCTCCAGCTTGATCAATGTTCTGCAAAGGCCATAATCTCAATTCTTTTTATGACTGCATAGTACTCTGTAATGTATATGTGCTGTATTTTCTTTATCCAGTCTTCCACTGATGGACATTTAGGTTGACTACATGTCTCTGCTATTGTGAATACTGCTGCAATGAGCATAAGCAAGCATGTAACTTTAAAACAGAAAAATTTATGTTCCATTGTTAGGTTGAATGTTAGTTCTGTTTTTAGCTCTTAGAGAAATTACCACACTGTTTTCTGTAACAGTCGAAGTAATTTAAATTCCTACCAACAGTGTATGTTTCCTTTTCTCCACAACCTCACCAGTATCTATTACTATTATTATTTGGTTTTTAATAATAGCTATTCTGACTGGTGTAAGATGGTTATCTCATTGTGGTTTTGAATGGCATTTCCCAAATGATCAGTGATATTGAGCTTTTTTACACGTTTGTATGTTTGTTGACCATATGTAAGTTTTCTTTTGAAAAGTATTTGTTCATGTCCTTTGCTCACATTTTTGTTTTTTCAGATGGAGTCTCACTCTTTCGCCCAGGCTGGAGTGCAGTGGCATGATCTCAGCTCACTGGAACCTCTGCCTTCCGGGTTCAAGCAATTCTGCCTCAGCCTCCCAGGTAGCTGGGATTACAGGTGCCCACCATCACACCTGGTTAATTTTTGTCTTTTTAGTAGAGGTGAGGTTTCACCACATTTGCCAGGCTGGTCTGGAACTCCTGACCTTACGTGGTCCACCTGCCTCAATCACCCAGAGTGATGGGATTACAGTTGTTCACCACCGTGCTGGGCCCCTCTGCACACTTTTTAATGGGAGTTTATTTATTTGCTCCGCAGAAGCTCTTTTGCTTTGGGCTTGGCTGTTGTTGGTATATAGGAATGCTAGTAATTTTTGCATGTTGATTTTGTATTCTGATGCTTCGCTGAAGTTGTTTACCAGCCTAGGGAGCTTTTGCACTGAGACTACGGGGTTTCCTAGGTACAGAATCATGTCATCTGCAAGCAGGGATAGTTTGACTTCCTCTCTTCCTATGTAGATGCTGTGTTAGATCATTCTCACATTGCTATAAAGAAATACCTGAGACTAGTTAACTTGTAAAGAAAAGAGGTTTAATTGAAATACCTGAGTCTAGTTAACTTGTAAAGAAAAGAGCTTTAATTGGCTCACAGTTCTGCAGACTATATAGGAAGCATGGCTGGGGAGCCCAGAGGAATTACTTACAATCATGGCAGAAGGTGAAGGCGAAGTAGGTACTTCTCACATGGTTGGAGCAAGAGGAAGATAAAAGAGAGAGAGGGGAGCCGTTGCTACAAACTTTTAATCAACCATATCTTGTGAATATTTTATTACAAAAACAGCACTGTGGGAATAGTGTAAAACCATTAGAAACTTCCCTCATGATACAGTCACCTCTCACCAGGCCTTACCTTCCACACTGGGGATTACAATTTGACATTAGATTTCGGTGGAGTCACAGATACAACCCATACCAGAGGCCATGTATTTCTTTCTCTTGCCTAACTGCTCTGGCCAGGACTTTAAATACTATGCCAATTAGGTGTAGTGAGAGAGAACACCCTTGTCTTGTGCTGCTTTTCAAGGGGAATGCTTCCAGCCTTTGCTCATTGACTGTATTATTGGCTGTGACACAGTGTGTCAACAACAAAAAGAATAAGATATTATGTAAATATTTACATACATATTATATAAATATCTAATTATTTAAATCATAAATTTTATTTGAATAAAATGGTTGGAGTTGTATATTTCTGTTTCTATGAATAGTTCACTCTATTGTCTCTTAAACATTATACTTTTGTAAGTTTAATATTGACAGTTTATAATGATTAATTTCAGTATCCTTATCACTTTTTAATATACTTAATACACTTTGAGAAGCTATTAGATAACTATATACTGAGTATTTTATATGACAATTATAATTAGAGACAATTATAGCAATCTACATATGCTTTGACAAAAGATGGGATTAGAGGGGTTGCTATGTAGAGACTATGGCATGTAGAATCTTGAGTGTCAGCCTTTAATATAAGGGGCTTTAATATAAGCCTTATTATAAAAGCTAATAGAATATTCTAATATATGAGACTTTAATATAAGCCTTTAATACAAGGTGCTTAGATTTTTTACTCTAATAAACTAAAAGTCATTGAAATGTTTAAGCAGAGGTAGAGGGGTGTGTGTGTGTGTGTGCATGTGCCTGTGTGTGTGTGTGTTATGTACAGTGTGTATATAATGGATTATAAAACTGGAGATAGTTTAGTAATTCATTTGTATTAATTATTCAAAAATCTACTATGTGCCTCTAACAAATAATTCTCTTCTAATTGTCAAAGGACACAACACTGGGTGGCATTATTATAGATTTAATATGTATGGGAATTAACAAAATTTAGAGGCCAGGCACAGTGGCCCACAACTGTAATCCCAGCACTCTAGGAGGCCAAGGCGGGCAGATCACAAGGTCAGGAGTTGAAGACCAGCCTGACCAACATGGTGAAACCCTGTCTCTACAGAAAATACAAAAATTAGCCAGTCGTGTTGGCGTGCACCTGTAACCCCAGCTACTCAGGAGGCCGAGGCATGAGAATCACCTAAACCCAGGAGGTGAATGTTGCAGTGAGCTGTGATTGCACCACTGCACTCCAGCCTGGGTGACAGAGTGAGACTCTGTTTCACAACAAAAAAAAAAAAAAAAGAAAAAGAAAATTTAGAATGACAATCTTAATAACAAACTGCTGAAGTCAATCTTACAAAAAAAACTGCTGATGCTACACAATAAATTAATAAAGCTTCAGACAAAAACCACTAATTGCAGAGGAGTATTGAGGGTCACTCACAAAAACAGGTATTTGAAATCCCAAAATAAAAAAGAACACCCAGGAATAGTATGCTGTGTGTAGAGATAAATGGATAGTCCTATGAGAGATAACAGTAGAAAAAGTGAGAAGCAGATGGAAGAATCAGGAGCTGGTGGCATCAATGAGCCAGGGGAATCATTTTAGAAAGTGAGAAATCATGTCTTTAACATGGCAGAAAGCACCAACGATAAAACCCTCCAGCTGACTATTGTAAAGAGAGGATATGAACATTGAGTCATCTATGTTTTTGGAAGTAAAATTACATTATTTCTTTTGATCAATATAATAATACAGGTTTGTTCTTATTCTTTTCTCACATTAAGCAGTTTCCAAATTCTATTTTTCTAGCATTGCTATATTTTTAAATCAATGAGCTTCCAATACGATTATTCTCATGGTTTTGGTAAAGTTTATGAGTAACATTTTTTGTATGTGCACATACTGTATTTTGAGTGGTCTGAATTGTTTGACTTATACTCAATATGTGAGTAGCATGCATATGGGAATAGATCATAATAACATTAGTTTAAAATATATGGACACAGAACGAATACGTTCCCATTTACCATCTTCCAATTCCCTTTCCTGTCAGCACAGCTGGAGCCCATCATCTCTTTTACTGACCAGCTGTCTGCATAGTCATCTCCCATAGTAATTTTTGGCTAGCAAGTAACAGCCAAGGAGGAAAAGAGTAGACAGGACTCAAGGACACTTAAAATTCATTTATCCTTGCATCAACCTTGAGACATTTTCCAAAAAACAATCAAGTATTTTGGAATTTGTAAACTTCTCCATATGAAAAATTATTCTTATTCAGCAATTATTTGACCTGAATTTGAGTGATAAAAATGAGAACATTAATGATCTAATCAAATGTCTTTCCAATGAGTAGTTAAAGGTAATTCTCCATTAATAATAAGGACACACTATTCATTTTTTCGAGTGTGTGTTAATATGTGCTTTGAAATCTAAGCAGTATTTACTTCGAATCATGTATTTCCCTTCATATACACATACTAAATAAAAATATGTTAATTTGAATCATTAAATATAAAAGTTTTTCAAGGTTTGGTGATGTACTTACACATTCTATATATTCATTTGTAGTCATGAGCAATTTTATTATTTTCTTCCAGTCTGAATACACAGCAACATTTCACCTGAATGCAGCTGAAAACATTGATATTTGTTTTATTTTATGTTTATTTTTATTGCACAGATCATGCAGAATTGTTGCATAGGTACATACTTGGCAAGGTGGTTTGCTGCCTCCATCCCCCCAACACCTATACCTGGTATATCTCCCCACATTATCCCTCCCACTCTCCCTACCTCCACTGTCCCTCCTCTAGCCCCCTAAAACTGACCGCAGTGTGTGATGCTCCCCTCCCTGTGTCCACATGTTCTAATTGTTCAACACCCGCTTATGAGTGATAACATGAGGTGTTTGGTTTTCTGTTCCTGTGCCAGTTTGCTGACAATGATGGTTTCCTGGTTCATCCATGTCCCTAAAAAGGACATGAACTCATCACTTTTTAGGAATGCTCAGTATTCCATGGTGTATATGTGCCACATTTTCTTTATCCAGTCTATCATTTTATTTTTAATTCACGATTTTATGTTAAAATTTAAGCATTACAAACATTTTGATGTTTAAAGAAAACCTATGTCTTTTTTAATATAGATTTAGACAACTTGTGTCCAGCAACTATAGTTGGCATACAAGCCTTTAATGTAAGTAAGGCAAAGTTATACATAATTTATTTTCAGTATCTATTTAGTATTTTCATCTAAACATATGCTTAACAACAACAAAAGCAAATGGTAAAACGAAGTCAAACTCAATGAACAGGCAGTAAATTACATTTCGTCTATGATAATATGATTATAGTTATGTGGCAGGAATGTTTCTCTTCCCCTGTTTTTAATTATTGATTTTTTTTGGATAGTAAAATGTCACCTTCATTCAGAAACTCCTTTAGGCACCTTGGTAAGAATTCATACTACTTCTGTCTCTGCCATGGTGATCCCTCAGAGAGTGGAAGCTTCAACATGTGAGGTCCAGAGGGAGAATGTTAACTCACGGTACACCACAACCTCTCATTTCTAATCCTACTTGGATATGCAATGTGAGCAAAAGTCAAACCATCATAGTTTTAAGCCACAGAAGTTTTTAGATTGTTAAAAATTATAGCATATAAACAGCATCTTCAAGAAAAAAGAAAGACGTATTATTAAATTTAACACTTTCTTTTGAAGAAGGTGATTTTTAAACTTTTTCCTGTATTATTAAATGCAGCAAATAATCTTGTATACAATAAATTATTAATATACTTAGAAATATTTATTGAGCAACTTCCCGTGGTTCCTGGAATACATTAGAGTCTAGCAGAAAGAAACTAAAAAATCTCCAACTCATAAAGCATATTATTAGTTATAAGAGGCAGACAAGAGTAAACCTAATATATATTTTTAACTTAGGTAATATGTCAGAAATACCAGTGGGAGAGCAGATAGTTGTGGGAGACAGTGTGATTAGATTGGAGATAGAAATTAGGGGAGATTATAGGGCAGGAGGTCAAGCTGTAATGGCAGGAGTTAGGAAAACTGTAAGAACTTAGAGGCCACTATGAGTAAGTTGGAGTATCATGGTACTTTTATACAAGAAGTTTTATATTACTTTAACTTTTTAAAAAGACCAACCACTTTTATATTAAAAAGAGTCTTAAGAGGGGAGGGGTAGACGGAAGCAGAAAGAATGGTCAGGGAACTGTTGCAGCATCTCAGAGTAAGATCATAATGATTGAAGTACAAATGCTAGCAGTAAAATTCATTAAATATGCTGAGATTCTAAACATACTTTGAAGAAAAAGTCAAAGGAATGTATTTAGTAGATTGGTTATATGACCAAAAAGAAAGAGGTAGGTAACTACCACCATTTTGCTGAGAGACTGGAAGGACTGAGTTGTCATCACCTTTCAGAAAAACAACTTGGTTATCTCGACATCTACCCAGTTATTTCGCTCAATATTTCAAACTATAGTCATCCACATTTAAACTCTATGTGCTCATGATCCTACTAAAGTTGTTCTTTCCCTATTCTGTCTCATTTAAAGGTACTCTGATCACCTCAGCAACTCCATTCAGACTTCGAGATGTCATCTTCGACACCACACTCTACTGAACTCTCATATTTAAGGAGTTTCTACAATCAGTTACATCTACTCTCTAAAATCCTCTAAAAGATTTCTCGTTTTATCAATCACGCTGTCATGTTTTTAATGCCATCATTGTCATCCTGGATTAGAATAACTATCTTTTAGATACATGCAGTCTATTTAAGCTTTCCATTCTGCATGAGGATTGTATCCAACAATACACTAATCCAAGTTATCAGTTCTAGATGGATTAAACACATAAATGTAAAACAAAAGGCTATTTGCTTAAAAGATAATAAAGGGAAATATCTTTGTGACTTTTATGGTGAAGTAAAATTTACAAAACAGGAATTTCAAATATTTAAGAAAAACATATAAATTAATTAAAATTTAAAAATGTTATTCAAAACAAAGTGCAGGCATACAAAGAAAAGCTACAAAATGAGTTACAAAATGAGATACCCGTATCTGAAAAGCAGTAGCTTCTATAGTAAATAGGGATTAATTAGCAAAAGAAAAGTGGTTTTAATAAAAGAGAAGATAAGATAAATGAAGAGAAAAATGTATCCAAGTAATTCAAATGTCAAGAGACATAAGAAAAGATGTCCCACTGGTTCATTTGCCACCAGTGAAATACAAGTTTAATGGAAAACATAATACCCTAGAACATCCACCTCATTGTCAGACTCTGATGATACCAAAGTTTGGCAAGGACATAGAGTTAACGGGAACCTCATGCCCTGCTGATGGGAAATTAAACTGGAAAGCATTTTAGTCTTACCTAATACCTTTGATATGCACATAATTCTACTATTGATTTGAAATCCAGAGTGATGAGGTCTCAGTAACAACACAACTGGCATTTGGGGCTGAATGACTCTTTCTTGTCGGGGGAGGAGTGGCCATCCTATGCCTACTAGGTTGCTTACAACATTCCTCATGGTTTTTACCAGCTTAGATGTCAGTATCAGTCCCTACCTCAAGTTGTAACAACTCGAAAACATTTTCATATAGTGCCATATATCTTCTTTCAGGAGAAGCACAGTCATCCGCAAGGGAGAACCACTGCCTTAGAGAATCTTTCGCATACATGCATCTAGATATGTGCAAAATATGATCAGGGCAATGCTGTTTGTAATAGCAAAAACTGGAAAGCAGCTAAATGGCCATAAAAAGTAGCTATAATAAATAAGCCATGGTAATATAATATGATAAAAAAATAAAGTCATATAAACGAGTTACTAACCAACTTAGATGAGTTTCAAAAGACATAGTTGAGTAGCAGAATAAACCACAGAGAAAAAATACCCTGATATTCTGATATTTTGACATTGTACATTGTCAAAAATAAGTATTTTTAAACATACTTTAAGGGATATGTAATACGTATATATGTACTAATGCATTAAAGGAATTTTTTTAAATAACAAAAAGTTCAGAATAGGTTAGCTTTTAGGCATGAAAAGTGATGCATGTTAGAAAGGCAGTGTGTGGCTGTACAAGAAACTAGTTCCATTCTGTTTCCTTGATACAGACGGGTTCATTTATTCTTCATTGAAATTTTCATGTCTTCTTGTTATTATATGGCAAAATTTACTGTATATCAATTTTTAAAAAATCAGCCCGATTTAAAAGCTCAATATATCTACCCTGAGCTAACATTTTTTCCGAAAAAAACTTAAAAGCGTGGTAATAAAAAGCACAAAATGAGCAAAATAAAAATTGATTTACATACTACCATTAAGCACCAAAAACAAACGCACATTGAAAATCAAACAAAAATAATGAAAAATTATGTAAAATATTTACCGATTAAAACTGGTTAAGCAATATTTAATATAAAATAATAAATTTCAAGCAAAAGCACATTAATACGTATACAAAAAAATTAGCCAGGCATGGTGGCACATGCCTGTAGTCCCAGCTACTTAGGAGGCTGAGGCAGGAGAATTGCTTGAACCCGGGAGACAGAGATTGCAGTTAGCCGAAATTGAACCACTGCACTCCAGCCTGGGCAACAGAACAACACTCCATTTCAAAAAAATTTTTTAAAAAAGAAAGAAGAGTATAAGTACTGCGTAATTAATTGAAACAAAAAATTACCAAGAAGGTACAAATCTCTGAACTTCATAAACCTAGAATATGATTTCAAATATATGTGTATGTGTATAAATTAAATGAAATTACAAGTTGCCATGAACTTGTATATAAATGAACATATTAATAAGTTAGCTTTTGACACATCTAACACAAAAACTGATAGATACAGCTAAGAAAAAACTAGGTATGACACAAAATTATAAATTAAGCAATAAAGCAGTCATATCTATTGATGCATCAAAAACCGCACACCCCTAATGATGAGAATATGCAAGTTCTTCCTTTCTCCATGCCTCAGTCAAGTATTTATCATTCTGTAATATAAACTCATATAAATATTATGTCTTCAACAAACAATATTAGAATATGAGTAGTCTTCATCATTTTTTCTGAAAAGAATATGTTTTCTTCTAATTACTTCTGTGTATTATTTTTTTCAACTAGCATTCATTCATAAAGCACAGGTTTATTAAATCCTACTCTGTATCAGGTTTGTAGTGGATACTGCAGATACTGGGATGAATAAGAAATTATTCATGCCCTAAATTATCTTACAGCATTCTGTATATTTTCATAAAAACTTATAATATATGATATTTCTAAGAGAAATTGATAAACAGTGTGATTAGCTGGGCATGGTCGCACCTGTCTGTAGTCCTAGCAACTCTGGAGGCTGAGGCAGGAGAATCACTTGAACCCAGAGGGTAGAGGTTGCAATGAGCTGAGATTGCACCACTCCACTCCAGCCTGGCAACAGAGCAAGACTCCATCTCAAAAAAAATTTAAAAAGGAACACATTGCTAATTATCAATATGGCAGTGAGCCAGAAGTTTCATTCCTTTCGATTAGAAATCTCAGCATTGGCTAAGGTTAAGCTATTAAAGATTCTGGTGTCCTATTTTCTACACTTCTTTAGAAACAGCTGTAAAACAATTACATTAAATTCATTTAATTGACACAGTGCTATATCTCTACTAACAGAATTATTGCAAAGCATCAACACTATTCAGCCTCTCTGTTTTTAAATCTACCTCATATCATTCAAATCTACAGCTCACATGCATGTTGATTTCACAACCCTGTTGAGTATCAGGAGAAAAATGTGCAAGAGATGAGTAACGAAGATTTCATAGTCTTAGCTGGTCAAGAAGCAGATGTCTGCTGTCCATCAGATTATGTTCTATGCACTGATCTTCAAACTTTTACTGATGGAAGAAATCTAGAATATAGTTTGTTTTAGGTTTAGTTACACACAGAATCCTTACATGACTTTATAACCTGGTTTAAGTATCTGGCACATTTTAAAATCAATAAAGTGAAATAGCGTTGTCTCTTTAGAAGAGAAAGGAATGCACATTTAATGGAGATGAGTATGAAGTAGAATGAAGCCAAATGTTCCTGATGTTGTCTAAATGTATCATTGAAAGGATGCATACCATATGGAACAGCACACAGCTCCTCTCTTGGCATGTCATTATTCTGTTGGGATTCTTTCATCCTTCACATTTCAGGGAATAATGGTGCTAAAGGAGTGCTGAGAGAGAATACCTACACACCAGTCCCTACAGAATGTCACAATAATATGCGTTGGTTTCTCTCCACAAGTTAAAAGACATAGTCCTAGTATCAGTTTAAAATCTTACGCCCAGCCGGGAGTGGTGGCTTATGCCTGTAATCCCAGCACTTTGGGAAGCTGAGGCAGATCACCTGAGGTCGAGAGTTCGAGACCAGCCTGACCAACATGGAGAAACCCTTTCTCTACTAAAAGTACAAAAAATAGCTAGGTCTAGTGGTGCATGCCTGTAATCCAGCTACTAGGGAGGCTGAGTCAGAATTGCTTGAACCTAGGAGGCAGAGGTTGCAGTGAGCCAAGGTCACACCATTGCACTCCAGGGTGGGCAACAAGAGTAAAACTCCATCTCAAAATAAATAAATACACATATACATATATACATACATACATACATACATACAAAATCTTACACCTATCCTACAGTCCACCAATAATTATCAATTTTCAAAAGAAAAATGTAATAACTATTCTCCTTTTTTGTTCCAGCAGATCAGCGGTATTAGTTTCTTAGGGCTTAAACTACCACAAGTTTTATGAGTTAAAACACCATGTTGGCCAGGCTGGTCTCAAACTCCTGACCTCAAGTGATCTGCCTGCCTCGGCCTCTTCCAAAGCTGGGATTATTCCCAGAGGAATAAAAAACTAATATTTAAGCAAAATCCTATAGAAATATGTTAGTAGCAATTTTATTCCTAATAGCCTTGACCTGTAAAAAGTCCAAATGTTCCTCAGCAGGTTGACAGTTAAACTATAATTCATACCATAGGTAATACTCAGCAGTAAAGAGGAATGGATTGCAGATAAACACAATCAACCTGGATGAATCTCAAGAAATATGATGCTAAGGAAGAAGTATCAGTTTCAAAAGATTGCTTAATGTGTTTCTCCCTCTGTACAACATTCTCAAAATGACAACATTATAGATGGAGAACAGATGAGCGGTTGCCATGAGTTGAAGAGGGGCAGGGAGAGGCGAGGTGGCTGTGGCTACAAAAGGCAGCATGAGGCATCCTCGCTATGGAACTGCCCTGTATCTTGACTGCAGTGGTGGTTGTGTGAAAATACACATGTAAAAAGGTACAAAGAATAAAATGCACACTTATGCAAACATATGGGACTCAATGCAAAATGGATAGAATGTGAATAAGTGATTTTATCAAATAGGTATTTCCTAGTTATCATATTGCCCTACAGTTAGGCAAAACATTACTATTGGAAGAAACTGGGCAAAGGGCATAAGGTATGTGTGTATTATTTCTTACAAGTGCTTATAAATCCATAATTATCTCAAAGTACAAAGTTAAATAATACCAAATGTAAAAATATAATAATTGAATACATATAAATCAAAAGATTAGTTGGCATATATAGCTAAATTTCAGTCTTCTTAAAGAAAAATAAAGAACATTTTCTTAAAGAAATATTTTCTTATTTGGGTTTTCTTTTTCTAGAGTCTGGTATTCCAAGGTCTTTTAGAAGCATATGCTCTTTAGGGCTCCATGTAGCTGATCTAACAATATAATCCCAGCATTACCTCCCATATGAGGAAATTACCCCATCCTTGGGAAGCCATCTCAAGCCAAGGGTGTAGAGGTATATCCTGTCTGAGTAGTGAATGTCCCCTATCAAATTTAAATTCAGTTTTCAAAATACTGCTGGTGAAGCAAAAGTAATTTGTAGTTCAATTTCTACCCCTAGGGTTATAATTTTATGACAGCTTTACTAGATCTTATTGCAGATTCCAGATAAATTGGCCATTAATATGTGGAATAGCTAGTGAATTGAAGCCAAAATCTTGAATTTTAATAAGTGACTTATTATGCTTGCCATTATCTTCATGCATACTAGTCCCCAGTTCTTAGGATATAAGAACAGTCAAGATGAACAATAGCATTATTCATGAACACATAAGTGTAGAAAATAGTTTACAAGGATAAGACATACATTATTGTCTAAAATTATGTAGCTATATCAAGGTAAATATTTTATTTAATCATAAACTTTTAAACAAATATTTTCTTTTAAGCTAATACTGTCATTTAAAATATATAATTGCAAAAGTATCTTTAAACATAGGGAAACATGAAACTGGCCTTCAAGATCAATCTGGCATTATACTCTATAATCTTAATGTTTCTGCTCCAAATTTACTCTTGCAATATTAACAAGTTCATATAAATAGTCAAAAATTCTCACAATTTTGCAAAGCAAAGTTATTAGTGCATGAGGTTGTAGAAATATAGAGTTAATATAACTGGATTAAAAAAATAATAGGGATTTCCAGTTGAATTTTACCTCAGAGTGATATTTTCAAGGGTGAATAAAAGTAGGAAATAAGCTTATGAGGGAATTAAGTATCTTAAAAGTCTATGAGGTCAAATAAAATTATGAACTAGACAGTCTTCTCCAGGACTTATCATTGTTAGTCTTTCAATTTTAGATTAGAAGATTTACAGTCATATTTTTTACTGGTTTCAATTTGTGGTTCCTTAGTAAAAAATAATGCTGAGAACTTTTATGTATTTACTGGCTATACATATATCTTCTTTAGTGAAGTATCAGTTCAAATATTTTGCCCATTTTTTGGAAAACTGCTTTTCTAATACTGAGTCTTGAGAGTAGTTTATATATTCTGAACATAAGTCTATTATCAGATATGTGACTTAAATGTATTTTTCTGAATCTGTAGCAAGGCTTTTCATTCTTTCAACCCTTCACCAATAAAGGATTTAGTCTAGATGTTATTATTTCCCACCACTAAAGCAAGACCTTTTTGAGTAGTCTACCAAGTGCTGTTTAAATTATGAGGCTTTTACATATGGCTGGTAGAAACATACAATATTCTCAGCCGTATGTAAGTGCCAGACACCATTATCTCTAATCATTTCAGATAGTTTCTTTATCTGGTCTCATAATTTGTGAAATCAATCGCTGCTGTTATGATTTCATCTGTGTCTGTCCATATTCTGAATACTCAAGGGAGGACCTCTGCAAACCTCTGGTATTCTCTCTCTGTGCAGCTCTTTCTTCTCTGATAAGTTGTCCAGAAAGTGCAACAGTCTTGATCTCCTGGTTCTCTTAGCTGAATCTCTTCAACGCAGAGTCTTTGGATTCCACCTTGGTTCACCTTACCAGTGCCACACCTGGAGTCTATCTCAAGGCAGTGAAATGGAGAAATCACAGAGCTTATTTCGATTTTGTGTGTTCCTTAGGGATTATTGTCCTTGCTGCCTCATGTCCAGTGTCTTAAAAACAGTTATTTCATGAAATTGCCTTGTCTGTGGTTGTTTCAAGCAGGAGGGTAAATGTGCTACTTTATTCCATCTTTATAACAACATAAAAATTCCTTTTATAATGTAGAAAATAATAATCTTTTAAAAAATACATACAATCAAGGACATCTGCAATGACATTAAAATTCTAGATGAATTAATTCTTTTTTTTTTTTTCCATCTAGAGATATACTGCTTGGAACTACTATACAGAATTTAAAAGAATTACCAATGTCTATAAATGAAAAAGGTATTAGAAATGTCAAATCTAACTTGCTTTTTCAACGAGAGAGCTCAAGAACTAATTCTAATATAATCTTGATTCCTCCAAGAGACACTGTTTAGCAACAGAGTATAGGATTCATTATTCTGAACCATATTGGCTACACTTAATTGCAATATGGTATGGAAACAATGCATGGAAAGGAGCAAAGTAAAGAGAAAGAAGAAAATCAGTCATGAGCAACATTGTTCAGGAATGCAATGAAACAAATAGAAACATACATATATGTATATTTATATGTGCATATATATATATATATATATATATATACATACACACACACAAACATACAGACTACTTAAGCATTCAAATATAAAGATTTGAAGCCTGCTTAAGGTCTTTCAATCAAATACTTATATCAACACTAAATACTAGTACATTTCTCCACCACTCTTCTTTTCCTCCCCAATCATAAGACATTTGCAGATATATATATATAAAATATATATATAACATTTATATATATAATATATATAACATTTATATATATAATATATATGTGTGTGTGTATGCTAAGAATTATATTTATGAATTGTAATTGTACACTTAATTTTGACATATTTTCAACAGATATTTTGAAAATATTCAGTGATTTTTAAATATAAGTCACAGGATAAATTCATAAAGAATATGAATGAGGTGACTATGATAAGGGATTATTGCATTAGCTTTTTAAACAATCAGAATTACATACTATGTTTCATTCAAGATCAATGATTAAAATGTTGTCTCATACTTATTTCAGGGGTAAGCGGGAAAATTACAATTTAAGACTGTGCATTGCTAAGAAAGAGAAATAAAAAAATTCAAGCACCTACATTATGACCTTTCTAATAGCTTGAGATTTATGTAACAATTAATGAATTTTAGAATAATATATTGTACCTAATACATTAAGCACTACAATGTCACAAAAGTTTTAATATCTGTCTGATGTGATTAGAAAGCAATAAAGCATGGGTGGTCAAGTTAAAACTACTTTAACCTCTTACCCACGTCTCTGTCATTTGCTTTGGCCTTTTAAAACCCTTAAGTACCCATGTTATCAGTAATAGTAGGATTTGTCTCCAAATTACTGATTTTGGGGAAAGGACTTTATCAGAGTGTTGCATTTTATAGGCAAAGGAAATAAAAATCATAAAGGTGGTAGGAAGATAGTCAGATACTCATATAATATGACCTGAACAATTGTCTACTTGCAGGATATTTATGAAATGAAAACATGAGTATATAATACAGTAAAATTTCATTCACATTCAGTAAAAAAAAAAAAAAAAGTAAAATTGCATTTACTATACAATCATAGTCCCTCTTCAATATCTTATGGGATTGTTGTATAATTTACTGAGATATTTTTGCTCTATTAAATAAATGCTTGCTAATTTATAAAATTGTTTTATTCATTTGGTAATATTTATGCAAAGACTTTAATATACAAACTTCAGTATCCTCAGGGGAAAATACAGCTTACCCTTAGTTCATATGAAGTAAAAACAGTGTCCCCGGGCTAGATTGCAATAGCGTGATCTCGGCTCACTGCTGCAACCTCCACCTCCTAGGTTCAAGTGATTTTCTTGCCTCAGCCTACTGAGTAGCTGGGATTACAGGCACCCACCACCACACCTGGCTAATTTTTGTATTTTCAGTAGACACGGGGCTTCACCATGTTGTCCAGGCTGGTGTCAAACTTCTGACCTCAGGTGGTCTACCCACCTCAGCCTCCCAAAGTGCTGGGATTACAGGCATGAGCCACTGTGCCCAGCCCCCATAGCAGCTTTTTACATGCGAATTTATTGTTACAGAGAAGAGGAAAAAGAGATCATATCTATATGAACAGGTATTGGATTCCATTCTTTTGCTTCAGTGTTAAGGTTTTCTCTAGATTATGGAGAAGAAGAATGAAATGTAATTCATTATCAAGATTGCTGGGAGCCACTAATACTTCCAAACTGGTATTCAGGCATCATTATATCTGGATATTTGGATTACATTCCGAATATTTGGAATTACATTCCAAAATCTTAAAGAAACAATAAAGAAAATTGCACTTTTACAAAGAATATTACCTCAGGGTAAGAATAATAATTGAGTATTTTTTGATCTGTGTTTTGAAAACATATGAGATTTTAAAAAGTCATAATTTTTGTCAACTTAGTAAATAAAATAAATACTGATAAAAATTAGTGGTTAAAGTTAATTAAAAGGAAAAGTAAGATAACATAAAACTATAATGTATAATTAATGATTGATATGTTGAATTTTTGCAAATTGTCTAGCTTTAAATATTTATTTGGGTAAAATAAAAATTAACTATTATTTAAAATGAATAATTGAATATGTACCTAACATGCCCAATAGATATTAAACTAAAAATATCAGGAGACTTTCATGAAGATAGGCATTTCTGTGATTTCCATAACAGTTATAAATTTTTTTCTCTCTCCTGAGTTTTTCAAGTGAATAAACAGAAAGAAAAATATACACAAATATACATTGTATTTAAATATATTATCAGTAGTAAAAAATGTTATTTAGCATGCCTTCTATTTTGATTTCTAAAAATATAATCCGTAAATTAGGGCACACATTAATTGTTTAAGAGTTTAGCCATTTCTAATATTGAATTAATTATATGGCCACATGTTTTTCGTCCATGTCCATGAAGTTCATGCCATATCTTTCTTGAAAATGTATGTAAATTTCTTTATAAATAAGTAATAGCATCATATTATAGAAAAACCTATGAACTTTATTATACTACTCTTATTATTAATATCAAATAAAACCTGTGAACTTTATTATACTACTCCTATTAAAGACATCAGATACACGATTAGTAGAGCTACACATTTCAAGAGAATTATATGACTTTAGATACTGTATAGTCAAATATTATAAAATATATTTTACTTTTTATTTTTTGTCATTTACTGAGATCCACATTTTCTCAGTGAATGCTATGTAAAATACATAGAATAACTGACAGCATAGTAAATTTCTGAGCTAAGCAGAGGCATTTATTCCTCCCACCTATAGTACATTGTCAGTGACTCTACGTATGATTCCATGCACTGTTGAAGGAGGAAATCAGGATGATAAAAGGTGTGTGGAAAATACTGACAGACAGATGACGAGTGAACAACCAAACGTGCAGCCCAATAAGCAATATAAAAACATATGCATCCGGTTTTCATCATTGGTCACCAACACATCGAGGAGAAATATTCATGAAATTTACTACAATAAAGTAAGTACTGCAAATTTCTATTGACTTGGAATTAGGAAGTCATTAATTATAATTAATTAAAGAAAGTAATTACAATTACCTACTAATATGTCTACTTGGACTTACTTTATCACATATGGATAAGACAAAATAATTTAAATTATTTCTGTTTTTTTTTTCCTGTAGTGTTTGTAAGAGGATTTACTTATTCTCTCACTTAAAATAACCAGAAATTTGGACATCAAGCTACAAAACAGTAATTTTCAGACATTACAAAAATAAGCACACCATTATGATTACTGGTAGAAAGAAATCATTGTTCTGAACTTCCAGGAATGGGAAGATAAAGAGAGCCTGGCTATTTTACTGAAATAAAGACAAAGTTTAGGCTATCATGAAAGCTAAAAGACTAAAATGTGTGGGGTACAGTACCATCAAAAAGAAACAGTTCAGAAGAAGAGCTACCCAAAAATCTATGCTGGGGTCCACTAGAGTCTTTGGCTGGTTAATAATTTGTAAACATGTATCAAGTAATTCTGACATGTAAGGCACAGATTAACTTCCAGGTAAATAACAATTACCTAGGAGCTGAAAAATTATCATAACTCAAAAATGATGAAAATTGTTGGAGAAGTCGACATGGCTAAATAAATGAGATATTTAATAAAAATATTGGAAGAGTCACACCATAGTAACAGTGCTAAACTAGCCACGAAATAAATATTTCTTTGAGTTACACAAAATGAAAAAAAGAAACCTCTTAACATGTGAAAAGTAATGTTCAAATAACTGCCTAACAATAAAATTGCAACTTTGCTTTAAAGAATACCAAAAATCAAGCATTCAGTAACAAAAAATTCACAATATCAGGCATCAAATGAAAGTATTAGACAAATGAGGAAGGAGAAACTTGACACATAGCAGGAGAGAACTCAGACACTAGAAATGAAAATAATGGGATAAACAGAAAAGATGTAAAAAGTTACTATAAGTTATTAGAAAGCAAGATAGCACAATAGTCAGTCACCTATTTATATCCTCTATGAACAACAATTCTGGACTCATTCATGGGAAAAAGAAAAAAGTGTTCTGTTTTGCTTTGTTTTTTTGGTGAGATTTTTGGGATTCAGGCAGGAGGCTGTAAAACCCTGGTGGAGCCCCAAGACCATGGAGGAGATTACTTTTGAAAGTGAAAACACACGTGCAGATGGCAGACCCACAGATTCTGCTTCTGGTTGCAGACATGGAAATGGTCATGTTCCCTGAAGTGTTTGGCTGCTTCCCCATTTGGCCGTGTGCCTGCTATCAAGACTAACCACCAAATGATCTAGGATGCATTCACATATACTAGTGACTTAGCAGAAAGGCTAGGTGGCTTGCTAACACAAGTCTCAGTATTAAACTCAAATATCGAGCATTTTGTTTTTCAGACAGAGTCTGTTGCCCAGGCTGGAGTGCAGTGACACAATTTCGGCAGGTTTAACGTTATTCTCTTGCCTCAGCCTCCCCAGTAGCTGGGACTTCAACCATGCATCACCATGCCTGCTAATTTTTGTATTTTTAGTAGAGATGGAATTTTGCCATGTTGACCAGGCTGGTCCTGAACTTTTGGGCTCAAATTATCTGACTACCTTGGCCTCCAAAAGTGCTGGAATTACAGGCCTGAGGTACCACCCTTGGCCTTATTTTTGATGAAAATATAATACAGCTAAGAAACAATAACAGAAGAAATTTCAAAAAGTTTATAAATACATGGAAATTAAACAATATGCTTCTGAACAAGCAATGGGTCAAAAAAGAAATTAAAAGGTACAATTTAAAATTTCTTGAGATGAATATAAACAAAAACATAACATATCAAAACAGACAGACAGACAGACACACACACACACACACACACACACACACACACACACCAGGTAGTATCCAATACTGAGTTGCTATATGCCATAAATCAATAATATTGTATTCCTTAATTTTTCATTATTATTCCCCCGCTCTTTTCAAACTCAACATTTTTAATAAACTCATTTTATATCTTGACCTTCTATGGGATCCATATTTTGAATTAAAATAACAATAATTAAATGAAGATATGACATTGAGAATTTGGAGGGAAAACTTAAAATGTGCTTTCCTTTCTAAATTTTCTACCCAACTCTCAAATTTAGTTTTAAATAATTACGCATCTGAATTAGAGCAATTTTTTTCAGTTTTTGACAAATCGTTTTTACTATCTTTATATATGTGTTATATATTTTATATATGCAATATACATAAATTTAATACAACATAAAGCCCTTCACTACCTGTTTCTCAATCTTCTATATTTCCTTTCACTACCCTAAAAATAGGATGATCCCTCTTCCCTAACTTTTACCTCTCACTTTCCATGATCAGTACTCCAACCACACACAATTTCTTGGAATTCCAAAGATTAGCCATATTTTATTTTGCTTCCAATATTGTATGCATGCTATTCCATTCTCTTTAAATACCATTTTTCTGAATGACTACCCTTATGTCTACCTCATATTAATAAGCTGGTCAATGTTTCCATGTGTTCCTAAATATAGGTTATTTTCTAGCCTATGTAATTCAATAGCATCCTACATATTGTTGTATTATTTACTCTGGTTTATATTTGCCTAGCCATTTGTCTATATACCACTCTACATGTTAATTTACTTAAAAACAAGAACAGACAATAGATTACTTATGTATTTTTATACCTAACTCCTACTTTTACTGATAAACGGATACCAGAAAGAAAACAAGCAAGCCACTGCTATCAAGTTTCTTAACACCTGAAAGAATGTCCTTATCTTTTTAGCATTTTATTCCATCATAAATAATCTATGCAACTGAACTGCATTTAACTATAACACACGGTTACAACCATGTAATGGACATGAATGCCCTAGGCTCAAGAGAAAATTTTATATTAAAAGTACAACATAAAACAGTTAAACCAGTATCAACAGAAAACTCAGATATATTATTTTCCTTTATGATTAAGTATATCCCTCTGCTATTTCTAGTGAGTTCAAAAGAGATCTCTTGACAGCAGAAAAAAAGTTGGAGAAATATGTACGCTGTAGCTGTTTACACTGGCATGAATTATCCATCATTTTGAGTATCGGGTGTCCTGAGCAGATGTTTACACAAAAAATAGTACTGAGTACCAACAGAAACTGGATAAAAGTGGCTTCAACCATTTTTTAGTGTGTAATAGAGGGCAAGTGTCTTCACCACTCTGAGCCGCACTTTACTGATCTCAAAAATAAGAATGATACACAACATGGTTTTAATGAGGATTCAATTAAGTAAAATTTAGCAATTTTATTTACTCAACAATGTTGTTCATTAGTTGACTTTTAATGTTAAGGATGATAAAGTATTTATTTCCTTTTGAGCCCGCACCTAAAAATTTACTTTTTACTTTTTATTGAACTGTCTTAACATTTTACAATTGGTGTGATTTTTTCTTAATATTTTGAAATAAATTATGATAATGTGCATTGACAAAATAGAAGTTTGAAAAAAGAAACATGGGCATAATACGAGCATCTTTGTATTAGCACATATTTTAGAACATCATGTAGTATATGATAAATATATGAAATTTATATTTGTCAATTAAATTAATTAAAAATTTGAAAATGCTGACTTTAACAAATTGATGGTACTTACAGTATCCAGCTGGTTTTTTTGACATGGATTTTCTTACTATTTAGAGTCAATTTTTTACTACTTTCTAGGGAATAATTTTAAATTTGATATTTGTTTCTGCTATACTAAAACTAATAATGATTTTCTATGGACAGTGACATACAATATAGTTATTAAGAAATACCTGAATGGTATTATAATAAAACAAGAAAAACAATACCCTTTTAAAATGATTTATCTTGCTGAATTTAACATATAAAATCACTATTGAGGACAATAGATGCTTGCAATGTAAGTTATATTATGACTTTCCACCATATCCATCAAATTAAAAATCACTTCAATACTATATCTGTCAGTACTCAGTAATATCATATTGCTACTTATATCTGGAAGCCATGAGAAATAAAAAAATGATAGATAACTCTTGCCAATGTTAATAGCAACTGATGAATGAATATTTTTCTCAATTTCTTAGCATTCCTGCCTTTAAGATATCTAATTTGAACTGATATACAATATCAGGCTCAGAGTTTTGAGGAAAACATTTTGCCAGTTATGGTAAGAGAACTGTACATCTCTAGTTTGTCTTCTTCACTGTAAACGCTACAGTACCTAGACCTGTACCTAGCCATAGTGGACACGCAAAAATAATTTCTTGAATAAATGGTAAATGCAGACAAACTAACAAAAATGCATTTGTTAGTTATGAAGTATAACTAACAATTAATATGAAGAACAACAGCAGGAAAAAGAAAATTTCTTTTTTTAGAGTTTTCAAAAATAGGTAAATGTTTATTGAAAAACTGTGGATGGTATTTTTGAATGTTATTTTTGCCTAGTAGAAAACAAAGGGATCTTTAAGCTATTAATGTAAATTACATATGCATTTATATCTAAAATATAGATATCCTATGATTTGTATATATACGAAATTGTCTACTGAGTTGCAACATTGTCTTTGCCACAGATATAATAGTGGGACTTCTACCTCATAGTTAGAGGTTATTTAGGAATTGATAAATTTCTTAGAAATTTATCAACACTCTAGTACTAATAAGCAGAAGGATAAAATCTGGAGACATCACATTGTCTGATTTTAAGCTATTCTAGACAGCTATAGTAGCACTCTAGCACTCCTAAGCAAAAAGATAAAATCTGGAGACATCACATTGTCTGAATTTAAACTATATCGCATGTCTAAAGTAACTCAGATAGCATAGGACTAGTACAAAATACACACATAGATAAATAAAACAGAATAGAGAAGCCCTAAATAAAGCCACATGCCCATCACTAACTGCCTGTGATAAAGTCAACAAAGATAAACAATGGGAAAAGAGCAGCCCGTTCAAAAAACGGTGCTAGGAAACTGGCTAGCCATATGCAGAATGAAACCGGACCCCTAAAATCTCGTCATACACAAAATTAAGATAAATTAAATACTTAAACGTAAGATATGAAACTATAGAAATCCTTAAAAAAAAAAAAAAGAAAAAGTCTCATAGACACTGGTCTGGGCAAAGAATCTATGATGAAGACCCAAAAGCAAATGCAACAGAAACAAAATAGACAAATGGGATTTAATCAAGCAAACACTCTTCTACACAACAAGAGGAACTATCAACAGACTAAAAAAACAGAACTACAAGACGGGAGAAAATATTTGCAAATTATGCCTCTGAAAAGGGACTAATATCCAGTATCTACAAGTAACTTGAACAACTCCACAACAACAACAACAACAACAACAAAAAGCCCACTAAAAACTGGGCAAAAGACTGAACAGATATTTCTCAATAAAAGACATACAAGAGGCCAACAAACATAAGAAAAAGATGCTTAACATCACTAATCACCAGAGAAATGCAAATTAAAACTACAATGAGATAATATTTCACATCAGACAGGATGGCTATTATTGAAACATCAAAAAATAACAGATGTTGGTGAGGATTCACATAAAAGGGAACATTTTAGAAACTGTTGGCAAAAATATAAATTAGTTCAACCTCTAC
Source organism: Saimiri boliviensis (assembly GCF_048565385.1). Classification (NCBI taxonomy): domain Eukaryota; kingdom Metazoa; phylum Chordata; class Mammalia; order Primates; family Cebidae; genus Saimiri; species Saimiri boliviensis. The sequence continues at coordinate 6,384,692 of NC_133467.1, forward strand.
AAAAAAAAATATGGATATATCGCAAACAACTAAAAATAGAACTCTTGTTTGACCCAAAAATCCCAATACCGGATAACTGTCCAAAGGATAAGAAATCTTTATATGAAAAAGACATTTGCACACCATATATTTATTGCAATACTATTTATAATAATAGCAAACTCATGGATTCAATCTAATTGTACACTGAAAATGGACTGGATAAAGAAAATGTGGTATATATACACAATAGAATACTCCCCAGAAATAAAGAAGAATGAAATAATGTCCTTGGCAGCAACAGGAATGAAGTTTTTTAGGCCTTTATTGTAAGAGAACTAACTCAGAAACAAAAAATCAAACGCCTCATGTTCTCACTTACATGTTGGAGCTAAACAATGAGTACACATAGATATAAAGATGGAGACAACAGACTCTAGGGATTCCAAAAGGAGGGAGGTAGGATGGGGGTCGAGGGTCGAAAATTTACCTAGAGTGTGCAATGCTGTGCATGTAGGTGATGGGTATACTAGAAGCCCAACACCCTCCGTTATGCATGCAATACCCACATAACAAACAAAGACAAGTAACTCCTGTGTCTAAAATAAGATTAACAAAATAAATAAACAAAACTGCAATGGCAGAGATACTTGACATTGTATAGAGAGGATTATGTTTTTTATAATTAAGATCAAATCAATATGGATTTTCAATTAGTTTCTTTTGGACAGTATTAGATATTCCTCTTTTTTTAAATTGACGCATCTCACCTTTCTAGAGTCAAAAGACTAAAAAGTGCTAAAATTTGATGATTTTGTAAATTGTGATATACTGTAAAGCAAAATGCTAAGAAATATAAAATCTTGTCCCAAACTTATTTTTGTTCAAGTCCATCAGCGATTAAATTGAATTCCTGATGTTCTGTCAGTTATTTTAGAAGTAACAGGTAGGACAGCAAACATTCAAAAATGGTATTGTATTTGACATGTAAATAAAGATTTTAGTCATTGTTAGGACTACACTAAAAACCAATTTGATATTCTTGTATATGTAGAAATATATATTGAAATCTAACAGGCCTGGCTCACTACTGAGAATCTTGGCTAAAAACATGTACGATGTTTTTAGGCCCAGCCACAGGCAATTGCAGAGATTTTACCCGGACAGGCCTCAAGGAAGACAGCCACCCTCTCTAGAACACACTTGTCCACAGTCAGTGCACTGCAGTCTCTAAAGGGGGCTGCAGTCAAGGGCTCAGGCAATCTGGCAGATCACACTCTGCGTATTTAAACTCCTATCCCCAGCACCTTCATTTCTTTCTTTTTTTTAAACCACCACTCTGCTTCTTTTATTCTTCCAAAGAAACAAAATACAAAAAGAATCATGTAGCTATAACCTAGATTTAGCCATTGTTAACATTTTCACCATAGTTTATATTTTTCTCAGTATTTTAAAGCAAATTACTCAAAATATTTTATCTCTAAATATTTGATATGATAGAAATAAGGACATTTTCTCACATAACTACAGTATTCACATCACATCTAACAAAATTGACATAACTTGCTGATAGTATCTGACACTCAGTTCCAGAAATGTTTTCCACAGCTATTCAAACTGGGATTCATTAAAGAATCATTCACTGCATTGGCTGTTACATCTCTCAAATTTCTTTTAAACTACAATAGAACCAAAACACAGTGTCTTTTTTTTTTTTTTCCCATACATTATCTTGTTGAAAATACATGTCCTGTAGAATACTCTACTTTCTGAGTTTGTCTAATGATTTCTTTATGTTGTCATTTAAATTTTTCTTTGCTATTGTAAACAGTGCTGCAATGAACATTCGTGTGCACGTGTCCTTGTAGTAGAATGATTTATAATCCTTTGGATATATACCCAGTAATGGGATTGCTGGGTCAAATGGGATTTCTATTTTTAGGTCCTTGAGGAATCGCCACACTGTCTTCCACAATGGTTGAATTAATTTACACTCCCATCAACAGTGTAAAAGTGTTCCTATTTCTCCACATCCTCTCCAGCATCTGTTGTTTCCCGATTTTTTAATGATCGCCATTCTAACTGGTGTGAGATGGTATCTCAATGTGGTTTTGATTTGCATTTCTCTGATGACCAGTGATGATGAGCATTTTTTCATATGTTTGTTGGCCTCCTGTATGTCTTCTTTTGTAAAGTATCTGTTCATATCCTTTGCCCATTTTTGAATGGGCTTGTTTGTTTTTTTCTTGTAGATCTGCTTTAGTTCTTTGTAAATTCTGGATATCAGCCCCTTGTCAGATGGGTAGACTGCAAAAATTTTTTCCCATTCTGTTGGTTGCCGATTCACTCTACTGACTGTTTCTTTTGCCGTGCAGGAGCTGTGGAGTTTGATTAGGTCCCATTTGTCTATTTTGGCTTTTGTTGCCATTGCTTTTGGCGTTTTGGTCACGTGCACACGAATGTTCATTGCAGCACTGTTTACAATAGCAAAGACCTGGAACCAACCCAAATGCCCAACGATGATAGACTGGATAGGGAAAATGTGGTACATATACACCATGGAATATTATGCAGCCATCAAAAACGATGAGTTCACGTCCTTTATAGGGACATGGATGAACCTGGAAACCATCATTCTCAGCAAACTGACACAAGAGCAGAAAATCAAACACCGTATATTCTCGCTCATAGGCGGGTGTTGAACAATGAGAACACATGGACACAGGGAGGGGAGCACTACACACTGGGGTCTGTTGGGGGGAAATGGGGGAGGGGCGGGGGGTGGGGAGGTGGGAAGAGATAGCATGGGGAGAAATGACAGATACAGGTGAGGGGACGGAAGGCAGCAAAGCACACTGCCATGTGTGTACCTATGCAACAATCTTGCATGTTCATCACATGTACCCCAAAACCTAAAATGCAATAAAAAATAATAATAATAATTAAAAAAAAAAAAAATTTTTCTTTACCCACTGTATTTTCTAAAAAGTGAATATTAGTCTATGAAATATACCAGCGCCTTCATTTCTAGAGTCTCTTTCTTCGAGGCCAGGCAAGAGTCTCCTGAAATGATTTACTGAGGTCCCAATACAGGTGGAGGAGGGAGAAAACACAGAGGCTTTCCCCAGCTCCGAGTCGGCACCCAGCAGTTTTCCACCCCTGGGCCCTGCTCTGCCACATATCTCTCTTCAGAGGCCCTCATCAAGGTCCAAATGTTATTTCAATCCACAATCCACGGGTAAAAATGGAACAAACGAATCAGCCATTCTTTTGGACCCTTACTTACACTATCACGATAAGCACTTAAAGGATTCTCTTTCATTTTTGGCTTGTGGCTTTAATCACTACTCTGATACAGGGTAGGTCAACTTTCTTCCAGCTGAGCTGACTTTCTGACACATAACCAAAACCAAAACAAATTCAGAGTTATGCATCTTTTCATACTTCATATTGAAACAGTTACTCCTATTAGTAACAAGATGTAAACAATGTATATTACTTCATTTATGTGTCTGTGAAGAACTACACTATAGATATAGTATATTTTGTAAAATGCAATGACTTTTTAAAAAAAACCGTGATGTTAAAATAACATGCTGAAATTAGAAATGTTCCCTTGTCCCCCTCGCAGTGGGGATGTGGCTCACTTCTTCAGTGCCCTGCTCTTCAGACCTCTAGGGGAGCATACAGATAGGAGGCTGTGGGACTCTAACCCCACGGCAGTGTCTAGTGAATATTAACAGCTCCTGAAGCCTGAGTGGGTGTGTGTTACAGGGTGCTCTCTTAGTTTGCCATCTATAGGCGGCTTGTGTTAAGCAGCTCAAATAGACCCCCTTCCTTATCACAAGGACAGAGGGCTTTCTGTATCCTGAGGTCTCTTGCCTTGGTGTACGTGAAGAATCAGACCACACGTGGGCTTGGAGAATGAGGGCATGGCTCCCTGCTGATGGTGGAGGCAGAGGGAGATGGTTTTTCCCTGAAGTTGAGCCACTTAATGTCCCTGCCTTGCCCCAACAGTGGATGGCCACCCAGTGTGCAGGTGTGCTCTTCAGCTGGCGTGCTCTTAACCACCGGCCACTTGAGTCCTCTTCCCCTAATGTGTTCCTGATGATGTCTAGCCACCTGTGTGTCTGCCGGCTAGGGTCTTGGGTTTTTACAGGCCCAGGATGGGGCCATGGTGGGCCAGCGTGGTCTTGGGAAATGCAACATTTGAGCAGGAAATGCCTGTCCTCACTTAGGTTCGTGGGGGTGGAGCCCTAGCCAGGGACCATGCCCTCCTCTGCTCCTCACTTCCCTTCCCAGCTTCCTATCGTTTAAAGGGACCACACTCTTCCCTTCCCAGCACTCCCATATCAATACCATTCTGGCTTAAAGTTAATATATTCATTCAAATGCTTTTGCAAGAATCATTTAATCATATAAACATGTTCCAGTTTTTAAAAAGGGAAATGCTTTCTTATTGAAAGACTCATCTATGATCCTTACCCACTTGCTTATTTATTTATTCAGCAAATTTATATTCAGTATCTAAAATTTGCTAGTTGTTGGGCTTATTACCAGATACATAGCTGAGAGGGAAGACAAAATATTCCTTATCTCATAGGTTTTATATTTAAGTGGAGTATAGAACACAGTTTGTTGGAATTCAGAAAAAAATTTAAAAAAATCATATTTTATGAATCCAAGCAGTCACAAGTGTGTTCAAATTCTAAAGAACAAACACTTTACGTGCATGGAATACATGAATAATAATTTACACCTGTATTTTGTTTGTTTGTTTATTTTATTTACTATCATAGTATTATTAAGGAAGTTAAAATTAGGAAATTACAGGATTGAAACTAAAAGTTTTGTTACGAGAATCTGGAAAAATGTATTTATAATGAGGCACCAGATATGAAGATTTTCCCCCTGTAATATTTTTCTTAAGTTTCACACTGCAGAAGGATCTATAAAAATAGGGTAATGGGATTATATACAATACGAATGTTGGCATTTTCCTGCCCCATCTGGCCCAGGGCTTGCTCAGTTGTCTCATTCATAAAGCTGCAGAGTGGCTGGGCTTAGGCTATCGACAGACACAACAAGACGGACTCATTGCCACTTTAAAACATTTACATTCTTGTGTACCTTGATAAATGCAGTAAATCCCAATGATTAAAGGATATATGCAGATATGTATGGATGGATTCAGATGTATATATGAAGATGTATATTCATGGATTAAAGGATTCTCTGATTCTCTTCCATTTTTCGGCTTTTTGCTTTAATTGGACTCTGGCAGTGGCTAAACTTTTCCAGCTGAGCTGAGTTCCTGACACCCACCAAAACAAAAAGAAATCAGAGGTATATACTCTTTCATAGTTTGTAATGAAATAAAATTACTTCAAACAACATGTAAACAACGTATATTACTTCATTAATATTTCTGTGAAGAACATTATTCTAGATAGCATAGATTTTTTTTTAAATTCAATGACATTTTTCAAGGGAATAGGATTGTAAAGTCCCATTGCACTCTCCCTTGCAATGCTTTCTGTAACTCTTGGAATAAACCTGTGAGGCAGGCATTACAATCATACCCAGTTTACAAATAAGGGAACTGAAGCTCAAGGGGAGAAGATGATGGTGCAGACAAGAGCTCTAGCTTTTAAATTATATATATATATATGTGTGTGTGTGTATATATATATATACATATATATACGACATGTGTGTGTATTCATACTTCTTAATACAAAATATATTTATATAACTGATTGTCACTTTTGCAAACATCAGATTATGATTTCCTCAGTGAAGGTAGTAAAACGAGCCAGTAAAAAGGACTCTATTAAGTGTCTTTATTTTCTGTAACAATAGACAATTTATCACCTAGTGTTGACTCATTTGATCAAAATAATTTCAATTCCTAAATTATTTTGTATTTAGATTCATTGTCTTTCTTTGGCATAAATTAAATTATATAAATCAATTAAAATTGTATATATATCCAAATCATAATATTTAGTATTTTGGATCAAAACTCAGTTTGTATTATAATAATTACAGTATCTTCTCATCACAAAATAACTCATAATACGGAGTTTCATTTTTATCTTATTACAAATTTTATTGTTTTGTAGTGAAAGGTATTCCTACTAAGGACAGATATATTAGCTCATTTTTATCTTTGCAGTTATATTTTCCTGATACTACTTTTCTACAAAACATAAACACATTTCAAACATATGTTAGAAAGTGAAAATAACCATTTCTAAGCATAAAACATTGTTAACTTCAAGTTTACTTGTGTAAAGAGTTAAGGTTACCTGAATGTCATCATTTTATGAAGTGCAAAACTCTAGTTTGATTGCTAATTCCCCTCTGTGTGGAATCAAACACTGCATATGGCTATAACATTGATTTGCAATTTTATGAAAATTGCCCTACCAACAGCTGGTCCCTTGAACAAATGAATATGTCAATGGATGATTACAGATTAATGATATAGCTATTCTTCAAAGGTATAGCTATTCACATTCAAATTTGGTCTCATTGTAGTTCAGAATGCTTAGTTAAACCAAAAACTCTTTAGCTTATGCAATTAAACACTTTTATTTATATAAAATTGAATGCCTTTGAAGATATACACAGTTTAGAAGAAAAGGATTGAAAAATTTAAATTTAGATTTATTGAAAAGCACATCTGCCTTGAATTTGATGATTTATCAAGATCAGAATGAAGTAACTGCTAAACAAATTTGCCTTAAAGCATCAGAAAATATTATGTTATCTGACATGTTTATTTAGAGTCAATTTTTAAACATTTATTCAACTTCTACAGATGCAGAAGTTCAGTTTAAAAATCAGAAATTGCTCTGAAATCCTTATTATCAAGCACATTCCAAAAATGTCACTAGTTACTTAAAATGTTACAGAATTATTTTTAAAAATGTTTTCCAGATTTTAATTGACTAATTGTAATTGTACATATTTATTGGGTGCAGTGTGATTTTAGTTTACATATCTATCTTGCATAATGCTCCAATCAGGGTTTTTTGTGTATCCATCACCTCGATAATTTATTATCTTTTGTGGTGGGAACATGCAAAAGCCTCCCCCTTAGCTATTTTGTAGTACACACTATTAACTGTGGTCATGGCACAGTGAAACAGAATACCCGAATTTATTTCTCTTGTGTAATTGTAACTTTGTAGCCTTTGACCAGCCTTTTCCTATCCTCCCTTTCCCCCTTCCCTCCTTAGTCTCTGGTACCCACTGTTCTACTATCTGCTGGCTGTTATAATATCGACTTATATACTTTATATTTCACATGTGAGTGAGATCATGTGGTATTTGTCTTTCTGCATTCGGCTTGTTTCACTTAACTAAGTCATCTATTTTCTTCATGTTTTCACAAATGTTAAGATTTCTTTCTTTTTTATAGCTGACTAGTATTTTACTGTGTATATATCACATTTTCCTTATATTATATATTCGTCACTGTTGGACACAAAGGTTGATTAAATATCTTGACCATAGTAAATAGTGCTACAATAAATATGCCAGTGCAAATAACTCACTGACATACCGATTTCATTTCCTTTGGATATATACACAGGAGGGGGGATTGTTGGATCATATGGTAGTTCTGAAAAATAGAACTTTTTAAAGAAACCTCCATAATGTTTTCCATAATGGCCACATTAATTTATAATTCCAACAGTGAATAAGTATATCATATTCTCTACATCATCACCAGCACTCAATTTATTTATTTTTAACAATAACCATTCTATATGAATTGAGGTGGTATCTCATCATGGCTTTGATTTGCATTTCCGTTGATGGATAATGTTGAGAATTTTTTCACATACCTATAAGCTATCTGTTTTTTTTAAGTTTAATTATTTTTACTTGTTATTGTTATTATATAAATTTTCTTTAGTATCATCATTTTTTATCTTTTCTTTTTTCCTTTTTTTTTTTTTTTGCTTTTTGTAAAATTATTATTATACTTTAAGTTCTGGGGTACATGTGCAGACCACGCAGGATTTTGAGAAATATCTATTAAGGCCTCTGCCCATTTAAAAATTTGTGATTTTTTTTGCTGTTGAGTCATTTAATGTCCTTATATATTCAGAATATTAATTCCTTGACAAATTCAGAGTTTGCAAATATTTCTTTTCCATTATGTAGGTTATCTTTTCACTACATTAATAGTTTCCTTTTCTGTACGAAACCTTTTGAATTTGATGTAATTCCGTTTGTATAGTTTTGCTTCTTGTTTTCCGTACTTTTGAGATCTTATTTTTAAAATCCTTCCAAAGCCCAATTTCCTGGAGTATTATACCTGTTTACTGTCATAGCTTCTGCTTGTTTGTTTAAGCACTTAATCTATTGCAAGATTTTGTTTTGTTTTGTTTTGTTTTTCCCAGAAGGGAGTCTCATTCTGTAGCCCAGGCTGGAGTGCAGTGACACGATCTGGGCTTACTGCAACCTCTGCCTCCCTGGTTCAAATGATTCTTCTGCTTCAGCCTCAGGAGTAGCGGGGACTACAAGCGTGTGCTACCACACTGGGCTAATTTTTTGTATTTTTAATAGGGACTGAGTTTCATCATGTTAGCCAGGATGGTCTCAGTCTACTGACCTCATGATCCGCCCACCTCAGCCTCCCCTGAGTTGATTTTTGCATGTGGTTGAAGGTAGTGTTCTAGTCTCATTCTTCATTCTTCTATATAACGATATCCAGTATTTTCAGCATCACTTATTGAACACACTGTCTTTTTTCCAATGTTTGGTTTAGGCACTTTTGTTGACAATTATTTGGCTGTAGATGTTTGAAATTTTTGAATAGTATCTTAGTACTGATTAAATTTCCTGATTTTTTTATTGGTCTGCTCAGATTTTATATGGTTTCAGATTTAATCTTGGTAAATTGTATGTCTTCATGAATTTATTCATTTTTTCTAGGTTATCAATTTTTGGCATATAGTTCATAATAGTCTCTTACGAGCCTTCATTATTTCTTTAGAATCAGTTGTGAAGTTTGTTTTTCATCTTTTATTTGAATCTGCTCTTTTTTTTTAAATTGTGAAATCTAGCTCAAGTTTTGTCAGTTCAGTTTGTTTTCAAAAACCCAACTCTATTTTGTTGAATTTTTAAATGTTTTAGTCTCTATTTTGGTTATTTCTGCCCTAGGCTTTGATATTTATTTTCTTCTAAGAGAAGAATTTTGGGTTTAATTCTTGTTTTTCTACTTTTTTGACATGTATCAGTAAGTTATTGATTAGAAATCTTTGGTTTTGGTTTAGATATTTATTAACATAAAATTATCTCTCTCAACTGCTTTTACTATGTCTACAGTTATTAGTACACTGTTTTTCCATTCTTGATTATCTCAAGGAAATTTTTCATTTTCCTTTTAATTTCTTCATTGAAATTTCTTTATGGTTTAGTACCATATTGTTTAATTTCCATGTATTTATAAAGTTTCTGAAATATTTTTTTGATCTCTAGTTTTATGCAATTGAAATCAGAAAGACACATATAATTTCGATCTTCTTAAATTTGATTATTGTTTTGGGGTCTAAGTTGTGATCTATTCTGGATAATGTTCCATATGCAGTTTGGAAGAATCAGTTGTTGGGTGGCATGTTCTGTAAATACTGTTTAGCTTAATTTAGTCCACAGTGCAGTTTTAGTCTGTTGATTGTTAAATTTTTTTCTGTGTTCTGCCCATTGTTCAAAGTAGAGGCTAAAGGCCCCCATATTATTGTATTTCAGTCTGTATTTGTGTTTAGGTCTAGTAATATTTACTTTATTCAGCTGGCTAATCATTATATACTCTTGCTGAATTAATCTTTTTGTCATTACATAATGACCTTCTTTGTCTCTTTTATTCTTTTTGACTTAGCCTGTTTTATCTCAAATAAACATAGATAACTCTGTTCACTTTGGTTCTGTTTGCATGGAGTATCTTTTTTCCTTTCTTCACTTTCAGTCCATTTTTGCTTGTAATCATGCAGTGAGTTTTCTGTAGACATGATGTAGTAGTTCGGTGTTGTTTTTATGTTCATTCACTGTATATCTTTTAATCGAATAATTTTGTTTGTTGACATTTAATGTTGTTATTGATAGATAATGACTTACACTTGCTATTTGTTAAGTGTTCTCTGGTTGTTTTGTAGATCCTATGTCTTTTATTTCTCTTTTATGGTTTATTTCTGTAATTTAGTATTTTTCTGTGGCTCTATGATTTGTTTCCAATTTCTTGTGTACATGTTGTAATTTTTTCTTTGTGATTTCAGTGATGCTAACATAAAGAAGCCTATAGTTATAATTGATTATTTTATGCTAAGAGCAATCTAAATTTTGTTCTACAAAAATACTCTATACTTGTTCCTCCCACAATTTACATTTGTGTTGCTTTAATTACTTATTCTTAGTCATTAATTGTACTTGTTTTTAGGCATTTAGACTTTAAACTTTCATATGAGAATACTGAACAATTTATATAGCACAGTAAACCTGTAGGGGTGTAGGGGTGTGTGTGTGTGTGCTGATCTCTAATTTTATACCATCAAAGTCACAAAAGAGACTTTGTATAATTTCTATCTTCTTAAATTTGTTTAGACGTATTATGTGGTCAAGTTGTGATCTCTTCTGGATAATGCTCCATATGCAGTTGAGAAGGATGTGTCTTAAATGTGTTGGATGACATGTTTTTAAAATAAATAGACAATTCTCAGAAGATATACAGACAACAAACATACTGAAAAAGTTCAAGATCACTAATTATCAGGAAAATGCAAATTAAAACCATGAGATACCATCTTACTTTTGCAAGAATGGCTATAATTTAAAAATCAAAAAGCTGATAGTGTTGGTGTGGATGTGATAAAAAGGGAATCCCTTACACTTCAGGAAGAATGTAAACTAGTATAATCACTATGGAAGACAGTATAGAGATTCCTTAAGGACCTGTAAGTGGAAATACCATTGGATCTAGCCATCCATTACTGGGTATCTGCCCAAAAGAAAATAAGGATATAAAAAAGAAAAGAGCAGATTCAAATAAAATAAGTCATTATATGAAAAAAAAATGCACATACATGTTTATAACAGCACAATAAGTGATTGCAAAAATATGGAACCTACCTAAATACTCCTCAACCAATGAGTGAATAAAGAAAAAGTGGCAAAATCTGTTTTACAAATGGTGACTATAGTTAATGACAATACATTGTATCCTGAAAAATGCTAAGAGAGTGACGTTTAATTTCTGAACCACAAAAATGTTAACTGTGTGGTTGCATTTTTCAATTAGCTGTATTTAACAATTCCTCAATACGTGTATACTGCAAAACAACATGTTGCACACAATGAATACAGTTTTACATGCCATTTAAAAATAAATACATTTGAAAAGAATTTTCGTTAGACTTTTTATTTCCATTTAAACAAATCTGTGCTAATTTTTGGTTACTTAAATTTGTATTTATTTGGTCACATGATTTTTTTGTTTGTTTAATTCTAGGAAGAAGAATGCCAGCTGAGATCACAAGAACATTTCAAGGAATTTAAAACAAAAATACCCCAAAGTGGGTATTACGTGACCTTGTTATATGAAAGATAAACTCTGTTAAGAGTGTGTTAGACAAGTCCCTATAGATTACACAAGTTAATAAGGAACACACACACACACACACACACACACACACACTCACACAATGGTAAAGTTATACATGAGTTCATAGATTACCTGTGCAGCAGCAGTCAGCCTTAGGTGACTGAACAGTACAGTATATGATTTGTCAAAAATTATACAATAACTAAACGATGGTCCCCAAAGGACACATGTTAATTATACACATGATTAAGAAACTACTTAAAATGGAATGTTATTAACCCTATTTTTGAGGATTTTAAAACCAAATTATTTTAAAACTTCCCTATTCTATACATTCCAAACAAATAAAATTGGGAGAAAAATAATGATTTTAATTACAGTTTTTTAAAATAAATATTAGATCCAGCAACTCTGTAATTAATATGATTCTAATGGAGGTCTGATGTTTAGGGCTAATAAGATTTGCTTTATTAAGTTTTATTGCTTAGAATATAAACCAAAAATTATTTTATTCATTATCCTTGAGTTAAAAACATAACTGCTGAGACTTTTAAAAAAGTTTCTTTGGTTATCTTAACATATTTTGGAACACCAGGAAAAAATAAACCACGTGTAATCATAGGGAAAGGTAATTTACTTTAATTATTAAAATTCTTTTCTGTACACAGATGGTATTTATTTATTTAATATTTCCTACTTGGATTGGTAAGAGCCATAAAAAAATTCCTTCAGTTAAATACATGGCTGCAGTTAATAATTTCTACCTATTTTTTCTCATTATTTCTTTTATATAATTATGCAAATTTAATTAATAAAATGGAATTAACTAATGATATATAATTCTTAACTTATTCTAAAATATTTATCATTCTTAAACAAATTGGTGTTTATTTATACTTTAGTAATGCATATTTAAATAGTGAAAGCTAGCATGTGCAATTTTCTGAGAAGCTAAAAACAGTTTGCTATAAAAATAATCTAATGTCACATCACATCACAGAGAAACTTTATTAATAAATATCAAATGTGCCCTCAAAATATATTAGTAAACCCTGGCTACCTTATAGTAAAGAATATGGTTCTAGTGATAAATTTATGTCTTAAACAGAACAGTAAAATTTGATCCAAGAATGAAATCAACCTAAATATATCTAATCATATAACCTATATGTAAGTGATTTCTATTTTATTGTAATCATGAATTACTAATATTTCTGCCACAGTTTGAGATTTGCAACTTTTCCTAAAAATCATTTTTTATATTTGCATCAAAATTATAACCTTTCTACACATCAATACTGCTCATAAGATGTTAAGTAACTTGTCTCACTCCATACAGTTAATAAAGGAATAACTGGGCAATTAATCAATTTATAAAGAAAAGGGATTTATTTAACTCACAGGTTTTTTTTTTCTTTTCTTTTCTTTTTTTTTTTTTGACAGTCTCACTCTGTCACTCAGGCTGGAGTGCAGTGGCATGAGGTCAGCTCACTGCAACCTCCATCTCCTGGATTCAAGCAATCCTCCACTTTCAACTTCCTAAGTAGCTGGGATTACAGGTGTGTGCCACCGCACCCAGCTAAGTTTCATAAAGAAGGGGTTTCACCATGTTGGCCAGGATGGCACAAACTCTGGATCTCAAGTGATCTGCCCAAAGTGCTAGGATTACAGGTATGAGCCCCTGCACCTGTCCTGGCTCACAGTTCTTTGTGCTGTACAAGATGCACAGCTCTGTTGAGGACCTCAGGATGCTTCCACTCATGACAGATTGCAAAGGGGAGTTAATGTGTGCAGAGATCACATGATGAGAGTGGAGGCAAGAGAGAGGGCAGGGAAATGCCAAGCTCTTTTTAACAATCAGTTGTCACAGAACCTAATAGCAGAGCAATAACTCACTCATTACTTCAAGGATATCACGCAGACATTCATGCAAGATCTGGCCTCATGATCCAACACCTCCCATTAAGCTCAACTTCCAACACTGCAGATTAAATTTCAACATGAGATTTGGAGGGTATTAATATCCAAAATATATCACTTGTATATGTAATGTAGCATGAGCTGGTTAGGAATGAAAAAATTATGCTCTAAAAATAAAAATCTCTGAAACAGCATATGTATAGCCTATACTAATATAAAAATAATTATAATAATTATATTTTATGTAGTTTTACTTTTTAAAAACTTGTTTATAAAAACACATATATATTGCATTTAATCTTTACACAGATTAATGTGCATAATTTATTGTCCCAGGGCATTTAATAAAGTTTGAACAGGTTTAAAAAATATGTGATTATATAGAGACCAACTAGGTATTATTTGTATTAACTAGTCTTAGTACTTTAATTTCAATATAATAGCACTAATTACCAAATGCCTTTCCTTCTGTTCCGTTTCTTTACTTCAAACTGTTCAATCTCTTCCTCTCATTTGTGAAGAAACACTGGAGTTGCTCAGCAAGTCCAAGCAGCCCAGATAGTTTAAATAAGACATTCTTGACAAAACCATTATAAAAAAAATCATATTCAACTTTTTGAAGGCTCTCTGCAAAACTAGTAACAACAAACAAAACAATAGGTATATATTTCCAGGAATGTAATAGAACTAAAAGTGTCCATTAAAAATTTTTAGCTGAGCACAGTGGCTCACACCTGTAATGGCAGCACTTTAGGAGGCCGAGGTGGGTGGATCACCTGAGGTCGGGAGTTTGAGATCAGTCTGGCTAACATGGTGAAAACCCATCTCTACTAAAAATGCAAACTTAGCTGGGCATGGTGACGCACATCTGCAATCCCAGCTACTCAGAAGGCTGAGGCAGGAGAATCACTTGAACCCGGGAGGTGGAGGTTACAGTGAGCTGGAATGGCACCACTGCACTCCAACCTGGGCAATAAACAAACAAAAATTTGACATAATTGTGCTGAAATAAATAAATTTTTTGTTTTATTGAGAGGGAAAAAAATGTTGCTTTTACTGGTATCACTCCTGTAGTTCAGATTTATAAAGGGTTTTGATGCTTCATCTTACAGAGAATGTAGATTATATATATTCACAATAGAATGATAAGACTTCTTCATGGACATTTACTATCTTAAAGTTAGCCTCACCATATGATGATATAATTCAACAAACCTGAATGACATTTGCCTTTCCTAAATAAAATACTAACTGTATTTTTACTTTAAATATTCATAGATGCTATATATGAAGTTATTTTGACTCTCTGCTCCTCCCATTCGACAGACAGCCACATCGCATGCAGCACCAGATGCATCCATGAAACACCATAATGAAAGTAAAGGCTGCAGTAAACAAATTTGGCCATATTGAGGACCTGGTCATTAGGCCTCCTTCTAACTCTGGCAAAGGACATACGTCACCATCAGTGATCCTCTTCATTGACCTCAACTACATGGTCTAAGTGTTCTTGTATAATTCCACCCATGACAGTTTCTATGTCACTGTCAAGGCTGAAAAAAGGAAGCTTGTCATCAGTGGGAATCACATTACCACCTTTAATGAACAAGATCACTCCAAAATCAAACGGAGTGGTGTTCATGCTAATTATGTTGTGGAATCTAATGACATATTCACTAAATCCAGAAGGCTATGACTCACTTAATAGGGGAGCCAAACTGGTCATTATCTCTGTCCCCCCACTGCTGGCATCCCTATGTGCATGATGGGCATGTCTTGAGAGGTATGAAAACAGCCTCAAGACGGTCAGCAACGCCTTGTGCACCATCAACTTCTTAGGTCCTCTGGCCAAGGTCATCCATTGTAACTTCAGCATTATGGAGGGACTCAAGACCACAGTTAGAGGTTTTTAATACCTATTTTTAGACTGCATTCCAGCCTGGGCAATAGAGCAAGACTCCTGTTCTCTCTCCCCCTTTCTCTTTCTCTTTCTTTCAAAAAAAAAAAAAAAAAAAAGACCACAGTTAATGCCATCACTGCCATGCAGAAGACTATGGATGGCCCCTTTGTGAAACTGTGGCATGATGGCCACAGGGCTCTCCAAAACATTATCCCTGATCTATTGGTACTGCCAACGCTGTGGTCAAGGTCGTGCCTCACTGGTATGGCTTCCTGTGTTCCCACTGCCAACATCTCAGTCATGGATATGACCTGCCATTTGGAGAAACCTGCCAAATATGATAACATCAAGAAGGTGGTGAAGCAGGTGCTGGAAGCTCCCTCAAGAGCATCCTGGCTTACGCTGAGCACCACGTTGTCGTCTCTGACTTTAACAGTGACACCCACTCTTCCATCACCAAAGGTGGGACAGGCATTGCTAAATTTGACTACAGCAACAGGGTGGTGGACCTTATGGTCTATGTGGTGTCCAACGAGTAAGACCTCCAGACCATCCACTCCAGTGAGAGTAAAAGAGGAAGAGAGAGGACTTTAGCTGCTGAGGAGTCCCTGCCCCACCGGCCCCCACCATACTGAGAATTTCTTCTCCTCACAGTTATTATGTAGATTCCTTGAAGAGGAAGGAGCCTTGGGAGCCTTGCCTTGTTGTGTACCAGCAAAAAAGTCCCCTATACTCGTTCAAAATAAGAAAAAGAATGGAAAAAATATTTTTTGTTCTATTCAAACTAGATGTGATTAAAACAAACCACAGATTGTTACTGCAACTGGCTTTTAAGACTGGTAGGAGTGAAGATTGTTTACATCCTAGTTTCTTTACTTATTATACTGAGCTGAAAAAAAGGTAGGTAGTTTGTCAAGTCTACTTTCTGGTAAAGGAAAGACCAGGGAGACATTTTGTAATTGATTATTCCATAAATCTCATGCTCTGCCTGAACTTATTTCTCCTGATTTCAATGTATTATCCTGTTTCCTTGTGTGTGCTATTCTGATATGCTCTATGTCCAATATGACATATCTAAACAAAAGGCATCACTTAACTATATCTAATGTTTACTGTTTGTTTCCACAATGAAAAGCACTAGTGAGAAGTCTAAAGACAGAAGAAAGAGATATGGCTATTTATTTCTTTATTTTGTTCCTGCTTTACTACAGTTCTACAAGTGACAATAATATATGTTACAGCCTCTCTCAGTTATTACCTATTCCACAGATCAAACTGTCTTTGGAGATTTAGGAGATTCTCCCAATTTTTCACATTATTTCCTTGCTGTACTAGTGACAGCTATATCAATATCCCTGGAAAAACTAAGTTCCATCAACATTACAGATTGAAATAACTGTTACTAGTCCAAGCAAAGAAGTAAAACAGTGACTATATAGACAATTGTATGTAAAAATATGCAAAGGAATGTTTATTGAAATTTAATTTATAACTGTTAATACAAAAACTTTAAAAATATTATTTCAAATCTGGTAGATAAAACAACACAATTGCATTATTCCAAGTGAAGACAGGAAAGCGAGTATATTTTGATAAGAATGACTTACTAGTGATTGGTTTGATTGTTTACATGTTTATTTTAATTGGAAAACAACTGTACCATTGTGATTAATATATAATGTTTAGCATTAGCCCAATTAGAACCACTACATGTGTTCTTCTTCAGAATACATTGATCCCATAGCATACTGATGTCACCAAAGTTCTTACAAACTCACCTGGAAAATGGCAAAATATGTAACGTCAACTATGTTCAAAAGTTAATATAAACAACAACCTGAGCACATCTTCAATTGCTTTTACTTCAACTTATTATCAATACAGCTAATGAGGAGGGTAAACAACACAGAGCATGAAGGTAAGAAGTGATCACGAATCTTAAGAACATTACTTTCACCCGTTTAGTGATCGCTACTCTTAAGAACATTACATTCACCTGTTTGCTTTTACCTTCATGTACCTATGAATGCACTGATGTTTGTTGTTCTAAGCAGGAAAACAGAATGAGGGACCTGCCTGAATAATGCTCTCAGAACTAGGAGACACCTGTCTTTCAATGCATTAAGAAGAGAGGTAATGGCAGCATTCTGGGTTTACATAATCACATATAAAAAAAATACTTGATGAGATGAAGCAATGTATTTTGTGTTCAAGTGCTTTCTAAATCTCCACTTTTTGTCCTTGGTTTTGACTTTATTCTTAGGTCTATAGCTAGATCACTGCAACAATACTAGTAATGTCTAGAAATGTAGTGTTTCAATAAAAAAAATAGTATAACTCTTCCTGTGACTACCTTTTAGGAGCAAGAAACTCCTGAAGTTGTTTTAAATTACCTTATACTAATGATATGGTTAGCCTTTGTGTCCCCACCGAAATCACATGTTGAATTACAATCCCCGTAATTCCCATGTGCCAAGGGAGAAGTCAGGTGGAGGTAACTGGATCATAGCAGTGGTTTCCTATATGCTTTTATCAGGATAGTGAGAGAGTTCTCAGGAGATCTGATGATTTTGCAAGTGTTTGGTAGTTCCTCCTACATTCATTCTCTCTTTTGTCACCTTGTAAAGAAGGGGCCGTGCTCCCTTTCACCTTCCGCCATGATTCTATTGTGTTGGCAAAAGTAATGATCGTTTTTGCCCTGGTGAAAACAGCAATTGCTATTGCACCAACCCATGAGTTTCTGAAGGCTTTCTCAGTCATATGGAACTGTGAGTCAATTAAATCTCTTTCCTTAAAAATTACCCAGTTTCAGGTAGAATTTTTACAGCAATGTGAGAACAAGCTAATGCAACTAACACGGCAAATTATATGTGAAGCTTACTTTCATCCTCCTTTTTTGAGATCAAACATCATATATTATTTGCCACATTAGTATAAGTTAACTTTAAACAACTTTATTAGGGTATATTCATGTAGCTTAAGCTTCACACATTTAAATTATACAATTCAAGTTTTTGATACGTTTATGCAATTGTGAAACCATTATCACAATCAAATTAAGAACTTTTAATCACCACAAAATAAATCCGATAGTCTTCAAAAGTCACTCCCCATTTCTCACCAAACCATCAGCCCGAGGGTATCACTAATATACTCTCTGTTTCAATAAATTTGCCTACTATGGACATTTCAAACAAACAAAATCATAGAACATGTATTATTTTGTGAAAGGTTTTCTTCACGTGAAAAAATTGTTTCAAGTTTCATCTACATTACAGCATTTATAAGCACATATATTTCTTCAGTAATACTTATTGTAAACAATATTCCAAATGTGTGTATATATACAGATTTCTTTCATGAGTTGGTGTGAATTTTTTGGCTTGCCATTTTTTGGCTATTGTGAATAATGATGCTATTAACGCCTATGTACGTGTCTTTGTATAGACATCTGTTTTCATTTCTCTTGGGTAGATATCTAGGAATGGAATTGCTGGATCATAAGGCAAAATATATATTTTACATGTTGAGATACTGCTAAACCGCTCTGCACAGTGGATGTACCATTTTTTCATTCCTACTAGCAACACTAAAGACTAAAATTTTCCTGCATCCTCACAAACACTTGTTTTCAACTGTAATTTAAAAATTATAACCATCCTAGTAGGTGTACAATGTTATCTCACTGTGCTTTTGATTTTCATTTTCCTAACGGGTAAAAATATTGAATACCTTTTCTTTCCCTTTATTTTTCTTTTTTAGTTAAAGACAAGCTCTTGCTCTGTTATCAGGCTGGAGTACAGTGTCGCAATCACAGCTTACCTCAAACTCATGAGCTCAAGCGATTCTCCCAGCTTAGCCTCTCAGGTAGCTAGGACTACAGGCACTCAACACCATGTCTAGATAAGTTTTTTGTTGTTGTTGTTGTAACTGTTACTTCCTTTTTGTAGGAACAGGGTCTCACTATGTTGCCCAGACACATCTCATTATTCCTTTAGCAATTTTCCAGTATCAAATACAGAATTATTAACTATAGTCATCAAGCTGTATTTTAGAACTCTATACTTCATCTTACATTCCTGCAAGTTTTTTTATTCTTGGATGTTTCATTGATACATAACATTTGTATATATTGGGATTATATATTTTGTTACATGCATAGAATGTGTAACGATCGAGTCAGGTTATTTAGGAAATTCAACACATTATCATTTTTACTTGTTAGGAACACTTCAAGACTGTTTGCTATTTATTTTGAAATACACAAAGTATATTCATCCTGCTCTGCTATTGAACATCATAATTTATTCTTTCCATTCAACTTGGAAAGAAGTTATGATAAATAAAATCATCTGCCTTTGCATACAACATACTTCTATACATAGAAAACACAGAGTCCAGAAAAAAACCCCTACAAGTAATAAATTTAGTAAAACTGAAGAATACAAAATCAACATACAAACAGCTATCTATTCAAAAAGGGAAATAAGAAAACAATCCCATTTAAAATAGCATCAAAAAGAATACTGAAGTATTATTAATTTAACCAAGAAAGTGGCATATAACACAAATACATATTAAATAACATTTCTTGTGTCATTTAATGAATGTATTTGCAGTCCAGTTCTCAAATGGTCCTGAGGGACTTCCCAAGGGGTACGGTTTCAAAGGCAGGAGTTTCCAGGCTCCATGCCTCCATCCGGGAACCAGAGGGATTTAAAATGTAAAGTTCTTTGTTTGGGTTTCCCGCACAGGCTAAGTAGAGAAAGCCAAGTGAAGCTCCTTTGTCCCAAAAAAATCCAAAGACAACTCTTTGAGGAGGGGGCTCTGCAACTGAGAGTTGTGGACCAAGTAGCCAATCTGTTATCAGAGTCAAAGATCAATCACTCCAGAGGAAGTTTGAAAGAACTCCTCTCATTGGACAAGAACATGAATAGGGAGGGATTAACTCAAGAGTTAAAACTCCAGCTGTCCCTTAACTATACAACTGCTTTTCTAGGTCCCCTTCCAGGACAGCATGGGAGCTGTCTTTCTTTCTCTCTCTCTGTCTAATAAATCACTTTTCCATAAAACTCTTTGGGTCCGTGATATTTATTCAAATGGCAAACTCACCACATTTCTGGTGCCCCTTTTCCCATTCTTCGGGGTTAGCCAGGCCAAGAACATTTTATCTCTGAGCGCTGGATACCGCCCCAGTTACACTCCTGGCTTACCAAGCTTTCCTCACTTCTTCTCGCTCATAGTTCTTAGAATAACTGTAGGATGCTCAGGGAATGCAACATTCTGAAATGAGGAGGAATTATTTGAAAGAGCCAAGGTTTTGTTCCTGCCCCTCCTAAAACAGAATATCCTACAATTCTTGTCCAGAAAGTGACTCTTCTTTCAGGTCATAAAACCCAGGGTGGACTCTTTTTGATCCCTCAGCTGCAGAGCATGTGGGATATACAAAGGTGAGATTTGATTCATTTTGGGCAAATTTTCTGAGCCTTGAGGGACTATCTTGAGATAAACTCTATGCTTCTGTGATCCCTGTCTGCCTACCTTTAAGTGATAAACCGGTTTTATATAACTTACTGTTTGTTAGTATTCCATCTTACTGAATTAAGGCAAGTAGTAAAAGTGCCCCTCAAGATGCAAGTGGGGTAATGTGTTAGAACTCCTAGTCATGGTGATTGGCATAGTGATAACGTTTGCTATTCTCCATAAAATGGGTGTCCTACCTGGTCTGATAATCTGTGACCGTGCAGTATTATTTTAAATCGTTTAAATTTTACACCAACTTTAAGAAAACTGGACTGTATTTTCTCTTTAGAAGTGTGATAAGACTTAAAGTGAAAACCCCTCTCAGATCTAGGGTGAATGAGTTAGAGATCAAGAAGAAGGCAGGTATAAACTAGACCCTGAAGTGAAGAAGTCCAATAGCAGAAAGGTTTCCTGAGTGTAGAAGCCAATGTACTTTGTGCAGGTGAAAATATTACTATTTCCTGAGTTAAGAAGCTCTAGTGCAGTAGTCTCCACATTTTTTGGTATCAGGGACTGGTTTCATGGAAGAAAAATTTTCCACATATGGGTGAGTGACGGGGTGGTTTCAGGATGAAACTGTTCCACCTCAGATCATCAGGCATTAGATTCTCATAAGGAATGTGCAACCTAGATCCCCTGCATGTGTAGGTCACAATAGGGTTCACCCTTCTATAAGAATCTAATGCCATCCCTAATCTCACAGAAGGTGGAGCTCAGGTGGTAATGCTCCCTTGCCCACCCCTCAACTGTCACTGCGTGGCCTGATTCCCAACAGGTCGTGGGCTGGTACTCATCCATGGCCTGAAGGTTGGGGACCCTGCTCTAGCTCAATATCATAAAGTATGCTGGAAATATTTAGTGACCAAAGATTTATTAATGGAAATTTTTCAAGATGACTTTTGAAATACCAAATAAATTCAGGGTGTGGAAAGTTTGAGTTTTAGAACTTAAAAAAGTCTCTCCTTTAGGAAATAAAGAACTACACATGTTTTACTATTCATATTGTTTCATGCCATTTCCAAAAATAGAGGACAGGGATACATCAGGGAGATTTCGGATATGAGGTATCACAGATAAAAGATACTTAAAACAGAGCTACAAGTTAAGTGTCAGTTTCTATTATCTAAGAATGAGTAGATAAGGAGCTACAAAAGGAGATAATCTACAGGAATGGAAAGATAGACAGATCCAGACATGAGAAAATTCTGAATCTAGGGCCAACTGACATTTCGAAGGAAAAAGGAAGGCATCAGGCATGATGAAATTTTCACAAAATACAATTGAAAAAAAAAAAAAAAAAAAAAAAAGAAAGTGGTTAATCATGGGGACTTTAGACCTAGGCAATCCATGCACAGCTGTTTACTGCTTGAAGGTGATATTCTGCACTACAAGAAGATCTGAAATCTAAAGTAATAAGCTGAGAATGTTGTATATTATATCCAGAGATAATAAAACTGCATAGCCTCAAGGGTCTGCTGTGAGATCCCTTTATAAAACATTAATTATATGAATGTGTCACATTAAACAGTTCTTGGGAAGAATTCTCATGTTCTACTTGGAAAACGGAATTGATTTTTTTTTCTACTCATGAGCAGCGCAAATTTAGTTAAAATATTGCTTCTCAAGGATTTTATTTTTATGTGTAAGGGAGTATTTAATGTTGGCTATCAATTTAGATAACAATTATAGCCAATGGACAATCTGTTCTTAAGATATATGAAACGAATTAGAAATTCTCTGGAGGTGAAATATTTAGTTATGAAGGATACAACTAATTTAATTTATCCTAGTATCTATTGTCTCTGAAATTTTGTAGAAGGAAGAAGGACACATATTTCCCTATCAAGACACATAATTTATCAAAATTACTCAGAGTGCAAAAAAACATTCTCTATATTTGGGAAGTTTACATTTGGCAAAATATAATAGTGCTTCTGGTTTGGCTTACTTAAAATTTTGTATTTTTTATTACTATAACTAATAATTACGGACATTTCCACTTACTATTTCTTTCATTAAAAAGCTCTAGTGCATGTCATCAGTCAATTAATTACTCATTACTCTATACATTTTAGCCGTATTGTCTTAGCTTCATGAACAGTGGAGGTTTAAGTATTTAGATGTCTCTGATTATTATTAACTGTGGGGATAAAGCAGCTAAAAATGTAATGTGATGATCTTAATTATATCCAGGTTTCCTAATGCTCAAAGCCTACATTTTTGGGAAGCACGTTTTTAGAAAATTATAATTAAAAAGGAACTTACATAAATATAAATAAAAATTGAGATCTTAAAAAGATCCATACAAATGAGGGATGCTAAAACTACACATCATGATTAATTTGCCTCTAATAATAAAAACTGTCACTATGCTATTTAGAGGATAAGACAAACCAATTTCAGTGAAAAAGTCTTACAAAATGATATGCTAGCAAAATTAGATAGAATAACAACTTCTCTTTATGTTACGTCTTTAGAAATCCTGTGGCTAAAAAATGGTGTATCCCTGTTCTCTGCATTACATATTATCAAGTAAGCTTATAGAAAGTCAACAAAAAATAGAAACTTCTCACTCTTTATACCTAGAACATAATGCTATAGCTAAAAATGTACTTTCAATATAGTATCATTTATCATTAAGCATTTTATCCACATTTATAAAATAGCTGTGGATGTACTCTTTCTTTTCTTTTGAGTGAAGAAACACCTCCTGAGGACAATCTAGCCCAATCTAGCTTTTTCATAGATTTTCTTGTCTAAGGCTTTAGGTCATCTGAGAATGGCTCTATTCTTTACAGTATTTTTAAAGGTAACAAATTTCCATTGATGTTTATATAATTTCATAAGGCTGAAGTTGTTCATGTTTTCACTCCACAATTTTCAACTCTTTGATTTATTTTAGAGCTTCCTCTCTCAATATTGACTATATAATTCATAATTTTAAGATCAGATATAACATTATATTTGTTTATTCCATTTATGTAAATGGATCTCTCAGTTTTCTTTCCTAACTCCCTAACTAATATTTTGATTTTAACTCATGTTTTACACATAGATTGTAAGTTTTCTTTTTCAGTTGTAAGGAGAATTTTTTAAAATACACTTTAAGGACACCATACTGACGTCTTAAATTTTTTATTTTCATTGGTATTAAACTGTTGCAATATTTGAACAAATTTCTTAAGCACACCTAAGTAAATTTTCCCCTCTGTGAAACAAAAACAATAGTTGCACAATCTTCATAGGGCCGCTATGAGATTTAAATTATATATTACAAGTAAAGGTTGAAGAATAGTTAATTGCTCTTTGTATATTTAATAAATAAACAACACAAACTTTTATAGTTGAAATAAATAATATATAAATGTCACTAATTATGTGTTCTAAAACTAAAACAGGCAAATTTATATATAAAATATATGTATCTCATATATATGTATATATCTATCATATATACATACTGAGAGATAGATTTACACACACACACACACACACACACACACACACACACACAATCTTTCCAAAATATGTCTAATAAGGCAGTACTTATTCTAGGAAAATGCTAGTAACATTTGAAATGTTTGTGTGGGTAGATGAGAACCCATCAGCCTGTTGTGAATTGCATTGCTAGTGATACTGCAACTACATCTGTGCTGTTTCTAAAGGTTTCCTGTCCATATTCAGTGTACATTGCTGGTAAAATGAGAGTCATGAAGAGTCCCTGAACTACTCTTAAGGATTCAGAATCTAGGGGGAAAAAAGTGAAGAAAGACAGTAAATGATTCTTGAAGTAAGGACATGAATAATTTATATTTGATCAAGTTTGAAGCTTGAAATTGGAAGAAGTTGAAAAAAGGGGCTGGTTGAGATTTTTGAGGTAAAATCAAGAATAACATTACATAAATAATGTTTTCATCAAAAAGGTATAAATTGCTTCAATTACATAAAAGTGCTAGAAATACAAACGTGTAAATATTTGTGAAAATTATTATTCTGGAAAATATAAAAAATACTTTTTTAATTCACATATTTTAGAAAATTCAGCTTAGAGATGTGAGTCACTTTTTAAAAACTTGTGATCAGGGATCCCAATATGGCCAAATAAGAGGCAGCTCTGGAAAGTCACTCCCAGCGAGAGAGACACAGAAGCCGAGTGGTTTCCACAATTCCAAATGAGGTACCAGGTTCATTTTGTGGGTCTGGTCGGACAGTGGGCATATACCAAATAGGATAAGCTGCAGCAAGGTGGGGCACCGCCCCACCCAGGAGGAGCATGCAACAGACTGGAGGACTGGGGGAATCTCCCGCTCTGGGACTTTGGTTCAGATACAGTGCTCTACCCACGCCCTCTACAACCCACAAGCAGGAGATCTTTGCCGGGCTGAAAAGCCCTAGGGAGCTGTCTGAACAGGGCATAATAGCAACTTTGGCCGGTCCTGGAGCTGTCAGCATAGTTCCAGGTGGAAGTAGTGGCTGACTCAAAAGCCAGAAAGCTGGCTGGATAAAGCCACCCACCCCCTAGAAAGAAGAGGAACTGAAAGCAGGGAAACAGGCCACACAGCAGGACAAGTGCCCCTGCCGCACAAAGCCCAGCAGGCCAAAACACTCTCACTCCAGAATTAGGCACCCAGAAAGTCAGTTAGAGAGTGTCCAGGAACGATCCAGCCTGGCAGGCGAAAGGGAAGCCACCATTGCAGAAGCTGGCCTAATTTTCCTGAGTAAATAAAAGATGCAGCAGCTCCACTGAATCGGTGGCAGCCCAGCAGTACCTCTGCAAGCAGACAAAGGATCAAAGGCCACCTCCCCAAGCAGTTACCTGAGATCAAACCTATATAAATCCAAGAGATGGAGAGAAACCAGTGCAAGAAGAATGAAACCATCAAAAACCAGGATGTCTCTCCCCCACCATGAGATCACAACTCCTCACCAGCAAGGGAACAGAGCAGGACCGATAGGGAATTTGATGAATTGACAGAAGCAGGCTTCAGAAGGTGGATAATAACAAACTTCTCTGGGTTAAAGGAACATGTTCTATCCAAAATCAAAGAAACTAAAAACCTTGAAAACAGGTTAGATGCAAAGCTAACTAGAATAACCAGCTTAGAGAAGAACATAAACGACTTGATGGAGGTGAAAAACACAGCACAAGAACTTCAGTAAGCATACACAAGTTTCAATAGCCAAATAGATCAAGCAGATGAAAGGATATCAGAGATTGAAGATCATATCAATTAAATAATACAAGAAGGCAAGAAAAGAGAACAAAGAGTGAAATGAAATGAACAGAGCCTTCAAGAAATATGGGATTACGTGCAAAGACCTAAACTATGCCTGATCAGTGTACCGGAAGATGATGGGCAGAATGAATCAAAGCTGGAAAACACTCTTCAGGACATTATCCAGGAGAACTTCCCCAACCTAGCAAGGCAGGTCAACCTTCAAATACAGGAAATACAGAGAACACCACAATGATACTCCTCTAGAAGAGCAATCCCAAGGCACGTAATCATCAGGTTCACCAGGATTGAAACGAAGGAAAAAATACTAAGGGCAGACAAAGAGAAAGGTCGGGTCAGCCACAAAGGGAAGCATATCAGACTCACAGAGGATCTCTCTTCAGAAACCCTACAAGCCAGAAGAGAGTGGGGATCAATATTCAACATCCTTCACAAAAAGAACTTTCAACCTAGAATTTCATATACAGCGAAACTAAGCTTCATAAGTGAAGGAGAAATGAAATCCTTTATGGAAAAGCAATTGCCGAGATATTTTGTCATGACCACACCTGCCCTGCAAGAGCTCCTGAATGAAGCACCAAACAAAGAAAGGAAAAACTAGTACCAGCCACTGCAAAAAAGAACCAAATGATCAAGATGAATGATGTAATGAAGAAATTACGCCAACCAAAGACCAAAACAACCAACCAATAATGAAATGGCAGGATCAAATTCACACATAACAATATTAGAATTAAATGTAAATGGACTAAATGTCCCATTCAAAAGACACAGACTGGCAAATTGGATAAAAATCCAAGAACCATTGGTGTGCTGTATTCAGTAGACCCATCTCATGTGCAGAGACACATATAGACTCAAAATAAAGGGATGGAAGAAGATTTACCAAGCAAATGGAAAGAAAAAAAAAAAAACAGGGGTGGCAATCCCAGTCTCTGATAATACAGACTTTAAACCAACAAAAATCAAAGAGACAAAGAAGGGCATTACATAATGGTAAAAGGATCAATACAACAAAAAGAGCTACAAATCCTAAATATATACGCACCCAATACAGGAGCAACAAGATACATAATGCACATCCTTTATGACAGACAAAGAGACTTAGACTCCTGCACAGTAATAGTGGGAGACTTTAACACTCCACTGTCAATATTAGACAGATCAATGAGACAGAAGATCAACAAAGAAATCCAGGACTTGAATGAATTTATAATGCAATGAAGGCAGAAAGAAAAATAATCTTTGAAACCAACAAGAACAAAGACACAACATACCAGAATCTCTGGGACACATTTAAAGCAGTGTCTAGAGAAAAATTCATAGCAATAAATGTCCATATGAGGAGCAAAGAAAGGTCTAAAATTGACACCGTATATCAAAATTGAAAGAGATAGAGGAGCAAGATCAAAAAAACTCAAAACCTAGCAGAAGACAAGAAATAACTAAGATCAATGCAGAATTGAAGGAGATAAAGACACCAAAAAAACCTTCAAAAAAATCAACAAATCCAGGAGCTGGTTTTTTGAAAAGATCAACAAAATAGATAGACTGCTAGCCAGACTAATAAAAAAGAAAAGAGAGAATAATCAAAGAGATGCAATAAAGAATGACAAAGGAGACATCACCACCAATTCCACAGAGATACAAACTACCATCAGAGATTATTACAAACAACTCTATGCACACAAACCAGTAAACCTGGAAGAAATGAATAAATTCCTGGACGTTTGCACTCTTCCAAGACTAAACCAGGAAGAAGTTGAAATCCTGAATAGATCAATTAACAAGGGTTGAAGTTGAGGCAGCAATTAATAGCCTACCAACTAAAAAAAGCCCAGGTAAAGATGGGTTTACCGCCAAATCCTACCAGATGTAGAGAGAGGATCTGGTACTATTCCTTCTGAAACTATTCCAAACAATACAAAAAGAGGGAATCCTCCCCAACTCATTTTATGAGACCAACATCATCCTAATACAAAAACCTGGCAGAGACTCAACTAAAAAAAAAAAAACTTCAGGCCAACAGCCTTGATGAACATCAATGGAAAAATCTTCAACAAAATACTGGCAAATAGAATGCAACAGCAAATCAAAAAGCTTATTCATCATGAGCAAGTAGGCTTCATCCTGGGGATGCAAAGCTGTTTCAACATACACAAGTCTATAAATTTAATCCATCACATAAACAGAACCAAAGACAAAAAACACATGATTGTCTCAACAGATGCAGAAAAGGCCTTTGACAAAATTCAACAGCTCTGAATGCTAATAAACCCTCAATGCTAAAAAACCCTCAATGGTACGTATCACAAAATAATAAAAGCTATTTATGACAAACCCACAGCCAATATCATACTGAACAGGCAAAAACTAGAAGCATTCCCTTTGAAATCTGGCACAAGACAAGGATACCCTCTCTCATCACTCCTATTCAATATAGTATTGGAAGTTCTAGCCAGAGCAATCAGGCAAGAAAAGGAAATAAAGGTTATTCAATTAGGAAAAGATGAAGTCAAATTGCCTCTATTTGCAGATGACATGATTGTGTATCTAGAAGACCCCATCATCTCAGCCCAAAATCTCCTGAAACTGATAAACAACTTCAGCAAAGTCTCAGGATACAAAATCAATGTGCAGAAATCACAAGCATTTCTATAAACCAGTAACAGACTAACAGAGAGCCAAATCAAAAGTGAACTCCCACTAACAATTGCTTCAAAGAGAATAAAATACCTAGGAATACAACTAACAAAAAATGTAAAGGACCTCTTCAAGAAGAGCTATAAACCACTGCTCAAGGAAATAAGAGAGGACAGAAACAGATGGAACAACATTCCATGCTCATGGTTAGGAAGAGTCAACATCATGAAAATGACCATACTGGCTCAAAGTAATTTATAGATTCAACACTATCCATATCAAGCTACCAAGGACCTTCTTCACAGAACTGGAAAAAAACCACTTCAAATTTCATATGGAACCAAAAGACAGCATGCATAGCCAAAACAATACTAACCAAAAAGAACATAGCTGGAGGCATCAAGCTACCTGACTTCACACTAAACTACAAGGCTACAGTAATCAAAACAGCATGATACTGGTACCAAAACAGAGACACAGGCCAATGGAACAGAACAGAGGCGTCAGAATCAACACCACACACCTACAATCATCTGATCATTCGCAAACCCGAGAAAAACAAGCAATGGGGAAAGGATTCCCTGATTAATAAATGGTGTTGGGAAAACTGGCTAGCCATGTGCAGAAAGCAGAAACTGGACCCCTTCCTGACACCTTACACTAAAATTAACTCCAGATGGATTAAAGATCTAAACATAAGACCTAACACCATAAAACGCTAGAAGAAAACCTAGGCAAAACCATTCAGGACATAGGCATAGGCAAAAACTTCATGGCTAGAACACCAAAAGCAATGGCAACAAAAGCCAAAATAGTCAAATGAGATCTAATCAAACTCCAGAGCTTCTGTACAGCAAAGGAAACAATCATTAGAGTGAACTGGCAGCCAACAGAATGGGAAAAAATTTTTGCAATCTACCCATCCATCAAAGGGCTAATATCCAGTATCTACAAAGAACTACAACAGATTTATAAAAAAGAAACAAACAAACACAGTAAAAGTGGGTGAAGGATATGAACAGATACTTTACAAAAGAAGACATCTGTGAGGCCAACAAACATATGAAAAAATGCTCATCATCACTGGTCATTAGAGAAATGCAAATCAAAACTATATTGAGAGACCGTCTCATACCAGTTAGAATGGTGATCATTAAAAAATCTGGAGACAACAGATTCTGGAGAGGATGTGGAGAAAAAGGAATACTTTTACACTGTTGGTGGAAGTGTAAATTAGTTCAACCATTGTGGAAGACAGTGTGCCAATTCCTCAAGGACCTGAAAATAGAAATACAATTTGACCCAGCAATCCCATTACTGGGTATATACCCAAAGAATTAAAAATTGTTCTATAATAAAGACACACGCACACGTATGTTCATTGCAGCACTGTTTACAACAGCAAAGGCCTGGAACCAACCCAAATGTCCATCATCAATAGATGAAATAAAGAAGATGTGGCACATATACACCATGGAATACTAAGCAGCCATAAAAAACAATGAGTTTGTGTCCTTCATAGGGACATGGATGAATCTGGAAACCATCATTCTCAGCAAACTGACACAAGAACAGAAAACCGAACACCTCATGGTATCACTCATAGGTGGGTGTTGAACTATTAGAACATATGGACAAAAGGAGGTGAGCATCTCAGTGCTGTGGGGCTAGGGGAGGGCCAGTGGGGGTGAGGAGAGTGGGGAGAGATAATGTGAGGAGAAATACCAGATATAGGTGATGGGGAGATGAAGGCAGCAAACCACCTTGCCATGTATGTGCCTATGCAACAATCCTGCATGATCTGCACATGTATCCCAGAACCTAAAGTACAATGAAAAAAAAACTTATGATCATAAAAATTATTTGAAATTAATATTTTATCTTTGTTTTCATTTTTGAGGATTTAGAAATCTTATTCTTTTATCATATTTTTGGTCAATGAAGTTAAATATAATTAAAGAAAGTTGTATAGCCAATAATCAATCTTTACAGAATTCTCATTTTTTTCTCACCATAAAAATTATTTGATGGTGCCATATAATTCAGATTTTGAAATATATAAGACATGGAACCTCAGCAGATGAAATATTAATTTTTTAATTACATCTTTAGCATTGGAATTCTATTTTTAATGCATTCAGTAAACTAGTGATATTTCCTTGTTATCTAACTTTATGTAACGTATTTACCAAAAGCACAGGCCACAGAGAAAATAAAAATGTTAAACTTCATCAAAATTAAATAATTTTGTGCATCAAAGACACTATCTACAGAGTGAGAAAGGCAACCCATGGAATAGAAGAAAATATTTGCAACTCATATATCTGATAAGGAATTGATATACAGAATATATAAAGAATTCCTACAATTCAAGAGCAAGAAACCAAAAACTCTATTTTTTTAAAAAAGAAAGATTTTAAAAGACATTTCTTCAAATAAGTTATCCAGTGGCCAATAGCATATGAAAAGTTTACATTATGAGTCTTTAGGAAAATGCAAATCAAAACCACAATGAGACACAACCTCAAACCCATTAGGAAGGCTATGATATATTAAAAAAAAAAACAAAACAAAACATAAAATAATAAATAGCAAGCCTTGGTGAACATATGGAGAAACCAGAACCTTTGAACATTGCTAATGGAAGCATAAAAGGATGTAGCTATTGGAAAATATATCAATTCTACAAATGATTAAGTATCAAATTACCATATAACCCAGAAATTTCAATTCTGAATGTATGCTCCAAAGAATTGAACACATTCTTTGATACCCCTTCAACAGATATTTTTACATTCACGTTTATAGCAACATTATTCACAATGGCCAAAGTGGAAGCAATTCATGTCTTTTGAGAAATGAAAATATATATTTTTTTTCATTTAAGACTGCCATACATATATATATGGCAACCTTAAAATTAAGAAAATTTTGATAAATGCCATCAGATAGATGAAACGCTAAGACATTATGTTAAATGGTATAAATCAGCCACAAAAGAACAAATATTATGGCAGAGTGTGGTGGCTCAGTCCTGTAATCCCAGCACTTTAGGAGGCCGAGGTGGGTTGATCACAAGGTCAGGAGATCAAGACCATCCTGGCCAACATGGTGAAACTTCGTCTCTACTAAAATGCTAAAATACAAAAAAAATCAGCAGGGTGTGGTGGCAAAAGTTGCAGTGGCGTGATCTCGGCTCACTGCAACCTTCGCCGCCACCCGAATCGCTTGAACCCGGGTGGCGGCAAAGGTTGCAGTGAGCCGAGATCATGCCATTGCACTCCAGCTTGGTGACAGAGCAAGACTCTGTTAAAAAAAAAAAAAAAAAAAAAAAGAAGAAAGAAAGAAAAGAAAAGAAAAGAAAAACAAACAAATATTATACTGTGCCCTTTACATCAGGTTTCTGGGGCAGTGAAATTCAGACACAGAAAGAAGGGTGGTTTCCAGGGGCTGGGAAGAGGAGAATGAAGTGTAGATATTTAATGAGTATAGATTTTCACTTTAGAAAGATGAAAAATTTTGGGAGATGGATGGCGGTGATGACTACACAACAATGTAAATGTACTTAATGCCAATGTACTGTCCACATAAATATTAGAGATACTCAGGAAAGGCTCTCAGTCCTCTCAAAAAGTACAGAAGAACTAAGGCTCACTAGATCACTGCACCCAGACAAGGACAGGCCAGACCCCTCACGCATCATGATTGCTTCTTTACCCTTGTCACTCATCATGATTGTTTCTTTACCCTTACCTAATTCCTGTTGTCCTAACCGACCACCTGCTTCTTACTGAGGAACTCCTCTTAGTTACCACTCCTTAGTTCCTGTTTTGGCACACATAATTACATTTTTTTCCATGCTATCTGATCCCCTAATTTTAATCAGCTGTGGAGATAGATTTGCAACTAATGTCCTATCTCCTTGGCTTCAGCACCCAATTTAAGGCTTCGCCTTTGACAATATTCATTGCCTCAGTGACTGGCGTTCCATGTGGCCAGCAGCAGGACCTAGACTGGAACCTTGGTGTTTGGCAACTGTCAGACTCCAAACTCCTCTGAGGACATTTCACTGTTTTTTTCTTGATTCAAGTGTTCACCTGATTGTTGCAAACTTTTAGTTAGTGTCCACAATTCTGGAGAAGTTGAATCTGAAAGTTTATTTATTTATTTCCATGGGTAGTCCATCCTAAATCAATTGTATTTTCTTACAGACAAGTAAATCACTTACCCTGATGGATATAAAACAACAACAACAACAACAACAACAACAACTCTTTTTATATTAAAACAACTTCACATAAATCTGACTCCGTCATTTCCCTACATTCAGACATTGAATAGGAGATCTGTTGAAGGGTTCTTCATTTGCTATCATCTCTAAAAATCATTTTATTCAAAAAATTTTAATCTGTATTAATGACACTACTTTTGTTAGTTTTAATCAGTGTGAGTTGATTTGATTAAAAACTAAATCTAAAACCTATCCAGAAAACTGAAACAATTGCAAGTTTCTTTGCCTTCTAAGACTCGAATGGCATTCACAAAAATTTTGAAAAATAGTTTTAGAGTTCTAATTCCATTATCATTATCTTTAATAAGGTTGAAGTTACCATAACCATAGCATTGCTTCTGTTTTTTAAAATTATTTGCTTTCATTATAGGGTAATTGAAAGGAAATGTTTATTATTAATATAAGTGAATAGCAATTACCTGCTACTGTTTTATTTTAATTATCTTTCCTATGTCTCTATTACTGCTTTTTCTTTTTGGAAACTGTGTTGAAAAGATTGAAATAAGTGATCCTTAAAAAATCACTTAAAGCAACTTATATCTTATTGCCCTGGATATAAGTCAGGAGATATGAGTTCTAGATCTGCTTACTTAGCAGAATAACTCAGATTTTTGTCTGACTTTAAATGATCTGGGCTTTATGTCTTCAATTAAAAATTAGAGAGGTTTCTTTAGCTATAAAATTATATGAATCTATATTTCTGTAAGCAATTGGCAATTCTATTGAAGCTCATTATAGCCTTATTTTCATGTAGCAGGAAATTTTCAAATACTGTGTATCACTTAATGTCAAGTATTAATTTACCAATATTATCCTGCTGCTGTTTAGGTGACATTGACTCTTTCTGAACTCATGAACTTTTATATTCTAGTCAAGAATTGTAAATATAATAAGCAATCCTAACATCTCAAATGGTTTTAATATTTGTTAACAGGTAAACATGTTAGCAAGTTGCTTGAGTATGTGCTATCAACAGGTAAAAAGACACACCTATGTCAATGTATTCAATTCCTAAACATTATTCCCTGTCACTTGCTCCATTAGTTGAGGTTTTCATTTCTCCTAAAAAGAAGTAATTAAATGAGTATGATCTCATGTTTATTAACTAAATTTACTTAAATTCTAAAAGGTTTGCCATGAAACATCACTAGATGAAAAAAGAAAGGTGAAAATATTCAAGACTAAATGAACAATGACAAATTGAAACAGTTTCATAAACAATTTAATATCCCTCTCTTAGGTAGTAACTAGATTTAAACTCCTCCTTTCCTAGTTCTTACATTTCAGATATTCTGGCACAATTTGAATTTTCAGGTAAGAACAAATTAAAAGGCCTTTAAACGTGTGGATTTTGTGTAATAAGCAAGCTGTGCTGCTGATTTCCAATTTCCCACTTACGCCAAGCCATAAACCTAACTTCCATAACCATAAATCCTAGTTAGCCGATTTTCCTTTTTAGAATTAAGGCAGTTTTCTTAAACAATCTGGTTTCCTTCATACACATACTTTTAAGCCATACAATTCTATTAACTACTTTTTAAAGCCACTTGAATTTATTTTGTTGTACACAAACAATTGCAATGAATATTAGCTCTGGACTTCAGTCTTACTAGCCATAAAATCTGTGTTAGAATGATTCTGACTGGCTTTTCTTGCATCATCAGACATTTTTTTATTTTTATGCTTTATTGATATCATCAGTGCATAGCTCTCTTTGAAGCATCTAGGAGTTGTATGCATATAAGCATATTGATAGCAAAATTATTTTTCTCATGGTTGCTACTGCTCAACTTTTAGTTTTACTTGATAAGGCTTACACACTCACTGGACTATTTTTTTGTCTAAGTATATTTTTGAATTGTTTCTGTATCTAAAATTGTATAATGTTTTTAAAGGAATATTTTGAAGTCAAGTTTTTAAATCATGGATGTCATATTTCTGGATTTTCATTTTAAAAAGTTTAATTTATCTCTGAGTCCTAAACTACTAGTTTGTTAGGATAATCAGTGTCAGTATCACTTGTTTCTGCTCAGCTTCTGTTAGCTTTCTTAAAAATCTAGGAGGTTATAGGGGTTCCTTAAAAGATAAAGGACATTTCAAATATTTTTTTCTATTATAGTGGCCTTTCATAACAACATTGTTAAAGAATATTCAATTCCTCAATTATTCAGAACACCACATTCTTTGTCATTCATTGAATGTGAGGTTCTTTATAGAATATGAGAATCCCTATGCTTAAGATTGAGACTCCCCAAGTTCACTCAGGGGTCACATCTTCAGAGGTCTTGCTTATTTTTCTTTGTTTTCCTCAAAGGCATCTTTCCACCTACCTTCTTCCTATTCTTCCTAGACATTCAATATAGTTTGTTCTTGAAAAACACATTTGATCGTTATGCAGTTTTCATTCATTTAACTCTGCTTTGACTTGCCTAAGAAAAGACAGCACAAAACTTGGCTATTCACTGGAATCAGAAGAAATATAATGCATGAGAAAACAAATAAATCAATTGGTTTGTATTTTAATAAATTGTACCATGACCATTATTAAATTTTGCATTCTGTGTTACAAGAAGCAAATGTATTATGCTGCATAATGTTGAGTCTGTCTAGGAAATGTCTTTAATGCCAACTTCTATTGTTATGGTGACACACACTCTAGTATTTCTTCCCATATTCTTTTTCAAAAATATGCACTTCAGATCGTTAACTTAAAAATCATAATGCACAAACAGGAAAATGAAAATAAGCTGCCTACATGTGATGGACAGGATGTTGTCGACTTTTTAATGGAAACCAGTATTCACGTTTTTCTTCAGATATATACTAAACTGATCTACTATACTGTGGATGTTTCATAATTGAAATGAAAGAACCTATTCATTTCACTCTTCATAGACAGAAGGATAAACACACAGATAAGTATAGATAAATAAATATATAGTAGTGAGACAGGATAGATTCCTCGTCCCCTCGCAGGGCATGTGATGGGGCTGTGGCTTGCTTCTTCAGTGTCTCACCACTCAAACCTCTAGCAAAGCATACTGACCAGCAGGCTGTGGGGCTCCAACCCAGTGGCATTGTCCAGGGGTGAATGTTTACAGCTCCTGAAGCCCCAGTGTGCCTGTGTTAGAAGGTCCTCCTTTAGTTTGCCATTTACAGGTGGCTTGTGTTAGTCAATTACACCCTCTATCTTCCAAGGACACAGGGCTTTCTGTATCCCAGGTTCTTGCCTTGGCATACAGGAAGAATCTGATCATGCCTGGGCCTGGAGGATGAGTGCAAAGTTTTATTGAGTGGAAGTAGCTTGTAGCCAATTGGGGAGCCAGAAGGGAGATGGTTTTCCCCTGGAGTTTGGTTGCTCGGTGGCCTGGCTTTCCTCCAACTGCCCTGCCTAACTCCACCTGCTCTGGCAGATCTATGGCCTCCAGGCCTGCAGATGCCTGTCAGTATGCTCTTCCACTGATGTGCTCCTCTGGATGTCCAGCAGCTGCTGTCTGTGCCTTGCTAGGGTCTAGGGTTTTATAGGCTAAGGATCAGATCCTGGCAGGCCAGGGTGGTCTTGGGAAACGTAACATTTGGCTGTGAAAGGGGGAGTGCCTTTTCTTACCTAGGTCCCTGTGGGTGGAGCCAGCCCTAGCCAGAGACCATGCTCTTCTCTACCCACTCCCCATTGTCCCTCCCCTAGCCCTCCCCAACTGACCACAGTGTATGATGCTCCCCTCCCTGTGTCCACATGTTCTAATTGTTCAACACCCACCTATGAGTGATAACATGTGGTGTTTAGTTTTCTGTTCTTGTGTCAGTTTGCTGAGAATGATGGTTTCCAGATTCATCCATGTTCCTATGAAGGACACAAACTCAGTTTTTTATGGCTGTGCAGTATTCCATGGTGTATATGTGCCACATTATTTCTTAAGGTCTGCTGACAGTATATTCTCACAGCTTTTATTTGTCTGACAGAAAACATTTTTCCCTTTGTTTTCTGCATGTAATATTTTGATGCCTTCAAGATTTTCTTTTTACCATTGCACTTAAGCAGTTGGCATATGCTGTATCACGGTTGTGTTGTTCTTATGTGTTTTTGTGGTTTTGATCTTTCAGGGTTCTCTAAACTTATTGATTTTCATTTTAAAGTCCTTTACTATTTTGGAAAATTCTTAGCCATTATCTTTTGTATGTTTTTGCTTTTGTACTTCTCTCTCATCATTTGAAGACTTCATTTAAACTGGCATCTTTCTGTTTGACTTTTTTTATATCCTCAGAATGCTACAATTCTTACAAATCTTATTTGGTGTGTTTAGTTTTTTTGTATATTTTTCCACTTTTAATGAATTACTTCTACCTAATTACCTGTCCTTAATTTCACTGATTATTTCCACAGCTGTGTTTGCACTTATATAAACAATTACCTGAACAGTTCAGTTGAAAATATAATTCTTTTCTACAACCTAACCTTTCTCATTTGTCATAAAGTTCTACATGTTTGAAATTTAATTTTGTTAACACAGAAATAATACAAGTAAATAACAATAATAGAACAATGTGATGTACACTGCAGTTAACTATTTTAGTTTTGAAAAATATTTCTGAGGTAGTTTTAATATTTAAACAAAATAAAATTCTTGTAATGTTTAAAGTACCGTTCACTTAAATCATTAAAGAGTTCTACGGGGAGAACTTTAAATCAAATTGTTCGATTTGCATGATAAACAGATTTCATTTTGGATCATTTAGCTAGTATGAAAATTCATTAACATCATCTCCAAATTGGGTAATCCCAAGATACATAATTAAAATAAAAGACAATGTGAATGGATTCTTAGTTCAATGGTGCAACGGGGTCTTTCTTTTTTATTTTCGTACGTCAGGGATGTTAGAGCACTTGGTTTTTTTGATGGGATATTGGTCTGGAAGCAGAAACAGAAAACCAAACTCAGTGAGTGTTGAGAAATTTTACATATACCATAGCTCTGAGGAGTTGATGTTATTTCTTCTTAATGAATGGAAGAAACTGAGTTTCAGTGTATTATTCTGTTCTGACACTGCTTATAATGACATACCTGACACTGGGTAATTTATAAAGGAATGAGATTTAATTGACTCACAGTTCCACATAGCTGAGGAACCTGACAATCATGGAATAAGAGCAAGAAACGTCTTACATGGTGGCAAGCAAGAGAGTCTGTGTACATGGGAACTCCCCTTTATAGAACCATCAGGTCTCATGAGACTTATTCACTATCAAGAGAACAGCACAGTAAAGATT
This sequence comes from Saimiri boliviensis, assembly GCF_048565385.1. Taxonomy (NCBI): domain Eukaryota; kingdom Metazoa; phylum Chordata; class Mammalia; order Primates; family Cebidae; genus Saimiri; species Saimiri boliviensis. Next base: position 6,423,065 of record NC_133467.1, read on the forward strand.
GGGACACATGATTCAATTACCTCCCACCAGGTCCCTCCCACAAGACATGGGAATAGTGGGAGCTACAATTAAAAGAGATTTGAGTAGGGATAGAGACAAACCATATCCCTCAGAGAAGTATATTAAATCGCCTGAAAATCATACAGATACAAAGTAGCAGATTTTACATTCCAGATTAATATGTCTTTTAGATATAGTAATTGTTTTTACCATTCCATATGAATTTTGAAGTTAAAAAAATTATATTTATGAGATACATGTAAATTCTATGAAACTTTAAAGTACCCAAAATGCCTGAAAAAGTCAACATACGATTAGATGAATTAATATAAACACTTTACTATGTTCACTGCTTGGCCAAAGATCAGTAACAGATCATAACCAGTTGAGGAATGGGAGGTAAGTGGTTGATAGAATGTGTCTAGAAAAGTGATTCTAAGGACCTTCAGAGTTTTGAGTATTACCTTGTCACATTGACTCAAAATAAATATTTTTGCCAACCCATAAGGATTAGTCATAATAATCTATTGATCCAGAAACAAAACAGAACAAAACAAACCACTGCTTGCAGTTTTGGTTGAGATAACAATTATAGTTAGATAAAACAGTTTTCAAAGTAATTCTGGTGTTCTACACCACAGAACACTCGAATATATGCTTTGTAAAAGTTCGGAATTCCGGAATTAAGGGGGAAATTCTGGCCTGGAATATGCAGAATGTGATGACTAGATTGTTCTTTATTACAGTAATCTATTAAGACACCACAGATTTAGTTTAGGAATGGTTTTAAACATTTTTCCTTAATACTTAGTTCCAGTCCATCCATGTCCCTGCAAAGGATATGATGTTAATTTTATGGTCGCTTACTATTTCATGGTGTATATGTACCATATTTTATTTATCTGGTCTATCACTGATGGGCATTTAGGTTGATTCCATGTCTTTGCTATATTGAATACTGCTGCATTGAACATACTCCTGCACATGTCTTTACAACAAAACAATTTATATTCTTTGGGTATATACCCAGTAATGGGATTGCTGGTTCAAATGGTATTTCTTTCTTTAAGTCTTTGAGGAATTGTCACACTGTCTTCCACAATGTTTGAGCTAATTTAAACTCCCACCAACAGTGTATAAGCATTCCTTTTTGTCCACAACCTTTGCCAGCATCTGTTATTTTGTGGGGGGGAGGGTGGTTAGTGATAACCATTCTGACTGGTGTGAGATGGTGTTAATCTTTGATTTGCATTTCTTTGATGATCAGAAGACTATTATTATTAGCAAACCAACACTGGAACAGAAAACTAAATACTACATGTTCTCACTTATAAGTGAGAAGTAAATGATGTGAACACATGGACATACAGAGGGGAACAACATACACTAGGGCCTATCAGAAGGTGGTAGGTGACAGGAGGGAGAAGATCTAGGGATACTAGGCTTAAAGCTGGGTGATGAAATAATGTGTACAACGACCCCCATGATACACATTTACCTACGTAACCAACCTAAACATGTACCTCTAAACTTAAAAGTTAAAAAATACTTAATTGCAAACAAGAGTGACATTTTCAATGCTTTGTGGAGAAAAATAGAATTAAGGTGTTAAGTGTACCTACAAAAGATTAATTCTGGGACCATGCAGATATTTGGATAATTTAACTCCATTATGATTCATACTAAACTAGTTTCTATTATTAGGGACACTTTCTCATATAAGTACATGAGGCAAATAGTGCTGATTATCAATGTTTTACTTGTAATTTCTCTTCTTAAATATATGGGTAATCTATTATCTATCATCCATTGTTGAAATTATTATTGGTTAAATTTGAAGTATTCCTGTAGAGGGTTTTGAAAACAAATCCTGGGTTTCTAATGCTTTCCAAAACATATTTAGTGTAAAACAGGTTTTAAAAAAAGAAAGGAAAAAAAAGTGTCATTTAAACAGAGGAAAGAATGATTAGGATTTCTATTTTTTCCATATACCCATGACGTATCTCCAGGAAAGAAAATAAAAAGCATGCCTTACATCTTGTTAAATACACATTTGTTCTATATAAGCTTAAGCTTGTTAAAATAATAGCTGACAAATATGCACTTCTTATTTTAAACCTTTAAATTACATAAATGTAAATCTACAAAAATGAAGAGATATTTTCATATGTAATTATCATCAGCAATATAGAAAGGATATGATTTTGTTTGATGCCATTTAAATGTGGATATTGTTATGTTCTGAATCCATAATTTTTTATGATAATGAAGAAAAGTGAGTAAAATTATTCAAATTTGAGCATTTTCCCTACAATTTGGGAAATACAAATTTATATTCTTAGAACTGTTAATGATGTTATAGGCAAGAAAAGTATTCTACATGATTTAACAAAGACAGATAGAGAATGCGTTTAGGAATGCTATCTTGCATGTAAAATTCAGTGAGTTTAAAAAATTTTTTGGAAAGATTGAAAGAATTTTTGCCAAACATTTGAAAATTAGAGGAATATAGCCAATTCCATTTGTTTCTATGCTCAATTTGGTTAATCTCTGTAAATAAATCTTAACTAATCCCATTTTTCTGTCAAGTCCATAGCCAATGGTTTTTAAGATTCATTGTCTACCATATGTTAACACAAAAAGTTTTCCAGAAGGAGATTTGAATTCAGAGTACTCATCTCGACATATGTCAAAACATCTGCTCTTCCTTCAGGGTAATCAACTCAAATTTTTAAGCGTCTATATACACTCTCAAAGACTCACAGAATATTAATAAAAGCCGTATTTCAAATTGTCTCTTCAAAGGTGTTCTAGAATAGGTCCTGAAACATTAGTATATCTGTAGCAAGCGTAAAGTGCACTGTAGAGAATATGTTAAATTTGTCATCCTCTTTAAATGCACCATCTTTTTATATATAAAGAAATCTTTAGACATAATGAGGCCAAGCCAATCTACTATTAAAATATGAGATTGATTTGAAAATACAGCTACATTCTATTTAAAAATAACTTAAATGCATATAATTCAACTTTCTGACTTATAAAACCATCTAAACATATGTAAGTTTATTTTCCATGATTAACTGATGGTTGTAGATATACCATCTCTAATAAGTAACATACTTATTATGAATAACTTTTTAGTAAGATTTAAAGATATTCTTTAGTGAGTAAAAGGGTCTTGGGCTAAGTATTGCCAGTATATCAAGTTCACTAAATAAATGTGTTCATGTACAAAACAAAGTAATTTTTATAGACAAACATGTTACAGTGTAGCTGTTTTCATGAAATTTGTGCATGAATCAGACTTTTAGAGGTCACATTTAAAGAACCATGTTAAAGACACCTTCTCCATGAAGAGGTGTCTCCAAACAAACAGTATTACATAGGCTCCAGGAGCTCTTTCAGTTCTCTGATAACACTTTTTACTCCTTCTACCAATTAGGTATTCACATGTCTCTTCTCCCTCCTGCAGGATGTATCATGTCCTGAGGACTGGAGTCTTTTTGCTCATCTTTGTGCTTTGTTTAGGGGCTAGCAAATTGCTTGGTTCATTTAAGCTTTGAATAAATATTTTTCTTTGAATTAATCAGTTTTAAATATTTTAATAAATTTAAGTATTTTAAAAGAGTGTATTGTTTTTCTTTACATAAACCAACTATGAATGAATACCCTACCGAACAACCAGATTTCTGGGTAAAACAGGAAATGTATTTAACATTCTACTTGCAGTTAATGAAATATAGAAATTCTGAACTCCTACTAAACCTACTGAAGACAAACTCTAGAATTATTAATAATTCACATGGACGCATTTATTGACAGAGTTAGGTCTAATAGTCTAGTAAGTTGTGCTTAGTCACATGGAAGAACAAGCAAATTTATTTTAAATTTATAAATTTGACTATTCTTCCATGTGACTAAACATATAATTTCTAGTATCCATCCAGAAAATAGCTCGCCATTCCCATCACCTCTTGTACCATATTAATACATTTTACTTTAATCTTCTTTTGCCTTTTGAGAACAATTATAATTGTTTATTATTTGTTTTATTGGTATTTTATTTTGTGCTATTTAATGTATGTTGTTAATTTTTTTTATTTTTCTTTATTGTGCTATCTTTGACTGATTTTCTTATTAACATTTAAATCTGAACAAAAAGTAAATTGTAAACATTTTCTTTCCCTGCCTCTCATTTTATTCTGCCCCCCACTCTTCTTTCTTTCTTTCTCTGGGTTTCCTGTTTTAAAGACCCTGTAGAAGACATCTTAAAAATAATCTAGTTTTTTTGCACATGAATAATTTAAATTGTTACATCATTATTTATATTAATTAATAAATTCAGAGCTTCTATTAACTTATTTAAAAGATAACTTATAAATTTCAATTACTGCAATCGTGCATAGCTCTGGAACTCTGCTTTTTCTTTCTTTACATTCCATCATTCCATCATCTCTCTCTCATTGTTATTTCTCTTTTACTTTTAATATCAAATCTGGAATTTTGTCCATTTGCATGTTTTTCAAATTTGACTGCTTATTGGAATCATTTGAGAAGATAATTTTGAGGGCTGGGTCTATCCTTCAGAGATTCTGATTTGATTGTTATGGAATATGACCTTGACATAAGATGTTTTGGAAAGCTTCCCACTTGATTCTAATGTGAAGCATATTTGAGGAAAAAAAAATGGCGTTTTATTAATATTTTCCAAGAAAAATTCTGGCTTTGTTAATCTTCTTTATGTTTTCCTGATTTTTTCCATATTAATAAATATTATATTTATTATATCTGATCATCAAATTCTTTAGATTCGTGCCATTTTTCTTTTCTAATTTCATGAATTAAGATGTTTAGATCATTAATTTTTCAGTCTTCTTTTACTCTATCCTTTTTAGATGATGAATTTCTCTCTACATAATGGTTTAAACTACGTTCCATATGTCATATTTTGTTTTTGTTAAATCCTATATTTTTTTCCACTTTTCAATTTGATGCCTTCAGAAATATCTGTGTTTGTGTGCACATGCACAAGTTAGGCAAGTTTTGATTTTAAATATAGAAATATGTTTTCTATTTCTCATTATTTACTTATATTCCTTTTAGAATTTAGATGATGTCTTTAGCATATGTTCAGGTATTCCTTCTGGATTAATACAGGAAAAATAGTGATAGATATATGACTGATGAAAATAATGTATATTAATTCCTTTGTGTAGATTTTGCTACTAGAACATAATATTCATATCTTGTATGTTCTTGCTCATTTTAAAGATAATTTATTTTATTAATAATATAACATCACTCATTGGCATGTACCGATTGAATTGAAAGTGTTTCTACTCAACCCAAACCCCCACTTCCACATCAACTTCTATCCAATAGCATAAAATTAGATTGAGTTTTCTTCTGCCTTTCAGAGATCACAATTATCTTTAAAGTCGTGTCACAAGTTACATTTGCACAGTGTTGGGAAAATTCTGACCATGGTAGATGAAATGGAGACTACGCATCAGTTCAAAATAGTCCTACCATTTCACCTATGCTCTGCCGTATAACAGGATCACAGTGTAGGAAATTTTCCCTAAGTCATCAATTTTGAGTTCATAAACTGTACAAATGGCTATACTATGGACATTGGGGAGTCCATATAATTGTATAATATTGTAATATAATTATAATTTTATAAGTGTCCCTTTAAAGAAAAATAAATCCTTATTTATTTATTTATTTATAGGATATTTCTTCCATATGGACTTTTTCTCTAGTGGCATGCGGATACTACATATATGATTCAGCAATATTTCTGGATGAATAGCCTCCATTTGCCACGACTCATTTTCCAAACAAAGATCTCCAGACTTCATGGAAATTCATGTTCTTTCAGTAAGTCGTATTTTGACATAAGATGATCAGTTTTATTCTATATTTTTTTCAAATAAAAACAGCTAGATACAATTTATTTAGTCTAATTGCTGGACTAAATGTGGATCACTTATTCTAACAGGCCCTTCATTTCAAAGTTATTTATTATGTTTCTTTCATTAATCGCTTTTAGGTTCTTGCTATTAATACTTAGTAAACATTGGGCTGGGCGCGGTGGCTCACGCCTGAAATCCCAGCACTTTGGGAGGCTGAGGCGGGTGGATCACGAGGTCAAGAGATCGAGACCATCCTGGTCAACATGGTGAAACCCCGTCTCTACTAAAAATACAAAAAATTAGCTGGGCATGGTGGCGCGTGCCTGTAGTCCCAGCTACCGGGGAGGCTGAGGCAGGAGAATTGCCTGTACCCAGGAGGCGGAGGTTGCGGTGAGCCGAGGTCGCGCCATTGCACTCCAGCCTGGGTAACAAGAATGAAACTCCGTCTCAAAAATAAATAAATAAATAAAAAATAAAAAATAAAAATACTTAGTAAACATCAGAACTGTTCCCGACACTCTGCAATATTAATGGGAATCAAAACATTCATTTAATGCACCAAAACCACTTAAAATTTGTTTGTGTAGAGTAAGCTATTTTGTAAAAAATAATTGAAATACTATATATAAGGTAATTTATAATTGAATTATAATTATGAATATTTAACCACCTACTTTGGTACCATTCATAAATAATACATTTGATACATTAAAATGGACATTGACTATGATCCACTTAATGTTGTTTTTATACACAAATGCCAAAATATCAATAGATTTACATGAAGCTTTTTAAATGAGATATCCCACCATATCTTCAATTCACTTTATTTTATATAAAGAGATATGCTATTCTGTATCACAGATAATGTAGATTTTCATTTTCAGCATAGATTTTTCCAAGGCTCAAAAGGTATAGGCAAGCACAGAAAGGATTCATTTATTAAAAAGACATTATTAACCACTTAGAATGTTACTAGTAGCGGATTTAATGTGAAACCGATAGAGCTTTATGTAGTAAGAAATGTAACCTTGCCCAAAGAGAGGTCTAGTCTTTGTCCTTGTTCCCGGAAGGCAATCTCTAAGCCTCTGTCATATTGTTCTCACTTATAGGCGGGTGTTGAACAATGAGAACACATGGACACAGGGAGGGGAGCATCACACACTGGGGTCTGTTGGGGGAAAATAGGGGAGGGACAGCGGGGGGTGGGAATTTGGGGAGGTATAGCATGGGGAGAAATGCCAGATATAGGTGAAGGGGAGGAAGACATCAAATCACACTGCCACCTATGCAACTATCTTGCATGTTCTTCACATGTACCCCCAAACATAAAATGCAATTAAAAAAGAAAGAATACAATAAAGAGAAACAAAACAATAAAAACAAAAAAAGTATCTTTAACCTGAGAGTTTTGGGCCAAGACAGAGAGTCTAACAATGTGACTTGTGATCCTTTGGGTCACCTGAGATTTAATGAATCTGGAAAAGCTGGAGACTTAGGACAGCTATGTGGAGAGTCAGGTACTTCTATATGACAGAACTTCACGAACAGCTCTGGAACCAAGCCTCAGGTAACCTCCACTGGGTTGGCCTGAACATTGTCACATGTTGTTACCAGCAAAGTTATGTTGTGTATGACTCCACCGGGTGAGGCAACTGGAATCTCCAAAAATGCAGCTTTCCTGAGCTCTGTCCCAGCTGTTTCTTCCCTTCACTGATTTTAGTGTCTGTACTCTCATGTAATAAACCATAACTGTGAGTGTAACAGCTTTCAGTGAGCTTTGTGAGTCTTTCTACTAAAGTATTGAAGCTAAGAGTTGTCTTGAAGACCCATAAACTCATTATTGGATTCAGAAGTGAGGGTAGCCTTTGGGACCAACAAACTCTAGTTGGTGTCAGAAGTGAAGGCGGTTTTGTGCGGACTGTTTTCTAACTTCACACACTTGCTCAGAGCTCATCCTACTGGAGGAACCTTAGCAAAATGTTCATACGTTTATATGTTTTTGTAGAACCTACAAAAGTAATATATTTTTAGTAAAGTTGATTAGCATTTCTTTACTTTCTAATTCACTTTTACCTCTATGATGCTCTTAAAGGAAGGTCCTTAGGAAAGTTTGGAATCAGTTCTGGTAAATTTGAATGTCAAGATAGGTGTCTCTCTACACACACACACACATACACACATATTTTATATATATATATATATATATACCTCTATATATTTAAACCATAAATGTACATATTTATTTACTGTAGTCTATGAAAAGTTAAATTATTGCTAACTCTCCTGGGCTTAAATCGCTCTCATGACACCTCATAACAAAAGATTTTAGCACAGTATATGTATATGCTTTATGGTACCTAACACTGGATATGCGGAAGATAGAGAATAAACTTGATAAAAAGTATTTGTTTGTGAGAAAGTAGTATGTGGAAAATTCTCCCAATCTTCCTTTTTTTGTTTTATTTTTCGACACAGAGTCTTGCTCTGTTGTCCAGGCTGTAATACAGTGGCTTGATCTTGGCTCACCACAATCTCTGCCTCCCAGCTTCAAGCGATTCTCCTGCCTCAGCCTCTGGAGTACCTGGGACTACAGACGCACACCACCATGCCTGGCTAATTTTTGTATTTTTAGTAGAGACAGGGTTTCACTATGTTGGCCAGGCTAGTCTCGAACTCCTGATCTTGTGATCTGCCCTCTTCAGCCCCCCAAAGTGCTGGGATTACAGGTGTGAGCCACCATGCCCCGCCATAGTCACTTCTCATCAATGTTTAGCCAAAATTGAAATCAAAACAGAAAAATCTAAATTATGAAATGCATGTAATTATACATATATAGTATCTATTTTGTTCTTTTTTGATAGAAAATTTTTAAAAACTTTATCAGAATTCCTGTGTGTTTAAGGCATAGACCTTTTAGAGTATATTCACTGTACTTACTCTATCTTTTTCTGTAACAACTGAAAATTAAAAAACAAAAAATTGATATAAATGTTTTATCATTTAGCAATAATATTAAAAACTTACATCAACAAAGCTATTTGTGAAAGTCAACAAATTATTCTTCATATAATAAAAATATATAACCAGACATACAGAAGACTGACAACTTAATATTGTCTGTATAAAAATTGGCTTACAAAAGCATTTTCATAGGAAAGACAATCAAACAATATTTAACAAAAAAATGAAGGATCTACATTGAAGAGGTATTTCAGGAAGATGAAAGATTAAAGTCATTTTTGCTTGTGGCAATGTTTTAATATTTGCCAAATTTACAATTTGTTGTGATTTTATCTTTTCTAATTGGAAATAAATACATACATTGGAACTTAATTTTATATGCACAATAGTATATTTTTCTTAAATAAGGTATCCCTACTTATGGAAGATCTATTCTTGACAAAATTTGGATCCATTCTAAACATCCACTCTAGACTCTCCTACTTAAGCTATATTGACTGTGACATGAAGCTCTTAAGGTGCTAATTATCAATATTAGGTATAACTCTTAACATATACTACTAGAATGCAGTAATTTTGATTACAGCAATTGCCTATTACTCTAACTATGAAGACAAACCTCTCATACAGGGATGAGGATTTGTTGTACTGGCATATAACACCTGCCTAATAAATATATGATGAATTAGTCAATGTTACCAGTTCTTTTGCTGACTTCTTTCATGCAGTTCTCTAAGAATGTAAGTATAAGAATGCAATATCTTCCAGTCAAAAATGTTCAGGGAAATAATGGTAAAAAAAAAAACAAAACCCTTCAAATTGTAACTATTTGCAGGACTGACTTTGAATTTATGTTATCTGGACTTTAATACCATATCCTATGCGTGAAATTCTTAGTAAGTTATTTAATAATTATATTTAATATGTAAAATTGGGATAATCAAAGCACGTAGTCTGTGGAGTGATTTTCAATTTTAAATGAAGCAATAAATGTATCAATTTGTATTTCAAATGGCTAAATAACTTACAGACATTTTATGCTGCAGTCATGTAATTAGGCTGATGCTGTTTCTTGTTCTGCAGTATTTCTGATAGTTCATATTTTATTCTTTCTACTGATATTTAATGCATAGAGATTTATCCAAATTCAAACTTTTCTAAATATGTATCCTATTTGTAATACATTAGGTTATTCTTTCTGAATATTGAAATCATGACCATGTAAGATCTATCCATGGGATTGAATTCTTGTGTAAGTTTTAGCCTAATTCCTGTGCTAAGTGGCTTTTTGGTAGATTCCAAAGGACTGAGGAAAAACACTTTCTTATCCTGGCTCATTGTTTCTCTTCCTGAGCAGATGGAAAACAATCCTTGACATTTATTGTATGGGGTCTTAACAACAAACTTTTCTAAAATCCTGAAACTCAAAAATGCATTTTCATTCTGTTCTCTGACATTCATGTCCCTGTCAGTTGATTGCTGAAAGCTACCTTCTTCTGCTAGAAAGAGAAAAAATAACAAAGTGGCAACTGTGGAGTGGGTTTGCAGTGAGGAGTGAGGAAAAAAAGGAATCAACATCCTAAGAACGGCGTTCGTGCATACAGGTACAAATTCCCAGGTTTCTAGTTTGCAAATAATGAAGAAAGGACTTTCCTGGAGATTCTTATTTTAACAAAGCCACTCTGTCCCTGAGCATATTGCAAATGTTTTGTTTTTACTGGTGATATAAACTGCCACCAGAGTCTAAGAAGAAATGCCTTATGTGAAATCATACTTATATCAATCTTGAGGTATTATTTTAAATAAAAACATTTTATTAATGGGTTGGATAGTAAAGTTGATAACATTTTCTTTTTCTTTACATATATATACATTATTGTATTTCAGGTTCTGGGGTACACATGCAGATCATGCAGAATTGTTGCATAGGTACATACATGGCAATGCGGTTTGCTGCCTCCATCCCCCATCACCTGTATCTGGCGTTTCTCCCCAAGTTATCACCCCCCAACCGCCCCACCCCCCACTGTCCCTCCCCTAGTCCTCCCCCAACAGACCCCAGTGTGTGATGTTCTGGGTGTCTACGTGTTCTCATTGTTCAACACCCTCCTATGAGTGAGAACATGTGGTGTTTGATTTTCTATTCTTGTGTCAGTGTACTGAGAATGATGGTTTCCAGATTCATCCATGTCCCTACAAAGGACACTAACTCATCATTTTTTTATGTATTTAAGACATAAGTATTATTTCTTAAATCTCAGACTTATGTATGAAAACAGGTTTTGAACCTCTACCTTAGTAGTTATATGGGCTAGAATTTTGGAATACAGTTGTATACTCTAAGAGACTATCCATAAAGAAGTTTATCTACATGATACACAGAAATAAGGAGTGAGGCAATGGGAAAGGGAAGTAAAAAAACTCATAGTCACAACACACCATTTGTATTTCAGGAACTCTTGTAAATTACTTACACAAATTTTTTCATTAAATCTTTGTTATCTTCTAAGAAACATATTATTATCTCAAATCTTAATGTAAGGAAGCTAAATAAATTAGCCCAAATTACGTAGCTGTAAAGATGCCTGAAACTTACTAGCTATTGTGCGTTATGTAAAAATCTAAATTAAATGAAATCTATAATGAGAAAAGAAAGCAAGAAAATGCATAGTAAGGCAAAAAGATCTTAAAAGAATGCAATGTAAGTTGTAGCCTTAGTAGGAAGGAATCCTTGTATAGCTCAGAATAGTGTAAAAATGTGAACATTTACCATAAATACTGCCTGCAAAAAATACATTTCCTTAACCTTAAACTCTATTGGCCCTAACTTTCATAAATTATATTTTCAAAGAATGTCATATTCAATTACTACATTTTTAATCAGAGTGTGAAAATGTCTTGGAGATTACAGTAATTTTAAAAGAATTTTATTATTAATAATATATTAATGTAACAATAATGTAATTATTATTGATTTAAACTGGGAACTGTATTAACATGTTACTCTTTTCTTTATCTTAGCATCGTGTAATTACTCCCTTTACAGGTTCCTTTTAATAAATTTTTTAGTGGAGTCTGACAGTGGTGTATTCTCTTGGTTTCATTTTTATGAACACACTTGATTTTGCCTTGGTTTTGTAGGATATCTTCCTTGACTGTGTAACTTCAGTGATCATTTCTTTGATGTCCGTACTTTATAGATAGCCTTCCATTTTCTTCTGATTTCTTTCAAAGCTGTCTAGCCAAAGACTACCAGGAATACACCCATAATTGATGAAAGTTGGATTTGCTACTTGTTTCAATGAAAAAGAACGTGCACCATGAGGAAGTGTGAGACTCTGTGGTCAGAGGGTGTTGAAAAAACTTACAGCATTTGGATTTGGGTAAAGTGGCTTTGTGGAGGAAGTCCTCTACCCTGGCCTGCTGCTGTGAAAAACGCCAGGGTAAATCTATGAATAAGGACCTTAATAAACGTCAACTGGAAGGTGAGAGGAGTGAACCAGGCTAAAGTTGTAGTTACTAATGAAAAAGTATATACAGTATAAGATAGTAGTACCTAAAATAAGATGTAAGTATAGGCAATATTGCAAAAGCACATAGTAATAAACAGCAATGATTATAAATTTTTTTTCCAAAAGTAAGCAATCTTTTCAAAATTATTTGATACTATGCTAAAAAAAGCACTGAGAGTTAACACAAGAGTTCTATGTCAAAAGGAACCTCTCCTAACCTGGGAATAAAATAAATTACTTAAATTTAAAATAATTTTATAATCAAAATAAAATAGAGGAAAATTTTAATTTTCCCTTTTCTACTTTACCCATGTATCAACAGAAGCGTATGTTATTACATGTTCATGTGTATGCATTTAGGCATACACAGACACATAAATATTCAAATAAGAATCTAGGAAATTTTAATTATGGCTTTAAATATGAAACAATGTATATTTCATATTAAATTTACTGTTTGAAGGAACTATAATACTTTCAAGTATAATTTTATACCTATTACCCTAGAAATAATGCATATATTAGCATTTCTCTGTAATTATTATACCTAGTATAACAAGCCATTTATATTAATTTTCACCAATAACCTAAGTAATAAATAACCTTTTTTTCCTCACAAAGAGAAAATCTGTGAACAAAAGTATCAATAATTATTTAATTATTTTCTTTCTTCATGGGCAAATGTGTATGAGTATATGGGCTTGGATGTATCTAATTACACAAAGACACAGAAAGGGTAAATAAAAATCTGAAAAGTAATAATAGTTAATTAATGTCCTTGGCTCTAAAAGGAGTGACTCTCCCCTACCTCCTTTTCTTTAAAATATTTCTTTTAGATGAGTTGTTATTTTTTTCTCTGACCCTTTGAGATCTGGTTGAACTTCTTAAAATGCAAAATAAGTCTCCTGTCAGTTTACATCACAGGAATCTTTTTCTCAAGGACCTAAGAGTTTTCTTATTCTACTGCTGTAAAAGAGTACAGAACTTTTGTATCTCAGTTTCTAAGAGTGATTAAGGGCCTAACCAGCTTTCAGCCAAATTGAAGTTGCAAACCTATTTCCTCATGAGGATATAAGAACTTTCCTTTCCCCTTTTTTTTTATTTTTATTTTTTTTGAGACAGGGTTTCTCGTCAAGGCTGCAGTGCAGTGGTGCGATCTTGGTTCATCACAACCCCTGGTTCCTGGGCTTAGGTGACCTCCCACCTCAGCCTCCTGAGTAGCTGAGACCATAGGCACGCACCACCACACACAGCTTATTATTTTTTTTTTTTAATTTTTAAATTTTTTGTAAGGACCTGGTTTTGCAACATTGCCCAGGCTGATCTTAAACTCCGACTCAAGTGATCCGCCCGCCTTGGCCTCCCAAAGTGCTGGGATTACAGGCATGAGCCTCTGCAGCGGCCCCCATTTCCTTTGATAAAGGCAATTAGCAAACACACATAGCTATTCCAATTACCAGCTGTATCTAGGATGAAAAATTTATGACAAATTGTGTTTTTAAGTCCTGTTTCTTGAGCACCAGTTGTTATTTATCTTGAATACATGTATAAAGTAAGAATTCATTGCATATATTTTGCAATATAAAATGCCAAGGTTATTTTTTTTGTTGTTGTTCTTTACAATCTCCTCAGCAGATCGCCTGCGATGCACTTCAAATTCTGATTTAAAGCGTATTCATAAAATGTTTTCTTTCTCTTATACTTCTGTGGAGAGGTTTTTCCTGCGTTGAGAAGAGAATCTTTTTAAAATTATATTTCCTCAAGATGTCTCATGATAAAGACAGGAAGTTCGACAGTTCCTGAATTGAGTGAACCTCTTTAGACACGCAGTCAGGTGGGAGACCCTGAATTACATAATATCTCCCTCCTACTTGCCACTCTTCTGCAATACTGGGCAGAAGAAGCATTCTCCCCAAATGCAGGATTTTTGCAGTAAAATAAGCATAGGTAATAGAGGTTCTAAAATTTCATCAGGATCACTGTTGGCTTTGATGGAAAAAGGTGGGGAAGCCAGCAATGTTGGTGGCAGATCTTTCTCAAAAAAAGCTAGTATTACCCTGTCATGTTTGGAAGGGGTATATGAAAATGCACTCTTGCAGTGGTCAATGATGGAACTTTTGATTTGGATTAACTAGCATGTTCTCTGAGGTTCTTAATCAGGATTAATTCAAATCAAATGAATTACTGGTATTTACGGGATAAGTATCATTCCAAGGAGAAAAGAAGAAAAATGATGTGTACAGCCAGAAGGAAAGATTTTTTTTTTTTTCAGTGAAAGAGGAAATGCAAGAATTAAAGGTAGTTTCTCCCTCACTGAACCATTCATCTTTCTCTGCTGTCCCTCCTCGCTTTGTTTCCCCTGCATCTCTTGGCTCAAAATGACTCCTGGGAAGGAGAGGGTAATGCTTTTAGATGTAGGGGACCCATTATTAGTGGATTTCTCAGCAAAAAGGAATGAGAGCACAACACTGACAGCTGGTAAAGAATAATCTGCTCTGTTTGAAGTCAAAGATTTGTGCATCTCATGGCCTAACCCTAAGTATTCTTTGTGTCTTAGCACAGGTATGAACCTCCAAAGAGCCCTTTGCCATTCACACTGCAGAGGTAGAAAAGCAGATGTGATAAAGAGACATGATTATAAAATACTTGAGAACTTGGTAAACTAGCGTGTCTCTGCATAAAACAACAGTATGGAGAATAGCTCCATGTATCACTAGAAGAAAGGCAAAAACCATCCTATCAAGCCAACCATATCAACAGTAAAAGGGGAACCAAAGTGCTGTATGATGTACGTGTTTTTTGTCTACATAGACGGATGACCAGGTCTTCCTATTCAGATTGCCAGTGAAGCCTAAGAAGTTGCACAAGCCTTCCTGTAACCAACTTGCCTTCCTCCTCAGCTGATACTACTTGTTTAAAGGTGTCCTTGTAACACAGAAGTTTTTGCAGAGGTATTCCGGAATGCATTTTCACTTTACAGTCCCCTGCACAGGGATATGTGCTGACTGTTTGGTAGAATTCTGCAAGCAGCAAATTCTTCTCTTTTGATGAACTGAGTAGGTTGGAATGAGAAAAATCACACATTAAGAGACCTGCACATTAAGAGATCTGCTGACCAAATAAAATCAACTGTCCATCACCCCCATCCTGCTACAACTGCGGTAGAACCAAGGGTGTTAAAGACTCATAAAGAGGTGTTGTTCACAGACATGCCTGAAGGCTTTCCATTACAGACTGAGACAGGTGTGTTCCCCAATTGCTTTCCATTGGCTATTCGTCAAGGCTTTCTTCAAAATGTATTGGCATAGATCCAAGGACAGATCAAAAATGCCTTCTTGGCCTTAACCACCTTTGTCTCTGCTCTCTTGCTCTCTAAACTCAAGTTAAGGAATAGGTGATGGTATGAAAATAACGCATTAGTAGTTAATCTTACCAGCACTGCTTAGTTTTAAGATAATTGAGAGAAAGAATAAAAAGAGAAGAAGAATTTAAAAACTGCTTTCTTATTTGCTCAGTTAGAATTTTTTACTGAAGAAAATAACTCCTACTCTGGACAACACATGAAAGGAAGAAAGGAAGAAGAGAAATTGTATGCCCTTATTTCAAGAAGCCAGGACAGTTGAAGGGATATTGCAGAAAGTGATTCTGGAGGATACAGCAGTTGCTGGAACAAAGGAATCAGGCAAACCTAGAAGGCTAAGGAACAACTGAAAAATCGTTTAAAATGAACAAACTAAGGGAATTTTGGAAGTGTAAACTGATGATACTGGTGTTACTTACTCTACAATTCCCTTAGTAATTTTGCACTTTTTATGTGATAATAGAGAAATACTGGCATCTGGGATCAGCCTTTTTTTTTTTCCCCTAACTAATGTCTCCTCTGTGCAATCCATAACGTCAGTTCTATGATTGTGAAACATGTTTCTTACTTCATTTTGATTCTCCTATAAAGTCACTGAAGGGAGAACTGCTGAGCAATTTAATGTTACCCCATTCTATATTGAAAAAGAGTGTCTATGGACCTCTTTCAGAAAAAAAAGTCACGTAATTTGGTTACTACATAATCAGAGGCATCTTATTCAGTTGCATTGTGCCTTATGAAAGAAAACAGACATGACAGAAAATGGGAGTTTACAAGATTACACCATGCTGAAATGACGCACCTGGCTGAAATAACCTGTGTTGCTCTTCTGCTACAGAATAATGATACTGGTTTACTTCAAGATACAGAACCAATAAAATAGCTTATCAAACCTACCAGCCATGGCCATTTTTTAAACAATATCCTTTGAAAATATCTCAATTAGAAGGAACAAAGTCAATTCTCATGAGAAAACCAAGAATTTTTAAAAGTGTACTCACTCTGTAATATTCCCGTACATCCAGTTAAAATTAATACGGATGTTTGATCACTTTGATCACTATACAGATTTATAGATCAAGGAAAAATAAATTTGTTGTTTTGTTAACTTCCGTATTTCTTAATCCTGCAAATATTCCGAGTTCTTGTTTTACTTGCTGTCTGCAAAGTTTTGCTTTATAGAACTGTGATTCCCCTTCCCAACTTCCTTCCTTCTCTAGAAGATGAATCTAAATTTCCAAATTTTTATTTGCATTAATTACGAAGGAGTCTGCTGTTTTTGGCAAGGGATTCCACAAAGGTTTTAGGATTCCTAAACTGTTTTCTTCAGTGATTTATCAGAAAACATAAAGAAGTTTGTTTTACTAGAGCGATTTATAATAATTCCATATATAAATTATTTTCTGGTAGCATCAGAGACTGAAGTCCGCTTTGGGTTTATTTCAATTCCTTGCTTTGCAGGGTAATAAGTTTTCACCAGACAAATTGCTGTTGGCAAACTGAAGTAAAATATCTAGATGTCTGTTTTTGGCTGAAGACCCAACACGTTACACTTAGGGGTAAGCTGCTTTTGCCAATATGGCCTGTTAAAAAACTAACAAACACATAAAAATAACAATAAAAGCTCAAAACAACAACAACAAACATCAACAATTTGGGACAGTAGTAATTTGATCCTTAGAATCTGAAAAGGATTTGAAGAAATGAAACTGGTAATAGCTTTTCCCTCAGCTTCGAGGAGTTTACATTTTGAAAGATCTTTTACATTCTTTTGTCATGAAAATAAAGGTGCTGGAAATGGAACATTAACTCAGAAGTTGGAATTAAGCTATAGACAAACAGCATACTTTTTATTAATTCCAGGTGCTCTGGCACAGGGAATGCCTGGAGGCCTCTGGGCTGAGGCAGCAGCTGCCACACTTATGAAAGGCTCAAGCTCTTACCTTGGGTCACATTACTTGTTTGCATGACCCACGTGCTGTGACAGCTATTTTGCAAGTGCATATAACCCAGCATTCTTCAGTTACCCATCCGACTGGCTTTGAACAGCTTCATCATCCAGTACTAATATTGTGCCTGAGAAATGTGAACTCCTAAACCTTGCTATTCTCTTACCAGATCCTGATCTAATAAAATAATGATTGAATCATGGCAACAGAAGTCACTAGGACCAAGGTTAATTTATCTGATTTTCCAGTTCAAAATGCTGATTTAATAATAATTACTGATGGGTCACATGCCAGGACAAAAATGGATAAATTAAATCTTCATATGATGTAGAGACATGTCATCAAATTTTGAAAATTTATGTTTCTCTCTGGAATTAAACAGCAGAAGTTGCTGAGTTAATAGCATCACTAGAACTACAAATTTTGGTGCTGAACTTAGCAAATAGATTAAATAGATGGAGAGATAGACGATGGTTAGCTAGATAATAGATAGATGATAGATAGATAGATAGATAGATAGATAATACATATGTGTTTGGCGTCTCATACAATAAGGAAAATTTGGAAAAATGTGGAAGTTTTTACTTTTTTGGGAACTAAAACATCTAATTGAAAATTGATGGCTGATTCATTAGAGGCTTTACAACCATCTATTCAAGTATCAGCAGTTCATGTAGAACCCACATAGAACAGAATGGCAAAATTTCTACAAGCAATGATTTTGCTGACAGAGCTGTAAAGGTTGATGTCAGAATATGGCAGACTCCAATCTTAACTGTCCATTTTTAATGCATCTAGAAACTTTTCTTTATATTTGTAAAATATGCTTCAAAAGAGGAAATGGGCAAATAAATTGCTAAAAGGGCTAAAATAAACTTAACAAAATAATTTCTGTATCATGTTTCCTAAAAGTTATAGCATAAACGTACATTTCTGTACATGTAAAAAAGAAGAATAAGTTAATATATGTTTTTCAGGTAGACATTTTTGACTATTTATCTGGCATAGATATGCACACATAATGACTAAAGTAATTTTTCATCATTTAATCTTTGACATAAGAGATGAAAAGATAGAGGCAAAGGATCATTTGAAAAAGAGAGAACCAGCTACAGCCAAATATGAAATTTTCATTATGAAAGGTTAGTATGATCCCTCTCCAAGGAAAGAGAAAAAATCTTAGTTGTAAAATAAACAGACATTGACATATATACAAGGTAGCTATTTAGACAATAACCTAAGTCCTTGAAAATTTTATCAAGCTATATGATTTAAATATCATAATTTATTAATTTCTGTGTTTGGAAACAAACGAGGGAACACTTCCTACAAAATGATTTTCTTTAGATATACACAAAATGATTTTTTCAAGAGAATATCTTCATTTTCCCCCAAGTTATTTCTCAAATAAACAAACTTCAAAAGGAACCCCCATTAATGACTACATATCATTCCGACTGAAATTATATCACTTATATAAATAAACATACAATTTAGCATTTTAGTGAGAAAACATGAAGGAAGCAGGTGTCTGGCCTAGAAGAGGCACAGTATTAAAATAAAACCCCGTGACGACGGAAAGGTTCACAAAGCTGGTGCTTTTTGAAACTTAATGTTGCTGGATTTTGATCAACGGCCAATTGTCAGTAATCAAGGGTTGCATACATTTCCTTAATTCTGAGATGAAACTGAACTAATAATTTGATTGAACACAAAGGCATGACTTACGGGAAAGATCAAAAACAGTTCTGAAATTGTAACCTGTGGCAAAATTTGTCCAATGATCGCCAGTCTGATGAGTCCTTTTAATTTCTCCACATCTCAGCTTCTGAGTCAATGCTTTGGAATCACCAAATACTACACGGAAAAAAAAATGTAAATACTGCATGTCTCTGAGCTATCCTTCTTTCTTCCTCACATTCTAAGGGCTTGGAATACCTGTGATGATTTTTATTTTTTTTTAATGTGTCATATAGCTTCTTTTATTTCTCTTTGAGCCTTTGGTCTAAAACAAGCTAATATATCCTTTCTTGAAGTGGAAATCAGTCATCCGACTATTTTCTTATCTGATAATACAATTATAGTTTGACACGCACTTTTTACAAGGATTTTGAAGATATATTTTCATTTTCTCTGCTTTCTATTATTTTTTTATTTTAAATCAAACTCAGTTGTATTGTTATCCTTCATAATTAATGCTATTTCTCTGCTGACTAGTCATATATTCCCTTTACTTTTTTCCATCAGCTTTACTACAATGTACCTAGAGTTATTTTATTTGATTGCTGTATCCTATTTGGTATTCATAATAGATTTTGAAACTATGACTTGATGCTTTTCTTCAGTGTTGAGAAAATCTCAGTGATTAGCTTTTATACTATATCTCTGTTATAGTCTCATTTTCTTTCTTTCAGACCTTTACTCATACCTATTTGAAACATCTTATATCTGTCAATCTTTTTTCACCTTTCTGTATTTCTACTTTTAATAGTTTAATAAAATACTTTACTTTTATACATCCTTTAGTTTACTAGTTCTCTTTAAAGCTGTGTCTAAAGCACTGTTAAACAGATTTATTAAATTCAATGACTGATATTTTAGCAGAATTTAATTCTTAATGTCTAGTTTTCTGTCAAATATTGCATTTAAAAAATGTCTTGTCTATATTAACCATAGCCATTTTGGTCTATGTCTGATGATTACATGATCTGCCTCTGCTTTAGATATGTTTCAGTTTCTTTATCTCCTTTTCATTTACAGTCAGTACCATCTATATATGTTCTCTTTATTTTTTATTCAGTAGCAAACATTTTTATGTGGAAAATAGGTAGAGATTATTTGGGACTTTGAATTGTATTGCCTTCATGCATACAAAATTAATGTTTGTGGCTTGCACGGTTCTAGGCTGGGGCACTTGTAATCTAAGAACATTATAAAACAAATCAGCAATCTTTTATTTAAAGAGTAAATATTTTAGGATTTGTGGGCAAAGAGACAATTTCCTGAACTATCTGAGATTTTTTTTTTTTTTTTTTTTTTTTGCCAAAAAGCAAATAGTCTTTTTAAAATTTTGAAGACATAGGGAAAGAAATTTATTACATTGGTCTGGGCAAGGATTTTTTTTTGGATAAGACTTTAAATACACAGGGAACAAAAGCAAAAATAGACAAATGGGACTACATCAAACCAAAAACCATTCTACACAGCAAAGGAAACAATCAACAGAGTAAAGAGAGAATCTGCAGATCAGGAGAACATATTCACAAACAATGCATCTGAAAAGGAGTTAACATTCAGAACGCAATTATAACAACAACAAAGACAGAAAAACAAATGATCTAATTAAAATGGGTAAAATATCTGAAAATCTTATTTTATTATTAAAATAATAACCAACAGGTATATGAAAATATGATCAATATGACTGATTATGAAGAAAATGTGGATCAAAACCACAATGTTAAGTCATCTTACACCAATTAAAATGGCTGTTATCAAAAATTAAACAAAAATAATGAATGCTGGTGAGGATGTGGAGAAAAAGAAATTCTTAAACACTTTGATGAGAATGTAAACCAGTACAGCCATGATGTACCAAAAAAAAAAAAAAAAAAAAAGAGAGAGAGAGAGAGAGACTCCTCAAAGAGCAAAATCATAACCACTGTATGACTCAACAGTCCCACTACTGGGTATGTATATGTAGAAAATTGATCAATATGTCAAAGAGATATCTGCATCACCATGTTTATTGCAGCATTGTTTCAAATTACCCAAGATAAGAAATCAACCTGAGTATCCATCAATGGATGAATGAATTTTATTTTATTAGTATTTATTTTTATTCTATTTTTATTTTTATTTTTTTGAGACAATCTTACTGAGTATAGTGATACAATCCCATCACTGCAACCTCTGTCTCCTGGGTTCCAACAGTTCCTTCGGTCTCAGCATCCCAAGAAGCTAGGATTACAGGCGTGTGCCACCATGGCTAGCTAATTTTTTTTTTTTTTAGAGATATATTTTCTTGAACGCCTGGCCTCACATGATCACACACTGCCTCCCAAAGTAATGAGATTACAGGCATGAGCCAAGCCTGAATTTTAAAAAGTGTTATATATACACAATGGCATACTATTCAGCCATTAAAAAATAATAAAATTCTGTCAGACATGGTGATTCAGGCATTTTGGGAGGCTGAGGTGGCCGGATCACCTGAGGTCAGGAGTCTGAGACATGCCTGGTCAACATGGCCCAAACCTGACTCTAGTAAAAATACAAAAATTAGCTAGGCATTATGGTAGGCACCTGTAATTCCAGCTACACAGGAGGCTGAGGCAGGCAGGAGAATCACTTGAACTCGGGAGGTGGAGATTGCAGTGAGTGAGCCAGTATATTACCACTGTACTCTAGCCTGGGTGACAGTGAGACATAGGATAAAAAAGTAATAATAATAATAAGAATGAACTTCTGTCATTTGCAACAACATGGATGAACCTAGAGAACATATAGAGTGAAATAAGCCAAGCAAACGAAAACCCCAAATACCACATGATCCCACTAATCTATGCAATCTAAAAAAGTTCGTCTC
This sequence comes from Saimiri boliviensis, assembly GCF_048565385.1. Classification (NCBI taxonomy): domain Eukaryota; kingdom Metazoa; phylum Chordata; class Mammalia; order Primates; family Cebidae; genus Saimiri; species Saimiri boliviensis. The sequence goes on from NC_133467.1 coordinate 6,445,360, forward strand.
ATAGAAGCAGAGGTTACTAGAGGCTGGGGAGAGTATGGGGTAATAGGGATGGGGAGAGGTTGGTCAATGGGTACAAAGATACAGTTAGATGGGAGGATTAATTTCTGATGTTCTATTACAAAATAGAGTGACAATAGCTAACCATAACATATATGCTAAAATAGCTAGAACAGTCTTGAATCTTCTCATCTCAAAGAAATGACAGGTGTTTGAAGTGATGGATATGCAAATAACTCTGGCTAAATAATTGCACAATGTGTACATGTTCTGCAATATCAAACTGTACCCCATACATATATATTATTATGCATCAATTCAAACAAATGAAACATAAAAAGATAAAATATAAAGTTTTACAAAGAATTAAACATAAAAATCTAAAATTCATTTTTGTCTTATGTGCTCTACACAAATGTGGTGGGCCCAATTTGGTTCACATATCATAGTTTGTATACTTCAGCCTTAGAGGCAAAAATCAAGATGCTTCTAAACTGCGTTTTATACTTTTGAGGGTTGGTCTTTTTCTGTATCACCCTTATAGAATAGAGCTTTGAGGTTTTATACTAAAAAATACATTGATTAAAAGATACTTCTCTTTGATATGCTCTGATTTCCTTTTTTTTCCTCCTCCAACTTTTTTGAGTACTCTACTAACATATCTGTTCAACTATTGGACTTCATAAACTACTTAAAGATTTAGTCTTTGTCTTCAGGGAAAAAGTCAAACCACAGAGCATTCCACATTCTCTAGCCTTTCTTACTCTTCTTCAATATTGACCAGTCAAATCCCCATTTCATTGTCACCAATCTGATGCAATCAAATGGTTTGTTGGTTGATTTTAATATTTAATCTTATTTTTGAATTGTTATCAGAGAGACAATAAACAAAGCAATCTTTCCTCCCATATATTGAAGTGTAATTATCATTTATATCTATTCTTTAGGAGAAAAATAATTCTCATGCAAATCTATTATCCTAACAGAATTTTATTGGTTCATCTCATTTCAAGATTTTTCTCAACTATCTTAAGAAAAATTTGAATATGTTTATAATAAGATTAAGAAAACATTAAATAGAAAACCCATACTTATTCTGAACTTCCACAACTCTCACAATTAGGATACCTATCTCCTTCCCTAAATACTATGAACAGGCATAGTCTCCTGCTCTTCATCCACACAAATAAACACACACTTATATATACAAGTACATATTGAAATACATAGAGTATGTTGTCTTAAGAAATGTGTCAATGCATATTTACTAATCATTGTATGTTAGACTATTTGTCATGCCTATAAAATAATAAAATCAATAAATCAGCATTTTCTAAAATTTATCTTTTTCAATCCCATGTAACTGAGTTATTCTTACAATATCTAGTCTTAATTTTTTACTCAACTATATTTTGAATTGTAATAAATGGTTTTTTTTCACATAATCTCTACTATGTTGGTGTAGATTTTGAAAGTATAATCTAAAAATTTTACCATTGTCTTCCAGGACACAGAGGCATGTATTCATATGTTTTAATATACATCTCTACTAAACAGCCTCAATCTAGTGAATAACTCTGCCTATTAATTTGACAGACATTTGCAACAAAGCATTGAAAGAAATTGATAGGTAAGATTAATAATCAATTATTTTACTTAAACTATGGTTATAGACCATTATATTATTTATTTCTCAAAGTTGATTGCTGTATTAGTTAAGAGGTTATATTTTGCGTTTTTAGGATTCCTTATATAAATTAAGGCAGAGAACTTACAGTATATCTGCATGAAATCCCAACTACAGAAAAACTTTAAAAAATTATTTGATCCTCTGGAAACTACTGATACAGAAGAAATTGTTAGAAGGTTACTGAATAATTTAATATCATTTGATAGGACATTCTGGCTTGTACATAAGCAGATAATTTACTCAGACTTCCTGGCTGTACTTTAAAATAATATACGTATTATACCCTAAATGTTACTAGCTCACCTTTCAAGATGCATCTTAATATTTTAATGTCTTATTTCAATTTGAAAAGCCCTTAAATGTCTACTTATGATAGCCCTAAGAGCTGAGATAATTATTTCCAGGAGATTGAATCCGTGATTTTTAACTGTTCAGCAGTGCAGGAGCAAAAGGGAATATGACATAAGAGGACCGTTTCTACACTGGCCATTTTTTTTTCACAGGACACCTATGTGAATAAAGGGCACCTTGGAGGGTAAGGGGAGGATTATTTCTAATTACATTTATAAGCACATACTGATATTATTGAATCAAAACCTATAGCAGTGCTTCTCAAATAGGAAGGGAGATAATGTGTACGGATATCAGGAATATCACTAGTCGCTTTTCAGATATTTTAATGCATACAGCTTTAACTGAAAGGTTCTCAATCTCCAGATAGGAAAATGGCATTATATTCAATACATGATGAAAAAAATCTTCCTAGTTGATTCTCACATGCTTCAACTTCATTAAGAAACAAAGCTTTACTAGGAAAAGCAATGGCAACATCAAATTTTACTTCTAGACTAGATATAATATAAATATTAACAAGCAATATTGTACATAATGTATGATAAATGTCTTTATACGTAAATAGATATTGATATAAATCCTTGTTTAAAGAAATATGAGTAAAGATGATGATTTTTCTGCCCCTTATATGAGAATATTTTGGCAATGTTTACCATATGAAATTAATATTATGTGCCATATATTATAGAAAATTACATTATACATATAATTAACCACACCATCAAATAATAGGATTTTTTTATCAGAATGGCTTATTATTGTTTATTAGAATACTTCTGAATACATGTATTCAACACCTACAGATTTGAAATACAGATTACACACCTTAAATTATTTACTATTTCTGGATTTTTAAAACGCTTGGAGTCATATCATAGATACTACTTTCTTCTACATAATGAGGACTAAGAAGTTGTTCTTTATTTATCGAATATTAAACACACAACTTCTTAGCCAAGCATATGTTTGGCAACAAACGAAAAGTAAGGTAGTAGCAGAGGGAAAATACAGTTCTTCAATTTTTTTTTTTTTTTGAGACGTAGTTTCGCTCTTGTTACCCAGGCTGGAGTGCAATGGCGCGATCTCGGCTCACCGCAACCTCCGCCTCCTGGGCTCAGGCAATTCTCCTGCCTCAGCCTCCTAAGTAGCTGGGATTACAGGCACGCGCTACCACGCCCAGCTAGTTTTTTGTATTTTTAGTAGAGACGGGGTTTCACTATGTTGACCAGGATGGTCTCGATCTCTCGACCTCGTGATCCACCCGCCTCGGCCTCCCAAAGTGTTGGGATTACATGTTTGTTTTTTTGAGACAGAGTCTCACTCTGTTGCCCAGGCTGGAGTACAACGGTGCAATCTTGGCTCACTGCAATCTCTGCCTCCCGGGTTCAAGTGATTCTCTTGCCTCAACCTCCTGAGTAGCTAGGACTGCAGGCAGGCATCACCATCCCCGGCTAATTTTTTGTATTTTAGTAGAGACTGGGTTTCACCATCTTGGCCAAGATGGTCTCGATCTCCTGAACTCGTGATCCTCCTGCCTCAGCCTTCCAAAGTGCTGGGATTACAGGCATGAGCCACCACGCCTGGCCAGGAAAAATAATTCTTATATAGCTGCTGTGGGTTACTGATTGAGCATCCTAACACAGCAGCAGTTATCAAATATTTTCCAACATACACATGGTCTTATGTTGAAATTAGACCATTGCAGTGGATTTAGTCATTACTATCTCTACTTTCTCTGCTAATGGCAACATCTTTATTCCTGGGACCAGCTGTTTGCTAGGCAATTCTAAAAATATCTGCGTATGATGTAATATATTATAATGTTGTGAGTTTTTTAATGGTTTTGTCTATTGAGGAATATACTTTAGTAATGTGGAAACAGATGCCTCTCTCAAATTTTAGATACTTAAAAGAGTCCATTATATTTTCTTCTGTTCATATTAACATTCCCTGTCAGAGAAGTTTCTATACACAAGTTCAAGGATTCTAAGCAAATTTGAAATCTGAAAAGCAAATTGGCATGTGTAAGCATGTGCATACACATACACACACTACAGAGTGATTTGCTGATTAATCATAGAGAAAAAGTTTTAAGTATGTAATGACTTTAACACATTTAAAAATAAATTATATCACTGCATAGTACTCCATGGTGTATATGTGCCATATTTTGTTTTACTAGTCTATCACTGCCGCACATTTGGATTGATTCCAAGTCCTTGCTATTGTGAACAGTGCTCCAATAAACATACGTGTGCATGTGTCTTCATAGAATGATCTATAATCCTTTGGGTATATGCCCAGTAATGGGATTTCTGAGTCAAATGGTATTTCTGACTCTAAATTCTTAAGGAATTGCCACACTGTCTTCCACAATGGTTGAACTAATTTACACTCCCACCAACAGTGGTAAAGTGTTCCTATTTCTCTACATCCTCTCCAGTATCTATTGTTTCCTGACTTTTTAGTGATCAGCATTCTAACTGGTGTGAGATGGTATCTCCTTGTGATTTTGATTTGCGTTTCTCTAATGACCAGTGATGATGAATTTTTTTTTTTTTTTTATGCATTTTGGCCACAAAATGTTGAGTTCATGTCTTTTGCAGGGACATGGATGAAGCTGGAAACCGTCATTCTCAGCAAACTAACACAGGAACAGAAAAACAAATACCACATGTTCTCACTCATAAGTGTGAACTGAACAGTGAGAAAACATGGTCACAGAAAGGGGGACATCACACACCGGGACCTGTCAAAAGGTGGGGGGCTAAGGGAGTAATAGCATTAGGAGAAATACTTAATATAGATGACAGTTGATGGGTGCAGCGAATCACCATGGCATGTGTATACCTATGTAACAAGCCTGCACGTTTTGCACATGCATCCCAGAACTTAAAGTATAAAAATTAAAAAAATATATATCTAAGCCAATTAATAATATTTAATGGATGTTAAATGAAGCAACTATTTTGCTTTGTCCTAAGCAAAACACAAATATAAGCAGACAGGTTCCTGTTCTAAAGTATGTTATATTATACAAGTGAAGAGGAGACATAACTCACACATATTCAAGAAAGGGAATTTTAAAATGTTAAAAATGGCATGAAAGAAGCCAAAGTGCTCCTGAAACAAAGTGAAACACAACACAATGTTCAACTGGATATATCTTCACAGAAGAAATGTGATTTGATTTGACACTCCCAAATCTAAACCCCACACCATTTTCAGAGAAGAGCTATTTTGGAAAGTTTTCATCTCCAAGGGTTTTCGTTTTTCCCTTCAGCATGTTCAAGGAATGTCGAGCAGGTTTTGTTGATGACTTTCTTACTCCCCAGTTAATCCATGGAAATCATACTCCCCATTTTAACAAAATGCAGCTTCCAAAGGGCTTTTAACAAACTCTATTTGTCAATAACCCTAGCTTCTTAGGTGAAGAAAATGAGAGATAGGGTACCGCTTTGTAAGAAGCCTTAAAAATAAATGCAAAATAATTTTATGAAAAATTTCATCCCCACTTGGTTTAATGTGGGAGGTTATTTCACTTAATTGATATATTTATCTCAATCAAAAGCCTCTGTTTTAGGTAACTGAAATGATCTACGATCTCTATGTATTGCAATGAAATTATATCTGTTTTCATTGTGTACTATATTTATTTACTAAGATGGAATCAATGCCTATGATCTCTGTTTACTAAGATGGAATCAATGTCTATGATCTCTCTTCACTAAGAAGGAATCTGATCATGGCAAGAACAAATTCTGCAAATTTACCTCTCTGTTACAGTATTATCAAGTTTGTGAATTTATGACTTACATTTTTTTTCCACCTGATTTTACAATGCTCTTGCATGAGAAATCCCTTTTCTTAGAGAGAGCCTAGGCTGTTTTATCACATTTGTTGATGAACAAAGACTTTAGGGATGTCAATATTAATTACCTACTTTATAGAATTTGTATTTTATGTTATCTGTGAGTGAAGTGCTTCTTCAGCCAGGACCCACACCAACTACTTCTCCAACCTCTTCCAGTCTTTATTCCAAAGTCACTGTTTCCAAATAGAGAAATAACAGATTTTAATTTGTAAAAACTTTTAGTTTAAAAAGAAATGTATTTTCTAATAACCTATTTGCCCAAAGAAAGCACCCCATCAGATAAAAGAAACTCCAAATCTATTTGTGTATGACATACCTTCTCATTTCTAGCAAATATTTCTGCTTTCATGAAGTAAATAAAAGACATCACAATGTGGGATATACAGCTATTGTCCATATTTTAGTCTGTGAAAAAGACTAATGTGAGTCATTGTTCTTAGAATATAGCTTTCTGCTATTTTTGTCTTCAGTGTCTTGCTTTGTGATATCTATGTTACATTAAAGTAAATAAAAAGGGTTCATGGTTGCACAACAAATGGTTATATTCTCCCTAGTTTTCTCTTTACTGTATCTAAAATAATATTTTTGTAGGCAAGACAGAGAGAAAATAAATAAAAATATAAAGCAATTTATATTTCTGAATTCTATTATACCACTGCATCACTAGAAAAGTATCTGCTTGCTGATATATGGAAACTTATTTTACTTAAGTATAGTTTATAAAATATCAGCATGTACTTAAAAATATTCATTTCCCAAATAGGGCTTCACATACATACAACAAAAGAAATCACAATAATCGCTGAAAAACCCATGGCAAAATCTGAAATATCATATTCAAAGTCTGTGTAACTATTGGTCACACAGGGTATATAGGTACTTAAAAGTTCAATATTTAATAAAATGAATATAAACATTAAATTTTCTAATATTTGCTGCTAAATGAAAACATTAAAATTTGCTAAAAGGATGTTAGCTGTATCTGAGTAAATTTTAGAAAGCTTATACTGTATCCTGCTCAAGGTTAGACTCTTACATTGATGATTATTGATCTTGCATTTATTTCTACTAAAATTAGGATTTGCTATAAAACAGTTTTATTACTATCATAAATTAATTAACCATAAAACGGTAAGTGCTCTACAGTTACGGGAATAGATGAACGACAGAATTATGTTGGAATTTTAAAAATTTTCTTAAGCTTTTAAAAGGGGGTTTGCATACTAATTTCAGTCAGTTAAATTTTGTTACAAACAAGAAAAAATTATACCTACCCTACTTATCACAAAATATTCATTTTTGTATATCACTTAATTAAAAAATGCTAAAGATATAAATGTAAAATATGTTACAGTATGTTATGGGGTTTGCATACTAATTTCAGTCAGTTAAATTTTGTTACAAACAAGAAAAAATTATACCTACCCTACTTATCACAAAATATTCATTTTTGTATACCACTTAATTAAAAAATGCTAAAGATATAAATGTAAAATATGTTACAGTATGTTATAGAAAAACTAAAATGACCTCTAGTCAGAGTTGGCAACACTTCAATTAATGCCAGGAATGGGAGAAGGAACATTATAGTTATCATAGTAATTATAAATTAAATTGTATTATTTTATTAGAAGGAAACTTTTCAAAAATCCGTATTACTTAATGATTGTTATTTATACATAAAAGGAAAATATTAAAAATAACTGATAAAATCCCTTTTACTTTAGAGAATTCAGTAGCATAAATTTTAAAGTTATTAGCACACTTTTCATCATTATTACTTTCAAAATGTATACTAGATTGATGGAACATCGAAAATTATAGTATTAAGTGATTAAACAGTAATATATTACCAGACATCAATTTGACAATATTATGTGCAACAATGGACTTTATTTAACATTATAAAAATATAATTTATTAGGCAGATTTCTTAGTCAGAGATGCATCTGACTTTTTCTGGGTTTTTTCAGCTTTTAGAAAAAAATACGACTAAAAATGAAATTTTAAAGAAAAGGGTGAATGGTAACATATTCTTTACTAAATGAATTACTCGAGTTTATATTTTTAGAGTTTTATCAAAAATTAATGACATTGAAATTATTTTCAAGTGCTTATTTATTATTAGTATATCTTCTTTGGAGATATGTTTATTCAAGCCTTCTGCCCATTTTTGAATCGTGTCGTTTGTTTTATTGCTATTGATGAGTTTTAGGAGTTCTCTGTATATTCTGAATATTTATTGTTACATATATGACTTGAAAATATATTATCCCTTCTGTACATTGTCTTTTTATCTTCATATTGTCTTTCAATGAACAAAAAAAAGATGATTAAGTCTAATTTGTCTGTGTATTCCTTTGTTAACTGTGCATTTTATGTCATTTTCAATAAATCACTGCAAACTCCATTATCATGATGATTTTGCCCTTTGCTGTTTTCTACAAATTGTAGTTTGAGATATTACATATAGATCTTTGATTCATTTTGCTTAGTTTTTGAATATGATTGTAAGGGTCCAAATTAAATGATGACTAAATGAGAAGACTGTCTTTTCCACATTGAATGGTCTTGTCTACTTTGTCAAAAATAATTTGCAGTATATATGAGAGTTTATTTCTGGGCTCTCTATTATATTCCATTAATTTGTTTATCTATATTTATATAAGCACCACACTTTTCATTACTGTAGCTGTCTGATAATTTTTGAAATCAGGAAGTGAGAATGTCCAGCTTTGTCTTTCTTTTTCAGTTCTGTTTTTGCCTATTCAAGATTGCCAGGAGAGAAGGGAGGAGTGGGTAGTTATTATTTCATTCTTACAAGATGAAAATTGTTATGGACATAGATGGTAATGATGACTGCACCCACCATATCTTTATTTAATACTACTGAACTGTATAGTTAAAATGGCTAATATGGCAAATTTGTATTACACAGATTTTTCTGTAATAAATTTTTTAACTACAAAAAGAAAATTTTATTACAAAAATATGTTTAAAAATTTGAAATGTATTTAGACACAGTATTTAATTATGTTAAAGGTTTCAGGACAACAAATTCACTTGTTTTCCCTTCAACTTTTTGGCCTTTTTCTCTTAGTCTCATTTTGTCTTTCATTTTCTCATGTTTAACTGTTTCAGAGTTTATTCCTTGAACAACTTGTTAATCTAAACTGATACCTTAGGTGATTTCATTCAGTCACAGGACTAGAAATATAGTATCATCTTATTTTCATGATTCTGAAAATATGTATTGAACCTTGTGCCCTTGCCTGAATCCAGTCCCATTTATCCAACAACATATTCCACAAATCTACTTGAATTTCTTTCCTTCTTCTTTTTTTTTTTTTGTTTTTTGAGACGGAATCTTTCTCTGTTCCCCAGGCTGGAGCGCAATGGCTACTCTCAGCTCGCTGTATCCTCCCCATCCCGGGTTCATGGGATTCTCCTGCCTCAGCCTCCTGCTTGAGTAGCTGGGATTACAGGCACCACACTCAGCTGATTTTTTAGTTGAAACAGGGTTTCACTATGTTGCTAGACTGGTCTTGAACTCCTGACCTCAAGATCCACCCACCTTGGCCTCCCAAAGTGCTGGAATTACAGGAATGAGCAACCGCACCCAGACTTGAATTTTTATAAGTCAACTCCAAGCTACATGTTCAAGTGTGAGATCCAAAATGCTCCTTTAGCCATTGCCAAAAACAAAACAAAACAAAACCAGAAACAACAATATAATTTCTTACACAGGCTTTGTGTTTGTAGTCAATGATAGCTCTATTCTGGCATAAGCTCAGAATGTAGGCCTTGGCAACAACATTTTGTAATACTGTATTCTATTGCCATCATCATTTCCCATGCTATTATCATCTCCTTGAATTTCAGCAAAAGGGAAATAATTGTCTTCCTGTTTTTATTCTGCTATTCTTTATTGTTACCATAGCATCCAGAGTGGTCTTGCTATAATGTTAAATCTTACCTTCTCACTTCTGTAGGTATAATTTTCCAATGTCATTGCAGTTTACAGAATCAAAGCCTTTAATATGACACACAAGGCTTTCCATGACTGACACCTCCCCTTATCTTCCTGACATAATATTTCACTGCTTGTCAAAAGTTTTTTTCATTCTGACATATGGTTTTTAAAAATCACATTTCTACTTTCTATATTATTTTATTGGACAAAGGTGTCACTATTTTATCTTTTTATTATACATTAGTTTATATAAATGAGGTTCAAGCTATAATATGCATAAGCAATAACAACAAGTATACATTCAGATTATCTTAGCCATTGAAGGACAACTGAGTTATTATTTCATGAATCAGGAATATCTTTAAGACATGAATGTGATTAATAAAAGAGAATACAAATCTGTTTTTAAAAATAAAAAAATAAAAATCTCATAAAAAAGGATGAGTTCATGTCCTCTGCAGAGACATGGATGAATCTGGAAACCATCATTCTCAGCAAACTGAACAGAAAACCAAACACCTCATGTTCTCACTCATAAGGGGGTATTGAACAATTAGAACACATAGACACAAAGAGGGGAACATCACACACTGGGCTCTATTGGGGGGTGGGGACCTAGAGGAGGGATAGCAGGGGATGGAGAGACTGGGGAAGGATAACATTAGAAGAAATACCTAATGTAGGTGACGGGGAGATGGAGGCAGTAAACCACCATTGCCTGTATATACCTACGTAACAATCCTGCAAGATCTGCGCATGCACCCCAGAATTTAAAGTATAAAAAAAAAAATCATAAAATAAGAGATGCTGGTGAGGCTTTATAAAAAAGGAACACTTACATACACTGTTGAAAGAAATGTAAATTAGTTCAGCTACTGTGGAAATCAGTTCTGCAATTTCTCTGAGAACTTAAAACAGAGGTACCATTCAACCCAGCAATCATATACCAAAAAGAAAATAAATTATTCAATCAAAAAGACACATACACTTGTATGTTCATGGCAATGCTTTTCACAATAGCAAAGAAATGAAGTCAACGTATGTGCCCATCAATAGTGGGTTGGGTAAAGAAAATGTACATCTATAACATGGAACACTATGAAGCTATTACAAAAAATGGATTCATGTCCTTTGCAACAATATGGATGAAGCTTGAGGCCATAATCCTAAGTGAAGCAATGCAGGAAGACGACACCAAACACAGTACGTTCTCAGTTATGACTGAAAGTGAAACACTGAGTACACAGGGATATAAATATGGGAACAAAGATCTTGTGGACTGCTAGAGGTGGTCGTCAGGGAATAAGACCCAGATTGAAAAGCTACCTATTGGGTACTACGCTCCCTACCTGAGTGACTGGAACCATACTCCAAAACTCAGCATCCCTTAATCTACTCGTATATACAACAAATGTGTATATATGTACCCTCTGAATCTTGAAGTTGAAATTGTTAGAAAATAAATAAAGTTACTATACATAATAAAACAGTGATGTTGACTTTAAGTTTTTCATGCATCATAGATGGTTGTTAAACTTTTCAAAATTATTTTTCTGTATCTGTTGAGGTAATCACTTGATTTATTCTTTAAATGACAAATGAATCATTTATTTTTGAGAATGAGCTATTTAGTGAGGAGATTTTCTGTGTATATTGTTGTCTTCAATCCTTTCATCAAGGATTTTCATATCAATTTTCGTGAAGGATATGGCTTGGTAGTTTTATTTTCTTGTAATGTTCTGGTCTTCATTTGATATTAGGTTTTGATTTTAAGTTACTTATTTTCTTCTGGAAGGAACAGGTGATTGAAATAGCAAATATTAGTATGCCAGATTCATAAAGGAAAAACAAATTTTAAAATATTTTGTAGAAAGAATAACATAGGGCCAGAAATTTCCAAAGATTGACAAAAATAAATTTATAAAATATCAAACAAAAGCAAAGTCAGAGCACACCATTTTTGAGGCTCTAAAATAACTATATTAAAAGAATCAAGTTATAGATTTAATCTTGTATATATACAGAATGATAAAATATGACTATAAAATTATGTGAGATAGCAAGAAAAACATTCTGACATATACATGAATGCATTCCTATTTGAAAAAAGTATTAATTTCATTAATGTTAATTTAAATTTGAATGGATATATTCTATATACCATGTTTTTTCCAAAGATGTTGTTCATTAAATTGAAAGGTAGAATGGTTTATAATAGCCAAGTAACTTCTAAATAGGTATGACTAATACAGGTAATTGTAAGGATTTCTTTTAAATAAACATGCTTTACAACCCAGAATATGTTCAACCACTCTCCTCAGTGTAGTTTGCTTGGAAGTGTGGCATTTATACATGTGTATCTGAAGAAAAGATTTTCTATTAGATTATGTTGATACTTAACTATCAAGATAAAAATTACTAACAGAATCATGAACAAATAAGCCAATACATAACCTGTATCTCACATTGAGATTTTTCTATGACCCTCCCTGCTCAAAATTTTGTAGAGCTACAATGAACAGATTTTTGGAACAGGTGCAAAGAGGTGATTTCACATTTTCTAATTCATTTAAGACAGTAATTGATACCAGTACATATTCACTGTGCATATCTTATCTTCTGGAAATAGATGGGAGGCACCCAAAATGTACCAGGTTGATAATAAATTACATCTCATTTCCTAAAACCAAAATGAGCCAGTATGTTGCAACTCTGCAGATATGTCAGCAATTGTGCAATAAAATTTTACCTGAAATATACAAATTGTCAATGAGTGACATTAAAAAAACATCAGAGACAAATTACAAATACTTTACTTTTTCCTAGCCTCCCCAGAGATAAGATCTTACAGCATGCTCTCTCAGTAGTGGTCAGATTATCATGCACTTCTCTTTTATTACCCACAATTTCTTGTCATTTCAACATAGCCCATGAAATTGTATAACATGCAGTCATATGTGTCTGGATCTTTTATTTATTGTAGGCTTTTGTTGTGATGTGTGTCAGCATTTATTCCATTTTATTTGGGGGTAGTGTTCTACAGTGTGAACATAAACTTTTTTTTATCTATTCAGCAGCAGATGTATAATTTGGTTAGTTTTAAAATCTATACTTACATCTAACCATATTTAACATTAAGTGTTAGTTCTTGCTGCTGCATCATTCTCCATAATATACAGAATACTCTGAACACCTGAGTATTCTGTATATTCTACTTAACTCCTATAAGTGATGGAAATACAAATAACTGATGACTTTTTTATGTTGCTAGTAACACTGATATGAATATTGTTGTATTAATAACTAGTACCAAGAGAATGGTAAGATATTTTGGGATGCATGTTCTTACTTAGGAACAAAATTACAGATTATGTGAATACTTAATTTTCCATCACAATAACATATTCATTACCGTGTATAAGTGTAACATTGGACGTTTCTGGAACTTTTAAAAATAGAGCCACACCTAATCAAATTTTAAAAGACCAATAACACCACAGTTGTCATTTCTTCTTATAATCCTACCAATACATGAATATTCAGCTTTATAATTTGTCAGATTAGATTAAAATATAAAAGTTTTTTTATTATTGACTTTTCAACATTACTCCCTTGATGATTCTGGATACCCCAGTATCATTTCCTAACATATTCTCTGGCTAAAAACTCTGTCTATTGTGTTCTTAATTTAACTTAACTCTTACTATGATGTAATTATACTAATTAATGTTTATTGCACTAATTCTTTCAGCATTGCTTCAAAGATATTATCCCCTTTCTAAGCTACAAGTACATTTTCCTGCATTTTGTCCTACTAGTTTAGGATAACAACTTAATAATTTAATGCAGAGATACATTTAATTTCACCTGAGTATTCTGAACACTTTTTGCCATTAGTTGTGGGACCACCTTGATCAACACACACACACAAACAGACGAATATGTATGCACATACATAAACATACACCATGTATGCTCACATACATATATGGTGGTTTATGTGTTATAACTTAATGACTAATAAGGCAAATCACCCCTAGTTATTTAAAACTAGTGTATAGATGACTTTAACAAATTATTGCTACTTTTATTGGGAGTCACCAGCCATTGGGAATAGAAGATTAAAAAAAATGACAAATAAATACAAAATTGAAATTCAAAAATTTTAAATGAAGACAATCTCAATCTAGAAAACAGAATAATACTTGTTAATTCTAATGAAGCACTTTGATTGGAGAACAACTTACAATAAAATGCAAAACATAAAAAAAGCAAGGCACATTAAAAAAAAAAAAATCTTGCCCTGAGACATGGTTCTATTTAAATTTAAGAAAAGTTGGGAAGGGATAGCATGGGGAGAAATGATAGATATAGGTGACCAGGGATGGAGGCAGCAAACGACTTTGCCATGTAAGTACCTATGCAACAACTCTGCATGATCTGCATATGTACCCCAGAACCTAAAGTACAATAAAAAAAAAAAAAAAAGAAGAAAATTTTTAAAGAAAAAAAAAGCCAAGTCCTGATACTAGTAGACAACATAGAGGTTTTTTATGCTAAGTAAAGGGATGTGACTGAAATAGTTTAAACACAGAAGTGACATGATGTGTGTGTATGTGTCTGTGTGTATGTGTGTGTGTTTCACTTTTTACAAAAAACACTTGTGTTTTGGTGAGAAATGTCACTTATGAAAGAGAATTTTGAAGGCCTAGGTTTCTACTATAGCCAATTAAGATAACACTTAATATTGGTTTAGTGTAGAACTTTGACAGTGAGAATGAGGATATGAAAGAAAGAGTTAATATATTTTTATATAAAAAGTGAAGGAATCAATAAAATATTGTTAATGGTGAAGAAGTCATCAAGCAAGATTCTGAGATTTCTAGCTTGATCAACTGGATGGATGATGGGGCCATTGCTTATGTGGAAATAGAATAGGGAAGGTACATATGAGATACTGCCAAGTAAACAGCTTTATTTTAGACATATTAATGGAAGATGTTAAGACAATAGTCAAATAAATTTATTTATAGAAAAAAATACAAAATTGGTGTTAATAGATAACAGTTCTGAGAATAACTTCTGGCAATGGGATTATTTTCTTAAAACCTTGCTCTATTCTGCTGTCACGTAACTACAGAAGAGTTTTGTCCAGAAGAAGGAGGGTCAGTGAAAGAACTGGAAATGAACCCTCCTGATTATAAGATTTTGAGCCAATTAAGGGAGAAAAAAAATATTTGAACTGAGTTTAAGATTGAATCTTTGCCCAAAATTTTTTTTAGAAATGGAAATCAACTCAAAGGTGATAAGCTCTCCTTGAAATGTCATTGTGGACAGGAAAGAATGACTATACAACATAACTTTGAAAACACAGTAAGTACTTTAGATTCACATCACAATTATTCAAGGTAACTTCAACCAACCAGTTAGTTGTTTTCCCTTTAAGATGCTATGCAATATTGATATGGCAGGTCTTGTTCCTGTCATTTTCTAACTTTTCTGTTTGTGTATTTTGGTGGAGTTCTGTCCTGTTGCCATTATAGTTATTTCTCTTCATTCTTTGTGAAATTGTTTTATAAGACCTGTGAACTTTCTACCATCATGCTTTTACAATGGCAAATATTGATTATTCATTTTTATGTTTAGATCTTCTTTGAGCATTTCTGCTAGGAACTATTTAGTGGTGAAGAACTCCCTCAATGTTTTCTTGTGTGAAAAAGACTTTATTCTTCTTTATTTGTGAAGCATATTATGTCAGGATATAGAATTTGTGATTGATAGATTTTTTTCTCTCTTTAAGCAATCTGAAAATAATAACCCAGTCTCTTCTGGTTTATAAGGTTTCTGCTGAGAAATGAGTTGTTAATATTACGTGGTTTTCTTTGTTGATGAGAAACTGCTTTTCTCTTGTTGATATTTATATTTTTTTCTTCATGTTGACTTTAGATAATTTGATAATTCTATGTCACCGTGATGATCATCTTGCAAAGTACGGGCCTCTTGTATCTGGATGCATAAATCTCCTGCCTAAATATTTTCATCAGTTATTTTCTTACATATGTCTTCTACATTTTTCCTTTTCTTCTCCCTCAGAAATACGAATTATTTATAAGTTCAGTTGCTTTACCTGTTCTCATAATTCTAGAATGCTTTATTAATTCTTTATTTTCTCTTTATTTTTGTCTGACTAGCTTAATTCAAAAGGCTCGTCTTCAAGGTCAGAGAGTCTCTCTTCTGCTTGGTCTATTCTATTGTTAAAGCCTTCAATTTTGTGCTGTAATTCCTTCAGTGATTATTTCCAGAAGTAATCAACAGAGTGAAGAGATTACATATAGAATGGGAGAAAATATTCGCAAACTATGCACCCCATAGGGAACTGACATTTAGGTTTTACAAGAAGCTTAAATAACTCAGCAACAACAACAAACCACAAAAATCTCCATTATAAAGTAGGCAAAGGACATGAATAGACATTTCTCAAAAGAAGACATACATGGCCAACAAGCCAAAAGAATGCTTCAACCTTACAAATCTTCAGAGAAATAACAATTAAAACCACAATAAGACATAAGTGTACATAAGTCAGAGTGGCTGCTATTAAACATAAAATAATACGAAAAACATTGGTGAGAATGCAGCAAAAAGGGAAGACATATACAATGTTGGTGAGAACGTAAATTAGTACAAACTCTACGGAAAACAGTATGGATATTTTTTAGAGAACTAAAACCAGAACTATCCCATTTGATCCATAAATTCCACTACTTAGTATCTATCCAAAGAAAAAGGAATCATTTTATCAAAATGATACCTAGTCAAGTATGTTTATTGCAGCAATATTCACAATAGCAAAGATATGGCATCAACCTAAGTGTCCATTAATAAATCACTGATTATATATATATATGTGGGGGGGGGGGTGTGGGGGTGTGTGTGTGTGTAACTATCTATCTATCTATCTATCTATCTATCTATCTATCTATCTATGATGGAACATTATTCAGTTACACAAAATGAAATAGTGTTTTATAAAAACGTGGATGGAACTGTAAGACACTGTCTTAAGTGGAACATTCTGAAACAGAAAATCAAATATCACATTTTCACTTATAAGTGGAAGCTATATAATGTATACACATGGACATAGTGTGTGAAATAGTAGACACTGAATACTCAGAAGGCTGGAAGAATGGGGAAGAGGTAAGGTATGTGAGAAATTCTTTAATGAGCACAACGTAGGGTTCCATTGTATTAAGGTTATGGTTACACTAAGGGCCCAGACGTCACCTTGGTGCACTATATTCATGTAACTAAACTTCACTTGTACACATTAAAATTATACTTTAAAATGCTGTGTAATCTTCTTGTCATTGTTGTATTCCATTAATGACCCTTTGGGATGGCTTTCTTGTAGGCATAGTTTCAGCCATACTGTCAATAATGACTGTCCACAAAAAATTCTAATTTCTTCGATTCTAAGCTAGTATTTTAACAGGAGTTGTTAGTTATTTCTCAAGGAAATATTAACCTTATCAAATGTTTCTGAGAAAAATAACACCTATGACCATTGACTTGCATTTAGTCCCTTACATAAAATAACTAATAGAATACCCTTTTTGATTTAGGGCATGGGGCATAAAAAATCACAATGATTTTCCAAATTTTTAAAAAGTGATCAGAACAAAGAAAACTGTAAGCATCAAAACAAAAGTTATTTATTTAACAAGGTTAGTTTTTTGTTGTTGTTTATTTTTATTTCTGTTTTTTACCTCTGTCTGTTACTGTTACTACTGGAATCATATAAGCTTTTACTACCTTATCTAGTTAAATTGATAAAAACACTGACAACAGTGTCTGCCTTGAATAGAAAGTTGCAATGTTATCCAAAGTTACTAGGATAGACCCTAACTTATTGATATCCATCCCCAAATTCACTTACTTACACTATTTGAAATACATACGATGTAGAATTTTGTTGCTATTCTGTAGGGGTTTTCTGAAATACGAAACCTTCAGCTATTATTAATTACATCCCTAATGTATCAGAAACAGTATTTTTCAGGAGCAACATGAAATCTTGTCAGAAAGACTGCTTTATAAAGTTGATTTTTCTATCTTGAGTGGTAGTTATTGATCCAAATGCCATAAACAACCTGGAATTAAACTTGTTTCTTATTTAACTTCTATACTTTCTCTTTACTGCAGGGGGTAAAAATACTGGAGAACATTTGGAATGCTTGGCTGCTACAAGAACTTTTAACAGTAAGTGCCACAGGACAAATAAATATACCGCTTAAAACGGTTGATACAAGGGACAGTCACAATCCTTTAAATGCCTTCCTCATTCTTTGTAAATCTGTTAGGGTTATTTACTCCTATCAGTTATCATATGAATACTACCATATCTCAATATCATAATGCAAGTACTTATAAGAAGAAAGACACATGATGACGAGTAGCATCTTTCTTCCAAAAAAACAAAAAAAAAATCAACAGCATGTTATTTTACAGAATAAGAAAACATATTTCTAACATTAGAAAAAGCCAGAAAAATACTATCATTTTAGGCTATTGTTAACTCTGAATTAGTTTTAACAATGCTAAAATTGCTATTCACAATATTTATAAATACTATACATTTTACGCCATTTTTCATTTCTTTAGCAGTGAACATTTGTGAATGAAAAAAATCAATGACTCACTGGCTGACCAACTAAATACATTAATTTTTTAAAAAACCAATTATTGGCCGGGTGCGGTGGCTCATGCCTGTAATCTCGGCACTTTGGGAAGCCAAGGTGGGTAGATCAGGAGGTCAAGGGATCAAGACCATCCCGGCCAACAAGGTGAAATCCTGTCTTTACTAAAAAATACAAAAAATAGCTGGACATCGTAGCGCACACCTGTAGTCCCAGCTACTCGGGAGGCTGAGGCAGGATAATTGCTTGAACCCAGGACGCAGAGGTTGCAGTGAGTCATCGAGGTCCTGCCACTGCACCCCAGCCTGGCCCCTGGTGACAGGACGAGACTCTTGTCTCCAAAAAACAAAAAGGCAATTATCCTTAGGGTACACAGGCACACATATTCATGCTCCTCCCTGCCATGCACACAACTAAACAAAGATTTGTGGATTTTCATCAATATTAAATAGGTTCTACAAAAAGCCCTAATTTTTATGTCTTAGTACTACAAAATCAGTTTAATTTTTATTACTCATTAAACTTGAAACCTACAATGGGAAGAAAAAGCCTAAGTTGATTCTGGTCTAGAACATTACATGAAAATGACATAAGGAGCAGAAAAAAAAAGAGGGGGGGAAACTTAAGATACAATGACAAGCAATAGTTCCTGAAGATCTGTCATAATGAAAAGATAAAGGAGCCAAAGTCCCTTCTATATTGCTATCTGAGGAAAGCATTAGGGGATTATGATGATTCTGGAAAACAAAAATAATAACAACACCAGCCAAATGTACTAAGAACAAAGACGAGATAATACGAAAAAAAAGTTCCCTTCATTCTTATGAAATACCACTTATTTCCTACTATAATTCTTAAAGTTTTACAATTTTATATCAAGGAAGTAATTTACCCTGAGCTTCTGGTCACAATATTTTTATGAACTAGTTAGTACATACCCTTGTTTTGTGTGTGTTTCTGTTTGAAGACACATATACTTAAAGACGTATTTTCTCTGTAAGGCATATCACAGGCCTCTTGTGATTAAAACACTAGACAGCTCTGCAGCGCTATATGTAGGAACGATTTTAAATAGTGAAACTAAAACAAAACAAAATTACACAAAGAGTGACACTAAATATAGAACCAAAAGGACACTGTCTTTCGTATGAGAGCTGATCGCAGAAAGCAGAGTATTTCCTTGTTCTACTTACGTGGCAATGTGTGCACTGCGTGACTTAAATGATTTGCCACTCTGTGCCTTCAATCACCACAGAAGTGACATGAGCAAAAATCTGGAGAATAAAAATAATCATCATCCAGTAGGTGAATTCATAAATATGGAATCCATGCATTTTATATCGACTGTATTTCTGATTTGCTTTGTCATCTGTATCTCCCAGGTCTAGGGAGAATACTATAATAATAATTTCCCAAGGTTTATAATTCTACTAATAAATATGTTTTTATCATATAAGTAGAAACAAAATAAGTGTAATTGTTTTTCACCAGTAAAAAACTTAAAATCTATGTAAACATCTTGATTTCAATAATATGCAACGTTGGAAAGCCATTATTTTCAACACTGACCTATTACAGAAAGAACCCCTCTATTATGTTAGATCGCTAATATGGTATGTTAGTCATACACCAATAGTTGTATAAAAATCACTGAAATTTAGTTGCTTAAAATATTATTTTATACAATCTTGAAGTGAGTAGTTTAGCAGAATGGTTCTTGCTTAAGTTATTTACTAAGGCATCTGAAGGCCTGAATGAGACTAGAGAATTACCTTCCACTCACTCACTTACCCTTAGCTGAAGGTCTTGATTCCTCTTGGGCTCTTGGTAGGCGGAGTCTGATGCCTCAAGAGGGACTCTCCAAGGAAAACATAGTGACTATCAAAAGCAGGTGATAAGAGAGCTAGGGAGAGAGAGAGAGAGAGAGAGAGAGAGAGAGAGAGAACGAGAGAGAGACAAAATATATGCATGCCTTGCATAACCTAAATCCTGAGTGACACATCATCACTATTGTCACCTTTTCTTTGTTACACAGACTCAACATATCATATGGGAGGAGCCTATAAAAGAATTTAAACATAAACAACACCAGTATAAATGGGGGATGTCTCGGAGAGTGAACATCAAATGCAGATTTCATTCAATAACTTTTTCAATAGTATAGCTAGAAACCTTATGCTCAGGTGAGAATAGAAATGTCTACAAGGCATACATATCATACAGAATAAAGACAGAGAAATTTAGAGTTAAAAGAAAATAGATGTTCTGATTAGATTTACGATATGTTCTGTAAATATTTCATGTAGTATATTGGGGTAGTTTTGTCATTCAATCAGAAAGAAGTCAAACAACTAAATATCATAATTTGTATAATAATTTGTCTTAAATGCTAATGTACAAATGATGCTTTATTAATATATATATGGAGATAGATATAATGTTCTAGATCTACATATATTCATATATATCTGTCTCTCTCCATATATATGTGTGTGTGTATATATATGTATATATATATCTCCATACATACATATATGTATCTCCATACATATATATGGAGAGAGACAGACATAATGTTCTAGACCTAATTCATGATTGTGTATTTAATATAAATGTTTTAAGGTATTTTTATATCACAATGACAATATAATTCAGATCTATTTATATTTGCTATGTTACAGATAATTGATAATTAAATTTAATTTTAAAGAGCATTTTAATAGTTATCTTTGAAAAGCACTTTCATAGGTCATCATATATAGATCCCCTTACACAAAGTAAATCATGTTCATTCATTCATGTATCCATTTAGCAACAAAAGTTAAAGTGCCCACAATCTGTCAGATGCAATTCTAAGAACTGAAAATGTAGTAGTGAACAAAATAATTAAAATTACTGCCCTCATATAGCTTTTGTTCCAGTGAGAGGAGATGAGCAATAAGCATACAAATAAGTAAAAGTTACTTGGCAGAAGCTAAAATCGAAAAGTGAAAAAGATAGATTTGTTTTTCTATTTTGCTTTTATTTATGATCAAATTCTTTAGTAGGCTCCTTCCGTCTGATAATATGTTCACTCTGTGTAACCAAGAGATGATGATAATAGCAATGATATCTCACTCATGGTATTAGGTTATGCAAAGCATATATATGTTGTCTCTTTCTTATCATCTGCTTAGGACAGTCACCACGCTATCTATGCAGAGGTGAAATTTTAACTAAATTATTGAGTAAGATTATCAAAGGAAACACTGTTAGGAGCAGAGGAGAGGGGTTTCTTACTGTTAGGAGCAGAGGTAAACTTTCCAGACATGTAACAGGTTAAGGTTACATCAAAGAAACTCTTTGGTGGGAACAGAGTGGACAAGAGAGAAAAATAGGCAAAAAATTCAGAAAAGCATGCTCACCTTATGGTCTATGACACTATAAACCATTTCTTTTTTTCTTTTTGTTTTGGAATAAAAAGAGAAGCAGGGCTGGGTGCGGTGGCTCACACCTGTAATCCCAACACTTTGAGAGAAGGCAGACAGATCACGAGGTCAGGCGTTCAAGAACAGCCTGGCAAATATGATGAAGCCCGTCTCTATTAACAATACAGAATTAGCCTGGCATGGTGACACATGCCTGTAATTCCAGCTACTCGGAAGGCTGAGACAGGAAAATCACTGGAATCCAGGAGGCAGAGGTTGCAGTGAGCCGAGATTGCGCCATTGCACTCCATTGCACTCCAGCCTGAGCAACAAGAGTGAAACTGTCTAAAAAAAAAAAAAAAATGTCGAAGGGTGAACACAAAACAAAGTAACAGTGAAAACTCTATTACAATTACCTCGGTGAATGATGAGGGTGACCTGTGGTGTTAGTAGTAACTAATTTACATCCTCAATATAATTCCATTTTAAGCACCAACATATTTGTGTAGAACCTGACAGAGAGATTATTAATTTTATTATTAGGAAAAAAAGGATAAAAACAGCAAGTGTTTCAGAAACAAAACAGAGTAAGTTCTTGTCATGCTTACTACCAATAAGGATTTTGAAGATATAATAAAGTAGTAAATAAATCCTAGATGATATAAAATTAGGCCTAATAGAATGGGTGATAACCTGTCAGTCAGGAAGGGAGTAATCTAACAGGACGGTTTTGGATCATCTTTTATTAGAAAGGTTCTCATTATAATATGCCTTTAAATATGCAGGTATTTTCATGCACTACTATTATATTTTATTTTGCTACAAAATTAGAACAAATACAATAAAATGTTGACACTGAATAAAATACCTGATCTGTTAAAGTAAGTAAAATTCCTAGCTATCTCTCTAATATGATTTCTCCTACTTGCATTTTGATATGCTTTATTAAGTTGGAACAAAATAAATGAATTCATAGAATACTAGCAATCACAATCTAGTTACACCAATTGAAATAGGTATTTCACTTTGAATATTATAATGAAATCACTGAGAATTTGCTTTAGTCTATTATTTGCATTTCTCCTTTTTTCGTACTGTAAGTTCTGGGGTACACGGGCAGATCAAGCAGGATTGTTGCATAGGTATATACATAGCACGGTGGTTTGCTGCCTCCGTCCCCTCGTCTCCTATACCTGGCATTTCTCCCTGCATTACCCCTCCCTACCCTTCCCACCCCCTGCTGTCCCTCCCCTAGCCCCCACGATACTTTTTTTTTTTTTTTTTTGAGACAGAGTCTCACTCTGTTGCAAGGCGCCAGGCTGGAGTGCAGTGGCATGACCTCAGTTCACTGAAACCTCCGCCTCCCGAGTTCAAGCGATTATCTTGCCTCAGCCTCCCAAGTAGCTGGGACTACAGGTGCACACCACCACACCCAGCTAATTTTTGTATTTTTTAGTAGGGACAGGGTTTCACCATGTTGGCCAGCATGGTCTCGATCTCTTGACCTCCTAATCTGCCTGCCTCCACAATACTATTTTTATTTCAAGTTTTGTGATCTGTTCACATTTATTTTCACATATCTTAAAAGACACAGAAATCTTACCTGATGATTTTGGTAATGGCAGGAGGAGATGAAATAAATAAAAATAATTATATAAAATAAAATATATGTATTTACTGTTTTGTAGATACTCGTTTGTTAATCTAAATAGTAACCATAATTATAAAAGTTTGCATTTTCTTAGAGACTTTATGCCAGACACAACGCTATATATAGTGTTAATATAATCTCATATATATATATGAGATTATATATATATGTGTGTATATATGTATATATATGTGTATATATGTATATACATGTATATATGTATATATATGTGTATATATGTATATATGTGTATATATATGTATATATGTGTATATATATGTATTTCAAATCTCTTTTATTCTTGGAAATCATCATGGTTATTTTGGCTTATTAAATAAATGGCACATTAAAAATTAACTCTTTCTCTAAAAATGTCATGGTAATGTACTCAAATACAGAAAAAACTGAATGATTAAAAATTCACTATTTTTCTTAGTGTATTTTTATATTATAAAACTGGTAGTCTGTGCACCTGCTACCAGTAATTTGCAATTATCCATTGCCTGAAAGTCTGCAATATGCTTCATAAGCCAAAAAGTAAAACTGTTTTCAAAAGAGAATGCAAAATAGAATGCCAGTTGTCACTTTCTTTGAACAGCCATCTGTCTTAGAACTATTTTTCTGCAACTCAATATAAAGAAATAGAATTGAGACAAATTGGTCATTCAGGATTATTGCAGATTGTTATGATTTAAGTAATGAGAGAGATGTATAGAATTATCAAGTCCACCTATCACATAGATTACTTAATATTTGTTTAAAGTTATTAGTAATACTTTATAAAATATTTCAGTTTGATTATACTTTAGGGTATAGATAGTATACAGATACACTACACCCTATACACTACACTCTATACACTACCCGTATACCCTATACACTCTACCCTATACACTCTACCCTATACCCTATACACTACACCCTATACACTATACCCTATACACCATGCTATACACTACACCCTAATACACTATATTCTATACACTATGTCCTATACATTATACCCTGTACCCTACACCCTATACACTATACCATATACTCTATACGCTACACCCTATACACTATACCCTATACACTATACTCTATAACCTACACCCTATACACTGTGCCGTATATACTACACCCTATACCCTACACCCTATACACTATACCCTACACCCTATACACTATACCTTATACCCTATATACTGTACCCTATACACTACACCCTATACACTATACCCTATACACCATACCCTATTACACTACACCCTAATACACTATATTCTATACACTATACCCTATACACTATAGATACGCTCTTACAATTAGCATGTTATTTTTGCAAATTATCTGCATATTCGTAGAAAGCCAAATATTCAACTGCTCAGAAGTTGATATTGCAGTGTAAGAACTGAAAGTTAGATGCATGAACAGAAAATTGCCATTTTCAAATAAATGGTATTATTTGTGAAGGGAGGCAACAAAGGTGAATGAGTAAGTGGCATCTGGTTTAAATTTATTCTACATATTTTTGTTTCTTTTCTGTCAGATTGTGGTAATAATAGTAGCTACATTGCAGGGTTTGCAAGATAATTGAATTAAATAATTAATTTTAAATAAAATTAACCCTACATTAACATTAAAAATGCATAGAAAATATTTGGTAAATATACTAAAATGAAAAGAAAAAGAAAATAAGTTAGTGCTTACTGATTTTCTTGTTGCTGGGCTAATTTTTTTCTGCATTTGCAGTACATATGTTTAACATAAATAATTTTATTTTCTTTTCCAATGCAGAGGCCAATTAAAAAATATATATATATATATGTTTGTATCATAAAAATAAATATGTATATGCATATATATGTGTGTATATATCAGTATATATGAAGTTCTTTGGATCATTTGTTTAATATAAATGATATATAATTGATTAAATACAATGAAAAAATTAAACTATTAATTAGAATATCATGGCTTCACTTCGTAGTTTCTTTAAACTTTCTGTACATAGTAATGAAAGTGGGCCATGCCTGTGAACATCAATTCTATGTAGGATTCTCTGAGGAGGGGGCAGATAACGACATAGCAGAGATACAATGTTTTACAATATTTTCTCTTGAGGAGACTTTAATCCAACTGGTGGAGTAAGATAGAAATAGGTAAGTGCTTCTAGAAAGCTAACAACCTGGATCTCTGAGAAAACCAATCTTACCTGCATTTCGAGCTATAACCTAAGCATAAAAATGACAGACATAGACGCACACGCGTGTGCGTGTGTGTGTGTGTGTGTGTGAGAGAGAGAAAGAGAGAGCGCAAGTGAACGAGCGGCGGGTAAGAGAGAGAAATTGCAGTTTTTGCCATGAAAAGTAACAGCAAAAACCACAATTACTTTTGCACCCACTTGATAGGTAGATACATAGATAGAAAGATGACAAAGTAAATTCACTTCACTGCACACTTCAAATTCTCACTGAAGACATTAAAAATATTTACATCTAAATTTCTAAGTCACATATACTGTTTATAGCACTGACTCTGAAAAGTATTTTTCATGATGCTCCTCTTTTTGCCTTTTCTCATATTCTGTCTATGTGACTTCTATCACCTGTGGTCTTCTCCCCATTTATTTGGCTAGGCCTTTCTGGGTCTTCTCTATTACACCATCTTTCTCTTGTCACTGTTCCCTGCTCATAAACGAAACCCATTATTTTCCCAGCATGGTGTTTCTAACTTATATGTCAATAATTACAAAATCAACATCTCTGTTCAGACCTCTCTGAATTTCAAAACTATATATTTAGCTGCTGACTTTGCTTTTCTACTAAGAAGTTACAAAGGAAACATAAAGTAAACATGCATACAACGGAACACAGGAATTTCCCCTCCATAACTAATAAAATTCTAGAGTACACAATTTTGTACTCAAGGTAAAAACCAGTAATTTTACCTCTAGCCATGCAGGAGGTATTATTTATTACTCTGACACTATTTTCATTTATCCGCCATTCTAGCTTCCAAATATCTATGTCCATTCACATTTTTGTATTCCAGCTAACATCATGATAACCTGAACTAACGAAGTATCTGACGAATGATGTATTTGTTTCCCAGTATTTCAGTGATATCATGTTTTCTTCTTCCTTTTCCTTTTTTTTTTTTTTTTTTTTTTTTTTTTTTGAGACAGAGTCTCCTCTGTTGACCAGGCAGGAGTGCAGTGGCACGATCTTGACTCACTGCAACTTTAGCCTTCTGGGTTTAAGTGATTCTCACACCTCAGCCTCCCCAGTAGCTAAGATTACAGGTGCCCGCCACCATGCCCAGCTAATTTTTGTGTTTTTAGTAGAGATAGGGTTTTACCATGTTGGTCAGGATGGTTTCCAACTCTTGACCTCAGGTGGTCTTCCAGCCTCAGCCTCCCAAAGTGCTGATATTACAGGCATGAGCCACCAGGGCTGGCAATTTTTCTTCTCGTATAAAGTATTCTTCATATTCTGGAGTTATTGTATCATAAATTTTATTCTCAAAACGAAGAAAAACAAAACAATGTAAAACATTTACTAGTGCACATAGAAATCACCTAAATTCCTTACACAGTTCAGAGAAGCATTGCTTCAACACATTCTCATTAGCATCTTGGAAATCAGTATTGTAAACAGGTAGCTGGAAGGATGTGTAATACCCTAATGTGTAGAAAGCATGGACCTAATTGATTAAGGCTTTCATGTTCCAACTTATCACATCATCATTTCTCACATATATGTTTTAAATGAATGATGGTTTTCCTTACATATATTTTTTGATTAATTTGCTAAAAATAATTTTAAAAACCCATCCCAGTTCACCTAGTAAATGTATACTTTCCCTTAACATCTCAGCTTAAATATTATCTTTTAAGGTAAAACTTCAGAAGTTTTCTATGCTCACTGTATCCTTCATTTTACCTTTAACTCTCTTTGGAAGCCTTGCCAATCAGTTCACTATTTCCAAAACAGCACTTTAACTACTATTCCCGGAGTCATAGCTTACAGGGTGTCTGGAACACAAAATGACATCCAGGGACGAGTCCCACTGTGTGGAAGAGAATAAAGAGCATGCTAACGCCCACCACTAGGAGCAGCTGTTCCAGGATATCAACCCAGTGCATGGTTTGTTGGTGTCAGGTCTCCAAGAAAGACATGGCTCACATAAACACTGGATGATATTCATCACATGGAAAAGAGAGCAGATCACCTTGGAGAGTGAATATCAGTCCATAGCCACACTAATTTGTAATTGCCACAACTTCATACAATCACTATGAAAAACAATGTGGGGATTCCTAAAATAGCTATCATAAAAGTACAACTACTATTTGATCCAGCAATCCTGCTACTGGGTATCTACCCAGAGGAAGTCACTATACCAAAATGATAGTTGTGCATAAATGTTTATAGCAGCACAATTTGCAATTGCAAAATGGTGAAATCAACTCAAATGTCCATCAACTAATGAGTGGATAAAGAAACTGTGATGCGGTGCATATACATACATATATAATATGATATATGTGAGATATATATATGTATGTGAGGGGTGTGTGTGTGTGTGTGTGTGTGTGTGTGTGTGTGTGTATGATGGAATACTACTCAGCCATAAGAAGGAACTAATTAACAGCATATGCAGTGGCCTGGATAAAATTGGAGACTATTATTCTAAGTGAAGTAACTCAGGAATGGAAAACAAAACATCGTGCGTTCTCACTGGTACCTGGGTGCTGAGCCATGAGAATGCAAAGTAGACAAACGATACACTGGACTTTGGGGACTTGAGGGAAAGGGTGCGAGTGAGGTGAGAAAAAAAAGACTACAAATAGGGTGCAGTGTATATTGGTCAGGGAATCTGTGCACTAAAATCTCACAAATCACTGCTGAAGAACTTACTTATGCAACCAAACACAACATGTACCCCAATAACCTGTGGAAAAGCAAAAAAATAAAAAAATAAAAATAAAAATAAATAAAACTTATAAGGCAAAAAAAATCCTAATTTATAGGAACTTAAACAAATTAACAAGCCATAAACAACCACCTTAAAAGGTGGGCAAAGGACATAAACAGACATTTTTCAAAAGAAGGCCTACATGTGATGAATAGGATATAAAAAATGCTCAACATCACTAATCATTAGAGAAATGCAAATCAAAACCACAGTGATATACTGTCCCACACCAGTTGGCACGACTCTTAAAAATGACAAAATAAAAAACAGATGATTCCAAAGTTATGGAGAGAAGGGAATGCACTGCTGGTGAAAATGTAAATTAGTTAATCCATCGTGGAAAGCAATGTTATGATTTCTCCAAGTACTTACAGAATTACCATTTGATCCAGAAATCCCATTTTTGGGTATATACCCAAAAGTATATAAATCATTCATAAAGACACATGTACATTTATGTTTACTGCAATTCTATAAACAACAGAAAAGACATAGAATCAAACTAAATACCCATAAACTCTGGACTGGTAAAGCAAATGAGGGACATATATACTATGCAATACTAGGCGGCAATAAAAAAAAGAATGAATGATATTATACCCTTCTGAGCAACATGGATGGAACTGGAGGCTATTATCCCAAGGGGACTAACACAGGAACAGAAAACCAAATACTGCACGTTTTCCCTTGTACGTGGTAGCTAAACTGACTGCATATGGACACAAAAAGAGAGCAGAAGACACTGGGGCTGACTTGAGGGTGCAGGGTAGAAGGAGGGTGAAGATCAAAAAACTACCTATCGATTATTCTGCTTATTACCTGTGTGATGAAATAATCTGTACACCAAACTTCCAGGTCTGGCAATTTACCTGTATACCAAACTGGCACATGTATCCCTGAACCTTAAATAAAAGTGAAGCAATACATGCATACAAATTAAAAAAAAAAAAAAAAACAGTTTTCTTGTATAGAAGGTCAGCATTTTATTTAATATTATAACAAAATACTGGTAGTGCAATTATGGCATGAAAAATGAGTAAGTAATAAGAAACACAGCTAAATTCTCTGGAGTCAAGAACTTCATTATTTCTGTCATCCATGTCTGTCAAGTGAGTATGCACTGGAGACTAAAACCATGTGGAAGTCAGTTAAAATCAGAAGGTAGATGATATATCTTTATGACCTTTCTTTGTCTCTTTATCTGCACTGCTCATATTTTTTTTTTTTTTTTTTTTTTTTTTTTTTTCTTTTCTTTTTTTTTTTTATTGCATTTTAGGTTTTGGAGTACATGTGATGAACATGCAAGATTGTTGCATAGGTACACACATGGCAGTGTGCTTTGCTGCCTTCCGTCCCCTCACCTGTATCTGTCATTTCTCCCCATGCTATCTCTTCCCACCTCCCCACCCCCCGCCCCTCCCCCATTTCCCCCCAACAGACCCCAGTGTGTAGTGCTCCCCTCCCTGTGTCCATGTGTTCTCATTGTTCAACACCCGCCTATGAGCGAGAATATACGGTGTTTGATTTTCTGCTCTTGTGTCAGTTTGCTGAGAATGATGGTTTCCAGGTTCATCCATGTCCCTATAAAGGACGTGAACTCATCGTTTTTGATGGCTGCATAATATTCCATGGTGTATATGTACCACATTTTCCCTATCCAGTCTATCATCGTTGGGCATTTGGGTTGGTTCCAGGTCTTTGCTATTGTAAACAGTGCTGCAATGAACATTCGTGTGCACGTGTCCTTGTAGTAGAATGATTTATAATCCTTTGGATATATACCCAGTAATGGGATTGCTGGGTCAAATGGGATTTCTATTTTTAGGTCCTTGAGGAATCGCCACACTGTCTTCCACAATGGTTGAATTAATTTACATTCCCACCAACAGTGTAAAAGTGTTCCTATTTCTCCACATCCTCTCCAGCATCTGTTGTTTCCCGATTTTTTAATGATCGCCATTCTAACTGGTGTGAGATGGTATCTCAATGTGGTTTTGATTTGCATTTCTCTGATGACCAGTGATGATGAGCATTTTTTCATATGTTTGTTGGCCTCCTGTATGTCTTCTTTTGTAAAGTATCTGTTCATATCCTTTGCCCATTTTTGAATGGGCTTGTTTGTTTTTTTCTTGTAGATCTGCTTTAGTTCTTTGTAAATTCTGGATATCAGCCCCTTGTCAGATGGGTAGACTGCAAAAATTTTTTCCCATTCTGTTGGTTGCCGATTCACTCTACTGACTGTTTCTTTTGCCATGCAGAAGCTGTGGAGTTTGATTAGGTCCCATTTGTCTATTTTGGCTTTTGTTGCCATTGCTTTTGGCGTTTTGGTCATGAAGTCCTTGCCTACACCTATGTCCTGAATGGTTTTGCCTAGATTTTCTTCTAAGGTTTTTATGGTATTAGGTCTGATGTTTAAGTCTTTAATCCATCTGGAGTTAATTTTGGTGTAAGGTGTCAGGAAGGGGTCCTGTTTCTGCTTTCTGCACATGGCTAGCCAGTTTTCCCAACACCATTTATTAAACAGGGAGTCCTTTCCCCATTGCTTGTTTTTGTCAGGTTTGTCGAAGATCAGATGGTTGTGGGTATGTTGTATTTCCTGTGAGGCCTCTGTTCTGTTCCATTGGTCTATATCTCTGTTTTGGTACCAGTACCATGCTGTTTTGATTACTGTAGCCTTGTAGTATAGTTTGAAGTCCGGTAGTGTGATGCCTCCCGCTTTGTTCTTTTTGCTTAGAATTGACTTGGCTATGCGGGCTCTCTTTTGGTTCCATATGAATTTTAAGGTGTTTTTTTCCAGTTCTGTGAAGAAGGTCATTGGTAGCTTGATGGGAATAGCATTGAATCTGTAAATTACTTTGGGCAGTATGGCCATTTTCACGATGTTGATTCTTCCTAACCATGAACATGGAATGTTTCTCCATCTGTTTGTGTCCTCTCTTATTTCGTTGAGCAATGGCTTGTAGTTCTCCTTGAAGAGGTCCTTTACGTTCCTTGCTAGTTGTATTCCTAGGTACTTTATTCTCTTTGTAGCAATTGTAAATGGCAGTTCGTTCTTGATTTGGCTCTCTTGAAGTCTGTTACTGGTGTATAGGAATGCTTGTGATTTTTGCACGTTGATTTTGTATCCTGAGACTTTGCTGAAGTTGTTTATCAGTTTCAGGAGATTTTGGGCTGAGATGATGGGGTCTTCCAGATATACAATCATGTCATCTGCAAATAGAGACAATTTCATTTCCTCCTTTCCAATTTGGATACCCTTTATTTCTTTTTCTTGCCTGATTGCTCTGGCTAGAACTTCC
Source organism: Saimiri boliviensis (assembly GCF_048565385.1). NCBI lineage: Eukaryota > Metazoa > Chordata > Mammalia > Primates > Cebidae > Saimiri > Saimiri boliviensis. The sequence goes on from NC_133467.1 coordinate 6,477,266, forward strand.
AGTACTATATTGAATAGGAGTGGTGAGAGAGGGCATCCTTGTCTAGTGCCAGATTTCAAAGGGAATGCTTCCAGTTTTTGCCCATTCAGTATGATATTGGCTGTTGGTTTGTCGTAAATAGCTTTTATTGTTTTGAGATACGTTCTGTCAATACCTAGTTTATTGAGGGTTTTTAGCATAAAGGGTTGTTGAATTTTGTCAAAAGCCTTCTCTGCATCAATCGAGATAATCATGTGGTTTTTGTCTTTGGTTCTGTTTATGTGGTGAATTACGTTTATGGACTTGCGTATGTTGAACCAGCCTTGCATCCCCGGGATGAATCCTACTTGATCATGGTGGATGAGCTTTTTGATATGCTGTTGCAATCGGTTTGCCAGTATTTTATTGAAGATTTTTGCATCTATGTTCATCATGGATATTGGCCTGAAATTTTCTTTTCTTGTTGAGTCTCTGCCGGGTTTTGGTATCAGGATGATGTTTGTCTCGTAAAAAGATTTGGGAAGGATTCCCTCTTTTTGGATTGTCTGGAATAGTTTCAGAAGGAATGGTATCAGCTCCTCCTTGTATGTCTGGTAGAATTCAGCTGTGAACCCATCTGGACCTGGGCTTTTTTTGGGTGGTAGGCTCTTTATTGCTGCCTCGACTTCAGACCATGTTATTGGTCTATTCAGGGTTTCGGCTTCTTCCAGGTTTAGGCTTGGGAGGTTGCAGGTGTCCAGGAATTTATCCATTTCTTCCAGGTTTACTAGTTTATGTGCATAGAGTTGTTTGTAATAATCTCTGATGATGGTTTGGATTTCTGTGGAATCTGTGGTGATATCCCCTTTATCGTTTTTTATTGCATCAATTTGGTTATTCTCTCTTTTCTTTTTTATTAATCTGGCTAGTGGTCTGTCTATTTTGTTGACCTTTTCAAAAAACCAGCTCCTGGATTTATTGATTTTTTGAAGAGTTTTTTGTGTCTCTATTTCCTTCAGTTCTGCTCTGATCTTAGTTATTTCCTGTCTTCTGCTAGGTTTTGAGTTTTTTTGATCTTGCTCCTCTAGCTCTTTCAATTTTGATGATAGGGTGTCAATTTTAGATCTCTCCTTTCTTCTCATGTGGGCACTCATTGCTATATATTTTCCTCTAGAGACTGCTTTAAATGTGTCCCAGAGATTCTGGTATGTTGTGTCTTCGTTCTCATTGGTTTCGAAGAACATCTTTATTTCTGCCTTCATTTCATTGTTTATCCAGTCAACATTCAAGAGCAAGTTGTTCAGTTTCCATGAAGCTGTGCGGTTCTGAGTTAGTTTCTGCATTCTGAGTTCTAACTCGATTGCACTGTGGTCTGAGAGACTGTTTGTTATGATTTCTGTTCTTTTGCATTTGCTGAGGAGTGATTTATTGCCAATTATGTGGTCAATTTTAGAGTAGGTGTGATGTGGTGCTGAGAAGAATGTATATTCTGTGGATTTGGGGTGGAGAGTTCTGTAAATGTCTATTAGGTTTGCTCGTTCCAGGTCTGTGTTCAGGTCCTGGATATCCTTGTTGATTTTCTGTCTGGTTGATCTGTCTAATATTGACAATGGGGTGTTAAAGTCTCCCACTATTATTGTGTGGGAGTCTAAGTCTCTTTGTAAGTCATTAAGAACTTGCCTTATGTATCTGGGTGCTCCTGTATTGGGTGCATATATATTTAGGATCGTTAGCTCTTCTTGTTGCAGTGATCCTTTTACCATTATGTAATGTCCTTCTTTGTCTCTTTTGATCTTTGTTGCTTTAAAGTCTATTTTATCAGAGATGAGAATTGCAACTCCTGCCTTTTTTTGCTCTCCATTTGCTTGGTAGATCTTCCTCCATCCCTTTATTTTGAGCCTTTGTGTATCCTTGCATGTAAGATGGGTTTCCTGGATACAGCACACTGATGGGTTTTGGCTTTTTATCCAATTTGCCAGTCTGTGTCTTTTGATTGGGGCATTTAGTCCATTGACATTTAGGGATAGTATTGTTATGTGTGAATTTGATGCCGTCATTTTGATGCTACCTGGCTGTTTTGTTGGTTAGTTGATGCAGATTCTTGATTGTGTTGCTGCTTTTTTACCATTTGGTGTGTTTTTGGAGTGGCTGGTACTGGTTGTTCCTTTATATGTGTAGAGCCTCTTTCAGGAGTTCTTGTAGAGCAGGTTTGGTGGTGATGAAATCTCTGAGTGCTTGCTTGTTCACAAAGGATTTTATTTTTCCTTCACTTATGAAGCTGAGTTTGGCTGGATAGGAGATTCTGGGTTGAAAGTTCTTTTCTTTAAGGATGTTGAATATTGGCCCCCAGTCTCTTCTGGCTTGTAGGGTTTCTGCTGAGAGATCTGCTGTGAGTCTAATGGGCTTCCCTTTGTGGGTAACCCGACCTTTCTCTCTGGCTGCCCTTAGCATTTTCTCTTTCATTTCAACCCTGGTGAATCTGACGATTATGTGCCTTGGGGTTGCTCTTCTTGAGGAATATCTCTGTGGTGTTCTCTGTATTTCCTGGATTTGAATATTGGTCTGCCTTGCTAGGTTGGGGAAGTTTTCCTGGATAATATCCTGAAGAGTATTTTCCAGCTTGGATTCATTCTCTTCATCACATTCAGGTACACCTATCAGACGTAGATTAGGTCTTTTCACATAGTCCCACATTTCTTGAAGATTTTGTTCATTCCTTTTTGAGCTTTTTTCTCTGTTCTTGCCTTCTCTTTTTATTTCATTGAGTTGGTCTTCAACCTCTGATATCCTTTCTTCTGCTTGGTCAATTCGGCTGTTGAAGCTTGTGCATGCTTCACGAAGTTCTCGTGTTGCGTTTTTCAGCTCCATCAATTCACTTATTCTCCTCTCTATGCTGTCCATTCTCGTCAGCAGTTCGTCCAATCTTTTTTCAAGGTTCCTATTTTCTTTGCGATGGGTTAGAACATGTTCTTTTAGCTCATTGTAGTTTCTTACTACCCATCTTCTGAAGTCTGATTCTGTCATTTCATCACCCTCCTTCTCCATCCGGTCTGGTTCCCTTGCTGGTGAGGAGTTGTGATCACTTTTAGGAGGAGAGGTGTTCTGGTTTCGGGAGTTTTCATCCTTTTTACGCTGGTTTCTACCCATTTTTGTGGGTTTATCCACCTGTTGTCTGTCTCTGTCCCAGGGAGTTGGAGCTTTATGAGTTTCCGTTGCACTACTGCCTTTTTTGATTTTTTTTTTTTTCAGGTCGGACCCGCCCAGCTAGCAGCACGCCTAGCCACTGCCTGCCCGCAGGGGCTTTGCTGAGCTGCTGTGGGCTCCGCCCAGCTGCCCTGAGCTCTTCCCTGTAGTCCTTTTTATATGGGCGTAGTTAGAACTGTCTGGGCAACGGTGGCCCCGCCTCTGTTATGGCGGACTCTCTCTGTTGTGGCAGGTTGCCTCGGCAACGGCGGGTTGCCTCGGCAACGGCAGCCTGCCTCCGTAGCGGTGGAGAGTCTCAGTAATGGCGGAAGCCCCTCCCCCACGGAGCCGGACCGTCCCGGTTCAGCTGTGCTTGGTTTGAAGGGCTCAACCCAGAGGGTTTCCAATTACTGTTTTTGTTTCCGTTTTTGTTGGGGGTGGAGGGGTGGGACCAACCGAGCCTGATCACCTGGCTCCCTGACTCAGAGTCTTTTCTTTTAAGTTGAACGACCCCGCGTTCAGGTCGCTTGTTGAAAAGGCGCCGGGATCTCCCGTGCTGCGACTCACGGAGTCGGCTCGAACCGCGGCGCCGGCTCCTGGCGGATTTTTTGCCTAGGAATCTCCTGGCCTGACTCGCTATTTCAGATGAATGGGCTATTCTGCCGTCTCAAGGCTCTGCTCGCCAGCTAAGAGGGCTCCCAGACCAGTGGCTTTTGTACGGAGAACGGCAGCAACAGGGAGTGGTCACAGCAGCCGCGCGGGCGGAATCAGCCCCGCGGGGGCCAAAACAGCCGCACCGGCTGGGACTGCGACGCTGGCGACCCCTCTGCCTGGGTATCTCCTGGTCTGTGGGCAATAAGAGTTCGTCTGGAAATGCGGCGTCCACTCACCCTCTGCACTTTCACTGGGAGCTGAAGTCCTGAGCTGTTCTTAGGCGGCCATCTTGAAAGTCGGATCTGCACTGCTCATATTTTTATGTTTCACTGCCTCTAACTCAAAAGTGTTGCTTTCTTAATAAATCATTTCAGAACTTAAACTTAAATGAACTTATTCTCTTCTTTTTAAATCAGAATTCACCAAGTTTCTAGTTACATAAAATCAATTCAGAATGGCTTAATATTAAAATAAATAAATGCATTTTATCAGCATCTCTTATTATCAAGGATTATATTTACCCAAGTGATTTCTTTTATTTTAGATACAGGTGATTTATTAAAGCTCAATCTCTCTCTTCCTCTCTCTCTCTCTTTCTGTCTGAGAGGTACTATCAAAATACTGACCTCTGGTAACTGTAAGGGAGACATGTTTCTTTTAGATTCTTAGTTTTATTTTTTAATCTGCAAATAAACCTTGTCTATATTTGTCATGTATAACATTTTGTTTTGAAATGTATGTTCATTGTATATTGGCATTTAGTTTGAGCAAAATTCCTAGCTCCAGATGAGCAACTTGGGTCAGCTTTACACTTTAGTCAATCACGATGATCAAGGTGGACTAAGTCCTTTGAGACTGAGGTCAAGAAAATATTTTTGTAAGGAAAAATCAGGTTACTGTTACCAAAAAAAGTGAAAAAGTATTAGGTAGGCGAATATTCATGACACTTTTACCACTGGAAGATAAAATGTCCTTTTTATTTCATTACAGATTAAAATGGTTGTTTTATCAAGCTTTCTTTATCCTTTCATTTTACTACAATATGTACACAAAGCTGGCAGCTTACCAGCTTCTTTGAAGAAAATACTGCCTTTTCAAATCTTGTTTTATCCATTTATTTCTCATGTATTTCACGGCTTTATGTAATGACTATGTTTCATTTAAATTCTAGAATTTTATTCAATTTCCATGAGTCTAGTAGAGAGCAAGTTCTTTATTAAAAGTTTGATATAACCCATCCAGGTTTAAGAATTTATTCCCTCATTTAAACCACATAAAATCTATTTTTTAACATTTAGTTAGTATTTGTCACCTTAATAACTAAAGAGAGAGTAAAAATAAATTTGATATCTGGTGTATGTTGGAGAAAAAAGGATCACATTTATTTGTGATGTCTTTTTTTTTCAAATTTTTATAAAAACTTACTTTTGTCTAAGCCAAATAGTTCAAGAAGGATGAACAGTTGCAAACAAATGAATCAATAGAAAAATACTTTCTTCCCCAATATTAACTAAAATGTATTTTAACAAATTTATCAAATATTTATGCAATATAATACTTTAAACAGCAAATTATGGAAAAATGTCTTATTTGAATATGCCAATGCATTTTAACATCTTTTCATTAGCAAAATTATTTTATCATTATTTAAAAAGTAATTTATCTTCTTGAATGCTTTTTCTTTTTCAAATTTTTTCTTATTTCCACTGCTTTGATACATATTCTTTAATTTGCATATATCTATGCATTTTCACACTTCCTCTTGATATCAAGTGCTTGGAGAAAAAGGCTCACAATGAATTTTTGGACGTCCTTAATTTTTTTTCTCTTGACCTTTCTATACCCTTATATTAGTTCATTCTTATGCTGCTAATAAAGACATACCTTAGCCTGGGTAATTTATAAAGGAAAATCAGTTTAATAGACTCACAGTTCCACATGGCTGGGGAGGCCTCATCATCATGTCAGAAGACAAAAGAAGAACAAAATGACTTCTTACATGGTGGCAGGCAAGAGAGGACTTGTGCAGGGGACTCTATAAAACCATCAGATACTTTGAGACTTATTCACTACCATGAGAACAGAACAAAAAAGACTCACAACCATGATCGAATTACTTCCCACTGGCTCCCTCCCGTGACATATGGGAATTATGGGAACTATAATTCATAATAAGATTGGGATAGGGACACAGCCAAACCATATCAACCCTTATCTAAACAAAAGGTACTATACAATAAAGAGATTAACAAAGCTAGCCAAATAAAACAAGACGCCACATAACACAAAGCAAATACCTGTAATTCAGTACGAATTTTATGGAAAATATTTAGTTAATTTTATTTCAGCTGAGTATGTGAGGAAGGCTGACAATCTCAAGGAAATATTTTATGTCGGGATGTTAGATACAGAATTTGCATTATAACAAAATCACCACATGAATTAACATACTGTCAATTGTAAAAACTACAAAAAATGAGAAGTAGCTTTTAATTCATCAATTTTTCCCTCCCTTGGTATTTCAGCCAGATCAGATTTGGAAACAGAGACTTCTTGAACTTCTGCAAGGTAGAAAATATTTTTTCTATTTTATCAGTATCTCACAATTAATGAGTGGACATTGTATTCTAGTTGTGTCAAGCAGACCATAGGAAGAACTTTGTGAAAATGTTCACTTTTTTATTCTACAGTTGCTGTTACTCATTGTTTTCTTGGCTACCCAATTTTTGCTAAAAGAAGACTATTACGGAATATTTCTCTCACATATAATGCCAATAAGAAATTTGTGTCTTTGGAACAACACATAGAATTTATATGTAATAAATTATTTGGTAATTGTTCAGTTATAAGCTTAAATTTAATTTTTTTCTTGGATCAAAATTTAATGACAAGCCAACTTCAAAAACTATGTAGGAGCTTCTCATGTTACTGTCAATGTTTTGATTGTACACCTACTTTTTAATTTTCTGGGCAATTTCAGGATGATTATAATGTTTATTTTAAACACATATATTTTTGTACACTTACATATAACATTTTTGAAAAATGAAATGAAGGTATATATGTATATATATAATATTTTAAGGTATTAGTGTTGCAGTGACTACAAGAACTATTAATTAGAACTGTTGCTCATATTATTGTTGCTACTGTTGACATTATTTCTAACACCATAACTACTGATGATATAGATCCTACTGATACATAGTTAAATCACTGATATTTTCATTATATATGAATTTTTGATTTTATCAATTTGTTAAGCATTTATTGAAGTTAGTGTACTATTTTTCTTCATTATATTAACACAATAGATTACATCTTCTGATTCCAAATTCAACATTATTTTTTATAAAATAAGTAATTTTGTTCATGGTTTTATTATTTTAAACTACTGCTGGATTTAATTTGCCTAAATTTTGATTATAATTATTACACCAATATTTATGAGATATATTTGCCAATAATTTTCCCTAAATATAATGTTGCTATTAGGTTTTGATTATCAAGAATAAGCTGGGGATAACTTGAAAAGTTTATGTTATGTCTCTTTCTGAAGAATTTGTATAAATGACTATTATATACTAGAGATACATGAAACAAATTTCGAGGAACCATCATCCTTCCCTGGTGTATTTAATTTCTTGTATTGTTAATATGCACAAGACAATTCTAATTTTCTATGTCTTCTGTATAATAATTTAAAATTTGTGTTTTATAAAGGAGGTACACATTTTATCTAACTTTATCCAATTTACTTCTCAGTGTTCTCATACTATCTTTATAACACTTTCTGACCTCCTTTTATCATGTCTGATACTAGCCTGTGTTCCCTCTATCCTTTTTGCTGATTAAATTTGCTGTGGGATTATGAAAATTTTTGGCTTTTTCTTAAAGAGGAACATTTTGCCTTTATTGTTTTGCTTCTATGTTGTATTGATTAATTGATTAATTGGTTGGTTAATATAATTTTGTTTCTGCTGTTATCTTTTACATATTCTACCTTCTACTCTCTGTAGGTTTAATTTTGTTTTTCTGACTTCTTCAGAAACATACTTTGATAATTCAATCTCAGACATTATTTTTTCTAATATATTTATTTTAAGGCTATAAATATTACTCTAATTTGTTCTTTAGAATCATTCCTTAATTTTTGCAATGAAATGTTTTTAAGTTATTTAAAAATATTTTCTAATTTCCTTTATCCTTGGACTTTTCATAAGTGTATTTCTTTCTAATTGTACAGATAGTTGCAAATTTATCTTTTTATTATCTAATTGATTTCTAAAGTAATTATTTTGAATTCAGAGATCATACCCTGAATGATTTCAAACCTTTGAAATTTTCTGAAGCTTTTTTTATGACCAAACAAATAGACCATTTTAGTAAGTTTTCCACATCATTTTAAAATCACACATGTAAAAATGAATAATGAATGTGTTCAATTGTTTGTGTTTTGTTGAGGTTCCCTAAATACTTATCATTTTATATCTATCTGATTAAGAAATAAGTATCAACATTTCCCATCATGATTTGGTTTTATCTATTTTACCACAAACAATTTTGTCTTGTTATTTCAGAAGCAAAATTTGACTGAATACTTATTTAGAATTTTGATATTAACTGTAGATGACTACTTTTGTCATTGTGTAATGTCTCTGTTTACTTCTACTGACACTTGCCTTAATAACTACTTTGTGTTACTATAGCTACACTGTTTTTTCTGTAATTATGCATTATAATTTTTTCTTTACTTTTACCAAAATTGTGTGTCTACATATAAGGTGTTTCTCTTGCAAGCAACCCAGAATTTTGTTTTGCCGAATTACCCAATCTGATAATCATAAATATTAACATAAGAATAGATGCATTACTTTATAAATTGAATGTATTACTATCCTATTTTGTCATACTTTTATTAGTCTCCTCTTTTCTGCTTTCTTCTGAGTTTAGAAAATAATTTTAGTATTATATTTTTTCTAGGATTGTTCACTCTCTCATTTTATTTTGGAACTATTAATTCATGCACATTAGATCTTTTTACTCAACCCTGAGTACCTCCTAAACGTTCTAGTGAATTTTCCATTGTTTGTATTTCCTTTGTGCTTCAGGTTAGAATTCACTCTCTTGCAGGTTCTGGAACATCTCCTTTGGTATGTCTATTATGTAATTGATATTCCATCTGTAATTTACTGGTATTCTTAATTATAATTTTATTTTACAACTTCTATTTATTTTATCTTCATTTTATAAAGTTATCTACTGTAACTGCCAACTTGGCAATCATTTCCACAAACATGTTATTGTAGATTGATGTCTTAAAACTTCAACATCTGAATCACTTCTGAGTTGGTGTTCATTGGTTGTTCAAATTTGTTTTTGCTCATCAGTTTCTGTTTCCTGAAACTTCTGATTATTACATGCTCTTTATTTTGTATGAAAATACATAGTGGTCTTCAATAATGTTATCCACTTCCAGAGAGTATTTGCTATTCTTTAGCAAGCAGTTAGTGTAGGGGTAGATTATCTTGATCCAATTTAGCACTTAGATGATTCCAAAATTTCCAAGTACTTACACTGAAAAAAACTGAGAGAGCCAGACTTGACTATTACACAAAGCTGACATATAAACTATCTACATGGAGCATACATTGAAATTAAGGATACAGAAAGAAGTAAAGAAACTGTTCAGTTTCAATTCCTATAAAGGGTGTATGTTTTCTTCACTCTTAAGCGAGAATTACACCTTAGGGTCTAACTCACCAGGAATTTATCCTGAAAGGCTATAGTGTTTAGTTAGTCTTTTCTCTTTGGCTAACATAAACTAATTTTTTTTGAACCCTGTATCATTCACTATTAATAAACAATTGTGAATAATAAACTCATTTGTTTTAGCTTCCTTCCACATACTTTCTGCTCTACTTTTAACATTATGGCTCTTTATAAGTTAGTAAAAAGATAAATACATTCAAGAAAAAATTGGACTGACTTTTTTAAGTTACATTTTCTTCAAGATACTGATTGCTTCTCAATCTCTGACAGTATTGGAAATTCTAGAACTCCAAAAATATGTCACCAACTCCATTATACAACAGAATGTTCTGAGTCACCACTTTACTGTGGAACTCGTGTCTCCAATCTATTTAAGAATGTGGAAATGTGTCAATGGAAAAGTTAATGGAAAAAGGACAGTTTGCCTAAATTCAGTGACTTTGTGTCCATTAACTTGAGCACTTAAATCTCTGCTGCTTTCTAATGTCTTTAAATATCAATTGTTTGCATTTTATCTTGACTTTTATTCTTCTCTGCAATGCAATTTATTTGATAAAACCTATTGTCAGATGTTAGGGGTAGACATACTTTTCTAACTGATTAAACTGAAAATAAGATTATTTTTACAGAAATAACACTAATACTGGATTTATAGATATTTCTTATTTTTTACTATTATTCTTTCAGAAAAAAAGAGGAATAATAGATGAGTCTAAAATTAATCCATCATTATAGACCTGAACAAATGTATATGTGTATGAGTTGTGTTAGTCATTTTATACTTTTAAAATGTATTTTCAAATGTAATGCTACATTTAGATTTTTTACTACATTCAGATTTTATTTGTATTAGATTCTTATTTTTTCCAAGCTTAAATAAAAATAAACCAGTAGATTATGACTGTATGTGTATTTCATTGAACAAGAACAAAAAGGTATCAGCTTTCTTAATGACATCACATACTTTATATCTTATGAAACAAAGTTCCTAGTGAGGAACTTCACATTATTGAAAATTAATTGTATTGACTAAACTGTTCATATAATAACCTGTTATTAGTTTGGAAAGTATAGAATAACACTCACAAGAAAATGAAAATGATTTTTAATTTTGTAAATCAGTGATAATCACTATGCATGCATATTTCTATATATGCCTGATATATCTATTAACCTAATGATACATTATTTACATATACAAGCTCATGTGAGTTCCTTTGTGTAGAATTGGTATATCATATTTATTTGAAAATCTCCCAAATTTAACAATATATAATCTCTAATGTTTGACATTATAAACACTAATATAAATATATTTCTAGACACACAAACATACCTATTCTTGTGTACGCACACACATTTGTATATTTCATGATGATATTCTAAAGGTAATTTTCAATTTTAGATATACTGTATATCTTTAATGCATTTGGAATTTATTTATTATATGTTGTAAGGGAGAAATTCTACTTAACAAAGGTTGATAATATTTCTGATATTTTGTAGTAGACTGACATTCTTACTTCTGCTTGGAAAGATAACTTTTACAATAAATATAACAATATATAATTTCTCTTTGCTTATATATGTATCTGCATATATGTGTGTGTGTGTGTATCCTTTTGACAAAATCACACTATGATAATTTATAACACATTCTATAAATTCTAGGGCTCAATGAACCATTATTAAGCATGTATAATAAATCAGTGTTATTAAAATAATTATTAAAACATTAATTGTTATTGAAAGTTATTATGCTCTCTAAGAAAAAGAAAGTAGAGAAAATAAAAGAATTAGGCAAAAATAGCTCAGAAAGAATTAAAATAATTAGGGAGAAAAAGGAGTGACTTACAGGAAATATAGAAAACAAAACAGTGAAGACGATACAGAAGAGAGAGACTAATAAATAGTTGGGGATATGGAGGAAGAATTACAAAGGCTGTAAGGAAGGAAAGTTCAATCACTAAATGATTTTAACACTGTAGAAAAAGATGGTCAGTGAAATTAATTTTTAAAAAGTAAATATCATCTTGAAGCAGATGAAAATATTAACAAACAAATGAATTTATGTCACAAATATATGTGTGATGAACATTACTGTTGCACACTGATATTTCCGGTTCTCTTCCCCGTGAACACGTAGGAGAGTTTTACCTCCTCACTTTACTGAAGTTGGTGTATGTAATTTGTTTTAGTCAATGTCACTTATAGGTACAAACCCTTGATACCTGGTGGGTAATTCTGTAGGTTTTCACTGCTTGAGAAGTAGTGATCATATATGTGGTTTTGATGCTAGGATAGTGAAATCAGAAAAGTAGAAAATAAGTAGACCGTAGAGTGACTACCTGCAGGCAGTTTCCCTGGAAAGGAACCAGGAACTGTGAACTTAGTGAATTTTGTGTGAACAGCAAATAAACTTGTATTAAGCCAAGACACTGGGATTTTGCCATATTATAGCTAGCTAACAATTCAATTAAACCTGCATTGTCCATGAATCATTTGGAGGCCTGTTCTATTGTCACAATTATGAAATATTACTTTAAACTATTAAATATCTTCGAATTAAACTACACTGTTATGATTATAATATTTTTGGTTAAAAAATTCTTAACTATTATGAAGAAAGGACTGCTGTTGGCTACCCTCCAATTTTCTTTTATATTTTTATCTACTATAATTATTAATAGGACTTTAATTTTAGAATTCCACATTTTAAGATGTTATATTTTATTATTAATTTAACAGAAAGACACGTAAAAGAATGTTGGTTTCATATTTGCAAGTTTGAAGACTCCATTTTATGTATTCACATAAACCAATTCAAATTGTTGAGAAATGGCATCAATCTGCTTATTCATTCATTGGAGCAATTAATAAACCCTAGGTTAATTAATTTATAGTGGATATTATAAATGGTAAACATCCAAGAATACTCAGTTAGTTGTGTTACTGCTTGTTCTTTTCTGCAGAAAGCCAAAATTATCATGTTGTTTTATTAGAAGCTATATTATAATTAAGGAGAGATCTTGATGAATTTAATCATTTTAAGCTGTGATTCTGATACCTCTAAATCAAGTACAGCATGTCCTTGAACATTAGAATATTTCTAGACTGTTCATATCATCTGCTTAATGGCGCAGAAATCATACTGAAAAGACTCAGCTTATTGACTACTTTTTTAAATTCCAAAAAAGTCTTCAATAAGTATATTATTATTTTTCTAAATACATCATGAGTAGGTGACCCTTGGTTAGCGTCCTCAGAAATTCTCATTACATAAAGGAGTGCTTCTTGGAATGCAGAATTGGCTCTGACCCACCTACTCAGTACTCCTCTTTTAAACAACCTCAGTAGGTACCACCATCTGACCCATCTGTTATAATACCTAAATTGCTGAATATCTTTAGAAAAAGGACAACTAATCTTGAATAATGCCCCAGGAATCCTACTACATAATAAAATGCAGTTTTCTCTCTCATATTCTATTCATTGGTTATTCTAACATTTCTCTTGTGTTCAGACTAATTTCTTGTCTCTTTACTATCATAAAGGTTATTATAACTCCTATAACTTAGAAAATGGGAAGACTTAGTAATACTCATTATTTCTTATCATGTACAACTGTATCTGTCTTTTTCTACATTTTACTTCTGTTTCACTGAAGAGATATGCATCTTCATAACCAGAGTTATGAAGAGTTAACTCCCTGCTTAAATCAATGATCTGCTCATCCTTCAATTCTTCAACTACTCCTTCCATACTAGAGTTTATCTTTCATAATGCCAGCATATTTACATAAATCCTCTTAAAAGCAAAGAAAACCCTTATCTTCTGTAGTATCTCTGATTTTATTTCATTAATAAAAATGTATCTATATTTCCTGCCATTAATTTCTTACCTATAATATATTATGGAAGCCAATTGCTTAACCTAACTCTGATCTAATGTGATAACATTGAGACATCTCTGGTAAGATTACCTGTGGGTCACAATTTATCAAAATAAGTGGACAATTCCCGGTACTTATCTTATTTGCTCTGTCTTTTACATTGACTAAAGTGTCTTTAATGTTTCAAACCACTATTACTTCTGTTGCTCCCCTTTGGGATAATTTTATTTTTTCATATATTACTGTTTATTACTCTGCTGTGTATTTTTATTTAATTAGTCCTTAAACTGATGTCACTGAGACATTCATCGTCAGCTCTGAAATCTCCTTTGTCATTTCTTAATTGTCTGATTCATCAATTTTAAAAATTATCTTTAAGTCCTGCCCCAAGACTTACTTCACCTAGCTAATTCTGACATTTTAGGAACTCTTCAGTCATCTGTATTCTTCTAGGAGACTTTCTGTGACAGGTGAATATGAGTGCAATATTCATTCCTTGCCTTTTTGAATCTCTGCAACATCTGTAATAACACTTATTACATTGAAATTTAATAACAGATTTATTACATTTTATCTCCTACCTTTTAGGCAATGTGCCTAAAACATATTTGTTTTTCAACAAATAAAAATGTCTCTCTCATTCCACATGTACTCATATATTGTGACAGCATCCTTAGCAGCACATTTAAATCCTTCCTCCAGCTATGTGACATTATGCTTACAGCAATTCGTACAGAGAATCCCGTTGTGTTCATTCTTAGAAAATTAGTCTCCTAATAACTAAGAAGGTGATCATCTTCTTAGTCTAATTCTCAGTGTTTAGAATTGTTGACTCTTAATATATAGCAATAAAAATACCAAGAGAAAACTTATTTTTTAATTTTCCTTCTCAAATTGCATACAATAATTTAAAAACCACTGCATTCGATTATTGGATTAAGGTTTACCGTTGGCAGAAGAAGTACATATGGTAGTTTATCCAATTATGATAAAGTCAGTATCCTTTAAAAATTTGCTTAACTGTATGTTCATATTTAATAAATGACATATAATTTTCAATGCCTAATTCTTTTTGAATCACCTACACACTAGTTGAAAATATGACCTCTCTGCATAGTTTTATGTGTTCCTTTTCCAACACACACAAACAGAGTTATTGTACTATTATCTCTACCCTCTCTTAGCATATTTATGTTTCAGTTTCACTAAGAAAAAAAGAAAAACATCAAGAGAGAATGGCTTAAAGTGTGTTAGAATTTGTTACTGTATTAAATTGAGTCTTCTTTGAACTGGCGTGAAACACTTCCTATACTTTTCTCAAGATACAAGGAATAAAGTATCAATAAAAATAGGGCTGTCTTGATGTTTTCTATTTTATGTGCTTATTCTGAATTTATAGGTCAAGGCTTTCTTTTTGTCACAAAATTAGGCAATGTTGTTTTTGTTTTTTCTTCAGTGTTCTTCTGTCTAAAAATAATTTGAAAACTATTATAACTTTGTTGATGTGAATGTGCATTATATATATATTTTTGAATTTGTATGTAGAAATATTTTTGTATATATACCCTATATATGTATATATAGAATATATATAGGGTATATATATTATACAATGTTTTGTTATATATACACACTATACATATATTTTGTATTTGATGTATATTGGTATGATAATGAGACATTAACTATGTTATTAGGGTAAGTAATTTGGATATACTTTTTTATCTGAGCCAGGAAACACTCTAATCCATATGTATAAAATCATATTCTAAACTAGATTTTTATTTTATTATCAAATTTGAGTTATTTATATTTACATGTTTATTTGATATGCTGTGGTTTAAATATCAAATTTATTATATAACAAATAACTATGTGAGAAAGTTATAACATCTTTAAAATATTCGTTTAACACATAAGTCTTTCATGTCTAATGTTTGATCACTATGTTATCCTTCATAGACGCCGGGATCTTAACTCAGGGAGAAAATGTTGTTATTGCAATTTCCTGCATGTCAAAAAATGCCAGGTGCGAGAAGTTTTTCCTGATAAATTGGATTCTCTATTTCTACAATTCCATGAATCATACTACTTTTTCACCCCTACTGACACAGTTGGTGATAGATATCCTATTTTTTATTGTGCTTCTGCTTCTTTTTCTGTTCCTTCTGTAATACCTTTAAGACAGTTTTCTGAGTCAATGAGTCATGAAACTAAAGTGTCTACTTCTGATCTAACATACGATTTACCTGTTGTAGTTTGGCCAATTTAGTATTCAACTCTTACAATATCCTCCTGAAGAAGTCATTTTGCACACTTGAATAATATGCATCTCAGCTCTCTCTTGGAATACCTTACAGCTTTACTTTCAGTGTGGAATGCAATTTGTTCCCGAGCATTAGTTCTTGGATTTTATTTTCAACATATTGGCATGCTTTCAGTACTAGAGCTAAGTTCTACCCTTATCCCCCATTTAAGAATGTAATTAAATGACATTCAAAATAAAAGAGAAATCCATTTCTGAGTAACTACATATTCCATATTGTTTAATTCTACAGTCAGTCTAGCATTTGTTTCTGATAATGACATTAACGAGCACTTGGAACAAGAGAATGTTACGTGCCTTAATAATATCAAGCTCATAATAACAGGACATAGTCTAAAGTCTCCTAACTTGAAAATAGGCTCTCTGGTTCAATTCATCATTAATAAACAGAATTCAGATATTTTTAGAAATGCTTCTTTGTCCACCATGCTTAGGAAATCATATAACTTTATACATCTTATTTTTATAATATTCATAATGCATTTTTCATTTATTCAAACCTTCTCTATACATTTCATATTTCACAATAACTATGAATTATTAATATAGTAACATCTTAGTGGCACAAAACAATGTGCATTTTATTATGCTCATGAAATCCATGGATCACTTAGGAAGAAATGAATGGCTCAGGGCTGAAATCATTGAGACTAGAGGATTCACTTTAAACAAAGGTCTTTCAATTATGTGTATGCTACCTCGGCTGAGAAGGCTGAAAAACTGGTTCATCTGGGACTCTAGCCTGAAAGGAACGTGTAGCCAATCCATTTAGGTTGAATGTCGCACAACGTGAGTTCTGAGTTTTTAAATTCCACATCAAGCGAGGGAGCCTAGAGATAGTGAGAATATCAAGACAACCAGGTGAAAGCTACATGCCATTTGTAAGACAGCCTCAGAACTCATCCAGCAACCCTCCTCCATGACCCATTCTTTAGAGCCATTGGAAGCCAACTCTGATTCAACGATATGGGATCAAGAACTCACAGTACCAAATACAATACATATATCTATAATTTACAGATTTGAAATACTTGAAAAGCTAGATGCTATAGTTGTATTTTTTTCAGATGAGGGCAACTGTACCTAGAGATTTTTACAGGACTTATATAAGTCTATTAGACAAGTAAAGTTAACATCTTCATTTGAAATTCTGATATATTCAACTCCAAAGCCTATTTTCTTTCAGAAAAATAAGGTTCAGAGAGGTGAGATAATTGTCAGAAATTGTACAGATAGCATTACAACCCACTCACTACATGATATTGACGCCTTATTCAAGAGAAAACAAAGCAAATATACCTGTAAGATGCAGAGTAATTTTCAGCTTCTGGGCTATAATGTACCACAATCATTTCTTATATGTGCATCTTGTCTAAATTGTTCCTACAGGACTCTCAGACCAAGACTAATCATCATCATATTTTTTATTATTTGAATTAAATTATGACGGGCACTGCCACTAATGACCGCATGCAGCAAGTCTGTTATCATCGTCTTGAGGATCATCTCTCCTTCACACAGTTGATAAAACATGGCTTCAAAATGGTTCAAAATTATAGCTTTACTTTGACTCCCATGGGGTAGCACTGCGGCACACCTGCTGCTACTCTTTTCATTCACATGAATCTACCATATCAAACTCTCGTCCTCGAATGTGTCTCTAGAAATACCACTATCTGCTCATTTAATTGCAGCTCTGCATGAAAATCTGAAGAATTTTTAAGGTTATTTTCTCAGATTTAAGTTTCTACATTTTCTATTTTTCTAACTATTGTATTTAGTAATCAAAAATTGACATGAATATACTTGAAACTGAATGGTAATCTGGCATAACCTTTGAAGTCATCTCAAGGCAGATGTATTTTCTTTTAGAAACACTCGATAGAACAAAGAAAACATCAACCATCAATCAATGACTAATTTGTGGATAGTAATTTTCATTTAAAAACACATCAAAGTGATCAATAGATTGCAAGCAATCTAACACAAGTGTAGTTTTCCAAAATCTATCAGCCAGAAGAGATGTAATCAAAGAGACAATGTAATGATTATATTAAGTTTTGGAAATAGCCTTGCTCGGAGTTGCTACTCATACTTCATTATATATTTTGCCCTACTGATGTCTTTCAAACTTTTGATGTCTCACAGATTACATATAATTCTGGTTCATGACATTTAAATACTATTTCAATTTTATGCTCATTTTGCTTTGCTTTCACTTCAAGAAAATGTTCCTTTCTTATCTGGCACTAAGAAGATAAGGATATTGTCCGCTTTGCATTAAGACTCGTATGTTAGCAACTGATTGCTGCATTTGGTATGTCCTGTTACTTTTGTTCTTTAATTTCTGTGAGAAAATCAAAAGTAGAATACCTAAAAAATTATTCTCAACAAATAAAAATCATACGTGTCATCAAAGATAAGGGAGAAGATCAGTTTATTACTAAATACCTGTGAGGCATACTGAGAGGACTTTGAAAAAATTAGCATTCAGAATGTACAATCTTCACCAATCATAATCAATATCATACAGTCTACCTAAATAAAAATTTTTAAATTAGAATACTAGGTTGAGAAATAAAACCCACTAGTCTGCTTTACATTTTCTTCTTCTTTATAAAGGCTATTTTACCAATATTCTTTAAAATCTAAAGATTCTTAAAGAATGTATCTAATTGATAATAATTTCAGAATCACTGTTTTTTTTTTTTTTTTTGAGACGGAGTTTCGCCCTTGTTACCCAGGCTGGAGTGCAATGGCGCGATCTCGGCTCACTGCAACCTCCGCCTCCTGGGGTCAGGCAATTCTCCTGCCTCAGCCTCCTGAGTAGCTTGGATTACAGGCACGTGCCACCATGCCCAGCTAGTTTTTTGCACTTTTAGTAGAGACGGGGTTTCACCATGTTGACCACGATGGTCTCGATCTCTCGACCTTGTGATCCACCCGCCTCGGCCTCCCAAAGTGCTGGGATTACAGGCTTGAGCCACAGCGCCCGGCGCCAGAATCACTGTTAAAATGGTATTCTAATTCCATAATACATACATTTGATTTTATAATACATATAAAAAAATTACTGTTGCATTATATAGTAATAAACGTTAATGACTGCTCTGCTTAAAATCAGATGCTTACCAACATACAGTAAGGTAATGAAAAACAATGTCTTTTATTAAAACATTATGATTTCCTTAGTATTAAATACTCATTATTTCAATTTTGTTCAGTAGAAAAATGACAAAATTAACAACGAAGTGTATTGTGTAAAATTGTTTTCAGCCGGGCACGATGGCTCATGCCTGTATTCCTAGCACTTTTGAGAGCTGATGCATGAAGATCATGAGGTCAGGAGTTCGAGACCAGCCTAGCCGACATAGTGAAAATCTGTCTCTACCAAAAATACAAAAAATTAGCTGGGCTTGGTGGCAGGTGCCTGTAATCCCAGCTCCCTGGGAGGCTGAGGCAGGAGAATTGCTTCAACCCGGGAAGTGGTTGTAAAAAAAAAAAAAAAAAAATGACACTAAATTAATTAGCACTGAGACCAACCATAACAATGAACTTTTGTATGTAAAGAATCAATAGCTTTCCTTATCGTATAAGCCAGTTTAGTTTCAATTCTTTTACTAATGTCACAAAACATAACGAATGACACCATGCACCTTGCGGTTTTCTCCTTTTCTCTCTAGTCGTCATTTGTTCTGCCTGGAATGCCTATGTAACACCTTTTCCTGTTTAATTACTGCTCATTCATTAGATTCAACTCAAATATTTTACATCCAATTGTGGTGTGTTATGTGCTGGCAAAGGGAGCACTCTATATTCATACAACATTATCCAACGACACGATAGATAAACCTATACTATTTGTGAAATTTAAATATCTTTTTTCTGTATTTTTCTATTTTATGTATATATAATTGTACATATTTATGGGGTACAGGTTATATTTTTATATATGAATATGTGTAACGATTAAGTCTGGGTGATTGAGTTATCCATTACTACAAACATTTGTCATTTCTTTATGTTGAGAACATTTCAAATCTTCTCTTCTAGTTATTTTGAAATACATTATTGATTCTTCTTAATTTCATTACCCTACTGTGCTATCAAACACTAGAATGTATTCCGTTTATCCAACCGTATTTTTGTATTCATTAACTGATCTCTTTGGATCTCTTCCTCCTTCCCTTTACTTCCCAGTCTGGATTGCATGAAGATATATCTTTTTGTTTCTGCTTTATAATCTACTTAAATATTTTAAATCATGCTATCAGATTGTAAAGAAAATCAATGAAGAATAGGTCTGATTTCTTTTTAAGTCAATATACGTTGGAACTTTTTTTTTCAGGACAAGCTAATACCTGTGAAGTATATAATTGAATAGCAAAACTAGCAGGAATGAATATCTAAACCCCCAAAATCTATGGAAGTAAGAAATATTATATTCACATAGAAATGCATGAAATACTATACTTAAATTATTTTATATCCATATCACATTTACTGACATTTGCAAATTTAACTCCATTTTTACTGAAGAAAATATCAATAAACTTTAAAGTTTAGAAAATATACAAATAAATGAACATATCCCTAGGCTGTAGTCTTTGCTTACTCTGGAGTAAAACTAAATATTGACAATAAAAGACCCTAAAATCTATTTATTATAATTACTAAATAATATTTTTAATGTAAAAAATAAAGTTCTAGTAAAATAGCAAAGTAACATGGGATGCTAACTTTGTCTTCTGAATCCACTGAATATATTAAGAAGTCAGAGAAAAATACAAGAATCTCAGAGTCTGCCGTAAATACTGTAGAAAGGCACACGTTTGCTGAGCCTGCAAAGGAGGATCAAGCACCATGGATGGGGTGAAAGCTCATTCAGAGTTGTATTCATGTTTTTGATTCAACCCTATTGAACAAAAAAAGTGCTATATTTCAACAGCAATTTGCAGTCTATTTACTAGTGAGTGTATGTATATTTTCTTATTTATTTGGTATGCATATCTGGGATTTTCCTGTTTAATTTGCAATGTATTGAACACATTTTCTACATAATTGTTTGATTTTTTTTCTATGTTAATATATTCTGTTCTTGAACACCTTGATTGATTTCTAATAGGCTTTCTCACATGTCTATGAAAATCTTGAAGAAAAGCTGGTGGTAGGATGGCAACAGCAATGCCTCACTTATGCATCTGATGGTCGGCTGATTGCTGGCTGCCTCTCTCCAATTCCCCCAACGAGGCCCTTACTAACTTTAGCCATATTACAGTGGTGGTCTCCACTTTCCTAGCAGAGCCACAGAGAAAAATTCAGCACAAATATATTTATAGGTGTAGGTAGAATTTAAAAAACAGTCTCACATGCATTCTTTATTGTCCACTTCTTTTTTTATAAATATGATGTAGAGGAGAAATATTGAATTCACATCTTTGAATAAAAGGACAAGGCATAATAGTTTTTTCAGGACTCTTGCTTGAATCTTTGTTGCTGATCCTGATCCATAAGTAACTATTTTCCAAATGCAGGTGTATTTTTAAATCTTAAATATTGTTCATGAAAAAAAATGTTTCAAGAAACATTGTTCATGAAAAAAGCCAAACTGCAGAATATTCAAATCTGTTTGAATATTTTACAGCACTGTGACACAGCCTCAAGAGTTGGGTGACAGCTTGGTTTTATACATTTTAAGGAACAGACGTTAAAGGCAAATATTAAAACCAATACATGTAAGGAACACTGATTCAGTCCAGATAAGTAGGGCACCTTGGAGCAAGGGGACTCCCAGGTCACAGGTGGATTTAAAGATTTCCTGATTAGCCACTGGTTGAAAGAGTTAAACTTTGCTTGAAGAGTTGAAGTCGGCATAAAGAAACGCTTGACTTAAGGAGGATTAGGGAAGCCAAGGTTCTTGTTATGTGTGTGAGCCTCCTTGTAGCGGGCTTCAGAGAGAACAGATGATAAATGTATTTTATGAGACTGTAAAACGTGTCAGACCCTTAGTTAAATCTTTTCTGGATGTGGGGGAGCGGGGGCGGGGAAGAAAAAAATAACATAGAAAAGGAGATTTTCTAGAGAATGCAAATTCCCCCCACTGGGGACAGCTTTGCAGGGACATTTCAAAATATATCAAAGGAAACATATTTTAAGATAAAATACTTTGATTTTCTTGAGGCCTGCTATCTGTGACGTGATGGCATATCAGAGTCAGGTTGGAGTTGGGTATTTTACTGCTACAAATAGTCCGTTTAATCAGTTTTATAGTATTTAATGTTTTGCTGATCAGTTGTGCCTCAACTCTAAAAGAAGGCCAGTGTAATAAGGCATGTCCGACCACCATGTAACGGCCTGAACTAGATTTTCAGATTTCTTTGGGATCCCGTTGGCCAAGAGGGTTCCATTCAGTCAAAGTGGGGACTTAGATTTTTACTTTTGGTTCAGAACACCAATACCCATTTAGGTTTGCAAATATCAATTAAAGGCAAATGTAGACCTTTATTATTTGGATCATTGTCCCCAAATGTACTACTTTATTGCTTTACTATTGTTAAGAGTTGGTTGATTAAATTATTTGCATTTTAATTATCTGTAATATTGCCTGCAAATGTAAAAATCAGTCATCGTTAAAACAATTGACAAAGCATCTGAAATAAAATATTGCTCAAGTAAGTCAAATCACAAATGAATCACTAGTAACAATTAATTAGAAGTTATTTAAGTGAATTGACTAATTTAGAAGTCAATGAAAAGAGAAATTTTACTTTATAAAAAGTGAATAATTGTAGCTGATTTATATTTATTGTGTAGCTCCCATTCTGTTTCATATATGTCAGTTTCTAAGCTCCTTACTCAAAGTCCACATTCTTCTCTTGCTCCTCTTTACCACATTTCCCCTTTTCCCTTCCTCCTTTTCTTTGTACTGCTTCTCCTCTTTATGCTTCTTTCATCATTTGCATAGCCTGACAAAGTCTAGTTTGTTAAAAAAGTGAATTTCTGGCTAAAACTCTGCAGAAATGAAGGCCATCAGGACAAATCCTAAAATTTTAGTTTGAATCTGATTTTCAAATCAATTTACATCATAATTAGTTAGCAATGATGCCAAATATAATTTTTGCTTTATGATCTTTATTTATAATGGTTTTATTTTCTGTAAGTGAAGTTATATTATTCAAAACTTAGAAAAAATGTTTCTATTTTTATATCTACTTTGTAAACAAAAAGAAAAACATACACTTTAAAAAGAATTTAGAAACCTCCAAATACAATATGCTCTCCATAATTACTTTCAAAAAACACATTAACTGTCTTTCTACTTTAAAAGTACCTTGAGCATTAATAGTAGGTATGACAGAAAATATGGATGCTCTAACATCTTAAATTTGTCAGCTTAGATTTGCATAAATTATGTCATTATTACAATAACTTGGACAAATAGATTGAAAAAAACACATATTTTGAAACTAAAAAATAACCCACTATTTTACCATATAGCTCCATAAATGTATGAAGAGAAATTTTTTAATGCTAGGATTTTATGTTGCATTTATTGTAACATACACAAAACACCAAATAAGCATATATTGACAAGGTCAGGGATGATATCAGACCATGGTTATGTCTTAATTTTATATTTAGATGACATGGCATTCTACAGAGCATATGTGAAACATATGTTTTTAAGGAATGACAGAAAATGAACCTAGGAAACGTCAGAGAATGTGTCAGTCAAATTCATATTTTCTGATGCAATTTTCAGTCAAAACAGATGGGACTTCAGTGAAACTATCTCAAGAGTAAAAAATGATTCTGCAGTTTGAGGGATCCAGTGAATTGATGTCTGAGTGATCAAAAGAAAGGGCATCTGTTTGAATCAACCAGTGGCAGTAACGCACCATGCACCCAAGACTGTTTCTAAAAAAACAATTGCGGATAAAAAATGCCTGGGAATTTTCCATGAAGTAGAAAAAGGCAACACTTAAGATGGAGCCAGTGAGATCCAAGACATTGATTGAACAGGCAGTGGAAACATGGTCAGAGTAAAAAAGAAGTATATATTGCAATCCTAAGGCTCTGAGGAAGGAATAACTGAATATTCAGAAAATAGAAACATTCACACATTTTTAAAGACATTCATGAAAGAATTCACTTTAGACATTAGCTAAACACTGAAGACATACATTCGACAACTACCAATAGTATCCTTCAAAAAGACAAGAAGAATGAAGATTTTCCTATATGGGAGAAAGGGAGAGAGAGAGAGATGGAGAGAAAGAGAGAGGAAAATTGGTGGTATCTGATCTCCCTTAAAAGAAATAACAAAGTCATTCAGTCTGAAATGACATCAGAATGTGAGACCTTACTAATAATACATTTCATGAATTTTCTTTATTATTTAGTGCAGAAATATACAGCATATTTATCATATACTGTTATATATGTACACACATGCTGTGTATAAAAACAAATTACACCATAAAAAGACTTTAAATATTCATTATTCTAAATTTTATTTTATACCGAAATTTGTTTTGTGTTAAAAAATTGTCATAATTTTTAATTGTATGCACGTAACTGGGCAGCTTAACTTCAAAATGCATTTTAAAACTTTTTTTTTTCTTTCTACTAGGTTTCAAGATATAACCTTGAAGTAAACATCAAAAGCCTTTTTCTTAGCCTTACAATAGACTCCATGCCCCATCATTTCTCACCATATATACTCCTTTCACATGTATCTAACCATACACTAGAATATACTTATTTGCCTTTGTAAAAGTTCTAGGATTAGTCTTGAGACAAACCAAGCCTGGAGACCCAGCTACAAAGTCCCAGAGATCATTTCAAGGTGGTTAACAACCTGTCCATTGGTGAGATGATACTGGCCCATGATCAAGGTGGATTGGGACTCAAGATCGTCACCAGAACAAAACACACAGACAACTCAGCACAATCTTTGCATGTTGTCTTATCAAGTTTTCACCTTGTCACCTCCTGTCCTCTTCCCCAAAATCAAAGTGGTTGCTTTGGATGGGAATCTGGCCACTTCTTCTTTACGAGTTTTGGTTAATAAAATCACTTTCTTTATACCATGCCTTACTGTTGTTAATTAGACCCAGCAACTGGTGAGCATCTGGATCTGCATTTGGTTACATACATAGGTGAGTGTTAATTTCTGCTGCTGGGGGCGAGGCCAGGATGTCCCACTAGAAGTACTGGTGTTACGAGACTCCTATTGAAAATAAGCATAATAAGCATGTGACTCCTCCGCTGTCAATCAAGGTATCCAGGTTCTCTCATCAAAATTGACTAGAAGGCTGGTGTGACCCATACAGAGAAGGACGAGCATTGTGGTGTGGGGATTACCTGAGAGCCACATGGGGAAGGGGACACCCTCCTCCCAAACCAAGGGAGCCAGTGAGTGAGCATGCTACCCAGCAGGGGAAACTGCTTTTTTCATGGATTGCATTTTCGTGTGCAACTCACGGATTGGAAAATCCCACTTGTGAACCCATAGGACCGGGCCTAGGATCACAATCCTGGAATGTGCCGATTTGTACAACTGCTCAGTTGGACTCTGCTTAAGCCTACTGAACTCCCTGGGGGAGGGGTGACCAGCATCCGCTGCAGCTGCCTGCTGTTTAAGCCCTTTGAGCTCCTTGGGGGGCGGGCAGCAGCCAGCACTGGGACCTGCAACTACCTAACACAGTAAGCTCCTTGAGTTGGGGAAGAGCAGCACCCATTTCTATAGCTCCAGGCTGTGCGTTCCCCTGCTGAAGCCAGGGAGGTTGGACGGCTTCATTCCAAGACTTGTCCCCACAGTCCCACACACCAGCTATGGCAGTCTGCAGCCAGAGTGCCTCTTCAGGCCTAACCCTGACCCATCCTTCCTCAGTGGGCAGGGCCTCCCTGCAAGATCTCCAGCAACTCCAGCCAGGGGCTCAGGGACAAAATCAGCATCTCCCGATGCCTGAGCCCCTAGGGGGAAGGATGGCCATAGTCTCTGTGGACCAACAGACTTAATCCTCCTTCCTGGTAGCTCTGAGAAATCCTGGCGGCCCAGACAAGTGGATTTCTCCCCAGCAAAACACACCCTCCTCTCCACCCAGGGAAAAGGTGCTTCGTTAAACAGGTCCTGCTCCCTGGGTCAACCAACTGGGTAAGACCCTCCAACAGGGGATGTCAGATACCCTATACTGGCATCAGGTTCGTGTCCCTCAAGGTCATAGATCCCAGAAGTAGGAGCAAACACTCATCTTGCTGCTCTCCAGCCTCTTTGAATGACCTCTCCAGCCTCTTTGAATGACATCTCCAGGCACAGATGTGAATCACATGAATAGGGCTGAAGTGAACCTCCAGAAAACTGCAGCAGCCATAGGGAAGGGGGACCAGATTATTCAAAAGAAAACCAAACAAGCAGAAAGCAACAAAAACAGCATAAGCAACAACAACAACAAAAGAACCCCCACAAAAACCCCATCCATGGGTCAGCAGCCTCAAGACCAAAACTAGACCAACTCAGGAAGATGAGAAAGAATCCATGAAAAAATGCTGAAAACCCCAAAAGTGAGTGCCTCTTGCTCCCCAAATGATCGCAACGTCTCTGCATCAAGGGCATAGAACTGGATAGAGGATTAAATGGGTGAATTGACAGAAGTAGGCTTCAGAAGATGGGTAATAAAAAACTACAATGGGCCAAAGGAGCACTTTCCAACCCAAAGAAAAGAAGCTAAGAACCTTGATAAAAAGTTAGAGGAACTGCTAACTAGAATAATCCTGTTAGGTAGGAATATAAACGACCTGATGGAGCTAAAAAAAACATAGCAGGAGAACTTCATGAAACATACACAAGTGTCAGCAGCTGACCAAGTGGAAGAAAGGATATTAGTGTCTGAAGACCACATTATAGAAATAAGACATGCAGAAAAAAAATTGAGAAAAGAGAATGAAAAAGAGTGAACAAAGCCTTCAAGAAATACCAAACTTCATAAAAAGACCAAACCTACATTTGACTGGAATACCAGAAAGAGATGGGGAGAATGGAGACAACTGGAAAACACATTTCAGGATATTATCTAGGAGAATTTCCCCAGCCTAGCAAGACAGGTCAACATGCAAGTTTAGGAAATACAGAGAACATGATTAAGATACTCCTTAAGAATATCAATCCCAAGACACATAATCATCAGATCCTCCAAGGTCGAAATGAGGGAAAAACTGTTAAGGGCAGCCAGAGAGAAAGTCCAAGACACCTAGAAAGGGAAGCCCATCAGATTAACATTGGACCTCTCAGCAGAAATGCTAAAAGTCAGAAGAGATTTGGGGCTAATGTTCAACATTCTTAAAGAAAAGATTTTTTCAACCCTTTCCTATCCAAACTAAGTTTCATAGGCAAAGGAGAAATAAAAACCTTTCCAGACAAGATAAGGCTGAGGAATTTTGCTACCACCATGCCTGCCCTGCAAGAGCTCCTGAAAGAAGCATTAAATATGGAAAGGAAAAACCAGTACCAGCCACTGTGAAAACGCACATGATATAAAGACGACTGACACTACAAAGAAACTGCATCAACTGGTGTGCAAAATAACCAAATAGCATCATGATGACAGGATCAAATTAACACATAACAGTACTAACCTTAAATGTTAATGGGCTAAAAGCCCTAATTTAAAAACACAGCCTGGCATATTGGATAAGGAGTCAAGAAGCATTAGTGTGCTATATTCAGGAGACCCATCTTACATGCAAAGACACACACAAGATCAAAATAAAGAAATAGAAGAAAATTTACCAAGCAAAGGAAAAGAAAAGGAAAAAAAAAAAAAAAAAAAGCAGAGGTTTCAATGCTAATCCCTGACAAAATAGACTTTGAACCAACAAAGATCAAAAAAGACAAAGAAAGGCATTAATTACATAACGGTAAAGGGAACAATTCAACAAGAAGAGCTAACTATTCTAAATATATATATGCCCAATATAGGAGCACCCAGATTCATAAAACAAGTTCTTAGAAACCTACAAATAGACTTAGACTTCTATACAACAATAGTGGGAAAGTTTAACACTCTGCTGCCAGTATTAAGACAGATCGATGAGACAGAAAAGTAACAAGGATATTCAGGATTTGAACTCAGGGCTAGATCAAGTGGACCTATTAGATGTCAACACAACTCTCTCCCCTAAATCAACAGAATACACATTATTCTGAGTGCCACATGGCAATTACTCTAAAATTGACCACAAAATTGGAAGTAAAACACTCCTCAGCAAATGCAAAAGAACTGAAATCATAATAAAGAGTCTCTCAGACCACAGTGCAATCAAATTAGAATTCAGGATTAAGAAACTCATTCAAAACCACACAATTTTATGAAAATTGAAAAACCTGCTCCTGAATGACCCCGAGTAAATAATAAAATTAAGGCAGACATAAAAAGTTCTTTGAAACCAATGAGAACAAGGAGGCAACATATCAGAATCCCTGGGACACAGCTAAAGCAGTGTTAAGAGGGAAATTTATAGCACTAAATACATCACAAAGGTAGAAAGATCTCAATTGACACTCTAACATCACAATTAAAAGAGCTAGAGACACAAGTGCAAATTAATCCAAAAGCTAGCACAAGAACAATAAATTACCATAAAATCAGAGAGGAACTGAAGGCAATAGAGACACACACAAAAAAACCCTCCAAAAAAAAAAAATCAACGAATCCAGGAGCTATTTTTCTGAAATAAGTAAATAAATAACAAAACGGACTGCTAAAGAAGAAGTGACAGAAGAATCAAATAGATACAATGACAAATGATAAAGGGAATATCACCACTGATCCCACAGAAATACAAACTACCATTAGAAAATACTATAAACACCTCTACATAAATAAACTAGAAAATTTAGATGAAATTGATACATTACTGGATACATACACCCTCCCAAAACCAATCCAAGAAGAATTTGCATCCCTGAATAGAACAACAAGCAGCTCAGAAATGGAGGCAATAATTCATAGCCTAACAATCGTAAAAAATCCCAGGACCAGATGGATTCATACATGAATTCTACCAGAAATACAAAGAAAAGCTGGTAACATTCCTTCTGAAACAATTCCAAAGAATTGAAAAGGAGGGACTCCTCCCTACCTCATTTTATGAAGCCAGCATTATCCTAACACCAAAACCAGGAAGAGACACCACAGAAAAAGAAAATGTCAGCCAATATTCCTGATGAACATCAATGTGAAAATCCTTAACAAAATACTAGAAAACAGAATATAGTAGCACATCAAAAAGCTTATGCACCATGATCAAGTTGGCTTCATCCCTGGGATGCAAGACTTGTTCAATATATGCAAATCAATAAATGTAATCCAACACATAAACAGAACCAAAAAAAAAAAAAAAAAAACCACGATTACCTCAATAAATGCAGACAAAGCCTTCAAAAAAATTCAACATCCCTTCATGCTAAAAACCTCTCAACAAACTAAGTATTGATAGAACATGTCTTAAAATAATAAGAGCTATTTATGGCAAACTTCCATACACCCAATATCATATTGAATGGGCAAAAGTAGGAAGCATACCCTTTGAAAACTGGCACAAGAAAAGGATACCCTCTTTCACCACTCCTATTCAACAGAGTATTGGAAGTTCTGGCCAGGACAATCAGGCAAGAGAAAGAAATAAAGGATATTCAAATAGGAAGATAGAAATAAAGGATATTCAAACAGAAAGATATTCAAGTTATCTCTGTTTGCATATGACATGATTTCATATTTAGAAAACCCAATCATCTCATCCCCAAAACTTGAACTGATAAGCAACTTCAGCAAAGTCTCAGGAAAAAAAATGAATGTGCAAAAATCACAAGCATTCTTTTACACCAACAACAGGCAAGCAGAGAGCCAAATCATGAATGAACTCCCATTCACAATTGGGACAAAGAGAGTAAAATAGCTAGGAGTACAGCTAACCAGGAATATGAAGGACCTCTTCAAGAGAACTACAAACCACTGCTCAAGGAAATAAGAGAGGACACAAACAAATGAAAAAACATTTCATCCTTGTGGATAGGAAGAATCGACATCATGAAAGTAATTTATAGATTCAATACTATCCACATGAAACTACCATTGACATTCTTCAAAGAATTAGAAAAAAACTATTTTAAATTTTATACGGAATCAAAGAAGAGCCCATATAGGCAAGATAAACCTAAGTAAAAAGAACAAAGCTGGAGGGATTATGCTACCTGACTTCAAACTATTCTACAAAGCTACAGTAACCAAAATAGCATTAGTACTGGTACCCAAACAGATATATAGACCAATGAAGCAGAACAGAGGCCTCAGAAGTAACACCACAAATCAACAACTATCTGATCTTTGACAAACCTGACAAAAACAAGCAATGGGGAAAGGATCTTCTATTCAGTAAATGGTGTGGGGAGAAGTGGCTAGCCATATGCAGCAAACTAAAACTGGACCCCTTCCTTCACCTTACATAAAAATTAACTCAAGATGAATTAAAGAGTTAAATGTAAAACCCCAAATCATTAAAAGTCTAGAAGAAAACCAAGGCAATACCATTCAAGTCATAGACACAGGCAAAGACTTCATGACAAAAATTCCAAAAGCAATCCCAACAAAAGTCAAAATTGGCAAATGGGATCTAATGGTACTTAAGAGCTTCTGCACAGCAAAAGAAACAATCATCAGAGTGAACAGGAAACCTACAGAACAGAAGAAAATTTTTGCAGTCCACCCATCTGACAAAGATCTAATATCCAGAATTTACAAGAAACTTAAACATATTTACAAGGAAAAAACAACCCCATCATAAAGTGAACAAAGGCTATGCACAGACACTTCTCAAAAGAAAACATTTACACAGCCCACAAACATGAAAAAAAAGCTCTACATAACCAATCATCAGAGAAATGCAAATCAAAACCATAATGAAATACCATCTCATGTCAGTCAGAATGGCAATTATTAAAAAATCAGAAAACAATATATGTTGACAAGGCTGTGGAGAAATAGGAATGGTTTTACGCTGTTGGCAGGAACGTAAAGTAGTTCAACCATTGTAGAAGACAGTATGGTGAGTCCTCAAGGATCTGAATCAGAAATACCATTTGATCCAGTAATCCTATTACTGGGTATATACCCATAGGAATATAAATTATTCTACTATAAAGACACATGCATATGTCTATTTATTGCAGCACTATTTACAATACCAAAGACATGGAACCAACTAAAATGCCCAACAATGATAGTCTGGATAAAGAAAATGTGGTACATATAAACCATGGAATACTATGCAGGCATAAAAAGGAATGAGATCATGTCCTTTGCAGGGACATGGATGAAGCTGGAAGCCATCATCCTCTGCAAACTAACACAGGAACATAAAACCAAACACTGCATGTTCTCACTCATAAGTGGGAATTGAACATTGAGAACACATGGACACCAAGAGGGGAACAACTCACACCAGGGCCTGTTGGGAGGTGGGGAGTGAGGGGAGGGAACTTAGAGCATGGGTCAATAGGTGCAGCAAACCACATTGGCACAGGTATACCTATGTAACAAACCTGCGTGTTCTGTGCATGTATCCAGTTTTGTTTTTTTTTTCCTGTAGTAGAAATGAAGAAAACACCATTTCTGCTGCTTTATCTCTTTTAGTCCCTGGTGAGACAGTATAAATGTATTATCTGGATTCTGTTTGTTATTTAACTGCTTCACCATAGTTTCCACAAATATGGAATGTGTTCTGTTTTAAAGTTAATAGAAATCCCAGCAAAGGCTCAAACCTCTGTGAGGCAAAATATTTGTTGTCATTTAATCACAGATAATGTGAAAATATCCTATAATGGATGAGAATGGCTACAATTCTTTGGACACTGAATTTACAACAATTTCTAAGTGAAACAAATAATAAGAATGACAAAAAAACCTCAGAACATGCTGCCTTTGCATTGCATTATATGCACTAGAATGTTGCCTAGTGTTTTACTTTTTCTTACAGATCTCAATTTTCCTTACTTCCGCCGCTATATAGATTCACTCACCTGCAAATGTCTCCCTTTATTTGGAGATTTTCATATTTCTTATTCATATATTCAGAATGTTATCACCTGGGAACTGCTGAGAGCCCCAGGCTCTTTTCCAGATTTTTAAATCCTAAATATAATTTACTGTTAAATCACATTTTTAATGTGTAACAATGTTATTCTGGTATATATCATAGCATATCAAATGTAATCTTTGTAACTGTCAAGAGTTTGAATGTATTTATAGTAAGTGTCATACAAAGTGGGTCCATGCATACTCATGATTTTTTTTTTAAAGTATAGTAAATTTTTTTGTAAAACTGCAGGAAGTTTTCAAAATGAAATAAATAAGCCATTTATTTTATACTGGAACTTTGTTATATTTATGAAAATGTAATTAAGTTAGTGAAGAAAGGCATCCATTAAAGAACGTCTTCTAGATGCCTGCAGATATGCTATATCTATTCCCAGAGGAACAACTATACTGAAATCAGAATTACCTTGGAAAAATTTTAAAAGATATCAGGATGATGGCAACCAACATTTTCAATAAATACTGTATAATAAGAATAAATAATAATAGCTCAAAAGGTATACATTATTAATGTAGCAGTTTAAGGTCTCCAAAGCATTATTTTACTCATTATCTTACGTGGTTTATGTAATGACCTTTGAAAAGGGGAAAAGTCATTTTCAACACTTGCTTAAGAGATATTGAAGAACAAAGCCATGCATCATGTTATCAGAAGTCAAATTTAAGCCTCCATCGTGCCTAAGAAACATTGCTTAACTGAAATCCTCTAAATCTTTTGCTGTGAACATGCAGGTCATGTGCAGACATTATCTAAGCCCATAAACTCAGCTGCACTGCGTATTTTTATCTTTCAGAATCCAAGCTTCTCTGCTATGCCAACCTATAACACAAAATTCAAATGTTACTTGGACTTCTTTGGAATGTAACAATCTGTCAGTCTATTAAGACTTTGGCGACCTTAACATTTTGAAGGATATGGATGTTGAACTTTGAAGAATGTCCTTCAATTGAGGTTTATTTGGGATGGTTTCTCATTATTAGACTACAGTTTATGGGTATTGCAGAGGAAGATCACTGACATAAATTGCCATTCTCATCACAACTTATCAAGGGTAGACAGAATCAACATGAATTACTGCTGTGTACAATGACTTGATCACCAAGTTGAGCTAGTGTTTGTCAGATGTCTCAAGTATAAAGTTATCATTTTTTCTTATTTCCATATCGTACTCTTTTGAAGGAAGTCACTATGCACAGTCCACCATTTATGAGGTAGAAACCTTTGCGAGAGGAAGAATACCTACATCAATTATTTGGAATTCTTCTGCATGAGTTGTCTGTTCCCCTCCCTTCCTTCTTTTTCACCTCCTTCCCTCCTCGATTACCTGGTTGTCTCCTGTATCCCCTTCCTTCCCTCCTGCCCTCCGTCCCTTCCTCCCTCTTCCCTTCCCTTCGCTTTCCTTTCCTTCCTCCCCGCTCCCCTTCACTTCCCTTCCCTTTCTGCATGTACGTATGTTGTTACAGACTTGTAAATATTTAACTAACACTTAGGTCTATAGCCCAATGCTATGGTAACTTACTTTTTGTTCAAATCATTTCTACTTTGGTCATTGCGAGCTAATCAGTTGCAAGTGACAATATGTAATCACTGTGGATTTTAAAAACTTCCTCAATTTCTGGCACTATGAGATGTTCCAAGCTCATCATGTATATTTCCTGCCCCAGCCCTAGAAGTAGCTCAAGGAGTCCTTTGTTTTATCGGCAAGTTGTTTAGAAAATAAGATCTATGTGCTATTCATGTTCAGTGGTTTGAGGGTTTCATTGCTTCTAAGTACTGCATAAGTTCATACTTAAGTAGCTCAGCTAATACACTATCACATGAATCCTTCTTGAATGATGAGAACTGTTTCCCACCATACACCATCTACTACTTAATTGTTCACAGTTTCAGAGTTGTGAGCCTGTACTCCCACGGAAAAATGCGTTTACCAACTAAAGTATAGCACCTCTTGTCTTTTGTCTGAGTTTCCATTCATCTCCAAAGTTACTTAAATCTGCTTCTTTTTCTTCACCATCCCATCCGCATCTTTAGGTAGCTTAAATTCATTCTTTTCTTTTTTAACACTAAATAGTATTGAATTGTATAACAATAATGAAGTTTTTATCCATTCTCTTATCAAATGACATCTTTGTTGCAACTAGTTTTTGGCAATTATGAATAAAGCTGCTATAACAATTTATGGGCAGGCTTTGTGTGGACATACTATTTCAAATCGGTTAAGTAAATTCTTAGGAGCATGACTGCTGTATCTCTAGTAAGACTATTTTTCACGATCTTGAAATGAGAAAGACAGTACCATACAGCCAATGACTGTCTCGTTCAAAATGTCAATGCTTTATTGTAAAAATAATTTATCTTTTAGTAAATTGATTCACTAAACTACTATGTGCAGAACAGTAACAGTCTAAAACTTTTGTCAAAGTTACAAAGCTGATTTACTCTACTCTTCTTGTGAAAGTACATCTGTTCATTTCTAATGTGAGAAAATCATACAGATTTACATATCCACATTGAATCTGATGAGCACATTTAAAAAGAATATGTTTCAATTTGCGGCTTAGTTTTCTCCCTTTGTACTTTTGATTATTGTGAACAGAAACACCACATCTCTTGAGGCATAATAATGTATCTTAAAAAAATAAACATTTATGGTCATGAGTTGCAATACATTGTGGCAAAAGCAGTTTTTTTTTTTTTTTTTTTCCAAAAACTATGTTATGCAATTGTTTAACACCTATCAGCTTGATATACAACTCCCTGGCTGAAACAATGTCAACCAGCTACAAATTGACATATTTCTGAATCTCCCATTCTGTATTTAGCCTTCAGGAAGAGTTTGACAAGGGTTTTCCTATGTATGAAAGAGGGAAGTTTATGTGAAATTTGTCCTATTTATTTTTAACACTCATTCCATTAATCAAACTTGGGTCTTAGGTTATTATGTTTAGCCAATGTATAGCCACAGGCTCTCAGGGACCAGCTTCACTCCACATAGTACTGTGCTGTTTTACCCAAGTTCAGATCACAACTATATCTGCATTTTAGCATTCTATTTCTGTTTCACCTATTTTTCCAACTCATTTTACCTTGCCCAGAAAGATGTTATAACTTTTGTCCTTGGCAGTTTCATTATAGTTGTTAAAAAACGTATTTCTCAGTATTTTTCTATAGGAAACAGTATTGTCTCCTCTAAAGAGATGTCTGCATGCAAGTCAACTGCCTCTGCATCTGACCACTTCTATGCAAGCTTCTGTCCTGGTGAATAAGTCAGCAATCTAAGCTGCATTTGAGGAAATCTTTGAGTGTGGATTATAAATTGACTGTAACTAGTCATATTCAAAACTACAGGCCATTGCGATACTTAGAAAAAATACAATATATTTTCATAAGATCCTATGTAACAGAAAAGTTTTGAAGAGTGAGAAAAACATTATGAATTTCTTGAAATCAATCCATATGTTAAAATAAAAATTGTCATTCTTGGTTGGGAGCGGTGGCTCACACCTATAATCCCAGCACTTTGGGGGGCCGAGGCGGGGGGATCACCTGAAGTCAGGAGTTCAAGACCAGATTGGCCAATATGGTGAAACCCTGTCTCTACTAAAAATACAAAAAATTAGCTGGGTGTCATGGTGGGTGCCTATAATCGCACCTACTCAGGAGGCTAAGGTGGGAGAATCACTTAACCCAGGAGGCAGAGGTTGCAGTGAGCCGAGATCACACCATACCATGGCACTCCAGCCTTGGCAACAAGAACGAAGCTCCATCTCAAAAAAAAAAAAATTCTTGTTCTTAATTTTGATAAACAAATCAATTTGCAAGTACATGGGATTTGAAATATTCCTCAGAAATATAAAAAGGGGTACTTTCTAAGCAAATATTAATATTCAACATGAAATTTTTTAAAATAAGTGCTTCGGCATCCACTAAACAGTCACTAGTAATTTTCACTAACCCTCATAGGCAATTCTAAGTTTACTGAGTTCAATAGCCACACTTAAGGAAACTTGTCTAAACATAACTTATTTTCAGATACATATTATTTTAAGTTAATATAAAATGTTAACATGTTTTGTGATGATTGAAAACAATAATAAAGCAAATATTAAACAATATTTTTTATTTTAGAGTACTGAAAATTCTGACTTATACTCATTATTTAGCCACCCTCAGGCACTATTGGAATTTCAGAAATTCTTCTTCCCATAAAACAATATTTATGTGGTTAGTAAAAAAGATTTAATAGGATATATAGTATCAATATGATTTTAAAAGAGTAGAAAACTATAAAATAAATTTGATGTGATATACAATATATAAATAAAACTCTAGTGTTGAGTACTCATTTCATGCTTTTGTGCAACTTTTTCTAGAGACAATGTAGAAAAATACTGGGGCCGAGTTGTTCAAATATCAAAGATAGTAAAATTATTAGAACTAGACAAATGAGTCCCTGCCACCCTGTCTTAAAACATAAAGCTTTCATTTTTTAAAAATTTAGAGTATTGAAAATTCAACTAAATATTTTAGTTGAAATACTCTTATTTTTGACAGGCAATTGAACCCTGATCACATATGTAAAGGCGATGTGATAATTTTGCAAGTGAGGTAGTATTAGGTTGGCACAAAAGTAATTGCAAAAAATAATTGCCATTAGTTTCAATGGTGAAAACCGATAGTACTGTTTGACAAACTCTATCATTATCAAAGAAATGTTATTTTGACAGGCATTTATTTATCCTATGAATTAAAAGGGCTATTTGCCCAGTCACAACTCCATTTACTGTGTAAAAATGTTTTTATTAAGATTTCATAAACACTTCACTAGTTTTCGAACACAAATTATTAAACTTACTATCATATTGTAAAAAAATTAAATTATTTAAATCTTTAAAATATTGACAATAAGATCTATGGTGAGTGGTAGTTCCTCATTTAAGAACTGTTTAGGTCAGATTGAAAACATCTACTTAATACATAATGATTTGCTTTAAATCAGATAAATGTAGTGTTAACAATGCTACTTCAAGTACTCCACGACTGCTAGAATTTCACAATTTAAAATATAAGTTAATGATTTTATATTCTAGGACCTAACTTATACATAGTTATGATAATCCAAATATCCCAATCTTTTGTTTTCAAAAGTACATATAAAATATGCCATGAGTAGAAAACCTTTTGGCAATATGCATTTATTGTTTTTGCCATTTTTAAGGGAGCTATAAATCATTCAATTTCTTCTTGGCAGCAGAAGGAAGTTCACACAGTTTACACAATATGTTGTCTGCCAATAAGTTGATACATATATTCAGTCAAAAGTGAAAAAAAATTGTCTTATTTTATATTTTAATGTGCTTAATTGTTTTGCCTCATTTATATTTTTAGAATTAGTAAATTCCATGTATTTATCTTATAAGGCTAAATGAGAAAAACAAGTCATATGTTTTCTTTTTTTTTTTGAGACAGAGTTTCGCTCTTGCTACCCAGGCTGGAGCGCAATGGCGCGATCTCGGCTCACCACAACCTCCGCCTCCTGGGTTCGGGCAATTTTCCTGCCTCAGCCTCCTGAGTAGCTTGGATTACAGGCACGTGCCACCATGCCCAGCAACTTTTTTGTATTTTTTTTTTAGTAGAGACGGGGTTTCACCATGTCGACCAGGATGGTCTCGATCTCTTGACCTTGTGATCCACCCGCCTCGGCCTCCCAAAGTGCTGGGATTACAGGCTTGAGCCACCGCGCCCGGCTGTTTTCAACTCTTACTCTTTTTTAATCTCATACTGATTAATACAAGTATTTATAATCATCAGCTTCATGTCAGATTTACTCAATCTAATAATTGCAATACTAAAATAACTATCAACACATTGTATGGTCTATATTTGCTCATCCAATATGGATCAAATTCAATGTAGTTAGATGTTAAATACTATTTTTAAGACTGTCATTTTTTGTTCACTGAAAACTAAGTTATCATCTGTAAGTGGGAATATTTTAGCAGTGGAGAAAAATGGCAATGGCAATGTATTAACTAGTGTTATGATCAAGAGAAATATCATTATGAAATATAAGACAGTTGGGGTTTGCATCCACACATGTCAATGTAGACTTGATAACTACTCGTGGAAGAAAAACATAGGATGCAAAAATTCCTAAGAACCCCATAAAGACAAATCATAAATAGGGATCTTAGGTGTTCTATTATATGTGTTGCTCTTGGTTCACATGTGGAAGAAAGAGATGAAAATTATCTTCGGGAACTTTGGATCCAGGAGTACTTTATTAGTAGATAAATCTCAGTATGCCAATCTTTAACTAATTATGTGTTTCCATGCAGAAGGGCTTCAGCCTAGACAGTGACCAGTTAACATCTTTATATTCTATTATTTAATATAAAGTACCTTTATGTTGTACAGCCTACTCCTCTGCGTTTGTCTACGTTCTTCAACACAATGGATTATTATTATTAATGTGTGAATGTGTATATGCATTTGAGTGTATTATATTTATATAGCTAGGTAGCTCTGGAATAAAAACACTAAAATAATAATGTTTCATATAGTTATGCAGTTCAGTTGTGATAGTTGTGTATGTGCATGTATGTTTATGTGTGTGTTTAGCCTCAGTATTATCAAGAATTTTTGTGGCTGATGAACATTCTGCTGTTACCCTAATTTTTGTTTTGATGAATCTTTTCAAATATCATTTTTGTCTTTTATAATTTTTCTCTTTATCTTTGCTGAACCTTTAGTTTTCTCCAATACGTATAGGTCAATATTTCTTCTATGTTTACCCTGAGACAAAGATTCTTGACCAAACTCTCCCCAGTCCACTGAGTCATTTTCTCTCTCATTTTTAAAATGTATTTATTATACTTTAAGTGCTGGGGTACATGTGCAGATGGTAAAGGTTTGTAACATATGTATACCCAGTCCACCAGGAGTCCTTTTTGCTACTGCATCTCAACTTTCACCCATAAAGGCTTGAAAACCCCACCAGTGTAGTTTTGAATAGCTCAAGATGTATCCCTAGGATGCCCTGAGCTCTGATGAAAGTGCCTATCTGAGAAAACACACCCTACCAAAAGAATTCACTGTTCATTCCAGCCCACATCTGAAGTCTCTGCAGGAAAAGAGGAGCCTAAATTCGGTGAGTGCCAGATGGCATACCTAGATGGGCTTCATAAGGACAACAGTCTTAGGCTTTTTTGGCAATGTTTTACTTTCCAACTCTAGAGTTCACATGCACCATCCCCTCCTCAATCTCTCATGTTTCCTTTAAAATTCATAGTCAGCCACCTCTACACAAATCACGGTTGAGTTCAGTTCATTCTGGACTCTTTTCTCTATTGCAGTAGTATATTACTGATGGAAATACATCCATGACTTTTTAGCATCTAACTGTGTTCATCTTTGATAGTTGGTTTGGCTTTACTTTCAGAACTGGAAATATATATACTTCACCTTGGAACAGGGTTGCCTTTACTTTGTCTATTTTTGTGTAACAGGCAGATTCTGCTATTTATCATTCTCCTTGTTTCTTTTGCAAACATATCCAAAGTTAAGTTGTAGCTTATGTGGACACATATACAAGAAGAGGAACATAGAACTGACAGTTAATGTTCCTTGTTTTTCCTCTTTTTTAATATCATCATCCACGTGATTGCCAAATGGGAAAAACAAACTTAATACACTCGTAATGATTACGACACTTAACAAGTCAGGTTATCTAGTCCTAATGACTAAATTATAGTTCATAATATTCTTTCCCGTCACTGACACATTTTCTTTCCTTTCTATTTATGATGCATTGCCCAGGGCTTTTCTCTTTATACCTAATAGGATATTATGTGATTAGACATAGTTGTGACTTCTCACACCCTCTTTAGGTACTGGCCTACACGTTTTTCATGAGGCACATCGTTGTTCAATTTTATAAAATTCTGTTATAAACTTGACTATGAATATTCTATTATCCTTGTATTTTTTACTTCTAGAATTCTTCTTAGACAGGCTTGCTTTTTAGACAAACTTCTTTTTAGTTCCTCTTTCATAGTTAAATTTATTTAAACTCACTATATGGTGTTCTAGGTAAATTATTTATTAATATACTTACATTTTATAAGTTACTTTAATTATCTAGACAAATAGCTACAGACATGTATATTTCCTTTTATATTTTCACCCCACCATATTTTAAGGTATTTTGGGGATTTACTATTTCTATTTCCTTGAGGGAAAAGATACATTGTTTTTTCTTGAGATTTTTTTCTATGACATCAAATTATTTAACCGGCAATGAGTTTTACAATTGCAAATTTGTTTCAGTGAGGCTGATTTTTATATTTTATTTTGTGTATTATTCATTTTGGATTTTTCTATCACTGGACTTCTTTCAATTTACTTCATGGTTTGAAAGGTGCTCTCACTCAGGCCCACAGATCACTGAAGACAACGGTAACATTTCTTTATGCCTTATTGCTCTTGCCTTTTGGAATTACAAAATCTATCTCAGATTTCGTGTAGTCAGCAAGTTAATTTTACATAGTTCTTATATTTGAGGCTGCTTTGATCCCTGCATCTACTTTTCAGTAATAAAATTCAATAAAAACCTCAGAAAATGCAATCATTTAATTAATTATTTAAAAAGACTTATGCCAGCCCCAGTTTTTACACAGTAAGCCAAATCCCCCTCCAAGAGTGGTAATTATCACGTTGGCCTGTGTGAATTGTAATATTAACTATAGTC
The DNA here is from genome assembly GCF_048565385.1 of Saimiri boliviensis. Taxonomy (NCBI): domain Eukaryota; kingdom Metazoa; phylum Chordata; class Mammalia; order Primates; family Cebidae; genus Saimiri; species Saimiri boliviensis. The sequence goes on from NC_133467.1 coordinate 6,517,955, forward strand.
CCACAGACTATCGCTGAATCCATCAGGCCTATAAATGTGGTCCTGTTTATCTCTGTGTTTTTATGTTTCGCTTTTATCACTTGAAGACATCTACTTTGTTTTATTGCCTGTGTCCATATCATCACATATACATACACCCAAACACGCATCACATAAGCACAAAAGGCATGCAACCTATATTCTTTTCTAATATAGGCATTAAGTGTTATACGTTTCCTTCAGATAAATATGTTAGCCACTTTGGACAAATTTTGAAATTTAATCCTTTTATTTTCATTTGATGCAAAATCATGTCTAAGTATCCTTTTAGTATGTTGTTTGATACATTATTCAGAAATGTGTTCATTTTGAATTATTTGGGACATTTCCAGATATCTTTTTTTTATTGATTTAAAATTCACTTTCGTGTGGTCAGAAAACATTACATGTATAATTGAAAACTTAAAATGTCAATTTATTGAAACTCGGTTTATGGCCCAGAATAAATAAGGTCTTGATTAATGCTGCATGTGCCCTTAATATTCTGTGACTGTTAGGTGGATTATTTTTCTACGAATTTCAGTTAACTCAAGTTGCATGACGGGCAAGTTGAGTGTTCTGTATCCTTATTTACTTTCTATATACTCGTGATAACTGGTTTGAAAAAGAGATAATAAGATTTCCAACTATATTAAAGGATGTGCTTGTTACCAGTGGGTTTAACAGTATCACCTAGACTGGGTGCTATGACTCACACCTGTAATCCCAGCAATTTGGGAGGCCGAGGTGGAAGGATCGCCTGAGGTCAGGCGTTCCAGACCAATTTGGACAACACGGTGAAACCCTGTGTCTACTAAAAAGAAAAAGAAAAAATCAGCTGGGTGTGGTAACATGCACCTGTAGTCCCAGCTACTGGGGAGGCTGAGGCCAGGAGAATCGTTTGAACCCGGGAGGTAGCGGTTGCCTCCCGGCGACAAGTGAGCCAAGATCGGGCACATGTCTTTTCAGATAGAATTAATTTAAGGCTCTTGAAGAGATTATCTTGGATTACTTGAGTGGGCCTTAAATACAATGGTAAATGCATTAATAAAGAAAAAGCAGCTGGGTGCCTTGGCGCAAGTCTGTAATCCCAGCACTCTGGGAGGTTCAGGTGTTGGATCATCTGAGGTCAGGAGTTTGAAACCAGGCTGGCCAACATGGTGAAACCCCATCTCTACTAAATGTAGCCGGTGTGGTGGTGGATGCCTGCAATTCCAGCTACTTGGGAGGCTGAGGCAGGAGAAAGCGCTTGAACCCAGGAGATGGGGGTTGCAGGGAGCCAAGATCACACCATTGCACTCTAGCCTGGACAACAAGAGCTAAACTCTATCTTAAAAGAAAAACAATGCAGAGGGAGCTTCAGCCCACAGAGCTTCCTGACATGCAAGAGGAAAGGCCATGAGAATATGGAGTCAGAAATTGGAGTTTTTTGGTCAAAGGCCAAGGAAATTCTCAAGCCACCAGAACCTAGAAAAGCCAAGGAAATATTTTCCCTTAGAGCAGGCGTCCCCAAACTACGGCCCGCAGGCCGCATGCGGCCCCCTGAGGCCATTTATCCGGCCCCCCACCGCACTTCAGGAAGGGGCACCTCTTTCATTGGTGGTCAGTGAGAGGAGCACAGTATGTGGCGGCCCTCCGACGGTCTGAGGGACAGTGAACTGGTCCCCTGTGCAAAAAGTCTGGGGACAGCTGCCTTAGAGCAATGGATTTTTTTTTACTCCATATTCTTTTCATTATTCAGTGTTGTTATTTGTTTTGAATTATCATCATTCCAATGGATACACTGCAGTATCATGGTTATTTTTATTTGCAATACCCTGATGACTATGATGCTGAACAACTTTTCATATGCTTTTCTGCCATCTGTATATCCACTTTGGTGCAGTGTTTGTTCAGATCTTTAGCACACTTTTTACTTGTTTTTTCCTTTCTTATTGTCGAGCATGAGTTCTTTGTATATTAGGGTAGCAGTTCTTTAACGGATATATGTTTTTTAAAGATTTTCTTCCAGTCTGTTACTTGTCTTTTCATCCTCTTAAATCACACAGATATTGTAATTATATTTGCTTATTCCTGTTGAGATGTTTTACTAATAATTGCACTGATAATTAAGGCATACATCTTTCATTAATGCTGTGACTTCAGAGCTATTGCTTGTCATGTTTACTTCATTTTGTTAAAGCCAAATGCACTTATCCCAGATGATATTCCATTATCTCAGTAGCAACCATTCACTTTAAAGTTACTATGATACCATGGTGCTATGTTGGAACCTACTTTATTTCTTATATAGTAGTTGGAACTTTAAACAGAAGCTAATTATAGAAAATAAATGTTATTACTGTGTAAGTGGATACATTATTTTTGGAGAAATATTTTTTCTTTATTGTAAGGGTTATATTATATACTATTTACAAATAGATTTATATTCTACTAGTAATGTTAATTGAGCTTTAGACACATCAATTTAGCAATATATTAATTTTATATAAATAATGCTTATTCATGAAATAAATGTGTCAGCTTTCCCCCACATGTATTTAATTTGAAAATTAACTAAGAAGACATATAAAGAAAGCATTTTTGACTGTTTTATATGTTCTTTATATAATCAGCTATAATATAATTTCCCACATTTACATATGATGAATATTTTAATAAAGTTGCTTGATGTTCTAATAGTGCTGATCACTCATATGTTACAAAATAAATCCCAATACACTAAGAAAATATGGGTTGAATTACACTTAAAGTGTGTAAATATGATTTTTCTTTCTGAGTAATCTAAGGAAGATAAATTGTAATTTGTATTAGAATTCCACTAACCATATCCAATCGTTGATTTAAAAGGAGGCATTTTAAAAGCATATTTCTGATCACTTCAGACTTAAGTAATGTTCAGTAAACATTTTAATTCCATTTTTTACTTTTATTGATACTAGAGAATTTATTCATACTAGAGAATCAAGCTACCTGGGTCTAGTCATACATATGGATGTATATATTACACCTTTGGAGGCAGCTTATCTGGTGCCTGTCGACCGTTCAGAAACTATAAGGACACATGCGCACGTATGTTCACTGCAGCCCTGTGTACAATAGCAAAGTCCTGGAACCAACCCAAATGCCCATCAATGATAGACTGGACAAAGAAAATATGGTACATATACACCATGGAATACAATGCAGCCATAAAAAACGATGAGTTTGTGTCCTTTGTAGGGACTTGGATCAATCTGGAAACCATAATTCTCAGTAAACTGTCACAAGAACAGAAAGCCAAGCACCATATGTTCTCACTCATAGATGGGTGTTGAACAATGAGAACATGTGAACTCAGGGAGAGGAGCATCACACACAGGGTACAGTTGTGGCGGGATAGGGGAGAGACAATGGGGCGGGTGGGGAGAGAGAGGAGGGTGGGGAGGGATAACATGGGGAGAAATGCTAGATATAGTATGCACGCACCCAAAGTAAAATAAACAAATTATAAAAAAAGAAAAGAAATACTAAAAATGAGCACCCCACACATGAATATTCTGTATAACAGCTTTACTCTAAAGAATCTTACTACAGACTGGGGTCAGAAAACAGTATACCTACTGTACACTTACAAAGACCTCACCTCAGCCTTTCTTGCCATATGAAGCTGTGCATCTAAAGTTTAAAATAAAAGTGCATCGACTTATATTTTACAGACACCTTTGGCTCAAGTTTAATTGCCAGAACTTCACTCAGTTCCACGCATACTTTATATACATAACTAATGCCCTATTGTGCACAGCCCTCTTTCAGAAATCAGTTTCTGCTTCACTTAAAACCAACAATTTACCCTGTAGTAACCCCTGCGACAACACTGTCTGACTTTTTCTGCAATATTCTACCTATTATATTTGTACAAACTTACCTAATTTGGAGGATTTAACTTTTTAATCTATTTCTCAAACATCATGCCAGATATGTCCACCTGAATTTTACAGGTGACTTAAATTCGACATGGTCACTACCAATGTATCATGTTTATTCCCAAACCATTAACCTTTTAGTTCTTACTTCAATTAATCTACTTTTCAAGGTTTCTGGCTAATGAAGAGCATCCTTAATGTTCACTTGATTTGAATACGTTACTCAAATTTCCATGGAATCTTTCCCCAGATTAGATTGTGCTCTTGTGACTTCTTGGTAACCACAAGCAAGAGTGTTTACTTTATCTTTATCTTTTTCAACTCATGATAAAGAAATTTCTTCAGCCAGATACCCTAATCATTTCTCTCAAGTTCAAAGTTCCACAAATCTCTAGGGCAGGGGCAAAATCCCACCAGTCTTTGCTAAAACATAACAAGAGTCACTCTTGCTCCAGTTCCCCACAGATTTCTCGTATCTATTTGAGACCATCTCACCCTGGACTTCATTGTCCGTATTGCTATCAGCATTTTGGGAAAAGCCATTCAACAAATTTCTAGGTAGTTTCAAACATTTCCACATTTTCCTGTCATCTTCTGAGCCTTCCAAACTGTTTTGACCTCTGCCTGTTATGCAGTTCCAAAGTCAATTCCACATTTTCAGGTATCTTTTCAGCAAAACACCACTTCTGGTACCAATTTACTGTATTAGTTCATTTCGCGCTGCTGATGAAGACATACCCAAGACTGGGCAACTTACAAAATAAAGAGATTTAGGTTTATTGGGTTTATAGTTCCAGTTTGCTGGGGAAACCTCACAATCATGGTGTAAGCTGAAAGACATGTCTCACATGGCAGCTGCTGACACTCTTCTTCTGCTCCACCAGATGCCATGGTGGCTAGCAAGATGAGCTCAGCCACAATAGAATGCTTACCAGAGTACTTTCTTTGTCTCTACAGACATGAAATTCCCCTCTCCATTCAAAGACAGCAAATTAACCAACTGGCACTTGCAAGGGGCATCATACCACAACAAAAAAGCTGACCCAAGAAGCCTCTTTGTTTCTGTGGAGGTGAGCTCCTCTTTCTCCCCTGGGAAACACCAGTGTACCTGGATAATAACCTCTAAGGGAACCTCACCAGAAGTGCTTCATTCCTGGGAGCCCCTGAGTCCCTGGGTGCCTGGGACCTCCCTCTCCACATTCAGAGACCTCAAGGTGTCCTGGGGAGCAATAAAGGGAATTCCACCACAAAAATCACCTGCGCGGTATGTGTTCTTTGTTTACCCACAGGACAGAACCACCAACCATAATAAGTGTCTGGCCATGGATGTGTATATGTGTTGTCAGGTCTGACACTCACCCCCCTCACTAAGAGAAACCTAGTGGTTTCACCCAGAGAACCATTTCCATACAGCAAACAGGACCAGCAGAAACGAATGGGAACCAAAGAAGCATAAGATAACTGGCAGGCCAAATTAACAGTAAAAATGTTCTGAATATTATGCCATCATTGGACACACAGCAAATCCCTGTAGTTCAAGATTTGTCTGCTAAACTGAAATAGGTGACAAACTGCTTACAACATTTGAAAAGGACCTACAGTCTGTTAATATAATAGATAAAATATATAAAATGCAATAAAAAACTCATCAATGTACCATCATGAATCAGAACATCCCAACTTGAAGGAGAAAAGATTTTCTACTGACAACATCAAGGTAAATCTGAAGTTGGAATTATCTGTTAAGAATTTTAAAGCTGCCATCATCTAAATGTTCCAACAATCAATTATAAATTATTGTAAAAGAACAGAAAAATATCTCAGCAAAGAACAGACAAAAGATTAATCAACAAGCCAGAAGGAAGTCAAACAACAATTTTCAAATGATGAAAGTAAAGCAATGTCAACCACATAATCTGCAAAAACATCCTTCAGAAGTAAAAGGAACATTAAACATTTTTCAGATAAAGAAAATGAAAGAAATTGTTGTTAGCAGATGTTCTCACTCATAAGTGGGTGTTGAACAATGAGAACACATAGACATAAGGAGGGGATCAACACACTTTGGGGTCTGTCATGGGGTGGGGGACTAGGGGAGGGATAGAAAGGAGATGAGGGGATAGGGGAGGGATAACATTATTAAAGAAACTACCAACACTCCTGTGCCTGAACAGTAGTGAAAAGAATGAATGCAGTAAGATGAGATGTTAGAAAGAGGCAGAGGGTCTACAGTGATTATGGTTAGAGATCTAAATTCTACTATAGATTCAATGGAAATTTATTGATAAATGAAAACTTATTTCTTAATTTGCATCTTAATCGACCATTTGAGTTTCAGGGGAAGGAGGACAGATGAATAAAATGAGGAAGGGAAAATAGTTCAAATATGATTTTTCAAATGTTTTTTGACTATGTAAACACCAATGTGGATTAAATGATGGTAGTGATGTATAATAAAGAAGTTGTAATTTATAAATTTTGATATATAATATTAAAACTTGCTAATATGCTTAGATGTATGTAGAAAAAAATAATAAAATATTTCTCAGTTTACTGGATTAAAAAATATGATGAATAATGATTACATTTACTGACTTAGAAAAGAGGCTGGATAGCAAATTGGCTTGGAGGATAAACAAAGTAATTTATTGTCATGTAGATGATTTAATCTATGTTTATATGCTTCATGCTTGTGGGTGTTCAATATTTGTTTCCCTTATTTTCTACTGGAGTTTTCATTAGCAAGAGTCAAATATTGTATCGTTAGCACAAAATTAGCATTAATATTAATTAACTGTAATTAAATTTACTGACGTATTTTTTTAAAAAATCAAACACGAATTTATCAGTTATCTTGAAATATAATTTTACATTTAAATTGTTTATATATAAATGAAATATTTATAAGAGATAACTGAAAATTATCAATCTTTTGTTTAATTCATTGATCTTTTAAATACATTAAACAAAGAACATCTGCAATAAGGTAGGCATTATAATAAGTCTCAGGAATGCGAAGACAATCTTTGCCTTAAAGAGCTGACAGCTTCTGCTAAATACAATGATTGAAAATGTTGGTGAGAGCTGATTCTTCTAAACATATTAAAATAAAGCAGAAATCTATGATACGTTTTTAAGTATTTCCAATGCCTGCAGCAAAAACATTGGGAGGTCAGAGACTAGAAAACTTATCACCAAAGAAAGAAAGAAAGGCTGAAATGAATGTCGAGCAGTGGCAGGGGATAACTACATGCCCACAACAAGCAAACAAACGAAATTAAAAATCACAAGTTAAAAATGAAAACAGTGCTTCAATTAAATATTCTGAGTCAGACAACATGCAAAACATTTAAATTATCGGCAAATTTTGGACTTTGGGGTTTTTATCATATTTTGGGGAAATTAGAAAACATACAAATAGTACAGTACAAAGAAAAAATTTAAAAATAATTTTATAGTTAATATAGCAGTATTGATTCTTACCTCAAGCCTTGTGCAGATATCAGTTAGAGTACTGCATGACAGTCACTGGAAAAATACAGGTGCACATACACTGAAAAAAGTTAAAATGTGAAAATGTTCATCTTCAAATCATGGTATCTAGCAAAATGTGATCACTTTTTCTAAGATTTTAAACATAAGATACTTGATGGTGAAAAATATGAAATTGTAAAATTACATATATCCTATCAAAGAAAATAAATCATTTGCACAATTTGAAATATGCTTTCTCATTATGATGCTTTTGTACATATAAAAAAATTAAGCACAGTTAAATACTTACTTATGGTTGTACCATCATAGAACTATTTGTTCAGTTTACCAATTCAACTAGTTGTCATTAAAAAATTAGCAATATTTTTGAAAATCTTTTCTTTTAATAACTGAAATTGTAAAACAAGGCTCAGCATATAAAACATAACAGTAATCAGTTTCTGCATTTCATCAGCTCTTCAGGCAAAACATGGAATAGCCTTCTGCCTCAGTTTTCTCATTCCAAATGTTAGAATAATAAGCCACACTACATAAATGCAATGCCAGATTTAATTTCAAGCATCAAAACAGCAATATGCCTTCAGGAAGAAATTCATTTTCAATGGCTAAATCTATGTTATGTCACAACAGAAAATGTATTATTCTGAGCCATTGAATCCACTGCTAGTTGTTTCCACATCTTGAACAAGTTTGTGCAAAAGCTTATAAGAAGAAAGTTTTAATGAATCTGACTTTTTGTTTATTTTATTAAACAGAAATAAAATTGCCCTAACAACATTAATATAACCAATTACTCATGAATTATATCTAGTTCTATTATATTTTTAAATAAATGTCTTTTTCTAACCACCTCCAAAATATTCTTCTATCTAAATCTCCAGGATACAGTCTGATTCACCTTTTTTTTTTTTTTTTGTGGGTGGGGAATGGAGTCTCACTCTGTCACCTAGGCTGGACTGCAGTGGCACGATCTCGGCTCACTGCAACCTCTGCCTCCAGGGTTCAAGCGATTTTTCTGAGTAGCTGGGATTACGGATGCACACCACCATGCTTGGCTAATTTTTGTATTTTTAGGAGAGAGGAGTTTCATCATGTTGGCCAGGCTGGTCTAGAACTCCCCACCTCAAGTGATCTGCCCTCCGTGACCTCCCAAAGTGCTGGGATTACAGGCATGAACCACCGCGCTAAGTCCCTGATTCACTTTTGAGCATCCTGATGTTTCACATGCAGTGTGATCCATGTACAGTTTTTAGCAATCAAATAAAAGTAATTTTACTCCCTTAAGCTACATTCTTGAGAAGGAGAAAGGCAGTCCCTGACACTCAGGAGCTGGCCTAATACTTCAGCTAGACCTCTGTGTTCTCCTATTGAAGTTAGATCTACAGACCGTCCAATCAGATTACTGATTACCTGATTACTCTGTGATCAGGACAGGAAAAGACAACAGGAGCACTCTGTGATCCTGTTCTGAGCAACAACAATAAAATATATAAACATTTTATAAGACACAAAACAATAAGCATCTCCTGTCTCAGGGATAATGTGAATGGTTAACTGATGCCTGCTTACTAATTATTGTCTACCTTCAGTCTAGGCTGCCATTGCCAGAGGAAACATTTACTGAGATACCCTGACATCATTCAACTCAATGTAAGCTCTTGATTCTGTGGGTCCTCCCTGAAGATATCCAGAAAAATCCCCAATACTATCATGAGTCTTTTCAACACCACTTTCTCACAGTTGACGTTTTAAGTCAAGCAAAATTCCCACCTAAGGGTTTCAGAAAACTTGAGGTATATACCCTTATTTCAGAAATAAAGGAGGAATACACGTATGCTATTTTATGAATAAATTCATCTCTCCTTCAAGATTCAAAATATTTTATCCCTATGTCCATATGTTTTTATGATAGCTTATATTTAGATATACTGTAAACCTTAACACACAGTATTTAAAATATTGTAAACATCAACTGATTTATTTACTTATTTTTATAAACTTATTTTCTTTCTGATCATAAGAAGATACCTAAAGTGGTATTTTATCAGATTATAAGCTTCTTGAGCTTAGAAACTGTACCTTATCTACATATTTAGTTAGCTATGGGAAACATTATTTGGCACAGAATAAACGTTATTTGAATAAATAAATATAAACATTGAAGTTATTCCATGAGAAACCACAGGTGATTGAGCATTAATCCAGTAACAATGAATGCATAGGAGAAAAAGAACTATATAAAGATATATGAGCAAATGCCAAGTTGCTTCATATATTTTACACCTACAAAATGAAAGAAAATAGTCTGAACTCATGTTAGTGAAACCTCATGACAGCAGGACTTGAGATTTGTACAAATGTAAATGAGGAGGGAAACCATGGCAGCGTGGCAAAATAAAAAAGAAATAAAGACTATAATGTCATTCTTGGGAACAATGAAGACAGACCTAACTTAATCAGATGACTGGTTCATTCTATTTTCTAGTAAAATTTTATGTTTGTGGAAGTTGTTCAACATTTAGAGTACTAATTTCAAATGACTAGATAAATATGATGCAAAAATATTGAGTCGAAGATATGAGGAGGAAATATTAATATGATATATAGTTGGCAATTTAAGGTAAATTTTTGAATCTAAGAATTGCAGGATAAAAGAGGATAGACAGTTAAGCGGATGATTTGAAGCAAGTTTAATGAACATTTGTTGAGTATTTTAGTTTAATTTCTTTCTTGATGCAAAAGATGGTAGATGAACAAAAGAATATGAAAATAAAAGGAAATTGGAACACATAATACAAACAAAATAATGATTCATTACCACAGCTACCATGAAAACCCAAATTAATAATAATTTGTTTCATTTGATTCTCATTTTCTGAACAGCTTATAGTTTTCAAATAACATCATGTATTTCTTAAATCACAGAATATTTACTGTTGGAAATCAAATTGGGATATTTGTACTACGCATTTGGCAATTATTTTTGCTCTGAATTTATGCAGAAATAATAATAAAAGGAAACATATATAACAAAAGCACACATGTACACAGATACAAATAAATATACATATGTAAATAAGCATGTTTATTCATATCCTTTTCATCCCTAAAGTCATCATGCTGGTTATATCCCCAGACTTCAATTAAAAAGCAAAATATGAGAACTCTGAAAAACATTTTCCATAATTGAAAAACTTTCTAAAATAAAATAAATAATTTATTGTCACTGCTTTTCTAAATTTTAGTACAAAATTATGGTATTTTTTGTTCCAAACATGTTTTACCTCTAAAACAACATTGATTACACTTCAACGATTATAGTGCCTGCTTTTACTTTCCTACTTCTTCGGTAAAAATAGTAGTAATCAAGTCAACTTTATTCCTGCAGTAAAAGTGACTCACATTTGAAATTCTGACATGTAATAAATACAATGACATGAAATTATATGAATAAATCAAAAGTACAATCAAGAAAATATAGTAGATAAAAATCAATAACATTTTTGAGGGTATCTTTTGTTTCTATTCTTAAAACATGAAAGAATTGCTTTTTCTTGTATTAAAATAATTTCAATGAAAAGTGTATTTAATTTTATATTGTGGGGAAGCTAAAGCTTATTAGTAGTATCCCAACTTTACAAGTAGTATCCTAAATGTTGCCATTTTTTTCTCTAATGCTCAGAAATGACAATCAATACATTATTTATAAAATTAAGTGATGAACTTCAAGACTACTTCCAAATTCATAATGCTGAGGCTAAGGGAAATTAATAATGCATGTAAATCCTGTATTATCCTTTTGATAATTTTCAGGTTTTCTGTATTTCATGTTGGCTTCTATAATACCGTAGGAGTTGTCTGTACTTACTTTCTCAGTCTAATAATACTACAAAGGCAAGGTCTTATCTAATGAAAAGCTTTTGTCATCAACCAGGAGCTCTATCCTCTGCTCTCAGGAATGTAATTAACAACTCAGGTCACTGCTTCATCTTTGCAGTTCCCCACAGAAGTTCAACTATTGGCTGTGGCCCCTCCCCTGGTCTATCAATTGTCCCTAAAAGGAACACACAATTCACAGCCAATAATTCAAGACAAAGTTAGACAGATCACACAATTAAAATACAACAACTCAGAGAGAGAGCAGAAAAGAAAGTGACCAAATCTTAAGGAGTATTAGAACTATGTATTTAGAATGGAATAAAAGTCTCTTTGACCCTAATTTTGGTCCTTTGGTTTTCTTTTTTCTTTTTTTTTCCTTTAGCTTAGTGAGTTGGGATGAATAATACTGTAGCATGTTTTACTAAAGGAGCATTCCACAATTTTGTAAAGAGTATTTATTTAGAATAAGTTTAATACTCAAGACAAACTTTACTAGTGGACACTGTGTAATATTTTACTTTTACCAGCACTAGATATTTTAAGCAATCTTAGAGATATAAACCTGTCGAATTTAAACTGCTGAATACATCATTTTTCTTGTGGCTCAGAAATGTCAGTATCTTTTAATTTTTTAATTTATGTAATCAAACTTGGATCCCTCTACTAAAACAAAATACATTTATCTTTCATGTTTCTAAACAAGCAACACCAGAATAATTACTAGTGCCACAAGTTTGTCCCTAGCCATCTGGCATTCAATGGAGCTGAAAACAATACTTTGAAGCTATGGGACTGTAGTATTGGGGTTCAGAGTGCCCCCAGCTCCCCTGAGAGGACATTTCTCCAGGTTCTTGGCCTCCTGCCCTCTCAAGAATGAGAGAGGGGACCACAGCGCAGTGCGGACTCAAAGGTGTTTGTAGAATGATGTATTTAGAGAGAGAGAAACAGGAGAAGGAGAGAGAGAGAAACAGCCAACTCTCACACTGAGTAGGAGAATCCAGAAAGATGGAATCCAGGAGAGGAAAGCAGCTTGCGCACTGAGTGGAAGGGAATAGAGAGATGGAGTTTAGGAGGGAAGACGGGCTTCCAAGAGAGAGTGTGGAAGGGAACTCCAGAGGGGAAATCCAGGAGAGAGAGAGACGGCTTCCACGAAGGGAGTGTTCCTGGAAGGGACCGAAACATGGAGTCTGAAGGGGTGTGGAAGAAGGGGGCTTCTAACCTGGGAGGAACCCCGACCTTCTCTAAGACCCCAGGCCAATGAAAGGAGATCCTTAAAACTTCCACTGGAGTGACTGACTCTCAGTTTCTTCCCTTATTCGTGAATAAATCTCCTGGATGGAGAGAAATGCGAGCGGGGCATGGCAATAGGAAATCCTTGCTTTTAAAACTACACCCCGCTGTGGACCCTGGAAAGAGAACAGCATTCCTCATTCCCGCCTCTGAACAGGAAAACCCAACTTCTGTTGGAACACAGGTATAGATCCCAGGATGGGCCTAGAGAGGAGAGTCTGAGGGGAGAGAATTAACAAGCACCAAGTCTCCAGGGCAGGAGAGGAACCGAGAAGGCCATCCTGTGTCCAGGAGAGTAACTTCCTGGACCTCTATGGCCAGCTTTACCCGGGCTCTGTGAGGGTGACGGCTCGTGCTGGCACTTGCTCCAGGAACCCTCAGTCCTGCCATTGGGTCATCTGGTCAGACCCCTCAGGCCCTGGGGACCTTCACCCCCTGGGACAGTGTGTTTTCCAGTGGTTCCCTTGGCACAGCGGGCATGGAGGAGATGGCGGTCCATTCCTCTGGGGACAATTTCTTATAAAATGTCCCTTCAGACAGCCCTGGTAACAGGTTCTGCCAGGCTGGCAGCTAACCCAAGCCTTTTCCTCATTTGAGTCTCTGGGTCTGCTTGCCTGAAAGCCATGACTCAGGCTGAGCTCTCTTGTTCCTTTCAGCCTGTTCCTCCTGGCCTCCATTATAAATCAACGAGGCTGCCTGGTTCAGTAATGATTCTAGGCTCTGCTGTGGCCCCAAGGCCAGTTTCTGGAGCTTCTTCCTGATACCTGCTGCTGACTAATAAACTTGTCCTTTAGTATTAACTGACCCTCTATGGAGTCTGGTGACAGGGCAGTGTACTTCCTTAAGCATCCTGCAATCAATCAAGGAAAACTTGGGTTTTCTTCCTGTCCCTTAGGGGGTTAGGTTTTCCACTCTGCAGAGGGTAATTTGGCCACGCTGTTTGGCAGAGAAAAATAAGCAGTTTCTTCTTTAAAGACTGTGTGCTAAATTGGTCCAAATTTGCAGTATGCATTTTAATGGAGGCTTGAGCTTGGGAACAGAAGCATCCATCAGAAATCGAACAGAAGGGATGCCTGCACCCCCGGTTAAAGAAATTAGAGCCCCTTCAACCTGAGGCGTCCCCCAGGTAAAATGGGTACTGAAATGAATCGTCTTTCAGTCAATACCCTTAAATTTCATGTGCCCAAGATGCGTCCTCCCATGTACTAGATTCCAATCACGGCCTACCAGCGTCATGGGACCCCTCATTGCCTGCATGAGCTCCAGTGACTATCACAGAGGTGTGGGACCAGAGGGGCTGTCGGGTGGGTGGGTAGTCACGGACCAACGAGCCCCAATGAGGCCACTGAGGCAGCAAAAGTCCAATTTACACAGGCCAGATTATAAAACTGCCCCAGAAGGGTAAACACAGCTCAAAGAAGGCAGGCCCCGTGGCTGAGGCTGGAACGACACCCTCAGGACCCGGGTCTCCTCTCCCCTTACACGTCTTCCCTTGTAGGAAAACGCTCTTAAGGTTGCGAGACCTGCCGTGAACTGTTTGGCCCTGGAACCTGTTTAACCACGATTTTCGAGATGGAAAAGTTCTGCCAGGCAGAGAGCCAATGCGAAGCAAGGCAAATCAAACACCAAACACAAAGTCCCGTAGCCCTCAGCTTCTGAATTTCCCCAAAAGCCTCCACCGCTTCAAGACCGGCTCTGCCAGGGATTCAAACCACCGACCCCGCGATTGCAGGCCACGCACCCTAGCCGCCCGCAGCGCGGCCCGCCCGCACCCAGGCCGGCGGAGCGCGCTCTCACGCTGTCCGTGGAACGCGCGGGCTGCACCCAGGGGCGGCGCCCGCCGAGAAGCCGCCGCAGCTGCCTCCTTTCCCTGCTTTCCCGCAGAGCCCGCCAGCTGAGGACAACAGCCCTCGTGCTGCCGATTTAAAAGCCGCCTCCACCGCGGCTGCGGCGCCGGAGCCCCTCGCCCCGCGGCTTCCGGCCGCCATGTCGACCCCGCCGGCGCCGCCTGCTCGCCTGGGCCCGGCCCCAGCCGCTGCCCACACGGGGACCCGCGGCGCCCCGGGCGCCTTCTTACCCCGCCGCCCGGGGCTGGGGAGCGGCCAGAGGCCTGCCAGAGCCGCCCTCCTGCCCGTCCCTCCGGGCTCGGCTGGACCCCGCCCGCCCCGCGGCTTTCCCCGGCCCACGGCTGCCCGCCGGGCCGTGCGTTCCCGAGAGCAGGGCGCGAAGGAAAGGCCGGGGCAGGGCTCGCCCTCCGCCCCGCGGGCTCCGGAGACGGACAGCAGAGCGCGCTTCAAGGTAAAAACACTTCACTTTTACTTCGGGCCGGCCGCGCCGTTATGTGGGTCGGGCGCTGCCGCTGAGGGCCGGGTGCTGCCGCCGGGGCCGGGTGCTGCCTCTGGGGCCGGGTGCTGCCTCTGGGGCCGGGTGCTGCCGCTCAGGGCCGGGTGCTGCCTCTGGGGCTGGGTGCTGCCGCTCAGGGCCGGGTGCTGCCTCTGGGGCTGGGTGCTGCCTCCGGGGCTGGGTGCTGCCGCTCAGGGCCGGGTGCTGCCGCTGGGGCTGGGTGCTGCCTCCGGGGCAGGGTGCTGCCGCTGGGGCTGGGTGCTGCCTCCGGGGCTGGGTGCTGCCACTCAGGGCTGGGTGCTGCCTCCGGGCCGGGTGCTGCCGTGCAGGGCTGGGTGCTGCCTCCGGGGCTGGGTGCTGCCTCCGGGGCCGGGTGCTGCGGCTCAGGGCTGGGTGCTGCCTCCGGGGCCGGGTGCTGCCGTGCAGGGCTGGGTGCTGCCTCCGGGGCTGGGTGCTGCCGCTCAGGTTCCCCACAGCCCTGCCTGGCTGCAGGTGCTTCAGGTGTTCTCAAAGGGACAGGACAGAACGGGGCTGGTTTTACTCACAATTTTGACGTTGTCTTCTCTGGCCGTACCCCCCTCCTGGTGCACCCCTCTTTCTGCTGTACCCCTCTCCTGGCTGGGTCACCGAAATCTAGTTTTGGGGTTCAGGGTGCCCTCAGCTCCCCTGAGAGGACGCTTCTCCAGGTTCTGGGTCTCGTGACCTCTCAAGAATGAGAGCGGGGCCCACGGGGCAGTGCGCGGCAGACGCCGGACCCGCACGTGTTTGGGGGAAGCGGGGCAGAAGCGGTGTGGGAGAAGGGGACTTTTAACCCGAGGAAGCCCCACCTTCCCCAGGACCCCTGGCCAATGAAGTGAGCTCCTCAGAACTTCCGCTGCCGTGATTGACTCTTCCTGCCCCGTCACACAGAAACCCTTAAATCTCTGGGTTGGGGAGAGAGGGGAGGGGGCATGGCGCTGGGAAATCCTCGCCCCCTTGTGGACCCTGGAAAGAGAACCCCTTCCCTCAGGACCTTAGGTTTTTGTATAGCATAGAAGTCACTGTGTGCTAGGATGTATTAAAACATACATTTTTATACGAGTACAGATAAGCTGTATCACCTTCATAAACATATATTTACATGTATATCTATATCCATATATATCTCAGGGATTCTAAAATTATATTCACTATTTTATAGGGCCTTGATAAAATAAATGAGGTATGCTTTTAGATGGTGGACTCTAGAGTCGTATTGCTCAGAGTCCTGCCCTAAATCAGTCACTCACTACTAGATGTGGTTAGGATTTCTGTAGGTTCCTGTTATTTACTATTTGCCCTATACATCCCTGTTTACCCTTTGCATACTCTTTATGCCCCAGGAAAGTCATCCTCGGGATGAATTCTGGAATTGATTGCTTATTTATTTGAGAAGTACAGGGATAGTCTCCAAAAACATTTTTAAAAAGGCCTTCCCCTAACCATGCCTGATACAGCTGCTGCTGCAACTGAGCCTACAAACTGCCAAGCGCAGTGGTGTGCTGTAACTACTGCCATATCGCAAAAGCCAATTGTACTGCTCTCTCCTCAATTTTATTTTCAGTGGTATCATGTTGGTAGCATGAAATTCGCCGTGGTGAGAATGGAATCAATGAAAAATACAAATCAGCATTCTTTACTCTCCATCTCAGGAAGTTATTTTTACCAGTGCACACAATGTGTCTCAGCAAGTCACTAGCTGGCCCATTGATTACATTCGATCCTTCCTGTCATGGAAAGAGCAATGCGTTGTGCAGGTGGTGAGAGTCACACTTTCACTTATGGATTTGTTTTCCCTGCCTACTGACTTTCTGCCAACACCATCTTTGTGGACTTAGACAATGTATATTCTGTTGCTGCAGGCAATGTTGTGTTTTATTATGATAAAATGTAATATAAGTAGAATCCACTGGTCTTTCAGTCAGCCCCATCACCCAGAAGCAGTGAGCTTGGTAGAAATTTTGAATGGTTTGATGGAGACCCAATTTCATCCCTAGAATGGGGACAACATTCTATGGCTTGGGGTATCTACAGGATACAGTATCAGCATACGTGAAAACAACAGCCAGTATTTCCTGGAGGGTCTTCTTTACTAAAAAAAGATGCATTGGTTCAAGAATCAAAAGCTGTAGATGTTAAGTGGCCCATTTCATCAACACACTTCATTATCTACTTCAAAAATTTTTATTTTTGTCCCCATGCTTTTGGAAACAATGGATTTAAAATATCTGGGATCCAAGAGTGAAATGCTTCAACCACAGACCCAATGAATCAGAAGTAAAGACTGCCTTATACACATTTTTGGCATTTCATGTACCAAATCAATATTACAGCACAAAATAATAGAATGGTTGAGAAAACACAGGGAAAACAGAATTTTTAAAATAGTGTTTTATAACATAGCATTATCTTTATCTTATTATTAAACCATATTGAATATACATTTTAATTGTATAACAATAAAATAGTTATTTATTGTATATTTATATACAATAAATTATAAAATTTAAAGGAAAATTAAAGCTTAGATTTGTTAAATTGGCTTGTGTTGCAAAGTTAATATTTGATTTGATGGTATAGTGAGTTGGAGAATATAGTGTCTAGTTTGCCAATTTAGTTCCCTGTAAACAGCTGGAACAAAATGGTTGCTTAATACATTCTTGTGGAATTAAAACTAAAATTATTGCTCTTTTTCCATGACTCAAGCAGAGTTTGATGTATTTTATTAAATCATTGTAAGTGAACAACAAAAAATTCTTTAACAAAAGAGAAGAAATGATTATTTTTTAGCATGCCATTAATGAATTCTAACTTGAGCCCTTACTCTGTTTTTGAGAAAACGCCACGTGTTTGGGGATAATGCTGAACTATGTGAAATGGCATTTGCAATAATCACTATATAACAATAAATAATATAGAAGTTTTATAATAAAAATGAATGCTGCCACTTTCTCACCCACTTGTTTCTGTGTCAAAATATTAGGATTGATGATGAGATATGTAATGGAGCCAGTATCACATCTACTGTTAACCTGTGGTGCATTACAAGCTAAAAAATCTTTTTAACTTGCCATCAGTGGCAAGTGCAAAATGAAGTTCAAAACAAAATGAAGTTTTTCAGAGACCTTTTCACTTATTCCCCTCTAGCCGAGTACAGTACATGTATTGCTCTTACCATGCAGCCATTGAAAACCCAATCCTGTATCATAATCATGGAAGTAGCATGCTGTTCTGTGAGCTATTTCATTGAGATATAAAAATGAGGTCCTGGCCAGCTCATTATTGAAGATCTCATGTCATAATATGTTAATATGAAAGTGTGGTTCTCTTGGTCCAGCTCCAGCATCAATTAGTTAATTGAAAACCTGCTCCCTGAACTATGCCCTCCTCCTCCTCCTCCTCACTGGAATGGATGGTTTAGGATACACATGTCCATCTAAAAAGCTCTGGCTTTTTTAAGCAACAGAATGTTTTGTAGGAAAGGTGTGTGTTAGTGTGGAAATTAAGATAAATTTGACGTGGCCTTTGTATTTGCTTGTTTGCAATAAATTCTTTGATCTCCCAGTGATAATATAAAATTAAGCCATGTTAGTTGATATTGGGTTCATTCATGGTAACAGAACAAAGTTATTTAATTATAAGTAATACTTTGATGTACCACATTTTCAGTGTGACTAAGACAGGGCTTGTGTATAATAGATAATAAGAAAACAGGAAAAAATGTGGAAATTTGATTCTTTTGTCTTATATTTTTTCAAACTGTCTTTTTGTTTACTTTTTATAATTGAGCTGGCCACCAATGGTAAATATCACATAGGGAGTCCTGTTTTTGAGTGAGGTCGATAAAATTTAGATAAATCCTATGTCAAAATAGAAAGATTAAATGGAAAGTAAGAGAACAGAAAAAGAACCATTGGAAAAAAATGTTAATAAAATTACAATGCATTGAAAGCCTGCACTGTGTCAGGGCCTGTAAAATAATTTTGATAGACAATTTCATTTAAACCCACAACAAGATTATCATTTCAGTGTTAATATAACCCCTTCACTGTAAAAAACCTCTTCAGAAATATTAAGTTACTGACACAAAGTCAAAAATTGGTGTCAGAAACAGGATCTGACCTCCAATCTTGCTTAGCCACTAGAGAACACCGGGAAGATAGAAAAAAATGGAAAGCCATCAGACACCCTGCTTTGACTTACTGCATTGTTCTTAATTTTAGTAAACATTTACACGAAGGGACACATTAAAGTCTTGGAGGCTATGGCCTTTCTTGCTCATACATTTGAGAGTAATAACTTGAGAAATAAAACCCTCAGGAATTTAATAAAAGTGGCAGCAAATCTCCCTGAATAGGCTGACTCAGGAGGTGCTTTACTTTGTGATAAACATTCCTTTCTCCTAAAGTGTTAGAAGTTGTTCCTTGTGGCACAAGAGCTTAGTAAGAACGGAAGTTAGGAAATTGTCACTAATCTCTTGCTAAGGTAGGCGCTTAGTGCTGAGGGGAGGAGCTTTTGTAACTTTTGCATTATAAAGTATGAAATGGGAATAGAACATTGTCCAAATATATTATGATAATACCTTCACAAAATTTTTTTTATCGTATCCCACTTGCATTTTAGAATAAACATCTTTAAGACACGTTATGAAGTCTCCATTTGTAAAGTTGAATAAAATTTTATATAATTTATCTTTAAAAACAAATATAAAATTGTGTTTCTATGCTTTCACCCAAATACATAACATTCATGTTAAATTAGGTGAAGAACAATTATTTAAGATATGTGTATGTTTGCATCTGTATAGGTCATAAAGAAGACCTATAGTCATGCCAGAAATTGGTCCTAGGGGTAATTCTTGGAAAAGTTGGTGAAATAAAATTTGATAAAGCAAAGAAAAACTATTTTACTGGGATTTTATGGTATTATGAAATTTTGCATAGCTCTTCACAAAACTGAGCAAAAAACTTCATGTCATGTCAAAGCAAATTTTATAATTTAAGATCCTACATCAGACTTAAAATGATTATGACTAATATTGACAGATACTTACAAATACAATATATTATGTCAAATCTTCAACTTAAACTTCTGATGTAAATGACCTTAAGTGTCACTTTTCATTTTAGAAAGAGTAATCACCTCCCAACACACACACGCTCACAAAATGTCCATGTTAGGATATGTCACCTTGTATCACAAAGGGAAATTAAGGCTGCATGCAGATGGAAATAAACATACTAATCAGTTGGCATTAAAATATATAGATTATCTTGGATAATCTACCTGACCCCAACGTAATTACAAGAATACTTAAAAATGGAAGAGAAAAGCAAAAGACTGAGACAGAGTGATTCACTGTGAGAAAGACTGAACTCGCCATTGCTGGCTTTGAAGAGGGAGGGCACAAGTCACTAAACAAGGAATGTGAAACTAGAAGAGGCAACAAAAAGATTCTTCCCTACAATCCCTATAAAGAGCAGAGCTCTGTAGATGCCTTTTTAGCCTAGTGAGGCACATATCACACTGCAGAACTGTACAGTATTAAATTTGTGTTACTGCAAAGCACTAAGTTTGCTGTAATTTGTGACAGCAGCGATAGAAAAACACAGTAAGTGTGAAAGTCAACATTCCATTGTGGGAAAACTGAACTCGAATTTTCTATGCTTAATAACTACAGTGTAATGATTAAAATTGTGTATAAATCATGATAAAGGAATAAATTGATAACTGAAATTCTGAAATGTATATAAAGACATACATTTTTGTGGCCATTTTGGGTTTTTTAAATCATTTTCTTTGTGGACTAAATAACATGGCTACTTCTGCCATAGCAATTGTATGGCAGTTGTATACACATGGATTTTGAATACACATAAAGGACAGTAGATAATTTTTCACTAGGTGAACACTGCTAAGATAATGTTAGGAAGAAAAATAGAGGTAATCATGCATTAGTAAGTAAGCATATTTTATGTGATTCTAACATGGAATAAATTTTAAAACTTATTTCTTGTTTCAGACAATTTACCACACATCCTTATCTGCAAGAGTAACATAATTATTATATTTTAGAATGCTAGACAACATTGAATGAACATTAAGTTGTCAAAAATAAAAAGTGCAGGAAAGAAGTAAGAAAAATTGATGTGGTTTTAGAAATATCAGCTTCCTATTTAAGTCTTTCCAATTAATAATTGTAAAATTTAAATATATTTCTTAATTTCTTAAATATAAAATCAGAGTTCACAATACTTTAAAGGCCACTTGACCTTTTTTGTTTTGATCCTTTATGTTAGACCAATGTAGGACTTGTCAAAATAAGGGTGACATTTAATTGAGAAATTTTAGAGCTCATATATCTTAGTGGTTTAAAACATCAAGTAAATTACAGTATATATAAGCACTAAAAATTAAAATTTGTACAAATTTTATAATTATAAAATATTTCTGAATAGTTTGTTTTTCTTATTAGACTTAAGAATGACATCTAGTGAATCACAGAAACATCGACATAATTAAGGTAGCTATGTCTCTACTCTCAAGGCATGCTACTATTATTGATGTGCCCCTTCAGTCCACTCTTCTGTGTCCTCTTCTACTTTGTGGAGCATTAAAGTAACTTAGGGATATGGTTTGGCCGTGTTCCCACCCAAATCTTATCATGAATTGTAGCTCCCATAATTCCCACATGTTGTGGGAGAGACCCAGTGGGAGATGAGTGAAACACAGGGGAGGTTCTCCACTATGGTTTTCGTAGTAGTAATTAAGTCTCAGGAGATCCGATGGTTTCATAAGGGGTTTCCCCTTCCACTTGGCTTTTATTCCTTCTCTCTTGCCTGCTTCCATGTAAGATGTGCCTTTCACCTTCTGCCATAATTCTGAAGCCTCTCCAGCCATGTGGAACTGTGAGTCCATTAAATCTTTTTTTCTTTATAAATTACTCAGTCTTGGGTATGTCTTCATCAGCAGCGTGAAAATGGACTAATCCACTTAGCACATTCACAGTTTTTCATTCAGTTATTAAATAATTTCTTTTTATTATTTTTGTCCCTCTTTCCAACCTTGGAATAATAAAATATAATAAACATAATACTGAATAGTTTAAATATATGTTTAAAATAACACATAGATCTCTAATCTCTAATAGTTGATGATTTCCCTAGAGCTAGAATTTTTTTTTTTTTTAAGAAATTGAAAATCTCTGATGTTGGATGACTAGGCAAACAAAAATGGTCTTTATGACATATAAAGAAATTAATCTTGAAATATTGTAATTTTATGTGATATAGTTAGTAGAACTGACATATTTTGTTCAGAATAGCATTTATGCATAGTACCTTTATAGTCACTAGAGTTTTTATGTTTTTGAATTGGTATTTTTTTAGACTTTTTCTACTTAACATGCCAACAGCATGTGATAATGTTTTCATTTTGTGCAGTTTTTTTCTTGGGAGTCAGCATTCAGAATGTTATTCCTCAGCAACCCAAATTGCTCATCTCCTAATACTACTCTATACCAATGTTCTCAACGAGAGGCATCTTGCAAAGGAGCATTTGGCAATATCTAAGGACATTTATGGTGGTTGTAACTGGTGATGGTAGTGGTGATCTGATAGCAAGGTGGGAGGGGGTCAGTATTTCTAAAGGCATCTAAAAGGTAGAGGCCTGTGATGCTCCTAAATAAATATCCTCAGTACACATGACAGCTTCCCCGTGCCCAACAAGGTATTACTGATGCTGAAATGCCAACAGTCCTAAGTTTGAGAAAACCTGATCTACGTGTTCTTCTTAGGTAAACTTGTCTTCTCTCAAAACTTGAATTGCATTCTGTTCACTGAGCTTATGCTAAACTTCACCATCTCTGCCCAAATCAGTTTATTGAGCCCCAGAACTAAATATATACCTACCAATAACTCCAATTATATTTCACATAGACACCTGAAACTCTGTACCTCCCAACATAAATGCATGAACACCATCTGTCTTCCTTCCCCAGACATGCTGCTTCTCCGAAGATTCTACCTTATAGCTGGCACTACCATCTATTACAGTGTTAGACGTTCAAGTTAAAAAAAAAAAAATCGGCCAGGCGCGGTGGCTCAAGCCTATGGTCCCAGCACTTTGGGAGGCCAAGGCATGTGGATCACAAGGTCGAGAGATCGAGACCATCCTGGTCAACATGGTGAAACCCCGTCTCTACTAAAAATACAAAAAATTAGCTGGGCATGGTGGCATGTGCCTATGATCCCAGCTACTCAGGAGGCTGAGGCGGGAGAATTGCCTGAACCCAAGAGGCGGAGGTTGCGGTGAGCCGAGATCGCGCCATTGCACTCCAGCCTGGGTAACAAGAGCGAAACTCTGTCTCAAAAAAAAAAAAAAAAAGAATCCTTAATGAATGTGTTTTTTTCATTCATCCAATCCACTAAGTTTTACCTCTAAAGCTTTTATTAGTTGTTTACTTGTTTTTCTACTTTGGGCTACCTTCTCAGTTGATATTGTCATCCTAGATCTCAATCAATAGATACATCTTTCTATCTGGCCTGTAAGTGTTCATTTTCTATTTTGTGTTTCAAATTCACTGTATTCACAGCATATAGAGTGTCTTGAAGTCATAATTTTGTAACTTCTTAAAACAATATAATGTATCTCATTGAATTTTTAAAAATGCCTCAGATTTTTAACATTAACCGGTCAAAAACTCATTTAGTATCCACCTACCTTCCCAGTCATACCTTACATTAGTCTGCAGCTTGCCAACCAAGTTCTTATGAAGCTCCCCAAAAGTTCCTGAGAATAACTAAACATTTTCTCAAATTGCGTAATGGGTACAATATACATTATTGGGATTGTGGTTGCACTAGAAGTCCAGACTTCAGCACTTAATATGTCCCAGGAAACTGCACTTGTACCCCTTACATTTATACAAATAATTTTTTAAAAGGTACTAACTCTTCCAGCAAGAGTCTCCTTACTTTACATTTTCTTATTTCTGAAAATATCTTCCAAAATGTCTTCTTACGTCAAACACTTGGACCTACTAAAATTACACTCCTTAAGAGCCTTCTTCACATCTCTGTTAGTTTCCTACTGCTGCTGTTAAAATGGACCACGAACTTAGCAGCTTTAACAAGTCACATTAATTGTCATTGTTCCAGAGGCCAGAGGTTGAAATTCAGCTTCACTGGCTTAAAATTAAAATGGGTGTATGGCTGGTTTCTTTTGGAATATCAAAGGGAGATCTGCTTTTCGTTGACTTTTCTAGGATGGGTACTGTACTCATTCCTTGGTTCGTGTCCCGGCGTTACATGAGGTTCTCTCTCTCTGTCCCCATTATCGCATCACCTCCTGTATTATAATTACGCTTGTATTACATCAAGCCCACCAGAATAATTCAGGATAACCTTTCTATCTCATGGTCCTTAACCTACTCACATCTGCGAAGTCCCTTTGGCTGTGTAGGATTATACACAGTATTCCTGGGTTCCCAGGGTTAGGATGTGCCTTACTCAGGGCTATTATTTAGTCTCTTCTCTGAGTAATTTCGTACTTCTATTTCTGTTAAGAGGTAATAATACTAGGACAAAACCAGTATCTGCTTATTCACTCCTATATCCCTAAAAGCCAGCGCAACATCTAGAATATGCTATAGAAATATTTGTTGAATAAAAGAGTAAAAAGTATTGGCATGAATGAATTAGAATGACTAACAGAAGAGAGGTAAAAACTGGTAAGAGAGAATGCTTCCAGTTTTTGCCCATTCTGTATGATATTGGCTGTTGGTTTGTCGTAAATAGCTTTTATTATTTTGAGATACGTTCCGTCGATACCTAGTTTATTGAGGGTTTTTAGCATACAGGGCTGTTGATTTTTGTCAAAGGCCTTCTCTGCATCAATTGAGATAATCATGTGGTTATTGTCTTTGGTTCTGCTTTTTGATATGCTGTTGCAATCGGCTTGCCAGTATTTTATTGAAGTTTTTTCCATCTATGTTCAACATGGATATTGGCCTGAAGTTTTCTTTTCTTGTTGAGTCTCTGCCGGGTTTTGGTATCAGGATGATGTTTGTCTCATAAAATGATTTGGGAAGGATTCTCTCTTTTTGGATTGTCTGGAATAGTTTCAGAAGGAATGGTATCAGCTCCTCTTTGTATGTCTGGTAGAATTCGGTCGTGAACCCATCTGGACCTGGGCTTTTTTTGGGTGGTAGGCTTTTAATTGCTGCCTCGACTTCAGACCTTCTTATTGGTCTATTCAGGGTTTCGACTTCGTCCGAGTTTAGGCTTGGGAGGATGCAGGTGCCCAGGAATTTATCCATTTCTTCCAGGTTTACTAGTTTATGTGCATACAGTTGTTTGTAATAATCTCTGATAATGGTTTGGATTTCTGTGGAATCTGTGGTGATATCCCCTTTATCATTTTTTATTGCATCAATTTGGTTATTCTCTCTTTTCTTTTTTATTAATCTGGCTAGTGGTCTGTCTAATGTGGTACATATACACCATGGAATATTATGCACCCATCAAAAACGATGAGTTTGTGTCCTTTGTAGGGACATGCATGAACCTGGAAACCATCATTCTCAGCAAACTGACACAAGACCAGAAAATCAAACACCGCATGTTCTCACTCATAGGCGAGTGTTGAACGATGAGAACACATGGACAGAGGGAGGGGAGCACTACACACTGAGGTCCGTTGGGGGGAAATGGGGGAGGGACAGGGGATGGGGAGGTGGGAAGAGATAGCATGGGGAGAAATGACAGATACAGGTGAGGGGAAGGAAGGCAGCAAACCACACTGCCATGTGTGTACCTATGCAACAATCTTGCATGTTCTTCACATGTACCCCAAAACCTAAAATGCAAAAAAAAAAAAAAGTGGTAAGAAAGAGGAATCATCTCAGACTTTCAAATATGTTTCCCAAGTCTCAAAATGTCAATGTATCAAAATAGAATTGTAACTAGCAATATTAGCTAGTATCATTTGTTACTATTACTTCTTAAATTTATTTCTGTTATGTTGGTTTGGAGATGAGTTGTTGCCCTGTCATGAAGGCTGGAGGACAGTGGTGTGACATAGCTCACTGCAGCCTCAGTCTCTAGGGCTCAGTTGACCTCTTGCCTTAGTCTCCCAAGTAGCTAAGACTATAGGCACATGCCACCATGCTTGCCTAATATTTTATTTTTTGTAGAAACAGGATTTCATTATGTTTCAGAGGTTCAACTGGAATCACAAAGCATTTTGTGGTTATTAAAGTTAACTATTAAAATGGC
The DNA here is from genome assembly GCF_048565385.1 of Saimiri boliviensis. NCBI lineage: Eukaryota > Metazoa > Chordata > Mammalia > Primates > Cebidae > Saimiri > Saimiri boliviensis. The sequence continues at coordinate 6,544,179 of NC_133467.1, forward strand.
AATGGAATTGAATGACGTATGATTCAAATTTTAAATAATTTTGTGATCTTGTTAATTTTCATTAAGTTTTTCTCAGCATAGTTGTATCGTATAAATAATAATGTTTACCTCTCAAAGATCGATTAGCTCATGTATGTAAAAAGTCCATCATAAATTGTACAATAAATGGGAAAAGACATGTCCAAATTTCTCCTGAACTTACTCCGGTATGTATAGGATGTTTAAAATACATACATAATTTCAGGAGGGGACAGTTTTCAATTTTGTGATTTTTGTCTTGGTTACAGAAAATGTGTCATTTTCAAGAAAAAAATGCTGAAAACAGTCATTTCAGTACATCTGGATATATTTTTATGAAAAGTGGCTATGTCTCATTATGCTACAATTACATTTGTTAATGAGTAGCAGCAAACTACCACTGAATATCTAAGTTACAAAGGAATCAGTTCTGTTCCTAACTATGAGACTCAGATACTTATTTTTATGCTGAGTTATCTTGGATATATTCTGTGTCCTGAGTTGGCCTCCATAATTCCATTAGGACTTATTTTGAAACAAATATTATATTCAATGGAACTTTCACATATTTCTAACAATATTTTTTGGACTACACCAATGACAAAATCATCTTATGAGTGATGTAAGTATAATTTGGAGTCAAAGTCTCCTATATTACAGAAAATCTTAGTCACAAATACACATGCACATTTAATACCCCTATTACAGTGCATTTTTAATGAATAATTTGAACGTCTTGGTGAACTTTGTCTTATTTATCTATTTTTTGCATTGGTATTTCTTTCTTTCTATTTTAATTGGATCTATTGCTACACTAATACTACATAGTTGTTAACAAGGTGACCAAGCATCTTATTCAGTGATACTAAGACTTTATGTTGCCATAAAGTACACACATGCTCTTTGATTTTTTTCACATGTAATTTTTAGAAAATTGTATCATGACAAGGAAGTACTGTGTAAATTTCAAGAGCTTTAAATGCAGATTTTTTTGCTAACTTGGTTTTTGTACTAACACTTTTAGACTGTTTTGAGTTACATTTTGCATAATTAATTAGAAAATATAGCAACTAAATGAAACTACCACTCAATAGTTGTATTTTTTTAACTTAGATATTGAGTGGTAGTTTGCTCTTAGGTAGATGAAAATTTTAGTACGTCAAAAAAAGTTGGGGTAATTTGGTAATTTAACTTGAAGTCTGTGATACTATGGGGAAAAACCACTTAGAAATTATGGTATAAGGTTATTGACTGGAAGTCTGTGTTATAACAAAAGTTGAGCCAAGAAAACAAAGTCTTAATCAATGGAGTGGGTTTGGCTCCATTTCTATTACTAGCCATTTGAAAATATCACAATCATAGATTTTTGAAATAATTTTTATTTTATAGTGAAAATTATTATTTATAAAATATTTTAATTTTCCAATATTCATAAAGTGCTTAAGTTAATGTATAGTGAGTTCTATCAAAAATAATCCATTACAATATTAATTTTTCATCTCAAAAATGGCTTATTAATATATTGCCCAGTAGTTATATTTTATAGCACTTTTGTAACTTTAATTATTACAACACACTAAATCTCCAAAAGAGACAGCCACTCCCAGCACAAAAATTCTAAATAAATGGTTAAATTAACTAACAATATAGTAGCCATATATATGTATCAGTTAACTTTATTCTTATCAGATGGAAATTATACATTTTGATAATTTCTTGCATTTTTGTTAGCTTTGTAAAACTTACAGAAATCAAATATGTCTATTTCTATGTTCAGAATCTTTATGTCCCACTCAAGTTTGTATGTTGAAACCTAATCTCCAATGCAATAATATTCATAGGAGAGGCTTTTAGGTCACAAGGCAGAGCCTTCATCAGTGGGATTCGCTCCCTGATAAAAGAGGCTTGAGGGAGCTTTGTTGGCCCTTCCTGCCATATGAGTAGACAGACAGAAGGTGCTTTCTTTGGAACGCACAGTGAGTTCTCACGAGACTGAATCTGTTGATACTGGATCTTAAACTTCCCAGCCTCTAGAACTGTGAGCAATAAATTTATGTTGTTTATAAATACCTCTGTCTAAGGCATTTTGTTATAACAGCCTGAACAGCCGAAGACACCTGTTTTACAAGTCTGCAAAGCATGTACCCCCAAATTTATATCATGGGGCTGTAAAATATTAAAATGTTTTTTCAGCTACCTATGTACAACATGATAAAAGCACATGAGTCTAAATTTTATAGACAGAATTTTAGAACAAAAGGAGTGAAGTATAAGATATTGCAAGGCTGGAAATCAAACTGACCTCATTATTTCCCTTTAGAGAATTCTCTAGTAGAAGGAGTAGCTATGTAAGTTATCAAATAACTAAATTCTCATTTTCTTATCTAACTTTTCAGTTTTTATTTTTAAGTAAACTAATTTTTATAGTTTTAATGAGTACATATTCAAAACAGAAAAGTTAGCCCTGGAATGTATTGTAATATATTTGAAGGTAACATTAGATTGTTAATTTTTAAGTAACACGTTATTAATGCATGTTTATAAAATACAAATAATTCTAGACATTAGACTTGGAAAAATAACTACTGGTAATTAAACCAAATTAATATGTTTTAATAGGGCTTCTTTTTATATACTTTATTTTAAATACTTTTTCTTCCTGTTTATTATATTCCAAATCAGATACACTCAGATGAAACCATATTTTATATAAACTATAGAAAAACCTATGATTATGAATGACTCTTTAGGTAGCCTTGCACTTCAGTAAAATTTTACTGATTCTTAACACATTTATTTTAGAGTTTAAAATTGGATCATATTGAAATTTTATTTTTAATTTATACTTTCTATTTAATAATCAGGTTGTTTTTCTTATCCTTTAAATGTTTGGAATATGTAAGAGGAAATGGAAGAAGACGAAATGAGGGATAAGGCTTTAAGAAATCATTACCGTGGGACAAATATATCCTTTGCCTCTCAGGAAAATCTGAGAGTTATTTTAACTCTGTGACATTCAGAATGAGTTCCTGGAAACTTCTGATAATATAGGTTTTCCCAGTCCTATGATAATCTATGTATTTCGGAAGTATTATTCATTTCTACCTGTATAAAATGAATGACATTGAATAAATAATGATCATTAGCAATATGCCACCCTTTAATACACGTATTTTCAAATCTTTCCCTGAAGCAGTGAACATTAATTCATACACAGTTGCAAGTATGTCAGCCCTCCACTAATTTAGGTTGAATTCACTCACACAAATCAGAGTGGTCTTGGAAGAGCTCCAACCATAGCTATCTGTCAAACAAATCAAAGATGTCTTTCTACATGGCAATATGTCTGGTGCTGCTGATAGTTTTAAATTTCGACAAAGATTTTAAGATTGCTAGATTAATTCTGACTAAATATGAATCTTTTAAAGTCCCTCAAAATGTTATTTATGAGTTTATGTTTTATTTTAATTGCATTATATATGATTAATCTAAAATATCTTTTGTTAAAATTGTTATTAAAATATTTCATAAAATGTCATAAATTAAGTAAAATTTTACCGTAACTCTATTATTTACTTAGAAATTAAATAAAGAAGTGACCAAATTTGAAACAAAACGAAAAATGTGTATAAACATATTTATTCTACTAAATTTTTACTGTTTCTCATTATTTTCTTAATCTCCTCTTTCCCTGATTAAATTCCATGTTCTTTTGCAAGCATTTTCTTGTGTGCCTCTTCAACTCCTATGCTTTCTTCCCCTGTGGCTCTATTCCCTAAATGGCAGCATTGGTAAGGTCCTAATTATACCCTACCTATACCCTAACCCAAATACAATGATTAGCGTTCACAAAACATAATGTCAATGGAAGCCTTTTAAATTTCTCTATTAGTAAATAACTATTTTCTTTTTAAAATTTATTTTTTTACTTTTAAGTTCAGGGGTACATGTGCAGGTTTGTTATGTAGGCAAATTTGTGTCATGGGGGTTTGTTGTACCGATTATTTCATCACCCAGGTATTAAGCCTAGTACTACTAGTTAAACTTTTCTAGATTCTCTCTCCTTTCACCTTCTACTCTCCAAATGACCTCAGTGCCTATTGTTCCCCTCTATGTATCCATGTGTTCTCATAATTTAGCTCCCACTTATAAGTAAGGACATGTGGTATTTGGTTTTCTATTCCTACATTAGTTTGGTAAGAATAACAGCTTCTGTATCCATCCATGTCCCTGCAAAGACCATGATCTCATTCTTGTTTATGGCTGCTTTCTATTTCACACTGTTTCTTCTTAAATCCGTAATCCCAAGTTACCCTAAGCTAATAACCTTATTTCCTGTTTTACTGGGAAACCTACCTATTCCATGGATCTAGCATACTACAGGAATCTGTAGTCAAATATTGCGCTTTCTCATTATTACTGTGGAAAAGTCTCAGAGGTTCTAGAGCTGTGATCCTTTTATTTTTACGTAGGTATCGCACCCTTATTTCTACCAAAGAATATTTTTGGCAGTTTTCCTCTCTTTCTCTATGCCATTAATTGTTATTCTCTCAGGTTTTTCTTAGTTTTAAAACATTCGATTATCACTCTAAAGTCCACCAACATTGCTTTAATTGTGTTCACACTAAATGAAATGATAATTTCTTAGTCTTCTTCTGACTTGATTTATCAGCAGCATTTGGTACAGTTGATCAGTCTACTTTTTGGTTGATTCACTTGATTCCAGTTACACCACAATGTTGTAGGTTTTTATGTACTTTACTCTTATTCTACTCAGATTGCTTTGTTGATTTTTCGATTTTTCTGACCTCTACATATGGAATTGCTCTTCTGCCTATTTTTTAATCTCTTCTATTTCTGTGTATATTAACTCTCAATCCTTCAGTTATTATACATAATCTGATGGCTTAATAAGCATCTCAAAATTTAAATGACTCAAACTGACTACCTGATCTTCCTGCTCTAAAAGAGAAAAAAATATCAGCAACAACAAAACCCTTTTTTATGCTGCCTTTTTTTTTTTACCATGACAGAAAATATTTATCACTATTTACTAGTTAGTCAGGTCAAAAATCCCAGTCACCAGTGACAACTCTTTTTCTAATACCACATATGCAATCAATGATCTCTTTCTGCTGGCTCTAACCTTTAATTCAGAATCCAGGTAATTCTCCTTATCTTTTCTGTGCCAATTTCTTTTACAAAGGTTACTACTAGATTCTTGCCAAATTTCTCATTGATTCTACCTTGGCTTTATGTTAGTCTATTCCTGTTGTTTTAATTATTAAATTTTTAAATATAAAAATAGTGATATAGAAATATATTTAACCTACATATAATTTAATAAACAATTATAAATTGAACACTCTTATAATCAACACCCTGTTAAGGACATATAACTTTGCCAAGAATCTTCTCAATCTTTAGGTAGCTTTCTAACTCTGTGAGATGACTGTGTAACAGAGGGGCTATATTCTTCTTAAGGATGTGATGGCAATACAGGGTTTTGATATATTCATTGTCAGTGGACCCAGGAGTTGATGAATAGAAAATCACAATTTAAATTGACTATAGCTCATCACAGAGAAAACAGTCAATCAATTCTATCATTAAGTAAGTTAATTCATATTGGCTGTCAATCACAGCAGAAACAACATACAAGAGGTAACCATAATCTTCAATCCAGAAAGAAGAATATTTGAACTGAAGAAATATGTAAGCCTGAAGTAAAGAAAGAACCATAGTTATGCAACTTGAGAATCGGCAGTCTAGTTTTTCAGCAGAGCTCTGCCAAAGCAATGACAAGTTCTGAAGAATGAGCAAACAGCAGGAATAACAACAAAACAAAGCCATGATTGAATAAGAAGAAATAAACATATTTGGAAACTCATACATGGGATTGTGTGGATGAGTGGAAGACAAATTTACAATTTAAGGAGCTGTACGACAGTACAGGTGGCTGGGACTCACTCCTTAAGTATTAGTTTCAATGAGTCTTTGTAATGACCCAACTTTGTACATTTTAAAGTTCCAAGTGAAATTCAGCTCCACAGTCAATATTGAGAATTATTCACTTGAGAACACAGATGTTAGGATCAAAACTAATTTTGAGTCACTGAGTATCTGTCTCTTTCTCCGTAAAATGGAGTAACAATAGCAGGACTCTGAATTGGTATTCGAGACTTCTAGGGAATGTCTGCAAACAGCATAACATTGTGGCACATAACAGGAGAGCAATAAGTATTGTCATTATGTTTATATAGTTCTCTGTGTAAAAGGTCAACTTCATCTCAAGCATTTCAAAGTGGCTAATTATATACACCTGTTTTTCCCCAAGGTAAATTTCAAGCTATGATCTAAAGGCTGCGAATTTTTGTTTAAATAAATTTATGACAAACTGTGCAATTAATTAAGTTTTAAAAACTTAATTTGGTTTAGTTTTTTTTTATGGCTTTCAATTGTGTTCAATTATGTGTCCTAATAAATACATTTTGAATGAATGAAAAGATGCTTGAATTAACTCTGGCACTCTGGTTATTTACATACCATAAAAACATTTAGTATTTTTACTTCATCATGAGAATGCAATCTATAGCACTGCCACAAGTATAATAATGCATGTGAACCTTTTAAAACATTTATTTTTGGCTGTAATTTTTACTAATTACATTATTCACTTGTCATTAGCAAAAAATAGACCTGTATTAGCAATGTTTTTGAAAAGCTTAATGGTTAATTTCTAGCATACATTCTCATTATGCTTTGTTTATTTTAGGTTGTTCCCGTTAACGTTTAGTCTTTTAACTACCATAGTAAATAATGGAAATTTTGAAATTTGTAGTAGAGTAATTTAGGTTCACAGTATCATTTCACACATAAGTAAACAGAAGGTATCTTCTACGTTTATCTGTATTTCTCCTTATTTCTCACTAAAGTAAAACGTACATGCAGAAAAGTGGTTCTTGTCATTAATGGACAGTTCAGTGAATTTTCACAAAGTAGACCTATCTATGAAAGCAACATTCAAATTATGAAATATAACATTATCAGAATGCCAGAAATGCCTGTTTGGATCCTTTTCAAATCTGTTTCCCTAAATCTCCCGCTATCTCAATTTGTACAGAATAGTTTATATTATCTTATACCTTTCATAATCGGGGTCAGTGTTTGAGTCCTTAGTATTATATGTGGGTTTTATTCATATAGTTGCATGTATTCATGCATTATTGATTCTTACTGCTATAAAGTGTTCCAGTGGGTGGTAGATAATTTATTTTTCTTTTGATTATTTAGGCAACATTTGGTTGGCTTCTGAAGCTACTGTGTATAGTGCTATTTAATATATTATCTATATTTTGGAGGAGATATAATTTCATTGATTATATGTTGAGGAGTCAAAGTGTTATTAATATTAGTGTTAATTGGTTTTAAGGTATACATTTATTCAGTTTTAGATGCTACCAAACAGCTATAATGTGGCTATAACAACTTACACTTCCATGGGCATATTAGGTCTATTTTCTCATTTTTCAACATCCTTAACAACTCTTGGCTGTTGCTATGGTCTGAATTTTCTGTCCTCTCAAAATTTATATATTGAAATCTTAGCCTTAAAGGTTATAATATTAAACCCATTTATGCCTAGTGTTCCAAATATATAGGAGTTATTTATATTCACTGCTCAAGATCATCATCAAGGTCGGATTGCAAAAATTCAAAAAATTACAATGTCAGACATAAATGGGTTAAGGCATGGGGGCCCTAGTCATAGACCATAAGAATAGAGCTCTCTTGAATGAGATTGTAGTCTTTAAAAGTGAAGACAGAGAATCCTTATTTGCCCCTTCCACCACATGAGGACACAGAATACTCCATCCATGAACCAGAAAATGGACCTTGCTAGACAACAGATGCTCCAGGTCCTCGATCTTGCACTTGCCAGTCACCAGAACTCTGAGAAATAAAATCTGTTGTTTATAAGCTACCCTATCTATATAGAGTATTTTGTTCTGTAAAATATCATATATTATTTAATATAAATGAAATAGAGAAGCCTGAGCTGACTAAAGCACTTTTCATATTTTGTATTTTACATCTGAATTATATCAGTAGGTGTGCTGTGGTATTTCACAATTTTAATTCACATTTTCCTCATGACCGATGACACTGAAAGATCAAAGGCTTTTCATTTACTTATCATATGATAGCCACTTTTAAAATACCGTGTCGTAATTCTTTGCAGCTATTGTTTTGTATTGTATTTTTCTTACTGATTTGTCAAATGTATTTGCATATTTTTGATATGTCTATGATTTTTTTTATATGTGTGTGTGTCTGTGTGTCAAATATTTTTTCATACCCTATGGATTGTCCCAATGCCATTCCAACAATAGTATCTTTTGATAACTGAAGCTGTTAAGTTTGACATAATCTAATTCATAAATTTGGCCTTCATACTTGGTGCTTTTTTATTTGGTATTAAGAAATATTTACTTTTCTAAGGTAATTTAGAATAGATTAATTTCTTACTTTTCTTTATGTAATGAATTTACCTTCTATACTTAGAGCTTCAATTCATGTCAGTGTCTTTAATATATATATATGTATATATATTTATACATGAACTAATGGAAGGGTCTGGAATTATTTTATACCAGATGGATAATTTAGTCAGGTGCCACCACTGTGTAGAAACTCACTTTTTTTTTTTTTTAAATGCTGCTGCATTAATAGCAGGACAGACTTAAATTTTTTAGGCAACCTTATTCTCATGACTCCCTTTCTTTTTTTTTATCATATGTATTTTATGATTCTGGGCTTATTTTTTTGGTTGGTAGGCTACATATATGTATCTTACAAAGCACATTAGGAAAATTATGTAAATTAAAATTACATAGAATGACAAGTACTGGTGAAGATGTAAATTGCAATCATCTTACATAGCTGGTGAAAATGTACATCACAACCACTTTGAAAAATTCTAGGGCAGCATTTTCTAATGCATGTAGCATATAAACTTAGGTTATATACTAAACATAAATGCATATGTATATTCATCAAAAGATATGTTCATAGAAGCACTATTCATAATAGTCTCAAACTAGATAAAATTTATAGTATATTTATACAATGGGATATCGTATGGTGATTCCTCAAGGATCAAGAAATAGAAATGCCATTTGACCCAGCAATCTCATTACTGGGTATATACGCAAAGGATTATAAATCATTCAATTATAAAGACACATGCACACGTATGTTCATTGTGGTACTGTTTACAGTAGCAAAGACCTGGACCCAACCAAAATGCTCATCAGTGATAGACTGAATAAAGAAAATGTGGCATATACACACCATGGAATACTATGCAGCCTTTAAAAAGGATGAGTTCATGTCCTTTTTAGGGACATGGATGAATCTCATGACTCCGTTTTAGACTCTGTACTGTTGGATTTATCACTGTGTCTAAGCATTCATAATTACTTGTTTCTTAATTAGTAGAGATTTGTAAAAAGTGTTTATACATGAAATACGTCCTCAACTTTGTTCTTATTTCATTATTTGTGTCCTGTTATTGAACTATCATATTTCCAGAAACATTTTAGAATATTTTAAGTAAAGTGTTTCATAGGTGAAAATTTTTATTAATTTTTTGTTTCTTTTTTTAATAGACTTTTATTTGGGTAAAAAATACATATGTAATTTACCATCTTTACCATTTTTCTGTGGTAGTACATTTGCCTCCTTTTTAAGTGATTATCAGTATACATTTATGGTAATAATCACATTTATGTCATTTTTATCTCTTTCATTTCACCCAACTGCCTCCCCTTTCAGCCTCTAGCAAGTCTAATCTATTCTGGATTATTATGTAATGCACATTTTTAGCTCCCACATATCAGTGAAGATATATTTGTCTTTCTCTCCTAGGCTTATTTCACTTAACATAATGACCTCCGGTTTCATTCATGTTGCTGTGATTGACAGGATTTTATCTTTTTTTTTTTTAATTTGTTTTTTATTTGATTTTATCTCCTTTTATGCCTGGTTAATATTCCATTGTATATATTCAATATAAAATTTACACACACACACACACACACACACACACACACACACACTGTTTATTCAGTTATTATTTGATGGACACTTAGGTTGATTCCATTTCAGCTATTGTTAATAGTGCTGCATAAACATGAGATTGCAGGTATCTCTTTGATGAATATTTTCTTTCTTTTAGATATACACCCAGTAGTGGAATTGCTGGATTATAAGGTTGTTGAATTTTGTTTTTTTTGTTGAGGAACCTTCATACTCTTCTCCATAGTAACTCTACTAATTTAAATTCCTAACAAAGATGTGTGAGGGTTTCCCTTTCTTTACATCCTCTTCAGAATATTATTGCTTACCTTTGGGATATAAGCCATTTTGAACAAGGTAAGATGATATCTCGTCGTAGTTTGATTTACACTTATGTGATGATTAGTATGTTTAGCATTTTTTTTTCATATAACTGTTGGCCATTAGTATGTCTTCTTTTGAAGACTGTTTCAATCTTTTGACCATTTTTAATTGGATTATTTGTGTTATTTTGCTATTGAATTGTTTTGAGTTCCTTATCTATTCTGGTTCTTCATTCCAAGTAATAAGCAGTACTTTAGAAACATTTTCTTGCATCTTGTGAATTGTCTCTTCACTTTTTGGATTGTTTCCTTTGCTGTTCCAATGCTTTTTAGCTTAATGTGACCCCAATTTGTTTTTGCTTTGGTTGCCTGTGCTTTTGAGATGTTACACAAAAAATCTTTGCCTAGACCAGTCTCCTAGATCATTTCCACAGTACTTTCTTCTCGTGTTATAGTTCCATAGTTTCAGGCCATAGGTTTAAGTCTTCAATACATTTTGATTTGAGTTTTTGTATGGGGGTCTTTAGGGATCTTGTTTCATTCTTCTGCATGTAGTTATCCAGTTTTCCAAATATCATTTGTTAAAAATACCATCTTTTCCCCATTATATGTTCTTGGCACCTTTTTGAAAGATGATTTGGCAGTACATGTGTGCACTTATATCTAGGTTCTATATTCTGTTCTATTGGTTTATATATTTGTTTTTATGCCAACACTATACTTTTTAGTTACTGTAACTTTGTAGCAAATTTTGAAGTCAGGTAGTATGAGGACTCCAGGTTTGTTTGTTTGCTCAGGATTGCTTTGGCTATTTGGAATCTTCTGTGGTTCCATAAAAGTTTTAGAATTTATTTTTCTATTTCTGTGAAGAATATCATTGGTGTTTGGAAAAGTATTGCATTAAATCTGGAAGTTGCTTAGGGTAGTATTGCCTTTTTTACAATATTAATTATTAAAATCCTTGAATATGCAGTAGTTTACAATTTTTGGTACTGTCTTTATTTTTCATCAGAGTTTTATAATTTTCCTTCTGTGATTTTTACTTCTTTGGTTTAATTAGTCTAGGAATTAATCTACATATTTTATATTCTTTGGAGTTATTATAAACAAGATTTCTATTTCGATTTCTTTTTCAGATTGTTTGCTGTTGATGTATATAAATGCTAGTAATCATCGAATGCTAATTTTGTATTCTTCAAATTTTATATCCTACAAATTTACTAAATTATCAGGTTTAGCACTTTTTGTGAAATCTTTAGAGTTTTCTATATATGATATTATGTTATCTGCAAACAAGGCTAACGTGATTTTGTGTTTGTTTTTTTTTTTTTTCTAATTTGGATGCCATTTCTTTCTTTTTTGTATCTAATTAATCCAGCCAGGACTTCCAGCAGTATGTTGAATGATACTGGTAAAAGCTGGCACTTTTATCTTGTTCCAATCTACAAAGTAAAGGCCTTCAATTTGGTCTAATGTCATCCATGGGTTTGTCATGTATGGTCTTTATTATTTGGAGGTGTTTCTCTCATGCCCATATTGATGAGGGTTTTAATCATAAAGAAATGCTGAATTTCATCAAATGCTTTTTGCATCTATTGCAACACTTACAATATGCTTGTTCTTCTCTCTTTATTCTTAGTCTAGCTAATGATTTGTTGATTTTATTTGTCTAGTCAAAGATCCAACTTTCTTAGTCAATTTGCTGTGTTGTATTTTAGTCTCAATTTGTTTATTGAAGTCTTTCTGCATCTTTGAAATAGTTATTTATTGCTACAAAATTCTTAGAACTTCTTTTGCCTTATTTCATAGATTTTTATATGTTATATTTCCATTTTCTTTTTGTTTCAATAATTTTTAAAATGTTATTCTTAAATTCTTCATTGACCCATTGGTCACTTAGGAACATGTTGTTTAATTTCAGTGTGTTTGTGTATTTTTTGAGGCTCCTCTAGTTATTGATTCCAATTTCATGTCACTGTGCTCAGAGAAGATAATTGACATCACTTGTATTTTTAAGCGTTTGTATAGACTTGTTTCGTGGCCATTTATGTAGTCTCTTCTGGAGAATGTTCCATGTGCTCATTAAAGAATGTGTAATATGTAGGAGTTGGGTGAAATGTTCTTTAAATGTTAGTCAGACGGATTAGATGTCATATGTCATTTAAATCCGCAGGTTTTTGTTGTTGTTGTTGGTTATCAGTCTGGATAATGTCTATCACTGAGAGTGGGGTATTGTCTCCTATTATTGCATTGCAGTGTATCTCACTATCTTTCCCTTTAGATCCATTAATATATGCTTTATACTCTTGGGAGCTCTGGTGTTGGGTGCATTGATGTATTATATCTTCTTGCTCAAATTAACAGCTTTATATAGTCACACTTCTTGTCTTTTATTCATAGCCTTTGATATATAGCCTAATTTATCTAAGTATCTCTACTCTTTTTTCCTTCAGTTTCATGAAATATCATTTTTCAAGTCTTAACTTTCAGTCTTTGTGTTTCTTTCTAGGTAAAGTGGGTTTCCAATAAAATTTTTGCTGTGATTTGATATATTATTGCACTAAGATTGTCAGTTATTTCAAGAAGAACTGACAAATGTGCAAGTGTGAAATCCTTCAATTCATAAAATTTAATTATTTCAAATTTCTCCTTCAAACTTGTTTGTAATATAAAAGCCTCACATATCTTTAGTTACCTTTGTTTTTTATTTACAGCTATCAGCGTACATTTGTGGGTCATTTTCTATTGTTTGTATGACTGTTCATTAAAATTCTGGGGTACACGTGCAGATCTTGCAGGATTGTTACGTAGGTAGATACATGCCGTGGTGGTTTGCTGCCTCCATCCTCCCTTAACCTATATTAGGTATTTTTACTTTCACAAATAACTCATGAGATCTAACCTCTTAATATATTTAAGTATACAGTATAACATTTGAAGATCTCTAGGACTTTTATACCTTTTATAGCTGAAACTTTACACTCATTAAACTCATTACCTTCTCTCTCTAAACCCTGGAAACCACAGTTATGCTTTCTGCTTTTATAAGTTTGCTTTGATAATCCATATAAGTGGAATCTCATAGCATTTATCTTTCAATGCCACTTAGCATATTATCCTCAGAGTTCATCCATGTTGCTGCTTATAACATTAGGATTTTTCTTTTAAGAGGCTAAATAATAGTCTGTTGAATGTACATACAAATTTTCTTTATTTTAAATCTTTTAAAGTTTATTTCAGTGGTGTTTTCTGGTATTCACTGTAGAAATCATGCACTTCTCATGTTAAATGCATTCCTAAATATTGGGGTTTTTTAATGCTAATGTAAATATAATTATTAATTTTATTTCGGGTTGTTACTTGTTATTATAGATAGATGATTTTTGTACACTGAATTTGCACACTGCAGCCTTGTTGAGCTCATTTACCAGAACTAATTTTAATTTGTTGTATATTCCTTAGAGAAATTTACTATAAATATGATCATACCATCTGTAGATAGAGGTGATGTACTTTCTTTCTTCCCCTCTTTTTTTCTCTTTCTTTTTTCCATTTAATTTGACTAGAATTTTCATCATCATCTTGAGTGAAATTGGTGAGTAATTTGATTGATTTGAAAACTCTAGCATTGATGCAATTGGAAGTAAATTGTGTTTTAAATTTATAACAGCTTCATGTTCTCTAGGTATAAGCTAAGTAATTTTTTTAGGTCAGTAACATTTGTAATACACTTTTCAGACCCTCTAAGAAAAGAGGAAAAGACCTAAAAATTATAAATACACAACTAAAAACTACTGTCAGAGTTAACCCTGTTATGAATGAATGATGTTAGAACTTTCAGGTATGTAAAAAATGAGTTTATTTCTTTTGTCATTGTTTAGTAGTAGTAGCAATATTTTTATTTTTACTATAAAAGTACTGTTATCATTTCCAGTTGGTTTCAAAAAAAAAAAAAATCACAGTGGTCTCTCCTTATCCTAAGGAGATATCTTCCAAGCATCCATGGACAATACCAAAACCTATATGTACTATGCACAAATTTCTATTCTCCTTCAAAATTTCACAGATGATTAATTCTAAGGATGTATTAGCAACCTCTATATATGATTTTTTTTTTTTCTTACTGTCAAGAACTTTCACCTATTCACTTAATGAAAGCACTTTATGGCTTCTCTTTGGCACATCCAAATTACCAGAATTTTGTACTTTTGGGCCATTAATAAAATAAGGATTACTTGAACACAAGCACTCTGGTATTGTGAGAATCAATTTTATAGCCAAGATGCTGACTCAGTGACTAACAGGCAGTAGCATGTGCAGTGTAAATATGCTGGAGAAAGGGATGATTCCCACCTCATGGAAGATGACAGAAAAGTTGATCATGTCACTGAAAATAGTATGTTATTTACAACTTATTAATTCTTCATTTCTGAAATTTTCTGTTTAATGTTTTTAGAGCACAAATGACCATGAGTAACTAAAACCATGGAAAACAAAACCATACATAAAGAGGGAACTACGGTGTACTTTTGTGTATCTATTCTAACTCCATAAGAAATCACTTGTTAAATTAATTTCTAAAAGACTTATCAAAGAGCTTTCAAATAGCCGTGTATTAAAAAAATATAATTAGATAAGGTATCTAATATATGCAATTTTTCTTTCAACAGTAAAAACTCAAATTACAATTAATATGTGCATAGAAAGAGCATTTACATTTTCAAATGAGTAATTTAAAAAAACTGAAGTGCTTTTTGAATAAAACATTTGTACTTGCACAGCACCTGGCTCACATTTTAAAATTTCTTTCTTTTTTTTTTTTTTGACACTATACCATCATCCTCAGGATTTCTTCTTTGAACTTGACAGATTTAACTCCACAGGTACAGAAATAGACAGCAGTAACTTACTTAAATGCCTATATTTGATTAGTATATATTTTCTGGTATTTAGTATATTAAAGCTTGATTAAACCAAAATATTATACATGTATCAAACTATTCAAAAGAGAATTATTTTCTTTCTTTCTTCTCACTATTGTATGCTAAAATATTTCTGTTCATCTAAAGATTTGCATTTTCTGACATAATAATGGCCTTATTTTGGGTGATAGGCACATACCAATGCAAATTGGACAATTCAACAACTTAAATACGGCAATTCCACAGAGAAATATGTAACACCTAGGGAATAAAAGAAAATACATAATCATACAAACATTAAAATGTGAGTCACTATATATTAAGTATATCTCCAACAATTACATTCTCTTTAGTTTTATCTTCTTATTTAGGAATTAATGTACTTATGGTTAACACAAAAAGTTACTAATATATTCAGTCTCCATCTCACAAAATTCAACTAAAATTTAAGGAAACATTTAATTAATGCATACACAATGGAAATGGCAGCATGAATGGGAGCTACAAAATGTAAAAAGAAAGAAATCTCTTTGATGAGAAGATCATCTACTGCTGTAGTAGTTAGGCCAAAACAGGCAAAGCCATGCCACAGAGTTCTAGTTAAGTTTGGGAAAGCTCAAGGCATCAACTACCTTTGAAAGTAAAAGAATGAATATACATCTTAAGATCAGAATAATAACTAAAATTTTGTTTAAATGCTCTTAGATTTCTGGGTTTCCTCTTTCATAGCACCGATTAAAGCAACCACCTTTCCTCTGCTATGGCATAAACCTAGATTCGTGCTGTGATGCATTTATTTCAGGGAAGCTGTGAACTCTGACATTAGCACAGCAGGGATACCACACTGAGGAAGGAATACATGCTCATGAAATGCATTATCCTGAACTGAAGACAACACTTTCCATCTTCAGTCAGCTCTCATAAAAATGACAGCCAGACTTCAATGCGCCAAAGTGGGACACTGGAGAGAACTCTTCCATGGGAAAATAAAATACATAAAAAGAAAGACTTACACATCTTAGGCAATATTTCCCAAGGGCACAGCTGAGATGTGGTAATACATACCAACTAGTAGACACAGCTGAGATGTTGGTAATACATACCAACTAGTAGACTAGTTGTGTAGTCTACTAGTTGGTATGTATTAAACAGAACTAGAGAATATTGATTCTGCTTTTTATTTCTTACGCATACATATAATCAGATAGCTAAATCTCAACAGATATTTGAGGACAGTCCATTACAAGCAAACAGACCAAATAACAGCTGACCAAACTAGGGAGGAAAGAATTCATAGAATCCAGAAAGAAATGTGTGGGGCAGGAGGAAGTGCAGATAATGCACCCTTAGGTCTGTGAGTAACAGCCTCAGAGAGGACATTTCATATATGGAAAAATGACCCCTAATAAGGAACCATCAATAAATATATTTGAAAATATAAATACAGATAGAGAGAGAACTACCTAAGGACCTCAGATATGGTTAAATCAAGCCGATTAACATATCTATCTCTTCACATACCTATCATTCTTTATGGTGAGATATTTGAAATTGCTCTCATAGTTATTTTAAAACATGTAATACATTATTATTGACTATAGTCACCCACTCTGCAATAGATCTTAAAACATATTCCTCTTATCTGAAAGTTTATACCCTTTTACACACAGCTTCACATTCTTCTCCTCTCTACCTCCCCAGTCTCTGGTAAACATCATTTTGCTCTCTACTTTTATGAGTTTGACTTTTTAATATTTCACATTGTATGCATATATCAAAACATCACATTGGACCTCATAAATATATACACTTATAATTTGTCCTTTAGAAATATTAGTAGAAAAATCTCAGAAATAAAAACTTAGATGATTAAAATGAAGTTGAGAATAATCATAAGCAAATGCTCAGGATGGTACTTGACTTCTCAAAAGAAGCAGTTGAGACTATAAGTGAAGCAATACCATCTACATTCTAACAAAATAGTTTTGGTTTATGTAGCCAAACAAAATCAAGTGTGAGTATTTTTAAGGTGAAATTTTAGATATAGAAGATCTTGTTTTACCTTCCATAATCCATTGTTAGAGGGCTACTAGAGTATGAGCTCTATCAAAAGATTAATCTGAAAAGAGGAAGAAATATGGTTGAAGTTACAGGACATCCAATACAGGTCTACTGGTTTTTATGTTTGTACCAGGAATAATTTTTGATCTGGGATATGGTCAATGAAGAATTTTGCAGAGCAGCAAATGTTCTGTCTTGACCTAGTGGTTACACAGGATTTAGAGGAAATATATCTTTATACCGTAAGATTTAAGTACTTCAATGTATTTTTAATAAACCACACCAAGAAGTAATAGAAACAACAAAAGAAATGAAGATAGTATCAAAATGAATCTGATCAATGTGGAGGGTCTAAAATTTTGCTATCACCGTAACTAGTGTGCTAACAGGATGGGTGGGATGTTTGGAAATTGATGGGCGTCCTTTTCCCTCAACCTCTAATGCCTCTTTTTTTTTTGTGACCTCTCTCTACTGCAGTTGACTATTTTTCAAAAACATAAAATGAAAGCATCAAGAGCTAGACTTAAGATCACACAATGACACCTCTATTGTATGTTTCTGATAAGTTGAGTCACAGGGAAGTAGGAATGAGCTCTAACTCCTGATGGGATAATTGGTATGCAAAAGAAGAGATGGAAGAAACTGTTACTGGCTATATTCTGCCCATATGCTATCATAGGAATCCTGTGATGGCAACTGTATTAATACAAATTAATCTCAGGAATATTCCACAAGATTCTTTCCTCCCTCACTCCCTTCCTTCTTTCCTTCCTTGTTTCCTCCTCCTAACCTCCTGCTTTTTCTACATTTCCTGTTCCTCCGTTTTTCTCATTGTTTATTTAGTCATTCTCTCTTAAATATGTAGCTTGCATGTTTTCTAGCCTTCTTTGCTTTCTTACAAACTATGCTGTAATACTATTTTACAGTGTAATACTGTATACCTGTGTCACAGTGCAAAATGCTGAAATTATATCAGAACGTGTAAGTAGGAGGAAAATTAATGTCACAGTGTAACTGGGGAAAGGTACTCAGCTTCTAGTTCCGAAGAGGTTCTTAGCCTCCATAACCCAGAAGAATGTGGAAAGGGGCTTCACCGTTCAGTATCCTGGACCCAAAGAGTTTTGCGGAAAAGTGATTTGGGGAGAGGTGAGACGGGGGAGGGGGGAGGGGGGAGGAGGGAGGGAGGGGAGAGAGGAAAGAAGAAGAGAGAGAAAGAGAAAAGACAGCTCCCATGCTGTCATGGGAGGGGACCCAGAGAAAGAATCCCCATAGGTAGGAGCAGCTGGAGTTTTAACCCTTGAGTCACTCCCTCCCCATTTATGCTCTCGTCCAATGAGAGGACCTCTTTCAAACTTCCTCTAGAGTGATTGATCGTTGACTCTCACACCCGATTGGCTGCTTGGTCCACAACTCTGAGTTACAGAGTCCCCTCCTCCCACAGTTTCTGGAGGGTTTCTTGGGTCAAAGGAACCTCACAGGGCTTTCCCCACCTAGACCGAGAACTTGCCATTTGAAACCCCTCTGGTTCCTGGATGGAGGCATGCCCCTCACAGACCAGGAAGAGAAGCTTCTGTAACACAGTCCCTCACGAGTGTGTGTACAGCTTCAGAGTATAATGTTTAATTTTATCCAAGTAGCTTATCTAAGTTTGTTATCACTGAAGCTCTCAGTGATCATGTGTAAGAGCTCTGATTCCAATCATTCTGGCCAAAGCTTGATATTTTCAAATTTTTGTTTTCTTTGGACTATTTTAGTAGATATAAAACATTGTTTATTGGCTTTAGTTTTATTTTCAGGGTAACTCTATAATAAGTTTAGCATGTTTTCATGTTTGATGACAAATTTTGTGTCTTCTCCAGGAAAAAGATATCATGTGTTTTTACCATAGTTTTTAAAGACATGGCATATCATCCCAATAATATTTTTTTCACAGGCATAAAAATTCTTCCAATTTTATTTTTAGAATTATATATCCTTCCCTACTGAGCTAATATGCCAGTCTGGTCATAGTTTAAGTATTTGCACATTTAAACAACACATTTTTTTTCTTTTCATTTAAAGTGTAAACAGAAATATAAATTTAAAATAAGAGGCTTAATTCTCTCTCTTGAAAATAAAGATACTTCCCTTTCTTTCTATTTCTCTGAGCATTTATTTTAGAAAACTTTTCAGTATAAACACATTCTCCTCTCTTTGAAATGTGCATAAATCCTTTCGCTGGCTTTGTGACTCAGGACTAACTTCTTCAAAGACCTGGGAGTCATCTCTTTGAAATGTAAACATCAAGGAAAATATCACACTTACCTTTCAGTTTCAGTGAAAGGGGAGAAGTCTAACTTTGTGAGTTCCTTGCTCCAGCTGCAAAACTATCTCCTGTTACAAAAATACAGAGAAGTTTATTAGTCCTGTGTATGAAGCCAGTTACCTAAAGAGATAGTCACCTCAATCCTAGGTAAATTTAAATAAACTGTGTGTGACAGACAATGCTTGTGAAGTCCTCTTACTTGAGGACAAGTTGTTGATTTTAAAAACAAGTATGTAGTGGGTTGTATCTGTTTTGTATATGTATTTCACAGATCTCTTGGTAGATTTCCTGTGACGTGGATCGCATTCTGGTTTAACACTTACACAAAAATAAAACTGTTTACTTTCTCTACTACTGTTGTGGTAGGTTTTTCTGGGCTGGAAGACTTTTATTTATATTTTCTCAACAGAAATACCGTTAGGGCTCTGTACAAAACAATTAGAAATTAAGATAAATTTGTATTATCTGCTAAAATATGTGGTGCTCTCTGTTTAATTTAGTTCTTTATTTTGGTCTTTTAATTTTGGTCTGCATGTTAGTTTCAGTTACTGCTGCCCATAATTATAAGACTATAAAGCAAAAGAATTAACTAATTTATACCAATTTTTAGTGTCTGAGTTTTGAGAACAATAAAAATTATAAAATTTTAACCCACGTCTCTTTTTATGAGGCATAACTTACAGAGACAAATGTACACTATATGTTTCATTTTGATAAATTGTTGCTAATGTATACAGTCATGACACTCATGTCTTTATCAAGATAAACAGCAAGTGCTGGAAACTAATCTGTGGGTTAAATCTTGCCATTGATTGGTTTGTTTTTTTAAAAGATTATCAGATCCCTACTAGGTGCATTTTTTAATGCATTTTCTTTGGCTACTTTTGTAATATAGAGTATTAGAGAGTAATGCAAAATAGAGTGTTTGCAACAGAGAATCTATGGTCCTGAGAGGTTAAAATATGTACTGCCTATCAATTTGCAGTTTACAGACCCCTGATTTTTTTCCACAATGGTTTTTCAAGCCCTTTCCCAATAGGTACCAAGTCAAAATGCAGTCACTTCGGTTCTGATATTTAACTGTAGATTATTTTCACTATTATAAAATTTTATTTAAATGGAATCATACCAAATTCACTTCTTTGTATGCAGAATTTCTAGGCAAAATGTTGGGATAATTATTCAGGTATTGCATCAATAATTTACTACTTTATATTATTAAGTAGAGTAGCATTATAGGAATATATCAAATTTTGTTTAATTTGTCCTGTTGATGTACAATAATTGTTTCCACTTCAGGCTACTATTTGGAAACTGCTGTAAATATGTAAATTTTTGTGTAAACTGATTTCAGTTTCTGTCATGCGCATACATAATGTAGAATAGCTCGTTCAAATAAGTTATTAACTACAAATTAAATACCAAATAATTTTCCAAAGTAGTTTCCCTTTTTAACATCTCACAGACAGTATGTGAAAGCACACATCATTTTATATCAATGGTAATATTTTATCTTCAGGTTTTTAAATATTAATTTTACTAGTATTGTATCAGGTGATTAGTATTCTAACGTATATTTATATTTTTATATAAATTATATCTCCTACCTAATTAAGAGAGTTCAATCTTGCCTTTTTTCTTTAACCAAGTGTTACAATGTATGCCTTTTCACCAAGATCTTTAATACATTTATATTTTAAAATAATTATGAATATGTTAGGGTTAAATCTCCATAGTGCTTTTTTTCTACTTGTTCCATCTTAACTTGTTATTTTCTTCAGCCTTTTAAAGAGGCTGTTAGTTACCCCCCATCCACCCCCGCAAAAAGTCAACATTCTTTGAAGGAAGAAGACAAAATTCACTTTCAACGACACAGCAATATGATGTAGATAATAAAATCCAAATTTTTGAGACGTGCAAAAAAGCAGGAATCTTAAGTGGCAAAAACAATTAAATAAAACCCAAAACAAGCAAAGAGACGGGGTGAAAGATGAGGCAGAATAGTCAGTAGAAACAGGCACTGAGATGACTGAGATGTTGAAAAGTCCAAAGCCAGAACTTTTGAAAATCTATGCATAGGTTTTGAGATTTAAACAAAAATAAATACATAATGAGTGAACATATAAGCACTTCCACAAGAGAAATGAAGGTTACAGATGAAAAACAAACATAAAATTCTATAATAGAAAATTTAATATCTGAGACAGAGTCTAATAGATGGTTTCACCTCACATTGGATACTGTTGAAAATAGAGGTCAATGAACAGATGACTATATCAACCAATTTTGAGCCACAAAGAGAAAAACGACTTAAAAATAGGAAAAAATTTATTTAAACATTAGTGACCTCTAGTGTAATAACTAATGTTCCAATATACACATAAATATAATCTCAGAAGTAAATAAGGGGGATATTGAATTGCAAATATATGAGGATATACTGGCTCATGATTTTTAAACTTAAAAACTATAGATTCATAGATTCAAGAATTCCCATGAATCCCCCAAGTAAGGCATTTAGCATCAAATTACTGAAAATGAAAAGTCAAGGAAAAACTATTAAAACAACCAGCAGGGGATGGTGCAATCTTTATGAGAATTAATGTTCAGAAAAACTACTGGCTTCTCATCAGAAAAGATAGAATAATGAAAACTCTAACACATTAGAATATTATTTTTTAGAACACTAAGATAGACAGACAGATAGATAGGTAGGTACATGGGTAGAGATAGACAGATAACTATAAATCCACTAAAAATATCCTTTAGGATGAAAATAAAAACAACCTTTAGATAAAATATGGGAGTATTTGTTAGCAAAAAATTAGCCTACAATGAAGTTTGTTAAGCTGAAAGAAGATGATACTAGAAGAAAACTAGAATACATACGAAAGAAGGGAAATTGCTGAAAATGGTATACATGGGAAAAAATACTACTTTTTTCTTTATTTCTTCAAAAATAATTTTTATATTATATATTTAATAAAATATGTGGCAATAATAGCATCAAATGGTAGACAGAAAGCATGTTTTTGAAGCATGTAACATGTAAAGTGATATTAATTCAAGGCAGACTATGGTAAAAGCACACTCTGCAAGTTCTATTCACTAAAAAGAAATAAAATAACAAAATATAGATTAGAAACACTGAGAAAAAAATAGAATATACATATATTCTATTTTTTTTTTTTTGACAAAGTCTCGCTTTGTTGCCAGGCTGGAATACAGGATCTTGGCTCACTGCAACCTCTGACTCCCTGGTTCAACGGATTCTCCTGCCCCAGCCTCCTGAGCAGCTGGGATTACAGGCATGGCACCACCACATCCAGCTCATTTTTTATTTTTAGTAGAGATGGGGTTTCACCGTATTGGCCAGGATGGTCTCGATCTCCTGACCTTGTGATATACCCGCCTCAGCCTCACAAAATGATGAGATTACAGTTGTGAGCCAACACGTCCAGCAAAAAATAGAGTATTTTAAGAAATAGGATATTTAAAATACTGCCAGTTTTGTGTTTTATCTGAACAAAAATGATTACCCTGCTACTTTGTTTCCTTTAGACATAGTCATATTTTAAAAATAAGCATAGCTGGAGAAAATTCATTGTCCACATTTTGAAAGTTAACAGTATTTTACGTGATTGTTACAAGTAATCCCACACAAGTATAATTAACTGATACCTTGAACTTCTCTTATATACATCACTCTAAACAAAATTAAACATAAGCATTAGTATTCCAGAATATTAGTATTCAAAATAACCTGGACTTCTATCTATGATAAGCAATACTACTAACAAAATAAATATAAAACTTTGATTATGATTTCTAGAATTAAAGCTATAATATTTTTTGTCAAATCTGGCATAATAGGTTGTTTATGAATAAAATGTTAATAATCACCTGAATGTTACCACCAGCAGAGTTTGTCCAAATTTAGAATATATACAGGTAAGTGCAGAGTTAAACTTGAGACGTGAAAAACAATTATTTAATGAGAGGAAATACTTGATGCCGAAAACATTTCTAAAATGTAATTCACACCATTTGTCTAAAAAGAAATATTTACAGATAAGTGAAAAGCTAACTTAGGGGAGAGAAAAGAAACACGTAGTTTATGAAAGAAAATTTTAGTTCAAAAAGTTTATTAAAATTTACTTCACCCAACACTTGTACTAAGAAATCTCTTGCAACGCAGTTTTGCAGGAGCCTCATTTAGAGAATTAAAAAATGTTTTTAAAATATCAAGGGTTGTACAATAAAGAAATCTTAAAACTTTAGGAAGTCAGTTTTTACAGACTGTCAACTTTCAAACATTTTTATACATGAAACCTATTAAATATCTGTCACTAGTTTTTTTTTAGTGTATAGTAAGGTAGATAATTTAGACATTTATGAAAATAGAATTTTTGTGTAAATGAGCAGGTTGTGATATGGGGGGCAGGAAGCCTAAGTATGACAATGAAAAAAGGAAACGTTTCACTGTTTATATTTTACTCAAAATAAGTTTATTATGGTCTACAACGCTGATGAGGGTAAGGCTACTCTCTGCCATTTGTAGCAATGCCATCTTGAACAGATGTCATTCATGGCCGCATAGCAGAAAGAAAAAATGTGGATGCTAGAAATGCTAGACATATTTTCAATTCATATCTAGATTACTTTGACCCAGACACACGACTCAACTGCAAAGGAGAAAAGGAAAATAGATTCCTTTATCCTCATGAAAAAGAGATTCAATTTTTATATTAGAATAATACTTCTTTTACCAGCAATCAAATTGTGATTTTGCAATTGGCAACTGAAAGAAGACCCACACTCTAGTAATCAGTGGAGATCATATAACTAAAAGTAATAAGTCTAAATTATGAGAAAAAAGTAAAATACTTCATATTCTCAGATATTTCAGGCCAAAGGAGAAACTTGAGCATTATCACCAGTATTAAAAATTTGGGCCATGTAAGGGGTAGTGTGTATATATGTATATGGATTAATGAGGATAATTTTGGGATACAACAGGTAAAGGACTTTAGAGCAATGAATGTGAGCCTTTGGGAGCAATTAAAATTGTACCTGAATATAATGATGTTTCAGAGGGTGAAAAAAAAATGTTTGCAGGGAAAGCCTAGAGGCATTGAGACCATTTAGAACTTATTACAGATGATCAAATAAAAGGCAATAAATATCTACCCTGATGATATCTAGCCAATGAAAGGAGGATAAGTTTGAAAGATAATGAAATAGGAATTGATATGAAGGATTTGTCATGAAATCTGGGAATGAGAAAAGAGGCAGAGTTTTAAGCAATTATTATATGTTGTATTTGATACCACGAAATACTGTTGATTCTGTTATATAAAAACCCGGAGACAAAAGGTATCTGTCAGGGAATCAAGTTGAGTTCTCTTCGGAATAAGGAGTTGGAAAGTTTTGCAGGACACAAAGGTGGATATACAGTTGAGGCAATTAGGACATTGATACCTAGAGCTACTGAGAGATTAAAACTTAAACACTAAATATATGTGCTTTGTATTTGTATTTGCCAGCCTTAGAGAACATGTTTAGACGACATAAAATTTGAGTATAAGTAAGTAATGAGTATAAAGCAATGCTTACTTTTAATGTTGGACAACAAAGGAAAGTCAAGACGATTTTAGAATGAGTATTGTAAGTTAATATAATTAAAATCAGGAATTCTTATAATTTATACCTAGATCTTTGATTATGGTCTAGGTCACTGAATAATATTTCCTCCAAAATGGAAATACATGATGTTGTTAATTATCTGACCATAGGAGGTGCGCTTAATGAAGTGCATTGTCCACACTGATCCAAGAATTGATTCCAGTCTTCTTCCATAATAAATAGGAGTGTACAGATATGATATACCATTTGTCCCACAGATATGCGAGGCCTTGATCTTCTTTGTTCAGTTACATTCATTCCAACAAAAACTAATAAAGTTTTTTACTGCCATTAATATTACTCCATTTTCTCTCTGAAGCTCAGTATTGTGATCTCCAATTATTTTGCATACGATTTTATAATTGAGACTATGTCACAAAAAGAAATTTAAAGGAGACCTAAGTAAATGGCAAACATAAAATGTTCTTGAAAAGACACATATTTCAATCATAAAAGTTTCCACCCAATTAATTTATAAATTGAACACAATTTCAACTGGTGTGCTGTTTTTTTAATTGCCGTAAATTCCCAAATCATCTGGAAAAATAAAGAAATAGTATAGTTAAAAAAATAAATGTTAAAGCAGACTTACCTTTACAAACATTAAAGGCTATTAAGAAAGCATGATGCTAAACGTAGTATGCATCTGAAAGAAAAACTCATGAATAAATAGAATACTGTATATAAAGATGTAATGCAATCTCATTATGAAAGAACAGTCATTTTGTAAAAAAGTATTTCAAAATAGGGGATAGATGAATCACTCAATAAATCATACATCACTAAAGGGTAACTGCCTGGAAAATTGATAAGCCATTATCATTAAATAGGTGAATGAATCACTATGGTATTGAGGTAAGTAAGTATTTAAAAATATGATAATCCTATTTTTATTAATTTCATTATTAGCTATGCTAATTGCTGTGGTACACATACCATGAAAGTATAATGACCTGTGTAGTAGCCCACAAAACTTTTCCTCATCAGAGAACAGCTTTCTTTCCGGCTCTATTCTAATGTCTCCCATACACGAGGACTTTGAACTGCTCTATACTCAGTGAAAAAAAAAAAAAAAAGAAAAAGAAAAAAGAGAGAGAGAGAGAGAAAGGGAAAACCACCAAAACGATGACTTGAGGGCAACACACAATGTTTTCACTTAAATTTCATCAGCAAAGTGTGGTCATGTAATCTAACCTAGATACAAATCAGCAGCAATACTGGCAGGGAAATTGAGGATTCGTGACATGGATCATTGATGGATAGTTATACCTGTCTCTTCCTACATTGTACAGTAAAATAACTAAAAAATAAGTCACATATTTATGAACTAGACTAAAATTTTATTTATATTTAGTTACTTTATTTTAGCATTTCAAATGTAATTCAGTAGGTGAACTCCAAAATAAAAACTGATACATCTGAGTAATAAAATTTTTTAAAGGTTTGTGTATAATATAGCCCTCAAGTTCTTGAGCAAAATTAAAGGCAAAATACAAAAGAAAAAAATGTTTCATATGTTACAAAAACTTGTAACATATCTACAAAATGTCATATAAATCAGTAAGAAAATTCAATACAAACACTATGAACTGAATAAACAATACTAAACACTGAAGGCATTTGAATGGTAACTGGGAATAAAGAAGAATACTGTTTTCCAGTCAGATTTGTAAACACTTAAAAATTATAATACCTGAAGTTCCACTGTCAGTCATGATGAAGTAACAAGAACTGGATTTTAACTTCCACTAATACAAATTATAAACATAACAAAATACAGAAACCATCTTCTTTCACACACTTAGCAATAAGCCTGCAGAGGAATGAGATCCTTGAGAGGAACAAAATAGTTGAATAGCAATTATCTTTTGTTTGGATATGATTTCCAATCTGTGTCAGGGAGCCACAGAGCACAGTGGTTTCACTAAAATAGAGAGTCAGAGATCAGAATATGAAGCTAAGATGCCTAGAATAGTGAAGCAGGGTTACAGGAAGAAGGATAATAATAGAGAATGAGCTACAGATGTCTGCTTAAGCACGTTCCACGTATCTCTCTGCCTGCTTTTATCCTTGCTGTACTGGCAGCTGGTTAGATGATGCCAACCCAGATTGAGGGTAGATCTGCCTTCCCCAGCCCATTGATTCAAATGTTAATCTCCTTGGGCAATACCCTCTGAGACACACCCAAGGACAATATTTTGCATCCTTCAATCCAATCAAGTTGTCACTCAGTAGCACCCATCACAGCCATGAAACATAAACCAACATAGTAAACTTCAGGATAATTTTAACACTGTGATTTTTGACTTATGTACTGTGTTAGCAGTGTTAATGTCAATTTTCTAAATCAGATAAAGTTTCCTGACAAATTGTCTTTGTATGTCTTCAATGTTGTGACTTTCTCTCTCTCTCTTTTTTTCTTCTCTTTGGAAGTTAAGGATTTCACCAGTATTTGTCTAATTTTTCTTTTAAATTATTTTCATTGGATTGCCAGGAGCATTTCACTGGGCAGATTCAGGTAGGAGAAATTTGACTCGATTATTGGTTTTTTAAATCTCGTATCATTCAATTTTTCCTTTTCTGGAACTTTTATTATTCATATATGTCTCCTGTATCTTTCATTCATATCTCAATATTTTATTATTTTGTTGTAGTTTTAGTTATTATTACATATTTATCTTCCAACCAATTATTTTCAAAAGCAAATATTACCATTTTCAATGTACCTAATACATTTTTATATATGAAATGTGGTTTTATAAAATTTTTCTCTTTGTGCGCGCGTACACACACACACACACACACACACACACACCCCTATATACTCCCGCTGAATTTTCCAGTGGATTTTTCTATTTTGTTGCTCACTCTTATCTGATTTGTCTTTTAGTGTCACTTCAACAGGTGATATATGTTCAAGGTGTCAATGCTGTCATCAGCTTTTGAACCCTGATTCTTTTTTTAAATTATTTTTCTTTGTAAATTATATTCAGCCCCCACCCTAGATCCCAGAAACCACTTTTGCTTGAGTTACTAGTACGTGCAAATAGTTATTCAATGGAATAGTAGTTTCTGCTCTTAATGAATTTCTATAAGCAAACATATACATAAAAAAAACTCTTTTTGGTTAGCCAGATTACTCCAGTGCAAGAAAAGACTTCTTCCTACCATTCTATCTAGGAACAACTTGAGCTGCAAATTCAGATTGCTTCCATGTTCTCAAGGGTCAGAGAGTCAGGAAGGCTTCTCATTATCCCACAAGTATGCTGGGAAGGCCCTTTCAGAAGTTGACTCATAGGTAGTTTCAGGTAAGAAATCTGAGTCCCCAAGTCACCATGTCAAGCACTTTATCTATTCTCCTCTTCCCCATTTCTCAGCAGAATACATTTCTCAGGCTACAGAGTTCCAGTTTACCTGCATTGCCTCTGTCTTATTCCAGAGTTACCTTGAGTGAAGTTGTAAGTTGAGGACTTCAAAGAGTCAACAATCAGATGTCATCTTTTCAGGATTGATTCAAGTGTTTGCTCTCTTTTTCTTACTCTTCTCTTTCTCTTTCTTTTCTGTTTCCTTTTCTTTCCTCTTTCTTCGCTTTCTTTTTTTCTTCTCTTTCTTTCCTTTCTTTCCTCCTTGTCTTTCTTCTCCTTCCTTCCTTCCTTCTTCCTTTCCTCCTTTCTTTCTTCCTTTTCTTTATCCTTTTGGAGATACACAGAGAACAAGTTAGTGAGATATAGACAGCTGATCACAGCACAAATAGTTTTGCAATCTAAATTATTTTAATCA
Source organism: Saimiri boliviensis (assembly GCF_048565385.1). Lineage (NCBI taxonomy): Eukaryota > Metazoa > Chordata > Mammalia > Primates > Cebidae > Saimiri > Saimiri boliviensis. Next base: position 6,573,353 of record NC_133467.1, read on the forward strand.
GTTTGTTAAATCAAAAAGCTCATTTCCTGTTCAAATATTTTTTGAAAAACGTGCTAATAATGCCTTGTATCATTAAATTTAGTCATCCCTATTTCAAAATTTCAAGAACTAATCTATTTTTATCTTTAAATCTGAAATTATATACTATATTATTTTCAGGGTCTATGTGTATACAGATTACAAATAAAATTATTTTCATTGACTATGCTAATTGGTTTTTTCAGAACTGATAAAATGAGCCTGACTGTATTTGTCTAATTTTGAATTGATATATCTGTGTATACTGCACATTTGGCAGACTAAACTTGATGCAAAAAATAAATAAATAAATAAATAAACTTGTCATATGTTTGTGCGTTTATATACAAGTATACTTGACTGTGCAAAGCATTTTAAATAACCCGTTTCTTAAATTAAAGCCGTAACACTTTAATTCAATTATCTTGAAATCTGGTTGGTATTTTGAAATGTAATTGAATTTAATTCCATATCTGATCATTGGTGATACACTCTGTCTTTTTCAGATAAAATTAACGCTCTGAGAAATGTACATTTTATAAAGCTCTGACAGTTTAAATTCAGTTACTATAACGTTAACACAAATTGATTTTTTAAAATAACCATGCAGTGATGAGAAAGGCCATTTGAAATTCTGGCATGTAGTTATTTTTTAAATGAAGCTTAATGGTTCAGATATGAGTAGCAGAAAAGTATAGAACTTGCCTTCTTTACACTAAATGTTAAAAAATGTAAAGGCATAAGATAGAGAAGTTGAGTTTTCTTAACCTTTTGAATTAATTTCTGTAAATACCTGTTACATTATTAGCATTAAAAATATCTACTTAAAAACAAATCATTTCATTTCTGAGCAGTAGAATCAAGTCTAAAGAAAAATATGTTGATTAATAAACTGATTGATTTTGGCCAAAACCTACCACCTCATTTTCTCTTTAATCTTTAAGGATTTTAAGATAAAGATGCATTTATAGATGTAATAAGAGACAATCATAATAAAAATTGAGTACGTAAGGAGATCTAGCAGGAAATTACAGAATAACAGCTGCCTGCAACTGTACATATACAAGCCTAAATTAGCACTTTGAACATAATCATCCTGATTTCTCATTTTCATTTTAGAATATACCTGTGACTACTTTTTTTTTTTTTCTATAAACAGTTTTCTTTTTTACCAACTCCCCACCTCTTCCATTTGCTATATTAGGCTGGAAATCCTGTTAAATTTTTGCATTTCATCTCTCTGCTTCATTGCAATATTTCGTATGCATAACTCCATGATAAATTTCATTCTTCATTTCAGTCCAGTGTCTCGTCATCTGCTGGAGGATTATTGTTATAATCTTCAACTGGCCAGCTGGACCTGTATATTTTCTAGTCTTTATAGTATTCAAACCATTTAAACAACATACTCACTTCCCACCAAAACACATTATATTCTGATGTTGCTTTTCAAAGCCTTAAATTCATACTATACAATAGTTAACCTATCACCAATACATTTTAAGAAACAAACATCTTATTATCTCCTCTATATATGGTAACTGAAAAACTGCCCTACTCAAATTGTTTTTTACTTCTTTTAAATAAAAAGATAAAGATTTATTTAAATTTAAAATGCAGAAATTCTGATAATTCAGTGTACCTCAAGTAATTAGATACAAATTAATTTATACAAATAACTAGTTTCAAATATAGAAGTGTTATAATTCCAAGAAAATTGAGAGAATTTATCGTAAATGCCTCTTACTAAAGATGAATAACCAGAATCCAAGAGAGGTTGTTGAGTTTTTTATAAGGTTATAGAGCTTGGAGTTAACAGCATAGTTAGAATTGAAGATGCCTGGCTCTTCCTGGAGCCCTCAATTTGAAGGCAATCAACAACCTATAAAGAAATCGTCAAAAGCATTATCTCTTTCTGAGTCTCTTTCATCTATTTTTCTTTGTGTCTGGGTCACTAAGAAAAGCAGGGTAGATGAAAATATTCAGAACCCCTACCTGAGTGCTCAGTGATTGTACATCATGGGAACTATAAACAGAAAGATAGTTAAATGAATGGAAACAAAATTGGAAGGCACTCATTTGTCAGTTTTATGTTATTATCACATGACTAGTTTGTTGTGGAGATCGTGAACTGGGTTGTCAATGTTAAAAGGGCCAAAATCTTCTAAATTGTGAATTTAAGCTATGTGAAACAAAATAAAAGGGAACTGCTGTTTATTCTACATGAGATAAGTAGATTTTATGAAACTGAAGCAATAATCTGTTAGTATTTCTTGGAAGTACATTAAAACTTTATATTTCACATCCATGTATGTTGTGCACTTTTCATGGAAACCTATGTTAAAGAACCAAATTGGTGAACTAGGAACATGTATCAAACTTTAAGAAGAAACAGTAAATCTTTTTTCTTGAAAATGTATAAGACAATTTTAAATTAAAATAAAAATATGGGCAGTAGTTTAAAATGATGCTAAATGTATGTGTTTATTTTAAAATAGTCTAAACAAATTATAATTACATTTTAAATAAGATTTTTAGATTTTTAAATTATAGAAAACAGTTATAGGATGATTTTCCTGCTTTTTATAACTTGGGTTTAACTAGTTGATCCATACATGTTTAGATAATCCTTTTTCAGTTAAAATATATGAAGGAGATAGGAAATGTTTTAGAAGAAAATTACCCAAAACAAAATTGCTCACTTTTAGTTATGAACTTCATGATTCCCATCTGAAAAGCAAGATCAAGTAGAATAATGCAGAATTTAACTCACCTTTTGGGAACAATGAGTATTTGTTTTAGATATGTTATTCAAAGTTAAAATTCTAAACAAATATGCAAATAAATCATACGAGTATAAACTGCTTTGTGATTAAATGTAATGGATAAATCTATAGTAAGAGAGTGTCTGGATTAATTATTGACTGAATAATTTTGGCTACAACCAATTAATATAACTGATGATCATGGGTAGATCTGAATTACTGAAATGCTACTAAGAATCTCAGCAACTGCTGAGACACTGTTTGCTTCCCAATTGCAAGAGTTTGATCAAAGGGAAATTTTGCCTGTAATCAAAAGCAGAGAAATGCAGGCATCAAAAATAAGAAACAATGAATACCTTTCTTTTACCTCCTGCTTCCCATATCCATTTCTGTTGAAGATATAATACTTACCCGAGACAATAATGGAGGATACATGTGTTGGCATATATTATTGGCATTCTCAAAAGAGTTGTCCAAACACTGACTCCCTTTAAATCTGTTAGAGGATACAGTAGAAAGACGGCTGAGAAAAATAAGTTATTTTACCTTCTGCTTTAATTTTAATTTAACTATAAAATGATTTGTTCGGTCGTTTTAATAAGACAATGATTTAATTAAAAATATATAAACCATGATTTAGTAAGGAAAATAGCTACACCACTTATTTTATTACTTTACTGTGCTGTTGCAGATTCCTTAATGGGTCCTTGAGCTCTAGCTGGGTTATTTTGGGCTCGTTTGTTCTCTCTCTCTCTCTCTCTCTCGCTCTCTCTCTCTCTCTATATATATATATGATTTCATATCTCATATATATGAGTGAAATAAGCCTGGTTATCTCCTACTCACTCTGCCATTTTGGTGGGAAGTTTAAAACTTTTTAAATGTAATCATTTGATATTTTTAATTTATAATAAGAATTTCAAACATTTATTAAGATACAACAAGTTATATTATGGGAGAGAGCTTCTTTCTCATCCCATCTTTCTGCTTCCAGTTTATGCTGTCTTCAGTGTTTGTTAAAGGATGTTTCCTGGGGGAAACGGAGCCTCAGTATTGACTGTGATGTGAGTTTTCTGTGTTTTATATTCTGTTTACCATTTTATGACACCAATGCAGTGTTGTTTTCCAGTTCACTAAATTCATGGAACTTGTATCAGCATAACTGATTGTTAGAAGGGCTTTATTTTTGATAACACAGTAAATTTCTTATCTGTCAAATTAGTTTTTCTTCGTCCTCAGGCAATTTAGTCATCAACTTCTCTTTTTTTTTTTTTTGAGACAGAGTTTCGCTCTCGTTACCCAGGCTGGAGTGCAATGGCGGGATCTCGGCTCACCGCAACCTCCGCCTCCTGGTCTCAGGCAATTCTCCTGCCTCAGCCTCCTGAGTGGCTGGGATTACAGGCACGCGCCACCATGCCCAGCTAATTTTTTTTTTTTTTTTGTATTTTTAGTAGAGACGGGGTTTCACCATGTTGACCAGGATGGTCTTGATCTCTTGACCTCATGATCCACCCGCCTCGGCCTCCCAAAGTGCTGGGATTACAGGCTTGAGCCACCACGCCCGGCCGTATTTGCTACATTTAAAATTTAATCTTGTAAAATGACCAACACCTACCAAAATATGCAATTAATTTAAAACAGAAGTATGCAGATTTTTATCTAAAAGGGCAGATAATGATTTGTTTAAGAATTATTGACTCAGATGTAGAATTGAAGATAACACATAGGAACATATCTAAACAGACTGCTACAAATTTTTGTTGATGGAATTCAAAATGTAAAAATTGTTGTATAATACAGATCCACGGAAAAGAAAAATAGTCTTCTCTTGATTGGGGTTTAAAGTTAATTTTTCTTATCTTCAAGATTGATTGCAAGTGCCATTAATGATAATCTGTAATGATGTTTTGCACATTTTTATGTATAAAATAGCTTTTCATAAGTTACTGCCAAGCACTGCTATTTCTGTACAACTATATAATACTAATTGTTCATATTTATTATATTGAAAGCATTTGGAGAATTCTGGGATTCTTTTCTTGAAAGTTTTAAACAAATGGATTATTTGTTACTGTCTGCTGTTTGCTACTCTTTTAGTTACTGGATTCTCAAATTGTCCCAGATTTGTTTACTGAGAGCATCTTCCTTTTGACCCATCATTTTCTTAGCACTTCCTTACATTGAGAGATATCTATGTTTTATATCTCTATCTATACATATGCTGGATGCCTTGTCCGTTCCAGGCCTTGTGCCTTGGAATTAGTCATTTCTCCAGGAAGCCCGAGTTTCTTTTGTTGGAGAATGATATTTAGAAGTTAAGAGTTGTATACTTATGGCACCAGCCTCTTTCTCTAGAAAGATATCGAAAATGTGTGTGTGTGTGTGTGTGTGTGTGTGTGTGTGTACACACATACATAATACATATGTAATATATATATACACGTATACTTACATATATAAACACATACATAATACAAAAATAGACACATTTACATCTCCATAGGTCTTACATCCATTTCTTTATACCAAAGACAAACATTGGCAACATTACTTGCAGTTCACATCCAAATCCATAGTATTCACTTTACCTTATTTCCCATAATTGTAATTTCCTATTCTGAGAGTAAGAAGTGTAGCTCTCATTATTATTAGTATATGTAATTACTTGTTAAAACCCCCTGTCCATATAGCACTAATCTTTCACCACCACAGCCAATTTCTCCTCCATGTAGATGCCCCATCCCTTTGTAGTGCCAACACACCCTGCTCAACCTGCATGGGTTCTGACACACCTTGCTAAGCTGCCCACATTTAGGCTCGGACAATCAGTGTCAGAGTACCCTCAGGTAATAGACCTTTCAAAGCACATTTGGATTCAGACACGCTGAAATATGTGTTCTCACCTCACTCCATCTCTAGACATTCACTGTAAAACTCTCCCCTGAACGGATATTCTCCCCAAACGACCTAGACTCTAGCATTCAGTGCTGAGCTTCTCCACTTCATCCCATTTGCCCTGTAGCTTGATTATACTCTGATGGAATAAATGAGAGCACTCGTCCGTGGAGATGCTCCTCGTCATTGAGTGCAGATTCCAGGGCAGCTGCACCTCCACTCCCAGTGGGGCCATCCCTCCCCTGCATTTCCCTCACTGCTCGGGCTCTGACACCCTGTGCCAGGGTAGGTCTCTTAGGGAAAATACCGTATTCATTTTTCTCAGGCCCCTACCTCTCTTCCACCCTTCTCAATCCTTCCCTCCTCCCCAAGGTAGCTACATGGTTTTTCTCCCACTTAGTGTGTTTAAGGTGAAACTTTAAAGGCAGAGAAGGGAAGGAAAAAAAAAAAAGCTTAACCTGGTATTTAAAAACGATGTTTTCCAAAGGTTCTTTTTCAATCTACTGAATTTCTCCTTTCTCCTTTATACATTGTGCTGGAATAAGGCAATAAAGGAGTAAATGTATTTCAACAATTACTCAGTTTACTGATTTATCTTCAAATCAGATTGTTCGGTAAGGTATCATACTTGTGATGGTTAGTATTATATATCAACTTGACTGGGCTGTCATGCTCAGATCACTGGAAAAACAGTATTTCTGAGTTTATGTGAGGGTGTTTCTGGCGAACCAATAAACTGAGTAAAGAAGATTGTAGGCAGCAATGTGGAGGGGCCATCATCTAATCCACGGAGGCCCGAAATGGAATTAAAAGGTGGATGAAAGGTGAATTTTCTTATTTTGCTTGATCTGTGACATCTGTTTTTCCTACACTTGGACATCAGCTGTCATAAGCACTTCTGTTCTTTCAGTCTTCAGGCTTGGACTGGGACTTACATTACTGGCTCTCCTGGTTCTCAGGCCCTTGGGTTTGGACTGGAACTACAACACTGGCTTTTCTATCCCTGCAATTTACAGAGAGCAAATTGGCGATTTCTTAGTCTCTGTGACCACATGAGTTAACCTGTCATAAGAAATCCCTTTCTATATATTTACGTATATATCCCTTTATGTATCTTTACCTATCTACGTATTTCTCTGTGTATTTATCTAATTGCGTGTGTGTGTGTGTGTGTGTGTATGTGTGTGTATCCTATTGGTTCTGTTTCTCTGGAAAACTCTAATACAAACCTTTAAGTTTCACATTGTAAGTCAAAATATCAGTTTTGCATATCTATCTAGAGATCCCAGGTAATTTTCAAACTGTAAGAAGCTATGATTCGTAAGCCATCACTCATGTGTTTGGCATCATTTATCCCCACCCCTAAAGCACACAGTGTTTTCTGCTTTACATGCCTTTTATTCACATCTTTTCTCTTTTTCTTCATGGAGCTTTCAATTGCAGAACGTTTCCCAGAGACAAGTGACAAAATAATGCTTTAAATTTGAATGTTAATGAGCTCTTAAACATTACATTAGACCTTCATTAATTTGCTTTGGACATAGTACACTCTTTATTCTTATCTCTCGATGATTTCTTCTTTGCATTTTAGGACTATGGGTATTTATTTCTTTATAGTCACATGCATGCATGATATTAACACTTTACTCACACTCTCCCCATGATAGGAATATGTCTTTTCTATTCCTTCATTCCCATTAATTTCGGCTATTTTAAAATCTGAACTCAGACATGACTTACACAAAAATTGTTCTTGTGATTTGAGCTATTTATAGCTCCATATTTACTACCTTGTTTCACAATGATTGTTTTGTTTTCTTTTCTCCAAGACTATTGTGATTCCTTGAAAGCAGGTTGCAGTGTATTACTTTACCTAATCTGACTAAAATAAAACCTTTCATTTGTAGTATATTCTGGATGAATAACTTGTAATCTTTGACAATCAGTATTTCCAATTTTTTTTTTTTCAAATGTGCTACTTGGTCTGACTGACAGTACAGTACTTAATTGCCAGGTTATTATTAGTCCAGATTGGCCTGGTTTGCTAGAATGTATTTTCAAAATATCTCTTAACTCTCCACGTTCTGACTAATTTTGCAGACTCAGTATTTGAACTCCTGTTTTCCTCTTTAAGTAATAGAGGTACTTCATGTATAAACACACTAATTATTTTCCTTGACTTTGAAATAAATGGATGTAAAAAGGAGGGAAGTTGTTATTATAGCATATTGAAGAACTTTATCTTATTTCATTTCATTTTTGAAATTATAACCTTAGAAATAAGAACTTTGTGTTACCTTACATATGATATTCCTTATTTTTCACAATAAGACTCTGGAGCTTTTAATCATATTATCACTATCTTTGAAATGAGAAAAATGAACCTGTAGATATAAGTGATTTGATCAGAATCACATATTTGATTAAAATTCAGAACTATCTGCTTTTGAAGCTCAGGTTCTTAACTTACATAATTCATAAAACTCAGATGTGTGTGGCCAAGAAAATAGTTACTATGTGAATTATTATTATCACTATTACTACTATTTTATACAAGAGATTAATAGACTAAATACATCAGCGAGATTAGCAAATGAAAACATTTAGCACCAAGTTAATATTGCATGAGATGTACTTATACTAAAAACCAGCTTGTCTATCTGACATTCAAATCTAACCAGTCTTCCTATATTTTATTTAGCAACCCTAAAATTAACACCAAAGAATAGTCATGCTCAGAATTTGATGAATATTCATTATTAAATATTGTCAATGTATAGGACTTGGCATTATTTGAACAGGCCCTTCACATTGGTAAACTTTACTGAGTCTTCTCAAGTAAGCATGTACAAAATAAAGAGAAAAAAAGGAATGCTGGAAGAAACAAAACAAGGGAAGAGGAAGGAAGAATGAAGAGCCAGAGCAAAGGAGGAAAAAGTGGAAAAAAAAAAAAAAAGAGACAAAACATGGGAAACAGATAAATGAAATAGAGTATGCTTGAACATAATTAGTAAGGCTAGGCATGGTAGCTCACTCCTGTAGCCAAGATGGAGGATTACTTGAGCCCAGTAGTTCTAGGCTGCAGTGGGTTCTAATCAGGCCACTGCCTTCTAATCTAGATGACAGTAGACCTATTACAATAAGTAACTAATGAGATGGGTAGACAGTTAAATATTTAAAATGCATCCAGTGTTTATACTTACAAATAATATTGTTCCTTAGTCCGATGATGCCCACAGATGTCTCACAGATTATAAACCTGAGGAGATTTGGCTCATTCCTAAATTATGTCGACACTGATACTTCTTAAGTTCCTCCCATTCTCCTTGCCATTGTTGTTTATCATTTCCATCAATGTCTCTTCTTCTTGTACCACAGTTCTCTTCTGTGTCATTATTTGGATTATCCCATTTTTCCTCTTTGGCAGGAGCTTGGGATATGCTTTCCTGTGCTTTATTTTTTGTATGTCTGGATCTCAACTTGGGGTTTTAGAGTATAGATTTACACAGTGCTTTTCCAGTAAAGACAAGAGCTGTGTTGAGCAATTTTTAATATAATGACAGCAAAATCATCCCTTTATTCCTTGTGAAAATTGCTAGTGATTTTTTTTGGGGGGCCAGGTTCAAAAAGCACAACTTCCATATTCTAAAATACATTACATACTTGATATCCTGTTAATTTACACCAAAACTTTTAAATTTAATAATTTATACTGTGGAAAATGTTGTTAAAGTTAATATTTATTAGAATATCTAACTGCTTAATTTTCTTTTTGAAAATAATCTTATAAAAACATTGTAATCAAATTATAATTGTCTTTTTCTTTCTGAAAAAAATGACAGATTTATTATAAAAGAAGTTATTTCTACTTTATAGTTAGATGTTTAATTATTATAGAGATGCTGCTAGAATCATTTTGAAATTCAGAGCATTGAAAAATAAAACATTATTTGTATCAGTACTTTCTGTGATACAGCGAACAATAAACCTATGTGACTAGTTTAAGGTTATAATTGTCTAGGAACCCTGTGTTTCTAGGTCCATCATGTCACACCCCGGGAGCTCTGTTTTTTATATCTACGAACTAACTCTTTTAAAGTATGTGATTCCACATTTTCTTTCCACTTCAATTTTGTGGTTTTTAAAGACAAAATTAATATAGTTTATATTTTTGTTTAATCTTATCAATATAGATGATTTGGGGTCTTACATATATTAATTTTAGCTTTGACTTCTCAGTGTATCTTGGAATGAGGCACCATAAATTTATTAGGCAGTAAAGAAATCTTAAACTCTTTAAGTTTTCTGGTTCTTAGTTTCCTTTGCTTTAAGTGGCTTTGGTTGTGGTGGAGTTAGACATTCACGATCCCTTCTTGAGCCATAAATAAAATAGACAAAATATGTAGTTGCCAAGTCACCACTTTATTTCGTGATCTATAGGTACAGCCATTAAGTACAGGTACAATATGAAAGAAATGATCCACACTGAGGTGATGTGGCCACCTTAAATCCAAGGAAACTGCACTTTCAACCATGAAATCTAATAAGCTTGAGGTTCATAAAATAAATGGAGAAAAACCATGTGTATGAGCAAACTCTCAATTTAGACATAGAAAACTATGGATGCTGCAGCATTTGCACACTGGCCAAACAAAGAAAATCCTTAGGCAGCATCATAAAACTCCCCTAAACCATAAAATGCTACTGTTTTATTCTTGGAAACAGCAATTTCACTCCTGTTTTTCTGTGCATTTTATGACATAGGATTCTTTTATGGTACCATATATATTTAAATTTAGTCTCTTCAAATATTTTTTTTTTTTCTAATCTTTTATGTTTTGAAAATACTGCATCCTGTGAGCTGAGATCACACCTCTGTACTCCAGCCTGGACAATAAGAGTGAAACTCAGTGAAAAAATTCTGGAAATCAGTGTTTCCAAAACAAATTGTTCTCTATTATATAAGTTGAAGTCTTTCAAAGCAAAAGACAAATGGAGTTTACTTCGACATGAGACGTCATTGTTATGCTTGAATACAGTAATGAGATTGATATTTTAAAATTTACTCATTTATTTATTCAATACTTTCTATATTTTATTGTTTTATTTGAAGTATACTTTCCTCACTTGCTTCTGGAAGGACTTGCACATGTTTCTTTCCATAATAGAGGAAATACTACAAGAAAGTCCTTGGTAAACAGTTACTTACCTTCAGGTGGTTTGATCTAGCTCCCTCACCTGTTTCATGTGTACTTTCATGAATCCTGTGGTACAATAAACCTCTAAGTAATCAGATGTCTCACAATTAAAACTCTTACTTTGGGAGGCCGAGACGGGTGGATCACAAGGTCAAGAGATCGAGACCATCCTGGTCAACATGGTGAAACCCCGTCTCTACTAAAAATACAAAAAATTAGCTGGGCATGGTGGCGCGTGCCTGTAATCCCAGCTACTCGGGAGGCTGAGGCAGGAGAATTGCCTGAACCCAGGAGGCGGAGGTTGCGGTGAGCCGAGATCGCGCCATTGCACTCCAGCCTGGGTAACGAGAGAGAAACTCAGTCTCAAAAAAAAAAAAAAAAAAAAACCCTCTTGCCATCAGTGATGTTGTTACTTTGACTCTGATGGCAGCTTTTCTGTTAAATACCAGTTGAGTTTAGAACACTCATTCAACTATTTTTTGTCTTTTGAATCAATGTTAAAATTTTAATACCATAAATATTTCTCTTCCAAAATTTAATGATCATATAATCAGATAAAGCCAGTGAATATTTTCTGAACCGTCACACCCTTTCCAAAGTATTGATTGCCGTCTGTACAAGTTGAAATTGTCTTACAAAATTCAATTTATTTTATCAACCTCATAAAAGTCCAGGTCTTCTATGGTAGCTGAGGTGGTATTCGAGATCTCTTGTGCTTCAACTACTCTTTTCAAGACAACTATTTACTCTACTTGTCGCTATGGTGACTAGGTATATGTCCACAGCCTCTCACCTTAGCTATGATTAGCATATTTCTCTCTCTGTTTTCTAAAACTTGCTTGTCACCACCATGTGGGAAACCCTGTATATACTTACATATTCATATTCATGCATAAACTTGGAAATTTTAATTATCTTAACATCCTATAGGGTAAAACCTAGTAAAAGGGCAGTGAGGCATTAGTGTACAAATGTTTCTGTTTCTCAGGGAAAAAAGTTGGAACAGGTCCATCCTGGCTTCTTGGTGAATCTCTTGCTTGAACACCTACTTTCTCCTACTGATGACAAGCTTGATAACTCACCTTCTCTTTGTTTCTTCTGCCTTGTGTTCTGCATTCTTGTTTTCATGGATCACATCACAATACAAATACTTGACTTTTTTTTTTTTTTGGCTTACAATTTTGAAGGCAACCGAGCTAATGTAGGCCCTAGAAAGTATACTCTCAACATGGCATTCTTTATAAAGTTTGAGCAGAGAAAAATCAGTCGTTGTATAACCATGGTTAATCATAAGCTGGGTGACTGAAACTCTTAGCATTAAGTATTATTATAATTAAGGTGATATCGTTCATTATAAATTGGGAATTGATGCACGTAGAATGTTGGCTTATGCAGTAGTGGTGCTAGTAGTGCTATATAAATGGTAATTTAACAGACTACAGAGTTCACTGGGTTTTAGCCAGTCAACTAAGTAGTCTTCTAAATTACTATTTTTGTACCTAGAAACCATTTCCATAGCCCTGGAAAGTATACATATACATGTGATTATGCATATGTGTGTTTGTGTGTTTTAGTGTGGGCATGTGTGTGTGTGTGCAGGCACAAATATACTTTTTGAAAATTTATATGTAAATTAACCCCATAAGATGAGAGCAACATATGTTAGCATTTCCTTTAGCACTTCTGTGTGTGTGTGTGTGTGTGTGTGCGTGTGTGTTTCTGTTTTACTAAATTGGAATCAGTGATTTTTCAAATTCGTCTTCCATGAAATGGAAAATGATAGTATTCTAAAATTTTAAATATAGTAGAACACCAGAAAAAGGGAAAACTAAAGGCAAGATGTCTCCATTTAGTGTAAGTATTTAAAATAATATAAGGACTAGTTATAATGAATGAGTGTAGTGCCATTTGATATTCACTGGTTTTAAAATTAACATGAAAAATAAAATAATTTGGAAAATAAACCTGTGGATTAGAAGTACAAATAAAAAGTTCTAATCGTTTTCTTTGGGTTAGTCAGCATCTAAAAAATTATGTTTCATCTTGTATCAAGAAAATTATTAAATTTTCCCTTTGAACATTCATAATTATTATTTTTGTTTAACCACTCTGTGTAAGTTTCCATGTTTGGGATTGAAATAGAATTCAGAGTAATAGTTGACATATTTATAATTCTCTTTTTTGCTTATGTATCAGGCAGAGGATTACATATAAGACAGCAACAAACACACTGTTTTTTAACAAATACGGTAAATATGTACCATGTAAATTAATCTTATTAAACTTTTATCTGATTAGCTTATGAATCTAAAAAGTCAGTAGTTTCAGATTATAATTTTGGACATTCTAAACAAGTATATCACATAAATGGGAGCTTGGCAGTAAGACAACAACAAGATTTGAACTAAAGATTCCCTGACCCTTTAACTATTTGAATCAAGGATTTCTCTCATCATATAAGTGAAAAAATAGTCTACACAAATATTGAAGACTTATTATAACAAAATTACATCATAATAATTGCTAGACAGATCGTTTATGTTATAAAAACTTCGTTCTAGGCAAATGTTTTTCTCATTATTAATTTTCTCTGAATTTCCTGTATGATTTCTCGCATATTTATTTATCTCATCCTACTTAATTTCCTGCCTCTACTAAGTTCTTCACAGTTTTAAAACAATCACTGATTTTAATAATAATCTTTCCAAATATTTATTTGGAAGAAACTGTTATTACATTTATTAACTTTATACACATTTCCTTTCTAGAATATTCACCCCCCTTACCTCTACTGTGTACATTGCTCTCTATGCAATAAACAATTCATGCTTTTAACCAGCCCAGGATGCAAAGAAACTTCGTTTAAAAATTTTAATTTTAGCTATCATTTTGTTGCCATTAAGTTAGGATATCAAGCTAAAATGAGCATAGCCTTAAGCAGAGAAAATATTTATAATTATCTGATAAATATGAAAAAGATCTTCCATTCCATTTTTCCAGCTCTTAATTAGATTTCAGTTTCTAATCTAATTTAGCATTCTGTTTCCACAAAAATTTTCAAGATAACATTTCAACTCTCCACTTAATCTATCAAACCCTATCTTATCGTTCTAATGAAGACCATACCTATTGAAGACCATCAAAATTAGATAGAGCAGAATAATCTTTTTATTTTGCTACTGGTCTGCATGACAGCACTATTCAATAGGGACCTAGTAATTCTACTCATTCAGTTCATCTACTTGTAATATGAACTAAAACATATTCAGGGCATGGCTTCATATAGCTAATCTGGCTGCAGTTTTAGAGTCAGCTTCAAATAAATCTATGAAGAATATTATTTTTTTTTTCTGAATATTCACTTATTTGCTTTTTATTTAGAGCTTTTTTAAAAAGAAAATTGACAAAACTTTAGAATAGTCAAGAAAATAAATGAACAGGAATCAAATGACAAAAATTATAAATAAAAAAGGTGTCAAAATTGACATCACAAAAATACAAAGGATTATAAAAGAATTCTACGGACAATTATACACCAAAATGTTTAATAACTCAAAAAATACTATAACTTCTAGAAACACAAAATCTATATTTGCATCATAAGGAAACAGAAAATCAGAACAGACTTGTTATGAATAACAAAATTGAATACATAATTTTTAAAAATCTCCAAAATGGAGAATAGTGCAGGCTAAGATGAACATAATGATGAATTATATAAATATTTAAATAAGAATTAATACCAATTCTAATAATCTTCCCCCCCAAAAAAAAGTGAGGAACACTTCCAAACTAATTTTATGAGGCCTGTATTACCCTGCTATAAAAGCCAGACAGGGACATTTTAAGAAAATAAAATTACAGGTCAAGATTTCTGACAGTAACGTAAATCATGAATAACCCCAAAAACTCTTATATTAAGTGTTACAAAAGAGACAACATTTTATGGGTGTTTGAAGGAAGAAGTCATATCTAACTAAGGGAAGGCATGATGACAGAATGTTCCAGGTAGAAATTTCCTAACTAGCTCATAAAAATCTTTACCTATAGAGTAGATTTTAGAATTTTCTTTGCTAATATTTGTAAACATAAAGCCAGAGTAACTGTCTGGATCTCTGCTCTGTGTGATCTTTTACAAATAGTAACACTGCTTTGCTTGATTTTCCTCATCCCAAAAAAAAAAGGGGGGGGGATTTATCACTGAGTGTTAGATCCAATTAGTTACTATAATAATTACTATTTTAACAAAGTTAAACCTTTCCTGGCACTAAAGAGTATTAGTAATTACTACTGTCATCACTAGGAATATCATTTTTGTTGTCATCATCGTCTTATTAAAAGAAATGGTAAAAATAAGACACTTGGAGGCGAGCAGTGTGACATGTACTGGATAGAATGAAAATATTAATGATTATGAGTTATTAATAACTTTAGGTTGCTTTAAAAAATTAAATTGGGTTGGAAAACAGATACAGAAGATTAAAAATGGTATAATATAGTATATTAAAAATAATTCCCATTAGCAATTATAAAATTAATGCCAAATTGCCTGTGCCCCATTAATGCATTAATTTTTCTTGCTGTTTCTTATAAATAAAGAGGCAGACATATGACTCAGGGATATGAATAATTCAGAGTGTTCGGCTATGTTTTGCCATGATTGACCTCAATATTTATTTGGTGTAAGCAAATATAAATATTGAGTTTTGGAATTGAAGTGGAATGATCCACTGAGAATTTAATTTTCAATCTATTTGTGAAGATACTTGTAATTTCATCCAAAGGTTTTCTGTTAAAAAAAAGTTCGCAGGAAGCTAAAAATGAAAAATTGGATAACCATGAGTATTTTGAAGAAAAATAAGAAATTAATTGTTTGAATGTAATTTAAATAACTGATCAAGGATCTAAAATGATAAGAACTACAGTTAACAAAGTTTATATTGACCTAAGTAAATTTGGCTTTTTGACGTTTTTGATAAACATTTGTGGTCTTAGAGGATAATGAGTAAGTGCAGTCCTTAGTATATCTTAAGACATATTAAGCAAAAGAGTATACTAATGCATTTGTGCTTCTATAACCAATACCTGAGACTGGGTAATTTACAAAGAACAGAAATTTTTTATCATACTTATGGAGGCTGGGAGTCCAAGACCAAGGCACTGGAAGCTTTGGTGTCTGGTGAGGGCACAGACTCCACCACCTTGTTGCCGCACCCTCACATGGCAGAAGGTGGAAAGGAAATAGAGCCTACATGGTTTACACTAGTCCTTTTATAAAGCCGCCAATCTAACTTACCATGGTGGAGCCTGCGTGGCCTAATCACCTCCTAAAGGCCCCGTCTCTTAACACTGTTTCACTGGGGATTCAGGGTTAGCCTGAATTTTGGAGGGGACACAAATATCCAAACCACAGCAGACAATAACAGACGAAACTTCTACAGACTCATATATTGTGTTTCTTAACTCCTGCAAAACTTTATGTATATTTCTCATTAATTATTTTTTACTTTAGTCCATTCCCTATACTTTAGATTTATATGGCCCTTGGGTAAAGACTCTATCTCTTTGACTTTTTCATAACAGCCGTGTCCTGGACAGATTTGACCTAACCTCAAATTTAAAAATGCATTTACTTTACAATACCCAATCTCATATGTATTATTAAAATAATATATTCTGTAAGTTTGGGTTATTTTAATAGATATAACTAGAACACTCAGAAAAACAAAAAGCAAGAAAAGCTTACTGGCTACTGAGGAATTATAATTATGCCCAGTTATTGAGCAACATGTATTGTCTCATTTAATCATCACAGTAGTAATTAACATCCATTTTAAAGATGTGAAAATCCAGTCTTAGATATAATATATTGTCCAAGCTTACATATCTAGAAATTTTACTGAAATTTTTTTGAGTGAAAAGCTTAGTTAGTCCTAAACAACTAATACACCGGCTTAGCAATGCTTTTGATTTAGAGAGAAAATATTTAGATTAGCAGTTATGCATGAATATTAAAAATCAGTGAGAAAGATTCTACCTGTTGATAGCAAGTAGATTCAGAAAATAGTGTATACAGAATTCTCCAAATAAGTGAGCTTTTCTAATTTAATAAGGATATAAATAATATTTTTCTATTCTAATAGACTACTTACAGGCCAAACATACACACAATATGAAATAAATATTAGGATATTTAAGTACAACTTATTAATCCAATTTTAAGAATGTTGAGTAAATTTCAAACTATCTTGCAACATTAGTATTTAAATATTTTGTTGACGTGTTTACTTTTATTATAGTTGAATGACACTGGGAAATTTTGAAAATAGTGAATGAAGTTAAAGGAAAATAAACTTTTAAGAATGGGGATTTGAAATTTGTTATTGCCTTAGAAAATTTTGTTTTATTAAATCTGACACATGAAAGAGCATTACTATAAACTGTAGGGTAAAATATAACAGTGATGTTAATATTTTATATTGGGAATGCAAGCTCTTTCGTCTACTATCTCTTAATTCACCTTAAACGATATGGAAAAAGGACTATCAACTCCTTTCTTAAAACTACTTAGAATACTATCAGTGGTGACTTTCCTAATTTGGATTATTTTGTTTTATGAAATCTACAGCTATATCATATTGCAACACTGCAAAATTAAGTTTCTAATAATATTATTTAGGTATAATTTATGTAACATTCAGTTTACCCATTATACATACATTAATATATAATTTATAGTAAATGTATAGTTTTGTGTATTTATTACCAAAATGCAGTTTTAGAGTATTCTCATCTTGCCTAAACTGTTCTCTGAACTTTTTTGAAGTTAATACCTACTCCCACACTGAGCCCTAGGCAACCAACCACTGAACTCTTGCCTTCACAAATTTGCCTTTTCTGGACATTTGCCCTTTGATTTTCTTAATGCTATCTTTTGCAGTGGAGACATTTTTAATTTGATAAGCTCCAATTATCTCTTCTAAAAAAAAAAATAGATCATGCACTTGGTATTGTAATTAAAAAAACTTTGTGGCCGGGCGCGGTGGCTCAAGCCTGTAATTCCAGCACTTTGGGAGGCCGAGGTGGGTGGATCACGAGGTCAAGAGATCGAGACCATCCTGGTCAACATGGTGAAACCCCGTCTCTACTAAAAACACAAAAAATTAGCTGGGCATGGTGGCGCGTGCTTGTAATCTCAGCTACTCAGGAGGCTGAGACGGGAGAATTGCCTGAACCCAGGAGGCAGAGGTTGCGGTGAGCCAAGATCGCGCCATTGCACTCCAGCCTGGGTAACAAGAGCGAAACTCCGTCTCAAAAAAAAAAAAAAAAAAACTTTGTGTGTCCCTAAATTAAAAAAAAAAATTCCTAATGTTTTCTTTTAGAAATTTTACACCTTTATTATCCATCAATCTATGATATTTTAGATGCCTTCATGCATGGTTTGAATTAAAACTACTATTTCATTTATTTGCTTTTAGATATCCAGTTGTCTAAAAACTGAGTACTCATTGTAAAGACTTTTTCTTGACCTGTTGGATTATCTTGTAACTTTGTCAAACTCAAAATTGACCATAAATGTTAAGAATTATTTCTGGACTCAATTCTCTCACATCTTGACATCAGTACCACACTCTCGATTGCTATGGGTTTATTGTAAATTGTACAGTAAAGAAATGTAAGTCCTCTAGCACTCTTCTTCTTTTAAAAAATTGTTTTGTCTGTTGTGGGTTCTTTGCATACCCCTATAAACTTTATTGTCATCAAGTAAGTTTCTAGTAAAGAAAGTAGGCTAGATATTTGATCTGTTGGAATTAAATCAGTTTGGGAGAATCGACATTTTCATTTATTCAAATTTTCAGTGTCCCCAAATGTTTTCAGTATACATCTCCTGCACATGTATACTGAAATTAGGACTAATATTACTATTCTCTTATTTTCTATTATTGTTAGACAATGCAAAGCATAGCATAGCAGAGACTTGGACAAATATAGTATAATATCACATAAACATACAAAGTAATTAGTATTTTTCCTGAAGTTAAAGTAATATTATGGATAAGGAGGGGGCAGACAAATATTGAGGGACTTCCCATAAATTATACAGTATTTGAGATTTTTATACTAGAATTTATATTAATAACAATTTATCTATACAGTTATAACATGGAGATGGCTGAGATTGTATTAATAGACAACTGATTTGATTAGAGTCATCTGTGAGGAAATTTCTTCTCCAGAATATTGTGGAAAGTAATAGAGCAATCAGCCAGGAAGTAATGGAGCACAACAGCTGGGTATGGTCAAAGAGAGGAAAGAATCTAAGATAATCCTGGTAAAACCACTGTGGTCCCAGTATAATTGCAGTAACACACGAAGCAATATCCTTTGAGGAAAAACATCAGAGGCCTCACAATGCATTGGTAAAATGAACTTCACTAGAAGAACCCAGCCAGGAAACAACAAGTGAACAAGCTGATAATAATATCAAGACCCATGTTGGGAGTGGGTAGAGAACAATATTCAGATTTGCTAAAATATATCTTCTAAGATACCCAGCTTTTATCAAAAATTACAAGACATGCAAAATGGAAAAGGAAAGTTTGACCTATATGACAGATAAAAACATCAGGCAATCGAAACTGCCTATGAGAGAAACTGCATACTAAATTTAGAAGAAAAAGATATCAGTGTAGCCATTGTTAACACATTCAAAGAACCAAAAAACCACAGTTAAAGAAAGGTATAATGAAAATGTATTATCACATTGAGAAGATCAGTAAAGATAAATTTCAAAAAAGACTAAGTAGAAATTCTGAGGTTGAAAAATAGAAAGATTAATGAAAATTTACTAGGGGACTTCTTTAATTTAAACTGGCAGAAGAATTCATGAACTGGAAGAGAGATTGATATTGATTATACAATCTAAAGAACACAAAAAATGAAGATAAATGAACAAAAGCTCAGAGAAATGTGGACACCATTAAGTGTACCAACATGCATAGTAAGAATAGCAGGAGAGAAGAGAAAGGAAGAAACACAAATAGACACATCACAGTAAAAATGCTGAACGCCAAAGTTAAGAAGTAGAACTTAAAAGAAGCGTGAGTAAAATGACCAATCTCAAAGGAAGACACCTAAGATTAACAGCTAGCTTTCATCAGAAACAAAGAACACAATGCAGAAGAATAATGCATGTAAAATGTTCAAAGGCGTTAGAAAACAAAAAGACTCAACAAAGAACTCTGTATTCAGAAAAGCTTCTTTAAAAGAAAAAGAAAAGATGAATTAAAGGCATTCCCAGAAAAACAAAAACTGAAAGAATAAACGGATTTTGTTGCTGCATGCTGAGTTTATAGGAAATACTTAATGTAGTTCTTCAGGCTGAAATTAAGTGACTATAATTTTAATTCGTACAAGAAAACAAAAAGAAATAGTAAAATATAATTGCAGAAGACAAAATAAATGAATTTTTTTTCTTCTTTTAACTGATTAAAGTGAAATTACTGTACAGAATATTTATATGATATGTTGTTGAGAACATAACGTGGAAGTGTAACATAGAAATGTAATATATTGCACAATAACACAAAAATTGGATTGGAGCAAAGCTGTATTGGGGTAAAGTAAGTAATACTCATGTTAACTTGAACCCTGGAAAGAAATGAAAAGAGTCCAGAATGATAAGATTACTGTAACAAGAGCTGTCAGTATATACTTTCTTTCTTAAATTCTAACCTTTACAGAAAGTAAGGACTGTGACATTGTATTGTTGGATTTGTAACGTTTAAATTTGTGATAACATGCATAGAATGAGTACCACTGCCCTACTCTAGCCTGATGACAGAGCAAGACCCTGTCTCACAAAAAAGACCTAATTTAAAAATCCATATTTTTATACAAAGGAAAATGTGCCCCTAAGCCTAATGTACTCGCCCCTCAGATCAGTTAGGTTGTATGACTTCCTGAACATCTTCCCCCTTCTCCTCAGATAGTACCTATTTATGAAGCAAAAACTGTCGAATCCTAACTTGCTAAATAGACTAAGTTCTAAATTATGAATTTTTAGAAGTCCTAATATACCTGAAGTATTTCAACTCTGGAGACCCTCAAACGCCATATCCTCAGGTCCTTCTTAGTGTTTCACAGCTGAGACAATTCTAAGAACAAATTTTCAAGTGCTGGTGATAAGTGGCATAGATAATTAGTATGTTTCACAGAGCCAGTGGTCTCCTACTGCTCACCACTAATATATTTATTTTTTCAACATCTTAAGGCAAGAATTTTTCTCTGCTGTGTTCCATATAAAGTCAGTGTCCTTCAACTGAGCTATAGAAATACTAGTTCTGTGTTTTTTTTGGTCCTCACCCTGAGCAGAACCTCTGTGCTACTGTGCCATAGCTGGGGGAAGGTAAGGCCAATTATTAGTCCTGTAGGGATGACAGGAACTGTGGGCAAGGCCATAGCCCCTGTAATCTCAGCTTTGACTTCTGAGTCACAGAAGAGGGAACTGGAAGGTTGGTAATTGGAGCCCAGCACACCTGGGTTGCAGAGTCAGGCTTATCGGTGAAAGCTGGGTGAGGGAAGGAAGCCAGTCTTCTAGGTGTGCCCTCCTGGCATACAGCTTCCGCAATACCGACTATTGCAGGTCGGTGAAAGGTACCGTTGGCCTGCAGTTCATACTATGGAATAATAGTCCTATGGCTGAGATTGGGGAAAGCCATACCCTGTTTTCATGGCAACATTCACTTGTGGTAGAACTTGGGTAACACAAGAAGCTGGGCAGAGGGAAATGAGAACTTGTCTGGCTCAAATCTCATAGACTGCTGCTGATCTTACCAAGATTTAATAGATTTCCTTAGGAAAATGCTTTTTGACTTGCTCTCTGCCCTTCACTTTGAAATGATGTTGCTTTATAGTTTTTCCCACTGAATGGTCATGTTGGACAGGTAAGCTCCTCACCCAGTTGAACTTGACGTTCTGCTAGGCTTTCTTACCTTAATATTGACAGTTGGTGTTTCTCTCTTTCCCGTCTCTCTCTCTCTCTCCAGTTTTTCTTTTTAGGGAGTTGTCAATTTCACTATTTTCTTCCTTTTTTTTTTTTTTTTTTTTTTTGTGTGTGTGTGTGTGTGTGTGTGACAGAAGTTTTGCTCCTGTGTTACCCAGGCTGGAGTGCAATGGTGCAATCTCGGCTCTCCGCAACCTCCGCCTCCTGGGCGCAGGCAATTCTCCTGCGATTACAGGCACGCGCCACCATGCCCAGCTAATTTTTTGTACTTTTAGTAGAGACGGGGTTTCACCATGTTGATCAGGATGGTCTCGATCTCTTGACCTCGTGATCCACCCACCTCGGCCTCCCAGAGTGCTGGGATTACAGGCGTGAGCCCCTGCGCCCGGCTAATTTCACTATTTTCACAATACAAATGATATTTCCTTTTTGCCATTTTCCTATTATTTTGTATTTTCACTTATTTCCAATTTTGAAGTTATTTTATTTACAAAGTTAAATTTTGATGGTGCTTTTAAAACATCATTAGTTTGAATATATTGGGATGTTTTAATTTTGTTTGCTATTAATTTCTAATTTAATAGCATTTGAGCAAACATGTATGTATGTATTCTGTCCATTGGGTATTATTTTTGATATATTTTAGAAATTAGGATATAGACTACCTTGGTAGAAGTTCCATGTTCACTTGTTTTTTAGAGTGCTTGAAAAATGTAACCTAGGTCATGTATCGATTGATAACATTGTCAGAAGTTTCTCTAATCTTATAATTTTCTTCATCAGTTCTTAAAAAGGAATACTAAAATTTCTAACTGTAATTTTAACTTTTACTTTTTCTCCCTTTGGTTATGTAAATTGTGTTTCATATAAAATTTACCTTTGCCTTTTGTTTCGTAAATACATTTAAAATTGTTTAGTCATCTTAATGAACTTGCCATGACTTTCATTATAAAATGCCCTCTATTTTATTAATGAAATCTCGTATTTATTTAGGTCCTTTTTTAAACAACACAGCACATCAATTTTTGCGGTGCATCTTTTCAGTTACTTTGCCTCTTTATATTTAAATTGGGTTTTAATAAACAGTTTTATAAATATGTGGGTCTTGGTTTTAAGAAAATATTTTTTGCTAGTCTGATAACCTCTACCTTTTACTTAGGGTAGATACACTATTTATATCTAACATAATTGTTAATGTGGTTTAGTTTAACTGTGCCATTTTTATGTCTTTTCTGTTTTTCCGTAAGTTTTAATCCTTTATTTTTTTTTCTTGCCCATTTTGGAGAAAGGCAATATCTGTATGGGGTGTGTGTGTGTGTGTGTGTGTGAACGTATATGTATGTTTGGCAACTAGATAAGGATACTAAATAGTTCAATTAAGGTAGAGATTAAGTTTGAAGTTGCTTAGTTGCAGGTTTAAAAAACTCAGTTCACCTTTGATTTGTCTTTTTTTCTTTGCAGTGGCCCTCTTAGTCTTTTGATGAGATCATTGGCAATTTAATTCTGTGCCCTTAATATCTTGAACATAGTTTTACTCTTTGGAGACTTTTGTCACAGCTCTTTATCTTTTTTTTTAATCTCAGGTTTCATTCTTATAATTTCAGAACTAGAAAATATCTTGCAATGGAGGCCAGCTGTATCTTTCAGAGAGGTCCCTTCTTTCTGCTCATGAAGAAATTTCTTTAAATATTACATACAGAAAAATAAACTATTTACATATGAAATATTGTTTATAATTACACCTAGAAAAATTACATTATTTTATTAAAATTTTTCTCCTGAACACCATTATATTATTATAGATTTCACTTTTATTCTTATTAATTGCCCGTTTGGAAGTATATAGGTTTACTTACTATCTTGAGACCATTGCACAATCTTCAAAACATAAACTAAATTTCAGCAAGGTTCAGAATAGACCTGCTTTTAAACTAGCCAGATTTACCTCATAGAATTGTTATTTTGCTTCCAATTTTGGCTTTTTTTTTCTAGTCTATTTCAATGTTTTTTCAGTAATACAATTTAAAATATCTTTAGACTTCTAAAAAATTGATTTACAGAGGAGTTAGTCAAGGTATCTAATTTGCCTGATAGAATATCCTGGTAGAAAAAGGCACTTTATATTGCTTTTCTTAACCAACTTTCTAATACCATCTTTTTCTAATTTGAATGCTCATAATTAACGCAATTTCCAAACAGTGAACTGATGAATGACCAGCAGCATCTGGCTTATTACCAACTCTACTCCTAAATCATATTTTGTCTGCTAGATTGTCTTTCTCTAAGTGATTGTTTCATTTGACTGACAGAACAAACAGTGGCAGGAGAAATAGGAATCTTCCCACCTATTGGACAGAATATTGGTTACTTGCTGAGAGAGCTATAGACTAGATAAACTTAAGTAGGGTAAAAAAGAAAAAAAACAGCTAAATTAGAGTTACCCAAAACCTCAGCAAGGGAAACAGAACAAAATATCAGTAAAAAATTTACAGAATTTCAACCTTTGGGTTTTCACAGTACAATATAATAAAAAGAGAGCTAATTTTAAAAATCTCTTCATGTTTGGAAACAATATTTTATTAGCTGTTTCCCTTTATCAATATTTATTTTACAAATTTTGAGATTATATATAGTGTAGAAGATTTGCATAATTTAATTACTTTAATACTATATATATAACATTTTATTTTTCATTGGGATTTTTTTCAGTTCTTCATTTAATGTGTGGTGTAAATAAACCTAACACATACAGCACATTTTTCAATATTTTTTAGCAAAAATAACATTTTTTACATAAAATTTTCTACATAAATATAAAATATAAATAAATTGTATTTTTGATGTCCATGTATTTGATAGCATTTATTTGTTGACATGTCATCAGGAGGAGCAGTGAGGCTATTCCGATAAATGTAACAACATTTAAAATCCTACTAGACACTTAAAATGTATAATCGTTAATTGATGTTTAAACACCCCTGTCTACTTAAAATATATTTATGCTTTTCAACTATTCAATAGCAAATATTGAATGAATCAATTAAATACATCTCCAAATTTAGCACACTGTAAAATTTGAAAAATAAATGTATAATAAAGGAAAAAGCTAAACTTAAATTATAGTCTTCATCCATTCTGACAGTAATCTAATGTAGGTGGTATACTCAATTTAGCTTTTACTTACTAAGGCAAGAGAAATATGTTGAAAATATGTAAACCATCTAGTAGTCATCACAGTGAAGTATCCATTGCAAATTGTTCCATTAGCATTTGGGAAAAAGTACCATAATATCTATTTGTTTTTCACTTATAGTTTTTAATTCCTATTTTTAAGTTTTTTTATTAGCACAATAGTGTAAATATATGAATAAGATTTAAGTCTATTTAAAATTTTGTCCTTCTCAAACATACATTCATGTGAATAAAAACTTCAGCAAAGATGAAAGACTTCCTGACAAGCTACTTAATTAGAATTACAATCATCTTCCCAGAAATGATCCTTAAAATAAATTGTCTACTGTAAATGGATGAAAGTAAATAGTTTGCTTCTCCTCGCTTTTTTCTTGGCAATTATATTAGGTTGGTGCAAAAGTAATTGTGGTTTTTTTGTCATTACTTTTATTTAATGACAAAGTCTTCAGTATTATAAAAGTGGTAATAGTTACAGGGGAATTTGGGCCAGGATGACACATAGCATCCTTATCAATTTTAAAGTTTCATAATCTTTATAAATATTCTTATTTAATAGTTTTTTTGTTTATGTTATTATTATTTTTTTGAGTTGGAGTCTTGCTCTGTTATCCCAGGCTGGAGTGCAGCGGCATGATTTCGGTCACTGCAACCTCCCACTCCTTGGTTCAAGTGATTCTCCTACCTCAGCCTCCTGAGTAGCTGGGATTACAGGCACATGCCCCCACGCCTGGCTAATTTTTGTATTTTTAATACAGACGAGGTTTCACCATGTTGGTCAGGCTGATCTCTTAACTCCTGACCTCTTGATCCACCTTCCTTGGCCTCCCAAAGTGCTATGATTAATAGGTATTATTGAATCAATTTTACCCACATACTCTAAAGCCATAGAGAAGAAAAATTATTTTTTGCCATAAAAGTAAAAAGCAGTGCAACACAGTGTATTAAAATACATTTTTTCTGTATTTGCATTTCATATTATTACATTATTTTAAGTGGTGTTGCATTTTTATCATTCTTACACATATCTTGGGAAGAAAAACTGTCTCCAATTTATAGATGAGAAAATTACCTGAAAGAGATGAGTTTTTCAGGGTTATCCTAATCGTAAATACAGATTTTTAGATTTGAAACCATTTAGAATTTCTTACACAGTCTTATACTGTGCTATATTACATTTAATTTAAAAATAATCTGAGCACCTTTATTTTTCACTGACGTAGAAGCATTGTGAATAAATCCCCAGCTTAATGACAGTTTGTGACAGAAACAATCACTTTATCCACATAATTTTTTTAAGTGGCATAAGAAAAAACAATTGCACTTAATGTTATCTAATGTTAGTTAGCTGCTGCTTTCACATTTCAATTTTGAAAATGATGGTATTTATAAGACTTTTGTCTTTGGCTCTTTAATTTCAGGAGATTTGAGGAGAAGCAAACTATTTACTTTCATCCATTTACAGTAGACAATTTATTTTAAGGATCATTTCTGGGAAGATGATTGTAATTCTAATTAAGTAGCTTGTCAGGAAACCATTTGCCTTAACAGATCTGTTGTCATCATAATATCAGCCAGATGTAAACTGACATGCTGACATATTAGCCAGATGTAAACTGGAATGGTGACATATTTGCCCTGCATTTTTACCACTGCCACATTTCTTTCTTTCTTTCTTTGCTTAGTCTCCATCAATTTTGTAATCAAAGAGCACAACTGTATTACAGAAAAAATGCTTTTATCTGGAAGAAATAATTACATTATATTGGAATGATCAAAAAACTCAGAAAAATAAGTAGTAATATTTAAGACAATTACAATTTAAACCAAGATCTGATTAGAAAGCCAGGCTTTTTAATAGGTGATAATCAACAGTGCTGGTGTTAATATTGTTAATTAAAAGGATCTAATTGATTCCAGATAGCCTTATCATTATTCATATATGTAGCTAATAGAATGGTTGATTCTTATTTTCTAAAAAGGTTGTTTTATTCTCTTAAGATTTCCTCTTTTTCATATTAAAATTTGAAAAAAAATGAATATATTAAAGTTCCAATGTAAGACATTCTTATTTTCCAAGTTGGTCCTAAGCTACTTGTAGGTAATACTAAAACAAAAAGAGAAAACACTCAGATATGCCACACAGATGACAAATTATAATATTGAAAAATCTGACACTATTGAATTTCCTATAGCTATACCCTCAATATGCCTATTCAAAGTCAAAGGGTCTTAGAATTCTGGGTTACTTCACGAAATAAGCCTGCTTCTTGCCAGAAGGGGCAAAGCAGAAAGAATATTTAGTGTAAGCAACATAATTTCCAAAGAGAAAGAGGAAAGAGCTGAAGTGAGAATACCTCAAATTTATGTCTCCCAAATATACCTACTTAGCAGAATATTCAGTCTTTTATTAATAAGCTTTCTCTAAACAGAAAGGAGTATCAGGGATGGAACAAGAGCACTACTTTCAACATATATCTAAACACAATTTTTATAATGTCAAATTCTGGAGGAAACATTGTCTTTCTCTTTTTCATTCTTTTTATCAATCTCCAGTTATAATTGCTTTTGGGATTTTGTGTGTATTCCTCTGCTTATAAAACTTGTTTGGAAATTCTCGACTTAATCACTTATGTATGAATTTGTTTTCATGAGTGATCTTTTAAAGTAAGACATTTAAAATCATGCGAATAATTATTTTAAAGCTATTAACTTTAGGAATGGATAAGCAAGCTCAGAAACCCCTGATAGAGCCCTCTAAACTTGCCAGATAAGTCAGCATACTGTTTGCAGAAAGAAAGTTAAAAGTAAATAAATGAATATATACGTAAACTTGCTTCAGAAGACTAACCTACACAAACATTTATTGAATTTGTCTTTCTTTCATTTAATCTTCATTTAACAAATACCTACTAAGTATTATACCCAATACCATGTGTCATGAATTACGGAGGATGTAAAGAAACAGATTAACTGTCTGAAAGTTTATTAAAACATTTCTGTCAGCCGTAGATAACTGAAAATGTATGTTGATCCAAAGACATGTTAAATTATGTTCCTAGATGTAACTTTATGACAGGCAAAAACTACAAATAGATCATATGTCCAACCACAAGTGTATGGGTAAACAAACAATAGATTTTCCATACAATGGAATTGTACTCAGACATAAGAAATAAAACGATTGAATTAATGAGGCACAAAATATCTAGAATGTATCTCAAAATACTCAATGACAAGAGTCAGACCTAAAATAGCACATGTCGTGTGGTTATTCATGTAAAATTTTGTTAAATACAAACTAAGTTATAATGACAGAGTACAGATATGTGGTTTGTTTGGGTGACAGGGTTGGGAAGAATAAGATTACAAAGAGATATGAGAAAACTATTGAGGATAATAGATATGTTCACTATCTTTATTGTGTGAATGGTTTCACAAGTGTTTGCATATGTCAAACTTAGCAAATTGTATACCTATATATGCAGAATATTTCTGGTAAAATTTCACTTTTTTCCAAGAGAAAAGAGGCTAAAATGTATGTTTTCACCACCTTGAGTCTACATTATGTTAGAGAATCTGGGCAGTACAATAAAGAAAGAGAAAAAAAAAGAGAAGAGGAAGGAAGGAGAGAGAAAGAGAAAGAGAGAAGGAAAGAAAGGAGAGAGGAGAAAGAAAGGAAAGAAAGAGAATGAATAAAGAGAAAGGAAAAAGAAAGAGAAACTCTGAAGTTTAATTGGATCCCGTTTGTCTGTTTTGGCTTTTGTTGCCATTGCTTTTGGTGTTTTAGTCATGAAGTCCTTGCCTATGCATATGCCTGTGTCCTGAATGGTTTTGCCTAGGTTTTCTTCTAGGATTTTTATGGTGTTACGTCTTATGTTTAAGTCTTTAATCCATCTGGAGTTAATTTTAGTGTAAAGTGTCAGGAAGGGGTCCAGTTTCTGCTTTCTGCACACTGCTAATCAGTTTTCCCAACATCATTTATTAAACAGGAAATCCTTTCCCCGTTGCTTGTTTTTGTCAGGTTTGTCAAAGATCAGATGGTTGTAGATGTGTGGGGTTGCCTCTGAGGCCTCTGTTCTGTTCCATCAGTCTATAGCTCTGTTTTGGTACCAGTACCATGCTGTTTTGATTACTGCAGCCTTGTAGTCTAGTTTGAAGTCCAGTAGTGTGATGCCTGCAGCTTTGTTCTTTTTGCTTAGAATTGACTTAGCTATGCAGGCTCTCTTTCGGTTCCATATGAAGTTTGAAGTGTTTTTTTTTTTTTTCAGTTCTGTGAAGAGGGTCATAGGTAGCTTAATGGGGATAGTGTTGAATCTATAAATTACTTTGGGCAGTTTGGCCATTTTCACAATATTGTTTCTTCCTATCTATGAGCATGGAATGCTTTTCCATCTGTTTGTGTCCTCTCTTATTTTGTTGAGCAGTGGTTTGTAGTTCTCCTTGAAGAGGTCCTTTACATCCTTTATTAGTTGGATTCTTAGGTATTTTATTCTCTTTGCAGCAATTGTGAATGGCAGTTCTTTCTCAATTTGACTCTCTTTAATTCTGTAATTGGTGTATAGGAATGCTTGTGATTTTTGCACGTTGATTTTGTATCTTGAGACTTTGCTGAAGTTGCTTATCAGTTTCAGGAGATTCTGGACTGAGATGATGGGGTCTTCTAAATATACAATCATGTCATCTGCAATAGAGACAATTTGACTCCTTCCTTTCCTAATTTAATACCCTTTATTTCTTTTTTTCTTGCGGGATTGCTCTGGCTAGAACTTCCAATACTATATTGAATAGGAGTGGTGAGAGAGGGCATCCTTGTCTAGTGCCAGATTTCAAAGGGAATGCTTCCAGTTTTTGCTCACTCAGTATGATATTGGCTGTGGGTTTGTCATAAATAGCTTCTATTATTTTGAGATATGTTCCATCGATACCTAATTTATTGAGAGTTTTTAGCATAAGGGTTGTTGAATTTTGTTGAAGGCTTTCTCTGCATCTTTTGAGATAATCATGTGGTTTGTGTCTTTGGTTTTGTTTTTGTGATGGATTATGTTTATAGATTGGCATATGTTGAACCAGCCTTGCATCCCTGTGATGAAGCCAACTTTATTGTGATGGATAAGCTTTTTGACGTGCTGTTGCAATCGGTTTGCCAGTATTTTATTGAAGATTTTTGCATCTATGTTCATCATGCATATTGGCCTGAAGTTTTCTTTTCTTGTTGAGTCTCTGCCGGGTTTTGGTATCAGGATGATGTTGGTCTAATAAAATGATTAAGGAAGGAGTCCCTTTTTATGCATTGTTTGAAATAGTTTCAGGAGTGGTACCATCTCCTCTTTGTATGTCTGATAGAATTCACCTGTGAACCCATCTGGACCTGGGCTTTTTATTGGTAAGTAGGCTATTAATTGCTGCCTCAACTTCAGCCCTTGTTATTGGTCTGTTCAGGGTTTCGACTTCTTCCTGGTTTATATCTTCTTTTAAATTGTGCATTCTTAAAATTTCCTTTTATCTCCATTGCTGAATTATTAGCTATAACTATTTGTTGGGTTATTTTAGTTTTTGTTAAGGATTAGTTTATATGCCACTGAACTTCAAGTGACAAATTTACAACTTCACTAGCGTAAGAACCTTTTAAAAGTACAGTGGGGATGGAAGCTCACACCTGTAATACCAACATGTTGGGAGGCCCAGTGGGCAGATCAGAAGGTCAGGAGCTCAAGACCCTCCTGGCCAACATGGTGAAACCCTGCCTCTCCTGAAAATACAAAAATTAGCTGGCTGTGGAGGCGTGTGCCTGTAGTCCCAGCTACTCAGGAGGCTGAGGCAGGAGAATCGCTTGAACCCAGGAGGTAAAAGTTGCAGTAAGCCAAGATTGCACCACTGCACTCCAGCCTGGTGACAGAGCGAGACCCCATTTCAAAAAAGAAAAAAAAAGTACATATATATTACTCCTTTTCAAATATTTGTGCCACATACTTCTGTATGTCATAATACAAATTATTGCTAGTTATTTTACTTCAAGTAAATTATCCGTTTGTAAATTAGTAGACACTGTTCTTAGAGCAGCTTTACTAAACATACAATCTAGAGCATTACAGAAAAAAAAATGACTAGAAAAGTGTAGGTATATTTCAAATACCCTCTCAACACCTACTGCCCAGTTTCTCTTGTTATTAACATCATCTGTTAATATAGTACATATAGTACATTCCTTACAATTGTAAACTAGTATTGTTAATTATTATTAACTGAAGTCCTACTTTACATTAGGATTAACTCTTTTTGCTGTGTAATATTACGGACTTTGACAAATGCAGCCTGAGCTCGTGAGGAAGAGCTGCTGATGGTCAGAGAAGAATAAAAGGGATATCCCTTAGCCATTGCAAGACAATCATATATTTAACTCCTGCTTTGTAAAGTATCAGATGTTCATATGACTGAATATATGCAACATAATGATCTGTAGGTACCCCAAAGACACATGCACCATATAAAAATTTTTGTCTACTATACTGCTTTCCTGAGTTGCTGATATGAGAAATGACTATTTTCCCAATTGATATTTATGCGTATTGTTAACTTTCAGCATAATTACTGATTCATAGGAAATTCATAGAAATGGCTATTCTTTATTTGTGAATACAAGAACACTATGTTTCAACTTATGAGTGATACCACCCTAAAAATACAAACAAGATTAACTGATATCCAGCTTTGATATAACTCCCAATATTATCAATCAAAGTAGACTCACAGTCATAATGCCTTACAATGTAGAGAAGAAACAACATTTTGTCAATAAATGAATTTGGGGGGATACAAATAATCAGTCTATAATGGCCTCTGGCATTCAATTCTAAAAATACTTTACTTACACTTGCTGCTTAAATCTTATTGTTAATTTTATCTGACTAGATGCTTCTGTTTAATACATTTTTGAAATATTGACTTAAAGCTTTCATAATTCTATTCTTCATTTTGATTTATTGCTGTGTATGAAGCGGCTGCCCAGGGTTCACATTTTTCCCGTTTTGGCTATTGGAGCTCACCAATATTGTTTTCTTAAATTCCAACACATCTGTGAAAGAAATTGGGCATTCCAAAAAAAGCTCTTTACTTAAATTATCTACTTTAATTTACATGTAGTTCCAATTGAAACTCTTCTTATTTCATTGCAATATGATGACTCTCTTAAGTGACGAGAAGCAAATGATTTGCTTCTTTTTCATGTGGCCATGATACTTAAGGATGCTTCTTCTGTAATGCTGCTGCATCTTTCATTATTATCACATATTTACGAGACTTTTTAGGTTCCTGAATATAAGTAAATATTTTTACTTCAGTATTTTGATATTCCTCACACCAAGAAAAATAGTGTCTCTCTTAAGACAGATATTTATTAACGAAATGGAAATGGTAATGCTTTAATGATGTTCTACCAATAGCACATAGTAGGCATACATCAGATATTTTACTGAGTGTAGTAAATGAAAGTATCAATACATAAATTATAATATCAGTCCTTTCAGAGGGTCTATGAAAGCAAAGGCCTGGTCATGGTAAGAAAAAGAAATGAGTAGATTTGTATAACCCAGCAAGAAAGAATGAGATGACTAATTCTTTGATAGTGCAATGGAGGATTTATGCAAGGAGTTATCAGAAGGTAGAATATATGTATACATTATGAATCATGCATAAATAATACAACTTGGGAATTTTATAAAATATATACTTGTCCTTTAAATAGATAATAATAAACTTATATTAGTGTAATTCAGTGTAATGTTAAATTTTTAATTTTTAAAATTGGAGATATTGGACATAGTTTTGGCATGTGAGTAAATCTATATTAAGTATTGTTAAGGAGAATGTAATTAGGCAACATACCAAATTTCATAAACTTGCCAGCTAATGAAGCTACGTATAAACATAATTTAAAGATATAGGAAGAAGAATCCTTCAAATAAAATCAGCATTCAAGTGCAATTGACATAGCTCATAGCCTCTCATCTGTTTTGCATTCTTACTTTCTTAAAAGAACTCACCAGGTTTAGTCTTTTATATCAGGGTGAAACTTAAAGTTGCGTTCCCCAGCCTTTTTTCTAAGCAAATAGAAGCCTTGTCTTCTACTTCTCTGTCTTTTTTTGTCTTTGATTGCAATGTAGAAATGGTTGTAGGAGGAGCTCATCTTGAACTATAGAGAGAACTATGAGGAGGAGAGCAGAGCAATTTCACAATTGTCACCTGTATCCCACTCTAGAGTTGCTACTTCAGCTCTGTTTTGTTTGTATTTTAAATTGTATGTGAGAGAAAAATAATCATTTTGTATAAACAGCTGTTTTTAAAGTGTTTATTAAAGCAATAAAGCATGTATCTTAAGAAATGCAGCAAACACAAATAAAAATGACAACCACCATCATACAAAGCACATGAAACTTATAAAAATAGCAGTTCAGCTGTGTTGTACATAAAATTGAGTTCCATATTTCTAAAACTCTTAGACATCATCAGAATTTTCTTTTAAATTCTTTTAGTTATTTTACTAAATAAAAAACTGGGTTTTCCATTACTCTTTAAAAAATTTTTTAAATATAAACTGCCTACAGGTTATATTTAGCCAAATTGACTGTTTGGTTCAATTTGAGTTTTCTTCATTTTAGCTTTGTGTGTGTGTGTGTGTGTGTGTGTGTGTGTGCGCGCGCGCACGCGCGCACTGTTGGATTATTAACTATGCATGTTCAAATAAATTTGTGAACTTGGGGTAGTAGGAGCTGGCTATAATAATGGAATAAGATTTTTAATGTTCACATAATTGCTGTTAACTTTTAGATGTAAAAATAGACATTGAATGGTAAACTGTATCTTTGATCCTTGTGTTTTTCCAAATAAATTAGAGTTACTAAGAAATAAAAGAAGAATTAACTCTGAAACAAGATTAACTATTAAGTTTGAAGTTTAAGTCAGATTTTCAACTGAAAACTCATTTTCATTATTCAACAATTACAGTCTATTTTAAATAGTTATATTGTTGCATATTATTCAAAAGTTAGTAATTCACTTATGAAATCTTTAATTTCCGGTAACAGTATAGCAATTACATTATTTTTAATTTTTGGAGTCCTGTATATACACAAATATTTCTACAGCTCTTTCCCCCTTGATTAAGATAGAGTAAATTGCTATAGTCCAATACTACTACACAAAGAATTAAGGAAGCCTGGAAAATCACATTAATTACATATCAAAATATACTGGAGAGATGTGGAACAGAGGACTTGCAGCTCCAGAAGAAGGAAGCTGAGCTGAAGTGAGCTGACAGTCACTGGATCCTTTATTTCCTGGACACACTTGCCTCTTCTTGCTATAACTGAGGATTAAGTTCAGCCATAAAGAGGAGCTATTCTGGGGAAAGAAAGAACAAAAAAGTCACTCACTGCCCCATAGTATTGGCTTACAGAATGGAAAATTAAGGTATCAAAAATAATTTTTAACACAAGACATTTTATGAGAGATGAGCTGCTTGAGGGAAGCTGGGGAATTGTGCTTAAAAGCAAATCTCTGCTGTCACATGAATATATGTAGAATATAGAGAACAAAATTCTTCTGGTGGAAGGAATCAGTTTCAAAGACCTAATCCTCATGACCTAAAATCACCTGACAGATCTGGGTGCTGAAGAATGTGTAAGCCTAAAGAACTAGGTTCCACATGCCTGAAGGACAGAACTGAGTACCCCACAGCCTTGCATGGATGAGGAGATAAAGTGCACCAAAGCTCAGTCAAAGGCAGGAAACACTACATATGAAAACTAGAAAGAGCACAAAGGAGTTTGTGCCTGAGGTATTTTTTATTGTATCAAATAGTACTTTTTGTTGAGGGAGGTAAGAAAATCATAAATTGCTTTATTATTTTCAATTATTTTTCTCAATTATATAAGAGAGGTGTATGTGTCCAGAATTTGCTATGTTATTTCCAGTGCCTCCCAGTACACAACAAGAGTTTTGGTCATTGTCACACTTGGACAGGTGACTTATTTTAACCAACAACTGTATGAGGACTTAACAGTTCAAACAGACTGTACACATACTAATATAATTATCTCAGGCTCTTGTATGTCTGTCTAATACAGTCAGATAAGTGTGTATTTTATAGACGGTACACTTTCATTCTCAGCCCTGGAATTTAAAAGATAGTGGATCAGAACACGACAAGGTCATTTCAGCTGAGTTTTGCTGGACAGATCAACAGACAATCCACAGGGCTATATATGAACAGCAAACATGTATCATATTTTAAAACAGATAATGACTATTGTAAAGCTAACGGACTACTTTGTACATAAAAATATAAATGACCTCCCATGTATGATTTTGCATGGAAGGAGACAATCATGGGCAATTGTATTTCTGATATCCTCAAATGTGATTTAAAAAAAATCACATAGGCAGAATAAAATATGTTTTAAGTCCAAAAACCAAACAAATGAACAATTTTATCATTGAACCTCTGTTGAAAACATAACTAGAAATTTAGTCTTGGAGTGGTATATTGTTCTAAGGATTACGTCTTAAAATAAAACCCAGTCTCATACCTTTCAAATAGCACTATGGACATATTAAAGTAGCCTCATCCTCACTCTTTTCTATTGCTTCGTTTCTTGCAGTAACCTTCCATTCTCTTCCCTAGAAAAGAATTTTTTTAAGCCATGCAGGCTGGTCATTTGTAGATGTAAAAATAGACATTGAATGGTAAACTATATCGTTGGTCCTTTTGCTTCTCCAAATAAATTAGAGTTACTGAAAAAGAATAGAAGAATTATCTCGGAAACAAGATTGGTCTAAAACTTTTGAGCTCAAGTAATCTTCCCACCTTGGCCTCCCAAAGTGCTGGAATTACAGGCATGAGCCACCGTTCCCAGCCATATTTTGACTTCTTAATAGCCATTCTGACTGATGTGAGATAGTATGTCATTCTGGTTTTCATTTGCATTTCTCTGATGATTTGTGACGTGAAGACTGTTTCCATGTTTGTTACCTGCTTGAATGTCATCTTTTGAGAAATGTCTGTTCATGTCTTTTGTCCACATTTTAGTGGGGACACTTGTTTATGATTGCTGATTTGTTGACACAATTTATAGATTCTGAATATTAGACCTCTCTCAGTTGCAGTTTGTGAATATTTTCTCCAATTCTGTAAGCTATCTGTTTACTCTTTCCATAATTTTGTTTGTCTGTTTTTGTTTTTTGCTGTACAGAAATCTTTAGTGTATTTAGGTCCCACATGCCAATTTTTGTTTTTGATGCAGTTGCTTTGAGGATTTAATCCTAAATTTTTTCGCAAGGCCTATGTCTAATGTTCCTAGGGTTTCTTCTCAATTCTTATAGTTTGAATACTTACATTTGAATATTTAATCTATATTTAGTTAATTTTTGTCTTTGTTGTAAGATGGGGGTCCGGTCTCATTCTTCTGCACGTGGCTAGTTAGCTATCCCAGCACCATTTATTTAATAGAGAGTCTTTTCCCCATTGCTTATTTTTGTTGACTTTGTTGAATATCAGATAACTGTAATTTGTAGCTTTACTTCTGGGTTCTTTATTCTGTTCCTTTGTTCTATGTGTCTGCTTGTATACACGTAACATACTGTCTTGGTAACTGTAGCCATAGAGCATAGTTTGAAGTCAGGTAATATGATGTCTCCAGCTTTGTTCTTTCTGACTATTCAGTCTATCTTTTGCCATATGACTTTTAGAATATGTTTTTTCTAATTCTGTGAAGAATAACATTGGTAATTTGATAGGAATGTTGTTGAGTCTTTAGATAGCCTTGGACAGATGGCCATTTTAACGACATTGATTCTTATACTCTACGAGCATGGAATGTCTTTCTTTCCTTTTATTTCCTTTTCTTTCTCTCATTCTCTTTTTCTCTTTCTTTCTCTCTCTTTCTTTCTTTCTTTTCTTTCTTCCTCCCTTCCTTTCTTTTCTTTCCTTCTTTCTTTCATGGTCTCACTCTGTCACCCAGGCTCAAGTGCAGTTGCATGATCATGAATCACTGCAACCTCAACTTCTTGGGCTCAGTCGGTCCTCCCATCTCAGCCTCCTGAGTAGCTGCCACTACAGGCATGTGTCATCATGCTTGGCTACTTTATAAACATTTATTTTAGAGATGGCGAACTTGCCGTGTTGTCCAGGCTGGTCTCAAACTCCCGCACTTAAGGGATCCTCTTCCTTGGCTTCCCAGAGTGCTCTAATTACAGACATTTGCCACTGCACCCATCCTGTTTTTGCTGTTTGTTTGTGTCATTGATATGGCGATACGGTTTGGCTCTGTGGCCCTTCCCAAATGCTTTGTCAAACTGTAATCCCCAGTGTTGGAGCAGGGGCTGGGTGGGAGGTGATAGGATCAAGGGGGAGGATTTCCCCCTTGCTGTACTCATCATGGTGAGTGAGTTCTCATGAGATCTGGATGTTTAAAAGTGTGTAGCACCTCCCCGCCTCTCTCTTCTTCCTACTCCACCATGTACATGTACGTGCTTCCCCTTCACCTTCCACCATGATTGAAAATTTCCTGAGGCCTCTCCTGACAAGCTATCTGTACAGTCTATGGAACTGCAAACCAATTAAGCTTTTTTTTTTTTTTAAATAAAATTAACCAATGGATATTTCTTGATAGCAGTGTGAGAATGAACTAATACAGTCATCTGTCATTTATTTCAACAGTGTTTTGTAGTTCTCCTTGCAGTGATCTTTCATCTTCTTGGCTGGGTGTATTCCTAGGGTGTGTGTGTGTGTGTGTGTGTGTGTGTGTGTGTATGTGTGCCTGCCTCCATGCAGCTGTTGAAAATGGGGTTGCATACTTGATTTGACTCTCACCTTGAACATTATTAATATATAGAAATGCTACTAATTTCTGTACATTGATTTTGTATACTGAAACTACTGAAGTCAGTTTATCAGTTCTAGGAGAATTTTGGCAAGATATTTAGAGTTTTCTAGATATAGAATAATGTTATCTGCAAAGAGAGGTAATTCAACTTATTTTTTTCTTATTTGGTTTCCTTTTATTTTTTCTCTTGTCTGATTGCTGTGGCTAGGGCTTCCATCATTATTTTGAATAGGATTGTTAAGGGTGAGCATCCTTGTGTTTTTCCTCTCTTTAAGAAGAACGCTTCCAGCTTTTGCCTGTTTATATGCCAAAATCTGAGATGCAGCAAAATCAGTTTTAATACAAAAGTTTATAGCACTGAACATCTACATCAAAAGGTTAGATATCAAATTAATGAACTAGAAATCACACTTAGAGGACTTAGGAGAGCAAGAACAAGCTAATCTTAAAGCCAGTGGAAGAAAATAAGTAACTAAAATCAGAGGAGAACTGAATGGAAATTGAGACCCAAAAATCCGTACAAGAAATTAATGAAAACAAAATTTGGTTATTTGAAAGGATAAACAAGATCGATAGATTGCTGGCTATATTTACAAGGAAATAAACAAAGAATATCCAAGGAAGCACAATTAGAAATGACAAAGGTGACATTACAACCAATTTCACAGAGGTACAAAAGATCCTCAGAGACTGTTATAAACCCCTCTGTGCAAATAAACTGAAACCCTGAACCATCCATGATTGAGTTCCAAAATTGAATCAGCAATAAAAATATATATATTAACCAAAAAAAGCTCTCGACCAGATAGATTAATTGCTGAATTCTATCGAACATACAAAGAAGAACTGGTACCAATTCTACTAAAACTATTCCAAAAAATGAAGGAGGACATGCTCCTCCCTAACCCATTCTATGAAGCCAGCATCCCCCGATACAAAAACCAGGTATAGACATGAGAACAACAAAAGAGAAAACTACAAGCCCATATCCCTGATGAACATAGACACACATATCCTCAACAGAATACTGGCAAGTCAAATTCAGTAGCATACAACACATCAAAAAGTTAACTTACCATGATCAAGTAGGATTAATTCCTGGAAGTCAAGGTTGGTCAAACATATACAAATCAATAAATGTGATTCAGCATGTATGGAATTTAAAAAAAAAATGTGTTTTAAAAGTTTTAACTTGCTTCAAGGATTGATATGTTGAGATAATTAAGGGCATAAATCTAGTGAATCAGAATGAGAAGGCTTTCTCTTTGGCTGAATAAGAAAATACAATATCAAGAGGAAAGAGAAGATCCAACAAAATATGACAGAAAATAGAATTGAGAAAGACTATTATGTGTAGAAATGGGTAGAGTAGGGTGGGCTCCACATCTGAAGCAATAAGATCATGAATAAATGTTACTTAGCACTGAATCAGAACATACTGAAACAAAAGATACGTATACCAAAAATAAAATTTAACCTAATGGAAATAGAATTGCATATGATATAGAGAAAAATACAAGAAAAATTTTGTAATATTTAGAATGAGCTAGCCTTCGTACTAACAAAAGAAATCTCCAAAGTAGAAGATATCAAATGAACACTGAAAAATCTAATCACTTGCAAGGGTTATATAATATGAGAATACATACCGTTGAAATTAGTGGTATTGATTCAATACCGCTTTTCTGATTTCTGCTTTTCTGAAATAAAGCTTATTTAAGTTGGGAAATAAATAACACTTCCCTATACCCCTTTCAATATTGAGTTCAGTGTTTGCAAGTGACTGGAATGATCTTTAAAGATAAATACATTATGAACAAATATAATTAACTATAAGAAAACATTTTGCTGTGAGAATTTTTAGCCTATGCACACAGGCACATATAATCTACTCCAGGTTAATGAAATTATGGCAACTATACCGTATGTGATTGATCGCTTATGAAAATAAGACGATATCCCATATGCATTTAAATATTATTTTGAAATCTATCCTACCAAGTTAAAGTATAAAGTAGCCTTGAAACAGAGTTGAAGTTGTGGATTGTTAAGGTTATGTAAAGCATTGCAATGTGGTAGTAACCTTTTACACAGATGGAAAAGTCTCAGTCTGCAATCCAGCACCTGCCCTTCAGGGTCTTTATAGCTGATATTTTAAGCAGACAGTAAATGTAGAAAGAACATTTCGTAAAGCATACCCAACAAAAATTCAACTCTGTAACTAAAATCCCGTTACATATCTGTTTAATCTGATTTTGAAGGAAATGCTATTTTTTCTTTCTATAGCAATAAAATGCTACATTTAAAATCAATCTGTGCATAACTCACTGACATGAATTAAAACTCTAGCTAGTGTGGCATTTTTAGCAGACTGTACAAAATGGAAATGTCACCTTTTCTTTGGGGTGAAAGTATTTTGGCTTTTCCTAGAATGAAATATACAGAGTTTAACATTAGCTTTCAAATGAAAAATTCTGTTTTAACCCAAAAGTTCAACAAAATGTTAAGTCTGTGAAACTATTACTAAATAACAGAATGTCTAAGTATTTATTCGTAGCCAAAGGTAATAATTCTATACATTTTTTTCTTATTTCTTTTAGGTGTATTTGGTAATCCCAATAAACTGAAGCAATTTACAAAAATTGCCTATGAAAATCTTAATTAACTATGCAATGCATCTATTTATCAATGTTTTTGAAGTGTTAATTAGAAAGTTAAAGATATATGACTCCTAATTATACCAAGTTTACTTATGTGATCAAAATAAACCAAAATGATGAATGTGATAGTGATCCTGGTCCTCACACTGGGTTTATGAACTCTCCTATAATGATGAGATTATTTCTCTTGGCCCTGAAGTCTTGAAGTGGTTATACTGATCCTGGCCAAAAGAGTATAATATAATATATGACATAGTATTGCATCTACTTTATTATATGATTTGCTGCTCAATATAATGGGGGAAATACTAAAAAATAATATAATTTAAACAGCCTTAATAATTATATTTGTCTTTACAGAAAGATAGCAATCTCAACCATAGTAAATGACCATCATAAAAGTTTGGTTCAATTTTAGAACTAAAATACTATCCTAAATGTCTGACTGTCATAGGGTCTTTTAGTTCTTTGTAACAACATTGCTTATCTACTTTTATAAATTGAGACAACACAAAACAATCTGCTTATTATTTTAAAAGAATTCTAATATTTTACTTCATTTTTATATAATATAACCCTATAGCTTTTAATATATTCAAACAGTTTTGGGTGGTAAACATTTAAATAAATTTAGCACAAATTTGCTAAATTTAAAATGTAATTTTTCACGAGTGTTATCTAATGCTGAAGTAAGTATGAACAGTCATGGGTAATTCATTGCAAACAGAGGAAATCTAAAAGTAGAGCAGGACATGTAGTCACTTACTGATCTGCTTACATATCTGGTCATTTGCTCGGCACAGTGCTACTGATTATCCAGTGACCTGAAACTTATCTGGGTATCAATTACAACAGACATTTTTGATGTGTAGGAAGTTTTAGTGAGAAAAATATTAAATTTTAAGCCCAACAACTATTATACACAAAATGCAGTGCTGAATAAAAGAGAAATAATTTCTTCACACAGGAGAATCAATAGGAATGAGAGACATGAAATTATTTTTGTGACAGTGTCACAAAGAGAAAATCATAATCTGAAATGGAAGCATAATGGAATGACCCTTGCATTAGAATACAATC
This sequence comes from Saimiri boliviensis, assembly GCF_048565385.1. Classification (NCBI taxonomy): domain Eukaryota; kingdom Metazoa; phylum Chordata; class Mammalia; order Primates; family Cebidae; genus Saimiri; species Saimiri boliviensis. Next base: position 6,615,044 of record NC_133467.1, read on the forward strand.
CAGGTTTATTTCATTCAAAACTGAGATGCCAGGCTTTATGCCAACTGTGGTAGGTAGATGGATTTTCTTCAGTGTTTAAAAAATTCTTTTTGAGAATAAGAGTTGTAAACATTATGTGTGAAGAAATTATTCAGTAATAGCAATTTCTGATTTCACTCAACCTGGCGTCTCCAGTCACTATCGAGCAATTCATGAATAAATGAATGTGTGACTAATTCGATGAAAGGCTAAGTTACTAACTACAGGAGTGGTCACTAATTCTGTCTTGGGAAAAAATAAGGAATTGTAAGTATTATGGAAAATCTTGTAGTCATGCAAGCTAGTATGTAGTATGACAGGTTATTCATAAATTGCAAGCAGGAAGGCATCCAAACATTTTTCCATGTTTAAATTATTGTGGCATAATCGAGGGCAGAATAAATTTAGAGTGAAAGTTTGAAATGTAAATTAGAAACCATTCAAAATTTTTTAAAAATTTAGTTTAATTTAAAGTATCCAGGTATTCTAGTAAATACTGAAAGGTTTAAATAGATAGAAGGATATTTTAAGAGGTGAATTTAGTAAATAGCCTAGTGTGATGGGTCTACTTTTTTTGTTTGTTTAATGTTTTTTTAAACATGTATTTATTAATTACCCTATTAATTATATACATGATAGAGATAGTAATTTTGTAGTTCAATAGATAAACATTGTAAGTAACACACTTGGCATTTATTCAGTGAAGTATAATTCTAGGAATAGAAAATACTATCCAATATCTATGGCTTAAGCCAAATACTTGAAATTAAAAGTGATAAAAACAGGCCCCGCACAGTGGCTCATGCCTGTAATCCCCACAGTTTGGGAGGCTGAGGAGGTGGATCAGTTGAGGCCAGGAGTTTGAGACAAGTCTGGCCAGCATGGTGAAACCCAGTCTTTAGAAAAAAACACAAAAAATTATACCGGCATGGTGGCACACACCTGTAATCCCAGCTATTTGGGAGGCTGAGGCATGAGAATCGCTTGAATTGGGAAGACAGAGCCTGCAGTGAGCCAGGATCCCACCACCGCACTCCAGTCTTGGCAAGAGAGTGAGACTCTGTCTTAATTAAAAAAAAAAAATTATGAAAACAAAGGAACTACACATATTCTTACAACATGATTGTCTCTAAAATTGAAGGGAGAAAATAGTTCAACTTCATAGGTTTAAAAAAAAAACCACCTTTTTATGGGTAATTAAGAATAGATATTATTTGTGTCAGTACAAAGAAGATTATGATGAACTTTTACTTAAAATTACATTTGCGTGTATATTCTTCATTCAGATACATTTTAAAAGTTCAGAATAGCAGCATATTTTCTTGAGACTATCATATGTATAACAAAGCTATAACTGCCTTTAATAATCAGTATCATTTATTTCAATTAATTATTTTAAATGTTATCTTTTACATTTATGCACGGTTAGAAAAACATAAATCTTCTTGCCAGGTTTTTATTTAATTTGAATAACTTCATCCCTAACAGTTCTAAAACCCTCATAGGATGTTATTACAGGGCATTGATAAAGTAACCCTGAAAGATTTCAGTGTAGCATAACCCGTAATTTAATATTCATCTGCCTAGAGTTAGATATTTCTACTTTCCATTTGAATATTTAAAAATAAATCCCCAGAATTAGAACATGCAACATTCAAAAAGAAAAATAAATATATAGTAATCATGAATCAATTTAACAGGAAAAGTGTTAAATTTTTTTTGACAATAATTACTGTATTCAGTCATTTGATATATTTGAGTATATGTATGACATGTCTACTCTGATTTTATCATCCAAAAATTTTATATTTATGTTAAAATGTCTTGACAAAAACATACAATAAATTATATTTTAAAATATATTGAAAATCCAAAAGTCCAAGAATGTTATACACACACAGACACACACACACAAAATTCTTATAAGATTGTGAAAGGTACAAGAGGTAGCCTCTAACTTAGCTCCCAGTGATATTTGTTTTCTACTATAATGTGTGTATGTATATCTCCAAACTTAAAATGTTTAATATGTATATGTATATCTATATCTAAATCTATATTTATCCCTTGAGTGTATGCTATATTTTGTTACTTGCTTGTGGCAGCAGAATACAACATATTAATGGGATATCATTAGTTACTAAAGACCTGTGACTTCCATATTACTGGCTTTCTCTCAGCCTTGCTTAGTCTCTCCAGATGACAAATCCTAAGTTTTCCTGTGGAGAGTTCTCCAGCCAGTGAGGAACTGACTCCGGTGTCCAACAACATGTAAAGAAATGCTAAGTTCTTGAATGATCTTGGAGGCTGAGGCAGGAGAATCACTTGAACCTGGAGGTAGAGGTTGCAGTGAGCCAAAATCACCACTGTATTCCAGCCTGGGCTACAAAAGCAAGACTCTGACTCAAAAAAAAATCAGTCAAAATCAGTCATTGTTTTAATCCTATTGTTTAATATTAATATAGATTTTTAAAGATATTGGAGACTGGTAAAATACTTAAGAAATAATCCAACATATATTTTGTCATTTAAATAATCATTTTAACATAAATGAATATAAACATTTTAAAATATATTTTTAAGTGCAAATTGAATAAGATCTCATAAATGTGTATAAAAACAAAGATAAGGACAAAAAAATTAAAGTACGTATTTAATGAAAAGAGATTGAAACAATATTTAATTCAGATTTTCACAGCCCAGCATGATATTAGTCATACATACTTTAATGTAAAACTGAATAATTTAACTTTTTAGTAAGTTTAGATTATGATGTAATGGTTTATAGGGTCATATGTGGGCAGACCATAAGCTTGCAGGTTTTAGGAAATTTTTGCTACAAGAAACAAATACATATTTATTTCCAACACATCAAGTTGCATGCGTTAAGTATCTTAAGGTTTTTGTGGTCATTCATACATAAATAAAGCATTTTTAAAAGGTTACATTTCTATTATAACTTAAGTACTAAAGTAAAGAAAGGCAGAGTTTAGGCTAAGGTAGAAGAATTGTTTCTCTTCTTTGGTCCAGATAAATTTGGCCCAAACTGTTGCTCAGGTTCTTGCTGGACTGCTGACAGAGAGGGGAACGGGTCAGGTGCATTAGTTTCCTCGGACCATGCCATCAAACAGCTGGCTCCACGAAGGGCCTTTGAATATGCTGGGAATGGAAATACACATACATTATTTGCCTTGATTGTTCTAAAACGTTTCTTAGTATCAATTTGGTATGTTGGAATCTTTTCCTCATGTTTTTATAATTAAGAAAACAACTACAGTGGTAGTAGTGGGGAGTAGAAACGGAGCAGAGCTGGGTTCTGGTGGCCTGGTGCTCCCAAAACTCTTTCTTTTTTTTTTTTTTTTGAGACGGAGTTTCACTCTTGTTACCCAGGCTGGAGTGCAATGGCGCGGTCTCGGCTCACCGCAACCTCCGCCTCCTGGGTTCAGGCAATTCTTCTGCCTCAGCCTCCTGAGTAGCTGAGATTACAGGCACATGCCACCGTGCCCAACTAATTTTTTGTATTTTTAGTAGAGACGGGGTTTCACCATGTTGACCAGGATGGTCTCGATCTCTCGACCTCGTGATCCACCCACCTCAGCCTCCCAAAGTGCTGGGATTACAGGCTTGAGCCACCGCGCCCGGCCACAAAACTCTTAAAGCAAGCTCGTGAATAGGAGATAAAAGCACAAGACCTCAAATATCCTGCTTGTAATCACATATTAGCCAGTGCCCTATAGACCCTTGGAAGATAGGGGGACACATTCAAGAGAGGCTGGGACAGCTGGCGGGTAAGGAGGAAAAGAGAGTAAAGAGATTAAGACAGAAAGCATACCAATATGTAAAAGTAATGGCTACTCTAGGTGGTGAAATTATGGAGTCATTTTTTATTTGTAGCCCTTTTTTTCCTTCTCCAACCACCATGGGATGAGAAGCAAGAGAAACTTAATCCAACTTATTAAAAACTAGAAACATGGTAATTCTAAATTTATATATATATTATTAAAACATAACATTAGGGATTTCTTATTAGTTGTTTACATTTTTCAAGTGTGTTTTCACCCAACAATATAAGATAAATTAAAGTGCTTACATGATTTTAATTTGATTAATTTTGATAAACTGGATATTTAAAATAACATTGTCAGCCTGGGGGAATAGAACCTATTTTTTTCTCTTATAAACAGAGCACAGAAAGTATTTTTATTCCTTGGGAATTCTGTAAATATAAGTATTAAACTAAGACTGAGACAAGTGATTGACAACAGTTCAGCAAGTTCAGCAACATTCTTTTGCTTTATATTCAAGATGTGCTGCCTGTAGCATAAATTAATCTTAAACCTTTGAATTTTGTCCTTGTCCTTTAAAAAGTAGCAATTGTAATATTTATGCTTTGGCTCATCTGCCTAAATGTGAGCTATGACAATTAAGGCACCTTTTTTGAATAAGCACTTAAAAGCAGCCTCCTGATTGTCAATTTGGGATCTTTAAAGCAGAATAAAAGAGAATAAAAATGGTATTTGACATAGATAATTTTATAAACTAAATTAAAATATGTATTGTACATTCCTTGAAATTTTTAATGCTTCTTTAAAAACACAATAATAACTGACATTATACTGAAAACATTCTAAAGAAGCCATAAACACATTTATTATTCTACACAAGAAATTATATTGACATTTTCGGTGTATCTTGTCTTTTCTCTATAGTAAGAGCTCAGTGAACTCAGATAGTAGGCCATGTTTATATTTGTATTGGCAGACATCAATAGGATATATAATATTTTAAATTTATGTTTGTTACCTAATTAACTTTAGTAAGATAATAAAGAAGGTTAGAGAAGTATAAAGTTGATAATAATTAGGGAAAGACAACAATCATACGGTTTACCCTTTAAATTACAGTGAAAGTTGTTAGAGTACCTAATTAGAGTTATTAGAGCTTTAGTCTAGACTGATCAATTATTTCAGATATGAGTCCTGGAAGATAATTTTAATTCTCTCTGTTTACATCTATCTAAAGCAAAAGGTAATATTATTAAGTGAGGTATTTGCTACATTCAATAATTAATATTTTATTTAGGTAGTGTAGTTCATTTTCACACTGCTGACAAAGACATACCTGAGACTGGGTAATTTCTTAAGAAAAGGAGGTTTAATTGATCAAAGTTTGACATGTCTGGGGAGGCCTCGCAATCATGGTGGAAGGTGAAAGGCACATCTTACATGGTGGCAGGCAATAGATAATGAAAGCTGAGTGAAAGGCAAAAGTCCTTATAAAAACAACAGATCTCATGAGACTTACAACCATGAGAACAGTAAAGAGGAAGCTGCCCCCATAATTCGATTATCTCCCACTGGGTCCCTCCTACAACAGGTGGGAATTATGAGAGCTACAATTAAAGATGAGATTTGGGTAGCGACACAGCCAAATCATATCAGGTAGATTCAAAGGCAGAAGAAAAAATAAATGTTCTGTCATTCTCCTTATACAGCTAGTGCTTGACTTAGGACCATGGTCAGGACCGCGGAAAGGTCGTAACATGATTTGGTCGTAAGTTGAGTAGGCTATATGTACAGTTGAAATGGTGCATGCGGAGATGGTAGTGCTGCCAGAAGCTGGTCCACACTGTCGTACGCCCAGCTGGGCAACGTTTGCACTGCCAGATGCAGAGCAGTTGTGGCTAGCGTTTGTGGTCGTAAAGTCGAATGGTCGTAAGTTGCATAGGTGGTAAGTAGATCAATACCTGTAATGAAAAATATAAGTCAAACTCTATAAAGTTTTTGCAGTGAACTATATGTGCTCATTCTCTCTGAAACAATGTTAAAACAGATGCCCAAAGTAAAATTTTCTTCCTTTTTGTATTAACCATTTTATATTGTGAATGAATCACTGTTGTGAAAAATACAGTGGATAAACAGTCTGAATAAATGTCTGAGTGAAGATAAGTGCCGTGATGTTCTTTAGGCAGTATAAGGAAATTTGTCTTTGGTATGTTCAAGAAAATGACACTAAGTGTTCTTTTCACTTATCCATATCTGACCCTTACAGTTTCATGTGTTGATTAATGATTAGCCAATGTCAACAGTGAAAAAATATTAGCATATATGAATAGAGCCAAAGTTAATTGTGTTGGAATACAAAATTCAGATATTATAATACCAGTATTTTCATAGTATAATATGAACTGAAGAAAAATATTTATACAAAGACAAAACTCTTAAAATGAATGCAATCACAAAATTACAAAGAAAAAAATTAAATAGATGCATCTAACATATTTACATATGTGGGTGGGTGTGAGCTAAACTCACATATTTAACAAATAATCACTATCTGATTTAATAACAAAGCATAAGATGATTTTAAAGTGTAAAAGATAATAGACCTAAATAAAGGAATGTCAGTAAGATTGAAGTGAAGAGAAAATGAAAAACTGTAATATGCAAAGGATAGCAACAATCAGATATTAGTTATTCCAATCTTCCTACTGAAGAAATTTAAATGTATTAATTTAAAATCTTTGTGATGCTATTTAATCAAATTCATAATAAAATATATCAAATAAAAATATTTGCTGCAAACCACTTAGAACCCACCAACGTTTACATGAAAAGACATCAGGAATATGAAGAAAATAGTTATGAACAACAGAGTGACACATTGAATTATCTCTTGAAAGAATATGGATTTCCCAAATGAAATGCCACACTTATTTTAACTTATTTAATATGTACAAATTTTTACATCAATATCAGTATCACAGAATGTGTTTTTATGTAAAAATAAAAAAATACACCTGATATATACACTAGGCTGTAAGTAAAACACCAATAAATATACACATTTTAAAAGTATACAAAAGTGACCTAAATAAAGGGAAATTAGTAGTCTTAAATCTAAAGGCAACGAGAAAAGTACGGAAGCACTGTTCTTTAGTAGATAGTTGTTTTTGTATTCATGTATACTGCAATTGAATAGTTAAGGTAAATGGGTGGTGGATAGTGGTAGCCAGGTTTCTCACCATTGTAGATAAGCAATGGTAGGAGGCTGAAATGATCCATGTGGTAACAGATTAGTGTCAATTTCATTATGAACTTACATTTAGTTTAACATAGATACAGAGGTTTACATAGAGAAATGTAGATATAAATTTTGATGTGTATATACACACACAGAAACACATGCTCAGTATATGCACATATAGTGCACATATAGTTACTTGTTCTGTCATCTTTTAGGGCTTAGAATACAATGACTCGCTAAGACAATAGCACCAAATAACAAAGAGCCCATTCAGAGTCTAGCACTTAGCTTGTAATACTATTGTTCATTAAAAGGCACCAGAACTCTTTAGAGAATTGGCTGGTTCTAGGACTGGAGCAAAGAATTATACAAGATAAGTCAGTCTGGTACATCTTGTATTACTAGGAAATAAGAAAGTATTAAAAATAATACAATGGTTGGGATATGCCAGAAGAATATAGGAGCCAGCTGAAGGGGTCTAAATGGCATAATCTTAAAAAAAAAAATGGATCAAGAATATAAAGTACTATTGGGTTGGACACTATAAACACTAACATAAAGAAAGGATTATGTAAATAAGAGAAGAGAGACAAAATCTCATGGAGAGGGCCAAATAATTATGTAGATATTATAAATCTTAAAAAGTTGAATCGTAACTTCTCACTCCTTAAAGAATACAGCGGGACAGGGTGTAAACTTAGTAAAGAAACCACAGGGCAAGCACTTCCTCTGTTAGGTGATTAAGGTCAACGTTAAATGGAATGTATCTTCTGTTGATGATATCTAGCTTTAACATCATTAGATAAAAATTTCTAGCTATCTTTGTGGTTTACCTCTGAATAATACAACTCTAGTTTAACCATGAGAAAATATCAAGAGGATCTAAATTGTAGGGAATTCTACAAAATTCCTGATATGTATGCCTCAAAACTCTCTGTCAAGGTCATTAAATACAAAAGTTTGAGAACTGTCTTAGCTAAGAGGAGCCTGAGAAGACATGAGCATTAAATGCAATGTTGTACTGTGGGTGTAAAACACCTTTAGGTAAAAACCAAGGAATTCTGAATATACAGAATGGAGTTTAGTTAAAAATGATGTAGTAATATTAATTCGTTAATTGTGACAAGTGCAGAATACTAATATGAAATGTTAATATTAGGAGATGTGAGTGGGATATGTAGGTACCTTCCATATCACAATTTTTCTGTAAATCTGAAATTGTTTTAAAATTTTTATTTTTAAAATTTTCAGAAATCAAGAAAACTAAATCTAGTAAGTAGTTGCAAAACAAAAATACAAAGAGCATCTACAAACGGATTAATTTCTCTTAAATCACTGTGTATAAAATAAATACATGCTAACATTTTAGAATATCTTAAAAATAGTGATAATTGACATGGTGTTTTAAGAGAATCTGTGGGAAAACATCACGGCATTTACTTTTGTTAAAAAACATTTAAAAATAAGTAAGTTAAGAAATATATTTAATATTTACAAAGAGATAAGTAAACTACAATTTATATAAAATACCAGAAAATTAATATAGTCGAAAAATGTAAAATGATGGAACAAATACTTATATCTAAGAGCTAGTTTAAAAATGTAAAAACAGCCAATATAGTAAAGCAAAGATAAGACAAAAAATAGGGAGAAATGGAATAGATTAAAAACAGAAAAGGATGAGGAAAACGACTACGGTGTAAGGGACAAATTGCAAAAAAAACTTTTTTCAATATTCGTATTGCACTTAAAAGAATTGTAAAAGGCTGAGTAAGGACTATGCAAAGACATCAGGGCCCCAATCCCTAAAACTTTTTGTTTACTTTATGAGGAAAATAACTTTTGCTGATATGATTAAATTATTGATTTTGACTTGGGGAGATTATTCTGTATTGTCACTGTGGGTTGTAAATCAAATCACAAGTGTTATTTAGAGATAGAGGCATATGGAGATTTGATAAACACAAAAGAGGAAGAGGACCTGTGACTGTGGAGGCAGAGATGTATCCACAAATCAAGGAATGTAGGCAGCCACTATTTGCTGGAAGGGAAAGGAGTAGATTTTCAGCTAGAGTCAGCATGACTGCTGACACCTTCATTTTGGCTCAGTGACACTGATTCAGGCTTCTGGACTCAGAACTGTGAGAGAGAAAAAAAAATTTTAATTCACCAAGTTTGAGGTCATTTGTTATATTACACGAGGAAACTGATCAGCTTTAAATTCATTTATCGAAACAATCAAAAGAGAGTGAAAATTCTCCACATACCAATTATGGAAAAAATAATAGGTGTTTTTAATATGTGTTTAGTCACTCAGTCCTTGATGCCGATACCCCTGTAGCTCTCATTCATATGGGAGGAGGTAGAGGAGTATTGATAAACACCATGCCAGACCTGGCTCTCACCATGGAGATGGAAAGATGGAGTAACGTTAGTGTTGAGGCAACAGTGGTGGTGGCTCTTTGATGAACAAGCAGTAGAAGGGGAGGGAAACAAGCCTAAGAAGTTCTGTAATCTCTTTCTTCTGCCACTCATATCCACACATAGTTACTTTTAATAACTGAAATTCCTTCTGAAATCTGAGATCAAGGTGTCCTCACTACTTGCGTGAGTTAAATTTCAAATCTGATCCCTAAAGATGGTATCCTGTTGCTACCTGCTAGCAAAGCTTTAAAGACCTTTTAAGTGCAAAACAGCGGTTTTAACTGCTGCAGTTTGTACCAAGTTCATAGTAGGGAACCACCATCTTGTTGTTTCTCCTTAAGCACCATTTTGGATGGTCTGGGTCAATTGCTTAGCGACAAAATCTCCTAGTGCGTGAGCCCTAAATTGTCTCCCAATCCTCATGCCATCGTTGCAACAATTAATCAGTCATGAATGTCATTGGTCATGAAGCAGTACAAATGCCTGAGTACATCCAAATGCTTTCATACGATATGTAAAAACAAGTCAAATTCCACATGGTTATTGGAACCAATTATGCCAGACAATAATGCAACACTGTGTTTTGCCTACTGATCCTCTGAGACTTTGAAATACATGTACAAATTATTTCAATCCCCAGAAGAGGTGCGAGTAATTTTCCTTTACTTGGAGATGGTCTGGTCTTTGTGACTTGCATCTAACAAATAGAATGATAAGAAAGTGACACTATTATTTCTGACTTTATGTCATAAAATTGTTAATACAATCCCTCCCATGCCCTCTCTTTTGCTTATTGTAGCCCTGAGACACTGTGTAAGACATCCATATACAATTAAGCCATCATACTGAGAGAACATTTCTAGAGGTCATGTAGAAATACAGATGATAAAGAAAGATGCCTGAGAACATTTGCCTGTTCCAAGTATCCAACTTTTGAGTTTTTATAGCTCAGAAATGAAAAATGTGAGTTACCAAACAGTCAAATAATAATCCTCAGTTTTTGTAATCCATCCCAACTAACTCCACATGGAGCAGAGATGAGCTGTATTTTCTAAGGCGTAACCTTCCTGCAGATTTGTGAAAATACATTTTATTGTGAATGTATGCCTGTAAGTAAGCTTAGAGACATAAGGGACAAAAGATGGTTTGTAATACAATCATAATAACTAAAACATCATAAATAAATTTAAGTGACCAGAAAGTAATTGGCAGCCCACAGTGCAGTAGACATTTATACTGTGATGGAGGAAGAGAAAGCTTCAAGCCACCTGGGACTTCCAACCATTCAGCCAGTGATCAATTGGAACGCACTTTCAAGTCACAAAGTTGAATTCCTTAGTACTTGTGACATCAAGAGAGACTACACACAATGGGTCACCCTGAGGAATCGCTACAAGAGAATAAAGGTGTCGGGGAAGGAGCTTGTTACTTGAGCTGGGCTTTTGTTACATGCTTTAGAGACAGAGTTCAAGAAGTCTGGGCTTTGCTGTACGATTAAGTGTTAATATAATGTCGAAGCAGTTTAAACTATTGGTATCTTGATAATTTTTATCTCAAGAAGGAGATACGAACTAGAGATAATAAAAATATCAGAAAGCACTTGAGGTGGGGGATGATTGATGGTTTTTAAGGTCTGTAAGGTTTTCAGTGTTCATACAGGATATTGTATATATGCACATTTTCAAAATATATGTGTTTACATTAAACAGAAGAATACCTAGGGTAATTGTTAAGTTAGGCAAGCTACCTGCTGATAGCTGCAATGGTCTGCTGTTTTGTTTTGTTTTTTTCTCTCCACAAGAATTTTATATATGAAACCTGACTGTTACAGGGACTAGAAATATAAATTAATTCAGTTGACCATTGGAAATGGTGGCAAAGGAGCCAATCCAATCCCTTATTTCTCAGAACCGTGTATTCTAACTATGAACACATAGCACAGTGTATTAACTGTTGGTTCAATAATCATTTCAGAGGCAATGTATTAATTTTTAATGTAGTGCCTTAGCTGAGCCTTCTGCAAGTCATTCAAACACATAGTTAGGCCGTCAAGTTCTGGGATATGGGGTACAGGATGAGATTCACGAATACCATGGCCAATAGCTACGCCATATGGAGTGTAAAATAGGTATGCTAGACCAATATGGGATTCCATGTTTATAGATGAGACATTCAGTAAGTTTTGGGATGGCAATAATAGATAAACCAATAAAGATAGAAAAATAAAATGAGTCATATCACACACACACACACACACACACACACACACACACACACACATTTTTAAAGTATGTTTCCATTTCAATAACAGATTTTCCCTCTGTGGTGAAAAGTATCCAGTATAATCCACTGGCCACTAAACAACTGGCTTATTCTCCTAGAAAACAATGCATTTTGAAGGCTTAACATCAGCCTCTGTTGGTGACAGGTTAAGCATTTAGGAGTATATAGCACCTTGTAGGTCAGACTTAGTGAGTGGAATTTAGTGCTGTTTGTACCCAAAGCTTTAATTCTTTGTTTCCATAGCTCCTCTTCTTAATGGGCCCATTGTACAAATGTTTGGGAAGTCAAAGAGAAATATTGGCGACTTCTACGTCATTGATTTTATTAATGCAATTTATCCATGCTTTAGGGATCTGCTTAAGCCTGACCCCAAATGTGTTATTTGTCACTCATTTGTGCACTGGATTTTTGCTCTGTCTTCCTGATCTTGTGATTTGTTGAATCTCAGTAACACTTGGCTCATGGCATTCAGCTCCGGCTGCATAGTGACTTCACGTGCTGTGGGCAGATATTCAGCCTTGCACATCAGGATTTATTTTTCATTTAGAGTGTAGTATTCTGCAACAGAACAAATGATCTTTGTCTAGAACTCTAGTGGCCTCTGCTGAAACTCTTTATAGTATCCCTATCCACACAGACATGTTTTTATCATGTGGACATGCTCGGTCATTTGGCTAAAAGAGGGTATATTGCATTAAAGTCTGGGCCTGCTGAAGAACCCTCTATTACTCTAGGTTCCACTCAAAATTGGCAGCCTTATTTGTTACTTGATAAATGGGTTGAAACCATATAACCACTGGGTAATGCATGCTGCCTTCCAAATCTGAAGAAACCCATATAAAGGCCTTCTTAATTTCTTGCTGTCAGGGCATAGAGGTATAATAACTTGTACTTTGTTTTAGTGTAGATATTCTTTAAGATGGCATGAAACAGAATTTTAAGATATCATGAAACAGCTATCAAGAAAAAATGCTCCTGGGATTTTTATAACTCTCCCCAATTAGGGTAGTGCATCCTTATCTGTGGGGGATAGATTCTAAGACTAGTAAGGAGATGCCAAAAATCGCAGAAGATACTGAACCCTGGATATACTGTGTTTTTTCCTATACATACACATGTAGAATAAAATTTAATTTACAAATTAGGCCATTTAAAAATTTAATTTATAAATGAGCTTAACAATAATACAAAAGTAGAACAATTATAACAATATACTGTAATAACAGTTATGTGTATATGGTCTTTCCTTCTCTCTTTCTCTCAAAATGTATTATTATACAGTACTCACCCTATGTATTACTCCATTCTCACACTACTATAAAGTCATTTCCTGAGACTGGGTAATTTATGAAAAAAAGAGGTTAATTGACTCACAGCTCCACAGGCTGTACAAGAGGCATGGCTGGGGAGGCCTTAGGAAACTTACAATCATGGACGAAGGGAAAGGGGAAGCAGACATGGTTTCCCCATGGCCAAAGCAGTAGAAAAAGAGAGAGGAGGGAGAAGTGCTACACACTTTTAACCAACCAGATCTTTTGAGAATTCTTTCATGAGACAACGTGAGGGTAATGGTACTGAACCATTAGAAACTACTCCCATGATTTAATCACCTTCCACTAGGTCCCACCTCCAGTACTTAGGATCACAAATCAACATGCGATATGGGTGGGGACTCAGAGTCAAACCATCTCATTCTGCCCCAGACTCCTCCAAATATTGTGTCCTCCTCATACTGTAAAATATAATCATTTCTTCTCAACAGTCCCCTACATCTTAATTCATTTCAGCATTAACTCAAAAGTCCATGGTCCAATTTTTTATCTGAGACAAGACATATCCCCTTCACCTATGAGCCTATAAAATTAAAACAAGTTAGTTACTTCCAAGATACAAGGAAGATACAGGCATTGGGTAAATGTTCCCATTCCAAAGGGAGGAATTAGCCAAAACAAAGAGGTTACAAACCCTGTATATGTCGGAAACCCAGAGAGGCAGTCATAAAACTCTCTAACTCCAAAATAATTTCCTCTGACTTCATGTCTCACATCCAAGCCACACTTCTGATGAAAGGGGTGGCCGCCCAAGGTCTTGGACAAGTCTGCCCCTGTGACTCTGCAGCGTACAGCCCCACAGCTGTTTTCATGGGTTGGCATTGAGTGCCTGCAGCAGGTACATGGTACAAACTTTTGGTGAATCTACCATTCTGGGGTCTTGAGGATGATAGCCCTCTTCTCATAGCTCCACTAGGCGGTGCCCCAGTGAGACTGTGTGGGAGCTCCAACTCCACCTTTCCACTCTGTACTGCCCTAGGAGAGGTTTTCCATAAGAGCTTTATCGCTGCAGCAGACTTTTAGCTGGACATCCAGGTATTTCTTTACATTGTCAGAAATCTAGGTGGAGGCTCCAAAACCTCAACTCTTGCTTTCTGTGCACCTGCAGGTCTGAAGTTCTATATATTTTTGTTAGTCAGTGCTCTGGGAAGCAGCACTTTTGCTGTCAAGTTTGATGTAGTATAGATGTACATATAAGAAGTTTTCTTGGTGGTGCAGTTCTTTGAAGAACTTCCTAAAATATCTGAATAGTAATTTTCATCTTAATATTTTATATTTAATCTTTAGTTTCTGCTTTGTGAACTCATGACTTAATTGGTCAGAAACTTTTTTAGTGTCTTTATAAAATTTTGTGTTATACTGTGTTGTTATACCGTATTTGAATGAATAGTGAAAAAAATTGCAATTGGAATCATATGCACTGACAAGAATGTGATAAAGTAAATGCCTTTAATAAATCTTTTTAGCTTAAAAAATTTTATGGCAGTCCAATGTTTAAGTTGTTTGGCAGTTCAATATTTAAATTGTTTTCACACCTTGTCTTAAACTACGTGTTGTTAAGCATGTCTAGTTATTTGAATGATGTCTGTGTGACATGGATTTCTCATCTCTTGCTATTTGCATTATTAACTTGTGAATGCTCTTTAGGACAGAAGCTTACATACGTTAGTGGAAGCAGCCAAGGCTTGGAGCTTATACTCTATGAAACAATAGCCTGAGCTGTAACTTGTCTCTTTTAGCCATGACTGGAGCTGGAGCAACTAGAATACAGGGCACCATATCTCAAGGCTGAACAAAGCAGTGGGGTCCTGGGTCTGGAGCACAAAACCATTGTTTTCTCCTAGGCCTCCAGGCTTGTGATAAGGAAGGGTTTGCCAGGAGGATCTCTGAAATATCCTGGAGGCATTTTCCCCAGTGACTTGGCTATTAATAGTTGGGTCTTCCTTACTTAGGCACATTTCTCTAGCCTTAAATTCTTCTTTATAAAATGGGGTTTTTCTTTTCTTCCACATGGCCAGGCTGCCACCTTTTCAAACTTTTATGTTCTTCTTCCCTTTTAAATATAAGTTCTAGTTACAGGCCATTTCTTTGTTTATGCAAAGGAGTATAGACTTACAGAAGCAGCCAGATCATCTCTTGAATGCTTTGCTGCTTAGAAATGTTTTCTGTCAGAAAAATTGAATTATCTCTTTCAAGTTCAAAGTTCCACAGATCTCTAGAGTAGAGGCACAGTGCTGCCAGTCTCTTTGCTAAATCATAGAAAGAATGACCTTTGCTTTAGTTTCCAATAAGTTCCTCATCTACATCTGAGACTGCCTCAGCTGGGACTTCACTGTCTATATCACTATAAGCATTTTGGTCACAACCACTCAACAATTCTCCAAAAAGTTCCAAACTTTCCCTCATGCAATTTAAAACTTACAAATTGCCTATTTATGGAATACTGTATTTTAACATTTTGGGAGCATACATGACAATGGGTAACCAGAAACCAAAACCACAGTTAAAGAGAAACTACTGTAATCATACTTGTAACAGCCCATCTCCAGCCTACAAACCCTGCCTGCCACCCAATCCTCGAAAATCAGCCTGCCAAAGTATTCCTGCTCATTTCTAAATAGTAATTTCCGGGTCATTCAGACAAAAGTATGTATTCAAAGCACTTCATTTTAATTGTGAAAAATGTAGGCTACAAACTGGAAAATATGTGTACCATAAAATAGAGAACATAAAATTAATAGTGAGACTTATATTTTCATTTTTGAGGTTCAAGAAATAAGATGAAAGTAGTATTATTTTTAATAAACTTTAAAAAAGACTAAGAGAGTATATTGAAGAATTGTTCTGTATCTGTCATAAAGTAATTACGGAAAACAATTAAAAATGCCTATAAAATAATGCCACGAATTTTTCATGTTAGGTAATTGAGTGTGGGGTAAGCCATGGAACATAATTATGCATGGAAATGCAACTAGTGATAAAAGTTTTATCAAACTATATAAGGTTAACATAAGGCTATATTCAGGACCATTAGGCCCTGCAACAAGCATCTTCAAATGACTTATAGTACAGCAAAAGGGAATTCAGTATTTTCATAAACATCTGAAAATCAGCAGAGAGAAAGCAGCTTAATCCAATATTATTTAGTTCTATCTCATGTATGAATGAAATCTGTCATAGCTTTGCAATTTGAAACAACAGAGTTAATTTACTCTCTCATGGGTTACGTTGATCACCATGCTTGTTATTAAGACAATTAACTAGTGAATATTTTTAAAGGAAGAGAGCAAAGTTCAGTATTTAAATTGTTTTGACACCTTGTCTTGTTAAGCATGTCCACTTACTCTAAATGATGCCTGTGTGACATGGATTTCTCACCTCTTACTATTTGTATTATTAACTTCCGAATGCTCTTCAGGACAGAAGTTCACAAATAGTGGAATATTTAATCTAAGCTCTGAACTATGTTAAGTTAGTAGTGCTTTAATGATGAACCGCATGCTTCTTATTAATGAATATAATCCCCTGGGGTTGTCTTATTTAACACTGATTGTTGTTGGATGATTATTTGCTGTGATGTTGTTTACACTCTATTAATGCAAACAGATGATGTCTGCTATTTTACCATCTGTATTAAATGATTCACCATTAAACTTTGCAACAACTGATACCACCAGATCCTGAAATCATTTTTTCTTTTTTAATCATATTGTTAATATATCACTCAAGCAATCTCTTATTTTAAAACATATTAAATCTTTGAGTAATCTTTAATTCATTTCAAAGATTTTATTTTATTCACTATTACATATGTGAAGTATTTTTCATGCTAAGTCTGTAAACCTAATAACCTAATAGTGACATTTAAGACTGATTTAGAAATTATTTATATAATTTAATATTTGTATATTTTCAGACTTCCATTACCCCCCATTATGCATGCATTAAATGCTTTCATCAAAATACTGTTTTAATTAGTTTCAGAACAGGCAAAAATATAAACCTGTGAAATTTCATTGAACATCCACATTTGAGCCACATGCCACCATAGCTTGAATGGTAATGTTAATGTTTAAATAATGTGCAACCGGTGTAACTAGAATATTCAGGCATACGTGTTAACATGTTTACAAAATTAGACTTGTTAAATCTTAAGGGCACACATAAAGATTTTGTACAACTTTTGAACTTTATGATGTTTAAAATTTATGCAATTTTGAGTAGTTTCCACTTTCATCCAAAGTTTGATATTTTTAATTTTCAAAGCCTAAAGATTTTCATCTTTGCT
The DNA here is from genome assembly GCF_048565385.1 of Saimiri boliviensis. NCBI lineage: Eukaryota > Metazoa > Chordata > Mammalia > Primates > Cebidae > Saimiri > Saimiri boliviensis. The sequence goes on from NC_133467.1 coordinate 6,632,414, forward strand.
AATGATGTTTTTGATAACTGCTTCTGAATTTCCCCAGGAATTGATAAACTCTTTATTATCATTTCTGTAAATCAGCACTTCTTCCACAAAGCAGCTTTTTGCCAAAGTTTTCCCACGACATTCACAAATGACATTGCCAGCAAATCTAATTTCCTCATTGGTATTTTATGAACTTTTCCTTCATCTGGAAACTTTTAAAGATTAAAATATTTTTACTCTTTTATAGGTTTTCTGCTATTTATAAAACTCTTTTAATCTAAACTAAACGAAATCTTAAGATTATTTAGTGCTAAACTAAATCTTATGATAATTACATAATTGGTTTATGCCTTCTAAGTGAGACAAAATGTTCATAATGAAAACATAAGAAAATATAAAAATTATAAAAATTAAAGATTGTGGCATTTTCCCTTCAGTAGGCTAGGAAAAAAAATTACCTGATTATAGGTTTTTCTGAAAGCCCTGATAATTTGGCTGTGGAATGCATGTTATTAGCCGTCTAAGTGTAAAGTTTGCCTCTGTCCAGCTCCACGTTAGTCAGGTCAGTTCTTCATGAATTTCCTCATCAGAATTTATCACTAGTCAGAGGATATCCTAATAGTAAAGTGCTGCTTCAAGTAGTATATGCTTTTAAGTTAGGTTGTCTTTTTTCTTCTCAATGATTAGAAAATTTTGTTATGTTGTCTTTTCTTCTCAATGATTTGTGAATTGTATACATTCATTAATTGTGCATTTGCTGGTATCAAATCTCTCAAGATTTACTCTTAATTAAAATGGCTTCATTTCACTTATAATTTGAAGAATAGTTACACTGCATGTAGTATCCAATGTTGCCAGTAATTTTCTTTCTGTGATTTGAAGATAGCATTTTATATTCAGCTGGTTTCCTTTAGCCTTAATAGTTCAACTTATAGACCTTCTACAGCTTCCCTTTGCTTGGACTACCGTTCAGATTTCCTGTTTTATTTTGTTGTTATTATTAGAGTAGCTTTTCTCTCAAAATTTCAGTCTAGATTTTTTTCTCATTTATTCTGCAGTTTACAAATTCTTTATTCATCTTTGCATAATGTGTTTTTATTTCCATCCATTGAATTCTTAAATTGTTATTTGTTTTGTCAGTTTCAGGTTTTTCATTTGGTTCTGCTATATATATTCCAGTCATCTGCCATGATTCTTTAGATGTTTTAGTTTTCTTGATATATTCAATGCAGTTATTTTGAAGTATTTGATAATTCCTTTACCTGGTTCCCTGTTGGTTTTTCATTAATGTAAATTTCTTTTCTTGAATTTATTTTCATATCTGCCGTACATGCTTGTTTGTTTTAAATTTAATCTATGACACTGTGTATAAAAAATTGAGAGAGCCTAGGAATACTTGAGTCTAGAATGATGCTGCATTTCTTCAAAGATGATATAAAATAATGTCATAATTTCCTCCATATGCTTATAAATTTGCATATTTTGGATTACACTTCAGCTTATGTGGGACCTGGTTTTTTTGATTTTCCTTTATTACAAGCTTTTATTTTTTTCCTGTACAATTTTATGAATGTCTAAATCTGAGAAAACATTATGAACCCAGGAATAATGTCTGGTCACATCATTCTATTTCCTTTACCATCTGGTATAAATCAAATTTCATGTGCAGGAGTCTTCCTATCCTATGATTCTTTCAGTAGCTAGAAGCTGTGCACAATTCTCAGGTGGGGAGTCTTTAGCAAAGTTTTCATTTAATGTCTTCTATACAGACGCTAAAGCAGTGTACAGAAAATGTGGACCCAACTGCCTAAAATGTATCATCAACTGATTAACCTTTGCCAGTGACCGTAATACACATATTATGGAAATGGAGAATGGTGAACAGGCAAAAATTGACTGCATATGATACTTTTTGCAAGAAGTCCTTCATGGAATAAATTATGTGAAACTCCAGACCATGTTCTCAAGCAATATTTGAACTGATCGTTTTATGGAAGCCATTCCACAGCCAGTGATGTAGCATTGTCATATCACCTATAAGAAAGGAAAACCTTCTAAATACTGCATGCTCTCACTTATAATGGGTGCTAAATGATGAGAATTCGTGAACACAAAGAAGGAAACAACAGACTGGGGTCTATTTGAGGGTAGAGGGTGGGATGAGGGAGAGGAGAGGAAAGGACAACTATTGGGTACTAGGCTTAATACCTGAGTGATAAAATAATCTGTACAACACTCTGATATTATTTTACTTATCTAGCAAGCCTTCACATGCACCCCCAAATTTAAAGCAAAAGTCAAAGAATGGAACTTCCTAAAATTAGTGTTGAGATTTTTTAATAGATATGGAAGAAGCTGAAGGTCACAACAGTAATGTTGCTATTTTCATTTATTTTGTTTCCAAAGCCCATATATTTTGATTTCCCTCTTCCTCTTGTGTTAGTGGTGTCCAAGTAGTCTTCTAAAGTTTCTGTAAAAATCATTCCAACTAGACTTTTTTGTTCCTTAACTAAGATGACATACAGTTTCACGTTCAGAGCAAGTTGCTTCAAATTCTGATTTTGAAATTTGCCGTTAATATTATCCAAAAATTTTAATTTTATTTCTGTTATGGATATATAATAGTTGTTATATTTATGGACTGCATGTGATCTTTTGATTCAAGTATAACATATGTAATGATGAAATCAGGGTAACTAGGGCATACGTCACCACATACATTTATTATTTCATTGTGTTAGGAAATTTCAATTCCAATCTCATAGTTATTTTGAAATATACAATAAATTATTGTTCACTACAGACACCAGATAGATCCACCTAACACTATTCATTCTATTTAACTTTTTTTTTTTAATCTATTGGCAGTCTCCTTCATTTAACTGCTCCTTCTCCCAGCCTCTAGTAATCATCATTCTACTGTCGACCTCCATTACTTCTATTGTTTTTTTTTTTAGGTCCTACATATAAGTGAGAACATACAATATTCATCTTGTTGTGTCAAGCTTAATTTACTTGTAATGTCTTCCAGTATTGTCCATGTTCTTATGAATAACAGGATTTCATTCCTTTTTATTACTGAATTATATTCCATTGTGTATTTATAACACATTTTCCATTTCTTCATTGATGGATTTTTAAGTTGATTCCATATCTTGGCTATTGCTAATAGTGCCACAAGAAAGATGAGAGTGCAGCTATCTCTTCAATGCACTGGTATCCTTTTGTACACAAACTCAGTAGTTTGTGCTGAATTATATAGTACTTATATTTTTAGTTTTTTTGAGGAAGCTTCATACTGTTCTTCGTACTGGACATATCTGGTCCATTATGTTTCGACACCTGAATTCAATTTAAATATTTTATTTTATCAGGCATTCACCATTTTTAGGTTCAGCATATGAGTCCTGGCCTAGTTTTATGGGCTAAGGTTCCAATGGCAGTTTATTTTGAGAATCTTTGCAGTGTTGTTTTGGTCTACTTGACTTACCTGGACACTGAAATGTCCATGAGCAGCAGATAGAATAAACAAATTGTATTATATTCAAATAATGGGATAATTTCCAATTAAAAAATAGATTTATCTATGTAAACTTATGAAAGAATTTCAAAAACAAAATATTAAACAACAGAAGCCAGGTACAAAATAATACATAATTCAATTTATGTGAATTAAAAAAAAACAGCATAATCTAGAGTGATAGAAAAGTAGTTAATCCTGGTTTAAGAATTTTGACTAAGAAGTGGACATTGAAGCCTTCTTATGTCTTAGAAGGTTTTGATATTCTGTGTGCTCATCTGGGAGTCTTTAATGAGAAAAATAATACGTGTATATATGTATATAATATAAACATATATAATCAATTAGTACACATGTACAACTTGTACCCTTATAATGTGGACTTTATGATATATATAACTCAGTAATTAGGTAAAATTTTAAAGATATTTAACCTTTTTGCCAACTTTTTTTAGTTTATGTTTTTTTGACTTTTTTATTGTACATATTTGAGATTTCCAACATAATGTTATGGGATTCATATAGTTATAAATATACATACAAATAGTACAATTACTGCGGTTAAGCAGAATAACATATCTGTCATCTCACAAAATTATTATCGTATGTCACAAGAGACAATAAAACCTAAGTATTGTGTATTATTTATTATATAACAAAATTCCTAAATGGGTTCAAAGATCTCTTAAAGCTATAAAAAATCCATGGATGCTCAAGTCTATGATATAAAATGGAATTATATTTGCATATAACTTATACACATCCTCTCTTAAATTTTTAATCATTTCTGTGTTATGCATAATACCTAACACATGTCAATGCTGTGCAATTAGTTGTTTTACTGTATTATTTACGGAATCATGACCAAAAAAAGTCTGTGCATGTTCAGGTAAGATACAGTTTTGTTTTGAATATTTTCAATCCATGGTTGGTTGGTGGATCCATGGCTGTGGAATCCACAGATATGGATATGGAAAGCTGACTGTATTTCAAATTATATGTCAGTGTGCCTATGAGTATGTAAAATTTACTAAAATTTATGTGAGATAAAATTATCATACACTATCACTATATAGTTAATTTGTACTTTTAGAATCATTTTGACTTCTTTATGTTCAATTAAATTGATCTTAAAAGAAAAAGAAATGACAGGAAAACTTAAATACTTCAGTCTTTTTCTTTATACTATAACCATAAAAACAATGTTAGTGTTAATTTGGATGCAGTTCCTTATAATACATTTTAAATTAAATGTCAGTTATATTAATGATATGTGTACTTGTTTATTCTTGTATTATACATCAATTAAAAGTTCAAACATATCTTGACAGGGCGTTTTTCCTAGATATTCAGATTTAATTGTTTTGGCATGGAGCACAAACATTGATATATTAAAATACATCATTCATCATATTAATGTGTAGACAAGATTGAGAACCACACAAAAGAAAAATCAGCACAACATTTTGGATGTAATAATGCTGGTATATATCATCAAACAAATAAGCGTATGTACTATAGAGATACAAAACTTTGATTTCCACTTCTTGCTGTTCTATTACAGCCTTGACATTGATTCTAGTTTTCCATAGCATGGGGAATAAAATTATCAATTTTACTGATTACAACTGTGTAACTCTAATAAAGCTAAAGAAGAGTGTGGAAACATCCCTTGAGGAAAATGCAGGCATCTTCCTTCCTTCCTTCTCTGTATTCATCTATTTAGTGAGCTAGCACTCTAATCTATCTGATTATCTTCCTTTTTCTTTTTCTCCTTACTTCCTTTTTTCATTTCTGCTTGTATGTAGTTTTTATAAAAATGTATACGTAACTTGGATGCTTTTACATATTTTCCTTTCCCATTGAAATTGGTTGTATTTTGCTCAGTCATGTTATGTAAGTGCGAAATGAAAGTGAGTTGTTACTGGATATTCGTTGGTTTATTATGAAGAGGAAACCCCATACTAGAAATATATTGGAAACTAGACTGTGCTTTAAACAGAATTATGGTACACTACTGTTGGGTTTTCTTTGAATGAAACACCTATGCTTTTGATTATAAAATGTGAGTGGGTAGGGGTACACATTAGTATGAGAGATCTTTTAAAATGGCTCCTTTCTAGCTTTACATATTTTGTTAACCTTAAAGAAAAGAAGATACAGTTACTCTGTTTTTAAGTGACCCTAGACATTGTGGAAATTACAATAATACTGTGTTTATTTCACTATTTATTTATTTTTACAAAAGTTGACCCTTGAACAATGTGAGTTTGAAATGCATGGATCCACTTACACACAATATGTTTTCAATAAATATGTTGGAAAAAACTTTGGAAATGTGCAACAATTGGAAAAAAACTCACAACTCGTGTAGCCTAGTAATATCAAAAATTAAAACAAGAGGTATACCATTAAAGCATAAGATATATGGAGATACAAATCCATTTTATCTTATTCTACCATAAAAACCACACATTTATGATGAAAAGTTAAAAGTTGTCAAACCTTATACACAAATACTTATATACTCCTTGTGGGCCACCATTCAGAATGGAGAGAAATGTAAACAATGCTAATGATTCAGTATTATAACTGCAAAAAATTAACTGTAGTATGCAATATGCTGTCATAGCCGTTGCTGTTCCAGTGAGCTCAAGTGTTGTAGATATCCACTTCCAATGCCAGTTTTCTCTGCCTGAGCAGTTCCTGTCTCTGGTGAATTGCATATGGCAGCAAAAAGTGGTATTTCACAGTTCTCCTCAGCCTAGGCAACATGAAGACCAGGAGGATGAAGGTATTTATGATAATTCACTTCCATTTAATAAATAGAAAATATATTTTCTCTTATGATTTTCTAAAAGCATTTCCTTTCCTTTAGCTTACTTTAGTGTAAGAACACAGTATATACTATATATAAAGACATACGGACTAACTGTATTATCAGAAAATTTCAGTTGAGAGTAGGACATTGATAGTTGAGTTTTTATCCCTAAAAACTTTAAAATTATATGTGGATTTTAAACTGCACCGAGCCCAGCTAATTTGTGTTTTCAGTAGAGTTATGGTTTCTCTATGTTGGTCTCTATGTTGGTCAGATTGCTCTCGAACTCCTGACCTCAGGTGATCCACCTGTCTCAGCTTCCCAAAGTGCTGGGATTACAAGTGTAAGCCACCACGCCCAGCCTAGAATTATAATTGAATGCTTCAATTAGATAATAGCTTTTATGGATGCTGCCCTTGGAGTCACTATTTAATCCAACTGAAAAACGCCAACGAAATGAGCAGTTCATAGCCAAATTCTTCATTCCCTAGCCATCATCATAACACCTTTTTGTTTTCTGTTTTATTACTTCTGTCTAATTGTACAGTTTTGAGTAGGCAGTAGATAATCCATAAGCTTGCAGCACTAAAGGGAAATCATTAAAAAAAGATAAGATTGATCTTTACAGAACTGTTTCCAGGTTCATATGTCAGGGTAATTTTTTCATATGCTTTAACAACACTTGCAGAAATGTTATTTAAATGATTATTTTGTTAAAAATCATAATGCTGAGACTAATTTTGACTGAGACTAATGCTGCACTAAAAACCAACATACACAAAATAGTTCTTGGTTCTTCATTTGCAATATGCAGAATAATTGTTCTGTGAAGATAGCAGGCTGAATAATGCTCTCCTTCCCCACAAAGTTGTCTAAGTCATAATCACTGGTTCTGTGAATACAGCTTTGTATTTGTTGTTATGTTAAAGCTCCTTGGATGGGTTACCTGGAATATTCTTAATTCTCAAAGTTTACCTGATGCAATCACCATATGAGACACAAAAGGAGTCAGAAAAGGTAATGTGATAATGAAAGCAGAGACTGGAGTTATATAATCAGAAGATAAAGGAAAGGAACAGCAGCCAAGGAATACAGATGGCCTCCAGAAGGTGGCAAAAGCATGAAAACATGTTACCTCTAGTGCTCCAGAAGGAACCAGACTGCCAACACCTTGACTTTAGCCCAGTGGAACTAATTTCAGGCTTCTGGCCTCTGAAACTGTAAAAGAATAGGTTTGTGTTGCTTTAAGCCATGAAACTTGTGGCAGTTTGTTAATTGCAGCAGTAAAAGAAAGTGTGGCCTCTGATCAGGTGAAGATAGCATAAACATTATTGAAGTCATCAAGAATTTTGGTTCAAGTAATTACAAAACTGTACTCGGAATCACTAAAATGTAAATTTTGATTCTCCGTCTTCATCACTAAATTTCCTTTTCTTAGATGTGTTTAATATTGTTATATATAAACTTTTATTTACATAAGACTTCAATTGAAGATTATTGAAATTCCTTCACAATTTTCTGCTCTTACATAATATTTCATCCAACTCTCCACAAACTATCATTTAGTAACTATGAGAAATGAGTAAATGTTAGTAAGAGGCTAACAGAATATCTACTCAGATACCTTCAAACAAAATGAAGTGAATTTATATAAATTAAACATTAAAAACAACTGAAAGAGAAAATTACAATTTAAAATTATCATAAAATATGCCTATCTGAAGGTCATGAAAATACTATTTTATTTTTGTCATAGTAACACAATTTTATTTTAATATTTATATTAACAATTCTACCAGAGTTAGTTTTGCATGTGATTTGAACTATGGGTAAAGAATCAAACTTTTTAAAATGTGGCTCCCCATTTCACTCAGTAAAATGTATTGAAAACAAAATCAGTATTTTATTATACTGCAATACTGCAATGTTATATTTTACCTTGGACATACAATGGACTCTCAGGTACTGACTGTCCAACCTAGGCAACAAATGATTATTATTAATTTGGAGTCCCTTTGGGTCTATCCCTGCTTTGAATCTTTCATTCCACTTTTAACAGCTAACTTCTGTGCTTAATTTGGTGTCTGAAGATAAAGCCTAATACATTGTATAAAATTCAGTTCAGAAAAAGAAATAAACTATGCAATGGAAGTTAAGAGGCATGGAGTGAAACGCAGTAACACATATGTAAAAGGAGTTATTTTGTTTTGTTTTGTTTTGTTTTGTTTTGTTTTTGTTTTCTGAGACTGAATCTCACTTTGTCACCCAGGCTGGAGTGCAGTGTTGTGAAATTGGCTGACTGCAACCTCTGCCTCCCAGGTTCAAGAGATTCTCCTGCCTCAGCCTCCTGAGTATCTGTGATTACAGATATGCACCATGACCAGCTAGTTTTTGTATTTTAAGTAGAGATGGGATTTCACTATGATGGTCAGGCTGGTCTCAAACTCCTGACCTCCTGATCGGCCCACCTTAGCCTCACAAAGTGCTGGGATTAAAGGCAGAGCCACCATGCCCTGCCATGAAAGAAGTTCTTAAATGAATAGAGAAAAAGGAGAGATTCACTATTTAGGTGAATAATTCCTAACATATATATCTGATAAAGACATAATTCCTGAGATCCATCAAGGTCACCAAATTTGAAGTAGAAAAAAAAAACAAATCTATGCTTGGTATATCATTGTGAAATATTGTTCAACCAAAAACAGAGCAAATATTATAAAATTAGACATAAGAAAAATCTATTTTTTTTTCCAAATAGACAACTAAACTTATGTAGGATATCAAAACAACACAATTAAAGATGGAAAACTGCCTATTGGTATTATCAAGGCCGGAAGAATGAAATAACTGTCAGTTTAAAACTGTATACCTAAAGAAATTCTCTTTCAATTTAGGGTTAGTAATCAAGATATTTCAAAGAACTACCACATAGAAATTAAATTCCAAACTTCCATCTCTCAAAAAAATTAATAATGTATTTCAAGAAATAATTATTTTGGAGAGAAAATTCAAGGTGCAAGCAGAAATGTCAACATAGAATATGATAAACACTTAGGCAATTCTACAGAGAGGTTGACCTGTGTACAATCTTAACATAACCCCCTTGATCCCAGCACTTTGGAAGATTGAGACAGGTGGATCATCTGAAGTCAAATGTTAAAGACCAGGCTGGCCACTAGTAGAAACCCCGTCTCTACTAAAAATGGAAATATTAGCCAGGTGTGGTGGCGAGTGCCTGTAATCCCAGGTACTCAAGAGGCTGAGGCAGGAGAAAGGCTTCAACCCTGGAGGAGGAGGTTGCAGTGAGCCAAGATCATACTACTGCCCTCCAGCCTTGGAAACAGAGTTACACTTGGTCTCAAAAATATAGAAAAACTAACTAATAAAATAAAATAAAACCTTAACATTAATATCTAAATTATATGAACTAAATAATTGAATGAGAAGATGATGTGAAATGGAAAGGAGATTACTGTATTATAGAGATGTAAGAGTCCTATTTGGATTAGAACAATACTAATAAGTTCAATTTTAAATTAAATGCTATACATAATTAAAACATTGGGATTTATAACATAAAATATAGGAAAATACAATCTCAAAAAAACCCAGCAAATGAATATTATGGAAAATAATAACTTGAGGTAAATAAATAAGACATGTTATCACAAAAAATATATTAAAGGTAAATTATTCCAATCACAGAGAAAGCCTGAAAGAATGACACTTTGGGAGGCCAAGGTGGGCGGATCACGAGGTCAGGAGTTTGTTACCAGCTGGCTAACAAGATGAAACCCCACATCTACTAAAAATCTAAAAATTAGGCGTGGTGTTGCGCCCCTGTAGTCCTAGGTAGTTGGGAGGCTGAGGCAGGAGAATCACTTGAACCCAGGAGGCAGAGGAAGCAGTGAGCCAAGACGGTGCCACTGCACTTCAGCCTGGGTGACAGAGCAGGACTCTGTCACACACACACACACACACACACACACACCCCAACACACACACACAAATGAAAACAATTAATTTTAGCTACAAGAGACACATTTGAAACATAAAGAGGAAATATAATTCAAAAAGTTGTAAATAAATAGAATAAGTTTCCCTATATTGAAAATAAATTTTTAACAAGAACATAAAAATAATTACAAACTCCTATGCAAATAAGTCTCTCAAAATATATAGAGAATAATGGACAAAACAAGAAAAACTGATTAGAAAACATTAATAATCATTTTTCAGGAAGTGGTAAATAAGCATATAAAAGTCAATAGGATTTAGTTTTAAAGATATATCTTATGCTTTTAAACATTTATCTTATGCTTTTAAACATTGTTATATTAAAGTATTTTAATAATAGGATTTACATTAAAACCACTAGTCTTTTAAATATATTTACAACACAAGACTTGACATTAACAGTTGTCATCACTGAAAGTTTTAATAATATATAAAACCAGCAGTTCATTGCACTATAAATTGTCTCCACAAGTTTCCAATTACTTTAACTCTAAAATTTATATTGTCTGACTATAATGCAAATTACATTAGGGAAAAAAAAAACCACGATAACAACACTGAAGACAAAATGATCTAAAAGTGGTTGATAGTTTAAAATATAGCGAAATAATTCTCTAGTCCAAGAAGAGAAATATCATATATTAATTAGAAGTTATTTATAGAGGAATATAAAAATAATGATATAAAAACATGTTATGTACTGAGAAATGTATATTTTAAAATTATCAACTAGTAAAGAAGAAAGACTAAAAATTTTAATATTTCAAAAGTGAAGAAAATATATCAGAATAATTCCTGGGAAATTACTGAGTAGGATGTGATAAACATAAAAACAGATATAAATAGTAAACAAAAAACTACACGAGACTAACATACCCACATGTTTATCTGAAGCAGAATGGATTCAGTAGAAACAGATAAGGAACAAATAATATTAGGAGAGAAAATTATTTCATAACTAAAGATACAGCACAAATTAAATGCAGCAAGGGATATTGTGAACAAAATTATTCAAAATAAGTATAACTCTACTTGATATTGACAGTTTTCTAGGAAATATAACTTCCTACAACTGACACAAAAATACTAAAAATATGAATAAATCCATAAACAAAAAATAGGCATAAGTGGTATAAAAACGTGTGATATAAACTTTTTAAAACACAGGTATTCTTTATTAAACTTTTTTCAAAATTAAACACGAGGGCTGAATTATTTTAGGGGTGAGTTTACTAATCTTTCAAAAAAAGGTAATAACTATAGTCAACAAACTATTACAGAGTATAGTGAATGATGGTGTTTATTTTAGTATATGTTTGTATACCTGTGTTATTTACATATTTATAATATTTAGTATGCATGCATTTTTTTTATGCTTACATGTTTTAAAATGCTTCTGACTACCATTTTGGTGTAGTTTATAAGATAATATAATAAACATAAAATTTGCTACAACAAAACTATTTAAAAGTGGTTGATATTTTAAAATATATCAAAATAATTCTTGAGCCTCAGAAGAGAAATATCGTATGTTAATTGGAACGTATTTATAGATGAATATAAAAATGATATAAAAACATGTTTTGTACTAAGAAATGCATATTTTTAAATTATTAACTAGTAAAGAAGGAGTAAAAATATTTTTGCTGGGTGAATAGATAAATTTGGGTACAATAACAGTAATAGAATAATATAAAATAATACAAACAAACTATAGATATTTTCAGTAACACAGACAAACCTTGACACAAGCATGCAAATTGTCTGAGTGGCAAAGCAGATAACTACAGGCTAAATACAGTGCAGCATGCTTTAAAACATTTTGATAGCAACTAAAATTTGAAGTTTTTATTGTGTAGGGTAGTATAAAAATGAAGAGTGATATTAAAAATATATATCACCTATATTTATATCTAGATACATAGAAGATGATAGATATGAAGATAGAGCTGTATCTGATATATGTGTTTGAGGGAATACAAATAATGGGAACATAAATATGAATGTAAATAAAAATGCACACATAAATTTAATGAAGAGTTAAGGGTAGTTGTTCCTGTAGAGGAAGCTCAGGAAGTAGGAAGGAAAAAAATACTTAGTTTAGAATTAGTAATACATGAAGCTGTTTGGTTTATGGTGGGTTCATGGTGTTTTATTAAATTATTTGCAGTATTTATTGAATCAGTAAAAGATAGTCATATATGGACAATGATTTTAAGCATGGCCAGTCCTATCGTTGTCACATCTCATCACCAAGACACTGACTGTTGTACCTCTACTCATAAGGACAACTGTGATTATACTGGGCCAATCAGAATAATTTCCCACATACTCATCTCATTTACAAACTTAATCCCATCTTCACACTTAATTACTCCACAGTATAAAACATACTTAGAAGTTTCAGGGATAAGACCTAGACATTTGGGTGGGGAGTATTATTCTGCCTACAGTAGAAAGAGTGGAAGTAATAGTGGTTTTCAGTTAGAGTTATTCATGTTAGGTAATAATAAAATTTTGAAATAATATAAATAACAAAATTTCAAAACAATGAACTCAGTCTTTCTGAGGTGCAAAGATATAATTCCTATTTGTTTATTTTTGTCTATATTTTGTATACTATGTCTCAAAATTCCTAATCCAAGTTTAAAGTCTCATACCACACAAAGAAATTATGACATTTTAAATGGTAGATCAACTGTTAAAAAAAAAAATTCTAGTTTAACATATCAAGGATCTATTATCTAATCTAAAAATGCACATTTATTTGTCTAGAGCTAACTTCAAGGAACCAATTTTGCATCAAATTAAGAAACCCAAGGTGAAAATACTTCATGAAAGACAAAGGAAAACCCTGAGATATTTGGGGAGTTGCTGAGTGATCTCTTTTTATTGCTGCTCTCTTTTCATATAGGTTTATGTTACAAGTGTCAGGAATGTCAACTTTAACAATTTTATCTTCTTAGGTGGGTTCTATTAAGAAACTATCATCATGATCAGTGATACTTTATGCACATTTTATTCATGGTAGTTTGGCCCTTCATTCTTCATGTTGTTTAGGCTCCTAAGTAATAGACATTCACTTTTTTTTTTTTTGAAAAAACATGTCAAATCATTTTATTCAAGCATGTCAAATCTAATTACCAGAACCTTGTCCTGTTAAAGTAAGAAAAATGGTATGCTAGGATATGATTCATACTTCATATGCCAGGGAGCCCCCCCCAAATAAAATGTGATTCAGTTTAATAATTTATCACATGTGTCATGTAAATTTCATTGAAGATGGGCCATTTGGAAATGACTTTAGTTATTTAAACACTATGTAATTATCATTTCCAGGATCTTCACATCTAGTAAGCCACAAGGCCTTTTTGTCTTTTCTTCTTACTAAAGGGGTCGGATTCAGAAAAACAAACAAACAACAAAAAAAAAACACATGAATGAATGCCCAGCCATTTTTGATAATTAATGAAAATAGTGTGATGATTTGGAAAGAAATAATGCAGAGTATTCAGGGGTGAGAAGATAGATAGATACATGTTAGGACAAAATAATACAGTACTGAATAGAAAAACAAAACAAAAAACAAAAAGGTTGGGTACGGTGGCTTAGCCTGTAATCTCAGCTCTTTGGGAGGCTGAGGGGGACAGGTATATCATTTGAGGCCAGGGGTTTGAGACCATCCTGGCCAACATGGTGAAACACTGTCTCTACTAAAAATACAAAAAAATAGCTGGGTGTGTTAGCACACATCTGTGGTCCCAGCTACTTGGGAGGCAGCGGCATAAGAATCACTTGAACCTGGGAGGAGGAAGAGGTTGCACCCAGATTGCAACATTGAACTACTGCCTGGGCAATGGAGCAAGACTCCATCTCAAAATGAAAACAAAAAAACAAAAAAGACACCTGCCCCTACTTTGCCTCCCACCTTGAGTAAAAGCTCCGTGAGGCCCCCCCAGAAGCAGATGCTACCAGGGTGTTTCATGTACAGTCTGAGGAACCAGGAGCCAATCACCCAGTATCAGGTATTTCTTTAAAGCAGTGCAAGAGGAGACTACTTTTCTTTGAAAATTACCAAGTCTCAGGTATTTCTTTACAGTGTTCAAGAGTAGACTAATATGCATGGGGAAATTTGTGTCGAAACTTAGCCCACAAAGTAAGAATTAATAAAATTACCTTAATGAAGTTTCTTCTAGAAAGGAATTTGCAACAAAAGTATACAATATTTATAAAAATTCAGTGAAAATGATCATATCCATAGCATGAATTTGACATCTTTTGGTTAATACAGTAGAGCCAAATTTTGTATCATTTCTAAATAATAACATCAAACAGTGTTATAGTTAGGGTTGTCTCTTATGTTTCAGCAGATTAGTTTTTTTTTTTTTTATGCTTCAAATAATCTTCATGTGCATTTTTGTAATGTGTGAAGTTGTTTTGACCCATGGGTCTCTAATATTTTTATAACCTACAAGGTTATCTTTTTTCTTTGTTTCTGAAATGATTCAGTGTTTAATCATAAAACAATTATAGCATTTGAATAAAAATACGTCATTATTTTAACTACAAAATATTTGCCAGTATTTATTACTGGAGAAAGGCTACTACTTCTAATTACCTGAATTTTATTATCCTATCTCTTTGTTTTTATGACAAAAATCTATGTTATAATTTCTTGTGCTTAATGCTCTTTAACATGCCATATCCCCAAAAATGATGCTATCTTGTCAAGTCCTTGCATGAAATATTAATAATTTATTCATTAGTATAAAAATCATGAAACCAACAAAGAAAAACTTGGGAGAATTTTATATTTGGTGGAATAGTATTTAAGACTAATAGAAACCACTAGGACTTTTAATTATGTTCATTATAATGATTTGGTTCTGGATTTTTTTTTTAATTATTATTACTTTTCCTACACACACATGTCATCCACTGTGGTAGTTACTAGATACTGAGAACTTGAAATGTGGCTTATTCTAATTGTGATGTCCTGTAAAGATGAAATATATATCAGATCTTAAAGACTTTGTTTCAAAAAATATAAAAGCTCAATTATGATTTATAGATTAGTTGTGAAGGGACAATATTTTGACATAGCAGGCTAAGTAAAATGTATTACTGAAATTAATTTTACCCACTTCTGTTTGCTTTTTTTTTGAAAAAAACAGACTATTAGAAAAATTGAATTACATATGTTGGTTATATATTAAATTGTTACTCAACAGTGCTGCACTAAACAATTTGACTTTGCCTGAAAACAAGTTTTGTTTGAAAGAGAGAAATGCAAGAGAGAAAATGTTGCTATTATATTTGCATTAAATTTCCATAGTTCCTACATATTTGTTTCAATGAGAAAATAATCAAAGTGGTTTTCCTGTTTCGTAAAGACCTTATTTGCATTATTGTTTCTAACTTCCCTAAAGAAAAGCTTACTTTTTTGATCAATGAGTTTACAAATGTCAGATCCTAATCCAGAATTACACAAAGAAAACAACACCAAAATTAGGGTTATAAAAGTAAGTCTGTGTAATATTGATCTGTATTCCTAAAGGAGAATATCTGTTCTATTATGCCTTTAACACAAACAAGGCATCACTCAACAGAATAGCTCAAACATTCACTTGTTGAGTAAATAGCAATTGCAAAAGCAATTCTAGAAACTGATACTTCACCATAGCATAAGCATCCAGTGACCTCTTTCAGATCTCTAAAGGAAAGGCAAGAAATTTGCTATAATAAAATCCTTTGAGACTAAAAACCCAATGATAGCACAGTAGAAAACAAGTAAAAAATAAATTTTAGCAAAGCAAAACCTCTCATTAAAATAAGAAAATGAAAAGCACAAATATATAAGTTTAAATATTTTAATTATCAATTCTTCCTGTTTTGGTATAGCAGAAGAGAATCTGTTTTTTTAGTTTGTCAAAATGATTTTGATTTACTTTATATTAATTTTCTATTGCTAGTGTAATAAATTACTACAAACTTAGTAACGTAAACCATTACAGGTGTATTAACTTACAGCTTGTGGATGAGATATCCAAAATCAGTTTCACTAGGTTGCAATCATGGAGTTGATAATGCTGTGTCCTTCTGCAAGTTCTAGAAGATAATTCATGTTTTAGCTTTTCCAGATTCTAAATGCTGTCCACATTCCTATTGATGCTGATTCTCCTGACTCTGTCTTATAAAGAGCCTCATGATTACATTAGGTCACCAGAATGATGGAAAATAATCTTTCCATCTATAGATAATTACCTGCAAAGTCCTTTTTGCCATATAAGTAAAGATATTCAAAGATTTATGCTGTCTACCAAAACTTTTATTCAGCATTGCACTGAAAATCCTTCATTTTTTCATTCTCTAATGTGCTTCCTTTCTTTATGAAAATACTGATTTTCTGACTTAAATCATTTTCTTTATCTCTGAAGAATAGGTTTTGACACATTACAAGCTGCATCTACTGCCTCCACTGTTTGTTTGAAAAAGATTTAATTCTTTAATGATAAGGGTAATGTAACTTGATACAAAATTCTAAATTGCTTGGTTTTTCTTCCAATGCTTTAGATATTTCACTACACTCTATTCTTGCTTGTATGGTTTCTGAAGAGAAGTCTAATATCATTCTTCGTTTCTCTAAGGTAACCTTTCACGTGACCTTAGCCCTCACACCTTCGCTTCTCTCAAGATTTTCTTTGTCATTTGTCTTGAATTAAATAAATATGATATACCTAGGCATCAATTTTTTGAGGGTTTTCATACTTGGTATCCTCTGAAATTCTTAAATCTGTGGTTTTGAGTGTGTCATTAATTTTGAGAAATTATCAGCAATTTTTCAAATGATTCAATATTTGTCTTGCTCATTTCTGTATTTCTGATCCACCTGAGGTTTCCATTACATGTTATGTGTTTTATAAGTATCCCACAATTCTTGACAATTTTGTCCAGTTGCTTTTTTCATTATTTTTCTTCTGTTTGCATTTCAGTACAGGAAGTTCCTAGCAATATATCTTTAAGCCCACTGATTCTTTCCTTGGCTATGTCTAATTTACTAGTAAGTCATCAAAGGAATTCTATATTTTTGTACAATTCTTTTAAAATTTAGAACATTTTATTTGTTTATCTTTTTTTTTTTTTTTTTTTTGAGACAAAGTCTTGCTGTGCTGCCCGGGATGGAGTGCAGTGGCACAATTTTGGCTCCCTGCAATCACCTCTACCTCCCTGGTTCAAGTGATTCCAATGCCTCAGCCTCCCAAGTAGCTGAGACCACACCTGGCTAATTTTTGCGTTTTATTTATTTATTTATTTATTTATTTATTTATTTATTTATTACTTTTGAGATGAGGTTTTGCTTTTGTTGGCCAAGCTGGAGTGTAGTATCGAGATCTCCACTCACTGCAACCTCTGCCTCCTGGTTTCAAGTGATTCTCCTGCCTCAGCCTTCAGAGTAGCTGGGATTACAGGCACGTGCCACCACACCTGGCTAATTTTTTGTATTTTTAGTGGAGATAATGGTTTCATCATGTTAGCCAGGCTGGTTTCAAACTCCTGACCTCAAGTGATCCACCTGCCTTGGCCTCCCAACACACTGAAATTACAAGCGTGACCCACCATGCCCAGCCTAATTTTTGCGTATTACTAAAAACATGGTTTCATCAAGTTGTCCAGGCTGGTCTTGAACTCCTGGCTTCAAGTGATCCTCCCGCCTGAGCCTCCCAAAGTGCTGGAATTACAGGCATGAGCCATCTTGCCTAGCCTCTAGGATTTTCTTTTTATTCTTTCTTACAGTTTCAATCTCCTTGCTTACCTTACCTACCTGTTCTTTCATGTCATCTGTTTAATTTTCTTTAGAACCATCAACTTATTAATTATGGTTACTTTAAATTCCTGGTTCTCTTTACCCTCATGTCTCTGCTGTATCCGAATCTGGTTCTGATGCTTGCTTCAATTCCTCTCTTCAGAATGTGTTTTTTTCTTACCTTTTAACATGCCTTGTGTTTACATTTTTTATTGAAAGCCGGACATGTGAGATCAAGTAGTGGGAACTGAGATAAACAGTCCTTTAGCGTGAAATTTTATGTTTATCTAACCAGGAGTTACCCAGTGTTTAGTGTTTGTTATGCCTATACATATCAGTCTTCAATTCTATCTAGTGTCCTTGCTTTCCCCCACCTGTTAACTATGAGTTTCCCTAGAGGCTTCATAAACGGAGTTTGTGTCTTGCAGCTTGTTCAGTTATGGTTCACTTTTATTATCCTGGAGCTCTGTTGTTGTAGTGGTAAGACACTGGGGAGAAGTGTTCTACAATAATATAACTAAGTCTCTAGAGGGAATTTTCTGTGTGTGTGTGTGTGTGTGTGTGTGTGTGTGTGTGTGTGACACGTTTCCCAGTAGGCCAAAGACTCTGGTGGGGCCGTTTTTTTCTCCTACTCAAAGCATGACAAGATGTTCCTCTGATCCTCACAGTGAGAACCTGGGTGAAGGTCCTGGGGGAAAATAATTTTTAAAATGTAGGAGTCAGCCCAACCCCAGACCAAGAGTGAGTCCTGGAAGGTTGTAGCTCTCTGAGTAGCCCTCACTTTGGTTCCAGCGTTTAGGCTGCTACAGCAGCAGGCTTCTCCTCCGTCTCTACCGCCCGTCAAGTGTGGCACTCTGTATTTTCCTCTCTCCCGTTTTCTTGGCAGCTGTTTGGTCTGTGATCTCAATTCTTGTTTGGAGTTGAGAGTTATTTTAGGATTTTGTCAAAGCCTAAATAATTAACAGAGAGAGCCTCTCTAAAAGAAATTGTCTATTTGGGAGGGGATATTGTGATGGGAATATGCATGTCATAGTAAATAATGAGCGTATTCAGGGGGATAAAGGAAGACAGAAGTTTTTAAAGAGAAAGTGAGAAGGATTTTATAATTCTTTTGAGATAATTATCCTTGACTGCAAGGATCAATAACAAGGATAGCACCAGCCTGAGGCTGTGCAAGCAGCTGCCAAGCAGGTATCCTTACAGAAGTTATACATAAGGCTGTGATGGCCTTTGCGCAAGGTTGTGGTTTTTGCCGTCTTTCGTGATAGTTCTTGTTATTATGGATGTATGCATAAAAACCCTCCCCTCCCAGGCTTCTCCACTTCCATTTGTTACGGTTTTTAACACAAGTGACTCCATTTTTATTCTGATAACTTTCACACTTTCGATGTTTTCAGTTGAGTGAAGTACATTTGCAGTTGCTCATTGAAGCATTTTGTAATTTCTGCTTTAAAAACTCTTTGTCAGATAGTTCTAGTATCTCTGTCACCCTGCCATTTGTAATGCTTGTCTTTTTCCATTGAGTTTGAGATATTTCTAATTCTTGGTGTAACACCACATTTTTTATTAAAACCAGGACGTTTTTCTGTTAGGCTATGAGACTCTTAATCTTATTTAAATCTTCTCTTTTAGCTATATAATTTGACATGCCTTCTTACCACCTTAATAATAAGGGGAAGAGGAGCTAACTTAGGATAGCTGGGTGATGATAGAAACTCAGAATCTCCAGTGTGTTTCCATTGAGATCAAAGGGGATGGCGCCTTGTTACCTTAGACAGTGATGGGAGTGTCTGTTTTTCAACAGGTATCCCATGATGCTTTCCTGTTTAAGAGGGGTGGAAGTGTCTCGTCACTGCTCCCTAAGTAGTCTTCACTGATACTGGAGTGGGAATGTTGTTATTAGCCGCTGATCTGGGTGAAAGTATTGATTAGCCAGTATCTCCTCTGACTCTACACTAGGGAGGAAGAGGAAGTCCTTGGTAATGCTGGTGGAAGTGAAAGTCCAGGCTCTCGGAATGGTTTTCACTGCCATCATGGAAGAGGTTGTACTGGAGCTGATGATTACCTGGTAGTGATAAAGTTCCAGTTCCCTATGTGGCCGCTTTAAAAACCTCCCCAGTAGGGAAGTTGGGACATCTTTTTATAACCTGTCAAAGGTGAAAGCCTAAGCCACTTGCTTGACAATTGCTGGCGGTGTTTGGTGGTAATAGAAAGGTTACTTTCTTAAACCTCTGTTTCCTTAGACTTTGCTTTTCCTACTCATTTGTGTCAAGAGAACTGGTTTTAAGGGGCTTATTTTGCCTGCATCCATTGACAATTCTGGTTTCAGGCTTCTCCAGCACCTAGCATGAAATATATGAGGCAAAAATAAAACTCGGGGAGCTCACTGTGTATCCAACTTTTTAGTTTTGAGGTCTCTAGCCAGTAAGAATTCTTTTTAGCTTTCAGGGTCTTATATTTTATACATAATGCCCTGAGTTTTTACTAGCACGTATCAGGAAGAACAGGGGAAACTATATCTACTGCATCTTCTTGGAGGAGCAGTTTTATCTAATTTTAAAAATGTAAAATATTTCAAAAATTTAGACTATTATAGAGAATAATGTGAATGACATCCATAAACTATCCAATCATGTTTTCACTTGCTAATATTAAGCCTTATATATCTAAAATTCATGTTTTCATTTTAATATAGAAAACATGAAAGAAAGAGTTGAATTCTCTTGGGCACGTCTCTGTAATTTTTTTCCCTCACTCAATTTGCAGTGGCAGCACATTTAGTGTTTACCATTCCCATGCATAGCTACCATGCTTCTACGTATTTATAGGTGCATATTAATTATATAGTAGTCTTCTTTTATTCACCAAGGATATGTTCAAAGATCCCCAGTGGATTCCTGAACTGCAAATAGTACTGAAACCTGTATAGTCTATTCAGAAATTTATTTTACTTTTTTTTTTTTACAGTTCCATAGATAGAAGGTTTGTTTTCACCATAGAGCTTAGTAACCTCAGCTACATTTTTTTTTCATTTCCTCATTAAGTCAAGAACTTTGACCTTTTCAGTTAAAGGAAGTGCATGTTATGGCTTCTCTGTCGCATAGTAACATTGCCAGCATCACTAATCTCATGCTTTGGGATCATTATTAAGTAAAATAAAGGTAATCTGAACACAAGCACTGAAGTAACCTGGATGATGCCTAAGTAACTTAGGGGCCGGTAGCATGTAACACAGATAAGTTACACCAAGGGATGACTCGTGTACAGGGCATGATGCAGCAGGAGCTGAGATTTTATCAAGCTACTCAGAACAGTGCACAATTTAAAATGTATGGAATTGCTTGGTGTGGTGGCGCACACCTATAATTCTGGCTCCTCTGGAGTCAGTGTGCTATGATCACCCTATGTGACTGTACTGCAACCTGGAAAACAAAACATAGTGGGATCCTGTCTCAAAAAAAAAAAAAAGATTTTAATCATTTGTGAATAATATTAAGTTTCTCATCTTTCTAAAAATTAATTACTTAAGGGTAAATTTTCGTATATTTTTAAGGTTTATTCATGCTGATAAGTGAATAATTGTTTAAATTTCATTTCTGCTTGGCTAAATACCTGGTGATTTACTTATGATACTTTGTAGAAGTGCCTTTTTCTTTCTCTCTCTCTCCTTTATATTTTTATTAGTCTCAAAGGAAGTTTGATTACCTTCAAATTTTTAATATAAAACCTCAGATCCATATACCTTCAGTAACTAGTATGGTTTGAATGTCCTCTCTAAAACTCAGGTTTAAATTTAATTGACACTGTGACAGAATTAAGAGATGGGATTATTAAGAGGTGATTAGGTTGTTTCTCCTGAATGGATTAATGCAATTATCACAGGAGTGGTTAAGTGGTCTCAGGAATTCATTTCCCTGTTCCCATAATGTGGAATAAAGATCTTCACCAAATTGTCCTCTTGATATTGGACTTTCCAGACTCCAGAACTGTAGGTCAAATAAACGTATTGTATATAAATTGTCCAGTCTGTGGTCTTCTGTTATAACAGAATAAAGTGAACTGAGACAGTTTATTCTTTAGGTAGGACTTTTGTTTTCTAATTCTCTAACGTCACTCCATCTCCAAAGTTTTAAATACAATCTTTTATATTTACAGTGTGGACTTATATTTACTACGTATGGAGTTAAAAATTGATTTCTATTAGTCTAGTCCCTTTCTAGTCCTTTGACATTAATCAATGAACAATATGAATATGGTGTTTGCTCTTATCAAATGTATAGTCTAATGCAACAGGAAGTTATTGATAAATTTTAACATTAAAAAGTGATGGGAAAGGGAGATGACGGGACCCAGGACGCTAAGTCAACCCATACAAGAGGATTCTGTGAAACAAGGAGAAATCCTTTCTGAAGAAATAATATGAGTATGGACCTTCTGTTGGCCAGAATAAAGAGAAATTGGGTGGGAATGTTCCAGGCAAAGCGAGAAAATGAGAAAATCCCAGTGAACTGTGGAACATAGGATGTTCAAGGATGATCTTTTGAGAATCCTAATACTAATCAAATTATGGATGGAATGGCATGGAAGAGATAATAGGTAACCATATGAAACATTTTTTTTTCAAGACAAAAATAATGGGTGCAGATAGGGCAATATTGAAAAAAAAAACCCGAATGCTGTATTTTATATATTTGTCCCCTCCAAAACTCACATTGAAATTTTACCCCCAGCAAGGCCATGTAGAGTGGTGGGGCCATTGAAAAGTAATTGGGTCATCAGAGAAGAGTCCTTATGAGTGAATTGCTCCATTCATGGATTGGTGGCTTCGGATATTAAAGGTAATTACAGGAGTGGTCTTAAGTGGTTTTTTTTTTTTTTTTTGAGATGGAGTTTCGCTCTTGTTACCCAGGCTGGAGTGCAATGGCGCTCTCTCGGCTCACCGCAACCTCCGCCTCCTGGGCTCAGGCAATTCTCATGCCTCAGCCTCCTGAGTAGCTGGGATTACAGGCACGCGCCACCATGCCCAGCTAGTTTTTTGTATTTTTAGTAGAGACGGGGTTTCACCATGTTGACCAGGATGGTCTCGATCTCTCGACCTCGTGATCCACCCGCCTCGGCCTCCCAAAGGTCTTAAGTGGTTTTATAAGGGGAGAAGGAGACCTGAATTAGCATTATAAGTCCTCCCACCATGTGATGCATTGTACCACCTCGGGACTCTGAAGAAAGTCCCCACAAACCAGAAGAGTCTTCCCAGATACAGTCTCTCAAATTCAGAGTTCTCACTCTTATAATTGTAAGAAATACATTTAATTTCTTTATTGATTGCTCAGTTGCAAGTGCTGTGTTATAGGCAATGGCAAAATGGATTAAGATACAAAATTGGTACTTATAATGGGGCTGTTGCTGTCAATGAATATCTGAAAATATGGGATAGCTTTGGAATAGGGTAATTGGTAGAGGTTGGAAGAGTTTAGAGGATCAGGCTAGAAAAATCCTGCACTGACTTAAACAGTATATTAAGTGTAACTGTGGGGAGGGTTCAAAAAAACGACAAAGCAACTAGAGGGAGTTTGAAATTTTATAGATTGGTTAGTTAAGTTGTTAGCAAAAATCTGATAGAATTACAGACACTATAGACCATTCTAATCAGGTCTTACACAGAACTGAGGAACCAAGGTATTCGAAACTGGAGTAAATACCAGCTTTGTGTTGTTATAAATTGGCAAATAACTTGTCTGAACTATGTCCATAAGGACTTTGTGGAAGATTGAACTTGAAAGAGATGAATACTAACATATCTAGCAGAAGAAATTTCTAGGCAAAATTTAGAAGGAGCTGCATATTTACTTTTGGCTGCTTGCACTGATTCAGCGGCAAAGAAACAAAGATAGATTTATGATCTCAAATGGAAGCACAACAGAAGGTTTAGAAAACTCCAAGCTTGGTCATGTAAACATAAAATAACTGTGTTCAGGAGAGGAAACCAAGGGTGTGGCCCAGTGACCATTCAGTAATGGAGTTAGTGCACTGACACAGAAACGCAGAGCATCAACTATGAGGACTCCCAAATGGGGGAGAGTGGGAAGGATGTGAGCACTCAAAGTTTTCCTGTTGGGTAGTGTTCCGTATTAGGGTGATCAGCCCACTACAAGCCCAGTCCCCACCATTACACATATAAGACACATGTAACTAACAAGGTATTGGTTCCCTGAATCAATAATTTTTTAAAGAAGGGAGCCAGCTGCTATTTCTCAAGACAATGAAAGACCCCAAAGGCATTTCAGAAATCTCAGAGGCCGTCCCTCTCATCATAGTCCCAGAGACCTAGCATGGTAGGACGGTTTGGGGCATAGGTCTGAGGCTTGCTCCGTAGGCTTAGTTTCCAGAGCCACTTTGAGATTCTGCTCCACGAAATCCAGCCCAGTGCTTCTTGGCCACCCCAGCTGTTGCTTAATTGGGTGCAGGTAGAGACTGATACTACACTCAAGAAGATACAAGGCATAAGCCTTGGGATATCTACCTGACATTAATTATTCGGGCTTACGGAAAGCAAGGGCCATGGAGGCTAGGCAACTTCCATGTGTATTTCAAAGGATGTCACTGAAAGTTTGGGTGCCCAGCCAGAGATTTGCCATGGGACAGAGCTACCAAAGAGAGACCCCAATAAGCCAAAACAGAATGAAAAGGCAGGGTCAGAGAGTTACCATCAGGGCACTGCCCACTGGAGGCAGGACAGGAGGATTGCCACCAGGACCTCAGAACTGTGGAGTCACTGGTAGTATGCAGTGCTCGCCTGGGAAATCTTCAGATACCCGACTATAGCCTGTTTGGGTAATCATGTTGGCTGCACCTAGTAAAACCACAGGGGTAGGGTTGCTTGAGGCTTTGGGGACCTGATCCTCAGTGTGCCCAGGAAATGGCACGTAGATTCAAAAGAAATTATTCTCCTCTTTTAAGATTGAATGTCTGTCTTTTGGGGCTTTGCACTTGCTGGGGACTGTACTCCTTTCATTTTGCCAATTCATTACATTTGAAATAGGAATGTCTGCATCATGCTTGTACTACCATTGTGTCTTAGAAGTAAGACTTATTAGCTAACTTATTTTGACTTCACAGGTTTATAGAGGAGACTCTGAATTTCAGACATTTTACTTGGTACTGGAACGAGTTAAGACTTTGGGGCAATGAGGTTAGATGAATGTGAAAAGGACATGAGTCTTGAGGGACCATGGGCAGAATGCTATGGTTTAAGTAACGGTCCCTTCCAAAATGCGTGTTGAAATTTAATCCTTGATGTGGCAGTATTGAGAGGTGGGGTGTTAAATAGGTAACTGGGTCATGGGGGTTCTGCTGTCTTTAATAACTTCATTCATTCACAGATGAATAGATTCATGGGTATTGAATTAATGAGTTATTATGAGATTGTCATTAGTGGATTTATATAGGGTAAAAGAGAGACCTGAGCTGGCATGCCCAGGCCCCCCTCATGTAACACCCTGTAATGCCTTGGGGCTCTGCAGAGTTCCCACCAGATGCATTTTCTTAACCATAGATTTCCCAGCCTCCAGAAATGTAAGGAATGTATTTTGTTTGTTTATAAATTACCCAGTGGCAGGTATTGTGTTAAAAGCAACAATCATGGACTACAATTTAGGTTATTCAGTACATAAATTAAGATCATTTAACTTTTAATTCTAAAGATGAAAAAGTAGAAGTGGCAAAGAGAAGTGATATTTTTAAAAACACACAATGAGGGGCTTCAAATGGCTAGAAGAATTTCATGCTTACCTCCTTTACTCAGAAGAACAAAAATAGTATGTAGAGTATGTAGACAATGACTTTTATTATATTATAATGGAATATACTAGAATGCAACGGAAATGTGACAGCAAACAATGAAATCATGGAAGGAGAAGAGACAGAAGGAGACAGCGTGCCTGGCTGGGATTGGCTGGGAGATGGGAGTGACTCCCCAGCATAGAGAAAGGGAAAGTGAGAGAATTGAGGTAGTCCACATCCCACCATGGAATCCTGCCACAGGAGAGCACTTTGACCCTGTGAAGCCTGGAAACTAACACCTGGCTTAATCGCTACTCATTGTATAGATATAACAAACCTTTTAAATTTATAAAAATTTAAAAAGGAGTAAGAAAGAATAGGAAAGTAAAAAATTAAGTATTTTTATTATGACTATTATGTACTCACTACCTGTGCCTTTTAAAGCAAGGGAGGGGGCAGCAATGTGGTATGCTTAAGAAGTAAACCTTGGGCCTTCAGCCATGGCCAAGTCTTCATCCCTTGATAGTTTTCTCTTGGCACTAGAAAAACACAGGCCATCATTTGCAAGTGTATTTATGGCCAGCTATATGACTTTACCATGTAGACAACATAGTTCAAATTTTAGAAAAGAAAGTAAACATCCTGAGATTATATCTACATGTAATATGCAGTATTATGTCTCTATATCAGTATCTGCTGCTGTCATAAAGAACAACCCTAAACACGTTACTATAGGCTCAAGAAATTCTTTCCCACATTCTTAATTCATACTCTGGAACTGGCAAACATTGTTGCCATACAGATGATCACAGCATCTACTTAAAGTGAGGCATCACAATGTACTCCATAGATACGTATAATTATTCTGTAGTTATTCCATATCAGTTAAAAACAAAACCTAAAAAAGGCAGACACACACAC
This sequence comes from Saimiri boliviensis, assembly GCF_048565385.1. Classification (NCBI taxonomy): domain Eukaryota; kingdom Metazoa; phylum Chordata; class Mammalia; order Primates; family Cebidae; genus Saimiri; species Saimiri boliviensis. The sequence goes on from NC_133467.1 coordinate 6,659,255, forward strand.
ACAGACACGCACACACACACACACACACACAGAGAGAGAGAGAGAGAGAGAGAGAGAGAGAGAGAGAGAGAGAGACTTTGCTAAGTAGGATTTGATAATTTGTTAAATGTGGGATGTGAATGAGAAGGAGACAACAGCAGTGTCTGTCATTTTGCTGTCCAGAGTAAAGGGATTCGAGGTGGTGCTATGTTTTGAGGTAGAGAAGAATAAATCCTAGAAGACAGTTAGATTGCAGGCAATAAACATCTCAAAATTGTGTTAAGAAGATGAATGCTTTTCTAAGACATTTCAGTGGAAAGAACCAGTAATATGTTGATGATTTGGGTAAAGAACCTAAAAGATGTGTAGTGTGAAAACAGACAGTTAATAATGATATATCTAGAGATGATATTTGGAGATTCTGTGAGAATAAGAAGGCGATAAATAACCACAAAAAAGAGAAAAGGACACAGTACAGAAGCCTACAGGTAAAAGACAGACAAGAAATAAACTGATCAGAGAAATAAACTGATCAGAGGAATAAACAAGAAATAAACTGATTGGAGAAATAAACTGATCAGAAGGAAAATCAAGGGGATATGCTGTCAATAAAACAAAATAAAACAGTGTTCTCCTAGTACAGAAGTTGTCAAGTATAACAAACATAACTCAAAGGAAAATCAAAGTAAAAGTGAAAGTGTGTATATTGAATTTAGTGTCACGGAGATTCTTTTAGGTTGGATTCCTCCTAAAACGCAACCCAGAAACAAGACTGACGAGGCAAAAAGTCTATTTGAATAGAGATTCGAGCAATTTCCAGTTCAAAAAAAAATAAAGTAATATCCAAAAGGAGAAGTACCAGTGAAGTGTGTTTAAGGTGTGGATTATCACTGTGAGCAGGGAGGGCTTCATCCAGCAAGGGGGCCTCTGAGATACGTGCAGGTCATGCCTCAGAATGGCCTGACTGAGGGAGAGGAAAGCTTGCACAGTGATCTGTGGGCTCTTTTCCCTCTGGAATTGAGGAGTCTCATGAGTAGGGTAAATCCTTCGCCCGTTCAAGCTGTCCTAGAAATGAGTAGAGCAACTTTATGTGACATAGCAGAACGGCACCAGGAGGGGCAGTGGGGAGTCACAAGCCCTTGAGTTGGGAATGTGTCAATAGTTTCATTGCAAAAATTGATCCTTATTCAATACTAATATTAATGAAATGGAAACTGTAGGGAATAAGAGAATAAAAATATACAAAGCAGAGTGTCAATATAGAATGTTTTCTGAAAAAGGCGGAGTACGTGAGATGCAGAGCATTAGTGGAAGAAATAGATTAATATAGCAATGAATATAATAACTAACGTTTACTTTAAAATTTCTATGTGCTACGCATTATATAAATGAGAAGCAAAATCTTTATAACTTTCTAGAAGGCTCTTATGTTTTATACAATATGGATAATAAATAAGTTGGCCAGTGAACTGACAGAATCAACAGACAAATAGCATCATTGTTTTTACATGGTAAACTCAGTCAAATTCATTTACTTTTCATCCTGTAAAATGGATGAAATCAGGGTATTTCTAAGATACTAACCAAAAGGAAGCATATTGAATGAAGTTTATTTTTGTTTGTTCACATATTAAGAATAGTTTATCTAAAATTTTGTTTGGTTAATAATAACACCTATTTTTATTCAACCTTGGGATCCATTAACATTTTACCCAGTATCATTATATACATAAAGGTATAAACAGCTGTAAGAGAAGGAAATGCATCTTGTATTTTTAGTTTCTACAAATTTCACAGTAAAAGGTAGAATGGTAAAATGTATACAGTTGCAGTTAAATTTTTGAGGCTTTGTTTTTACTTGAAAGCGACACCTATGGATTGTGAACTTCTCAGGAGACCATTTTATAACAAGAAACTCTTGTATTTACCTATAAAAATCTAGTGTCAGATACGTAATCTCTTGTACTGAACATCAGATAACCTAGATGTGCTGTCAGACAGTATTTGTGGTGGTAAGAATGAATGGATAAAGTCTCTTGGGCCTCCTTTTTTGTCAGTTATTTTTAAGTTTTTCTTAGCTGTGTCTGACAGTGTTGTAAGTCCTTTCATCTTTTTAAAGCTTTGGCAGAAACTAACTTGTTAAAACTACGACTCAACTCTGATAAGCAAAATGTATGTTTGTTAACAATGCTTAATAATAGTCTTGTATTTCACTTTAGCCTGGGTGACAAGACAAACTTTGTCTCAAATAAAAAATAGTCTTGTATTTAAAAATATGATACACCTTGTAAATTTTTATATAGTAATGACTTGTCAGGCTTGAGTTTAGAACTTACTCAGCATCATTGACAGTTTACTGTTTTTGAAGGTGCATAGATGCCCCTAATATTCTGAGCTCTTGTAAGTAATCAAACTTCTTAAAGGGAAAGAAAAACATGCTTTGGATTAAATAGAGCATTAAAACATGTAGCGTCTGCATCGTGATGGGACCCTTTGCATGAGCCCTTTCTTATTCTTTTCCATGTTCCTGTGTTAAATCAGACGTCCCATCCACAGATTCAGAGGTGGTCTCGTTGCTGCTGTCCCTTTAAAAGTACCTGGAAATGAACAGCTAGTAGTTGGGCTCAAGCAATAGGAAGTGAAGGTACATTTTCAATGTGGTGACCATGTCTACAAGAATCTCCACAACAGATAAAATGAATATTTTGTGGAAATGCAGTTGAATAAAGACATAATTGAGAGGAAATGATAAAGTTAATGAAAATAAGAATGTTACAAGAATGGAATGAAACAAGGACTTTTTTGTAGCTAAAGAGCTTAATAAGCAGTCTAGGAGCTATCTGACAAATCTGAACCCTGGAGTCTTTGAAGATGCATTCTCCTTCCTTGCTCCTTTGATCACCAATTTTAGGTGACAATTCTTTGTAAATATTTTTTGTTTTTCTAAGGCCTGGGCTTTCTGACCAAAACACACACACACACACACACACACACACACACACACACACACACTGGCAAGCCTGATTGAAGAATGATTGCCTTAGCAATAGACAAAGTATTACACCATAGAGACAAAACACTCACCTGCCATAGAGCCATTTGTTCATATTCCAGCGCAGTAAAGATCTAGGCATCTTTCTTTCAGTTAAGGGCAGGTTGGGCCCACGTACCAGCTGCCCTCTGTGAGGTCTGAATCACCTAAAGGCAGGGTTCCTGTGACACAGGAACAAGTGGACATTTGGCTCTCACTGTGTCATTCCTTGAAGGAGGCTCAGGATTTGGGGGAGCAAGTACTCAGATTCTCCATGAGTAGGATTTGTTTCCTGATCCAGAGATGGTGTGTTTCCTGTAAACACTCTCTCTCCCTGTAATTGCCTTTCAGTGTTGCCTGTGTCCTGACGCGCTGTTTCATTACCTTTACTCCAGTCCACTTCTTGACCCAGGTCCACTGCAACCCCCAGTTTTAAGCTCCATGTTCTTTATCATATTTAGCACAACCTTGTGCTTGGATTTATCAGCCCTTTGCGTCCTGCTTCTATCACCCAGGGAACTCTGATTCTAAGCCCTTATTTCAGGCAAACACCCAGTACTTGCAAGATATTTTTATGAAAATAAGATACATTATCGTTGGCTGTATGGCAAAGAAAGACATTTGGGCTTTTTGAATCTTAATTGCATTAAATTTCAAAGTGGGGTAATAATGCTTACTGTTCTGTTAACATTGTAAAGTACATGGGAAGATCAAATAAGATTTTCTGTGTAAAATTACCTTGTAAACTATGAAACATTAAACAAAGATTTCTTATGATAATAATATCATCACATCAAATTTATGAATAGTTGCCCTAAAATTGACATTCCTATTTGCTAAATTTTCTTGTGCTGCATTACGTTAAATTCTAAGGCTTATCTAAAGTGAGGACCAATAGTAGAAATCAAAAATGTTGAAAACATAGGGTCTAATGATAATAACAAAGATGCTTGAGGAAAATAATTTATTCAACTTTACTCTATTTCTTGAGATTAGAACTTATGTCATTTTACTGAACAATCATTTATAATATTTTAAAAAAATTTTCTACCTGAAATGACATACTCAAAATAAAATGTTATTTCCATTTTATCTCTAAAATGTGTCCCTCCTCTTGAATCCCCTAATTCTCTAATAAGGAGTTACTTTTACTCATGTATGTGCTATCTTTATTTTGCACTCATATTTGATGAATCTTTTGCTTCTGCTTCTTTGGATCTGTGAACAAACAATAGCATAACCTTCTATATTTCCCAAGTGTGCAGTTAGACAATGCGCCACACTAACGTAACCATGGGGGAGGTTACCTTAGTGAGTAATTACCTGGTTATTAAATTTCCCTGTATCTCCTTGCCTCCAGAGTATGCATATACTTCTTTAACCCACACAAAAACCTATGAATAACTTTTGTCTAACAGGGATCCCAAAATCCCATGGCACGAACACTGTGGCCTATTAGAAACCAGGGCACACAGCAGGAGGTGAGTGGCAGGTTAGTGAGCAAAGCTTCATCTTCATTTACGAAAGTCAGAGCTAAGGTGGTAATGCAAGCCGATCTCCATTGCTTGCATTACCACCTGAGCTCTGACTTTCATCAGACCAGCAGCAGCATTAGATTTTTGTGGGAGCATGATTCCTATTGCGAACTGTGCATGCAAGGGATCTCAGTTGCATGCTCCTAATGAGACTCTAATGCCTGATCATCTGAGGTGGAGCTGAGGCAGTGATGCCACACTGGGGAGTGGCTGCTGATACAAATTAACATTAACAGAGAGATTTGACTGCACGGAGACCATGATAAATCAACTGCTTGCAGTCTCACATGAAAATTCTGTCAGTGAGTAAGCGGCAAGCGGCAATTAAGCTGCATGTAGTGGCAGGCTTTAGAGTGGCCAGTGAGTTGATGTACTTCAACTGTACGGCTGCATCTGGTGGCAGGCTTTATGTCAGAATCCGACACTTACTTTAGTCCACTTGTGGCCCAGTCTTTATTTTATTTATGACGTCACTCTATGCCTCTTTCCCACACTATGCAATTGTCTCAGTCACAGCATTGGTAAGCCTACAAACTAACCGTTACTCAACTGAGTAAAAAGCAAATATCACTGGAGAGCTTCTTTGAAAAAAAGGAAAAGACCCAATTATGAGACAGCAGAAGACTCTAAGACTGCCAACAAAAAGCCGCATTTAAAAGGAAATACCAAGAGTCCTACTTAAATTATAGGTTCATCACAACAGGTGACTCACATTCTCCAGGTCCTCTCTGTATGGTATGTGGTGACCGGCCATCCAATGAAGAAGCCATGAAAGTTCAAAATTGCTTCACCAGATGTTGATCTGCAAGGAGAAAAACACCATGCAATAGATAAGCCTTTGGAGTTTCTCAAAGTAAAAAAATGTGAACACGAAGAACAGAAGCAATTACTGAAGGCTACCGCTTCGTTAAATGTGTCTGCACTGAGAGCGTCATTTTAGTGGCTAAGCACAGTGCTAAAGGCTAAGAAGCCCTTTACTATTAGTGAAGAGTTGATCCTGCCTGCTGCAAAGGACATTTGTCATGAACTTTTAGGAGAGGCTGCAGTTCAATGGGTGGCTCGAGTTCCTATTTTGGCTAACACAATGAGTGAATTGATGAAACAGCAGAAGATACTGAGGCACAATTCAGACTGATGAGTCTACCAATGTTGACCACAAGGCAATAATGTTTGTTTTATGTGATATATTTTTCTAGAGGATGTTCATGAAAATGTGCTATGTGTACTTTGGTTGATAACCCACACCACAGCTGAAGAACTATTCATGTCTTTGAATGATTACATATCAGGAAAAAAATAACTGGTCATTTTGTGTCACTAAATACACAGATGGCACAGCTGCCATGACTGGATGGCTTTCTGGTTTCACTACTCAGGTCAAAGAGGTCACTTCTGAATGTGGGTCTGTGCGCTGTGTCTTCCATAGAGAAATGCTGGCTAGTCTAAAAATGTCACCAGAACTTAACAATGTTTGACAGGATATGATTAAAATTATTAACCATGTCAAGTATTACACATGCCCTTAACTTGCATCTGTTTGTGCAGCTCCGTGAGGGGATGTACAGAGAGCACGCCCATTTCTCCCATACACAGGAGTGAGATGGCTTTCTAAAGGTCGATCACTGGCTTGAGTTTTTGAGTTACAAGGGTCACTGCAGAGATTTCTTTTAGAAAAACAGTCGCTACTAGCAGCATATTTCAGTGACACAGAATGGTTGCAGAACTTGCTTACTTGTGTGACACATTCAACCTGCTCAATGAATGCAATCTGTCACTTTGGGAGAGAACAACTGTGTTCAAGGCGCCAGTAAAGTGGCTGCATTCAAAGCCAAACTGCAATTATGGGAGTGATGAGTAAACATTGGGATTTTTGACATGTTTCAAACATTAGCTGAGATTTTGAAAGAGACGGAGCCAGGACGTTCTTTTTGCCAGCTGGTGCATGATCACCTATCTCAGCTTTCAGAAGAGTTTGAGCATTATTCTAACTACAAAAGACACCCAAACTGGGGAGGAATGGAGTCACAAACCATATGGGAATAAGCCTGATGAATAGACTCCGTCTGCTAGAAGAGTAGCATTTGCCTGAGATTGCAGATGACAGTGACCTTAAAAGTATATTTGAAACTTCAGACATTCCGGATTAAAGTCAGGGTAAAATACTCTGAGGTTGCCACAAAAGCACTGAAAAGCCTGCTTCCATCTCCAATTTCCTGTCTTTGTGAAGGAGGGTTTTCTGCAGCGACAGCAACCAAAATGAGATTATGGAGTAGACTGGACCTAGCAACACACTTCGGTGTCACTGTCTCCCATTGCCCCCAGATGGGACCATCTAGTGCAGGCGTCCCCAAACTACGGCCTGCGGGCCGAACGCAGCCCCCTGAGGCCATTTATCCGGCCCCCCGCCGGACTTCAGGAAGGGGCACCTCTTTCATTGGTGGTCAGTGAGAGGAGCACAGTATGTGGCGGCGCTCCAACGGTCTGAGGGACAGTGAACTGGCCCTCTGTGTAAAAAGTTTGGGGATGCCTGATCTAGTGGATGGAAAACAAGACCAGGACTCCCACTCATTCTACGTTACGGTGTGTTGTATAATTATTTCACTATATATTACAATGTAATAATAAAAATAAAGTACACAACAAAAATGAGCTTGAATCGGCCGGGCGCGGTGGCTCAAGCTTGTAATCCCAGCACTTTGGGAGGCCGAGGCGGGTGGATCACAAGGTCGAGAGATCGAGACCATCCTGGTCAACTTGGTGAAACCCCATCTCTACTAAAAATACAAAAAATTAGCTGGGCATGGTGGCGTGTGCCTGTAATCCCAGCTACTCAGGAGGCTGAGGCAGGAGAATTGCCTGAACCCAGGAGGCGGAGGTTGCGGTGAGCCAAGATCGCGCCATTGCACTCCAGCCTGGGTAACAAGAGCGAAACTCCGTCTCAAAAAAAAAAAAAAAAAAAAAAAAAAATGAGCTTGAATCATCCATAAAGCATCTCCCCACCCCACCTGCCCCAGTTCATACAAAAATTGTCGTCCACAAAACTGGGCCCCAGTGTCAAAAAGTTTGGGGAATGCTGCTGTCTAAGATGCAGAGGTTCTGGGTGACAGAAGAGGTCTTTATCTGGATTGAACTCTATAACCGGAAATGAAGTATCTACATCACCTAGTTAGTCTGGTGTTCGCTATATGCATGCAGTCACCTCCAAGCTGCTTCTGTATCTGTCCTTGGAACTCCTCAGTGCCTTTCCATCTCATAGAAGAAAACCTCTTCCACATGTCTGGTGGTTGTTCTCTGCCTGCAGTTTACCTTTCAAAAAATTCCTCCACTTTTAAATTTATGGATGGTTTGCCTAAATGTTTGAGGGTTGCTACATTTATTTACTTATATAAAAAAAATTATCTTGAATTTCATATGAGAAGAAGAGAGAAATATATGACAAATCCACCAATTTAAATTTGCCATTTGCCTCATTTAATTTAATGTAATGACTACCTAGTCAAGTACATGAGCCAGAGAAATAGCAGCCATTCTCAAATAACGTTTTCTCTTTATCTCTTAAGTTGAAAAATCCTTATGTTTCATAAATATAAATTTCTCAATTATTTTAGAATCTATTTCTCCTGTGTGTTTCTGGCCTGTTGCCATAATGTAATGCTTTATGTCTCATCAGAATTAGTGTATTACATTACAACTAATTTCTCTACTACAATATTGTTTATCTCATACCCATTTTTCATATTACAATGAGAGTAATCTTTCTAAATGTCACTTCTCCTGTTTAAAATCCTTTGATGACTGATTATCAAAACCACATAACTAAGAATCATCTTGCTTACCTGATAAAGATAGACATTTATGAACTCCACCTCTGACTTACATTAAAACATATTAAAATGTCTGAGAGTAGATCATGGTACTCTATATTTTAAAAATAGCCCAGATTACTCTTAGCTATTCTAAAGTTTTGGAACCACTGATAAATTCCTACAGAGGTAGCATGACATAAAGCCTATTCATGAATTGTTCCCTACCAACAAATTGACTTAGCTCTTCACTCTCAGGTCTGTAATTTATGTTAAAGTATTCTTTTGTAACTTATAGTAAGCCGCCACATCAATCTAAGTCACATTTCCATGTCTGTGGTCATTCTGGTCACTTTGCCTGGGTGCTCCTCAGCCCATCTTCACCCAGCTGACTCCTACTCGACCTCTGTGAGTCTGACCACACATGTGTCTAGGGGTCTTCTGAGACCAGAGTAAATGTTCTTCTCTCTGACTTCAACACATTATTTTAATAATTACACAGATTTTACTGTGTACATTTGTTATTGTATATGCATACAAACAATTTTAGTGTATGCATTTTTAAAGTTGGTCTTCCTTATAATGTATATGTTTTTAAAAGTTGATCTTGCTTATTAGAAATATTTATAGATTAGTTTACAATACTTAGCATATTTTCTAGAATAAGGCAGATTTTAATAAATATTTGTGAACTAACCTTTAAGTAGTCTATTACTAACATTTTAATAAATGTATATACATTGAAATTTAAATCCAAATGATGTAATGTAGTTATGGTACTTTTTTTTTTTTACTTTTTATTTTGTAGCATGTAGGCAGAACAAACTAATCAATACAAATGTCTAACATTAAATAATGACTTTAGTTCCGAGAACTGCACAGTCATCACCCGAATTTGCTTGTCTTTAGTTCACTATGCCTCTGAAAGACATATACTTACAGTTTAATTAGAAGTATTTGATTTCAAAAGATGTAAGGAATATGTGAAATTCATCTGTAGAAACTCTTCAAACTGCAAAAACATATTTCACATATATTTGCTTTTAGAAGACACATCAAATTTTAAATATATCCTATTTTCCTTAGAGATATTCACACTTGGTACAAATATGATTATAAAAGTTTTATTATAATATTTACTCTTATTTTATCACAAACATCAAGAATGTTCTGAAGTATGTTTGTGTATTTACATATTATTGCAATAAAGCACACAATGTGATTTATACATAAATCTCAGGAAAAGCTATGCTTCTGAAATAGGCTGATTATACTCTTTCTTATACTGAGTATGACTCCTAAAATATTCTGATTGATTGCCCATTTTCTGTACTGTAAAGTGGAAGTTGAAGACTTGGAACTCAATGAAAAATATGAACGATAGGATGAAATGTAATTATAAAGAATGCCAGCTATCTTTATTTTTATTAATTTCTTAGATATTGGCAAATGATAATTGTATATATTTATGAGGAACAAAATATGCTGTTATGTATATATACAATGTGGAATGATTGAATCAAACTAATAAACCTGTCCATCACTTTAAAAACTTATCCTTTATTCCTCCTAAGTGAAACATTCTACCTTTTGACCAATATCTCTCTACTTACCTCACTGCCCAATCTCTGATAAACACCATCCTGATCTCTGTTTCTATGTGTTTGAATCATTTTAGATTCCATATATAAGTGAGATCATGCAACTTTTGTTTTTCTATGCCTGGTTTATTTCACTTAACATAATAGCCTTCACATTTATCCATGTTGCCAAAAATGAGTGTACATGGATTCCCTTTCTCCACATCCCTGACATATAGACACGTAGACCAATGGAACAGAACAAAGAACCTAGACGTGCAGTAACTCATTTATAGGCAGTTGATTTTTGACAAATGTGTCAAGAACATACAAAGGCAAAAGAGCAGTCTTTTCAGGAAAGTATGTTGAAAAAACTGAAATATCCATATGGAGAGAAATTAAATTAGACCCCTATCTCATGCCACATACTAAAATTAACTCAAAATGCATCAAAGACTTAAATGTAAGACCTGACTCAAGAAAAAAAAAAGTCACTGGAAGAAATCACAGGGAAAAGCTATACAATATTGGTCTGGGCAATACTTTTTTTAAATTTTATTTGGATTTGATCCTAAAAGTTAAGGCAATAAAGCAAATATCAAAAGGCGGGATTTCATAAAATAAAGAACAATAAAAACAGAATGTGAGGCAATCTACAGAATGGAAGAAAACATTAATAAGCTGAATATCTTATAAAGGGTTAATATCCCAAATGCATAAGTAACTCAAACAATGCAGTAGCACAAAAACAAACAAACAGCAACCACAAAAATACAGTTGAAAATGGGCAGATGACCTACATAGATGTTTCTCAAAAGGAAACATGCAAATAGCAAACAGTACGGCTCTGCCTATGGAGTAGCCATTCTTTATTCCTTTGCCTTCCTAATAAACTTGCTTTCATTTAAAAATAAAAACCAAAGCAAATGGTGAACATTTAGGAAACAAATGGTCAGTATCACTCATTGTTAGTGAACTCCAAATTAAAACCACAATGAGATATAACCTCAGAGAGGTTAGTATCAAAATGATTATTATAAAAAATATGAAAGATAATAAGTGTTATAGAGGATGTGGAGAAAACAGAAGCTTTAGTTTAAATCAATAATATTCCAGCAAGAGTTCTTAAAGAAATAACCAGTTGCCAGTACTCCAGTCTAAAAGAGAGTTAGATGAGAGGCAAAAGTGAATATAGAAAGGATCCCATGGTTTGTGGTAAAGAAAAATCTGAAAATAAATGCAGTATTTTATGATTTAAATGGTCATTAATTTATAGGAGAGGTGATATTTTCTGTGGAAGAGAAGAGCTATGAAAAAATATTTTGTCTAAAATTCACTACGAGCAGAACATGATAAAGTCAAATATATCCTTATAAACTCATTCAAAGTTTACTCTGACAGAAGAGTTCAATTCTTTTTGGCTGAATTAGATGCTCTTACATTTTCTAGGTAAAATAATTCTTCTTAATTTTTCCCCAAAGTTGTACTTTTCTTTAAAAAAAAATAGCAATCCAAATGCTCTTACTTTATTTTCTAATGTATTCTAGGAAGTCAGCAATCAGAATGCAAATCCAGGGCTCAAAGATATATAAATGTATGATTCATTCTTATGGTTATACCATTTACGTACTGCATCTATTCACTGCCAAGAGTTTATCTGGGGTTTTTAGTTTTCTTTACCACCTGCAATTTCTGGACACAATACAATGTAATTATAAAATTATAAATACCTTACCTAACATAAATGAGTCAATTCAAAATTTTGTCAATTTAGTGGAGTAAAACTCTCCCAGTTATAGCTGTAAGAAATTATAGATTACTGTAGAATACACATGGCACCAACTCTAAAGAGCAAACTATATTAAATATAGGGCCAAAAACATAACTACAAATAGCCAAAATATATCAAAAACAAAATACTGATAAAAATTTATATTGAATTTTTCACAGAAAAATTATCAAAATCTAATATTACATGATTAGGCAAAAGTAACAGTAACACTTCTTAAACTCAAATAGTTTATACCATCAAGTTCTAAGAAAGATTACAATAAATTATGTTATCCAGAAAAATGTTTCGTGTTAATGTTTCTGTGATGTTTTCTATATATAATTGAAAATCTAGTGTCATCACATGTAAAGTACTTTTCCTTTTAGAAACAGTAATAATTATAATAGTTCTCTTTTATCCATGGGGGATACATTGTGAGACCCTCAGTGGATGTCTGAAACTAGCAATAGTACTGAATTATCCATATACTATGTTTTTCTTAATGTATACCCACTTATGTTAAGGTTTAATTTATGTATTAGCCAGAGTAACAGATTAACATCACCAGTAATGAAATAGAATGATTATAACAATATGCCAGCATCACTACTCTTGCACTTTGGAGATACTAGGTAAAATAAGGGTTATTTGAAGACTAGCACTCACTGCACTGCTGGTACATTTGATCTGATAACCTTCCTGGAACTAAGGGGCTAGTAGCCTACATAGCATAGATATGCTTGACAAAGGGATGGTTCATGTCCCAGATGGGAGGGAGAGGGGCAGTGTGATATTTCATCACGCTACTGAGAATAGCACACAATTTCAAACTTATAACGGTTTACTTACGGATTTTTCCATATAATATTTTTAAACTATGGTTGACTGTAGGTAACTTCAACAATGGAAAACAAAACCTCAGATAAGGGGTGACTACTGTAATAGTGCCTAGGATTTCTAGGAGAGCACATGTAATATATTTCAATTCGTTTCTTTTTATAGCTATCCAGACCTTATCATCAATTGTTATAATATTGTGAAAATCACATTTATTAATCTAAATATTGATGTGTTTTTTGTTGTTAACAAATTCTCGTTATTATAACTCTTATAGTCTTTTAATAATAATGCAAACATACTAATTCATTAATAATTCTAACAAATTTATTCACCTAAATGTGTACTGGAATTCTACTTTGAAACTGAATCTTTTATTTCCATTTACCCAAAATTTGCATATATGGTACTTAAATTACATATCCAAACTTTTATTAATTATACTTGTACTTCTGAAGAATACTGCATGTGTATATACAAAAGCACATTGAAGAACACAGTGTAATATACAAATACATTGCCTTAATAAAATAAGTAATAAATTTCATATTGATTTATATATCTATATCTATCTGTCTATATATATATATATATATATATATATATATATATATAATCCACATATTTACAGAGCAGTAAATATAAACTTGACTGTCTTTACAATCACTGAGGAAGATAATAAAACATTTTCTACTTGATTTCAATTTTACAGAAACATTATTTTAGAAAAAGTTGCCTGTTAATGGTCAGATTGTTTGGTATTGTTGAAAAACCTATAAAACTGGTTTGTCAGGTAGATGCTTATTTTTCTATACACAAGAATGTTCGTAATTAAAATTTTAAGAACAAAAGCAAAAACTAGAAAGCAGAGCTATAGCAAAAGGATTTTCTAACTACATAATATTATAAACAACACTGAGGGATGCAAATTATCCTTGGTATATTCTAGTTAAATTAAAAATGAAATTGAATATCATAATATTTACAGTAGCTTCAGCCAGATTCATTATTTTTTTGTTTACACTACATGAGCGTTCTGTGTATGCTCTGGGTATTTAAAGCTGCATATATTTGTGCATGTGACAGAATCCAATTTATGTGTTTAGTTTTTCGGCTGAGTTTTTGCAATGTAATTGCAAGTAAGGTTTAATATTTTGTAAATTTTTAAATAAATGTAAAATCAGAAAAATCGTAAAATCACATTACTGAATAATTAGTTTTCTGAATGTTAGTTTTTCTTTTGAATGTTTCTTAAAAGGTGTATTAAATACATTTATAATTTACATTCATAGCTTGCTTGATATGTATGTCCTTATCAAGCAAAGATTTCATACTGATAACAGGAACATGTGAAAAAATTTTAAAAGAGCATTTTAAAAATGATACTACAATTATTTATTGGGCAGTCCATCTTGTCTGCTTATATTATTTTGTATACTGTTGTGTGGCTGACGATGTGAAAGTAAGAATTAAATGACTTAAAAAAATTAAAACTCTCTACTTATTTTTAGTGCAAGTTTTGCCTATTTTAACTTAAAAAAATTCAAATTTTTGTTCTAGGGTAAAGTTATTTCTTTATGTATGCATATAGCATAGTCATTGTGATTCTTGGTCAATATATCTTGACATTGATCTAATTCCTGTGACATTTCTAATGCTTCTCACATTTCTATTTAGCGTTTAATAAAGTGACTACAGTAACAGAAATCCCTTGCTTCTATTGAAGTTGTTGGCTTTTCTCCACACAAGGAAATTCACTGTACAAATCTCAAAATGCTATTATGTGAAATAAATGTTTAATGTACTCAATGTCTGATAATTTATGCACGAATTACCTATTTCGTAAGTTATAAATTACCTTTTGGTCTATCTGTACATCTCCTGGTCAATTTTTAGAAATATTCTTCGTTTTAGAGCACTTGGAGTTTTTTTTATCCTGTTGCTCTTACCTATTCCACAGCTCCATTGCATTTTCATTCTCACATTATTATCCCATCTCTAATTTGCTAATAAGATCTTATTTTTAAAGGGAAAAACATTTAAAAATATATTTTTATGTCTTCTAAATGCATTACCAATAATAATCACTTCCTTGTTAAATAATACACTCAAATTTGAATCTTTAGTTGATATCTTCAAGATCAATTTTTGCTGATTTCTCCTTCTGTCTCCAATGTTCCCTTCCCTTGGCCTGTGGCTCCAGGTACCTCTGTTTCATTTGTTTGGTTTTGGCAACCACAGACTAGTCTTTCTTGGTCTTGAGTATTCCTCATTCCCACCAAGGACTATTTCTATTTTAATTGTTTCTATATATTTCAGGTCATTATTATCCCTCTCTTGAATTACTACAGATATTTTTCATTATTATTCTCATTGTCCCTAAAATTTTCTCCTTCTGAAATAATATGCCGTGAGAATCTTGAAATAGTTTATTTACCTTAGCTTACTACTTGTGACATTGAATTAAAATTACCAATTCACTTGTCTTTTATACTTCTAGACAAGGAATTCATAGAAAATGGTACAGTGTCTTTCTCATCATTCTGTTACTTGCACAAAGTAAAATGTGTGAAACATAGTATAAGCCAAAAATGTGTTTTCAACTAATACTTGATCTTCTATTCAAATTGCTATATTGGGTTTGTCTACCCTTTCATCATTATATTTCTTAAAATAACATAATTATCAATTGCATTCACTGCTTTATGAACCACACACCTTAACACCATGCACTTTCCCCCATTATTATGTTTAATCTGCTCTTGCAGAAACTGTCAATGTTGCAGTGCTATTATTAACTAACAGTTCTTTGTATTTTATTGCTAAAATGCAGATGGCAAAACAAATTGTCATCTTTCCCAAATCAAATTCAGCAAACATCGAGTTAGTACACATGTGGATTATATTTCCTCCTAGGCTTTTATGTAGGGTGTGATGAACAAATTTTTAATTAGTTAATTCAATATGTATTACTCAGTTTCTGCTGTGGGATATGGACTTGAATGAGGATTGAGGCTAGAGAAGTGGTTAAAGTGGACACTGAATCCACATTGTTTACATTAAAGCAGAATATATAGTTGTAGGTTAAATAAGTGAAAAATAATATAAGAGGGAAGAACCAGAGGCTTTCTGGGGTATAACAAAGGATAACTAAACCTTTGTAGGAGTTGCAAGGAAAATAGAAAATCCCGAAACTGTGGAAGTTAGTGAAGGGATGATTTATTTTAAAAAGCAAGATTGAGAGCTTATAAACCTGAATGAAAGAATGGCTGCATAAAATTCGTTAGAGCGAAGTGTTATTTGGTACAACTTCTATTTGAGGTGCTAGTAAAATATGTGTGTCAAGTTCTAAGAAATAGTTTGGTGGCTCATGCTTGTAATCCCAGCACTTTGGGAGGCTGAGGTGGGTGGATCACGACGTCAGGAGTTCAACACCAGCCTGAAACCCTGTCTCAAAAAAAGAAAAGGAATAGTTAATTATAAAGGGGTGTGTCTCAAGAGCTAGATCTGGACTATAGAAATAGATTTGGAAGACTTCAGTGTAACAGTAGGTTACATGAGAGTAGATGCCTTCATCTGGGGAAGCTTTCACGAGTGAAATTAAGAGGCCTTAATTATAGTTCTAATGGTTTCTCAACATTAACCGGTAAGCAAAGGAACAGTGTATGATATGCAGCCAGAGAGACAGATGGAAAACCAGGTGAATGTATTTCAGGGAATGCAAAAAAAAAAAATAAATGTTTTCGGAAGAAAGACGTCAACAATTCTGACATTTTGAGGGTGTGAAATTTGTAATAATTGAAAATTGTCCACTGAATTCCTTGTCATGGATTTAATAAAACTAGCTTTGTTTAAGTAAATAGAATGAAAGTGAGGATGTAGTAAGATGCTTTGAGATAGCTGAGAAAGAGAAAAAAAATTTAAACACTTTTTGAAGAAACTTGGTTGTTAGAAGGAGAATAGAAGAGCCTGGGGTCTCTAGGGATTCTGTGAGAAAAAGAGTCAATAAAGGGAAATGTGTGTAACCATAAGTGGAAAAGCAGCTCATTGAAATGTTTAGGTGGCTGAAAAAGACTGGATATGGGTAAAAGCACAGATGGTCACATTGCAATTAGTAGTAGAGAATCCTGTTACACCATAATCGAAAAGGATTAGGAAAGAATGACTTTAGGCACTGTACCTGTGCTTTGCATATTTAGTGGCAAGAAACTGAAAATAATAAAAATAATAACCTGCCCCCAAAGAACCTTTTCTATTTTAAAACTTTTTCTTTGAAAATATGAAAACTTCATTAATTATTACCCATAATTGTGTAAAAATAATGAAATCGAGGTGGAGGGATTTGGAAATATGACAGGAGATAGTTGATAAGCTTAGTGAAATAAAATTGCTGGAGTGTGTGGAGGAATATTGGAGAGTAAAGGCATGGATGTTGTGAAAATGTCTTAATTAGTACTGAATAGGTCAGTGATGGAGAGACACAGTTGCTTCTATCCAAGATTATGTTTTGCTCATCTTTTTGAAAAAAAAAAAAAAGACAGTGGATGAACTGAAATTAGTATTTGGGTAAATTAATCCTTGTTTGGTTGCAGTACAAATTCTAAATTGAGCACTTTCTTTCATCACACTAAATTTTAACAGTAACACTTGGCTTTTTATTAAGTACTAATTACTCATGTATTTTAATTTTGTATTGATAACTATTTTACATAAAGTAAAAATACATATGTATTGGGTGCCCTCTGTAATGCATTTAAATAAATTCTTACAACTCTGTAAACCACACTGCTATCAAAATACAGAAAAAACCCATTGGCCTAAAAAGTTCCTTCATGATTATTTCTTCCATTTCTTCATTTATGAAGACTTCTACTATATTGATTTCTATCAAAAGAGATTGGTTTGACATGTTCTAGTATTTTACAAGAATGGAATTCCACAGCATGTACTCATTTGTATTTGCTTCTTTTTTTTTTTTATTGCATTTTAGGTTTTGGGGTACGTGTGAAGAACATGCAAGATTGTTGCATAGGTACACACATGGCAGTGTGGTTTGCTGCCTTCCGTCCCCTCACCTGTATCTGTCATTTCTCCCCATGCTATCTCTTCCCACCTCCCCACCCCCCGTCCCTCCCCCATTTCCCCCCAACGGACCCCAGTGTGTAGTGCTCCCCTCCCTGTGTCCATGCGTTCTCATTGTTCAACACCCGCCTATGAGTGAGAACATGCGGTGTTTGATTTTCTGCTCTTGTGTCAGTTTGCTGAGAATGATGGTTTCCAGGTTCATCCATGTCCCTACAAAGGACGTGAACTCATCGTTTTTGATGGCTGCGTAATATTCCATGGTGTATATGTACCACATTTTCCCTATCCAGTCTATCATCGTTGGGCATTTGGGTTGCTTCCAGGTCTTTGCTATTGTAAGCAGTGCTGCAATGAACATTCGTGTGCATGTGTCCTTATAGTAGAATGCTTTATAATCCTTTGGATATATACCCAGTAATGGGATTGCTGGGTCAAATGGGATTTCTATTTTTAGGTCCTGGAGGAATCGCCACACTGTCTTCCACAATGGTTGAATTAATTTACATTCCCACCAACAGTGTAAAAGTGTTCCTATTTCTCCACATCCTCTCCAGCATCTGTTGCCTCCAGATTTTTTAATGATCGCCATTCTAACTGGTGTGAGATGGTATCTCAATGTGGTTTTGATTTGCATTTCTCTAATGACCAGTGATGATGAGCATTTTTTTCATATGTTTGTTGGCCTCCTGTATGTCTTCTTTTGTAAAGTATCTGTTCATATCCTTCGCCCATTTTTGAATGGGCTTGTTTGTTTTTTTCTTGTAGATCTGTTTTAGTTCTCTGTAAATTCTGGATATCAGCCCCTTGTCAGATGGGTAGACTGCAAAAATTTTTTCCTATTCTGTTGGTTACTGATCCACTCTACCTACTGTTTCTTTTGCCGTGGAGAAGCTGTGGAGTTTGATTAGGTCCCATTTGTCTATTTTGGCTTTTGTTGCCATTACTTTTGGCATTTTGGTCATGAAGTCCTTGCCTACGCCTATGTCCTGAATGGTTTTGCCTAAATTTTCTTCTAGGGTTTTTATGGTGTTAGGTCTGATGTTTAAGTCTTTAATCCATCTGGAGTTAATTTTGGTGTAAGGTGTCAGGAAGGGGTCCTGTTTCTGCTTTCTGCACATGGCTAGCCAGTTTTCCCAACACCATTTATTAAACAGGGAATCCTTTCCCCATTTCTTGTTTTTGTCAGGTTTGTCGAAGATCAGATGGTTGTGGGTATGTTGTATTTCCTCTGAGGCCTCTGTTCTGTTCCATTGGTCTATATCTCTGTCTTGTTACCAGTACCATGCTGTTTTGATTACTGTAGCCTTGTAGTATAGTTTGAAGTCCGGTAGTGTGATGCCTCCTGCTTTGTTCTTTCTGCTTAGAATTGACTTGGCTATGCGGGCTCTCTTTTGGTTCCATATGAAGTTTAAGGTGTTTTTTTCCAGTTCCGTGAAGAAGGTTATTGGTAGCTTGATGGGAATAGCGTTGAATTTGTAAATTACTTTGGGTAGTATGGCCATTTTCACGATGTTGATTCTTCCTAACTATGAACATGGAATGTTTCTCCATCTGTTTGTTTCCTCTCTTATTTCGCTGAGCAGTGGCTTGTAGTTCTCCTTGAAGAGGTCCTTTACGTTCCTTGTTAGTTGTATTCTTAGGTATTTTATTCTCTTTGTAGCAATTGTGAATGGCAGTTCGTTCTTGATTTGGCTCTCTTTAAGTCTGTTACTGGTGTATAGGAATGCTTGTGATTTTTGCACATGGATTTTGTATCCTGAGACTTTGCTGAAGTTGTTTATTAGTTTCAGGAGATTTTGGGCTGAGATGATGGGGTCTTCTAGATATACAATCATGTCATCTGCAAATAGAGACAATTTGATTTCCTCCTTTCCAATTTGAATACCCTTTATTTCTTTTTTTTGCCTGATTGCTCTGGCTAGAACTTCCAGTACTATATTGAATAGGAGTGGTGAGAGAGGGCATCCTTGTCTAGTGCCAGATTTCAAAGAGAATGCTTTCAGTTTTTGCCCATTCAGTATGATATTGGCTGTTGGTTTGTTGTAAATAGCTTTTATTGTTTTGAGATATGTTCCATCGATACCTAGTTTATTGAGGGTTTTTAGCATAAAGGGCTGTGAATTTTGTCAAAGGCCTTCTCTGCATCAGTTAAGATAATCATGTGGTTTTTGACTTTGGTTCTGTTTATGTGGTGAATTATGTTTATGGACTTGCGTATGTTGAACCAGCCTTGCATTCCCGGGATGAATCCTACTTGATCATGGTGGATGAGCTTTTTGATATGCTATTGCAATCGGTTTGCCAGTATTTTATTGAAGGTTTTTGCATCTGTATTCACCATGGATATTGGCCTGAAATTTTCTTTTCTTGTTGAGTCTCTGCCGGGTTTTGGTATCAGGATGATGTTTGTCTCGTAAAATGATTTGGGAAGGATTCCCTCTTTTTGGATTGTCTGGAATAGTTTCAGAAGGAATGGTATCAGCTCCTCTTTGTATGTCTGGTAGAATTCGGCTGTGAACTCATCTGGACCTGGGCTTTTTTTGGGTGGTAGGCTCTTTATTGCTGCCTCGACTTCAGACCTTGTTACTGGTCTATTCAGGGTTTCAGCTTCTTCCAGGTTTAGGCTTGGGAGGATGCAGGTGTCCAGGAATTTATCCATTTCTTCCAGGTTTACTAGTTTATGTGCATAGAGTTGTTTGTAATAATCTCTGATGATGGTTTGGATTTCTGTGGAATCTGTGGTGATATCCCCTTTATCGTTTTTTATTGCATCAATTTGGTTATTCTCTCTTTTCTTTTTTATTAATCTGGCTAGTGGTCTGTCTATTTTGTTGATCTTTTTGAAAAACCAGATCCTGGATTTATTGATTTTTTTAAGAATTTTTTGTGTCTCCCTTTCTTTCAGTTCTGCTCTGATCTTAGTTATTTCCTGTCTTCTGCTAGGTTTTGAGTTTTTTTGATCTTGCTTCTCTAGCTCTTTCAATTTTGATGATAGGGTATCAATTTTTGATCTCTCCTTTCTTCTTATGTGGGCACTCATTGCTATAAATTTTCCTCTAGAGACTGCTTTAAATGTGTCCCAGAGATTCTGGTATGTTGTGTCTTCGTGCTCGTTGGTTTCGAAGAACATCTTTATTTCTGCCTTCATTTCATTGTTTATCCAGTCAACATTCAAGAGCAAGTTGCTCAGTTTCCATGAAGCTGTGCGGTTCTGAGTTAGTTTCTGCATTCTGAGTTGTAACTCGATTGCACTGTGGTCTGAGAGACTGTTTGTTATGATTTCCATTCTTTTGCATTTGCTGAGGAGTGGTTTATTGCCAATTATGTGGTCAATTTTAGAGTAGGTGTGATGTGGTGCTGAGAAGAATGTATATTCTGTGGATTTGGGGTGGAGAGTTCTGTAAATGTCTATTAGGTTTGCTTGTTCCAGGTCTGAGTTCAGGTCCTGGATATCCTTGTTGATATTCTGTCTGGTTGATCTGTCTAATATTGACAATGGGGTGTTAAAGTCTCCCACTATTATTGTGTGGGAGTCTAAGTCTCTTTGTAAGTCATTAAGAACTTGCCTTATGTATCTGGGTGCTCCTGTGTTGGGTGCGTATATGTTTAGGATCGTTAGCTCTTCTTGTTGCAGTGATCCTTTTACCATTATGTAATGTCCTTCTTTGTCTCTTTTGATCTTTGTTGCTTTAAAGTCTATTTTATCAGTGTTGAGAATTGCAACTCCTGCTTTTTTTGCTCTCCATTTGCTTGGTAGATCTTCCTCTGCCCCTTTATTTTGAGCCTTTGTGTATCCTTGCATGTAAGATGGGTTTCCTGGATACAGCACACTGATGGGTTTTGGCTTTTTATCCAATTTGCCAGTCTGTGTCTTTTCATTGGGGCCTTTAGTCCATTGACATTTAGGGATAGTATTGTTATGTGTGAATTTGATACTGTCATTTTGATGCTACCTGGCTGTTTTGTTGGTTAGTTGATGCAGATTCTTGATTGTGTTGCTGCTTTTTTACCATTTGGTGTGTTTTTGGAGTGGCTGGTACTGGTTGTTCCTTTATATGTGTAGAGCCTCTTTGAGGAGTTCTTGTAGAGCAGGTTTGGTGGTGATGAAATCTCTTAGTACTTGCTTGTTCGCAAAGGATTTTATTTTTCCTTCACTTATGAAGCTTAGTTTGGCTGGATAGGAGATTCTGGGTTGAAAGTTCTTTTCTTTAAGGATGTTGAATATTGGCTTGTAGGGTCTCTTCTGGCTTGTAGGGTTTCTGCTGAGAGATCTGCCGTGAGTCTAATGGGCTTCCCTTTGTGGGTAACCGGACCTTTTTCTCTGGCTGCCCTTAGCATTTTCTCTTTCATTTCAACCCTAGTGAATCTGACGATTATGTGCCTTGGGGTTGCTCTTCTTGAGGAATATCTTTGTGGTGTTCTCTGTATTTCCTGGATTTGAATATTGGCCTGCCTTGCTAGGTTGGGGAAGTTTTCCTGGATAATATCCTGAAGAGTATTTTCCAGCTTGGATTCATTCTCTTCACATTCAGGTACACCTATCAAACGTAGATTAGGTCTTTTCACATAGTCCCACATTTCTTGAAGATTTTGTTAATTCCTTTTGTGCTTTCTTCTCTGTTCTTGCCTTCTCTTTTTATTTCATTGAGTTGATCTTCGACCTCTGATATCCTTTCTTCTGCTTGGTCAAGTCTGCTGTTGAAGCTTGTGCATGCTTCACGAAGTTCCCATGTTGTGTTTTTCAGCTCCATCAATTCATTTATATTCCTCTCTATGCTGTCCATTCTTGTTAGCATTTCGTCCAAACTTTTTTCAAGGTTCCTAGTTTCTTTGCATTGGGTTAGAACGTGTTCTTTTAGCTCACTGTAGTTTCTTACTACCCACCTTCTGAAGTCTGATTCTGTCATTTCATCACCCTCCTTCTCCATCCGGTCTGGTTCCCTTGCTGGTGAGGAGTTGTGATCCCTTTTAGGAGGAGAGGTGTTCTGGTTTCGGGAGTTTTCATCCTTTTTGCGCTGGTTTCTTCCCATTTTTGTGGGTTTATCCACCTGTTGTCTTTGTAGTTACTGTCTTTCAGATTGGGTCTCTGAGTGAGCTTCTAGTTCGTGGATGCTGAAGTTACTTCTTTTTTATTTTTATTTTTTTTCAAGCTTTCCTTCTAACAGTCTGGCCCCTCTGCTGTAGGACTGCTGAGGTCCTCTCCAGTCCCTGCTTGCCTGGGGATCACCTGCAGCAGCTGCAGAACAGTAAGGGTTGCTACCAGTTTCCTCTTCCTCTATCTTTGTCCCAAAAGGATGCTCGCCAACTGTCAGTCCATTCTCTCGTTTATGAGGTGGGTCTTTCGATCTATGGGGGTCAGGGAGCTACTTGAGGAGACAGTCTATCTTTTATTGGGGCTTAAGTCCTGAGCTGTGAGCTCCGTTGTTCATTCAGAGCTGCTGGGCAGGTACGTTTAGGTCTGCAGCAGCTGAACTCATAAAGCGCTTTTTGTTCCCAGGTGCTCTGTCCTGGGGAGTTGGGGGCTTTATGAGTTTCCGTTGCACTACTGCCATTTTTGATTTTTCTTTCAAGTCTGCCCCACCCAGCTAGCAGCACGCCTAGCCACTGTCTGCCCGCAGAGGCTTTGCTGAGCTGCTGTGGGCTCCGCCCCGCTGCCCTTGCTCTTCCCTGCAGTCCTGTTTATATGGGCGTAGTTAGAACTGTCTGGGCAACGGTGGCCCCGCCTCTGTTATGGCGGACTCTCTCTGTTGTGGCAGGTTGCCTCGGCAACAGCGGCCTGCCTCCGTAGCGCTGGAGAGTCTCAGTAATGGCGGAGGCCCCTCCCCCACCGAGCCGGACCGTCCCGGGTTCAGCCGTCCTTGCTTTGAAACACTCAACCCAGAGGGTTTCCAGTTAGTTTTTGTTTTTCTTTTGGTGGGGGAGGGGGTGGGACCAACCGAGCCTGATCACCTGGCTCCCTGACTCAGAGTCTTTTCTTTTATTTTTTAAGTTGAACGACCCTGCATTCCAGTCGCTTGTTGAAAAGGCGCCGGGATCTCCCGTGCCGCGACTCACTGAGTCGGCTCAAACAGCAGTAGCAGCTCCTGGCATATTTTTTGCCTAGGAATCTCCTGGCCTGGCTGGCTATTTCAGATGAATGGGCAACTCTGCCGTCTCAGGGCTCTGCTCACCAGCTAAGAGGGCTCCCAGACCAGTGGCTTTTGTTCGGAGAACCACCGCGACAGGGCGTGGTCACAGCAGCTGTGCGGGCCGAATCAGCCCCGCAGGGGCCAAAACAGCCGCACCGGCCGGGACTGCTGCGCTGGCGACCCCTCTGCCTGGGTGTATCCTGGTCTGTGGGCAATAAAAATTTGTCTGGAAATGCAGCGTCCACTCACCCTCTGCACTTTCACTGGGAGCTGAAGTACTGAGCTGTTCTTAGGCGGCCATCTTCCCAGCATTCCCTATTTGCTTCTTTGATTCCTCATAATAATCAGGATATTCATCCATGTTGCTTCTTGAATGAGAAATGTATTCATTTATTACACTTGAGTAATTATTACATTGTATAAATATATCACAATTTGATTACCCTTTTTTTGGTGACTCAACATTAAGGTAGTTTTCAATTTAAGGCTGATATATAAAAAATGCTTTAAATATACTTCTGCGTGCCTTCAGATTTCTGTTTTCATTTCTCCTGTGTACATACTTAGGAGCGGAATTGCTATGTCATAGAGTTATTTTGCTTAAAGCACGTAAGGCACTGAATGCCAGTTTTGTTTCTAAAGTCACTTTTCTACTTTATACCACTGTTAGCAATGTTTGGAGATTTCTTGTTCCGTATTCTTATCAAATATTTTTGTGGGTGCTTATTCCATTTTATTGAGATTGTATTTTTTTTTATTTCTAGGATATCTAAATAAATTTATATGCTTGGAAAAAATATATATAAAGTAATCTATATATAGATGTCTCTGTATCTAGAAAGTATTTAGAGAAGTATACATATATATGTACGTATACTCCTATATAAACATATATATAGAGAGAGGTTTATCTCTATATATAGAGATAAACATATTTATAGTCGGCTGTGGCAAAATGCCACAACCTGGTGAGTTAAGAAAACCGTAAGTTTATTTCTTAGACTTCTGAGGGCAGCAAGTCAAAGATCATGGTATTAACAGATACATATGGAATACATATACTTCCTTGTATGTGTTTTGCCTATGCCTTTTGTTAAAAGTGTCCTTTGATGAATGTAATATTTTAATGTTTATGGAATCAAGTTTATGCTTTCTATATATTTTTTCTGGGTCCAATTTAGTTGGCTACCCCAAGTTTTGGAAGATGTTGTTCTCTGTTTTCTTCTGAAAGCTTTATAATACTTATATTTAGCTCCACATTCTTCTCATGTTAGTTTTTGTTATATGGTATGAAGTAAAAAATAAGGTTCAATTTTTTTATATATGTAATGTATTAGTAATTTTGTTGCTGGAAGTCCTGCATTGAAATGGATCCTTTAACCAAGGAGATTAAGAGGCAGAGCTCTGGACTGGCAGTCTCAGTTCTTTTGAAAGTGAGCAAAGAACTGCAAACTAACACCAAAATGACAGCTCAAAACAAAGTTTACTGAAGCACAGTAGTACACTCTTCAGGTGGAGAGCAGGATGATTTCTGAGAAGTTAAATCAGGCCCTCTTTATAGAACTCAGGGTGCTTTTATGGGTTTTGTGGACAGGAGTTGAGGCTTGAGCTATGTTTGGTGACAGAATGAAGTCACTTGACTGGAAGTTTATGATTTTTATAACTCAAACTGTGCGCATTTTTGCCCATAATTCATTAAGAAAAGCCAATTCAGGGGGCAAAAGCTGCATGTAAATTTTATTATAATGACTGTATAATAAGGATGGGGTTACCTGGGGTTACAGCCTAGATGGGCTGGACTGGTGGCACCTTAGTGGATTTTCATCTTCCCCCCAAAATTTTCATTACAACCTCCATCCATTAGGGTGGAATTAAGGTGATCTTGGGGCTAAACTTAGGTTGTGCAGGGCCTGTGTTCATGGCAGCCCTTGTGCTCCCTCTCAGCTGCTAACTTCTGTCTAACTACCTAATATTTCCCTTTTAATAGAAAAGAGACCCAGTTCTTTGTGCATAAGGTTGATGATTACTCTGGCTACTTCAACCTGCCTGGAGGGCAGCGGTTTGACAGTGTCCCTCCTGTTGCTTGCTTTCTGCTGGGAGGTTGGGCAGAGGAGAGTGATGGTGATCCAAGGGGCCATCAGACATGGATGGAACTTCATGATAACCTTGTAGCATTATTTGGAGTTTTATGGATTCTGGACAGGAAGAAACAAAACAAAATTGTAAATTGAGTAAGTATGGCCTAAAACCTACAAGTGGTAAAAAGATTACTATAGAACTGAGGGAAATTAGGACCAGATGGTAAAGTTTCATCAGTCAAAGCTTCCCAGAACTCCTCCTTCCACAGATTTGTTGAGCCTGTCTATTATGTTTTTTTTAAGTTGATTTGTACTTTACCTGATTGGTTGCGAAAAAAGCACCTGTCTTCATTAAGCATTACACAAGTTCCCTCTTGATTGGTCATGAGCGAATCTAAAGCTTATTGGTTTTGTAAGGCTATTCCTGCTAATGAAGTGATTTGTTCTTGAATGGTATTGATTTGGTCAGCTCGATAAACGATTCATTGAATAATTTCTAAGAGTTTTGGGGCAGTAAAACTGGAGTTGAGGAGGCCTCCAGCTCCTGTGCCCACACCATCCAGAATGCCAGTTGCAGTCAGTGCTGTTAAAGTTTCTCTTTTGGCTCTAGCGATTGAGAGTGTATAGGGAGGGAATGTTATTGTTGATGAGAGTGAGTTCGGGTAAACTAGGGTACAGGTTCCTGTCCTGTGGGCAGTTAAGCAGAGACATGCCCTGTCTCCATACAGAAAGCAAATGCGATTTGCCAGGTTAAGACAAATGCCAACAGTTACATTAAAGTCGAGTTTTCCCATGCTGTGTTGAGTCAGCTTCAATAATACTCTCATAAATGGAAGCCAAGGGCATGCGAGGTAACGGTGGAAAACAGGCAGTACTTGAGGGAGTGAAAGAGGACTTTGAAGCCCCAACTAAAGGAAGGAATGGTGGGATCCCAGGCAATAAAATGAGATATTGGGTAGCCAAGTGTTTTGCAATTATCATTTTGCCCGGAATTATGTGGTGAAACCAGAAATTGTGATGTTTAAAGGGACATTCCGGTTAGGGTTTGGGGTAAATAGTGGCACCAAAGGAGCTGGCTTGTTTCTCTCCAATTGGTTATGTTAGGGGGCTTGGGGAAATGAATAAAATAGAAAGCAGATTCAGAATAGTAAGTATATCTGTGTTTTTTTCCAATGATTAAGTTGACCTATAATTGGGTGGAGGATAGGACAGAGGTATGATTGCAAGCCTTAGAAATATTAGGAAAAGATCCAAGTGATGGCCCAGGCCTTCATGAAGATATGAGACAAATGTTTGGCCAGTAAGCATTGCGGACGAGAATACAGGTTTTTGGAGGGACCTGTAATGGGTTTGTTGGTAGACTATTAAGGATTATGTGACTGACTGTGGACTTGACCTTGGGATTGATAGCCCATCCTGTGGGTCAAAATAAGTGGAGGCTGGAAAGGTTTCTAACTGACTCTATTCAGAAACAGGAATGGGAATGGCTACTAAACTTCACTAGGGGAGGTGTTAGTGTCGGCCCAACAATTTTTGCGAGGTTTTGCAGTCTGTTTAAAACTTGTGGTACGGTAGGTGAAAGTGGGTGTTGGGAAAAGATGTTAGTAGGAGTAATTGTAAGGGTTAATACAGTTAAGAGAGCAAAAATGTGGGTTACTGGTTTTAAAACAGCCATTTTAGCATTTAAAAAATGATTCCACCCACTTGAGAGGAGGTAATTGAATTGCAAATATATGAAAATAACCATAGCAATCCAGCTCAGAGCCAGCATGCAAAAGGCACCAGGGAAACTCAGAGGTCATTACTTACCTTTTGGCTGTCTTTTACATAGAAGCTTAAGATCCAAAGGCTCACAAGTGTATTTGTCTGTGGAGGCATCATCAGTTTTGGCAGCCATCCATGGTTTTACACTGGAGTGACAGATCCAGATGGCAATCTCTGGCAGTTTAATAGTTGTGGGAGAAGAAAGCAAAATGGGGTATGGTCCTTTCCAAGCACAATGGAATTGGGAGGGAGAACCATACTTCCAGGTTTTGGTAAGTGCTAAAGTTCCTGGGCGTAAATATTAGGAGCAGACCTGCTGAAATTGTTCAAAGGAAGCGACATATGTGACGAGGGAGGAAGCGTCAATCTTAACAGGATGTTGTCCTTGCAGGAATGGTCTGCCATAAAGCATGTCACAGTGGCTAAGATTGAGAGTGGCCTTTGGAGCCATCCTGACTCTAAGGAGAGCTATGGGGAGAGGTTCCTTCCAATCTTGGGAAGTTTCCTTAGTTCTATTTCTTAGGGTATTTTAAAAGTACTGATTGGCTTTCTCCACTTCTCTGAGGATTGAGGCCTCCCAGCAGAATGGAGGTGGTATCTAATCTTCAAGGCTTTGGAGATGTGTTGGACAACACAGGGAAGCAGAGCAGGTGTGCTGTTACTCTGAAGGAGCAAGGAAAGGCCAAACCTGAGAATAATCTGGGATAGAAATTTTTGAGTAATCTCCAAGGCCCTCTCTGTTCACAGAGGGGAGGCCTCAACCCAGCCAGTAAAGATATCCACAAACATTAGGATAGATTTATGTACTTGGAATGGAGGTACCCTAGTAAAATCTATTTGCCAGTCTTCCACAGGGTAGGATCCATGTGTTTGAATGGAACTAAAGAAGGTGTTTTGTTTCCATGGGGATTGTTGGTTATACATACAGGGAATGAGGAAGTTACCCTGCTGATAACAGGGTATAGTCCTTTTTCAAGGAGATTGGCATAACCATTTGAAACAAGGCATCTCTCCCCATGAGGCTGGCTTCCTGAGGAGACTTGATCACTGTCCATTAGCATGACCAAGACAGGTGAGTTAAAGAATCTTTGTGGTACCAACCATCTGGAGCTGGGTGAAACCTGTGAAAAGGAGGGGTAAAGCCACAATAGCCCTTAGCCTGCTAGGCCATCCTTGTGGCACTGGGTCCAACCTCTTTGATAGGTGTCCAACAGATCTTTTGAGGAGTCTGAGTTCTTGAGTGAGTGCCCCAAGAGCAGTTCCTTGCTTTTCTGTGAAGCTGAAAAGGCCGATTGACCTTAGCAATTCCTAAGGCTGGGGCCTGGGATAGTAGAGTTATTAGCTGTTGAAAGATTTGTGTTTGATTTGGACCCCAAATTAAAGGCTCACAGTCAAAATGACCTTTTAAAGTCTTGTAAAAAGGCTGAGTCCTTAAGCTGTCATTGGGGATCCAAAGTCTACAGTATCTAGTGAGAGCTAAAAAGGCTTGGGATTGCTTCTGGGTGGTTGGCTCAGGCAGGTCTAGAATTCCCTGGACTCTCTCAGGGGAAATTCCTCATTCCCCAGGGAGCAAACAACTCCAAGATAGTTGGCTTCTTGCTGAGCTAGTTGAACCTTTGACTTGGAGACCTTATATCATCTTTGGGTCAGGGCACACTGGCCAGCTATGCTAGAACTTGAACCAGAAGCCGTCTGACATCCTCCCTGAATTGTTCCTGTATTCTGTGGAATTCCATTACCTTGCTTTTGCAGGTACGTAAGGGACACACACAGCACAGCAGACTCACTCTTGCTAGGTGAAATGCTTGTTAGAGAGCATGATCTTCTCCCAGACCTCTAATTTCACTTTGGTTGTGTTCCAACCTGGAAACCTCACAAAATAATGATATGATTACATACTCATTTATAAGAGCTAATTTCAAAACTATATATCATAAAGAAGAATTGGAAGTGTAGTACTTATTCTGGATAGGTGCTCAGCTAAACATTTTGTTGGTATAGAAAAAGGGAAGAATGATTATTGAGGGAGCAATTAAGAATCACTATCAAAATAGCATATCATTAAAGTATATTCTGAGCAGAAAAAAAATTCAGAGTTTTACGTTTTTCTATTTTCCCAACATTACAAACTGCCACATCAACTTCCTGCTTTCTGTTGTTAACATATTTGATGGACAGTTTACTAGAAAATGTAATGGAAATGGAGGAAGAGGGTTGGTTAATAATGTGCTTGCTGGCACTTGCTCTACTTAGTGAAAAACATAAATTGATTACAGAATTACAAACATGCATTGAGTTTTCAATTCTTTCATAAATAGGATTCCAAAATATTGAAATGTGTGGTCATGAACGAGCTGAATGTAAAACAAAACTAGTTTATCTGAATAAAACATGAGGAAGTCAAAAGATAATTTCTGTGGACAACTGCACCTATAAAAATGCATTACTTTGTATATGCTGCTGCTGCTTGTATTTACCTGAGAAATTTAAGCATTTGATTAACTATTTCATTAACAAAATTATTCCTATTGTCAAAATGTTGAGATACTTAAGCTTAGGCATATTGAATGATAAGTGAGCCAATAATAAAACTATTAATATCTTCATTGGATTTCGTAGAAGGAAAGAGTAAAATGCCTGAGTCTCACATGCTGTGATAACAGACAACCAGTGTTAATACCATGAGATATTAACAAAGTAATGTTGTTACTTGATTTTTAGGCAATGAGGTTTTTTTGTTGTTTTTGTTATTTTCAAAGCAAACTAATTTTTTTAATTTTAAAAGGTTAATTGAATTTTAGTCAGATTAGATGGTAAGTGGATGAAGATGTAAGTGAAGGACAAGTAAAAAAGAGAAATTTCATTATACTCTTTTTGTTTTTTATATATACTCATTTTAAGGTCCAAAGAAACAAGAAAAGAGTAAATAACACTTGTGGAATAGTTTTGACATTTGCATTTTCCTAGAAAGTCGTATCTGTAAGAAAACTATTTCTAAAGCTTTGTTAAAATTTAAAGATAAACTGTCCCATTATTGTTTTGCTGTAAGTTAATAATTAATGATGTATTTACCTTCTAACAAAAACAACCACCGTAAAGACATATTTGATGAATTTTAGAAATCTCAGTCAGTGTAAGTGCCGACTAACACTAGTCAAGATATAACTTAAGAATTATGATATTCTGTTTTACAAATTGCATATGCTTTCCTAAATATTTAATGCTGTATAAACATAACCAAAAATATGTTTAATGTTATGTTTTAACATTCTCTTTATAAATTGTGCAGCATTAAATATGTAATTTTAAGGAATTACAAATGAACATAATACATATTACAGAACTTAATCACTGCAATGATGAAATCTTAAAACTAGAATCTGTTATAAGTCATTAGTAACAATTTCTTTTGAAATTTTTATATATTTGTATCAGTAGGATGAAACGAATAATCCATCATTATTGTGTCACTAAAAAAACAGATTTTTACCTTATGATTGAATAGATGCAAGTATAAGATAAACAATTTAAGCAAAAATAAACAAAAGCCCTACATTTCTATTTAAATTTTACATACCATTAAAACTAATCAAATGTTATAGTAACATACGTATACATATAATACGATTTTGGGTTTTTTCATTAGAAAGATCTAGAAACAGCAAGAGTAGACTAGCAGTAGAATGAGTAGCCTGTATCAAAGCCTCTAAATACACTTTACCACTAAAGGCATTTTTTTATGTAAACACTACTTCCAGAATGAAGGAAGAAAAGAAATGCAAAATAAGACGAAGGGCTATTATTGTAGCAAAGTGAAAGAAAACTATAAAAGTCTGCTATCACTGTGAAGAAAAATACGTTCAGTGTTAGTGGCAGTTGTTAAAGGTAAATTAGAGTAAAGGTGAAGTTTCTAATGGTCAAAATGGAACAATAAGGAAAATAAGTAATATGAATTGAGAGACATCAACTGTGTTTAAATTAATGAGTTTTTTAGTATATCAAAAGTAAATTTACAAACATAAAAAAACAAATTCTTATTGATCTCCCTTGGAGAATACTAGTAAATAAATTCATTATTTTGAAAAGCATTCAATAACATTTTTAAAAGCAAGTATTTTATACACTCTAAAAAATATTTAATATACACTAAAAAGTTATATATTAGATTACATGAACTTTTTGTTTTAAGTGTTTTCGCTAATAAATGAGGAAGGAATTTTGGAGTAAGAAAAGCAAAATTTGGAGCAACAGAATGATAGATCTAGGTAATGGTCATCACTAATTGCTAACTTGAAGAAAAGCTTTTTTTTTTTTTTTCCATATTAAAACAACAGCAATAAGAAAATACATGCCATCACCTATGAAGTATTCTTGCTGTAAAAGTGAACCAAAATCGGATTCAGTCTCTAGATCTAACTATATCACAGAGTTTTTTCCATTTCCTTCTGCTCACTGCACTGTCTTGACTCGAATTCATTTAGATTTATTTTAAAAAATAGCAAGTTGTGTCTACAAACCTTTAACTTAGTAAATGTATAGATAGCCACTGAACCAAGGAGTATAATTTAAAATATTCCAATGGTTTACAAAATCAGCGATGATAAGAATCACCTTGGAAGTTGAGATAGATTCTTTAAGGATACAGATTATTTGAAAAGCTAATAATATACAGACAGGACTGAGAAGCCTAACAGTATTAGTTTGTTTTCATGCTGCTGATAAAGACATATCAAGACTGGGAAGAAAAGGAAGTTTAACTGTGTTTACAGTTCCACATGGCTGGGGAGACCTCAGAATCATAGCGGGAGGCAAAAGGCACTTTTACATGGTGGTGACAGGAAAAACTGAGGAAGATACAAAAGCAGAAACCCCTGATAAAACCATCAGATCTCGGGAGACTTATTCACTACCATGAGAACAGTAGGAAGGAAACTGCCCCTCTGATTCAAATTATGTCCCACTGGGTCCTCCCCAACAACATGTGGGAATTAATGGAAGTACAATTTAAGATAAGACATGGGTGGGTACACAGCCAAACCATATCATTACACCCCTGGCCCCTCCAAATCTCATGTCCTCACGTTTCAAAACCAGTCATGCCTTTGCAACAATCCCCCAAAGTTTTAACTCATTTCAGCATTCACCCAAAAGTCCAAAGTCTCATTTGAATCAAGCCCCTTCTGTCTATCAGCCTGCAAAATTAAAAGCAAGCTACTAACTTCCTAGATACAATGGGAGTACAGGTATTGGGTAAATGCAGCCATTCCAAATGAGGGAAATTGGCCAAAACAAAGGGTTTACAAGCCACATTCAGGTCTGAAATCCAGCAGGGCAGTCAAAATTTAAAGATCCAAAATAATCTATGACTTCAGGTCCCAGCGATGCAAGAGGTGGGCTTCTATGGTCTTGGGCAGCTCTGACCCGGTGGCTTTTAGGGTCCAGCCTGCCTCCGAGCTGCTTCCATGGGCTGGCATTGTCAGTGGCTTTTCTAGACAAAAGCAGCAAGCTCTCAGTAGATCTACCATTTTGGTGTCTGGAGGATGGTGGCTTTCACAGCTCCACTAGGCAGTGCCCCATTAGGGACTGTGTGGGGGCTCCAAGCCCACAGTGTCCTTCCACACTGCCCCAACATGAAAGGTTCTCTGTGAAAGCCCCTCCCCTGAAGCAAACTTCTGCCTGGGCATCCAGGCATTTCCATACAACTTCTGAAATCTCGGTAGGCAGAGATTCCCTAACTCAATACTTGACTTCCGTGCGCTCACAGGCTCAACAACACGTGGAAGCTTCCAAGGCTTGGGGCTTGTACCTTCTGCCAAGGATTTGGGCTTGCACATTTTCTTTTGTAAATTTCCGAGTCTTGGGTATGTGTTTATCAGCAGTGTGAAAATAAACTAATAGAGATCTCATTTCCAAAGAAAATATGTTTAAATGCTAACACAGTATAAATACATTTTGCCAATACAAGAATTCTGAAAGCATAACAATGTAAGAAAATGCTCAATAAATCACAGTAAATAAATTAATATGTAAACAGAAACAAATTTTACAAAGTTATATGTAAGAAATTAGTGTGGAACTTCAAGTAGAGAGGTAGAAGTGAAGGTTGTGTTAATACAGGGAGTTGCAGCTTATTTTGTGTCGTCAATTTTCTATGGTTTTCATAATAAAATACAAAGCAATTTATAGATACACAAGTAAATAATGGTTTGCTTTAATAGGGAATATTTTAATATTGGAATGCTTCCCAAAAGTATTTTTGAAATGCCAGGTAATATGGAACTTCCGTGTGCTCAGTATAAACTTCCTTTTTCTACCTTTATCAGTGGCAAATGAATTTTATGGTTTTTTTTCCTAGTGAATGGTCTTTCTGCAGGATTTTTAAGTTATGTCAAAGGGGAAAGCTGTGGTAGGCAAATCTCTTTTAACGTGCATCATGACTCAAGTAACTTAATATTTTGAAGATTAATGTAATATGTAACTACTTATGAAACTGATACAAATTATGTATCTAGTTATAAGAAATTAGATGAAGAAATTTCTAGTACTAAGTTGCAGGAGAACAGCTACACATAAGATAAAGCCCATCATTTCATTTGTTTAGAAATAGAAAAATATTTTAAAATTCTGATGAATATGAAGCATAATGAGTGAGTATATTCTAACTTTAAACTATATACCCTTTGACATAGTGGTTTGATAAAATGAAAAACAAATACAGACTTTTTTTAACTTTAAGTTCTGGGGTACATGTGTGGATTTTGCAGGATTGTTGAATACATCCACACATGCCATGGTAGTTTGCTGCCTACATCCCCCTGTCACCTGCATTAGGTATTTCTCCTAATGTTATCAATCCCCAGTCTCCCCATCCCCTGCAATCTCTCCCCTAGTCCCCCAACCCCCAACAGACCCCAGTGTATGATGTTCTCCTTCTGTGTCCTTGAGTTCTCATTGTTCAACACCCACTTATGAATGACAACATGCGGTGTTTGGTTTTCTGTTCTTGTGTCAGTTTGCTGAGAATGATGGTTTCTAGATTCATCCATGAACTCATTCTTTTTTATGGCTGCATAGTATTCCGTGGTGTATATGTGCCACATTTTCTTTATCCAGTCTATTGTTGATGGGCATTTGGATTGGTTCCACGTCTTGGCTATTGTAAACAGTGTTGCAATAAACATATGTGTGCATGTGTCTTTATAACAGAATGATTTATAATACTTTGGGATACACCCAGTAATGGGATTGATGGGTCAAATAGTATTCCTATTTCTAGATCCTTGAGGAATTTCCACACTGTCTTCTGTAGTGGTTGAACTAATTTACACTCCCACCAATAAATGTAAAAGCATTCCTATTACTCCACATCCTCTCCAGCATCTGTTGTCTCCAGATTTTTTAATCACCACCATTCTAACTGGCCTGAGATGGTGTCTCAGTGTGGTTTGGATTTGCATTTCTCTAATGACCAGTGATAATTAGCATTTTTTCATATGTTTGTTGGCTGCATAAATTTCTTCTTTTTAAAAGTATCTGTTCATATCCTTTGCCCAATTTTTGATGTTTTTTTTCTAGTATATATGTTTTAGTTCTTTGTAGATCCTGCATTTAGTCCTTTATCAGATGGATAGCTTGCAAAATTTTTTCCCATTCTGTTGGTTGCCGGTTCACTCTAATGATGGTTTCTTTTTCTTTACAGAAGCTCTGGAGTTTAATTACATCCCCTTTTTCTATTTTGGCTTTTGTTGCCATTGCTTTTGGTGTTTTAGTCACAAAGTCTTTGCCTATGACTATGTCCTGAATGTCCTAGGTTTTCTTCTACATTTTTTATGGTGTTAGGTCTTATGTTTAAATCTTTAATTCATCTGGAGTTAATTTTTGTATAAACTGTAAGGAAGGGGTCCAGTTTCAGCTTTCTGCACATGGCTAGCCAGTTTTCCCAACACCATTAATTAAACAGGGAATCCTTTCTCCATTGCTTGTTTTGTCATGTTTGTCAAAGATCAGATGGTTGTAGCTGTGTGGTGTTATTTCTGAGGCCTCTGTTTTGTTCCATTGGTCTATATCTTTGTTTTGGCACCAGTACCATGCTGTTTTGATTACTGTAGCCTTGTAGTGTAGTTTGAAGTCAGATAACATGATGCTTCCAGCTATTTTTTTTCTTTTTCTTTTTCTTTTTTTTTTTTTATCAATTAGGATTGTCTTGGCTATGCCAGCTCTTTTTTTTATTCCATATAAAGTTTAAGGTGGCTTTTTCCAGTTCTGTGAAGAAGGTCAATGGTAGCCTGATGGGGTAGCATTGAATCTATAAATTACTTTGGGCAGTATGGCCATTTCATAATATTGATTTTTCCTAACCATGAGCATGGAATGTTTCTTAATCTGTTTGTGTCCTCTGTTACTTTCTGGAGCAGTGGTTTGTAGTTCTCCTTGAAGAGGTCCTTCAAATCCTTTGTTAGTTGTATTACTAGGTATTTTATTCTTTTTGTAGCAATTGTGAATGGGAGTTCACTCATGATTTGGCTCTCTCTCTGTTACTGGTGTATAGGAATGCTTGTGATTTTTGCACATTGATTTCAATAGATGCAGAGAAGGCCTTTGATAAAATTCAACAGTCCTTTATGCTAAAAACTCTCAATAAACTACATATGCATGGATTGTGCCTCAAAATATAAAAGCTATTTATGACAAACCCACAGCCAGTATCATACTGAATGGGCAAAAACTGGAAGCATTCCCTTTGAAAACTGGCACTAGACAAGAGTGCCTTCTCTTACTGTTCTTATTCAACGTAGTATTGGAAGTTCTAACCAGAGCAATCAGGCAAGAAAAAGAAATAAAGGGTATTCAATTATGAAAAGAGGAAGTCAGATTGTCTCTATTTGCAGAGGACATGATTGTATATTTAGAAGACCCCATCCTCTCAGCCCAAAATCTCCTTAAGCTAATAAGCAACTTCAGCAAAGGCTCAGGAAGTCTCAGCCTACAAAATATAGACTTTCGTATAATATGGTCCATTATTTCACCAAATACTCTTAAGCTTATGTTAATATTCAGGGACATTCAATGATATTAAGAATATATGATATTAGTTAACATTACATAATTTTAATATTTGCATTTTATTCATTTTGGTACATGACACACACTTTCTTGATTTAATATAACAGAGTAATAATAGAGACATAAGCAAAAAATTGATGATTATGTTCAAGTTGTAGAAGTATTAACCTTAATATTTAGTTGTCTGTAAAGATAAAATATAATTAATATAGAATATCTAATGTGTTATGTAATGAAGGAATATATGATGAAAACCTACCCATTCCTGTTGTTGAGAACTGCCACGAGATTCCTTTGAGGAATTATTACTCCACAGTGATGGGCACAAGAGATCAATGAGTGTCAGAAGGAGAATTCAAACCATCAAAACTACAACTGTGATGTACCATGGGTTCAAGGAAGAGATTTCATTCCATCTATATATCCAGTCTGACTTTCTCAATCAAACTATTCCATTCTGCCACTCTCCTAAGATTTGCTTTTGGTATATTTCTCAAGCTAAAAATGAAAGAAACTTTTTATAACACTGATTTTTATAACACTGCCATTAGAAAAACAGCATTAGATGCTAATATCTAATGTGTATACAATTTCATAAAAAGATATCTTAAAATATTTAGAAAATATGCCATGTTATGTACATGGAAGACGCGTTTTTTTCTAAAATACCATATTACAGCTGATACTGTTTTACAGTATTGCTATATCATATCATGAACTTGACTTCTGAGATATAAGAGCAAACGCTTAAAACCCATGTTTTTTTTTTTTTTTTTTTTTTTTTTTTTTTTTTTTAAGATAGCGTTTTGCTCTGTCGCCAGGAGCCAGGCTGGAGTGAAGTAGTGCAATCTCAGCTAACTGCAAACTCCACCTCCTGAAAACCCATCTTTTAAAGTAAACCGTTCAATAAACCTTACTATAATTTTAAACATCTTATAGTGTAAAAGCATTTCTGTTTAAATAACAAAAATGACAAACAGAAATAGTGCTGATAAGTCATAGAACTAACATATTTTAACTCATCCCTATCATTGATAGTTTATTTTTTACATTTTCTAACCTATCTACAATTGTTAGAGAATTGTAGCTATATAATCTGACTTGTATCTATTCAAATAATTAAAATCCAAAGATATAATAAATATGTAACCACATTTTACATGCATAGTTTATGTCTCTTCATCATAAATAATATTACAGAAATAATGTTTATAGATGTGTGTATAAACTATACAAAATACGAAAAAATCTATGTGACTCAGATGTTATCCCCTCAGTTTTATGAGTCAAAAGATGAGTAAAACCTAGTAAATTGGATAAAAAAGAAATATAAATTGAATTAAAAACATACATTAAATCATTGCTTTTTAGTTATTGTACATGATCATGGTAATGGCCAAAAGTAGGTCAGTTCGGTTGTAGACTTGTATTTTTCAAGGAGAACTTATTCGATGATTTTTTTCTTTTTATGTAGACTAATTTTTAAAATACGTTTTTTCAATGTATTTTTTACCTAATTTTTATGCCTCTGCAGTACACCAAATAAAACTGAGTCACATATAAACAGTTAATACACCAACAAACAAAAAAGTGCAATATCAAGAAAATGTAGATAATCCTGTCTGACATACGGGATGCTAGACAGTATGTTTCATTTGTCATGTGATAATGCTTTTTTATTTTCTGTATAAATAGCATTAAGTTAGCATTAAAGCAATCATTTAATAGCTGATTATTTGTCCCATAAATATATACACCTACTATGTACCCAGAAAAATTAAAAATTAAACAAAATTGTAAAAGTAAATAAAGTGTTGAAAAACCCTTCTGGCAGATACTTGCTTCTACAAATTTTGAAATTGTTCCTCTTATTGCTTCATAAAATTAACTTTGATTTGAAGATAGAAAAGAAAGGGGATCTTCTTGATAGTTGTCTTTGTTTCTTCTTAATAAAAACCTTTTATCCACTTAATCCTTTCAGTTGAGAATTTTTTTTCAGAAATTAATATGGTAAAAGCAAATTGATCTTCCAAAACACATTTTTTAAATGTGAAGATTTAATTTACTAAGGGAATCCAAGGAGAAAGATTCATCAAAAAAGGTAAAAGGGAATTCTATTTATCATAAATATTATCACTATAAATGAAGATATATATTTATTAAAGATACACAGCATTAGACTTATTTTTAAACTCCATAATACTTTTTCTCAGAATTTTCTGTGAAAACTCAACAACTTTTAAACAATATTTCCTTAGTTTCATTCAGAAATATATGACACATTTTCAGAAGGCAAATTTTTGTATCTTAACGAACTAGCTTCTTGAAGTGCTGTGAAAGAATTTTCTGCTTCCTACCTTTAAAAATCACATATGTCATAAGTATGGCAACAGTTAACGTGACTGTGGTAATTATTGCTGTAGTTTAATACTTACTATTTTGTAGCTACAGAAAGTCTGTGAAATATTAATGATCCTGTTGATTAAAATCTTGTTGAATATCAGTAATTCATATATCATCAAGTTTCATAATTATAATACAGGAAGAATCCCTATTTTAAAGTTCTGTAAGAATAAAGGAAAGCATATCATTCTGATCACATGATTTTAACTAACACATCAACTGAAATTCATACATCCTGCTCTTTTTTGCTGCATTTTATTCCTAGATTCCCAGTTTCCTAATGCCTTTTTGCTTTTATCATTGGAAATTCCAAAGAATATGGTTTACCTCTTCATAGAGTTTGTCAACTTATGCCATTTGCTTTATCTTTTTATAGGCTCCCATGAGATACATGTGACTATATAACAATGTCACTACTATCTATTATGCTTAAAATGCTGATTTATGATAGATGAAGCTTAGAACATACATAACAGTTGAAGTCTTTAAAATGTTAAGACGTTAGTCTGATAATGAAAATATAGAAAGAAACATATTATGGGTTTATTATTTTTACTTCAGGTGGCGGTTTTGATATAACTAGTAGTCCTGGGAAATATGCACGTTTAAATGAAGGGTAAAATTGGAAACATAAATTAGTTGTATACTAAAGGACTGTTTTACTTGTTGGCTTTCCAGATAAATCAGAAGTCTATGGCAACAAACCCCAAGAGCAAGATGAGTACAATACAGTGCAGTTTTTTTTCTTCTTAAAGCAGTAGTTTTGGCTTGTTAATAATGGAGAGAATGGTATCTTACAAGCTGACCAGTCAAGCACTGAAGAAAAATGACTCAATACATTTTAAAAATCTGTGCAGTTTCTCTCCAATTATTTTTTAATGTGCCTTTTGACAAATTGTCAGGAGTGAAAGTTTGCAGACTTTACTTTTATGACCATTACATTTTGCATCCTGTCAAGTGATGAGTAGCATGGTTCCGA
Source organism: Saimiri boliviensis (assembly GCF_048565385.1). Taxonomy (NCBI): domain Eukaryota; kingdom Metazoa; phylum Chordata; class Mammalia; order Primates; family Cebidae; genus Saimiri; species Saimiri boliviensis. The sequence continues at coordinate 6,699,291 of NC_133467.1, forward strand.
ATAGGGAGAATACAGTGCAGAAAAAGATTTGCAGGGTAGAATTTATGATGGCAGAACATGTATTTTTCTGACAGAAAGCAAATGTGAAAGGTGGTATGAATCAGAATTAAAATGTCTTCACAGTGCATGTGGACAACATGAGCTACTGTTGGAAATAGTATTTGAGTAAGAGAAAAACATAACTATTTTTATAATATGTAGAAACTTGTGTGCCTAAAAAGCCTATTATTTTAAAAGGCAATTTCAGCTCTCCATGGGTATAATAGATCTTTGATCTTAATGATGACAGATTTAAATATATATACATATATGTGTATATTAAATAGACATACACTTTTAGATGCTAGTTTGTAAATCTGATGATTCATGATACTAATTATGGTATCTCGGTTAGTGAAAGTAAAAGATTATGTTTTTATAAAACATTTACAAAAGTTTACATGATTTTTGCTCATATGTATAATATTCCGTTGACTACTTTTGGGAAATACAAAATATTTAAAAGTGAGATAGATATGATCATAATTGTAAGAAATACTCAAGATATGAATGCTTTTCGTATCTAATCTTATTGGTATAGAGAGCATGCTTTTTGTTTTTTCTTTTCAGCTAAAGATTTTCAATTTACTTCTTCCTTTCTCTTTCTTTCTTTTTTTGAGACGGAGTTTCGCTCTTGTTACCCACACTGGAGTGCAATGGCGCGATCTCGGCTCACCGCAACCTCCGCCTCCTGGGTTCAGGCAATTCTCCTGCCTCAGCCTCCTGAGTAGCTGGGATTACAGGCACGCACCACCATGCCCAGCTATTTTTTTTTTTGTATTTTTAGTAGAGACGGGGTTTCACCATGTTGACCAAGATGGTCTCGATCTCTTGACCTTGTGATCCACCCACCTCGGCCTCCCAAAGTGCTGGGATTACAGGCTTGAGCCACCGCACCCGGCCTTCTCTTTCTTTATCATCAAGCTTAAACTTAACTGAAGCGATAACTTCCTATTCATCATTTTGCAACACCAGACTGTCCTACAAAAAATATTAAATTACTTCCTCTTCAAAATATATTCTTTTTGAAAACATAGTGATTCTTACTTTCCTATAATGTTACCTAAATTTTTTCAGGACTTCTGATTATCTATAACTATTTCTCTTTTAACTATTTTACGTGCATAGTTTTTAAGTCTCTTCATCATAATTAATATTACAGAAATAATATGTTCATAGATGTGTGTACAAACTATTCAAATATGGAAATATCTATGTGACTCAGATATTATCACTTCAGTTTTATGAGTGAAAAGCTGAGTAAAACAAAAAATTTGATAAAAATGAAATACAAATTAAATTAAAATACATACATTAAATAATTGCTTTTTAGTTATTGTATATGATCATGGATTGTGGCCTAAAAACTGTCTCTGAAAAAGTAAGCAAAATATAAAGGTTTGAAAAATGTTGATATCATGAAGTATATATCTATGTGTGTGTATATATTCCTGTAAACACGTATGTATGTGTATTTGTGTGCATAGATACATATTATATATACATAATACAGGGAACCAGTGAAGATCGGAAATCAAAGTTTTAGTGACTAATGACTGTGTGCTCTTTGTACTACTTTAGTCAAAAAGGTGGTTTTCCCAACTCCAGCAATTTTTTTGTTATTTTGTTTGATTTGTTTGCTCATATGATGTTCATTAATCTAGGAAGAGAATCTAATGTCACAGTTTGCTCAAATACCTAAGAATAAAATAATTTAAAATGTTAAAATAACTAAAATAGTATAATTGAATTGTTTATAACACAAATGATGAATGATTGAGTGGTTGTATACCCTATTCTTCATGATGTGATTATTTCATATTCCATATCTGTGTCAAAACATTGTAGGCACCCCACAAATATAAATACCTACAAAAATTAAAAATGGAAAATGACGATGACAAACAGATTATTTCACAAAAGCTTAATAAGTTATTTAGTCTTATGCTTTTCTGGTGTAGTTTTCACTTAAATCCTGACATAGGATTATTATTATGCCCATTTTGCAAATAAAGATCTTAAACTTGAAATAATTTTCCTTTGATTACATAGCTAAGACATAATGAGATTTATGTTGAAATTCTGATCAGTCTAAATCAAATGATTTAGCTTAACTACTTTTTTCCCCAATGAGAAAATGAGAAAGAAGTCTCTTGAAGCAAAGTTCCATGTAGAGTTGCAACCTTCTTATTCCTCGTTAACAAAGGCAGTTTGACAGTTTCAGTAACGATTGTCTAATAAGGTGATCAATCCACAAGACCTCCACTGTCCTTCAAAAAGAATTTTAAATTAAAAAGTATAAAATATAACTTCCAAATTAAAGATATCTATGCTTGTATTCAAATAAAAATAGTCGTAAATAAAGAAAAGAGGAGCATGGCCAAGCCGACTAGTTTGTTGATGACTTTTAACCCATAATCCCATGAACTTGGGCACAGTTGCAAGTCATGTATTAATATAGTTGAGTTCACTAATCTACTAAACCCTAAATATTTGAACTGCATTTAGAGAACTAAAGCTGTGACCTGCTAAAGACAGAATGAATTCAAATCAATTTTGTATTTACCTGTTTTCCTTTTATTTTAAATTTATTTTAACTGTGTGATGCTTTGTTAAATGTATAAATATATACATGTTAATTTGCACATCCCCCAAAGCCCTATAATTATATGGTTCATAGAAAAGATTTTTGTAGAATTCTCTCTAACATCAAAATATCTACCTGATTTGCCTGCTTAGACAGGAAAATAGAAGTGCTTTCATGACCTAAGGGAACAGATATGTAGCAGGAAAAAATTAGCTATTGATTTTTCAGACTCAGAACTAAATTATTTATTTATGCTATAACTCTATTCTTCTAAGAATTAGGCTATGTAAACATCTTTTTCTTAGGTAAAAGAAAAAAGTCAGCTTTATTTGTTTATACATATATTGGAAAGAGTAAGATTGATGACTGTTTTTTAACTGTAATGACATAGTCACAGATTTTTTTTTTAACTATCTGAGAATTTGTAAAAAAAAGAAAAGCATTAGAGTGAATAATATAAACATATTTGTATGGTTTTTACTTATAGTAATTATTTTGTTAATATTTTCCACTTATTCTATTTACAGAGAAATAAATTCAAATTTTCTACAATAATGACAAGCCATCCTTTCCAGATTGATCTAATTTTATTTCCTATATTCAGATAGAATCTTCTGAAAGTAGTATTCTACCAAAGGAGCATCTTTCTGGTTTTTTTCCCCACTCTGGACACAGATGTGATGATGGACCCAGTCATGTGTAATTGAGTCAATGTTAGTACTTACGTAAAAATAATTAGAAAAATTCTAAAACTGAGGGTGGTATTGTGATGAAAGGATTATTGAGAAACATTGCACCGACGTGATAGTATAATAACTAGATGCTTTTACCATAAAACTCAACCATACATATACACATATTAAAAATAAAAGTATTTAAAATATTTTCTATATGACAGATAATCTTCTCAATGTTTTATACAGGTTTTGTCATTTAATCATTTTATTGCATATATTGATTATTGCATATTGACGTGCAATATAATCTCAGGTGCTCATATTGATGCTCCACTTATGTGGCCAATTTTTAGTGTTTATCCTCTAAGAACTTAGGGAAAAAATTACCCACTATTTAAAGAATACATCACTAGCCTTTTTTCTGTTTGGTCTTAATTTCATTTCTTAGGATTTTTCTTTGTCACAAGTATGTCTTCTGTCTCAGAATCACCAATTTTTTTAGGACCATTTGTGAGCCTTGGTAATATTATTTTATCCTTTAGTTCAAGAAATTTGACTGCAGAAAGCAGCAGTAACTATTTGAAGGCCATAAGAAGTACAACAATTTTTGGAGAATGAATAAATGGATTTTTTTTTCCAGTATCTCTAGATGAAAGAACTAGAATCACCAGATGTGTGCTGCAGGGAGAAATGGTAAACAAGAGCTTTCATTAAATCAGAGATGTCCCACAGCTGTCAAAATGAAAAACAAATTTCTTTGCAATAAAATACTGGATTTCTTTGATGTTTACTGGGAAAATGTGATTCTAAGCAAGAGGAAAAAGTATGAAACAGTAATCATCTAATAGAGCTTCAAATATTATTTCAAAATAACAAATAAATATGGCTCATTCATGCAAAATTACTTCTTAGTGGACTATCCATTTAATCCCTTCTTTGAGAAGTATAATTATCTCAAGTCTTCTGCTTTCTGATGGGCTAATATTTGGCAAGTCATATATGTCTATAAAATAAATATTCTGGTTACAAAAGGAAAGTAATAAACCTAGCTTTCAAGGTTTCTTATTACTATGCAACAGAAGCTCAGACTAAATACATAACATCAATGTGGTCTTAATGTAGAACTACTGCTATTGATAAATATTATATTCATCTATTAAAATAATTTAACATGTTAATTTACTTAACAAAATATAACTTTTATTAAAATTTAAATACTCTGAATATTATAACATCACTACAATACTGTGTGTCAGACTTTGTTATCCAGATTTTAAATACAAGAAAACAGACCCAGAGTGTTTAAATGAGGTGAGCATGGGGCTCAGATGTGAGTTCTGCCTAGCTCAGTTGTCTCTGTTATTTACTGCTACACATACACTGCTGCATATACCAAAGGACCCGATCCTGGAATGCTAAGTCATTATATCAGACCAAAAAAATATTTGCTCTTTTAAATAATGTTGTAACCGGGCATTTCAGGTTCTTGGCTGTTCCCTGCCCCACATCCCAGGAATAGGGGAAGAGGCCCTGGAGGTGCAGTAGGCTCCTTCAAGTAAGTATCAGACCCGAAGAGTTTTGCAGAAAAGGGATTTATTAGGCAGAGAGAGAGAGACAGAAAGAGAAATAGGGTGAGAGTGAGGGAACTTCCAGGATGTCATGTGAGAGGATCCAGAGGTGGAGTCCGCACAGGTGAGGGGCAAAAGGTCTTTTAATCTGGGAGTTAATCCCTCCCCATTCAGGTTCTTGTCCAGTGAGAGGAGTTCTTCCAGACTTCCTCTGGAGTGGTTGATGTTTTGACTTGGACATCGGTTTGTTTGTTTGGCCCACAGTCCTCCCATAGGCTACACGAAAGAAGCCGACCTGGGCAGTCCACATTTCTGGCCCGTCCGAGTTAGACAAGGAATTCTAGGCTCCCGGATGGAGACATGAAAGAAGGCAAGTCAAGCATGTCGCTGGGAAGTTCTTGCCTTTGAAACCATGCCCCTCGTGGACCTGGGAAGAGAAGTTAATACATGCCCTCACTGTGAATTTAGAATAGGGATCCTAATATCTTTGCAGAAGAGTTATGTCACTTAAATATGCAAAATAATCGGTAATTACAAATGTTAGGTTACTGAACATGTGTTAGGTCATTTATCTTGGCCGCTGTAACTAGTGGTTTGCTTTTGAAAGATCTGTGTTCCAGGAATTCAAGAAACAGAACAGCCTTTTGTTTTGTTTTGGGTTGTTTTTGTTTGTTTGTTTGTTTTTGTGCCAGTCAGTTGCACAGGATTGGATGTAATTCTTGATGATATCCTTGTATTCTTTAACTATAGGTGTAAACAAAAGCCAGTGATATATCTTTTCTTGTGGATCCTATTCGGACCTTTGGTTGATTTTATTAAGGCAGAGAAGCTGCTTAACTGGGTGATGTCTGCAGACTGAGCTTACTTTACAAAATATATTGAAGGAAAAAAAGAAGCAAGTAGAAAGTATACACTGTCATCCAGTCACTGGTTAAACAAAACAAAACAAAACATGCAAAATTTTTACTCACATAATGACACCATTCTCTTCTTAACAGCACCAATTTTTTTTCTTTACTCACATTAACATTTCTACTAAGTGAAAAAAGAGAGGCTTAATGTTTCCCTGGAGGCTGAAATTTGGATGTACCCTTCCATCCACTCAAAGGAAATGGAGAGGAAGGATATACCCATATACGCATATTTACATTTTTTTCTGTGATAGTACAGACATGTCTTTATTTGAAAGAAAATCATATTTTGTTGAACGTTTTCAAATTTGAAGATGATGATAAAACTACAACTTAATTTTTTTTTTATTATACTTTAATTTCTGTGGTACATGTGCAGATCTTCCAGGTGTGTTATAGGTATACACGTGCCATGGTGGTTTGCTGCATCAATCCCCCATCACCTACATTAAGTATTTCTCATAATGTTATCCCTCCTCAATTCCCCTACCCCTGACTATCTCTCCCCTAACCCTCTACCCCCTGCAGGCCCCAGTGTGTCATGTTCCCTTCCCTGTGTCCATGTGTTCTCATTGTTCAACACCCACTTATGAGTGAGAACATGTGGTGTTTGGTTTTCTGTTCTTGTGTCAGTTTGCAGAAAATAATGGTTTCCAGCTTCACCCATGTCCCTGCAAAGGACATGAACTCATCCATTTTTATGGCTTCATAGTATACCATGGTATATATGTGTCACATTTTCTTTATCCAGTCTATCACTGATAGGCATTTGGGTTGGTTCCAACTCTTTGCTATTGTAAACAGTGCTGCAGTAAACATACATGTCCATGTGTCTTCATATAGAATATTTTATAATCCTTTGGATATATCCAAGTAATGGGATTGCTGGGTCAAATGGTATTTCTTTTTCTAGATTCTTGAAGAATCACCACACTGTCTTCCACAGTGATTGAACTAATTTACACTCCCACCAACAGTGTAAAAGAGTTCCTATTTCTCCACATCCTCTCTAGCATCTGTTGTCTCCAGATTTTTTAATGATGGTCATTCTAACTGGGATGAGATGGTATCTCAATGTAGTTTGATTTGAATTTCTCTAATGACTAGTGATGATGAGCTTTTTTCCATTTGTTTGTTGGCTACATAAATGTATTCTTTTGAAAGGTTTCTGTTTGTATCCTCTCCCACTTTTTGTTGGAGTTGTTTGTTGTTTTTTTTTTTTTCTTGTAAATTTGTTTAAGTTTTTTGTTGATCTGGTTATTAGTACTTCGTCACATGGGTAAATTGCATTTTTTTTCCCCATTCCGTTGGTTGCTGATTCACTCTAATGATAGTTTCTTTTGCTGTTCAGAAGATCTTCAGTTTAATTAGATTCCATTTTTCCATTTTGGCTTTTATTGCCATTACTTTTGGTGTTTGAACCATGAAGTCCTTGCCTATGCCTGTGTCCTCAATGATATTGCCTACGTTTTCTTCTGGGGTTTTTATGGTGTTAGGTCTTATGTTTGAATCTTCAGTCCATCTGGAGTTAATTTTTTATAAGGTGTAAGAAAGGTATCCAGTTTCGGCTTCCTGCATATGGCTGGCCAGTTTTCCTAATACCATTTATTAGATAGGGAACACTTTCCCCATTCATTGTTTTTGTCATGTTTGTCAAAGATCAGACTGTTGTAGATATGTGACATTAATTCTGAGGCCTCTGTTCTGTTCCATTCGTCTATATCTCTGTTTTGGTACCAGTACCATGCTGTTTTGAATACTGTAGCCTTGTAGTGTAGTTTGAAGTTAGGTAGCATGATGCTTCTAGCCTTTTTAAATATTTTTGCTTAGGATTGTCTTGGCTATGTGGGCTCTCTTTTGGTTCCATACGAAGTTTAAGGTGGTTTTTTTTCCAGTTCAGTTTAGAAAGTCAGTGGTAGCTTGATGGGATAGCATTAAATCTATAAATTACTTTGGGAAGTATGGCCATTTTTATGATAATGATTCTTCTTAACTATGAGCATGGAATGTTTTTCCATCCGCTTGTGTCCTCTTATTTCCTTGAGCAATAGTTTGTAGTTCCCTTAAAGAGGTCTTTCACATCCCTTGTTAGTTGTATCCCTAGGTATTTTATTCTCTTTATAGCAATTTTGAATGGGAGTTCACTCATTATTTTGCTCTCTGTTTGTCCATTATTGGTGTATAGGAATGTTTGTAATTTTTGCACATTGATTTTGTATTCTGAGACTTTGCTGAAGTTGCTTATTAGCTTAAGGAGATTTTGGGCTGCGAGGATGGGGTCTTCTAAATATACAGTTATGTCATCTGCAAATAGAGACAATTGCACTTCCTCTTTTCCTAATTAAATACCCTTTATTTCTTTTTCTTGCCTGATTGCCCTGGCCAAAACTTCCAATAAGTTGAATAGGAGAGGTGAGAGAGGGCATCCTTGTTTTCTGCCAGTTTTCAAAGGGAATGCTTCCAGGTTTTGCCCATTCAGTTTGATGTTGGCCCTGGGTTTCTCATAAATTGCTTTTATTATTTTGAGATACTTTCCATTGATAAGAAGTTTATTGAGAGTTTTTAGCATAAAGGACTGTTGAATTTTGTCGAAGGCCTTCTCTGCATCTATTGAGATAATCATGTGTTTTTTGCCTTTGGTTCTGTTTATGTGATGGATTATGTTTACAGATTTGCATATGCTGAAGCAGCCTTGAATCCCAGGGATGAAGCAGACTGATCATAATGGATAAGCTTTTTGATGTACTGTTGAATTCGGTTTGCCAGTATTTTGTTGATGATTTTTTGCATCAATGTTCATCACAGATTTTGGCCTAAATTTTTTTTAGTTGCGTCTCTGCCATGTTTTGGTATCAGGATGATGTTGGTCTCCTAAAATGAGTTAGGGAAGATTCGCTGTTTTTGTATTGTTTGGAATCATTGCAGAAGAAATGGTTCCAGCTCCTCTTTGTACGTCCGGTAGAATTTGGCTGTGAACCCATCTGGTCCTAGCCTTTTTTTTTTTTGGTTGGTATGCTATTGCTGCCTCAACTTCAGATCTTGTTATTGGTCTATTCAGGGATTCAACTTCTTCCTGGTTTAGTCTTGGGAGAGTGTAAGTGTCCAGAAATTTATCAGTTGCTTAGACATTTACTGGATTATGTACATAGAGGTGTTTATAGTAATCTCTGTTGGTAATTTGTATTTCTGTGGAATCAGTGGTGATATCTCCTTTATCATTTTTTATTGCATCTATTCGATTCTTCTCTCTTTTCTTTTTTATTAGTCTGGCTAGCAGTCTATCTACTTTGTTGATCTTTTCAAAAAACCATCTCCTGGATTCACTGATTTTTTTGAAGGGTTTTTTTCTGTCTATATCGCCTTCCCCTCTGCTCTGATTTTAGTTATTTCTTGTCTTCTGCTAGGTTTAAATTTATTTGATCTTGCTTGTCTAGTTCTTTTAATCGTGACATTAGTGTGCCGATTTTAGATCTTTCCTCCCTTCTCATGTGGTCATTTAGTACTATAAATTATCCTTTAGACACTGCTTTAAAAGCATCCCAGAGATTCTGTTATGTTGTGTCTTCATTCTCATTGGTTTCAAAGACCATCCTTATTTCTGCCTTCATTTATTTATCGAGTAGTCATTCAGGAACACGTTGTTCAGTTTCCATGTAGTTGTACAGTTTTGAGTGAGTTTCTTAGTTGTGAGTTCTAATTTGATTGCACTGTGGTGTGAGAGACTGGTTGTTACGATTTCCATTCTTTTGCCTTTGCTGAGGAGTGATTTACTTCCAATTATGTGGTCAATTTTAGAGTAAGTGTGGTGTGCTGAGAAGAATGTATATTCTATGGATTTGGGGTGGAGAGTTCTGTAGATGTCTATTTGGTCCACTTGATTCAGATCTGAGTTCAAGTCCTGGACATCTTTATTAATTTTCTGTCTCATTGATCTGTCTCATATTGACAGTGGAGTGTTAAAATCTCCCACAATTATGTGTGGGAGTCTAAGTCTCTTTGTAGGTCATTAAAAACTTGCTTTATGTATGTGTGTGCTCCTGTATTGGGTGCATAAATATTTAGGATAGTTAGGTCTTCTTGTTGCATTGATCCATTTACCATTATGTAATGCCTTTCTTTGTCTCTTTTAATTTTTGTTGGTTTAAAGTCTGTTGTATCAGAGACTAGGATTGCAACCCCTGCTTTTTTTTTCTACTCTCTATTTGTTTGGTAAATCTTCCTCCATTCCTTTATTTTGAGCCTATGTGTGTCTTTGCATGTGAGATTGGTCTCTTGAATACAGCACACTGATGGTTCTTGACTCTATCCTGTTTGCTAGTCTGTATCTTTTGATTGGGGTGTTTAGCCTATTTTCATTTAAGGTTAATATTGTTATGTGTGAATTTGATTCTGCCATTTTAGTGCTAACTAGTTGATTCCTTGTTAGTTGATGCAGTTTCTTCTCAGTGTTGATGGTCTTTACAATTTTGTATGTTTTTGCAGTGGCTGGTACTGGTTGTTCCTTTCCATGTTTAGTGGTTCCTTCAGGAGCTCTTGTAGGGTAGGCCTAGTGGTGATGAAATCTCTCAGCAATTGCTTGTATGTAAAGGATTTTTTTCTCCATCACTTATGAAGCTAGTTTGGCTGGATATGAAATTCTGGGATGAAAATTCTTTTCTTTAAGGTATTGAATATTGGCCTCTACTCTCTTCTTGCTTGTAGGATTTCTGCCAAGGCATCCAGTCCGAGTCTGATGTGCTTCCCTTTGTGGGTCACTCAACCTTTCTTTCTGGTTGCCCTTAGCATTTTTTCCTTCATTTCAACCCTGGTGAATCTGGCTTTTATGTGCCTTGTGGTTGCTATTCTCAAGGAATATCTTTGTGGTGTTCTCTGTATTTCCTGAATTTGAATGTTGGCGTGTCTTGCTAGGTTTGTGACATTCTCCTGGATAATATCCTGAAGAGTGTTTTCCAACTTGGTTTCATTCTCCCCATCACATTCAGGTATACCAATCAAACGTAGATTTGGTCCTTTTAAATAATCCCATATTTCTTGGAGGCTTTGTTCATACTGTTTTTTCTTTAATCTTGCTTTCTTGCTTTATGTTGTTGAGCTGATCTTCAGTCTCTGGTATCTTTTCTTCTGCTTGATTGATTTGCCTTTTGAAACTTGTATATGCTTCACGAAGTTCTGAAAAACATGCTGTGTTTTTTCAGCTCCATCAAGTCATTTATGTTCTCTTCTATGCTGGCTATTCTAGTTAGCATTCTATCCAACATTCTTTCAAAGTTCTTAGTTTCCTTGTATGGGGTTTGAAGATGCTAATTTAGCTCAGAGAAGTTTGTTATTACCCACCTTCTGAAGCCTGCTTCTGTCAGTTTATCAAACTCATTCTCCATCCCCTTTTGTTCCCTTGCTGGTGCGGAGTTATGATCCCTTGGAGAAGAGGTGTTTTGGCTTTTGGTGATTTCAGTATTTTTGCACTGGTTTCTTCCATCTTCGTGGATTTATCTACCTTTGGTCTTTGAAGTTGGTGACTTTTGGATGGGGTCTCTGAGTGAAGGTCCTTTCTGTTGATGTTGAAGCTATTTATTTCTGTTTTTTAGTTTTCCTTCTAACAGGCCCCTCTGCTGCGGGTGTGCCAGAGGTCTAATCCAAAGCCTACTTGCCTGGAAATCACCCAGAGGGGCTACAAAACAGCACAGATTGCTCCCTGTTCCTTCCTCTGGTAGCTTCGTCCCAGAATGGTACCTGCCAGATGTCAGGCAGAGCTCTACTGTATGAGGCATCTCTTAGTCATGATAAATGTGGGTCGGGGAGCCACTTGAGTGGGCAGTCTGTTCTTCATCAGAGCTCAAGTGCTGTGCTGAGAGGTCCATTGTTCCCTTCAGAGCTGCTGGGCAGGGAAGCTTAAGCCTGTTAAAGCGGAACTCACAACTGCCCCTTTTCCCAGGTGCTCTGTCCCAGGAAGATGGGTGCTTTATTTATAAGTCCCTGATGGGCTGCTGCCTTTTTTCAGAGATGCCTGCCCAGCAGGAAGGGCATTTAGTAACAGTTTGCCTGCAGAGGCCTTGCTGAACTGCCACTGGGCTCAGCCTAGTTGCTGTGTAAACTTCCAGGAGACTTTGTTTACACAGGTGCATTTAGAACCACCTACCTGAGCCTCAGTAATGGTGGATGCCTCTCCCCTTACCAAGCTCAAACACCCCAGGTCAAGCTCAGACTGCTTTGCTGGCTGCGAGACTTTCAAACCAGTGCATCTTAGCTTGCTGGTCTTTGTGGGAATGAGGCTTTTGGAGCCAGATCACTTAGTTCCTTGGCTTCAGCCCTCTTCTTTCAGGAGAAAGAGTGGTTCCATCTCACTGGCATTCCAGGCTGCTGGTCTTTGAGGAAACAAAAACAAAAACAAAAACAAAACTGCTGTAGCTAAAATGACACCCAGTTTTGTGCTAGAAACCCAGGGTGCTGGTGTTGTAGGCACCGGAGGGAATATCTTGGTCTGCAGGTTGTGAGGACTGTGGGAAAAGTGCAATATCTAAGCCAGAGTGCTGGAGTGTCGAAGAGTCTGTAATGGCTTCCGTCAGTGAGGAGAGGAGGTTCCCTGGCCCCTTGTGCTTCCTGGGTGAGGTGATGCCCACCCTGCTTTTATTTGCCTTCCTTGGGCTGTACCCACTGTCTAACCAATCCCAATGAGATGAACCTGGTACCTTGGTTGGAAATGTGGAGATCACTCACCTTCTGGCTTACTCTTACTGGGAACTGTGGACTGGAGCTGTTCTATTTGGCCATCTTTGTGGAAGTCCCAAATCTACAACGCTTATTGTTTAACTTGGGCTGATTAATAAAAGATAAAATATGAGATTTTTTTCAAATAAAGAATAATATATTATAATCAATATTATTGAATTATATATTAGCATACATATATATTCAGTAAAGAGGACCTAATTAGGAAATATACTGAAGTCTGAGTGAATTTTATATCTGTAGTTCTTTAACATGGATAAATTAATATTTTACTTCAAAGTACTTGTTTTTAATATTCTAGTCCAAAGTTGTTTTATAGTAAAATATTAAACGTTAAAAAAGTTTATATATTTTATTTGTTAATGTTACTTTCCTCTAAACCGATTGGACTTACATCTTTGTTTATGCAGTACTTTTACTACAACAAGTAAAAGTTTTTACTACAACAAATAATAATAAGTAATAATCTTGAGTATAGCAAGTAATAATTTTTTCTTTTGGAATAAGCTATAAAACTTTTTGCTTGTGTAGAAAGGAAAAGCAGAGTTTATATTATTACCCGACGCACTCCATGTGAATTTAGACCTTATCAAAGTGGAACTGAAAGAATTTCTGGAGCCAGGACATGAGGGCAGAGGTAAGATCAGGTGTATGGTCATCAATATGAATAAAATACTGCTTTCTTCTCTGAATAATCTTTGAAAAAGAAACTGAGCTGCTACTAGACACATGAAATTTGTCTAGGAAAAATAGGAGCATCTGCCCCAAAGATTAATCATCACATGACCTTTCTGGATTTCCATTAAGACGTAGAGTATATATTATTTATTAAGTACACATTGCAGGTATAGCTTTATATAGGGCATCTGAATGGTGCACATCCAAATGATGAAAAACAGGTTGCTATCTGAAGTTAATACAGCAGATATATTTTTTAAAATATCAGTTTTGCAAGTTCACCTAACATCCTTAAAAATACGCTATGTTTTCTCTATACGTATTTTACAAGGAAAAGCTGTATTTTAAATTTCAGTTAGATAAATGCATATTTTAATAGAAATTGAATGGGTACAGGTTTTCATGGATTTATTTCTCCTAGCAGACCAGGAACAAGGAAAGATGTTTCTGTTTCACAAATATTACAATGAAATGAAAAATAGAGCTGGAGACCACAACTGTAACAGAAGCAGAGTGAATGATTTCCTGTCCTATTATGCCGCTTCTGTTCCATAGGGCACAGCAGTCATCAATTCAAAACAGGAAATAACAGAAGATTGCAAAAAAAAAAAAAAAAAAAAAAGGCTAGAAACTGTAAGAAGTCAGCTATGTAGGCAGAATTTAATTATCCAAATTAGAATTTAACCAGGATACCAATATAAGGCTCTGCAGGTTGGGGAATGCATTGCTATGGGAATGAGCTCCTGTGATATTATCAAGAAATCCTTCAACCATTGCTCATGTTAGAGTGTGGTTAACGCTGAAACCCACTAATAGAAACTAGACTTTTACACGAGCCTCAAAATGGCCTCCTTCGCTAAACTACACCCTGAATGCTATTACTTTTGTCATGAATGAATGCTTTTGACAAAAGGGCAAAATTACATGTTATTAATAAACTTAAATAAAAAGTTTTAATGAAATTTTTGTATTCTTGACATGTATGACTGTGTAATAATATGTCAGTGGATTTTAGTCTTTCATAGACCAGAAAAGAAAAAGTGCATTGCCTTGCTTACCACACAGTCTTTAGGAATAACCCTGTAATATCATGCTGTATTAGCATTGAAGATAAGGAACAAGTGCACTGTATTCGCATTAAGAATAGAACATTTTGCCGTGTTGAATATGAACTGCATTGAATGCAAGTCAAAGTCGATTCTGGGAAAACATAAACGGAACAGTGATGTATGAAATTATAAACTGAAATTACAAGCTGAATGTAAATAAAGTTAAAAATACGAAAGTCAATAAGACTATAGAAGAATATGAAAGTTTATAAAATAATTGAAATAACACAGTTCAAACACAGGCTCTCACATATGTTATATGAGCTGAAATTCACTCAATTGTAAATGACTACAAGGTTAATAATTTTCAGAGAAGAAAAGGTAGCTGAGTGACATTTTTTCTTTCTGGATGCTTGATGGAGGTCTAGGTCTGTATTTTCCAGGGACACTTGGTAGTAATCTATTTAGGTGCTACATTCATTTTATCCATTGCCAATTCACTGTTCAGCATCCTCCCTCCTGCTCCCCATTCCCCCCACACAAATCAATGACAAGTTAATATACAAACATCGTACAAAAATAAATCTTCCTTGCAAATGAACATGAGTCACATTTGAACCGATACACAGGACTTACCATTGAATTATAACAAAGTTTATGGGACAAATTTAATAGTTTAGAAGCATAAGAAAGTGAAGACAATTAGTCATGGCTAAATTAGGTCAGATACTATTTTTACAAAATGAAAGGCCATAAATTTAGCCCAAAAGAAAGGCCATGTATTTTGAAAGGAAGAATGATCCCTTTTTGGTTTTGTTTTGTGTTTTGTTTGCCTGCTATCAAGAGGAGATACTCCATCCTTGGTGGAGTTAGGGAGGTGGGTGGGTGGGGGGAAACAGAGGCTATATAGCTGTACAAGCACTTAAGACACATATTAAAATAGCAGAAAAACTTGATTAGGAGAAAAAAATCCATTGTGGCAGTATTTGCAGTTTACGATTAAAATGAGTGAGAACAATTAGAGATGACTTTTGTGTCAGCGGCAAGGCAGCCAGTGTGTATTTCTGGGTCATCAGGATTCTTGGTTCCATTGTTAATATCAGAAAGTAAGTTATCATGAGCAAGTACATCATAGCTCTGAATTAAAAGATAAAAATAATAAAAATTAATAAATTACAGCAAATACACTAACGTATCCAGTTCCCAACGGTGGATTTTAGTGGAAGATCGGGGAAGAAAATGATTGGTGGAGTGGGATCCTTTGAATAGCTATTGAAATTCTCACTGAGGTAGGGTTCTTTTAGTTGGAACGAATTGATCAATATTAACAGCAACTGATAGATGTCAGTTAGTACTCAAAACATACATGGTGGGTTTATTAAGTATCTGAGAATCCAAGAGAGTTTATTGATGAATAGTTGGTTATAGATGTTTGAAGACAAGATAACTCAGACTGTGGCTTGGCTCCCAAACAGATAGAATTGCTGCTAGGAGGTCCTTCACCAAAACTGCGACCTGTAGGGTCTGCTCCACATAGCAGTAACAGCTGTGAACAGGAACCTGAGTCTTGGCAGAAGAAGAACTTATACACCCTACATATGAACCCTGTGATGCTCCAATCTGGTTTGTTTAAAAGATAAATGTGGTTTGGAGGCTCGAAATGATTTTTGAGAGCTTAATGCCTCAACTCCTATTATCCCAGTGGTGACCTTGAGGTGTTACTAAAGGTGGAGGCTTGGGCAAATGTCCCCACACTCTCTGATACTACTAGTGCATATTTTATCATTTCTACTAAAAGAGACAGGTCATTACAGAACTGCATTCAAATATGCAAGGAAGTCATAAAGGCTGCATGAATTGAGAGTACTACAGTTTGTTGATCATCTCCTATTAATGTCTGTATCAGAAGATGAAAATCAGAAATTAACCCAGATATAGTTTAGTGATATTAGAAAATAGGAGGTATGTATGGAAAAAACGTTCAACTTGTTCAGACTGTAACATTATACTGAAGTTTTAATTTTCATAAGTAAAAACTGTATTATAGCAACACAGGGCCAACTTATCTTTTTTATCTTTCTACCAGGAAGCTTAAAGATTCTAAATTATGCCTAGGATTATCATTCTCTATATTTATATTAGCTTGGTATTTATTTAATTGTGTTGACAGCAATCAGTGGGACTAGTCTGAGAATAATTAGATGGCAAAAATACATAATCCAGACAAAACTTGGAGAGTTTTCTGATCTCTATTCAGTGAAAAAAAAAAAAAAAAAAAAACCTAATGCTATAGTCACAACTTGCGTGAGGCATATGCCTGGTAAGAATTTAGCAACAAAGATGCGAGAATTGAGTGGCATGAACAGCTAAGAGTTCCATATTATTGGAAATACCTGGAACTCTGAAAGAGGACAGAACATCTGGAACCAGCTACCCTAGGATGCTCTGATTACTTTCAGAAGCAGCATACAAGGTCATGTCATTTTCCACCATACTGCTTAGTAGCTTCTATATTAAGCACTCCAAAGATTGCTTTGAAATAATCTGAAGGTTCTGAACCTAGGCACAAAAGCTCATTATATCATATGAATACATTCTCTTAGCCAAAAAATCTCATTTTACATATCAACCAAGCTACCCAAACTAGTTTTAAAACAGGTGTAGTGTGATACATACTTCAGAGTAACTATTTAGTAGAAATACAGAATTTTCTTTAATCTGATTAAAAATAAGCAAAACGAAGTCCAATTTCTGTCAGTTCAGATTTACGAGACTGCAGAGAACACTTAAGTTGCTGCTTTCTTCTAGAAACTCAGAGCTGCAAGTTGGGAAATACCCCCAAAGAAAGAGTCCCATGGGGAACACTGGCTCATCTCACTAACTTTGCCTCTTTCTGGGATCTTACGCCATCAAGTCCATGATGACCTGACTGCTTTTTCTTATGTTCAAATAGCTGGCCATTTCTGTTTGCTCATTTTTACTTAATCTGAATTTTTAAGATTTTCTCTTTGTGACAGGCTAATTCAAACTACTTAATCATAGGCACAATACATGACATGAACTATCTGGGCAGTTTTACTTCAAATTATCTTTTATGCGTAAAGTTGAGCAACTTTTCACATAACTGAGTTGCATATAAATGTACTATTCTATCAGTCATATTTATATCAATAGACTTTTCCATTATCTTATTTATTTTTCCTTTATTTACTTTTGTAAACTTTGTATATTGAGGAATTAAGAATTTTTAAAGAACAAATTGCAAGTTTTTTGTTTGTTTGTTTATTTGTTTGTTTGTTTCCTCTCTCTCAATCATTTTGTCTTTGGAATTGCACCATTTTCTTCCTTTCTCTGACACCCTCTGAAAAAGTTTAGGAAGCGTTTGTTTCTGTGTTGACCATTTTTTTTTTTTTTTCTTTATGGCTCCTGGATTTTGAGTGACAGTGAGGTGTGTCTTTCCCACTTTACATTAATAATAGAAAACTTCACTCTTCTACTCTAAAGTTATTTTGGTTTATTTATGATTTAATGTTGTGACACATGGATTTTTCTTAATTTACAGCAAGAAGAAGGAACCCAACTAAATATTTTTTTTTTTGTCAGTGCTGTCCAATTTTCTCAATAACATGCTCAGCATTACAATTTAAAACTGGTTTACATTAGCGCATTTGTGCACTAAGGTAATTCTCTGATTATTTCGGTTGGGTCTGCTTGGATAACTTCTTATTCATTTTTATTTATTTTGTAATCTATGTATGCAACAAATATAACTTTTAGTAATTAAAGGTATTTTACTTAAATTATATGTTTTTTATAATCATGTTTTGCTACTTTCTGTCCTTCCACCTATTTTACACATTTTTAATACTACTTTTTAAAATAACTCCAGTGCCATGTAGTCTTTTTGAAATAAGTATCAATATTTTATTAGAATCATATTAAACTTACACATTATAGATAGCCATTTTTACAATATTGTGTCTTCCTTCACAAACATTGATATGACCTTGAATCTGTTAGTTCTCTCATTTTCTTTGCAGAATTTTATTTTGAAATTTTATAGAACAAAAACAATGGTCATTTAAGACTTCTGAATAAGAATCACACTTTGAGAAATTTTTCTAATTTTGATATTTTATATACATAGAGTTCAATTTCCAGATGAATTCACAGAAGTTCTGTATAACATAATTTAGGAGCTTAAGTTTTTATGTCTGATAAATGTCATTTTAAAACAAAAATCATGAGGTAAGTATTCAGCACTTGTTTTAAAAATATTTCTAGTTGCCCCACATCATTTACTGAACATTTTACCTGACTTTTTCCGAAAACCTTGTAATTCAAATCTTTTTCTTATGTTGGACTGCCTCTAGGCTAATATTTTAAATTACCTTATTTTTCTCTTTTTCTTTTCTTTCTTTGCTTACATACCTAATTCTTAAATAGTAAATCTGTAGTTCCTAGCACTACTTTCACTTTCCTACCCGCTTAGTAAAGTTTCAAATACTTCCTCCAGTGCTTATATTTTATTGAAAACTATGAGGAAATAATCACCCTTAACGTCTTAAGTGAAAAATGTAGTTTAGGCCGGGCGCAGTGGCTCAAGCCTGTAACCCCAGCACTTTGGGAGGCCGAGGCGGGCGGATCACGAGGTCGAGAGATCGAGACCATCCTGGTCAACATGGTGAAACCTGGTCTCTACTAAAAATACAAAAAACATTAGCTGGGCATGGTGGCGCGTGCCAGTAGTCCCAGCTACTCAGGAGGCTGAGGCAGGAAAATTGCTTGAACCCAGGAGGTGGAGGTTGCAGTGAGCCGAGATCGTGCCATTGCACTCCAGCCTGGGTAACAAGAGCGAAACTCCGTGTCAAAAAAAGAAAAAAAAAAAAAAAAAGAAAAAGAAAAATGTAGTTTAATTAAAATAATAATATTTTCTCACCATTTCATTAAGCCTATCATTATGAAGCATCTGTCTCTTTACTCCTTGCATTTTCTCTCGATGTAGTACTCAAAACACATTGAAAGGGTAAGTCACAGACTGGGAGAAAATATTTGCACATGGCATACTTGATAAAGGACTATTTCTAAAATATGTAAAGACTTAAATGTAAGACCCTAAACTGTGAAATAACTAGAAAAAAACATAAGGAAAAAGCTCCATGACATTGATTTAGGCAATCACTTTTTGGATATGACTTCAAAGCCAGGCAACAAAGCAAAAATACACAAATGGAATTACCTCAAACTAAAAAGCTACTGCACAGCAAAGGAAAAAAAAAAAAACACAGAGTGAGATAGCTTAAAGAATGGGAAGAAATATTTGTAGATTGTACATCTGAAAAGGGGATAGAGGATAATATGAAAACATACAAGGAATTCAGGAGCAAGAAAACAGATAACCAAAAATAGTCAAAGAACCTAAGTAGACATCTTGCAAAAAGAAGTCTGACAACTTCTTAACAGATATGTGAAAAGAAATGCTCAACATTACCAATCATCAGGTCAAGTCAAAAATTATTATCAAGTCAAAATCATCAGGAAAATCCAGATCATTTCATACCTATTATAATGGCTATTATCAAAAAAGGCAAAAGATAAACAATATTGGCAAGAAAGTGGAGAAAATGTGCACACTATTAGTAGTAACATAAATCAGTAGAGCCATTATTAAAAAAGTATGAAGATTTCTGGAAAAAAAATAGAAATACCATATGATCCAGCAATTCCACTACTAGGTGTAAATCCAAAGAAAATGAAGCCATTATGTCCAGAAGATAGTTACACTGTCATGTTTTGCAGCATTATTCACAATAGCCAAGATATGTTCTCAAAGTAACTGTCCATCAGTGGAGGAACAGATAAATAAAACATGTTTTGTATACACAATGGAATCTTACTTTGCCACAAATAAATGAAATTCTACCATTTGTGACAACACTGAAAAAGGTGGAGAACATTATGTTAAGTGAGATCAGTGAGGTAGAGAAAGACAAATAACACATGATCTCACTCATATGTGGAATCTAAAAAGTTGATCTCATACCAGCAGAGTAAAATGGTGGTTACCAGGGGCTGGGGTTGTTGGGGATGTTGTGTAGATGTTGGTAAAGGGATACAAAATTTTAATGAGAAGAGACAACTAAATTCAAGAGATCTATTTTATAACATGGTACTATGGTTAAAAATATATTATTAGAAAATGCTAACAGAGTGGATGTAAAGTATTCTCACCAGAAAAATAACTATCAGAGCTAATACGTAAATTAGTTAGCTGAATTGTGTCATTCCACAATATATATCCGTGTCAAAACATCATGCTATACATAGTAAATATGTACATTTTGTTTGTCACATAATTTTTTTTTTTTTTTGAGACAGGGTTTCGCTCTTGTTACCCAGGCTGGAGTGCAATGGCACGATCTCGGCTCACTGCAACCTCCGCCTCCTGAGTTCAGGCAATTCTCCTGCCTCAGCCTCCTGAGTAGCTGGGATTACAGGCACGTGCCACCATGCCCAGCTAATTTTTTGTATTTTTAGTAGAGACGGGGTTTCACCATGTTAACCAGGATGGTCTCGATCTCTTGACCTTGTGATCCACCCACCTCGGCCTCCCAAAGTGCTGGGATTACAGGCTTGAGCCACCGCGCCTGGCCGTTAACACTGATTTCTAAGTGAAAGAAGCCAATCTGAAAGGCCACATACTGTGTAATCCAACTATGTGACATTCTAAAGCATAGAGGATTTTTATGGCAGTGAAACTATTTATTATAATGTAATGATTAACTCATGTCATTACATTTTTTCAAAACCCATGGAATATGCCACACTAAGAGTAACTCATAAACTATGAACTTTGGAAGACAATTATGTGTTAATGTTATTTCATTGAGGGTGACAAATATACCACTCTGATACGGAATATTAATAGGAGAGAACGCATGAGTGTGTGCGACCAAGGGTATATGGGGATTTTCTACACATTCTGCTTAATTTTGCTGTGAACCAAAAATAGCTCTAAAATATTGTATTTTTAAAACACACACACCCACCGAGAATGATACAGAGTCAATATGCAAAGATCTAACATGTTTCTGTATAGTAGCAATTAACAATTGGAAGTTGAAGAGAAAACAATATCATTTACACTTGTAACTACAGACATGAAGTGCTTAGAATGGAATACATACTGACTAAATAAACATGTAAATATAGAACCTGTTTTTTAACAATTGTAGAATAACGTTTCACATATGGAAAGTTAAACTTAGTAGAATGAAGAATGTGGCAGCAATTCCACAACTAGCAGTAAGTTCAGAACCAGCAAACTAGTCCACACACCGCGGTGAGTCCTCAGTGATCCTGGCCTTTGTCTTTACAGAGGACACAGGCAAGTTTTAAAGCAGAAGCAAAGGTTTAGTGAAAGAAGCAAAGTCTATTTGGAGGAAGGCCACATGGGCTACTCGAGAAATCAGGTTCCCCGCTCAGCCCTTGACTTAGGGTTTGCATACATTGCCTTGCGTACAGGGTTTTCTCCTTTTCTCTCTGTCTCCTTCCCGTGGTGGGCTGTTGCTCAGTTGGCACACGGGCAGTAGTGTGCCAGCACTTGCCAGGGGCTGCACGTGCAGCGTGTTTACTGAGGTTGTGCACATGCTCACCTGGGGTGATTCTCCCCTACTGGCGGAGAGTCCACAGAGGAAAGTCATACCCAGTCACACTCTGCCGTTTTGTCTCCTACTGCTTGTGTTTAAGAACTTATCAGGGAATTGGCGTTTGCTGGCTCCGATTTGCTCCTGTCTGTTGTGGAATGCCTCTTCCTCTTGCTGCAGTTGTGGCCACTTACCATTTCAGAAGGAGAGTTGTATGATCACCTGACCATAACCCAGTGAGTACTGGACATTTCTGGTGCCCTGTCTTATTATCTAAGAGAGAGGGTTTTATGATTGGCTGATCACCCCATGAGTGCCTGCCACTTCTGGTGGCACTACCGTCCTGCTCATATATGTCTATACTACTTACACTAACAGTAGTGAATTGTAACTAGATACGTCGGTATTTTATGTTCATATGTGTATATGTGAGTTCTGGGTACACACATGTGTTTATAACAATATGCAGAAGACATATATATATATACATAGCTATATTTCCAAGCTTTGTTCTCTAAGATGATCTGATATATGTAGTGAGGAAGGTGGGGGGTGGGGAGAGGATTATGTGACATCAGTTGCATACAAGAAGATTGATAAAACAAGCTAATATGTGAAGATTAATGGAAGCCAGGTTTAGAGAAGAGATTTTATTGTTCTGGCTTCACTTTGTTCTAACAGCAGATGTGTGAGCAGTCAGTGCAGTATCAGTGTTTGACTTACTGTTTTCCTGTCCTGTAGATTTGATGTGCCAAATTGCTGTAGTTAGTAATGGTCAGATCCAAGGTTGCATTATTAGGCCACAGACCTAGGGGCTGTTATTTCCTCAGTGAAAAGAAATATTGCTACCAGTCAAAGTTCACATTGAATAATACCTTTTCTTTTGATCCTAGTTCCTAGTGCATAATTTTATTTGATTCTTATCCTCCTCTGACAGTGTTTAATTGGTAAGGAGACAAAAGACTCTCATTGGAAAATTGAATCACGCACCAAAGGCTGATATAATGATTGAGTCTCTGTTATCTGTTGACAAAGTAACCATTCTTTGTCTTGACCTCTTAATTTTGCTTACTATTAGAGTTCTCTGTTTGCTCCTACGAGATCATCTTTCTTGATCTCCTTTTTTTGAACTGCTTCAGTATTCTTCCACACAGAGAGACTAATGAAAGGATTATAGCATATCCCCTAAGAAAATATTGGTTCAAGTATCACTTACAGAATTTATCTCTTAAAAGGAGAATGAAAACGGCAGTTGCCCTACTGAAGTCACTGTATTTTTACTAGTGGCAAATGAACTAATATGAGAGAGTACACTGTGAAATTCAAAATTTTAATTGCATATTAGGACATTAAGACTTTATAATTTGCTAATGTATGTACCGATTGAATGCATCTTAGCATATTTTGCTATTTTAGAGTCCATTGTTTCATCAGTTAAGGTATCCAGGAGTTTAAGGTCAATTAGCCTTTTAAGATGTAAAATATGTATTGTATGAATGTAAGAATACTGAATGAATAATCATTTTTTATGTCAGGTTAGGGAAAGGTCCATCATCTCCCTGATCTCTTTACTTAGTATTTTGAGGGGAAATGCATAGACATCTAATGAGCTGAGTTAATTTGTTCCTGAATGCAATTTTAGGCATTTCATAATAACTCTTTGGGTTCAACATATTATTAAAAGGCAAAGTTAACTAATTATCATATGAATAAAAATAATTATTTGAAACAATAATAACTTGAGCATCTAAGTACTCAAGGTTCTTGGCTATATCTGGCAAGAGATAGAAAACAGATAAAACCCCTCACACTCTCCAAGCTTTGTTTCTCATCATCCTTTTTTAGAAGGAAGTTATTAGATTCAAATGAAAATTTCAATTTCCAAATGAATGTGTTGCAACAAGTCCAAATTACAATTTAAATATGTAATAAAATATAAAATAGAGAAAATATTAATATGTTGGTAGAAATTGGAACAGCCATTTTGAAACAAAATATAAAGCATATGTTATGAATGGCAGAGAAAAGAAAAAGAAACTGTATTGCCTGTATAGCGGCAATATCTAACCTGGTTGGCCCACTTTCATATTTTCATAATAAAAGTATGTTTCTTGAAGTTTAAGTCATTGCATTTGGTTGGACAAATCCTTGCTCAAATATTTTTTTATGAACGATGTCCCAGTACAGTAAAATTTGCCAAACGGGTTTATCAGACATTTCGATAAAGACACAAACGTGTATATGTGCCTATAGAAGATACCCTAAAATGTGGAATATTCACATAATATTTTTGAAATTACGTAAGTAGCATTAGGATATAATGTATTCATTACATATTATATTCTTATTTTGTGTCAGAGCCTAAACAGAATTTTCAAAAGCTAATTTTCCAGTAGCAAAATAAGTTGATTTAAAAATAAAAACTGGAATCAACTGCTTATTTATTTGGTCACTTAAATTTGCTTATTAAGTATTTATTGTATGCTAGGCAGTCTTCAAATTAGCAGGCGTGTATAGACAAATAAGACAAATCCTATATCCTCAATGGTATCTAAGTGCTATTAGTAAACAAGAGTAAAATATAGACTAAAATAATGATTTTAAATTAGAAAACTAAATATATAATGGTTTGTGACAGAGGGCAAGGTAAGAAGGAACTTCAATGAGTGGTTAGTTTTCTGTGATGATTATAGCTCATCTGGAAACTAAAGGAGAAAGGACATTTCAAGTTAAAATTGGTAGGTGTAGAGATAAAGTTTTCTAGGTATAAGAAAGGATATGCCCTAAGTTTGAAGTCAAGAAGAAATCAGGTTGAATTGACTCAAAAGAACTAGCATAGGTTGAACTAGTTGTATCATTTAAAAGATCACATAAAAAAAAAAAAAAAAAAAACCTTTTTCTTTATAACACAGTTTATCATGAATTTTAGATAATTGGGCAAAAAATGTATTAGCAACGGTTTGAAACAGGTGTGGAAACATCTGTGTTAAACTCACTCTTAATTCATATGATTGGAGAAAGGTAGGAAGTAAAAGCCCTCTTGTTTGTGAAAGAGTCATTGTAGAATGTCATATGTACTGAATTGACTAGATTCTAACTCTACTCCATCTTCTGTATTCAAACAAAGCATTTGTTAACCTAGGCACTAATTTAAGTATGAAGATCAAGTTAGGGTATTGAGTAGGAATAATTGGGAAGTGATGCTGATTCCAAAATATTTGTAGTTCTAAAAAGTTGTAGACAGGTTTCTTCCTGCTCCTCCAAAATATATACAACATGAGAAAATAACGCAAGATGCATCCAAAGGAGAGCTCTGCCAGTTAGTAAAATGTAAGTGAATTGCTTTGGAATACTAGAGCGGGAGGAACAACACAAGCAGGGCATCGATGTCCTCACACCCAAGAGACAAGGCATCTTAGACCCACTGATTGCCAACCGACAACTCTAGCAGCAGAAAGTGACCAAGGTAGGCTCATTCTAATGCTGATTTCAACAGGTCTTCCTCCAAAAACAGCAGTTGAGCGATAAACCACCAGAAAGGGATCAATCTTGCCAGAAAACAAGCAGGCAGAGGAAGTAGTATCCTTTCCCACCAGCCCCAAGCCTCTCATTCACAATTCAGAGACACCAGGGTGGTGAGGTAAGAGAGGTGTCTGCTAGTGGCTATGTTCAGCACATGTGTATTTTACAGGCAAGGAGTGGGTGAGAAATATTCTGAAAAAACCCAGTCACCATGCCAGGGAAACCTCTTTGTCTCCATAAACATGAGCATACCCTCCCTTAGCAAGAACACCTGACAGATGTAGGTAATGAAATAGTTCTAGCTAAATAAATAGTTTTAGGTTCACCCTTCAAATGGCACTGGCAGAAACCAATAAGATCTCAGTGGCTTTGGATAACCCTAGCAGCACAAAATAACACTGCAAAGGTTCTCAAAATGAAGCAGATTTGGGAACTAAAACACACAAGTTAAAGGTAGATCTTCAAGCAGAAATAAAATGAGAATTTTGCAGTAGTAAGATGTAAGAAAGAACAACAGAAAGAGCCAAAATACAGTTACATGAAGTATGCTTTCTTATCATGACTTTAAAAGTCACATTTATAATAGGTAATCAGCTGCCAGCAGGCTAGGATAAAAGCAGGCAGAGGAACGTGGAAGGTCTAGACTGGCTTGCGTCTTCTGGCCTCCATCTTTCTCCCTTGCTGGATGCTTGCTGCCCTTCAACATTGAACTCTAGATTCTTCAGGTTTTATACTCTTGAACTTACACCAGAGGTTTGCCAAGGACTCTCAGGCGTTTGGCTACAGACTGAATGCAGCACTGTCTGCTTCCCTGCATTTAAGGTTTGGGGACTTGGAATGGCTTTCTTGCTCCTTAGCTTGCAGACAGCCTATTGTGGGACTCCACTTTGTGATCCTGTCAGTCACCACTCCTTAATAAACTTCCTTTCATATGTACATAGATCATATTAGTTCTTTCCTCTAGAGAACTCGAATATACAAAATCTGAAGAAAAAAGTACCAAAACAAACTGAAAATACACATCATCTTTCATAAATTTAGATGCAAAAATCATGAGTACAACATTAATAAACTGAAGATAATACTGTGTAAAAATTATACATCATAGTTTTTATATGAAGAAATGCAACATGGGTTGAATATTCACACATTAATCAATGTAATATACCATATTAACAGGCTAAAAAAATTTATATAATGCTCCCAATGATGCAGAAAAACTGGTTGAATGGGTCAAAGATTTATACATTCTTCTGTTTACAGGTTAGAATATTAGTGGCTTCACGCTAAAAATTTCCATCATTTAAGTCAGTATGTCTCAAAAATCAAGTTATGTGTGATACCTTTTAGTAGGTACATACAATTTTGCAGGATCTTAATTTTAAAATAAATGATTTTTATTTTGTTATAAACAGAAGTATACACATTTTATGACCATCTTTAACTTTATGATCCAAAAAATTTCCAACTTAAATAGACTGGAAGAGCATTAAATTAATATTTACAAGACAGTTTATCATCACAGATTTTATTTTTATGCTAAAACTGTATTGCTGCTCACAATATGTATGTAGGATTGATAATTACATTTTTCTTCTGAGTTAAACATTATTACCCTACATGCAATGCAATAATTTTATATTTTCAACACATAAGTTTGGACTAATTTAGAATTTTCTATTAAATAGCACACTATGACATAATTTTGCCATCACATCTTATGAATCTGATTATTTTATCATTACCTCAATACAAAGTAGTATATTAGTATGTATATCTTCTTATTTCCTTGATTCTAAAAAGTCTTATATTGTAAATGTTTTATTTTTGAATTACCATTGAAATCATATATTTTCTTTATAAATTTGTAAAAGAGTCAAAGAAAAATTTTAGTTATCATATTAGTACCAGTATTAATAGGTACTGGCAACTTGATGTCAGCCAAACATTAAAAGATGAGAATTTACTTCTGATTTCAGTGCTAAATTATATGCTTAAAGAAACTACTCTCATCAATAAACTAGACTCAATGACTTGGACACATTAATAAAATGGGTTTCCCTGACAAAGAGCTACCCAGAACCTGGGAAGACAGGAGAATCCAGAGACTCAGGGTCAAAATCTGCATACAGGGAACAGTGGTCATTGGAATTACACACTAGTAAACACAGTTTAAAGGGAACTTTGACAAGTGTGGAAGCCTGGTGTGGACTAGAGTAATCTTTAATAACAAAGTGTGCTCTCATACATTAGTGGGTTTTACACTCAGGAATCCTATTAAGTTATCATAGTGGATGTCTGGGAAATGTTCCCCTGTGGCCCTGGCAGGTGAAAATAAAAGTGTTATTTGAAGGTAAACTTAGATATCTTGTAAATGCATGTGGTAAACTCTGGAAAAACTATTACAAAATACATAAAAATAACTATGTTTAACATGCTAAGAGATGAAGAGAAATGGATTTTAATAAAATGTTCAATTAAAAACAGAAGAAGAAAAAGAGGGTAAAGGGGAAAAGAAGCCAAAATAAATAAATAAATAAAGTACAACCAATAGAAAACAGTTATAGTAGATATTAATAAATTATATAAATAACAACTTGATAAAACTTTAAATACATTAATTATAAAACAGATTGTAAGAGTATACTTTAAAAAGAGCAAGATCCAAATATATAATGTCTAGAATAAATCTAGTTTAAATCTAAAGACACAGATAAGCTAAAAGTAAAGGTATAGAGAAAGATACAGTGTGATAACACTAATCAAAGAACCTGAGTAGCTAATTAATTTCAAACACAACAGACTTCAAAACAAAGAAAACTGACAGGGATAAACAAAAGCATTGCTTAATAGTACAGGGCTTTATTTTCCACAGAGAAGTAATCCTTAACAAGTATGAATCTAACAAAGGAGTCAAAATAGCTCCAGCAAAAATTGCTAGAACTGCAAGGAGAAAAAGATTTAAACTATTTCAGATGTTTCAGACTACTTCCAAACTCCTTATTCACTTTCAATAATTGGTGGATCAATCAACCAAGAAATCACTAACGATAGAGTTGACTACAAGAGTACTATCAAGCAACTCATTAATATTCATAGGATATTCCATTAAACAACAGGAGAGTCCAAAATCTTCTCAAGATCACACAAAACATTCATGAAGATAGACCACATTCTGGAAAATAAACACACTGTAACAAATTCATAAGAATAAAAAATTCCATAAAGTATATTATTGGACAGTAATGGACCTAAACTAATAGAGATATCTGGAAAATCCCCAAGTATCTAGAAATTAAATGATACATTTACAAATAAAATATATATCAAAGAGGAAGTCTCAAGTAGAAATAATATATGGCGTTTTCTTCATGGGAATCAGGGCATGTTACTTTCTTGGCAATGATATGCACAGAATGTTGCTATCAGGGAAACTCACCCAAGAATCAGTCTCCAAAGTCTTTAGTGTGGATTCAACATTAGTGTGATTGATTGCCCACCTGGGTGATCTCAGTCTCAAATCCACCAGAAGGTTGGGCCCTCAATGATTGAAAGTTTCTAAGTTTTATCACATTGCTAGTATTGCTAAAACCATTCTATGTTTAAGTATGTTGTTACTGTCTGCCTTGATGCAGGAACTGTGGACCAAGCATTGTTACTCCTTTTACATTCTTCTCATATAATAAGTAGCATTATTGATGTAGTATATGGACCCCAGGTAAACAAAGGCTCTATCAGGTAGGACATTCCAAGGGTTTAGATGTTTGTATCCTCCCAAAAGCTGAGGAAAAAGGTCAAATTTATTTCTATGTATTGTTTCTTCTCTTTTCTATTCTGGGATAGACTGGTTTGAATTATGGTTAATTTTTGTTTTAACATTTAATACAATTCTCTGGTCCAGTAAACTGGGCCCAGATTCTTTTTTTGGGTGGGGAGGGGAGTTTTTACATTTTAAAATTTGATTTTCTTAATAGTTACTGAAGTATTCAAATTATTTCATTTTAGAAAAGTTCTATTAGCATTTATTTTTCAGTTGACTGTTTCATCTCACCTAATTATCAAATGTGTGTGTGTAGACTTGTCAATAGTATTCCCTTATTACCTTTTTGATAATTAGATAGTTTGTAGTAACATTTGCTATTTTATATTTTATTACTGATAGAGGTAACTTGAGTCCATTTTTCTTCTTCAGTCTTGATAAAAATTAGTTAATTTTATTGTTATTTTCAATAAACATCTTTATTTCTAAATTAAGTTTTCTTACTGTTATTCTCTTGTGTTAGTCTATTTTCATGCTGCTGATAAAGACACACCCAAGATCAGGCAATTTTACAAAAGAAAGAGAGGCTTATTGGACTTACAGTTCCACATATCTGGGAGGCCTCACAATCATGGTGGAAGGCAAGGAAGAGCAAGCCACATCTTACATAGATGGCAACAGGCAAAAACAGGTTGTGCAGGGAAACTCCCCCTTATAGAACCATCAGATCTCATGAGACTTACTCACTACCACAAAGGTCTTTCTCACATCAGAAAGACCTGCCTCCATGATTCAATTACCTCCCATGGGTCCCTCCCACAACACATGGGAACTCAAGATGAGATTTGAGTGGGGACACAGCCAAACCATATCATCTATTTAAATTGTATTCATTTTGGCTCTGGTGGCTATTTGCTTCTTCTGTTTGCTTTGGATTTAATTGTTCTTGTGGTTTCCTGAGCTAAAAGCTTATTTATTGATTCAAGACTTTTTTTATTGAAATATATGGATTTAATACTATAAATATTATCTCTAGACTGCTTTGAATGTTTTGATTCATGGATTATTTATATATGTATTGTTTAGTTCCAAGTGTTTGGAGGTTTTTGTTGTCTTTCCATAATTGAGTTCTACTTTGATTCCACTACTGTTCAAGAACTCGCTCTATAATTTTGATTTCTTTGTTTGTTGAGGCATTTTTTGATATCCCAGAATATAGTCTACTTTAGTGAATGTCCTATGGGTACTTAAAGACGTATGTATTCTTTTGTTCTTGGATGGCACTTTTGCTAGATGTAAATTGGAACTGGTGATGCTAGATTACTTTAAATTTGAAATTATTCTAAATTATAGTGTTGTTAAATTATTTTAAATCTATGTTTATTTTCTGTCTAGTTATTCTGCCAATTTTTGACAGTGGGGTGAAATGGGGTACAGGGAAGTAGAGGGCTCTCTGGGAACCTGCAAGAGTCAAGGAGAAAGAAATAAACTTTTATTTGTTTTGTTGTTTTCTTCATGGTGATGGACAATTCAGCTTACAGAACTTTGGGTCATTGTTTATTACTCTGGTAGAGACACTCATGATTCTACAGATGTGATTCACTTCTATTCACTTTCTTCTCCATCACTGCAGCAGTGGCTTTGTGGTTGTGATATTCACTATAAAAAGAGCATGGTAAAAAAGAAATCACCAGAATTCAACACAAAGATTAGAATGTAGAGGTCCATGTCTTATTTACTTTTTGTTTTTAAGAAACTTTAACTTATACCAACCTAAGTTATTTGTTTTAACATTTACATTACCATCTTTATTCTGATACACAAGGCCAAGGGAAATAATCCTCAATTTCTAAAGAGGTAATAACAGTATAATTTCAAAAAATAAAAATGTAGTTAAATTATACTTCTCATTTAGTTTTGGTAGAAAAGCTTGTAAAATTTGTAAAGGCCTTAGGAGTGACAAGATTAATATTTTTGATGAATACTTTATTATTTTGCAAAAGCAACTTTTTTAAAGCAACATTAATAGCCATAGGCAAGTAACAATTTTTAGAATTTACTTTAATAATGTCTATGGTAATAAGACCCATCAGAAACTGTCATTCCAAGAAGATCATGAAATGTAACTGTCAAACCCTGAAATTCATAATGTAAGTCTTCCTAAAGATGTATTCCACATACTTTTCAACTTCTGTTGCTTTATGCATATGGCACATACTAAAAAGGACTTACTGACTTATTTTTAAAACATAAGACATAGTAAAAGGAATTGTTGGCTAAATTATTACATTAGAGCTTACATGATAAACACAATGTTCTTTGATAATGTTATTATATTTTGATTTCTTTTAAGAATAGTGGCATTCTACTTGTCTTAAAAATGTAAATTCCTCTCAGTACAAAAACATTTTTCTTCCCCTGTTTTCTTATCTCTTTCTTTTATCTTTTCCTATTTATTTATTTTACCCAAAGATATATTCAGGGTTAATTTAATTTTCTATGGGTTTATCATATCCAATTCTGTTTTAAAAAATGGGAAACAGAAACTAAACATCAGGCAGATAAAGTGAGACTGTCTCATATAAATAGAGAACGTCATAAAAGCAAGGACTAAATATGCTGAAACAAAATAGATTACTTTATAATTTTGCTTAGGCCTGACTCTGCATGTAAACTGTCTACTTTAAAATACTTGCCACATCATTTTATTCTAGGTTTTAAAGAAAGAGGGGAATCTATAATTGTGAGATAATATGGTAATACAATCAAATATACTGTTTATATTAGAAATTTAAACCAACAAGTTTGCCAACCATTATATATACTTGGTCATATAGATTCAGACCTGCTAAAAATATATTCCTATAAATATAATTGGAAATACCAAAAGTAAAATTAACACTAATTTTTAGAGCTCATTAGTTTTATATTAAATCTGCAATAGTTATAAGTCCTTTAAAATGAAAACCATGGCAAATGATATTTAAATGATTATGAAGGCTATAGAAAAAAATTATTTCCAAATATTTTATTCATTTTATTAAGAAGAATAGAAACATACCAGCTAAATGGTAGTTGTTTAGGATTAATTGCCTTTCTAAGGTTAAAATTTAGATTTCCAGGCAGATTTCATAGAAATATAGATTTTAATAATGCATTACTAATTCTACAAATTATTAATATTTTGAAATAATTTTTAAATCTTAATTTTTATCTATGTATAATTTTTTTATCTATGTTACCTCCCATATATATACATATATACCTCCTTAGAGGATTATAATACATAATGAACACTTATGTATTATATTTCTATGTATCTTTCTGTAAAACTACAGAAATAAAATAATTACAAGTCAACAGAGTTTTTAATAATATTTTTAAGTATGTGTTTTCTTGCATTATATTTGATATTAACATAATGGCAATTTTATGAAGGGCTTTCATTAAATTTTGTATGCATTAAATATGATAAATTGATAAGCAGTCTGTACAATGAAGAGTGATTGGACTTCTAAAGTGAAACAAACATGATATTCAAACGATGTTTTCTTTTTACCCTGAAAGTAGCCAAAAGTCAGAGTGTGTGCATTTAAATTTCTTCGGTTTCATGAGAAAAAATATACAGCTCTATACATTCTGGTGCATTTAAATTGCATTGTTGTTCCCTATCAGCTGATATGTTTGTTTGTTTGTTTTTTATAACTTATAAACCTACAATTTAGAAAGTCCTAGCCAGAACAATCAGGCAAGAGAAATAAAGACATAAAAATAAGAAAAATAAAAAGAAATTATTTATCTTAGCTGATAATATCATTCTATACCTGGACAACCCTAGAAGACTCCACCAAAAGACTCCACCAAAAGACACTCCACCAAAAGACTCCTAGTAAAGTTTCAGGAGACAAAAATTGATGAAGAAAAATCAGCAGCACTTCTATACACAGATAACATTCAAGCCGAGATCCCGATCAAGAATAAAATTCTATTTACAATAGCCAGAAAAATATTTTCTATGAATATATTTAACCAAAGAGTAAAAGATCTCTACAAGGAGAACAAGAAAACTCTGCTGAAGAAATCATAGATGACACAAACAAATGAGAAAACATTCCATGCTCATGAATTGGTAGAGTTAAAATGGCCATTATGTCCAAAGCAATTTACAGATTCAGTGCTATTCCTTTCAAACCACTAACATCATTTTTCATAGAACTAGAAAATAACTATTGTAAAATTCACATGGAACTATAAAAAGAATAGCCAAAGCAATGCTAAGCAAAAAGAACAAAGCTAAAGGCACCACATTACCTGATTTAAACTATCAGTGTACAGTAACAAAAATAGCATGATACTGGTACCTAAACAGACGTATAAACCAATGTAAAAGAATAGAGAACCTAGAAATAAAGACACACACCTAAAGCCATATGATCTTTGACAAAAGTGACAAAAATAAGCAATGGAGGAAATAATTCCTATATAATAAATAGTGCTGAGATAGTTGGATAGCCATAAACAGATTATGTCTTATGTTTCCTTTTCCAGAATGTAGTTTTGCATTTTTTTAAAGCCAAATTTTTTCACAAGTTAATTTTCTTAAAATCATACTGAAACAAATTTTTACAGCTTGAAACAATTTCAGAATATATGTAAAACATAATTGTTAACATAGTTTTTCTTTATCCACTCTATCATTGGTGGACACCTAGGGTGATTTCATGCCTTTCTTATTATGAATAGTGATGTAATGAATATATGACTGCATGTGTCTTTTTGGTTGAATAATTTATTTTCTTTTGGATATATACCCGGTAATGGGATTTCTGGGTCAAATGGTAGTTCTGGGTCAAGTTCTTTAAGACATCTCCAAAATATTTTCTACACTGGCTAAACTATTTTATATTTCCACTGATATTATATAATCGTTCCGTTTTCTGTGCAGCTTGACCAACATCTGTTGTTTTTAGACTTCTAAAAAATAGTGATATCTCATTGTGGTTTTAGTTTGTATTTCTCTGATGTGGAGCATTTTTTTCATATGTTTGTTGCTGCTTGTATGTCTTCTTTTGAGAAATGTCTGTTCATGTCTTCTGTCCATTTTTTAATGGGCTTATTTGGTTTTAATCAGTTCAATGTTTAAGTTCCTTATAGATGGTGGATATTGGATCTTTGTCAGATGCATAGTTTGTGAATTTTTTTGCATTCTGTATGTTGTCAGTCTATTCTGTTGATAGTTATTTTTGCTGTGCAGAAGCTCTTTAATTAGCTCCCACTTGTCAATTTTTTTTTCAATTCCTTTTGAGAGCTTAGTCATAATTTTTTTTTCCCCAAGGCCAATGTCCAGAATAGTGTTTCCTAGAATTACTTCTAGGATTATTATGGTTGGAGCACTTATATTTAAACATTGCTTTACAAAATGAAGGCAATTCCTCTTGATTTCTACTTGAGAATATAGCAAACTGAGTTAGAGTGTCATTGTCACTCCAAACGTTAAGACAACACACACATACACAAACTAGAAAAACTGTAAGTTTACAGACTTTCTTCAGCTTTTCAATTAACAATGGTCACAGTACAACAATTTGTTCCAAATCGTAGAAAAGATACGGGACAGGGGAGGCGGGCACAGCCCACATTTAGGTTGATTTCATGTTTTTCCTACTGTGAGTAGTGCTCAATGAGCATATTCACACTTGCATGTCTCTTTATGGTATTCTTTTGGTTATATATCCAGTAATAGGATTGCTAGGTTGAATGATTGTTCTATTTTTAGCTCTTTGAGGAATTGCCTCACTACTTTCCACAATGGCTGAATTTATACTTCCAAGAATGGTGTATAAGTACTCCTTATTCTCAGCAACCTCTCCAGCATCTGCTAGTTTTTGCCTTTTTAATAATAGCCATTCTGACTGGTGTAAGATGGTATCTCATTGTGCTATTGATTGGCATTTCTCTAATGATCGGTGGTTTTGAGCATTTTTATATGCTTGTTAATCACATGCATGTTTTCTTTAGAAAAGTATCTGTTCATTTCCTTTGCCCACTTTTAAATGGGTTGTGTTCTTTTCTTGTAAATTTAAGTTCTTTATAGATTCTGGGTATTAATTAGACCTTTGTCAGATGCATAGTTTGCAAAAAATTTTCCTCCATTTTGAATGTCATCTGTTTACTCTGTTGATAGTTTATTTTGCTCTATTCTTTTTAAATAGATCCCATTTGTCAATTTTACTTTCCCTGTGATTGCTTTTAGCATCTTTGTCATGAAATCTTTGCCAGTTTCTGTGTCCAGAATGGTAATTGCCTAGGTTTCCTTCCAGAGTTTTCATAGTTTTGGGTTTAACATTTAAGTCTTTTATCCATCTTAAGTTGGATATATAAGGAATTCAACTTAATAGATATAAGAAATGGGTCTCGTTTCAATATTCTGCCTTGGGCTAGCCAGTTATCCCAGCAGCATTTATTGAATAGGGAGTCCTTTCCTCATTCCTTGTTTTGTCATCTGTTCAAGAGCAGATGGTCATAGGTATGTGGCCTTATTTCTGGGCTCTCTATTCTGTTCCATTGGTCAATTTGCCTGTTTTTGAACCACTACTGTGCCGTTTTAGTGGCTGTGGCCATGTAGTATGTTTGAAGTCAGGAAACATTATGCCCCTCGCTTTGTTGTTTTTGCTTAGGTTTGCCTTGGCTACCTGGGCTGACTGTTTTGTTTCCCACAAAATTTTTTAATGCTTTTTTTTCTAGTTCTGTGAGAATATCATTGGTCGACTGATAAGAATAGCACTGAATCTATAGTTGCTTTGAGCAGTATGGTCATTTTAGGGATTTTTATTCTTTCTGTCCATGAGTGTGGAATGTTTTTTTCTTTTGTTTATGTCATCTATTTCTTTCAGCATATTTTGTAATTCTCATTGTAAAGATCTTCTATCTCCTTCATTAGCTGTATACCTATGTATATTATTCTTTTTGTGGCAATTGTGAATAGGATTATGATAGGATTTGTCTTTTGGCTTGGACTGCTCTTGGCGTATAGATATGCTAGTGATTTTGATACATTGAC
The DNA here is from genome assembly GCF_048565385.1 of Saimiri boliviensis. Lineage (NCBI taxonomy): Eukaryota > Metazoa > Chordata > Mammalia > Primates > Cebidae > Saimiri > Saimiri boliviensis. The sequence goes on from NC_133467.1 coordinate 6,735,514, forward strand.
TTTTGTATTCTGAAACTTTGCTGAAGTTGTTTATTAGATGAAGGAGCTTTAGGGCCAAGACTGTCAGGTTGTCTAGATACAGCATTATGTGTGCAAACAGGGGTAGCTTAACTTCCTCTCCTCCTATTTGTCCTTTATTTCTTTCCCTTGCTTCTGTGGATTTCCATAAATGTTTACATAAGCCAAACACTTTGCGGCACTTCAAAATAGCCTAACATTTTAAAACTCTTTTGAAGTTTTCTTATAATAAAATTAAAAGTTATTTATTTAAAAAAATAAATGTTCAGGACTTTGGCATCAATGGTCAATGTTCATCAGGGATATTGGCCTGAAATTATCTTTTTTAGTTGTGTCTCTGCCAGCTTTTGGTATCAGGATGATGTTGGTCTCATAAAATGTATTAAGCAGGAGTCCCTCTTTTTCTGTTGTTTGGAATAGTTTCAGAAGGAATGGTACCAACTCCTCTTTGTAACTCTGGTAGAATTTGACTGTGAAATGGTCTGGTCCTGAATTTTTTTTTTTTTTAATTTGTAGGCTATTAATTGCTGCCTCCATTTCAGACCTTGTTATTGGTCTATCCAAGGGTTCGACCTACATGTTCTGCACATGTACCCCAGAACTTAAAGTACAATAAACAAATAAATAAAAATAAATAAATGTTAGGCCAGACATGGTAGCTGAGGCCTATAATCCCAGTGTTTTGGGAGGCCGAGGCAGGCAGATGCTTAAGAACATGAGTTCAAGACCAGCCCGGGCAATGTGGCAAGACCCCCGCATCTCTACAAAAAAATACTACAAAAGTTAGCCAGGTATGCTATTATACACCTTTAGTCATAGCTATTTGGGAAACTGAGGCAGCAAGGTCACTTGAGCCCAGAGGTGGAGGCTTCAGTGAGCCATGATCCTGCCACTGTATTTCAGCCTGGGTGGCACAGCCAGACCCTGTCTGAAACAAACGAACAAACAAATGAAAGAGATGTGTTTATCAAAATGTATATAGCTACACACAAGTAACTATTGGAATAAGTAGTAATGGTGTAGTGTATTGGTAGGAGCTTTATGATTGTTTTAAAATAAATTTATATTCAAGTTTTAGGACAACCAATTATTTGGGATTAATTAGCAAACTATAACTGATATGTCAGACATAACTATTAAGTCATAACTATTAACTGAATTAATATAGAAAATATTGTTTGTTGGAAATATATGGGTGATAGTCACCTAATTTAGAAAGAGTTATACAATCTAGCTATAGAAAAAAGTTTTACAACTGGATTTTAAGGATTTTTTAAATTTGGTATCTCCTTTATTTTTTCTGCACTGTTCTAATTTTCAGTGTTACTTATTTGCATCACAGAAGATAGAGACAATTGCAAAAGACCTTCAAAACTTATTTTATAGTTTCTCGAAACAGAAAAATACCTCTTTTTCCAAATTCGTTGGGAAAAATATCAGAATTGATATGTCTTTATTTGGGTGGCTATTTAACAAATATTGAACAAAAAACAACTGTGATTACAAAACTAGTGGTATAACTTCCATTAAAAGGAAAGAACTCTCTCTAATGTAGTGTGTGGATATTGCATATTGTTCCAAGAATAATGATATATTGTTTAAAACAGAATAATTGATTTACATTAAAGATGCCACTTAAATGTGTGTATACAAATGTTCAATAAATATATTTATTTTTGTTTTTGTTAACTTTTTACTATAGAAATTCTGCATGTCTTCCTTCTGTAAATTCTTTTTTAATTTAATTTTCTTTTAAGAATCTCTACTTAAAATGTATAAACATATGGTGAAACCTACCTAATTTTATGTTAAAGCTGCATCAAATTCACAGCATAGGGGAATCATTATAATCTTATTTATAAAATAGTTGAATGTGCATGTAAAAGCAAACCTATTATCATCCTGATGCTTATTAGAACCATTATCAGAACACTCACTGCTGTTAAAAGAGTAGAGGTGAGATTAATACATTAAACTAAACTTAGAGTCAATGGTTAAGAGGCAATTGTTTTTAGATGAAAATATAACTATCATAAGAAATAACAGAAATTGAGTTATCATAGATTAATATATTGACACTAAATCCATACTTCAAACAAAATTAGCTGTAATTATGATAACTCAAAGAATATTATAGGACCAACATTATTTCTGTTTAAATTTAGAAATTTCAAGGAACTTCATGCTGCTCATCGATGGTAAAATTTAAACAACACAGAAAACAATATTTTAAGAGAGATTAATCATTATAACAAATGTGTTTTACTTGTGAAGTAGAATCAATAATACTTTAGATTCTAACAAACTATACCTGTGACACCTAAAACCTATGAGTTTTTGTGAATATAGATTGTTTGATAAATTCTATATTTGATTATATGTATTAATAAATATTTAAAAATGAAACTTCCTTATTCAGAAAGAAATACTTGTTCTTATTTTGAAGTAGAAAAGTATATATATATATATATATATATATATATATATATATATATGCATGTACTATTTTTCTCAACATCAGCCCACTAAAATATATAAAGAAGACTTGTTAAGGGATCATTTATATACATTAACTATTTGCCATTTGGGTGTAAGATTTCTGAGTTTTGACAAATGTACACTCTACTGTAACTATCACCACAATCATAATATTGCACAGTTCCATCACATCACAAAATTTAATTAGTGTCTCAGTAATACTGTTTCTATAAAAGACATATTCATTTACCCAGGAACCAAAGTGAAAATATACCAAGTCAAATCAGTATTCAGAGTTATGTACACCCAACTTCTCTTTTAGTTTTTTGAGGTTGAATACATGTATAGAAAAAGTCACTACTATTAATTCACAGTATTAAAAAGCTTGAAAAATATACAGTTCAGCCATGAAAACACCAGTGAAGAATTGTTCCATCACACTCTCAGCTTCACTGGCTTCTCTTTGTATTCAGTACCTCTGCCAGCCCTGCCCTTGACAACCACTGATTTTTTTCTGTTTTATAATTTCACCTTGTTCCTAATTTCATAAATAAAATCACCAAATATGCATCAGCTGAGTTGTATTTGTTCCTGTTTTGAACAACTATAAAAAAAGTTACAAATATTCACATAAATGGTTTCTGTGAACATAAACTTTAATTGATATTGGCAAATTATGTGGCATCGAATTGTTGGTAAGGATAGGTAAAAACTTACAGGGACCATCTCAAATATTTTCATAGAGGCTGTACTATTTACAGTCCCTCCAGCCACATATGAGGGTTCCAGTTGCTCTGCGTTCTCCTCATCAGTATTTGGTATTTTGTTCTTATTGGTTAACTCCTTTGAATATACCTATAGTGATATCTCACTGTGGCAGTATTTTCAATTTCCTAAGTTAGTGATATTGTGAATCTTTCCATGTGCTGTGATTCTAGAATGAACTGTTTTATCACATATTTTTAAAATATATTCTCCTAGGTTGAATTCATTTTTAAAATTTTCTTTACAATGTTATTTAAAGATTTTTTTATTTAGCTGTTTTATTTAATAGAAATATAGAAAATATTTTGAAAGTATGAAAGTAAAAATAATATTTAATAAAAATTTGACCAATTATGACAAACAGGTCTGAACATATCAATAAGTAAAATAAGTGCCAAACATATTAGAAAATATTAATAATTAAAATAATGTTACCGAATTATACTTATCAGTTTGGAAATAAAGTTGATTCCATTAAAGTTTTCAAAATGTAGTAACATGTTCATTGCTAAAGCGTCAAGGACGTGCAAGCGTTAAATACAAGGGTGGAAAATCAGTTAAGAGCACCAATAACTAAAATAAATGAACTGACAAATAAAAACACATGCCTGTAACTATACTGATATCAGATAAAAGGAGCCTGATGGAAAAAAACTCATTATAGTTAATGCATAATTATAAGTATTTGAGCTCATTTAGAATATGTAACAGATTTTGATTTTGTGAACATAAAATAAATTCACTACTATATATGATCAAATAGAAAAGTATGAAGAAATTAATATATTCACTATCATGATGAGGAGGATTCAACAGACTTGTCATGACTCTAGATAGATCAAAGACACTGTATAAAATATATGCACATTGTGAAAAACAACATTTAACAGGTTTGGTTTTCTATATGTAATTTTTGTCCCGTAGTTATAGAAAACATTAATCAGAAGCACGTTAACCTTTGTGAAATTTTTCAGGTTCTAGGCCATAGCCTTGACCAACTTCAAAGAATATGTTTCATACTAACATTAGTCTCCAACCAATACACAATTAATTTTAAATATAATAACTAAATGATAAGACAGTAGTACCTAATGCACAAATTAAAGAAGGTGAAAATGATAGAAACTTACATAATATGTAGAATTGATTAAAAACATTATGCATCAATACTTAGGCAATAAATAAACATTACACGTTGAAGAAAACATACCCTGAATTATTTATAAAGCAAATAAATGTATATTTTATTAAAAAATAAGTTATAAGTTTAAATTGATAATTTGTGTTAAACTTAAGAATGTATAAACAGGAATAGCATAACATGTAAGATGTTAAATGAAATACTAAAATGTAAGGAAAGCAGAAACTGATTTTAAAAATAGACAAACATTTTGCGAGATTTAATAAGTAGAAAAGAAATAATGAACAGTGAAATGATGTGAATAAAAACACAGATACGATCTCAGACTTTGGGATAGTTTGAAAATATTAACGTTTACGTCAAGTATTTAAAAAAATAAGTAAAATTTAAAGTATCAAAATTTTGTATCATAATTAAATGATGAAATAAAAAAATCTATACATGAGTATAACAATTAAAGTGTTTGTTAGAAGTTAACAATTTTCCCAAGTAAGAATCCATGTGAATATGCTTTTGCAGAAAAAGCTGCCAGTTTCATGGATAGATCATCTTGATCTTTTTATTTTTATGACCTCTTAAGTTAGAAAGACATATCATTCATTTTGTCTTTTTTTCCTAATAACAATATTTCCCTCTATCTGCAGTTTTGCTTTTCATGTGTAGTTACCTGTGGTCTGAAAATACTAAGTGGAAAATTCCAGAAATTAACCATTCATAAGTTTACATTGCATGCAGTTTTGGATAGCATGATGAAATCCCGCACCATCTGCCGTGTCTCACTTAGGATGTGACAACCTCCTTTTGTCCAGCATGTCCACGCTGCGTGCACTCCCCGCACGTGAGTCGCTTGGTAGCCAGCTCAGTTACGAGATCAGCTATCTCAGTATGGTACTGCAATGCTTATATTAAAGTGACCCTTATTTTACTTTAATTATGGCCTCACCATGGCACAAGAGTAGTAATGCCGGCAATTTGAATACGCCAAAGTAAAGACATGAAGTGCTTCCTTTACGTGAGGCGGTGAACGTTCTCCGTTAGTAAAGCAAGAACAAAAAATCTTATTTTGAAGTTACTAAGATCTTTGGTAAGAACAAAATTTTTCTCCAGGAAATGGTGGAAAATATAAACGTGTGCTAGTTTTGTTGTCGCACTTCAAACTGCAGAAATTACAGACGCAGTGCGTGATTCGTGCTTCGTTAAGATAGACAAAGCCTTATCCAATGTGGGTTGAAGACATGAACAGAAAAGCTTTTCAGTTGACAGTAACTGGGTTCAGTGCTATCCATGGTTTCGGGCATGCGGGGTGGATCTTTGGGCGTATTCCTTAGGATAAGGAGAGGATAAGGGAAGACTATGACATAAGAATTTGAAAGTATCGCGCTTGCCCTCTAAGTACAGGCTTTGCTTTATCCCACTGATTTTGATATGATTTACATTCATTTTCACTGAATTCAAGATATTGTTTTAAACTTCCTTATACTTTTTGTTTGTTTGTTTGTTTGTTCCTTGTTGTTTGAGACAGAGTCTCGCTCTGTCCCCAGGCTGGAGTGCAGTAGCATCATCTCTGCTAACTGCAGCTTCCTCCTCCCGGGTTCAAGCGATTCTGCTTTCTCGGCCTCCCAAGTAGCTGGGACTACAGGCAAGTGCCACCACATCCAGCTAACTTTTCTATTTTTAGTAGAGATGGGGTTTTACCATGTTGGCCAGGCTGGCCTTGAACTCCTGGCCTCAAGTGAACCTCTTGCCTCAGCCTCCCAAAGTGCTAGCATTACAGGCATGAACCACTGAGCCCACTCCCCTGTGTTTTTTAAAAATTTAATCTAGGAATTATTTACAATATGTTTTAATTTCTAAATATCTTCTGCTTGTCTTCTAATTGATAGTTAATCTAATTTGATTAGCACACTCTATTTGATTTTATTCTTTAAAAATTTTTTGAGAGTTAATTTATGGTCAAGTATATGGTTAATCTTAACTGGACCAAGTGCTTTTGCAAAAGCATTTTTGCAGCTGTGATTAGTGTTCAATACATATAAATTCAGTCAAGTAGTTGATAGCATTATTCAGATGTCAAACGCACTGCTTGTCAGAATGTTCTATAACGTTTTTAGAAACGGGTTTGTTAAGCCTATACATATAAGTATGTCATTTTATAATTCTTACTTTAATTATCTATTATTTTCTTTAATGTATTCAGAAGTTCTGTCATTAAGAATTTGTGTATTTATGACTGTTACATGTTCTGAATGCATTGAATATTTAATTCTTATGAAATAACGTTCTGTCTTGTCTAAAGGTCTATTTATCGGACACTAATATAGCTGATTCGGCTTTCTTACTCTGTTTTCATGTTTTGTCTTTTTCTATCCACGACATTAAGAATATTTAAGGTTATTCAATGTAATTATTGATACAGTTGTATTTAAATGTAAAACTTTACTATTTGCTCTTTTTAACCTATATTTTTTCTTCTGCTTTTCTTTTTTTTTTTTTTTTTTTTTTTTCTTTTTTGAGATGGAGTTTCGCCCTTGTTACCCAGGCTGGAGTGCAATGGCGCGATCTCGGCTCACCACAGCCTCCACCTCCTGGGTTCAGGCAATTCTCCTGCCTCAGCCTCCTGAGTAGCTTGGATTACAGGCACACACCACCATGCCCAGCTACTTTTTTGTATTTTTAGTAGAGATGGGGTTTCACCATGTTGACCAGGATGGTCTCCATCTCTTGACCTTGTGATCCACCCACCTTGGCCTCCCAAAGTGCTGGGATTACAGGCTTGAGCCACCGCGCCCGGCCTCTTCTGCTTTTCTTTTACTACCTTTAAAAGAAATGCACATACATACAAAGATATGTATTATAAATGCACACACTATATTTAGAATTCCATTTTGTCTGTTGCATTTTTACACATATTAAGTTCTTTACAAATTAAAGTTTGAATTATAAGAAAAATATATTTCAGACTACACTTGCCGTAATAAAATGCAAATATGATGTAAAGGCTTTGCAACTCTATAATTTTATTAATGTTCCCTCTTATCCTTGTTATAGTTACCATATGTATTGCATCTACATGTGTTCACTTGACATAGTACTTAGGTTCATTTGTACATACACACATATGGAAACACTTGAGTTTTTTCATCTAGAATCATTTGCTTACATCTGAAGAACAGATTTTGCTAATCCTGAGAAAGTCCCTAGATTATTATTTACACAAGAGCATACAGTTTAATAAAGTTTGCAGCTGTTTCTAATTGCCTCAGTCAAAGTTTCTGAATTCCAAACTCTACTTCACTTAGGTATTCTCTCATAGGAAAAAATAGACATTTTAGAATATTTTATTAAATATATATTCTTATAAAATGTTAACTAATTTTTCAGAACTATTCTCTTCCCATTGATAGTTAGAGCATAACTATCTGTTTTAAATTCTTTCCTTTATAATTTAGATATTATTAAACTCATTGTCATCCCAGATGTACGGGTAGAAAAAGTAATGCCTTTTTTTCCCCACTCTCAACTCATATTTCCTAAAGTTTGCTTCTACTTATTATATCACACTTTAAATCAATTTGTGTAACAGCATTATAGCTAGAAATTAGAGATAAGATATTGTCATATAATATTTTAAAAGCAATACAATAAACTATGATCTTTGAAAACTATATAAAAGAACTCAAAGATTTAATAAAAAGTTAAAAATAGAAAAGCTATCTTACTAAGATATTAAGGCAAAAATTACCTCAAAATTGAAGAAATGCAATTCAGAGATGTGTCACATATGGTTAGATTGCCTTAGATAAAATAATTATATCACAATTATCTGTTATGTAAATGCATAGGCAGCTATTTTAACAATTCTGTGTACCTTTTAAACTTAAGAATATTAATGCTTTTTATGGTCTCAAAATGAACTATTGAATGTAATCTAAGCATGCATCTTTTATTTAGAAAAAATAATTTATAGGCCGGGCGCGGTGGCTCAATCCTGTAATCCCAGCACTTTGGGAGGCCGAGGCGGGTGGATCACGAGGTCAAGAGATCGAGACCATCCTGGTCAACATGGTGAAACCCCGTCTCTACTAATGGTGCAAAAAATTAGCTGAGCATGGTGGTGCGTGCCTGTAATCCCAACTACTCCGGAGGCTGAGGCAGGAGAATTGCCTGAACCCAGGAGGCGGAGGTTGCGGTGAGCCGAGATCGCGCCATTGCACTCCAGCCTGGGTAACAAGAGCGAAACTCCGTCTCAAAAAAAAAAAAAAAAAAAAGAATAAAAAGAAAAAATAATTTATAAAATGAACACTGTGAGTTCCAGGGTTAATTTAGTAACTGAAGATTTAAAATACCACGCATTATCAAAACAAAGTTAACACACAAACAACAGAAAGAATTGTTCATGAGAAATGTACATGTAACATGGATTTTTTTTTCTGTAAGCAAATATAAAATTAATGTTAGAAAATGTTACAATTGTCACAAATAAGTAAAATTTGTTTTGCTAATAACCCAGGAGAAGAAAAATATCTACAGAAAATACCTATACTGCTAAATTAAAACTACTTTGGAAAGAACCTGTTAAAAGAAATACTTTAGCAAAATTAAATTTGGCAGAGTTTATTTGCACAAGAAACAATTTATGAATAGGACAGCATGCTGCATCAGTAAAGGATTGGAGAGCTGTACCCAGAAGCCTGAGCAGGTATAGACAAAAAAAGAAGTGACATACATGTCCTGATTCATTCAGATTTGCTCCACATTTGCCTTATTCACACATCTTTTGGAGTTTACAGCCTGTAATCGAACGAAAGCTTAGCTGCTATGATTGGCTGAAAATTGGCTTTTTATTGTAGGACTATACTCTTAGGCTACAGTATTTGCATTTTAAATTAGGATAGAGTTCACTATGTATGAAGGCAGTTAAGGCCAAATTTAATCTGATTTAATAATTCCAAACCATGTTTCCTGTTGTCATCTTTAATTTCTTGAATAGTATTCAGGAGATAAAACAATTCTTCTGGCATGATATATTTCAGTTTTGCAAATTTATGCATAGAGTACAGTTTTATTGTACTGTCAAATTGGAACTAATGTGTATGAATAAATTTTAGAAATAACTTATTTTATATTGTAAAAAACTTATATGGGATTGTATACAATCAAAGTGAAAACTTCTTCTCTCAGTATCTCCTATTTCCAATCTTTGTGACGTTTTTTTCCATTGCTCTAAAATAACTCAGTAAGTGATTGTTTTCTCTCCTCTCTCAGCAAAGCTAGGGTCCATTAATAGATGCTTTTAAGAATCTATTCTGTTATTATCTATATTCTCCATCATTTTCTACAAAGTAGTTATTCAATTATTGGTTGAATTAATAGATTTCCAAGTCAAATTATTACACTTTTTTTTCATTTATATACCAACTCTGGAATAAATCATTTTTTTCCTTATTTTCTATATAGTTGTAGCCCCTTAACTGAGATTTCTATATCCATCTTTAGCAGCTTTGTGCCAATTTTCTGTTCCCATGTTTTCTGTTCTCACCTTAATCCCTCTTGAATTAATCTCAAAAATTAAAGATAAATACTTTTAAAACACTGCAGAGGTGTTTAAAATGTGGTTTAATGTCACTTGCTTTTACCTTAAAGACTTTCTATGATTTATCATTGTCCTATGATATACATTCCAAGAATATGCTTTACAAAGTCCTGCTTTGTAAAATTGTCTGAAATCTGCTTTGTCCCATTCCTCTTCTACCCTTCCTCCATTGGCTGCAGCTGTACTGGCATCTTTTAATTTTTTTTTTTTTTTCTTAATTAGAAATCCACTATTGGTTTGCTATTTTAAAGAATATTAACTTAAAAGGAAAACACCTTATGTATACATTTAGAAGAGGGGAGGAGATATTGTTTCTCTTTTTTTTTTGTACTTTAGGTTCTGGGGTACATGTGCAGATCATGCAGTTATGTAGGTACATACATAGCAAGGTGGTTTGCTGCCTTCATCCCCCCATCACCTACATCTGGTACTTCTCCCCACGTTTTCTGTCCTCACCCTCCCCCCACCCCGCTTTCCTTCCTCAAGCCGCCCCCCACTGACCTCAGTGTGCGATGCTCCCCTCCCTGTGTCCACGTGTTCTCATTGTTCAACATCTGCCTGTGAGTGAGAACATGTGGTGTTTGGTTTTCTGTTCTTTTGTCTGTTTGCTGAGAACGATGGTTTTTTTCAGATTCATCCGTGTCCCAGTTCTTTCTACCTCAGCACACTTGAATTTCTTTCCATCTCTGTTTTCCTTGCATACTTTATTTAACACCTAAACAATTTTTAGTTGTGTATTTTAATTTCATTTTCTAGGCAAAGGTTTTCCTAGATTTCTAAACCTTACCACACACAAATTCTCACTCTTCCCTCGGCTTACATTGTTTGTGTCAGGAATAGCTTGAACAGCCATGACATCTTTGTACTCTCAGGTATTTATGCTAAATTACATTTCAGGAGAATATTCATAATTGACTTAAATGCATTTTCTTGGTGAATATCATTCTAACTTTAGAAATATATATATTTATGTATATGTTTATATATACATAGATAAGATTGTAGATTCATTGAAAGAAATGCAGAATTTTCAGAAATAATATAATATTACAAGATAGGAATATAACTCATTTCCATTCTTTATAGAGGCAGAAGTCCGTAGGCAGGGTTTTTAATATCACAGTATGAGTCAATTTCCCTAGAGTGGAGAAAGATATTACCAGAGCATGGTTCTTTGAGAAAGTGGAACTTTGTTGATTAATGACTGAAGTTTACGTAACATGAGCGTAGGGAGGGCTTAGCTTGAAACACAACAATAAGCAAGACACAGAGTCCGGTATGAGGAATATATTCAGGGGGCTTGAAGAAAGCCCCTGATATATCAAAGGTCATTGTTGGATATAGAATGCAGGTAGAAAGTTGGATAAGTGATATGTGCTCACATTGTGATTGTTTAGGAAATAAAGAACATTTACAGGATCCTGACCAATTTAGTGACAGGATGATGGCCTTTCAACAGCAATTGGCTGTTCATTAGTACCAGTGAAATTGAAATAGGCTGAGACAAGAAAAATATGTGAGTACAAATAAAATTACTTCAGTAACTCGATAATTAGTTGATGGGCTACCTAGAGCAAGATAGTGACAGTAAGAATGGAAGGAAATGTAAAATCTACGAGGAAATGTGAAAAAGAGGAAGAGTAGATGAAGAAAATAATCATGTTAGTTTTTACATAAGCAACCAGAATAGGAACTGATATTACTGACAATAAAGAGGTAAAAAGTATATGATACTAATAGTAATGATTTGCCAGAATTTCAGAGAACAAAAAATATTATAAGAATGGGGGTGGGGTAGATGTGTTCATATATGACAAAATATTTTGGTAGGAGGGAAGCACAAGCTGGCTCAAGATATTTGATTTAGAGTCATAAATGTGCTTCTTTCTGTGTCTGTGACGTAGGATAAGCCACATAATTTATCAAAACCTCAAGCTAAAATAATAGCTTATTTAAGTATTATTTTAGTTTTTGTCTTATGCTTTTAATGTGGAATGAATCATTTAATATCTTAAGAAATATTTTTGTGAACTTTTCACTAGTTCAGTTTGAAGTTGCTATTACCACAATTGTTATGCTTAGATATTCAATAAAAAGTTAATTTAGTTTGACCTGAAGTACGACACAAAAGGAGTATAAAAGTCTACAAATATTAACGTTTTAAAAGTCTTCAAACTTTAATTAACATATTTTACTGTAAAGGAAAGCAACATTATTGGTTCCAAATGCATATCTCTTTTATACAGTAAATGCATCATCTCTGAAATATACCTGGTTTGAAATAATTTTATAAAATATTAGCCCGCATGTGCTAAAATATTTAAGATATTGTTTGTTAAAATAATTTAAATCTTTGTTATTAGCTGTTAATAAAGTTAGAAAATTAAAGGGTATCCATTACAAGATGCAATGCAAAGAACATTGAAAAGACTATATACCTTTCACTGCTGTGTCTCCTCATAATGTCCTTGTTGAATATAAAAAAATAATTTAACATAACATTAGGTTTTATGATATTATAAAAATTATATGAGAGGCTTGTTCCAGTTTTATAAAAATTAGCTCATGTTGTGCATTTCTACAAGGGGCACTGATTATGCACACCTAAGACTACAGAAATAAAAATGTGGGTCCCTACAGCCTGCTTGCTGATTTCAGCATTTGAACCTGGCTGGGTTTCTAATTAGAAAAATAAATAAAACATGGAGCATAAATAAGGAGGGTTAATGAAAACTACATACTGGGACTAATCTAAAAGACTGTTTCCAGGAATAGTTTTCACAGGTCAAAAAGCAAAATATTAAAAAAAAAAAAAAAAAAAAAAGAAGGAACTGTACTTTGAGAATAAGTCAAATTTCTCAATGGTATTTTTTTCTATTATTTAACAAAAATAATTTCTAAGTCTAGTCAATTTGTATTTTAGTAGATATCTTATTAAAATATATAACATACAGCTGTTTGAAGTATGACATCATTTGGAACAATGGTTTATACTACATGAAAAACACATTCAAAACCTCATTTAAGAAGAAACATCATTATGAAGCAAAGTAATCACATAAGGGCAGACTATGATTTATATGAACATCATTAAAACGTATTTTGCGTAAACTCAGTTGATACCAGGAGATTACTAACATTACCTCATTGTTGGATAACAGTGCACCTGTATTGAATTTCAGATAGAATAGTGTATTTAGGACAGAGCTAGTCGTATACTGTGCAATGTATAACTAGCTCTATCTTAAATACAGTTACATTAATTTTAGTGTATAAACACTAAAGCTGAAAATAAAGTACATGTTAATAAACTTGAATAACATGTCTTCTAAAACAAGAGACTGATGTAGGCATGTTAAATAGCTTGTCGACATATCAGTGAATGTAGTGTTGACGCAACTCCACTCCAACATTCTGCATGAGATTGCTTTAAGCCTTTGTTGTGACTGTATTACCATTCAACTTGCCCTTACACACCAAACTGTTTCCTTTGGTTTCTCATAGTTCTGGTTCTGATAGACCTCTCTATTAAACATTCTGTAAGCAAATTTCTATCTCTGAGTTTCTTTACTGGGGAACGTAATCTGCAGAAGTTATAGTTCATTTTGGAAAATTACTTATTTTATACTGGTAGTTAAAAACTTTTTGAATAAGGCATTTCAGTAAATAAACTTGATTTTCAATTATAATTTAAAATAAACGCTAACTTTTATTTATTGCTGTGAGTTATTTGCTAGGACACATAAGAAATATAAAAATTCTAGTATGGCATGAAAATTATACATGCCCTGACTATTGAAAAGCAATCTTTCTAAATTAGTATAGTAATTGTTTGTTAGTTAAAAAATAGTATTTGTGTTGCTCAACAGTACGGTCTTTTGTTGTGTTTAATTTTTGTAATACTTTTGAAAATTGGTCCAGAGATTTAATTAGAAATATATTATTTTCTATACATTTTGTATTGTAAAGAAAATTTTCTTTTTTTCTGGCAACATGTTGCTAAATTTAATAATACATTATTTTTCTTGATCAATAGAAACCTTTACATGCAAAATAATCATTTTAGATTACATGGTTTAATTTTCTCTCTAGCCTTTCACTTCTGTAATTTTTGATTTATTTAAATATATCTCTTTACATCTCTTCTTTTCCTTAGTGTATACTTGGTTGTGTTTATTCTTCCTTGTTCCAGCTGCTATTTTGTCTTCGTTGCTAAGATTATTTTATGTCTTTTATTCAAATTGTTTCTTAAGTTTCATTGATCATATTTGTTTCACATGTTTCCATAGATGGTATTATGTTTTTATACCAGGTGTTTGATTTTCTGATCCATAATGTTTCTTCATATCTGTGGTTTATAGAGAAAAGATGTAATTATGTTATGAAGCCATGCTACTGATTTCCTCTGCTTTTAGTTTCTTGTCATGTGAGGAAGGCAGTTCATTTAATGAATATTTTGGTATTCTTTTAATGATTTTTTCATTTTTACTTCATGAACATTTGGTGTTGATTTTTGTCTTTAAAGCAAACTATGATTTTATAAAGTTGACAGTAAGAGGGTCTCTCTAAATTAACATATTTCTTCATTGAAAAGAGCATGTTTTTGTTCCTAATTCTAGTGCAGCTTTTTTTCAAAAGTTTAACTTATTTTGTTTCAAAGTAGTTCTTACTCCAAACTGGAAAGAAAAAAAATAGAAAAAAATCATGAACCAACTCATTTTCATTAGAGAAAAATCACTGGCCAAGCTATCTTTATTTCAACCATTTATGACAGAATATTTGAATATGTTAAATAATTTTTATTATCTAGTTTCTTAAATGTACCTTACAGAATGTATAAAAGGAATTATAAACCATAACTAAGATCTCGGATGTGCAAGGCTAGCTCAACATTTGAAATTCAGTTACTGTAAAGCATCACAACAGGCTAAAGAAAATAAATTAAATGTAAATTTTCTTAGGTGCAGAAAAGCATTTGTTAAAATGCAACACTCATTTGTAACAAAAATTATCAGTAAACTAAAAGTAAAGAGGCACTTCCTTGACTTGATAAAGAATATGTAAAAAATATCTCCCATTAACAATATGCTTAATTATGAGAAACTAAGTTTTCCCACTAAGCTTGGGAGTAAGTCAAGGATGTTTCCTCTCACCACTGCTTTTCAACATTGAAATAGTGACACTTTCCTAATTGTTTTTCTACACTATCACGCCCATCTTTGCTTTGATCATTTGTGCATACTCACAAATTAATCAGCATGCAGTCCCCATTCTGAGCCTGTAAAAAGCCCCGGGCTTAGACATACTGGGATCTCTCCTGCCTTTGTGTAGTGGACCCACAAAAGTTGTTCATGTCATTAAAGCTTTCTTCCTTGCTCAGTCTTCGAGTGTCTATGTCCCTACTTCTCCTTGGTTGTGGGACAGGAAGCCTGACCTAGTGGAGCTCAGGAACAAAAAATCCTGCGTCAGAGTCACCTTTAAGACTCCTTTGACAGCATCGTATCACAGAACAATTCCAGCTCCTGCTATTACCTACTTCCATTTACTTCCACAGGTTTAGGTATTTGTTACAGCAACGGTCTGTTTCTCAATGCAAATTTCTGTCTTACTTCGTTTGGGGCACTATAAAAAATCTTGAATTGAGCAATTTATACGTCATAGTAATTTATTGTTCATAGTTCTGCAGACTGGGAAGTCCAAGATGATGGTGCCTGCATATCTGATGACTGTTCTTAATTTGTGTCACCTTCTGTGTGTTTTCACACAGTGGAGTGGGTGAGACCGTGCCCTCATACAGCAAAAGGGGACAAGGGAGCTCACCGAATCCTCTTTTTAAGAGCACAGATCCCATTTGTGAGAGTAGAGCCCTCATGACTAATCACTTCCCAAATGTCCCAACTCTTAATACTCTTAAATTGGGTATTAAGTTCAATCACATATATTCTTAGAAGATCCAACATTCAGGGAACAGCACTTGTTAAATGGAGATGTCATCATATATAATTGCAAGGGTGGTTGTTGGGATTGTCTGAGATAGTATCTACACAAATGTTTATCATGTATAATGTGCTTCAAACTTGGTTTCTGTTTTCTGTCTCTGCTCCCTTTCATGTCATATATTCAGGTACACCTTTGTAAGCTAGGGTTATTGAACTTGGTTGTAGTGTAGTTTTATAATCGGACCTTAATGAGTTTCATGTGCTTGCTTTCCCTTAAATTAGATGTCCTGAGAGTGTAGCCGTTTTCATATTTATTATTTATTTGCTTATTGAAAATTATTGGCTTATGATTTACAGACTTCTAAGATATATTCTCTGATAAAATGTGTACAAAAATTGTTTAGCCTCTGCACCAGGGTAAGTAATTAAGACATCTCTGTGGAGATATTATGTCTATTGTCACAATCCCTATTAGCTACTGGATTTTGATTAATTGTGTTTCTTGCTGGAAAACGTTCTGAAACAAGAGAATATGTTCTGTAAATCAGCTATATAAATTTTAGAATGACAATTTTAATAAATCTATTTTGCCTACAGACTTCTGTACTTCTGTATCGACATGTTGTTTTACTTGAAAATATTGTTAATTACATGGAATTAGAAAGAAACAAATTATGTTAAGTGTGCTGTAAGATAATGATGAATGACAACTAAAATGGTTATTCAATATGAATTTCCTCTTTACTTTGCTGGGTTAATCCCAAGTTTTTACCATGGTTTCCATCCACAAAAAGAAAACAAGAAATTGTAGTAATATCTGAGAAGCTGGAAACATCTATTTTGATTTGATTTAAATCATTATATAATAGTTTTATATTTTGTTTCTCAAAGTTATAGTTGCTGTGATATTTTGCCAGAATATTTTATTGTTTGTCATAAGTAGATAATTTCTTTCTTTTAGGAAGCAAGTGTTTTAATTTATAAAACAAAATTTCTTAGACAGTTTTTTCTCTTTTTTTTTTTTTACTTTTTAGTATTTTCTTTCAAAATGTTGTTTTTTGAATAAAACCCCATGAAATTTTTATGAAGAAAAAAATTTTCTAATGAATGAGATTGGGGGAAATTCAAAACATGAGGCTTTTGATGTAAAAGAATAATTCAGAGTACTATATTAAACCCTTTAAAACAAGTTTAATAAACGATATAAAGCAGGATTCAATTTTAATGCTTAACAACAAGAATGATTGATTATACTTGCATTAGAATATTATCATGTGTAAGTGTACTACTTCAAATGTAGTAAAATAAGTGTACATGCATTTTTATAGATATTAACAATTATAAAGTTCAGTCAAATACTTGTAAACCAACAATGAATCTCTCATCTGTTTTTTTTGAAATCATCAAAAGGTGATTTTACGTGGCTGTTCTTTGCTATAATACCTTTGGCTCTATTGAGAAGAAGCATGCAAAACACCTACACGTGGAATATTATTTATTTTGTTAATTAAATGAAACACTTAACTACATTCTTTGCCTGATTCTTCAGTATATAATCCTCCTCATAAAGAAATATTTTATAGCTCAAGTTCAGGAAAAGCTTTCTTCTTTCTGGTGAGTAGCTGGGCTTCCCTTCATTTGGTGTGGAAAGCTAGGTAGGATCCTGATTTTTTAATTACGTTAAGTTCAGAAAAAAAGTTATGTATTCTACTTTGTTGACTTTGTTGGGGAATACTACTATATGTTTTGTGACAGTATTTTTCTTGAACTGTTGTTTGAAAAATGTCTGCACAGCAAAACACCATGGAAACGAGAGTTTGTGTCTTTCTCTTGGGCAGAGGACATATTTGTCTTTCCCTGCCAGAATAATAAGGATAATGTCTTTCTGCAAGGCAAAAGTTGAACACAAGTTTTCCAGCATCCTCTTTGTGAGATTTAGGGATTTCCAAGTTTGAGACTCCTCACCAGCAACATAGACCCTCAATTTTGGAAGATCCTTTTAGTCCCCTAGTCTTCATCTTCATGGAACTTTGAGGACATGAAGAAATGATGGAACACTGCAGTTCTTATTGTCTGGAGTAATAAAGTTATTTGACTCAGCAGTCTAGTATACACTATGAGCATTTATGAAACCATGGCAGGCTACCTAGTTAGCTTACAAGCAAATACATCTCACAGTTTTTAAAGGATTTATTTTTTGTGTGTGACAAACTTCCTTCTCCATTATCTCTTGAATATCTTTTGATCTTTTTACAACTTTCTAAATTAAATCTCTGTTGACAGTAGCTCATTTATTAATATGCAATCGCAATGTCAACTGTAGTACCATATCCAAATATCCTTCTCAGTTTATATGAATCCCATGACTTATTAGCTCATGAACTTCAAATCCCTGTTCCTTAGAGATGGAGGAGGGGGAATGCCTATTCTCCTCTCTTAACCCTGAAGACATAATTTGATATTTTAAGCCAGAAGAGCAGTATGCTGTAATCATTAAATGAAAAGATTCCGAAGCAAAAAATCCTATAAATAGATTCGTATTCCAGCTTCGAAACCTGTTTTATTGTGGAAAAACAACTCACTTTCACTGTACATCAACTTTCTCATCAGTAATTAGATGTTAATAAATGTCTTCATTCTCTGTGTATAATGGCCATGTCATTGTGTTATTATTAGGATTTTATAAATTGGCTCATAAAGTTCTCTTGTAAAACAATACTTGGCACATGGAAATGATTTAAAATACCATTAGTTTTCAGTAATTTATTATTATCACCGCATTTGGGTCAAAGAAGAATAATCTGAAAGTAAAACTGTAATGCTTTAGGGAAGCATTTTCCAAAAGATCTTTCTGTGGTTATTTCTGCGTTGATATTTGAGCTGTCTTGTTACTAGTAGCCATTAGCTACTAGCTTACTACCTAACAGGAACTGGCTTTTTAATAGTACACACTATTAACCAACTCAAATCTAAATAATAATATTTATCTAAGGACTACTGAATTCAGCAGCATTGTGTGGATATTATGCATATGTTGTATACATTATTTTGTGTTAAAATGTATTTCCAATATATATTTTTAAATATGAACAATAAATAAAGCAACTCTTTGAACCAAATATGATAAGATGTTAAAATCTGATACACTGAGTTCAAGATTTAGGCGTGTTATTTTCTATACTCTTGTAATTTGTAACTTTTTAGAGAAAAAAGTGAGTGTAGCTTGTCAAAGTTGTAACACTCATATGTTACAAAAGTCATATACTAGTGAAAATAAAAATTCTGCCTTTCCCTTAGAGTAACCTTTGAGGTAAAAGAGTTAACATACAGCTAGACATAATTTATACTATTATTTGGTAAAACACACTAATGAGTCTTTGAACTGTGAAGAAAAACATTAAATTGCTTTTTGAGAACCAGAGATTTCTTATACAGAACAGAGATTGTTGTTGATAATAACAGTGTAGTTTCCATTATTGTTTTTAAGGACCGCTAGGGGAAGCAGAAAGAGGGGCAACAAGAGATGGGAGACAGGGGCAAATAAATTGAGAGGAGGTGACACCCAGAGACAATTGGAGTCAATTGTTAGAAATATTAAGGTTTCGTATTTACTTTTAAATTAAATGCTCTATTGAGCAGTCACATATAATGACACAGTGCTGTTACCTTTGGCCTTGTGTAAAAATTCACCCTGTCTATACCACTTGAACCTGGGATGGTCAAGAGACAATAGAGAAGGAGGGCTGAACCCTCACTTTACTCAGAATTCTTACACAAACGTGTAGCTCAAGGATTCTCTTGAAACCAGGAATTTAAAGGCACCTATTAATCAAGCTGTCTAATTATTGAGCACGCCATCTGCTTAAAGGTACAATCAAGATAAAAGAACACATCTAATTCTGAGGTCACCATGTTTGATTTTTTTCACTACATAACATTGGATATTCTTTTTTTCCTGGTTTTATTTAGATATTATTGACAAACGTATGTATATTTAAGGCAGTGCTTTTTGATATTTTGACATATATATACTTTGTGAAATAATGACTAAAATAAAAATAATTGGCATATCTATCACCTTATATAATTACTATTTTCTCTTGGTTATTTTGTTGTGAGAAGACTTCAGGTCTACCTTTTCAAATTTCAGAGAAATGATACATTTTTTAAATCGTACTTTAGGTTCCTGCAGATCATGCAGGACTGTTGCATAGGTACACACATGGCAGTGTGGTTCCCTGCCTCCATCCCCCCGGTCACCCACATCTGGCATATTAGAGATGTGGGTGACGGGGGGATGGAGGCATATTATCCCTCCCCGACCTCCCCGCCCCTCCTCCACTGTCCCTCCCTTTGCCCCCACCAACAGACCCCAGTGTGTGATGCTCCCCTGCCTGTGTGTCCATGTGTTCTCATTGTTTAACACCCACCTATAAATGAGAACATGCGGTGTTTGATTTTCTGTTCTTGTGTCAGTTTGCTGAGAATGATGGTTTCCAGATTCATCCATGTCCCTACAAAGGACATGAACTCATTGTTTCTTATGGCTGCATAGTATCCCACGGAGCATATGTGCCACATTTTCCTTGTCCAGTCTATCGTCGATGGGCATTTGGGTTGCTCCAGGTCTTTTCTATTGTAAGTAGTGTTGAAATGAACATATGTGTGCATATGTCCTTTTAACTGAATGATTTCTAATCCTTTGGGTATATACCCAGTAATAGGATTGCTCATTCAAATGGAATTTCTATTTCTAGGTCCTTGAGGAAGCGCCACACCGTCTTCCACAATGGTTGAACTAGTTTACACTCCCACCAACTACATTTTTGGTGAGTATTGTCAACCTGCTGTACATTAAAGCTCCAGAAGATATTCATTTTGTGTTATTGATGCCTTGTACCCTTTGGCCAACATCTCTCCGTTTCTTACCCTCTCTCTAATTTGGCAAACTGTTTTACTCTCAGCTTTTATGAGTTTGACTATTTTACATTCCGTATAAGTTAGATATGAAGTTTTGAAATGCATTGTTAACCTAAAATGTCTCTGTCAATGGGAGGTAATCATGAAGAAAACTCTCAAATTAAATTCTGCTCAAAATTGCTTTCTTGGAAGACAATATAAACTAAATATTTTGTCATTTGGGTGTTGGAGCTGGGTAAAATAATACCTACCAATTTCATCAAAAGGGAATAGTTTGTTTTTATGAAATTGCAGAAATCACAAGATGAAACAAAAAGATATGCACTAAATGTAATGAACATAATATGATTTCCAGAGTTCATGAGAATCCTGATTAAACTAAGCAGTTGCTAGCAGAAAAACTTCTCCAGACGATATAGCGATACATGGCCCTCTTGTTAGTGTCGAGTAACCCCTTTTTCAAGAGGAAGGAAAGGATGTCAAAATGGCTCAAAAAATGGGACTCATGCACAACATATGAAAAAACTGTCACATTTGAGCCACAAGCATCAAAATAAGAGGTAGGTGGATATACCACCAAGACAGCCAAGAAACCCATTCAGTTCTTTTCATCTTCAAATGATTTTACGTAGATAATTATTAGGATGACAAATTCTAGTGTAAGAGATAGGTAAAGGGAATATTCCTCATGTATGCACACATTAAGGCTATATAACTTAGATTGAGACAATCTGAGTATATGGCAGGGTTGATATGATAATTTCTATAGTTTTTCATTATGACCAGTGAATCAATGTTGTATTATCTGTATTTCAAAATTATTTGATCTAAATACCATCTATTAGCAGTGTTATTGTAATATTGGGGTTCAGGTGTTCAAGGTGCCCCCAGCTCCCCTGAGAGGACGTTTCTCCAGGTTCTTGGTCTCCTGCCCTGTTAAGAATGAGAGAGGGGACCACGGCACAGTGCGCAGTAAATGCCGGACTCGAAAGTATTTGTAGAAAGTGATTTATTTAGAGAGAGAAACAGGAGAAGGAGAGAGAGAAAAACAGTTAACCCTCACACTGAGTGGGAGAATCCAGAAAGACGGAATCCCGGAGAGGAAAGCAGCTTCCGCACTGAGTGGAAGGGAATAGAGATGGAGTTTAGGAGGGAAGACGGGCTTCCAAGAGAGAGTGTGGAAGGGGACCCCAGAGGGGAAATCCAGGAGAGAGAGAGAGAGACGGCTTCCACGAAGGGAGTGAGAAATACGGCTTCCAGGAAGGGAGTGTTAGTGGAAGGCACCAAAACATGGAGTCCGAAGGGGTGTGGAAGAAGGGGACTTCTAACCTGGGAGGAGCCCCCACCTTCTCTAAGACCCCTGGCCGATGAAAGGAGATCCTTAGAACTTCCGCTGGAGTGATTAAGTTTCTTTCTGCGCCCGTGAAATTTAGACAAACACCGTTAAATCTCCCAGATGGAGAGCCACGTTGGCGGGGTGGGGGCGGGTGGGGGGCATGGCGCTGGGAAGTTCTTGTCTTTAAAACGACGCTCCCTTGGGAGGCCGAGGCGGGTGGATCACGAGGTCGAGAGATCGAGACCATCCTGGCCAACATGGTGAAACCCCGTCTCTACTAAAACTACAGAAAGTTAGCTGGGCATGGTGGCGCGTGCCTGTAATCCCAGCTACTCAGGAGGCTGAGGCAGGAGAATTGCCTGAACCCAGGAGGCGGAGGTTGCGGTGAGCCGAGATCGCGCCATTGCACTCCAGCCTGGGTAACAAGAGCGAAACTCCGTCTCAAAAAAAAAAAAAAAAACGACGCTCCCTTGTGGACCCTGGAAAGAGAACACGTTCCCTCATTATTGGGAAAATGTAGTGTTTAAAATATATAAATAACTCATAAATCAAATACACTAGAGAATCCTGGAAAAAAAAAATGTGTGTCTTAAATCAGTGAATGATAACACTTTTCAGATGAAAAACTAACTTTGGTCAGCTTCCTATAGCTATAGGATACACTCCAAATTCATTAGCAGAGTTTATACGTGACTTTAAAATTACCTATATAGACAAGTTGTGGACCCTTAGATGAGTAACTGAAGACATTTCTACACTTAGAAATTATTGACTTCTGGCCTGATTGACATGGTCTTATAAAAATTATGTACATGTAATAAAATTTTTAAATGGCAGGTAGAGTTAGATAAATTAAATACATTATTTTGAAAATAGAGTAAAAATGACTTTAAGATACGACAGTGAAATGTAATAAGAATAAAAGGAATATGTTTGTTAGAAAATTTAAATCTAGAAATACTTCAAATTTAATAATATGTATATATTTAAATAAGGGATAAAATATGTATAAATTGAGATAAAATGATATGAAATACTTGGCAGATAAGGCAAATAACAGTTTTTCTAATATTGAAAATAACCCAATAATATAATCAGAAAACCTGTAATTTATCCTGTACTAATAAATTCAATCCAGAGATAAATAACCTTATAAAGAAATAAAATGACAAATAATGTAAGAAATAGATGACATTAACAGACAAAAATGTATGGAAGAATTTCAAACATCATGAAACAATGAATAGTATAATATTAATAAATTATGTAAAAGTATGTAAATATTTGTAAAAGAGAAAGATCAGAACTGGTAAATGCAAAAACAACAGAAAAGCACATATTCTTTACAGTTAAAAAAGTTGGGATATTAATACCTTAAACAGATAAGGAGGTGACTTTTCATTATAAACTGTCACTGAGAAGTGACTGAACAATATGATGAGGAATCTAGATCCTTCTAGTTTCTGCTCCACCACTAGTATCAAAGGGCTTTTATTTTCATCCTTGCAAGATGACTATTCTACATTCAGGTAGACTGTCTGCATTTAGTTAGAATAAAATGGTGGTGGATAAAGAAGCAACATAAACAAACCTAAAAAGAGAATTCAGTTCAGTGTGTCTATTTAAAAAAATACTAGAAGCCACCATTCAGTGATTTTATTTCTACCTTCCATTGACTGGAACAATGTCTCATACACATTATCTTTCACTGCAAAGAGATATAAAGAATGTAAACATGTAAAGAAATGATCATTTTGTCTTTCTAAAATTAGAAGGGCAAAGTGAAA
Source organism: Saimiri boliviensis (assembly GCF_048565385.1). NCBI lineage: Eukaryota > Metazoa > Chordata > Mammalia > Primates > Cebidae > Saimiri > Saimiri boliviensis. The sequence goes on from NC_133467.1 coordinate 6,759,491, forward strand.
ATTTACTGTGAATACGGAGAAAAAATTAATTTTCAACTACCTTCATTAATATGTTAAATAAATATATTAGAAACACTTAAGCAACTTGGGCAGAGACATCTTGAACTAATTGAAACGTTGTTATAAGACAAAATTAAAATGATCAACTAAAAAGAAATAAAAAAATTCATTTGGTGACTTAGTTCTTTGGTCGATTGTTTTTACAGTAATAATATTTGGCAAATTCATGCTCAGGAGAAATTATTTTAGAGCTTTCCTGGAGTTTAAGTTTAAAATGGAAATGAGCAGGATTTCAGTGGCTGATTTGCTAGAGAAAGAAAGCACCTGAAATGCAAGACTTTTGTGTAAGGTAGACATGATGCCTTTATTCCTAATATACCTGTCTATTCTATTCAATATGAGTATGCTGCTGTATGTTCAAGAACTAGATTAGGTAATTATTTGTATGAGCTTTGCCCTGTGGTGAGTTAACTAACAAAAATCAATTGTGGAATAATCCAAAAAGTCTAGGGGAAAAAACATTTATAATTATATAAGGTAGTTTACAATAAATTAGAAGAATATTTAACACCAGTGATTATGTGTGTGTGTGTCGAAATTTTTTTTCTATTATAAAATGCCCTACAATTTATATTATTCTGTGTATGTTTTTTTAAAGTACATGTTTTAACTGATGGTTGTCATGTGCTATGGTTTGTGTTCCTCCAAGATTTATGTTGAAACGTTATCTCAAATGCAGTAGTATAAGGTGGTGAGATCTTTTGTGAGGGCCCTCTGCTCAGGAAGATCAGTGCACTTTCAAAAGGGATTGCAGGAGCAAAGTAGTCTCTTCTGTCCCTTTCACTACCTGATAATGCAGCAAGCTATGCCATCTATGAAGCAGCAAACAAGGTATTATCAAACACTAGATCTGCTGGTGACTTATGCTTAGGCTTCCCCGCCTCCAGTATTGTAAGAAGAAATGCATTTCAATGATTTATTAATTACCAAGTCTGAGGTATTTTATTATCACAGCTCAAGTGGCCTAAGACAACATGAAGTGAATGCAATGAAAAGGGAAAGGTGTGATTTTCAGCCAATTTATTGAGGGAAAATGAAGTATGAGTGGTGGCTTTTGAGTCCAAAGTTAAAGCTCAGATAATGTTCTGGTACAACAAATTCATGGGAAAGATCAGAAACGTGGAAAATTATGATAAGCACTAAGAATTTCAAACTATACATTATTAGGTAGTAAATTTTTATTGCAAATATAACTAGTCATTTCCCCCTCTTTCCTTTAATGATATGAGTTCATAAGTAGTGACCATAAAATATGTAAACAAAAAAGGCAAAGAAAATATAAAGTCCACTTTCAGTAAAGAGTGAAATTTTATATCTGAGAATGTGCCAAGTGAATATTAGATTAAAGCACCTTGTGTTGGAAGTCTTCTGCATGACTGGTATACAGCACAAAGGGCATGTTAGTTACAACATTCATGAAAAATGTTGGACGTGGAAATAAGCCATTTCCACAAATCTTAGTGAATTATGCTAAATAAGCCTAAATTAGTAATACTTTGGGGAAATGTTTATGAACACTTTAATATTCAATGGTATAGTTACGTATGTTGTTCTGTGATTGACAAGAAAATGGTAAAATTACAGAATAATTTTCATGATAAATGCTTCTGTAAAGGCCAGGCTGTTCAGAAAACTCATACATATTTTTCATTAAGAATATAATAAAATTAGCAGAAATATGGAAAATTCCAAGTACTAACACATGGTTAGTTTGCTTAAAATACTAAAAGCTCATACATGTCATTTACGAATAGTATTCAAAATAATTATTCTAAGAAAAACATTTGTAAAACTTTTAGATATTAACAGATACATGTATACTAAGAAAATATGCAGAATGTTAACTGCAGAAAAAATACATATAAAGAGAGAGAGAGGAGAAAAATATGCTCACATAAATAAGCAATAAATTAGTTATTTTGCAAGATTGTTCTTATGTCAGTCTAAAGAATAGCATAGCACTTTTGTGTAATATTTAAGATGGGACAGATTAATTTTTCCTGTTCTTTTCTCAAATAATAATAAAATCAATGGAAAAGATTTTGTAAGGCAAAAATTTCACAGGCACCCAGAAGAGGTTAAAAAATAGGACGGGAACATAATTTTCAAAACTAAAAGGTAGATGGTTATATGATAACTGAAATGAACAAACACAAATACTGAAAGGAAACTGCTTTGGGGAGAGTTAGAAGTATGCAAGACTGAAGAATGGATATTACCAAGTGCTTCTGAACGTGAGGCCAAGGTAGTGCTAGAAACAGGAAAATTCCCTGAAAATCGGTTGAAATACTAGGTAGATGCCCAAATGCCGAAGTCTCCCCTTCATCATGATAGATGATTGAATATGTACTGTATGGAAAGAGACAGAGAGAGAGAGAGAGAGAGAGAGAGGGAGAGAGAGAAATTTTTTTTAAAAAGCAGTCTAAATATAGAAGACTAAAGTCTGATCCTTTCCTTCACTTTGTACCGTGATAGGCAGTCTTGTTCTAAATAGAGGAAAATGAAATGTTTTCTCTTGGCAACCTAAGACACTAAAGAAAAAAAAAGTTCAAGGTTAACAAAATAAATTGCTCAGTCAATATCCCTGTCTGTGGTAAAGATATAAAGACTGCTAGCCACTGCATCAAAGCAACACCCAGAAATCCTGAATCATTTTGTGGATGTTACAAGCAATGCATAGCCAAACATTTGAAGAAAAGTTCGTAAGAGGAAAGACTGAGACCAATTGAAAAAATTTTAAGGAAACCTGAGGGGGATGTTGTTAGGATATAAGAAAAAATTAACGTTCTTAGAGAGGAAATATATTGCATCCAGTTTAATAAAGGAACAGATGATATATAAAATGAAACAAACTCAATATAAAAAATACAGAAATTTATTCATTCTTTGTGGCACTATCCTTAATCCTTTTATACATTATTCCTTACCTAGATTTATTTCTTTGTGCCAACATAGATTGCACAGAAAGAACTGGTGTTGACTTAGAAAGAAAAATCTCAGGACACTGACGTGTCTTAAATCTCACTTTCAAAAATAAATATAAAAGAAACTTGTCCTTTTTCTGTTCTTTCTTCCTATTCCCAGTCTCCATATAAAGGGTTCATTCCTTCTTCTGTATATATAGTCTCGATTCCCTTCGCTCCTCCCTTTTCAAGAACATCATTTAATCAATCCCAAATAATTGTATATATCCTCTGTTGATCTGTTCTTACTTGCACATACATATTCTCAAATTTCTTCAATGTAAACAAATTCCAAAAACAAACAGCATCCTTTACCACTCACTTTTTATTTAACTATAGCAATAATATTAAAATATATATCCTCAAAAACGTTCCCTCCTGCAATTCCCACTTTTGCTCCTACCTGTCATTAAGCAAACTTAATATTGCCTAGAAATATTCATTAAATCCAGATACCTAGTAATAGAGACAAATTTGCTTTCTTTTCTTCTTTTTTTCATATCATTTTTTTCATTATTTTCTCACATAGTAGTCTTTTGTCTGTTCTTTATCCTACTTCCCACACTCAACATGAAGGCTTTTCCCCCTTTTTTCTGTGTAAGTAGTCTTGATTCCCTTCCCTTCTTTCCCAGCACCTGGTGGATTTATTCATTTTTTTCCATCTATGCCACTTTCTATGCCCTTTGGTTTATTTTCTTGTCTATTTCTTTAAAATGGCTCCATCCTTGACTTTTCATTTATGTTTCAACCTTCCCATAAAACACATCAGCTCACATAATTTTAATTGTCACTTCTAAAATATTTATATGTATACCCCTAGCCAGATGTCTGCCTTAGGTTGTCTGCCCTGTAGTGCTAGCCACTGACTCTAACCTTGCCGTATTTCTAATACAGCATTTTCATTTCATCAGATACCCTTAATTTATTTAATTTTTTACTTGGATTACTACAAAAAAAGTCCTATATGGTTTCTCTATTTTCACTGTTTGCCTTTAATTATTGTCCACATTAGATTCAGAGTGATTTTGATTACATTCTTCATTAGATTCTGATTAATTTTACCCGAACTCCAAATTGTAGATAGTCATTTTTAGTCACTTTTAAAATCGTTTAAAATCCTGGACATAGTCTTACCTCGTTACTGTAAAAGTAATGCATTGCTCTTTTTTCTTTCAGGTTTTATGCTCTGGTAATAATGGAGTTTTTTTCATTTCTTCAAATGCATTATGATTCTTTGCCTAAATTTCACAGTGTTCTCTTTGAAACTCTCTTCCCAATATATTTTTATTAGCTAAGTCCCATTTATTCTTTACAACTCAATTTAAATACCACTTTTCTTTGAATATGTTTTGTGTTCCTCCTGCTTGATTTCTAAATTTCTGCTTTAGCATGTCTATTATTGTAATTGTTCACATATGGTAACTGAATATGGTCTTGTTTACCATTATAGCCTCAATAGTTAAAATAGTATCAAAACAAGATATTATTAACATCCATAAAATAAATGTTGAATTAATACAATTTGTGAGGACTATAATAATATTAGTGAACTTGTGAAAGAATTTCTAAATTTAATTGTAATTTTTAGGCACAACATGATAACACAGTCTAATTTCTATCCATCTTAGCATTAAAGCATATAAATATCTAGTTATTTTAAAACCAGGGCTAGGACATAAAATTTGAAAAGACACACTATGCTCTGATTTTGAAAATAAAGTAAAAATTATTCTAGAGTTTCAAATACAGTAAAACTCTAGAATTCTGTTGAGGCACCACTAAGTTTTATATTTCTTATTTAACAAGTTAAATAACAAAAATAATCATTAGTTCTACAAAACTGGTATGTTGCAAATATGTACAGAGAATGCATACATCTATGTAGAATGAACTGGTAAACCAGCCATCAGAGAGTAAAATGGTGGAATATAATTAGTATTTCCATTTTCCATAGTGTAAATATTCCCAGTATGATTGTTTTCAAACTACCATGATCAGATATGATGTCCCTGAACACGTAGTTGGTAGAAGGTGCACACAATTGGCTATAGAGAACCAACTCCGATGCACAGCAATTATATTCCAACGTGAAGGTGCTGCAACTGCTAGAATACCACCACCATCAAAAAATGCAGCTATGTTGAAGCCCAGGTAAAATATACTCCAATTTTTTTTTTTAATTTAAGTAAAGGTCTTAATAAAAGTGAGAAAATCATATCTGAACTTTTGTTTTTGTATTTTTACTATTATCAATCAAAACTGTCACAGTATGTCCCTTGAAAGGATTTATGATTTAGTACAATTAATTCCTACTTGGAAATTAAGGCCTTTTTCAAGGAAGTTACCCAAAATAAATGTCAGTACAGAGATTATAGTTTCAATTATTTCAGTTTATAACACAATGATAATGATTTACAATAGTCATGGCATAATGATTTTTCTAGACTCTATTATATCCTATTAAAAATGAATGTTATATTAAGACATACTGCATTATTTTATAAATAATTCTTTCCAAAACTACTGCAGATTTATTTTAATTTTGTTTTAGCAGTAACAGAAATGATTTAAATTATGTCTAGTAATTTTGATTAAATATATTAATAATTGTCAAGAAGGTAACACAATTACGAATTTAGAAAGACATATTTTCCCTGGTGATGATAGATGAAGCATTATTTTTGACTGAATTTCTGTAAAGTGAAGAATTTGCTTTCTATCTTGGTTAAATTCAAAGATATCTCAAACCTCATTTACACTTGAGATATGTCAAATTCTCTCAATAACAAAAAAATTGTTAAAGGTCCTAAATATTTTAAAGGGACAAAATTTTAATGTTTAGAAAATATCAATTTTTGATATTTGAATTGGAATGTTAAATTATTTTAACAGTTTATTGCTATAATAAAGCAATTTGTCTTAAACATAGGTATTCTCAGGATAGTCACATTAGATTCCATCTAAAAGTTATCAGTTACCCTTAGATTCTACCTGAAAGTTATCAATCAGAGCCCAGAAGATAGTCTAGGAATTGAAAATTTAACAGGTTCTGTGGTTAAATATGTCATTGATACTTTACAGATTAGTAATAACTACTTTTGGAAACAAGTAGTGGGAAAATATCTGCTTCTAGATATCAAAAGACAAATATCAAAATAGGAAATAAAGAGCAGAGATCTCCTTTCAGTATCAGTCACCTAGGGAGCTCTTCATTAGAAAACTGTAGAGAGGTGCTGTTTCCCAATCTCATTCCATAAAGACACTTGAAGTGCTTTGGATTCTTGCCACAATAATGAGGGAAGTCTCTTCAGCAGTTGCTTTCACATCGTTTATGTTTAAGTACCATTATTTTTCTTCAAATATCATTCCGTAAATCTGAAAGCTAATCTGTGGCTCATTCAATATAGAAAAATTTATTTGTCTCATTTTCTTGTCAAAATAGCTTTCAAAATGTTGACTATATTTCCATACCTAAAAAGGCAAATCATCTGAGTGACGTCTGATTGTTTTCTCGTCTTCCTCCCTCTCCCTGGTCTCCTGTGCCACTCTGCTTTCTCTCCTTGCTCTGCTCTTCCTCCTCGTGCTTCATCCATTCATTCATTTGTGGGGCGCCATTTTAATTTCTGTCTCCTTGCAAAGGAAACTAGTCTAAAATTTGAGGCTCAGTGGGTTTCTTTTCTAACGACTACAACTTGCTTTGTATTTATTTTCCATCCACTTTTGTTTGCACCCTTAATATTCACAGCATTCACGCTATTCTTAAGTTCTTTTTTTTTTTTCTTTGAGGGACAAATTCATTCAAACTCCTTATGCTCAAGTACAGCTTCATTTTTTTTTTCTTTCATTTTAGGCAGTTTCTGTCATCTAATTCCACAGAGTCAAGTCAAAGGGATCATGCACACTGGTAGTAGGGGAGAAAACCTATCTCTCTCCTACTGGGAAGTTTTCTTAATTGAATTTACAATGTATGTTCATATCATAGAAAGCTAAGTTTAGGATCTTGCTATGAAAACTCCAAAAGAAATCATATCATCATTTAGTAGTAGTTCCTAAGCATAATAAAATGTACAGAAAAAAATGACGTTGGTTTAATAATATATCAGTCTGCCATTGTACTTTCACAATTAACACCCTGAAAAAAGGATTCCAATAGTATTTCACTCCAGAGAGTGAGCTGAGGAAAAGGCTAACATTACACAGAGGGATATTTTAAGATTTTCTTTTATTTTTATTTTACGTTAAGTTCTGGGGTACATGTGCAGATCTTGCAGGATTGTTACATAGGTATACACATGCCATTGTGGTTTTCTGCCTCCATCCCCCCATCACCTACATCTGGCATGTCTCCCGATGTTATCACTCCCCAATCTCCCCACCCCCTGCTATCCCTCCCTAGTTCCCCATCCCCCAACAGACGCCAGTGTGTGATGTTCTCCTCCCTGGGCCTGTGTGTTCTCATTGTTCAACACCCACTTATGAGTAAGAACATGTGGTGTTTGGTTTTCTGGTCTGATGTCAGTTTGCTGAGAAGGATGGTTTCCAGATTCATCCATGTCCCTGTAAAGGACATGAACTCATCCTTTTTTATAGGCTGCATAGTATTCTATGGTGTATATGTGTCACATTTTCTTTATCCAGTCTATCTTGGATGGACATTTGGGTTGGTTCCAAGTGTATGCTATTGTAAGCAGTGCTGTAATGAATATACATGTGCATGTGTCTTTATAATAGAAGGATTTGTAATCCTTTGTGTATATACCCGGTAATGGGATTGCTGGGTCAAATGGAATTTCTGTTTCTAGGTCCTTGTGGAATCATCACACTGTCTTCCACATGGTTGAGCTAATTTACATTCCCACCAACTGTGTAAAAGCATTCCTATTTCTCCACATCTGTTGTCTCCAGATTTTTTAATGATCGTCATTCTAACTGGAGTGAGATGGTATCTCAATGTGGTTTTGATTTGCATTTCTCTAATGACCAGTGATGATGAAAATTTTTTTCATATGTTTGTTGGCGGCATAAATGTCTTTTTTGAGAAGTGTCTGTTCATATCCCTCACCTACTTTTTGATGGTGTTGTTTGATTTTTTTCTTGTAAATCTGTTTTAGTTCTTTGTAGATTCTGGATATTAGCCCTTTGTCAGATGAGTAGATTGCAAAATTTTTTTCCAATTTTGTTGGTTGCCAGTTCACTCTAATGATAGTTTATTTTGCTGTGCAGAAGCTCTTAAGTTTAATTAGATCCCATTTGCCTATTTTGGCTTTTGTTACCATTGCTTTTGGTGTTTTAGTCATGAAGTCCTTGTCTCTGCCCATGTCCTGAATGGTATTGCCTAGGTTTTCTTCTAGTGTTTTTATGGTGTTGGGTCTTATGTTTAAATTTTTAATCCATCTGGAGTTGATTTTTGTATAAGGTGTAAGAAAGGGGTCCAGTTTCAGCTTCCTGCACATGGCTAACCAGTTTTCTCAACAAGACTTTCATAATACTTAAGAGTTGGATAGCTGAACATGGAATATGCTTCCAGCTCCCATGTTCTGTTTCCCTAAACTGAACGTCCTGTATTATGTCTGAAGCATCAGTAATAGTTTGGAACAAAGAATATGTATATTTCATTCATTCTTGAGAATCTATGAGATGTATTTTTAAATAATTTTTCTATGTCACACCTTACTCATACTTGTAAAAAAAACCTAAAATACTTCCTACCAAGGAAGACAGGGTCACTAGCAGTAGCTAGCGACTAAGGGAGGTTTTCAGAGAGGATCATTTTCTTCTTTTAGATTTTCAAATAAATTCATCTTTGGGAGAAAAAGTAGCAAAAGACATTTTATAAGCTTTACAGTTACTCCGGGGAAAAGAAATGGCTAAAAAAAAAGATATGTATTTTGTCCTTAGGTTGTTAATTTGTCTGCATGTTATGAAATCAGCACCAGTGACAGTGGTAGCCAGACTGTGATCAAGTACAGAAAGAGATCAATCTAAACATAAGGAAAACAATTTTGCATAATGTACCATAAATGGATCTCAAGAATTTAGATTAACGAGTATAATATAAATGTAAGCAGGAGAGAGATGATGAGGTATACATATATTTATAGACATTTTTTCTACCCAAAACCCTTAAAAATTTATTGCTAAATCCTTAGTGACTACAAAATATGACAGCTATTTTATGGTAAAACCATTTGTTAATTGATTTTATAGAATTAAAAGTTGACATATACAGAAATGTATCAATAATTGTTGCTCGGTTTATCCAGATTTTGTCACAATAAATAACATGGTAACACAATGTGTCAATATTTATTGAGCTCTTACTATTTAACAGGCATTGCTATAGGTACCATAATATGCTAATAATTTAATACTCACAAAATATTTTAAAATGAATATTGTTATATAGATTTGATAAATGGTGAAACAGAGATACAGAATAATTATTAGAGTTGACTAAGATCACACAACCAAGAAGTGGTGACAGAGATTCAAAACAGGCTCCAGAGCCCACACTCTTAATTATATACAATTAGGTTTTTCTCACCTTTGGCTTTCCTGACTTTGATTCTGTGGCCTTTGCTCCTCCTTTCTTGAAATAAGCAACACTTAAAAATATATAAACTTAATTAACTTTTAAGTGTTGAGAAACCTGAAGATCCATTAATTTAAAAAGAAGAAAAACAAGCATTGGCCTATTAAATGTATGAACATAGCTGATATAAGGCATACTTGTAATTTTTGAAGACACCATAAGAAACCAGGTCAAATCACTGGTTTGAAAAAATACTTCTCTTAAATAGACACCAACTTCTCTCTTTCCTCCACACCAAGTTTTGAAGATTTCATTATTGTATTTAATTTCTTTCTGATGTTAATGTTTGTCCCAATGTACTATTAACATTCCTCAAGCTCTAACCACTTCTTACAAAAATATCTTAATTTGTCTATCTAAATCCAATTTTTCTGTAGTGCTAGATTTTTTTTTTTCCGAGATGGAGTTTCACTCTTGCTACCCAGGCTGGAGTGCAATGGAGCAATCTCAGCTCACCACAACTTCCACCTCCTGGGTTCAGGCAATTCTCCTGCCTCAGCCTCCCGAGTAGCTGGGACTACAGGCGTGCGCCACCATGCCCAGCTAATTTTTGTATTTTTAGTAGAGACAGGGTTTTACCATGTTGACCAGGATGGTCTCGATCTCTTGACCTCGTGATTCATTCTCCTTGGCCTCCCAAAGTGCTGGAATTATAGGCATGAGCCACCGTGCCCAGCCTGTAGTGCTAGATTTAATCTGATCCTCCTAATGGCATATTGTGCTTCTGTGAATTTTATTTCTCGTTTTTTAATCTTAAAACACTTTAAGTCAACCTCATTCATATTAATATTTTGTCATCAGTTATTTTGATATATACCTATTCAAATAAAAATATTTACCTGAAATCCAAATTTCAATGTCAGTGACATATCTAATTATTTTATTTCTATTTGCTACATTCATTTTTTTCTTTCTAAAAATATTTTGTGTAGTATTTTATGATATGCACATACTGCAAGTTATGGTATAGTTTATATACAAATACGGTATCTCACATATAAATTACTACTAGTTTACAGTAAATATTTGTTGATTTCCATTTTATATATTTTAATAAAAGATAAATATATACATTTGGATGCACATGTTCTCCTGCATTTCTGATGATGTGTGTTTAATACATAAAATGTGAACTATCAAAATATATTTATGTAATTATTATTTGTATCATATAGTTATAAATTTTGGACATGTCTTTCTTTTTCTTTCCTTCTTGCTTTTATAACTATCTTGTTTCATGCTGGGAAATTTCCTTAACACTAATGTTGATTAGTTATTCAAGAGTAAGAGAAGTAATAGCTTTCAGTTTCTATAGTAATCATATATCTGCATTAAAACAGACAATACACAAACTAAAATTCTTTATTAAGGTATTCTCTTACTTTAAAATTCTGAATTAAAAGAAGTCAGTGAAAATAAACTCTGCGATTTCACCATTGTTAAGGTCCTTTTCATCATATACATAAGCCAATTACAAAAATGACAAAAGCTTTGATGCTTTGTTTTGAAACATGATGGCATGTTTTCTTTATAGAGGTCATAGTAAAAGAGATGTTTTGGCTGTCTTCCAGTGCCATGTGGATACTTAATTTCATTTTTATTTAGGTCTTTGTGACCTACTCTTCACAGCTACATCAATGATAAACGGACATCTCATTTTAGTAACATATACTATAGTAACAGTTATCTGCAGTTTGACACATTGCTAATTAAATATTGATTTGTTGAGTGAACTCTAGGCTTTCAGTATTTTTCTAATTGGAATAATGACTTTTCCATATGTTGGTAGTTGTGTTTCTCTTAAAAAATAAAAGACACATAGCAGTATTTCAAAAGTATAAATTATTAAGTATATTGTGCTTGAAGATATGGTTAATAAATTAGACAGATTGTAGTAAGTTGAGGCAAATTGCTTTTATTTCTTATAATAAATAAAGATTTCATTCTTCTAATACAGTTTGATAATCGAAAAATGTAATAACAATCATTTGAATGAAGTGGTAAATGTGTTTGTTAAACCAGAGAGCTTTGATTAGCATCTGGAATACAAACAGTAATGAAAGTTACTATTTTGACTAAAACACTTATTTTTGTATTTGTAAGAATAACTTTATTTTAGACAACATATTGAGAAGGATGTTGAAATACAACTGTATTCAGGATATTTACTTTTAATTATATGTTGGCTAATCTGGAGTTACAATTCCCCTAAATGTCTTCCATCAGATTTCAAGCCCTAAAGTATATATTTATAATTCTTTCCATTTTAGACTTCATATTATAGGTATATGTGTCAACAGAGTTGAGCTATGCAATTATCAACCTGAATTAGAAATAATTGTTTAGGCTGAGTGCAGATCACATATGTAATCCCAGCGCTTTTGGAGGCTGAAGTAAAAGGATTACTTGAGGTCTGGAGTTCGAAACCAGCTTGGGCAACATAGAGAGACTCCATCTCTACAATAATAAATAAATAAATAGAAATAATTGTTTTCTATAGACTAATGACAGATATTTTCAGTACCATTTACGAATTGGGCAAGACGTGGGCAAATAGAAAAAAATAGAGTACCAAGTTGGAGATTTCAGCATCTAAGTTTAAAATCCAATGTAGCTAAGTCTAAAATTTAAAATTGGGTGATATTAAAAAACAAAACTACAAAATTGTAAATAATATTTGATACAGAATGAATTACCTTAAATTTGACTTTTATTTTTAACAATATTTATACACTTTTTATCAGGTTTTTAGGCATTTAATTGTCATGTTTCATGTAGCTAATGCCTCTTAAGAACTCACCTTATAGGATATAGTAACAATATTTACTCTGTGAGCTTGACATGTCACTCAAAATTTATCTCAGTTTCAGCTACCATGTCCAAAACAAACAAACAGAAAAGCCTACTGTTATCAATCTCTTGATTTTGCAGAATGTTCGAGAAGAGTATAAAAGTCCTACAATTATTGGCATGCAGATAAATATATAAAAATATAAGCATTATTTTTAATCAAAATATAATTTTATATACTGCTACCAGTTTTTAATAAAGAATTAAAGATGAATTAAGAATATATTACAGTCTACAGAAATGTGGAAGAACAATTTGACTCTAAGAAGTTTGTGGTTTCCCATAGTCATTTACCTTTGTCTCTTTAGGTGAGAAATAGACTATTTTCTTTCAGAAAAGTTACGTTCTTGATTTTCTCACTACTGAAACATCTTTACACTTAGCACGTAACAGAAAGACTGATACTATTTTTATGGAAGAAAAACATTTCTTTACAGTTCATAAGAAGTTCAGTTCTGAAGGAGAGAACAATGTTCTCAAAATAGCAGCTGGAGGTGGTGGCTCACGCTTGTGATCCCAGCACTTTGGGAGGCTGAGAAGTCTCAAATCACTTGAGGTTAGAAGTTCCAGACCAGTCTGGCCAACATGATGAGACCCCGTCTCTACTAAAAATACAAAAATTAGCTGGACATGGTGGCGGACATCTGTATCCCAGTTAGGCTGAGGGGAGGGAATTGCTTGAGCTCAGCAAGCGGAGATTGTTGTGAGCTCACATCCTGCCACTGCACTAAAGCCTGGGTGACAAAGCGAGACTCTCAGTCTCAAGAAAAAAAAAAAAGCAATTTGCTTGTTTAAATGATTTTTAAAAAGAGGTTAGCATGATACACCTGAGAATTTTATAAATATATTCTACAGGCCAATAAAGTGCATGACTTTATTGACTGTTCATTTCTTATAGTATACATTGGCAAGTAGAGCATTATAGTGAGAAATTGAGACAATTCTATTAATTAACAGCTTGGTAACTTAAAAGATTATGTGCAAATAATAATGTAAGTAATGTTATTTAAAATATTTTACATAAAATAAAAAATATCAATAGAATATTAACATTTGCATTTTATACTATGAAATCCTCTTGTATTTATTTTATTATAGGAATCCTTTAGCATATTTTAATGAACTCATTTAACTTACCAAATTAAGAAGGGGTTTTGATGTCAAATTCATTTAAAATGAAATGCTGCCTCACACAGCAGTTGTAAAGCGATCTTCATTAGTATTTACTGTCAGCTATACTAAAATATATTATTTTTGAAATTTTGTGATCTGAGATTTCTGGTTCAAAATGACAATTGGTTTGGAGGCCTCAAAGGACCTTCCCACAACTATTCATTAAATACTGACAGAGATTCAGTTAAATATTTTAAACCCTTACCAACCTTCTAGAGTAATTCTCACAGGTAACTCAACATTGATATCTTGTGGAAATTAACACAAATATGAGGTAAGTTAGAGTTAGGTAGAAGAAAAGTAGAAAAATATAGAACCAGCCTTTAAATCCTAAAATAAATTCCTCATCTTCTAAGAGCTGACATTAGACATAATAAGATGCTTTATGATTCTACTGCTGTTTCTCAATTAACTCCAAGGAATAATACATAGAGAACTTCTCTAAAATACCATTTAAGAACTGTTCTCTGAGACAGAGATTTCAAATAACTGCCAATTACTGGAAGAATACAGGAGAAACAGGTGAGGGTGAAGTGTGTTGTGAAGAGAATAGTACCTCCCATGGTAAACTGCTGTAAGTCAGGACAAAGAAAACATAACCTGGTAGCAATGCTAGCTGACAAGTGTAATCCTTGGTGTGCAACATTGGCTCAGTTCTTTGGCTCAGTACCAGAAAACCTGGAAACAATGTTCAGAAAAACACTTAATCAAAGTAGAGCAGGACCAGAATATGAAGAAGTGCCAGAAACTGGGAATTGGACTGGGAACTGTGCACATCAATTTTCCCTTCTGTTACAGATTTGAAAATAGAATCTGGAAACCGTGCCAGTTGACTGGAAGTAGAATTCAAGGTCAATTCCCTCATTCTGTCTATTAAGACACCAGCTATGTGGATGTTCCTACATTGGGGATGAATATGGAGAAAAACAGTAACATAAGTACTGTGGAAAAAAATACTGTGAATGAAGGGAAATTGACTAGTGTCAAGACAACTCGAGAACGGCATATTTACATTACTTACTGCTGATTTTAGATTAAAATACTGAAATAAATAGAGGAGCACAGAGTCAGGAAGATAAATGCATTCCTGTTGTGTTAATCTGTGCATATGAAAAGTATATTCAAAAGAAAATACCACATGAAGATAATTTAAGCAACTTAAGAAATACGAAAACCAAATTTCAACAAATATAAATTGCTGAACTCAGTAATAATTAACTATAAAAATAGTAAGAAGAAACTGGTTTTCTATTATTTAAATATTTAAATATTCAATGTTGATAATAATACATAAAATTGGACATTTTCATGCATTGTTAGTGAAATTGTTAAATTCTGCAATCGATTAGGCTGCATAGAAATTTAAAGTGTACAAGAACACAAACATGAAACCCTAGCGTTCAGTATCTCTCCAATAACACTTTCTGAAATGTATAATCAGATTGGTTAAAACAACTTTCAGCTTTTACGGAAATGTTTGATGTATTTTCTGTCCAGTACAATAGCTTCTAGTAACATGCAGTTATTGGGTATTTAAAATGTAACTGCCGTGACTGATAAACTAAATTTTTAATTTTATTTTTTAAATAATTCTAAGTACATTTAAAAAGCTTACATGTACTATGAATTAATTAGCCAGACAAATGATTCCTTTTTGAGATTTTCAGATAAGAAGTCTATATGGCCAGGAGTGTTACGGCATCCTACTAAATTAAATAATAGGTGTATTATTAATTTAAATATTTTTTAGATTTTTTTTTCTGACTCAACAAAATTATTCATTGGGCAGAAGGCAAATAGGATGTTTAACCTGAATCCTTCTGTAGAATTTAAGAGCAACTGATTCTCTGCTCATAGACAGTTTTCAGTGTGGCAGTTCTTTACAAGTTCTCCTATTGTATCATCCAGATAGTAATTGATTCCACAGCTCCCAAGAGGGTCTCTATGTGTCTTCCCAATTCTCTGCACTCCTATTAAGTATAGAGAACCTTAAGAACATATCTATTTAGAAACTCAGAAAGTCTCTGAATGACAGCTACCCATCCCAGTTCTGAGTAACAGTCTGAGTAATTTCGGAGTTTTGCCCTTATTCCTGTTGTTCCTGCTAGAGGGACCAGAAATGTGCAGTCAGAAAAAGTGTCTAACGTGGGTTCATGAAACTTACTCAGGCAACTGACAGGTGATAAAATATTGCAATTACTCTCTCTGTATCGTTAGGTGTCAGATTTCCTTCTAGCAGACTCAGGAAAAAACTCAAAATTGTCAGGAGTGACAGTAAGAAAAGGCAAAATCAGGTTGCCATTCCACTGGAAATGACATTAGTCAAGTGCCGTTGGGTGCCAGCTGGTTTAGCAGCTAGACACTGCCCAGTCACATAAGGGTCAGAACCTTATGAGTGCCACCAGATGAAGTTCTCTGTACAGTAGAAAGGAATTCTGTCATTTCTCGTGAAGGCCAGCAAAGGACTCTAAACTATGAAATTCCTAAACTGTGAAAAACATTTTAAGAGGTTCAATTCTAAATATAAAGTTTCATTCTCAAATATAATAGTCCCCAAAACAAATTTTAAAAGTTGTAAATACAAGTACCTAAATTTCAATCAGAGGGTATACAATTCCCTATGTCCAAATTTGAAAGTCTATGGAGTTGAAAAATTTTCTAGAAAATTTAAGTGTACCAAAATTGATTAAAAGCCTGTGAAAATCAGAGGTAGCCAATATATTAGAATCAATAAAAAATTACTCTTGAGAGTACTCCATGAGTGATTTAAGATAACATATTCCAAGATTTTTAGGAACACATAATATGAACATTCTTTAAATTGACACTTAAGCCAATTGAAAATTTAACTAAATCCTGTTCACAGTAGCAAGAGAATCCATCAAATGTATAGGTATAAAACTAATAATAAATGACAAGTTACAAAACTTAGCTGGAAAACATAAATAACACTTGAGGAAATGGAGAAACCTACATCTGCATTAGTCCATGAAAACATGTTTTACCCAAAATAAACCCAGAAGTCAATTGAAATCTTCAGAAATTCCAAAGCATTTTTAATTTTAGAAGTGTTAGAATTTCTAAGCTCATATTAAAGGTAAGAGAGAATAAAACCAATTAGAAAATAAGGAGTAGAAAGGAATGACTCATAAAACATTTATCAAAGGATTTCTAGCTCCTATCTAACTCACCTAAGTTGTTTAAGTCTGTTTACCTATACAAACATGCAATAATTTAAAAATGTATTAAGCCTCTTCATTTTGAAACTCATGGCAAACCTTGCAGAAAGGAGTACTATTTATCAAAACATATAAAACTGTACATAATATGCTTCTAAAAATTCAAAAAAAAAAGAAAAAAAAAGCTATTCTGATGTGACATACTACATTTGCTCTTCCTTTTCTTTAGAATTCTTATCCTAACATAAGAACAATCCTCTTAGATACAAGTTGTTTTTGTTTTTTTTTTTTTTTTCTTAAATACCAGAATTAAACAAAAGTTGAATAGGTATTTCAGCCTCTAATTTGTCACTGCTAATCTGGAGAAAACACCAATTTGTGATGCAGTCAACTTGAAAATTAATTCAAAAATGACTGAAATATCCGTTTCTGGTTACAAGTGATAGTTGCACCAGTTTTATTTTTATTAGTTATTTTATTTCTTCATTCACTGATTTATGCTTGCATTTGATTACCATAGAGTCTATATTTATTTAGGTGAACTTTTAAAGGAGTAAATGATTTTGTTAAGATATGTTTAATGATTGATTCAGATTGCAAATTACAAGGCCGAAACTTCTGCTTTCTTAGCTATTTTTATAATTTACCTTTTCTTTCACTTTAGAGAAAAAGTGGGAATGGGACATACTAAGTTAACTCTACATAGTTTTCAGGAAATTAGGGGTATATGCCGAATTTAAGAAAGCCTGCATTTCACTAAGGATTTTATATTGTTCCTACGTAAGTGAAATATTCCCTTTTTTCTCAAATTAAAGCGTCAGAGACTTTTATGCACATCTGAAGCTTTAAAGGACTTAGTAGACTAAGAACTTCAAAGATGTAAAGCATGTTTCTAAAACACGTTTGATGGAGTCAAAATCCTATGATCTAAGGAGAAGTGTGGAAAGATAGTAAGGAAATTGAAATACACATAACTCACAACAAATTGAAGCCTCTTCTTCGTTCTCCATTCCGTTTTCTCCTCCACCCCTTCCTTTCTTCATTTATCCTGCAGAAATTTCTTGTGATTTTTCTCCTGGGTTTTCACCATGCTTTTTCATCATCAATTCTATCAAGGGGTCCCTATTTAGTTATTTGTTGCCCACTCCCAATTTATTCCTGATAACTATTTCAGTTCCCCCTTTGCCTGTGCATACACCCACTTTAATGTTTGATATATGCCTTTGAAAAAACACGCTTAAAATAAGAATATTTTCAATGCAAGTGTTCTTAACTGTCTTGAATGATACACTACACACCATATTCTATCTTATGTTATCTCAAAACTTACACTATTTTAAAAGACTTATCCGTGTTGTTCTACGTACATCTAAGTTACTGCTTCTCTTGTTGCGTACTGTTGTATACAGACATTCACAATGTTTTTACAGTCATCACCATCTTGATGCAAAGGTACTTGGTTTTGTTCTTTATATTTCAGAGTTTGATATGAAAAGAAATATATTCTTATATATTAAGTCATGCAACTGAGTACCTCCATTTTTCTAAGAGATAGTTTAGTTTTTTCTCTCTCTTCTTTTCTGTTTTCTTCTTTTCCCATTTCCTACTTAGCTCTTTAAATATGTAATTACAGTCTTTACCAGTTTCTTCAGCAGACACTCCTATAGGGCAAGTTCATTTCATTGTGTACTTAGAAGCTCCGGAATGGAACTCACCTGCCAAGAAGCTGCCTCAAAAAGTAACAGTTGACTTAGAACTCAAAGTATGCTCACTAGAGTTTTCAGCCACTTTTATGACCGATTTCTACCAATGAAGACACCAACTTGACTGCCCAGTAGACAAGGCACTGAAGCAAATATGCAGGCCCAGACCAGGATGCTAAACATTGATTTAGTGACAGTTTGGGGTCAGACATAGCTTTGCTTTGATTTGTTGGAGCTTATCTCACAGAGCTGTCTGAGATATTTCCTGAATTATATCAGATGTATACACAGCAGTTAGACTTAATTGCTTAACATATCATGTAGGTTCCCCATAGCTGACTCTAACCAGATAGAATGACAGGTGGCTACATATATTTTTAACAGGTTACAGAAAAAGCTTTGAATACTCAGGAAGGTGGTCATCAGACCAATCTATTTCTTGAGATTAGATCAGTATAGTTAAATAGTTGTCCCATCCAGTAGGTGGCATTGCTGGTGGGCTAGAACTCTGCATCTGATAAAAGCAAATAGATTTTTAATAAGAGGCATTTCTATGAAAAAAGAAGAAAACAAATGTTAACATTAGTCACAGTTGATCCAGATATTACACCCAAAGCATATTTAGTTACAGAGGAAGAAGGTATTGGAAGTCTGAAACATTTGTCTCACCTGTTAAAAGGAATAATGTAGTAGTAATTTCATTAAGTTTAAATCAAATAAGTGTAAGAAAAACTTAAAAGTGTTAGTTTAGGGCACGCGCCCCCAAACTTTTTACACAGGGGGCCAGTTCACTGTCCCTCAGACCTTTGGAGGGCCGCCACATTACTGTGCTCCTCTCACTGACCACCAATGAAAGAGGTGCCCCTTCCTGAAGTGCGGCGGGGGGCCGGATAAATGGCCTCAGGGGGCCGTACGTGGCCCCCTGTAGTTTGGGGACGCCTGGTTTAGGGAGTCATACATGCAAATAAAATTCAGGATTAGTTCACCTTGCAAAAAGATTTTAAAAACACAAAAAATGAACATGATTAGAATCTAACAACAGAGTACTATAGTTTTCACTGAAACTTAATTTTCTTCCTCCTGCCCCCATTTTTAATAAGACAAATCATAGTAAGACAAATTTATCTCAAAATAAGTTTTTACTTTTATTATACTTGACCTAAATATTTTCATAAAATGCAACAGGAATAATTATTTGCCAGGTAGGCTGCTTTTAAAATTGGCTTTGCCGGAACTTTGTTCCATAAAGAATCTCAGATAAGACTTCTTAAGCCGTGAGCCCAGCCATGGATTTATCTGTGCCTGAAAATACGTGTATTGATTGAATATATTCCTCTCCTCTTGAGGTTCCAAGACAAAGAGATTCCTGGGGCTGTCAGAAAGTGACATTCTTTACTTACCAAAGGTCAGGAAACCCTGTACAAGGACTTTGTAGACAAGGTGTGAGGCAAATTCTTCCCAGGGGACTTTCATTGACTCTGCATGTCAACTTTGATCCCTTAAAGTAGTCTGTTTGTACCAGAAAGTATGCCATTCAAGTCAAAGCCTTGCTAAAATAACCCGTGTCTCCAATGGAATCTCGTTATGAAAGAAAAGAGACTCCTAATGAACTTATGCAAGTAACTATACTGACATAAATTAAATATACTTACAGATAATTTTCAAATTCTGGGGAAATCAGGTAGAGAGAAAGAAATATGTTCCAAAGTTTGCTCACAAGCATTTACTGTACTGAATTGTTAAAAGCTTCAAATATCTCTAAAGCAAACGCTTTTTCTAGACTATTAAAAATAAAAGAATTAGCAATGTTTCACAATTAACAGTGGTGTCTTTGCCAGCGGAGGGAGGATGGAAGATCTATGGGTGGAGCCTTGTGTTCCACCATCATCTTGATCTGCCCCTCTCTTGAGTGTTCAGTGTGCTTTTATATTAATGTTTAATCTAAAAAAAATAACTCCCTTGAAATGTTAGCCAACTTGCTCATACTCACAGAATTTCTTGTAAAAAATTAATTTTTAAAAACATTTTACAACTTGTTTAAACCTTCAACTTTGTCTTATTATTATTCTTGCTTAGGACAACCCTTAAAACTTTCTGAAATAGAGAAAAGTACATTCTCTTTAACAATAATTACATATCCATGCCTTCTTATAACCCTTTACCGAAAACATATTCTACTTTGCTTATATACCATGCATGCAAAACTGTTTCTCCAGTAGTCTCAACTGCAGGTTAACTTGTTGGCTCTTGGCAACTTTTATTTTTGGTGAAAAACCTGGCATGTAAGCTATTGTAACCATATGCCAAATTGTAGAGCCCAGGACAAGGACAGAGTGATAGACACTGTCTGACTTTTCCCAGCCCAGCCAGGGGACGTGGCTAACTGTATATCTCCAGCGCTTTCCTAGAATCTAATGGCTGTGAAACAGACAAGTCAAATGATTATTAAAGGTCACAGAAGCACATTAGAATCAGAATTCTGTTGACTGAGATGTCTTCAGAAAGTGAGGAGGGGCTTTGAAACAGTATCTGTACCAACAATAGCTCAGACATCAGCTTTAATTAAGTTAATTTCTAACTACAGAGCTCTTAAAAGAAAAATCTTTTGATACCTAATTTAGCTATAAGAAATGTCCAATATTTCTGGCTTTTGAATTAGACGAAATTACTCTTTTTCTTAATAAGAATATAATCTCTTTTGCACACTTTATATAAACCTAGAAAGCAAAAAATTCTGAACTACCTGTAAAACATTCGCATTTTATAGACTAGAACCATTTCACAATTTTTGGAACATTTTGCACATACAAAATGTTCTTAATTGAAAATGACCCCGACACCAAATAAGCATCCAAAATGATTTTAAGCTTTTAATGCATACAAAACATGGTGGCTCATGCCTGTAATCACAATACTTTGGGAGACCAAGGCAGGGGAATCACTTGAGTTTAGTAGTTCAAGGCCAGCCTAGGCAACATGAAAAAAAAAAAACAAAAAAAAAACCCATCTCTACAAAAAATACAAAAGGTTCTACTAATTTTGCAGTAGTTTTGCTAACACTTGTAATTATCTTACTTTCTTTGTAACTATAGCCTGATTACTGGTGCAAAATGGTGTGTCATTGTGTTTTAATTTGCATTTCCCAGATGACTAATGATGGTCAGGGATTTTCGTATGTATATTGGCCATTTGCATATCTTCCTTGTAAAATTGTTCATTAAAATCTTTTGGCCACTTTTTAAATTGGGTTATTCTTTTTTACGATTGTTTTGCACTATAAAATTTCTTTATATCTTCTGCATACCAGACCTTCATCAAGTCTATGATTTGCAAAATATTTTTCCCTATTCTGTGAGATGTCATTTCACTTAATTGATATTATGCTAGCAAAGTTTTCATTTTTAAAAAGTTCATTTTTATCGTTTCTTCGGTTAATGTGTTTTTACTGTCATAAGAGACTGTTGTCAAGTTGAAGATCATCAAGATTTACACTATGCTTTCTTCTTAGAGTTTTAGTTTTACCTCTTATGTTTAAGTGTTGTTGCCTTTTCTATTTGAGTTAACTTTGTATATGTTATGAGGTAGGAGACTAAACTTTTTCTGTTGCAGGTAGACATCCACTTATACTGTGGCAATTTGTTTAAAAGGCTAGTCTTTTCTCCATTCAATTGTCTTGGGTCCCTTAGAGAAAATCAACTGACCATTAATTTATAGAATTACTGTTGGAATTTCAGTTCTACACCATTGATCTCTATGTCTTCTCATGTATCAGTACCACAAATCTTGGGTTACTGTAGCTGGATGTTAGTTATTAAATTGCTAAGAGTGAGTATTCTATAACTGTTATTATTTTACAAGTTGTTTAGGTTATCTTGAGTCCTCTGTATTTTTAAAAGCATTTTAGGAAAAGTTATTTTATTTTCTTCAAAATAAAAATAAATAGATGTAGCTGAGATTATAATAGGAATTATGTTAAATACATAGAACAATTTGTAGAGTATCATCATTTTATAATATTGTCCTCCCATCTATAAACGTGAGATATCTAATCAATTCTACTTAATATTTGTAAACATCTTTATATCAATAACATCTTTCATCAAATCTGAGAAGTTCTGGGCCACTATTCATTCACATACTTTTCTGCCTTTTTTCTCTCTCCTCTCATTCTGGATCTTCTATTATGATCATGTTTGCTCACTTGATATTGTCATATATCTGAAGTTCTGGTCATTTTTCTTAATTTTTCTTTCTATTCCTTACACTGAATTTCAATTGAGCTATCTTATATTTTGTTGAAACTTTAAAATCTACTATTGCACTTCTCTAACAAATTTATTGTAACCTCAGACTTTCCTTTGTATATAATATCTGTATATTTCTGTATATATTCCATATCTGGTGACACATGTTCTCATACATTCCTCTGGCTCTTTAGACATTGTATCCTTTTGTCCTCTCAACATATTTATAATAGCCGATTTAAAAATCTGTCTAGAAGTCTGCATTCGATTTTCCTTCAAGAAGAAGGAACTTATATGGATTGTATGTGTGTGTGTCTGTGCATACATATTATATGAATCATTTATTTATGTATTATTTGTACAATATTAATGTGATAATTTAGTTATAATTATTTTAGATAATGTTATATATAATTATCGTTGTATCATTACTATATTCTTCAATATATGAATAATACATTGTTAATATATCATTAAAGTATTACAGAATTATGATATATTATACATTATTTTTACATACATTTTTGTCCAGAGGACATATTTAATTTTATGTCATATAAATTTTGGTTAAAATTGGACATTTTAAATAATATAATGTGGAAACTCTTTATCAGATTTTCCTATCTTGGCAGAGTGTTTTTGTTCCCATTTGTTTGTGTTTTTTGTTTAGTGACTTTAATGAATGAATCCTTCAAAGTGTGTATTCTCTGTTGTATGTGGCCACTGAAATCTCTTGGATTTTCTTAGTGATCTAATGATGATTGGACAGAGTTTTCCTTAGCTACCTGGAATCAGTGTCTACTCTTCATTGCCACAAGTCTTTTTGTGCATGTTGGGATGTACTCTCAGCACTAACTCCAACTGTTTACCACTCCATCATAGCCTTTACTTTTTGCTTGTGCAGAATGTCATAGTGCATACAACTTGGGCATGCACACAAGCTAGGTGTGTGCATGTGGCTTTATATAGTACCAGGAATATGTTGGAGCATTTTAAAGCCCTTAATGGGCATCTTTTTCCCTAAATTTTCCTTGTAAAGCTTATGTTCAGCCTGTTGTTTCCGCTAAGTATTATCTATCATATGAGGCCGTTAGGCAGTTGCAGTGTTAATTTTCCTCTGATTGTTTTTGGCAAAGGATCTCAGGAATAAGGCTGGTTACATTTGGTAAGATCTGAATCTATTCAATTAAAGGCAGTTTTGCAAGTAGAATATTCCAGGGAACCACCGGAAAGGTAAAATAATGAAAGTTATCTACAATACGTCTCTGAAGGAATTTCAGCCACAATCTGTGTCCCCCCAACACGTCAGTGGTTGCTGAGCAGCTGGTTTTTATCATGAATTCCGACTTTTGGTTTTCAAGGTAATAATAGAGTTGGGGAAGAAGTACTGAGAATCAGCCAAATTAAAATGCCACATACCTACTGTTATTTTATTAAGTAAATGCTATCAAGACTGTTGTAAATGATTGGTTGATTTTCAAAATTCCAATTATCTGCCACTTATCCTCAACTCTAAATTCTCAAAAGGTTGTATCTGACAGACACACACACACACGCAAATTGTCTCTATTCGCAGAAATGATTGTATACTTAGAAGACCCCATCATCTCAGCCCAAAATATCCTTGAGATGATAACCAACTTCAGCAAAGTCTCATGATACAAAATCAGTGTGCAAAAATCACAAACATTCCTATACACCAAAAACAGACAAACAGAAAGCCAAATCATGAATAAATTTCCATTCATAATTGCTAAAAAGAGAATAAAATGCCTGGGAATACAACTAACAAAAGATGTGAAGAACCTCTTCAAGGAGAACTACAAACCACTGCTCAGTGAAATAAGAGAGGACACAAACAAATGGAAAAACATACCACGCTCATACTTAGGAAAAATCAATATCGTGAAAGTGGCCATATTGTCCAAAGCAGTTTATGGATTCAATGCTATCCCCATGAAGCTACCACTGACCTTCTTCACAGAACTGGAAAAATGCATCTTAAACTTTACATAGAACCAAAAGAGAGTCCACATAGCCAAGACAATCCTAAGAAGAAAAAAAAAAACAAAGCTGGAGGCATCATGCTACCTGACTTCAAAGTATACTAAAAGGCTATGGTAATCAAAAGAGCATAATACTGGTACCAAAACAGAGATATAGACCAATGGGACAGAACAGAGGCCTCAGAAGCAACACCACACATCTACAACCATCTGATCTTTGACAAACCTGACAAAAACAAGCAATGGGAAAGGATTCGCTGTTTACACTGGCTAGCCATGTTTCAGAAAGCTGAAACTGGACCCCTTCCTTACACCTTATACAAAAATTAACTCCAGATTGATTAAGGATTTAAACATAAGACCTAAAACCATAAAAACCCTAGAAGAAAACCTAGACTAAAACTCCAAAAGCAATGGCAACAAAAGCCAAAATAGACAAATGGGATCTAATTAAACTTAAGAACATCTGCACAGCAAAAGAAACAGTCATTAGAATGAAGTGGCAACCAACAGAATGGGAAAAATTTTTGCAATCTACCCATCTGACAAAGGGCTAATATCCAGAATCTACAAATAACTAAAACAAATATACAAGAAAAAAATAACCCCATAAAAAGTGAGTGAAGGATATGAACAGACACTTTTCATAATCTAAATTTTAAACTTTCATATATGTAATACATTACTTTCATCATTACCTATTTATTGCATTTTTAAATTTTATTGCCTTTTTGACCAAAATTGATTTAAGATATTTTGGCTAAATTTAGCAAGGACAGGAATCTATTGTAAAGATATTGAGAAGCTCATGCAGTTGTCTGGAAGGCTGAAAGAGTAGGAATTAATATAGGGGAGCTACAGAAGAGAAAGGGTTCTCTGTGCAGTCACAAGCCATGCTGATCTATGCATTCTCTTTTAGGCACTGTCTATCACATTTCCTGTTTTAGTCTTTCATTTTTATATCACTATTCAGTATTTTAAATGTATGCATGTATCCATTATAATGCAAATTATCTGCCAGGTCCTACAATATGTATCACCTGAGAGCAAGAACTATTTTCTGTGATTAAACATTACCTAATGCATTTTTTTTTGATTTGTTAATTCTATGTACTAACCAATTTTTTAGTTTTCTATTTAGTTAACTGATTTATTCTCTTTCCCTCAAAGATATCTTGAGAAGCTATTAAAAACTTTATATATTTATATATATATATATATATATGTGTGTGTGTATATGTATATATACACACTCCTATATATATGCACATATATATGCATGTATATATAATATATAATATATATATTATATGCACACATATATATGTGTATATACACCTATATATACATATATGTATATTATATATGAAGTATATGAAACATCCTCACATTTCCCATATATATTCTCAACTACTGTTTTCAGGCACAGAGTTTAGGGAAACAGAATATAAAAGTAAAGGACATGCTCCCACTCCAGGTATACTCAAGAACTGCAGGAGCTCTATTAAATAGTTTTGCATCTTATGTACCAAACTGAGAGTATTCCCATTGTCTGCCAGTTATCCTCACCTCTAAACCATTGCTTTCATCTGTTCCATTGCTTCTTCATTCAGATTAAATCAAGATTGTCTCCTTAATTTATTTAGATGGTCTGCATGAATCAATCATTCTTTTCCTTTTCAAGGTGAAATCCATTTTTAGTAAACCTTGTTGATGTTTTAACTACTTGCCTAAGATTCCTTTGCATTGGTCCTATGCTCCTCTCACCAACTTTCTATGGGCTTTTGCTTCTAATGGCTTGGAATGAGAGAGGGAGAGGGTGAGAGACTGCTTACCTGATCTGAAGGTGGCCTGAAGGTTGTAGGGCCGGTCTGATGGGCTGAGGTCACAGGTGGGTCTCATCACAGAGGAAGAGCAGGGACAGGGGCTGGTCTCCCACAGGAGTACCCCTGTCCCGAGTTTCGGCACAAAATGTTTGGTGCACTCCGAATGAAGAGACCCCCTAAGCAGGCTTTGCATGAGCAATAAGGCTGTCTGTTTATTCACCTGGGTGTGAGCAGACTGAGTCTGAAAAGAGTCAGTGGAGGGTGGTAAGAGTTGGTCTTACAGGTTTGGGGTACGCAGTGGAAAGTTACAGTTCAGGGTGGTTTTTTGCAAGCCACCAGCTGGGGGAAGGGTGCCGCCGGCAGAAGGAGTGTGTCACAAGGTCCAATGTCACAAGGTTGGGTTATTGGTTAAGGCAGGAACAATTCAGGCAGGAACAATGGCAAAATGTTGCAAGGTAAGTTAATTACACACTGCAGGAACCAGCCATCTTTTTCCTCCGTGGTTTTCCTATTACTTCAGACTTCCTGGATCCGGGAGGCCTTCTGGAAGTGTACACATGGGTCACAGCACTCACCGTGATGTAGTCCACGGTGCAGCCTTTTCAAAGAATCTTGCACTAGCAATTTTTGCCTTTTTATTTATATGAGCAAATCAATTATTATACTTTGCTGAATTCATTTTTTATAATTTGGAAATAAAATAATTCTAAATGACATACATTTTGTGTTACTTTGACCTATTTAAATTTATACACATATATACACTTAAATATATATACAGATATATTAATTACATATATACACACGTATTATTTACCTGTATATGAACATACACATACATATGCTTAGCAGGTAAATACCTTTTATTAATAAGCAAAGCATTGATTTCAGAATTATTGGAACAAGTGTAAACTTCTCTATAGTACTGTCATTTAAAAAAAATATAAAAGCTTTTATTGTGTACATTTATTTCTGATTCAGTAATGTTAATTTTTAATTACACATCTATATAGTAGGGTTATTATAATAGATATTTATTGAATCCTATTCCTGTCAAGATTTGTTCTTAGCCTTGTGGATAGATTTGTGGACAAAATCAAACCCTTGTCTTTTC
The DNA here is from genome assembly GCF_048565385.1 of Saimiri boliviensis. NCBI lineage: Eukaryota > Metazoa > Chordata > Mammalia > Primates > Cebidae > Saimiri > Saimiri boliviensis. Next base: position 6,787,201 of record NC_133467.1, read on the forward strand.
ACCTTGTCAGTGTGGGTTGAAGAGGAGGGGAGGCAAACAGTAAACAAATAAGCAATTAAAACATGAAAGATCCCACATGGTGATGCATGTTAGAAAAATAATGTAGGCAAAAAGGAAATGAGAACTTTTAGTCAGGAGGAGGTATTTTAATTATCATGGTTGAGTAGGCCATACTAGTTAAATAGTATTTGAGCAAAACATGGCATGTCACATACTAGCTTTGTTTAAAATTTTGTTAGGATGTCTAATATGATTTAATTCCTTACACTGATACAGCAATTAGTGTTATTAAATATATAAGCTCTCTTTTTCCCTTCCACCATCTTCAGATGTATACATATTGGTCTTTGATGTTTTGTTTTTGTTTTTGCAGTAAACCATGTTATCCATCACCTTGATTTTCAGGTTTTTTTTTTTTTTTTTTTTTTTTTTTTTTTTTTTTTTTCTGAAATAACTCTGTTATCTTGCATAAAATGTTGAGGCAATAGTCACACTAGCATAACAAGGGTAATATATTTAGACTTTAAAAACTGTGGCTTTTCTCATTGATAACTGTGTTTCATTGGTGTAATCCTCATAATAACTTCAATTAATTAAATGTCCCATTAAAGTTGCCAAAAAAATCATTTTGTTGATAAAAAAAAACTCAACCCACGTATCAGCTATCATCAAGTGAAGACTGTTTCCCAGTAAATTGTCCTTGGGAATGGTCAGTTTAATTGTGTGTATTCAGTGAGTTTTGAATCTTTGTGTGTTTCTTTCAGAAATGAATACACTCTCACACTAGTACTTTCTGGTCATTCATGCTGCGTTTCATAGACATTAATTACCTGTTGCTACTACTGGGCTCATAGCAACTTTTGATGAAAATAAGAATACCATCCAAGTTGAGAAGATAATTATCATAGTCAGTATCCAGTGGGTACATCAGAAGAAAAACATTTGTCATTGATGTCACACAAGAGATGAAACCACTTTTATGACACAGGAAAAGCCACTATGATATCGTAGGTATTTATTAATAAATGAAGTTTGCTTTAAATCTGTCTATAGAGCTTTCTGAAGTTTTTTCCTTGAAATCACTAAGCAGAATATAAATGAACAGCATTGTATCATTGCACATTTTTTAGTGTTCATGAATAACACTCAAAATATAATGTAACTCAAAGAAGCAGAGGATAGAATGGTGATTATCAGAGGGTAGGGTGTTGGAGCAGGGATTAGGAAATAATGATCAAAGGGAAGAAAGCTTCAATTAAACAGGAGGAATAAGATTTTTTTTTTCCTACTTGAGATATATTGCATGGTGAATATAGCAATTAATGTATAGTATATTTCACAATTGCTGAGTAGATTTCACATGTTCTCACCATAAAAAGCAATAAGCATATGAGGTGAAGAATATGTTAATTAGCATTCATACCATCATCATTTTGTATCAGATAAACATATGCATTTATAATTTGTTAATTTATAATTACAAATAAAAATCAATAAAAATATAATGCACTACAATGATAAAATGTATCTATTACTTCTTATAAGCTAAAACAGTTCAGAGGCATTCTGATTATATATGTTTAAAATATTTAAAGAAGGATGACATAAAACTTAGTAAAATTGAGTTGATGAAACTTACTGGCTTATTCAACGTTACCTGTTCAGCGAAGTGAAGTGGATACTATGAATTGAAATTTATAGTTCAAATGACTTAGAAACACTTTTCTGGCATCTCCCACAGCCTGAGGCATAGGCTGATCTATTTCTTAGTTGACAGAAGGAGAAACAGATACTATATACACTATGTAAAGAGAAACTCCAGGGTCTGTACATTGTTAAATTGGATAGGAGAGAAAAATTACAGTTAATTAGATGATGAAAACAGAGAAAAGTTAGTAATACTCTCTTAATGATATCTGCATGGATTCATTTAGAAAGATGAGTAAAATCCTTAATTTTTTCCAATATCTGGACATGAAACTGGTAATACCTCTTAATCTTTGTTCTAATAAACAGGGAAATATGAATTATTTTTAAACCCATACTTAAAGTGAATAATTACTTTAGAAACAAAAACATGTTTTTATAATTGGTAAACATTCTAAATTAGCTATTAAAATATATATATAATTTAAAAATACAGCTTTGACTAAAGAGTTACTTTAATTTTGAAATATTTGTTATTTAATGCTGTAGCAAAGTATATTAGAGTAAAATGTTAAGATTATTTTAAATAGAGAAAATAAATATTGTTATACAATAAACTGTGTCATATGTATTCCTATATCTATGTGTATACAAAGTTTTATGTGTACATTTTCAACATGATGAAGGTTTGGACTAGAAAAATTCAGAGACATTTACTTTCTCCAGGAGCTGAACAATTAATAATTTACTTAACATGGTTTTGTTTTGATTATGTTATAGCTAAATATGTCTCCTTTATTACTTTCTTTTTCACCTGAATGTTTGGGAAGAGCAAACGATATTTGAAACAGCAAGACCCATGTATATAACCGTCCACTAAAAAGTACTCCTGATGTTTTATGAGGAATGCCACCAACTCACATGCAAACGCACACAAAATGCACCAGGTTGTTTAAGTATGTTATTCTGAAAGCGTCACCGTGTATGTATCATATGTCTTTCCTACCACATAGTAGAGTCATATAGGAAACTTTAGCAACACAGTGACGGGATGAGTATAAACTAGAGTAAAATCAAACTCTCTATTCTTTAGTAATTGCAATGATAGCATATTTCTTACAGTTGGGTTGTTTTTTCTATTGTCTGTAACATACACACATAAATACATACATATACACACATATGTGTCAACACTATTTCTTGAAGAGTGAAATTTAGCTGGTTAGTTGCCTAAAGACATTGTGTTTATAGAAAGTAAAATTTCTACTTGTATGTAAGAATGTATTTGTGCCACACTATTTACATCTATTAGAAGTATAAAGCAAAGGTAGATGAGGACTAAGAAATATTCCTCTCCCATCAAATATTTTCAAAAGTTTTAAACTCTGAATCAGCCCTAATAAAAGCCTCACTATTATAATGCTGTTTGGAGGCCGGGCGCGGTGGCTCAAGCCTGTAATCCCAGCACTTTGGGAGGCCGAGGCGGGTGGATCACGAGGTCGAGAGATCGAGACCATCCTGGTCAACATGGTGAAACCCCGTCTCTACTAAAAATACAAAAAACTAGCTGGGCATGGTAGCGCGTGCTTGTAATCCCAGCTACTCAGGAGGCTGAGGCAGGAGAATTGCCTGAGCCCAGGAGACGGAGGTTGCGATGAGCCGAGATCGCGCCATTGCACTCCAGCCTGGGTAACAAGAGCGAAACTCCGTCTCACAAAAAAAAAAAAGATAATGCTGTTTGGGGGAAGCTTGTATATGTTTAAGTTGATATTTTTGACAAAGATCTATACTAGAGAGAGAATTTCTCAGATTCTTCCAGAACTTAATGGCCATTACTTTTAGAAGGTTTGGATTTATTTATTTTTCTATCACAAAGTTAAAATACATTATGAAGTTATAGCAACTAACTAAATAAATTATGGTATATAAAACCAATAACAATAGATATGCTAACAGAAAATAATGAGTCATTAATGGAAAATAATGAGTATAATTTAAATTTTAGTCCAATAGTAATTTAAAAATTACTACTTAATAATGGCATAATAAATCTCAGAGAAAAATACATTATTTGACAAAGCCTGAAAATATTTGTTTAACTATTTTAGGAAAAAAGAAACAAGTACATTATATTAAGAATCACTGTAAATTCCGAAGTATTAAAAGTGAAACCATAAATGTAGTACTATGTGTTTATCTAATCATCAAATTGAATTTTAAGACCATAAAATTTGAAAAAAGCTCACAAATTCTAGTCAGTCTCATAAAAATTTACAAGTTTTACACATTAAAATTTCACAACTAGATTAAGAAAAATAATTAGGTATTTGTGCCTTGGAAATTAAAAACCAAATATTTTTAATATATCACTCAAAAATGCAAATATACCAAGACAAAATGTATACATAGAAGATTTGCAAGTATGTGTAACACATTTAACATGGTAAATAACCCAATGATGTTTTTGAATGGTTCTCAGATTACTTTATTTTTTGTGATAGTTTTTTTATCATAGCTTTATGCCTTTTATAGCATACAATGTGCAGTCTTAATTTCAAATTTACAATTAAGATATATAATATATTTATGTGTGCTTAATTCTTCCTTTTTTCCTCTGAATCAGTATTTGTTTTTGTTTGTTTGTTTTTGTTTTTGTTTTTGTTTTTGTTTTTGGAGACAGGGTCTTGCTCTGTCAACCAGGCTAGAATACAGTGGTGCAATCTCAGCTCACTGCAGCCTCAACCTCCTGGGCTCAAGTGAGCCACCAACCCCAGCCTTCTGAGTAACTGAGACTACAGGCAAGCCCCACCACACTTGGCTAATTTTTATATTTTTGTAAAAATGGGATCTCACAGCTGGTCTTGAACTCCTGGACTCAAGTGATCCGCCTGTCTGGGCAACCCAAAGTGCCAGGGTTACAGGTGTGAGCCACTGTGCTCAGTCTGAATCATTACTTTTATACTATTGATCTTGATATATTACTTTGCCAGTTTCCTTTTAACATTGACCTTTGAACAACATGGATTGAAACTGTAGGTCCACTTTACACATAGATTTCAAAAAATAAACACATTGAAAAATATTTTGGAGATTTGTAAAAATTTGAAAAAAAATGAATTGTGCAGCCTGCAAATGTCAAAAAATTAAAAAGCCCTGTATGTCATGAATGCATAGATACTAATATATAAAAATATCAGTCTATTTTATCATTTACTAACATAAAATACACACAAATCCATTATTAAAATTTACAACATCAAATCTTACACTATAGACTTTACATGACACCATTTGCAGTTTAGAGGAATATAAACATAAGTAAACATGTACTTTTAAATCATAACTGCAGCATACATTGGGCTACTATAATGATCTTGTAGTCACCTTCTGTTCCTATTGCCTTGACCCCAAGTGTTACAAATATCCTTGTAAAATGCCATGAGAGGCTAATGGTCCCTTCATGGGCATTAGGTCTCTCCAGGAACTTGCAGTTAAAAAAGGGATCTTTTGTGGTTCTCTTGAATTCTTCATTGTGTTTACTACAATACTGTAAACCTTGAATAACAGCATGGGATCTATATGAAATGCCACTAGTGATGCTGGATGTGCTCCCAAGAAGCAGAGAAAAGTCATGACATTAGAAGAAAAAGTGGAATTGCTTGCTCTGCACTGTAAATTGGGGTCTGCAGCGGTGGTTGTCCACCATTCCAAGAGAAATTAATCCAGCATAAGAACCATTATAAAAAAAAGAAAAGGAAAGTCATGAAGCTATCACAGAAGCAACAACAGCAAGCGTGAAAACTTTGTACTCTTGGCAAAATATCTGTTTCTTGTGTTGAAAATGCAGCTTTTATGTGGGTGCAGGATTGCTATGATACAGGCATATCTGTAGACTCTAATATGATTTGAGAGAAAGCAAAGTTATTTTATGACAACTTAAAGCAAAATGAAGGTGAAGGCTCTAAAGCTGGAGAATTTAATGAAAGCAAGGAAAATGTTAGAAGCGGATTTAACTTTTAAAATGTCATGTAACTGAAGAAGCAACTTCTGCTGACCATAAGGAAGTGGAAGAGTTTCCAGGTATCAGTAAGAATATCATAGAGGAGAAAAGGTATCTCTCTGTACAGATTATTAATGCAGACAGATGTGCTCTATTCCGAGGGGAAAATGTCACAAAGAACATTTGTGAAGGAGAAGTGAGCAGCAGGATTTAAAGCAGGAAGGGATAGGCTAACTCTACTGTTTTGTGCAGATGCAGCTGCGTTTATGATCACAGCTCTCCTTACCTACAAAGCTGCTATCCCCTGAACCCCAAAGATAAAACATAAACACCGCTGCCTGTCTTTTGGTTGTTCAACAAGAAGGCCTGGACACTAAGAGTCCTTTCCCTGGATTGGTTCATTCTCTCAGTGTTTTCTTCCTGTAGTCAGAAAGTACCCTTGACACTCAGACCCTGTGAGTTAACACCAAAGGTACTGAAGTAGTCTACTGGACCACAAACAAAGTCTGTAATTCAGCTTCTATGTCAGGGGATCATAAGGATTTTTAAGGCTAATTACTCATGGTACTTTATGGATAGGACTGTCAATACTAGAGAACACAATGAAAGTCTATACGGATTACACCACTGAAGGTACCTACACTGTTACAACGAAAACAGGACAAGTCATTGAGTCCAAAACAATAAATTCCCTCTGCAGAAAACTGTGTCCAGGTGTTGCACCCAAACACAGTGTTTCTATTCAGCTTCTATATTAAGGGCTCATAAAGGTCTTAAAGCCTTTTTACACAAGTTGCTCTATGGAAACGTTTATCAGTGCTGTGGAAGAGAACTTTAGAGGGAATATCATCAAAGTCTCAAAGAATTCAGTATCACTATTGAAGACGCCATCATTGCTTCAGGAAAAGCTCTGAAAGCCATCAAGCCAAAAATATGCATGAGAAAATAGTGTCCAGATATTGTACACGACGTTATGGGATTTACAAAACAGAGCCAATCAAGGAAATCATGAAAGAGATCATAGATAGGGTGAAAGAAATGGTAGGTGGAAGGTTAAGGCTTTCAAGGTTTGGATCTTGCAAAATATGCATCTTCAAGAACGAATGAGCATCAAACCATGGGAATTAACAGATGACAGCTTGATGGAGAAAAGTGCCACCAAATTAATGCCAGACAATGAAGAAGATGTAGAAAAATCAGTGCCAGAAAACAAATTGACATTAGGCAATCCGGCAGAAGAGTTCTAATTTCTTATTACTGTTTTTGACTTCTTTTATGACATGGACTTGAAATGGACAAAGAAATGAAAGCAAACTATGAAGGAACAATTGGTTCCATATACATTTTTAAAGAAATTTTTACAAGCAAAAAATATAAAAAAACATATTTTTGTAAAGTTACACCATGTATGCCTTCCTCTCCTGCCTACCCTTCCACCTTCTCTGCCTCTTCTGCCTCTGTCACCCCTGAGACCACAAGACCAGCTCCTTTTCTTACTCCTCCTCAGCCTGTCCAAGGTAGCAGCAATGAGGATGAAGATTTATATGATAATCTACTGTCATGTAATGAATTGTAAACATATTTTCTCTTCAGTATGATTCTCTTAATCACATTTTCTTTTCTCTAGCTTACCTGTTATAAGAATACAGTATATAATGCGTTTAACATGAAAAATATGTGTTAACAAACTATTCATGTTACTGGTAAGGCTTCTAATCAATGGCAGGCTATTAGTGATTAACTTGGAGGAAAGTCAAGTTATGTGTGGATTCTTTACTATGCAGTAGGTCTGCACCCCTACCTCTTGCAATCTTCAAGGGCCATCTGTATATTTTATGAGCCTGCTTTTATATTTTTCTTAAGAAAAGAGCACAACTGCTTACATAACTAAATGTTTTTCAAGCATCAGAGTTAATTATAATAAGGTAATATGAATATAGTTATATAACTATATAATGCTTATATACATGTTTATTTAAATATAATACATAAATAGAATAACATATTAATATAGTAGTACAACAGCATACATATAAATAAATAGGGAGCAAGGAACTCAGTTTGCCTTGTACCTCAAAAGGGTCAGAAAATTTAATTTTACGACTTCAAAACACACCAGAAGTTTTCACATTTCAGAAGACAGTCCTTTATCAAAATCATTTTTATATCAGAGCAGAGGTGATAATTCACATACTTTTTACCTGTAAATATCTTTTTAAAATTGTACTTATTGATTTATTTTGAGACAAGGTCTCACTCTGTCACTGAGACTAGAGTGAAGTACATAATCTCAGCTCACTACGACCTCTGCCTCCCGGGCTCAAGCAATCCTCCTACCTCAGCCTTCCAGGTAGCTGAGTCCTCAGACAAGCACCACCATGCCTGGCTGAATTTTTGTATTTTTTTGTAGAGACAAGGATTCATTGTTGTCCAGATTGATATTAAACTCCTGGACTCAAGCGATCCTCCCACATCAGCCTCCCAAAGTTCTGGGATTACATATGTGAGTCACAACAGCCCATCCCTATAAATAAGTTTAATTAACTCAATTGTATAAAGTTATTCGTTGAATCTAAGTCCAGAAATTCTTTAAAATTTTCAGTGAGTATATTGCATTCTGCAATTCAAATTCTTTAAAGCACTTTTTCAGCTGTGACTTCATTTACTCAATTTTGTGTTTTAACTTACTCTCGTGTACATTCTATATCACCGACATTGGTTGATCTCTCTCTTCTGCTTATATCATCTGTATATTTTATCGATCTTTTCATGTTAATAAATACTCATTTTGAAAATCATTGTATCAAATTTAAATTATTGATATAACCTCCCCTCTGGCCAATACTAGATATTCTTATATTGAGCCACATATGCTGATATTTAAATTTCTTTTTAATTGGTACTTTTTTTTTTAATTGTATGGTAGGTTCTGGGGTACATGTGCAGATCATGCAGGATTGTTGCATAGGTACATACATGGCAAGGTGGTTTGCTGCCTTTATTCCCCCATGAGCTATATCTGGTATTTCTCCCCTCGTTATCCCTCCCCACCCCCTGCTGTCCCTCCCCTAGCCCCCTCAACTGACCTCAGTGAATGATGCTCCCCTCACTGTGTCCACATGGTCTAATTGTTCAACACCTGCCTATTAGTGATAACATGTGGTATTTGGTTTTCTGTTCTTGTGTCAGTTTGCTGAGGATGATGGTTTCCAGAACCATCCATGTCCCTATGAAGGACAGGAACTCATCTTTTTTTATGTCTGTGTAGTATTCCATGGTGTATATGTGCCACATTTTCTTTATCCAGTCTATCGTTGATATATTCTGACTACGCAGCTATTGCCTTGAGAATCCACTTAACTGTTCTCCTGGAATCAATTGAAGGATATAGTAAACTGTGTTTCTTACTTTCTTGGCTTAACCACTTGCTTCAGTGTAATTCGTCTTGAAATAATTCCCATTTTAAAAAGTGTTATTGGGAGATAAATCTTCACAATATATTTATATCATGTCTGGTAATGCATTATTTCATTCTCGTTTGAATAATAACTTTATGGACAATTGATTTCTTCATTGTATTCCAGTTTTTAGTATCACTGAAATAAAAACTTTTATCATTTTGAGGTTGTTTTTTTTCCTGCTCTCTAATTTCTAGTATTTTCCTTTTTGTCTTGTTCTAAAATTGCATGTGGTTTTCATGGATTTGTTTTTAAATCTTTATTTTTTCCAGTTAAGTATACACTTTGTACACTTAAGGAATCTTTCAATATGAAGAATATAGGATTATGATAAGAAAATTTGCTTTATTATTAATTTGATAATTTTATTTATTCGTTCTCTTTATTCATTACAGAATACTATTTTTGAAAGGTAGGCCTCCTAGATTATTTATTTATACTTATTATCCATCCTCTTTTTTATATCAGTGATTTTGACAATTTATTTAACTTTAGTTTATACCTCTTCCTTAAATAGGTTTTAAATTAATGCTCCTATTTTAAGATGTCCTGCTGAATCCAAATACTATATCGAAGTCTGAAATAGAAAATAAAAAATGTGACTAAAGATGACTTCATTTAAGCTATAAATTGTTATTCCTTTTATTATTGTATGTGTCTTCTATTAATTTATTTCATCAGACTTCCATCTGCTACTTGTTCCTAACAATGTCTTAATATATATTCCATTAATAAATTCTTCATTTATTTTTCCTGGGATGGTACTAAGTTTTGTAATTATTTATATTTTAGCAAGACCTAAACATGAAGGGTAGACACACATGAATTCAGTTGATCAATTTGAACAGAAAGTACTTACTTACATGTAAACTTCATAGTTTTTTTTTTTTTTTTTTTGAGGCAGAGTTTCACTCTTGTTACCCAGGCTGGAGTGCAATGGTGCGATCTCAGCTCACTGCAACCTCCACCTACTGGGTTCAGGCAATTCTCCTGCCTCAGCCTCCTGAGTAGCTGGGATTACAGGCACGTGCCACCATGCCCACCTAATTTTTTTGTATTTTTAGTAGAGACGAGGTTTCACCATGTTGACCAGAATGGTCTCGATCTCTTGACCTCATGATCCACCCACCTCGGCCTCCCAAAGTGCTGGGATTACAGGCTTGAGCCACCGAGCCTGGCCCTTCATAGGTTTTTATATGAATTCTATTGGTAAGAAAATTTTCATGGTCAAATTTTATTTCCATTTCTTTTCATTTTTAGCATAAATTTATTGAGGTATAATTGATAAACCTCCCACCAAAAACTGCACAGGTATAATAAGTATAATTTGATGAGTTTGAACATATGCATACACCTGTGATACTATCACTAAAACAAACTTTTTATACATACACCTTTATATTTTGTTGTTTATGTTTCTTTACTTTTAGCTTTTCTCATTGGTAGATAATGATTGTGCACATTTCTGGGATACAGGTGCTATTTTAATACATTCATACAGTGTGTAATAATCAAATTAGGGTAATTGAGATATTCATCACCTCAAGCATTTATTGTTTTGTGTTGAGAACATTCTAAATCTTCTCTTCTACCTATTTGGAAATATGAACTAAATTTAGGTACGCCATAGTCATCTTACTGTGCTATTAAACACTGGAATTTATTTCTTCTATCAAACTGTACTTTTGTAGTCATTAACTAATTTCTCTTTATCTCTTGATCCCTACTTCCCTTCTCAGCCTCTGGTAACCACCATTCTACTCTCTACCTCCATAAGATCAATTCGTTCTAGCTCCCACATATGAGTGCCAACATGTGATATTTGTCCTCCTGTGCCTGGCCTATTTCACTTCACATGATGTCCTTCAGTTTCATCCGTGTTGCTGCAAATGATAGGTTAAAGTCACAAAGTAGGATTCTGGCTCAAGAATATTTGAACTTTTATTTAGACAATTCTCTTATTGCTAACCAATTTATGAAAGGATATCTCTTTTTTGACAGAATATTGATGAAAAATTCCATTTTGGGATGGTCTGATAACTTCTGAGATAATGCCAAATTGTTGTTTCATAAATTATAGGATGCAATTTAAACTTGACCTGTATGCCAGCTGTTTCCTAGATAAATTATGGTGTCCTTCAGAGTTACCATAACATTGTTATTTATTTACTATAAAATTTTTTCTTAAGTTAGCCAACTTCAGGTCTCATAGCAATATATATAATAATTATATATTATATTTATTAATTATATATATTTTATATAGGTAGCAGACTGCTCTCTTTATATATATAGTATAGAATTATATATAATTATATAGAGAGAGGTATATTTATACGTTATACCATATAACTAACTCTAACAGCAGCAGATTACTACTTAATTTTGAAAGCTATGCTAATAAGAATATCATATATAACACTAGCAGTTCTTCTACTTACTTGGATATTACAAGATTCACTGGGCATTGACAAGATATAAATTATGTATGTATTACTGCAAAAACATTGATCATTTTTGAATTCCTATTAAACCCATTTTACTCTATTTTATTAAACTGGAGAGCTGTGACCTATCTAGAGATTTCAGTTAAATTAAGCTAATTAAAACATGGAAATAGCAAGGGTGAAAATGGCATACATGTAAATTGCTTAATGCAAATTTAAATTAATGAGTAAAGCAAATTTAGAAGTGCTCTGTTTTTATGCAATTAATATAGAGTTGTCTCTTTGCCCATACAGTAAAGTCACAATTATCATGTCAATAAAAAGTCAACAATTTTGAAACTTTGTTTTATATATTTATCTATTTGAAATGTCAGGGTAGTCGTAATAAAAATATCTTCTCTTGAATTTTCATGATGTACTGCTAATTTAGCACAGGTCTATATGTTATAGCATTTACTCTGTTACATAATTAAGCTTGCATTTTCAGTGAAATGACATTGTATTTTTGCTTTACATTGTTTTCTTGTAGTACACACGTATAGTACATACATACATATATGTGTGTGCTTAAGAAATAAGGACATGCAGAAAAGAACGTATTCATATGAATAAGCTGACTGAAAAGGATGTAAAGGAAGACTAAGGGGAGGAGAATGCAGATTAAGAACTAAAGTTATATTCAAATGCTGTCTTGGGTATTTGTGTGTGCACACACAACTACTCACACAGCCCATATGGACTTCTGTTAGCAGAGTTTTGAATTAAAGAAAAATAACCTAGGATGACAACATTAGACATACATTTCTGAGATCAAAGACTTTATTTTCAGTGTTTTTAGTTTATTAAAAAACATTGAATTTGCATTACAGGCAAGAATAACTATCTCAAGCCTATGTAACCCATTCATCATGAATCTTTAGAATAATAAAATCCTCTCAATGCCTTTCTAATTTCCAAATCCTTTCAAAGCTTTTCTTTCAAAACTGTCCACTAAATTCAACTTCTAAGGTTGTACACTGCACTTGCCAACAGATCTTAACTGATCATATATTTGCTTAAATAATATGTAGTTATTGAATTAGTATATTTGATTTTTCACCTTTTAATCAAGGAAACAGCAATAATATATTTAAATGTAAATAATTCAGTGTGATACTAATCGATTTTACCATGTCCTTATTTTAAATTGTATGGCAATTTTGGCTTAAAACTATTTGTAATGTTGTTTTCTGTTCCATGGCTTCTGCTTCTGCTGACTTCAGTTGTCGTCTTCATTTCTATGTGTGCCTCTATCTGACATGGGTGTTTCATCTCCCCTTTGAGTATTTGTTAATAAAGCCATTTTGATCAATTAGGAACCAGATGGATTATCCTGGATAACTCTTGTAGACTCCTTTTGAAGCTATGGATATCTTCTTTATCTCTTAAATTGTGAGACCAAGACCACATATATTTTATCAAATTATTTTTATCAGTAAAATGAAGACTTTGTTACTTTCTATAAGTAAGTAATATACACCTTAAGATTATATGTTAATATTTTTGTTCCTATTTTTAATATCTCTGCCTATATTGCCCTATACTTGTATTGTCTTTATTGTCCTCATCCAGGAATGAAATGTAATTTTAACATTAGAAGTATTTTTCCAATTATGACTAAAATATCATAAAGCAATCAATGATAGAAAATATACAAATGCTTTTGGATCAAAACCTTAATACCAATTAAATAGTTTAGGTTTTTCTTTAATTTCTGCTTATTATTTTATTTATATATATATATATATATATTTTATTTTTATTTTTATTTTTTATTTATTTTTTTTGCATTTTAGGTTTTGGGGTACATGTGAAGAACATGCAAGATTGTTGCATAGGTACACACATGGCAGTGTGGTTTGCTGCCTTCCGTCCCCTCACCTGTATCTGTCATTTCTCCCCATGCTATCTCTTCCCACCTCCCCACACCTCGCCCCTCCCCCATTTCCCCCCAAGGGACCCCAGTGTGTAGTGCTCCCCTCCCTGTTGATATTAAGTCTCACTCTGTCATCCAGGCTGGAATGCAGTGGCATGATCACAGCTCACTGCAACCTCCACCTTCCAGATTCCAGTGATTCTCCTGCCTCAGACTCCTGAGTAGCTGGGATTACAGACACGAGCCACCAGACCTGGCTAATTTTTGTACTTCTGGTAGAGACAGGTTTTACCATGTTGGTCAGGCTGGTCTCAAACTCCTGAACTCGAGTGATCTGCCTGCCTCGTCCGCTCAAGGTGCTGGGATTACAAGCATGAGCCCCCGAGTTGGCCTAATTTTTACTTATTTTAAATGCCTTTTGAAAACTATTTTATCACATGGTCATGAAATAGATTCTTGTTTTATGTTTTTACATGCAAAAATCCAGTTAAATATGTGTTTGTCATATATTTGATTTTTCCAATAACATTTCTATATATTTATGAATGGAATTTCATACAAATCTGTATTTTAAATAACAAATATGCAGAAGATACAGGAATCCTAAATTTTTTTTACTGATCTCAGAATTATTCAGCAGAACATTTTATCAAAACTGGAAAATATATATAAATAGAGAAGGATGTGCATTAAGGAAAGCATGATCAATATGCAAACACAAATCTTAAATAATTGTTAATCAGGTGAGTGCTAGAGTTCAAATACTTTGCCAGGTGATTAAAATTTCACTTGGAAAGTTTTAAAAGCACCTGCTAAGAGAAGCTGAAAGTGAAAACTAGTCACACCAGCACTTTCTACCTCAATTTGGTAAAATGCATTTAAATGAAATGCAAAAATGAAGAAAAAATCTTACTTGCTATGTAGAGGATAAGTAAAAATGCAAAGGACAGAACCTCAGGAGGTGCAGTGCATTTCAAATTAAATGCAGGTTTTTTTATATGTAGAAAGTGAACAGGCTTGACCCACTGTTTCTTAAAGCTCACCTTATATCTTATAAAAATTCAGAAACTCTATCAAATGGAAAAAGAACTACTTTTTCACCATACCATTCTCACCATAAAGCCATCATTTTAGTACCTCCCTTAAGAACATCTGCAAAACTTATCTACCAGACTAATACTATCTGAAATACTTATAAGAAAATGCTTTTATTAATTAAACAAAAACCAAGACTTTAGACCTTTCATCCTCAGGAAGACCTAAAAGTTTTCTTCTGTGGATCCAATGGCTTAATTTCATAGTGGTGAGAAAACTACTATGAAAGTGGTTTTCCAGATATATTCTGTTATTTTGTTTTATTTTTTACCTATGAAACATACTTTATATTCTTACATGTCTAAGAGAAAACATATTTGAATTTTGTGCATTTTAGTAATTTCACATTTTAGGTATGGCATTGTAGGTTTTTCAGAAAATAGGCACTGTATTTTTATTTCATTTGATTTTCACACAACTATGTGAAGTAAGTAGTTATTATACCATCAGAACAGTTAAAATAATTGTTAACAACAAAAAATAAATGTTTTATGTGACTGAAACAAAGTTACACAACATATAAGCAATAGAACCAGACCATAAAATATATTTTTTGCTGCTATTTTTTGTGAAAACTTGAATCAAGAAAAAAAAAAAATAAGCCTGACCCTCCAAAAAGGTTAACAGACTGTGTATTCCAATGTAAGAATAAGCATGAGGGAGTTGTAAGTGGCTTTCTTTAATCATTTTTATATCTTTGATATATATGAATGCCTAAGAAGCAAACAACAGAGACTATGGCTATAGTTAAGCATTTTAGAAATATATGTGTATACTGAAAGAGCTTTGCATTCGAGAAATTGAGATAATTACCTCTATAATCAGGTACATACAAGTGTGACATACTGATTTGTGGCAATAAACTACGTGTCAAAATTAATTTATACATATTACTCAAATATTATGGATATCCAGAACTCTAAAGAGATTTTATGCAGTTTATAAGGTATAGAGCTCAGTAATAATATTGCATACATAATTTTTATAAACTAATACAGAGTGAAATTGGCAAAGCCAGAAAGACGTAGTAAGTTACTGGCGTGTGTATCAGGTGAGGTTCTTTATAAATGAAACAACCTGAACTTCCTGACAGTGGAAAAAAAAAACGCGTGAACATCAGCAAGCAAATCAGCTTGCACCAGGGATTGCTAAAAAGGGCTTGACGCCTCAGCATTTTCTTCTCTCTGAGGAAAGAGACCTATTCTTGTATTAAAGCTGGCTAAACAAGATAAAGGTTGAACTTTTCAACTGCAAAGTAGGTATAGGAATTGCTCCCTTTTTAACTGAGACAAGCAGTAAAATTTTACGACACATCACCAATTGGGTTTTTTAGCATTAAATACCGGAAAGTCTATTGTGTTGCTCTCTGCAATATAAATGAGGACTGGAGAGGTAAATAGTAATCTAAAACGGTTCAGATGAAGATCTACAATCAAAAGGTGGTGAAGCACCTGGTTTTTTTTGATGAGGTTTCTGACTCTTTGATATTTCAACTTTTCATGAGACAAAGTACACTAAGTTATAGGAGTGGGAAGGAAGGGTTGAATGAAAATTAGAAAAGTAAAAATTGGATTTTGTATGGCTGGGCCAGATGTATAAAATCATTAGTTTTATCCCAGTGACAGAATTTTATGGAAAACAATAAAAGCTACATAAAAGAATGCTGATAGCATCACTTTACTCTCTATTAGCATTCGTTTAGATGTGTATGAGAGCGAATATGCACCAGGGAGAAGCAAGTATGGAGAATTTTTTTTTTTTTTTGGCCATTAAGTTAATGGAGTTGATAAATGGAATTGTAACACTGACACTAAGTGACAGTCTTGTTCCTTTAAAATCTGCTGTTTCATTCTAGTTACTTCAACCTTGAATTTCTAATGTGTACAGCTATTACATTTGATAGTTGTGTTTGGTGATTTTATGTGATTCAAAAGAATAATAAAAGGAGCACAACCCCTGCTTGAATAAAGAAAGTTAAACCACCATTAGTGAAATTTCAGATCTATATCTACATATGACTTTTACAAGTTATTCACAATGAAATTAATTTTATTTTTCTTTTAGACTGCAGGTCAGAAAGAATGGTTTAATACTGCCAAGAAAGATTACTTTTTTTTTTTTTAAGAATTGGAGTAGACAATAAAATAAAATTATATCTGATTGTTTTCACATAATAGTTCTATTCCTAGGAGGACAAAACACATTCATGTGTACATTTCTAGAGAATCAAGTAGCTACTTTCTATACCTTTTCATATGCAAGTCTAACATATATTAAATGAATGACTGCTACTCATGGCATATGTATTTTAAAGTGAAGAAGTTAGGAGTGATGGCTCACAACTATAATCATCTGTAATCCCAGAACTTTGCATTATATATATATATAATTTTATAATTAGAAAAGACCTAACATCATGAATCATTTCAGGAACTCAGTTTTCATCTATTTATTTGCATACTGATTGATTGATTAATTGATTCCATAAAGAGTTGTTGATTTTTAAACATAAAAACCATGAACTTTTTTTTTGGAGGCTCTTAATTAATCTTCCCTGTAAAAAACAAACACATGATTATTTTCTT
Organism: Saimiri boliviensis; assembly: GCF_048565385.1. NCBI lineage: Eukaryota > Metazoa > Chordata > Mammalia > Primates > Cebidae > Saimiri > Saimiri boliviensis. The sequence goes on from NC_133467.1 coordinate 6,804,348, forward strand.
AATTTTACTAAAATCATCTCATTTTTAATAATTTTGCAGAGATAAAAAATTTGATAAAATTTTAGATTTCTCAAAAATAAAATGCTTGTTTCAGTATAATTAACTGGTATTCAGGTAGATTTTACAAAAGAATACTCAGCCTTTATTCTTTTCTTCTAACAACACATTTTCATTCTCTTTGTTAAATATATATGCTATATATATATATATATAATATATATATGCTATGACTATATAGCATATATATATCATAGGACTGTATATATAGCATATATATATATATTCATATATATGATAGGACTCTGAATTCATTCTCTGTCCATCTTGAATATTTTGAGCTTCCTCAAAACAGCTATTTTGAATTCTTTGTCTGAAAGGCTACATATCTCTGTCTTTCTGGGATCAGTCATTGGTGACTTTTTTAGCTCATTTGGTAAGAACATGTTTTTCTGGATCACTGTGATGCTTGTGGATGTTTTTCCATGTTTGGACATTGAAGAGGTCTGTTGGGGGAAATATTTTTTAAGTAATATCCCACAAGCACAGGCAATCAATACAAAAACAGACAAATGGCATCCAATCAAGTAAAATAAAGTTTTTAAAAGCTGCACAGCCAACAAAACTATCAACGAAGTGAAGAGAGAACACACAAAATGAAATAATATATTTGCAAAGTGTCTCTCTGACAAAGAATTAATAACCAGAACATACAAGAAGCTCAAACAACTCAATTCCAAATAGTCTAATAACTCAATTAAAATATGGGTAAAACATCTGAGTAGACATTTCTCAAAAGAAGACATACAGGGAAAAAAGGTATATGAAAGGATGCTCAACCTCACTGACCATCAGGAAATGAAAATCAAACTGCAATGAAATATCATCTCACCCCAGTTCAAATAAATGGTTTTTGTCCATAAGACAGGAAGTAACAAATGCTGATGAGAATTTGGAGAAAAGAAAATTTACCTTCTTACACTGTTAGTGGTAATGTAAATCAGTGCAACCATGATGGAGAAAAGTTTAGAAGTCCCTCAAAAAACTAAAAATAGAACTACCCTGTGATCCAGCAATCCCATTGCTAGGCATACACTAAAAAGGAAAGAATTCAGTATATTGAAGAGATATCTACACCCCCATATGTATTACAGCACTATTCGCAATAACCAAGATTTGGAAACAACTTCAGTGTCCATCAACTCATATCTAAAAGGGAAAATTGAAACTGTTGATTTAAGTGTTATGACTGTAAGATACATCGCCATACATCATTTTATAAAACAACATTAAATAAACAGTAGCTAATGTTGGCATAGTTGATCTATAAGTAAAAGTTCAAATTGACTAACACTATTGTCTTTTTTTAATGACATATAAAATTAATTGTAACCCTTAACAGTTAAGTGTAGCTAGCACAAACAAATAGCTTCCAAGATGGCTTTTGTTGATAAACCAGGAACAGTAGTAACTCTGGTTATGTTACCCTCTGTTTACAATAGTGTGTCTCTGTGGTACTTTTGTTTAGAATATCTTTGCTAGACAGTCAACATATTTAGGTTAAATACTGGGACCTTGTTCATTTTTCATTCACTTATTTATTTATGTATTCATGTATTTGTAAACCCTCAACATGGGTTCATAGGGGATTAAGTGAAGAAATACGAACCAGTTTTGCTTATTTATTTATGTATTCATATATTTGTGAACCCTGAACATGAGTCCATAAGGGATTAAGTGAAGAAATATGAACCAGTTTTGCTATAAAAGTAAGTCCTCATTTAATGTTGTTGATTGATAGCTTCTTTAAGCTGAAGACATCAAGTGAAGTCTAACTTCACTTTAACTTCAACTTGAAGTGAAACGACTTAGAACAAAAACAACTTTGCAATAGGCTAATTGACTTAAAGAAAACATAATGTCCTAGTGCATATTTCTAGTCAGAAACCACAAAACTTCTAAATAAAGTCTAAATTTTTCTGATATTAAATACTGAAATAAACTAAAGCTGTATATACATTTTAAAAGATGACAAAGAGTAATCTGAATTATTGACTGAATTATTGTGGTCTAGGGTTCCAGGTGGCGAGAGCCTATCTCAGGCAGCACAGGGAATAAGCTGGAACCATCCCTGGCCATTATATCTATTAAAATGAAAGCTTGCTCTTTTATTTGTTACACACATGTGGAATCTCCAAATTCTGATGACTTATTACTAAGGACAATCCTAGTCATCACATTGGCTTAGTTATTCATGCCTTGCTTTAGAGCCCCTTTGTGACAAGACCAAAATCAATGGAAACAAAAGTTAAATTCTAAGAACTTTCTTAACAACTCAATTGGAGAAAGCATTGTTATTGTTAATTATGGATTATGAAACTGTATGGGAGAGAGGAAATAGGTCATTGAAAGATAATTTTCTTACATTCATAAAGTTTTTAATCTACTGAATGATACAGCAACATATCATTGGAAAAAATATAACAAAATTCCAGTAGTAATAATAACTGTGATCAAAAATAAAGGAGAGTAAGTCATGAAATGTTAATTCAAGTTCACAAGGTTTTCTGTGATGATAATTTGAAAAGAGGCATGAATTAGCTAAAGGAAAAACCTCATAATGATTTTAGCGGAGTGATAGAGTAAATAATGAGAATGAAGGCACATAGGCAAGTATTTGGGTAGCAAAACTTGCTACTTTCACTTTGTTCCAAAGATTATTTCTTTCATGCCTTATTCTTTCCAGATGTGCTAAAAATCACACTGACTCAGCTGAAGCTGCTATTGAAATCTTTGTCAATTAGCTCACCATTGAACAGTATCTTGCCAGGGTGCTAGAGTTTAGTGATGGTTTTAAAATCTTTGCTGCCAAAGAAGATTTACATCTTTAAGGATTTCTCGGCAAAAATATTGATGCATTACTCCCACGAAGCTGGCCTCACAACGCAGAGTCAACGGAAAGAAATAATATGTGTGCCTGAAAAGCCGATCATTTATCTCAATACCACATGTAATATACTAAATGAAGGCTCCTAGAGCTTCTTGGAAGCTCACATATTGAAGTGTAAAATCTCTCATAAAAGTTGGAATGACAATCTTATTTTAAAACCACTCTAGCACTGATGTGTGATCTCTATCTCATTACCTCTTAAATAAAACTACATCTCAAAAGGGTACATAGGCTGTATACCCTCCAAAAAAGTGTTAATTAACAAAAGGCATTATTGAGTTTATTTTGCCAACATTAAAATAGCTATGAGAAAAGAAGCAAACAATTTCAAGTGCGTTTTTCTGCCACCTTAGTCAATCTGGTCTTGAGAAAATGCATTGTCTTCAACAATGACGTCACTTTCTTTTATGTGGCAGACAGCGTTCTAAGTGCTTTAGTAGTTCCTTTGCTCATTTGATCAGTTTCCCCACATATTTCTCTTTACTTCTTGCCTTGGCCTCGGTTCATTCCGACCACTGAAATTATCTTGGCCCACAATGACTGCCATCTTTGGAAAACTGCCCAGTATGCAGCCGCAGAGTCGCCAAAGACCAGATTCTGCCCGCTGTCGGTGTTCCTTAGAAATGTGATGTTTTTCTCCGTGAAATTCAGATCAATGAATGTATTTGTAAAATTATGATTACCATCTTTGCCTTTAAATTGTAGTTTATAATTTATGTCATTTTAATAGGCTTGGGTTTAAATCTCTGAGTTTGAAATTTGTCTTCTATTCATCTCACCTCTGCATTGTTTTTATTCTTTTTTCTACCTGCTTATGAATAATTTTACAAATTCTAATTTTTTATCTATCTTTGTTGCTATTGCCTGCGATTCTTTGTTTTGTTATTTTATATATAAAATATATATATATGGTGGTTGTATATTATAGGACTTTAATTTCTCATAATCTATATTTGAGTAATATGATATCACATAATTACAAGAATATTGTACACAATGTAGTAGAATTTGTCATTGTCTGGCCTTTGTGCTTACAAGACACTTTCTCTCTATATATATTGGAAATCTCACAAAATACTGTTTTTATATTTAATCAGTCCGTTATCATGTATAGAGATTTATTAAACAAAAAGTATTTTATATTTCCCCACATTTGTTCATTCTAGTGTTTTTTATTCCCAGTCATAATTTTCTTTCTGTTTGAGGGTTTTATTCAGGGATTTTTTCTGATAAAGGTGAGTGGGTGATTATTTCAGCTGTTGTATATCTGAAAACAAGTCCTTATTTTTCCTTTATTATTGAAAGGTATTTTTACCAAAGATAAAGCTTTAAATTGGCAGGTTTGTCTGGTCCCTTTTTAGTATTGGAAAGATGTTGCCTTCCTGTTTTCTGACTTATATTGTGTTCTGTTACTCTATATGTAATGTTGTGTGTGTGTGTGCTTGTGTGTGTGCATATTTTGGCTCCTTGTAAGAGTTTCTTTTGACCATTTTTTATAAGCTATTTGATTACACCATGGCTTAATGTAGTTTCTACATGTTTTCTTTACATATTTTTGTAATAGCTTCTTTATAAGTCCATTATTTTATCAAATTTGTACAATTTTTATCCATATTCACTTAAACATATTTTCCTTTTTACCCTATTTCTTTCTTCTCCTTAAGGTACTTGAATTTGATCTATACAAGGTTGCTTGAAGTAAAACAGCTCACTGTTGCCATTTATTTATTTTTGGCTTTTTTTTTTCTTCTGTTTTATTTTGGATTGTTTCTACTTCCACATTTTCAAGTTCCTATTTTTTTCCTCAATAATTGTTAATCTGTTGTTAATTCCATGCAGCGTGTTTTTTATCTTAGATATTGTGATTTCCATCTCTAATAGTTTGCTTTGGGGCTTTGTTTTTGCTTCTGTATTTTACTAACATGCTCAATATGTCTTGTGTCTTCTTGACATGTAAAATGTAATATTAATAATTGTAATATTATTGCTTGCTAATTCTACCATATAAGTCATTTCTAGGTGAAGCTGATTATCTTCTTAATGTGGGTTTTATTTTCATAGTTCTTACCTGTAGATGATAACTACACCCCAGCTTCAATTTCAGAAAAATATCACAGGTGCAACACAATTTATAAGACCAGAGACATAATAATATCTAAAATGTTCCAGATACTTAATATGCGGCAAGTATGGTATATTTGTAGATATTTAGGGGTTATAAACTTTAATCAAAGAAACTGTGGCATAAACTCACTTATAGATAGGCATACAATATCTGAAATATATATTAGCCAACAGACTGCAATATCTCATAAAATTATGCATTTTGAAATTTATTCTAAACATGCAGATGATTCAATATTCAGAAATCAGTTAATATAGATAACATATTAATAAGGTTGAGAAGAAAAGATCTCATGATCAGCCCAACTGAATTTGCAAAGGACTCAACACTTACTTCTGTTTAAAATCACCCAATAAATTAGAAATTGAAAATTAATTTAAAAATATTAATATATTCATACTGAGGACCAAAAACCTTAATACTATTTAATAGAAAGATATTAGAGATAGTCTTATTAAGTCACAACTGCCTATTTCATTCTCTATCATTGATTAAATGCATTAGTTAATACAATTAAAGGCAAGAAGTTAGACACTATGCATTAGAAAAATTGAGTAAAATTATCTCTATTTTTGCAAATTATGTATTGATTACCTGGAAATCCATGACATTATTCAACATGACTTTATGAAATTGGAAAAGGGGCATAGGAAATTCTAGGTAAAGGAAAACATGGAACACTGAGATAAAATTAGACTAGATGGTGAACAGTTAAGGACACCATCTGCAAATGGGACTGTTTTGAAATTATAACTAAGCAGTCTTATTCTTAGATGTAATTTGAACCTGATTAGTAATGGTTTTCCATTTAATTTAAGTATGGTGCATTTAAGATAAGTCAGTCAGTAGTGCTGCCTCAAAGCAGGCTTTAATAAAATTAATTGGGAAAAGAAAAATTGATTTTTATGTATACTCATCCCCTTTCAAAGGAAAGGGTTCATATTTTAGGAGCAAATTAAAATGCATCTGGAATCAGAATGTGTATGTAAATGTCCTATTAAAAAAGATCATCTGAAAAATATTATCGAAGGTTCTTTGCTTCCAGGAGACTTCGAAGTTTCTTAAGTAGGCAGGGTTTTGAGCTGTCATTTTAGCCCACTTTGGACATTTAACTTTGGTAATAAATGGTTTCTGTAGTCATGCACACTAAACATTTCTTTGATTTAAAGAGTATTTGAAAAAGTTTCCTGTCTTTTAAAGAAAAAAAAATGCTACAGGTTATGAAACTGCAGTTTTGCTGCTTTTTCTTTCATGTAGCATTCCCTTAGATAGTCAAATACAGTCACTGGAACATAAGTCCAAAGGAATTATATAACCTTGTAGATGAAAAATTTTCCTTCCTCTAAAACATTATAAAATAGATACAGAAAACATACATGCACACGAAAATATAAAATAATAGAATTTCTTATCCTTTCATAAGATTAATATAGTGATGATTTTGGAACACAGACTGAGAAAGGTGCATTCAAATTTTAAATAACAATAATCATTGTATTTATTTTGAAAGTATAATTTAATAATGAAGAAATCATCTCTCATTCCTTTTATTGCTCAGACTCAGTTTTAAGGATTGAATTAATACTAAATGAAAGTATCTGCTATTTTTTGGCAAATAGGTTTATTTAGTCAGGAGAGTAAGAATTGTTAAATTCTTGATGTATATGCATTCAAAATTACTTCCTGAACATAATATATTGGTCTGACCTTTTTTCTACTTTTCTAAAATGAAAAATGTCATATCAGTTTTATGAAGAAAAATGAATACCTGCTATATTATTTTCCATATCAAATCTGAAGAGAAAATAACTTTAACAGATCCCTTGTTGGTATATGTTATTTTAATAAATATTTACTATTTCTCATCAGTTAAAAAATGAAATGAAAATATAATGAGAAATCATGTATCAATTCATTAACTATATAAAATCCTAAAAACATTTCAAATCTTTTTCAGATCCAGTGATCCCACTACTGGGTATATAGCTAAAAGATAGAAAGGGTATATATCCAAAAGAAAGGAAATCAGTATATTAAATAGATACCTGCACTGCCACGTTCATTGCAGCACTACTCACAATAGCCAAGATAACGGAATCAACCTAAGTGTCCATCAACAGATGAATAAAGAAAATGTGGTACATATACACAGTCTAATATTAGTCAGCCTTATAAAAGAATGAAGTTCTGTTGTTTGAAACAACATGGACGGCAGTGGAGAACATGATATTAATTGAATAAACCAGGCACAGAAATGTGAAAATTGCATATTCTCTCTTATACTTAGGAGCTCAGAGAATGAATTTCAAGAAGAGAGAAAATAGAATGTTGGTTACCAGAGGCTGGGAAGATAGCAAGGGAAGGGAAGTAAATTGGCATGCTTAAAGGGTACAATAATTTGGTTAGGTAGAAGAAATGAGACCTAGTGTTCAGTAGCACAATAAGGCAACTATAGTTAATCAGTATTCTGTATTTCAAAAGATCTGTGAGAGAAGAGTCAGAATGTTCTTAAGTAAATGATATTTAAGGTAATAGCTATCTCAGTTATCTTGATTGATCATTACACATTGTATTTCTATATCAAAATATCATATACACCCCATAAATATGCACAAATACTATGTATCAGTAAAAATTAAAGATTTAAAAAGAAACATCATGAAAGAATTAAAGCTCCAATATTCCCTTTACTAATATATTTTCCAGATATTTTATTCAAAGAAAATTACAGTCTTAAATTTGAAGATTCAAGTGCATTTTTTAATACTTTGACTATATTTCTGTTCTTATACTATATTTAATATTGTTTGTACAGTTTTGAACTATATATTACATTTTAAAAATGTGTGGGTGAAATATATGACAGCTAAGGAATCACTGCAAAGGTTAATGATTGAGCAAAATATTCTTTTTTCTTAAATATTATCCTTATGTTTACACTTTTTAACTCGCATAGAGTTTTATTAAATATTTTCCATTTTATATAACATATCATTTATCAAACTCTTCTTTTTTTTTTTTTTTACTACTGGACTTATGTATTTATATTTGCTTACTATGGTTAATGTGTAAATCAAAGTAATTCCCAGAAATTTGGAAATAGCACTTCTTGCAAGGTTGCTAGAATTGTTATAAATCACGCAAATGCTGTGCAACCTGGGTTTGTCAGCATGACTCAGGCATCCATTTTCAGAAATTAAAAGAAAATCCCAAATTCCGTCCAATGAAATACTGTAGAATTTACGATTCTGCTGATATGGAGGATTTTTATATAATTCAGTACCCAAGAGCAATTAAAAAGATAATGCATGTAAGATGAGTCTGTTACCGTTTTCCTAAAATTGCTTTTACCTTTGTTTTAATGAACTATCTTTTCTGTCATAGGTTGTATATGTGTTAAATACTAATTATTATAAGGTTTTTGAAGCAGTATGAATACTTATGTCAGCGAACACAACAGAATTATTATTCACCTCATCTTATTTGAAAGAAAACTCCACACATCAATTTCATTTACTTCTCTGTTAGTGTGGTTTTATCCAATATCATAGAAAAAAAACTGGTTGGTACTTGGGTTGCATTACCTTGAGCAATTATAACTAAATAGTTTTGACTAATGAATAGTTGAGTATTAAAACACTACCATTTATACTTTTTATAATTCTCTGAAGTATTGAGTATCCACACAAACATGTTAATACATGATCAAAGAACATGATTAAACACACACAAAAATCTATCCTTTGTATAGGTCTAATGAAGAAATAACAGGTAAAGATTTCTTTAATATTTTTCTTTTCTCTTTCACATAGCCAGCATTTATTCATCCTTTAGTCCTCAGGACAGTACTATAACATGAGTAATAAAAAACTTTCTGATGCCAGACAACTAGTTTCCTGCAGAATGATAGTTTGGAACAGTGCCCGTTTGTAATGAAGTTCATAATGTAAGACAGTAAACTAAACTTTTCATAAAGCTTAATGACATCAATTTAAATGAAGAATTTTAAAATATATGGAGCATATCACCTTTTTATTTTTAGTTGTTTATATTTTATAGTAGATACTAATGGTAGCAATTTTTTTTTATTATTATTGGTTTTTAAACTTATTTTTCCTTTTCTTTCTTCTTCTTTTTTTGTTTTCCTAGATGGAGTCTGCAACTCACGCCTCCTGGGTTCAAACTATTCTCCTGCCTCAGCCACTGGAGTAGCTGGAACTACAGGTGTGTGCCACTAAGCTGGGCTAATTTTGGTAGTTGTAGTAGAGGCAGGGTTTCACTATGTTGACCAGGCTGGTCCTGAACTCCTGGCCTCAAGCATTCAGCCTACTCCAGCCTTCTAAAATGCTGGGATTACAGGCGTGAATGTCCGTGTCAGTTAGTGATATTTTATTTTCATATTTCAATGTGATGTTTGGACAACATACTAAAGAAAAGTTTGAAAATATAAAAGTAATTTAGAGGAGGCATATTTCCATACCAATAACCCTTTATTTGAGAGACTGAAAATTATTGAATATAAAAATATATGTACACATAGCTGACCACTACAAAGAAAAGAGCAAAAATATAAATCAAAGGTTCATTTTAAGGCAAAATATAATACCTTTTGCTCCACCAATGTCTATTTTTTTAAATCCCTCATAGATTGCTGGCAAGTGGTACACCTGTGTCAGCACATGCTCCTCCTTTGCATCTTCTTCTTCCCAAAGACACTGTTGTTCTCCAATGAATGTCATGTGATGTGTGCTCTGTAGTCACAGCAGTTTCACCCTCACATCTTTTCAGCTCCACCTATCAATAAGCTTTCTTTTCAAGAGTCTAACAAATGATGTAGCCGGGTACCAGGTGGCTAACATTGTTCATAAAGTTGCTTCTGATTTACCGGAGGTGGGAAAATTTAAGCGGTGAGTCCATACAGTGGCCTTAAGTGTTGGGATCCACACTAACCAGACCACAAGGGAGGAAAGCTCCTCAAAGAACATTTAAAACATATGTTCTAGATCCGGTGAGCAAAACCGACCTACCAACAAACAAAACATCTCTGCCTCTAGAGAATTTGCCCTCTATTGGGATAATTTAGGTGAATACTATTAAACACAATAATATTTAGAGTGTGTTGTATGTTAGAAAGTTAAAAACTCAAGATACTGAAGATCAGGGGTTCAAGGTAAGTATAATTTAAGCAGAAATGTTTGAAATCAGTCCAGTCGAAAAGCAGATATTTAAATGAAAACGTGAAGGCTGTGATCAAGGAAGCAATGTATATATCCAGGGAAAGACAATCCCAGGCAGAGAGCACAGTTGGTACAAAATGTGTTCACTGTAAGAACTACAGGTTTTAATTGAGAGAAATGGGAAAACATGAGACGTTTTGATTACAGAAATTATAAGATCATGTTTTAGCTTTGAAAAATTACTCTGGGTGTAGGTTTTGTTGAAAATGGATATAAATGAGCAGAGGTGGAAACAGAGACAAATTTTGAGTTGCTTGCAGGAATCCATACAAAAATTGATGGTAGCTTGAACAGAGTGAAATGATGAAGATAATGAGAAGTGGTTAGCTTGTCCTTATATTTAAATGTAAGCTCAATAAGATCTTCCTAAGGACCCAATGTCAGGTGAAGTAAAAGGAGAAAGGAGGCAACGATAACTCACTCCAAGGCATTTTGCCTGAGTAAATGAAAAGATGAACTTACCATTCGTTGATATTTTAAAAAGAAAATATGTATTCTGAACAAGTTTTCTCTGGAAATTCAGGAACTAAATTTAGGACATGAAAATGTCAAGATGTCTGCTACAAGTGCTAGGTAGTGATGACACTTAGCTTGAATATATATCATTGACATTCCAGGGATATATTTAGAGTGAAGATATAAATTTGGAAGGAGTAAAGATATATTTTATTAAACATCTGATAATGCATGAGATCTTTCAGGAAGTCTGTGTAGAATGAGAATGTAGAGGAAAGAAGAAAATAGAATTTTCAAGGAATGAGTTCTGGGGCAGTGGGAGGTGGGGAAGAAGAGGGTGATTTGCCAAAAGAGAATGTAAATAAATGTTTGCAAAATTCAGTTGGAGGAAAATTAGATGATTATGATATCCTGAAGGCCAAATGAAAATGTACTGAGTTCCTGTGATATAACAAGTAATATGAATACATTTAAATAACCATTCGGTTTACCAAAGTGGAGACCATTTGTAATTTACAAAATACTTATGCTAAAGTGATGGGATACATATACGTGTGTGTGAGAATGTATTTGTGAGTATATGTGATAGCAATCTTTTAGTTGAGTGAGAAACATTTTGAAATGTGTCAAGCAAGAGAAGGGAAAATTTCTAGAACAATGTCTGTAATGAAAAAGAAGTAATGGCATCTAGCACATAAGGAGGACTGAAGTTAAATGGAATGAGGGATAATTCATGTAAATCTAAAGAAAGGGTAAAACATAGATCAAAAAGGTTAATACATGGACAATGGGAACATACAGAAGTTCTTTTTTAATTGCTTCAAGTTTCTCAGTGAGTGAATTTACTACATATTGTAGAAAAAAAGAAAAATAGTCTCGTCTTGACCAATGGTTGCATAAACAGAGTAGGAAAATATATATCCTGGAGTCATTATGCATCATGGAAAGTTAGTGGTTATGAATTATTAGTGAAGGCCATAATGCAAATCTCTTTCTTTTAACTGTTCTTGGAAAAACACAATAGTGTAGATGTGATTTGTAACATAATAAAAAAGGAAATAAAAGCTATTCAAACAAAAGTATCAAATATTTTTAAATTTTGAAACTGTTAGTATTTTTCATGTTTTACCCAGTTTATTATAATCATATCTGTAGCTCTGTTCAGACAGTTCAGGAATGTTTGAAGTAGCTTTAGTATAATTTCTAATTTTTATTTATAAGTTTTCAATAAGGAAACTTGTTTTAATGTAAGTAATTGTAACACCTAGTGTTGAATATCAGAATTAAAGTCAACTAAATTATTTGTCATGTTAAAGAACTTAATTCATGGCATATTAAACTAGACACTCACTCCAATGATGAGAATCCAGGTCCAGGTACATGACCTCAACCTAATTGGAAAGGAGGCTTGAGAATACAAATGCTTTTGCTGAGCACGTAGGCAGTTTGCTGCTTTCAGCCCATGCCCCTTACCACAATGCATGCCTCCTTTGGCATTTTAGTAAAAATAATTTATATATTACTTATATTACTTTTCATTTTGAAAAGTGAACTCTGAAGTTAATCATTATAGAAAATTCTATTTTACATTATGGAAAACCCATGTATTTCTAAAACAAGAATCAGTAATTCTAGATTGTCTATGCTTAAAAATAAATACTGACCAAGATGACCTTAACATTTCCGTCAGCTTGACTAGACTTTAGCCAGACTTGGCCCTTGACCATCCTCTCACTGCAGCCCTTACAGAATCCATATAACCTAATTGTAGACACTCATTCTCCCCTTTTTCCTGAAGCATTTACTTTAAAAAAATTGTAACTGTAAATTTTCTGACCCGTTGAGTTCTAAATTTTTCAAAAACCCCTTTGCCAGTTTTGTAAGCCAAGACTGTTTTCCCCCAGATCCCAAGGATCATTTCTTTGAAATGAAATCAAGAAAGTTAGCACCCCATTCCCCAGTTGCCATGCAACTTCAGTGGCTACCTTGCTTCCATTGGGAAGGCAGGACAGAGTTTGCTTTTTTGGGGGGTAAGTCCAATTAACAAACACAGAAGGCCTAAGGTGGTCCCAACTCTGCTTTTAAAAATTCTGCTCTTTGTTTTAGCTGAGTTAACTTCAGATTATGTCATCTTCTTTCTCATTGCCTTGAATACAGTTTTCCTTATTTATTTCGTTTACCTTGTGTTTTTTATTTGACATCACCTAGTGTCATTTGGTTTTGTGACATGACAGTTTCAAGAAAGAACTATAGGATGGAAAATACAGATGAATAATGCTAATTTCAGAAGTAAAATATGTTAGAATAAGTTTCACTTTGTTTTCTGCAAAATGTTCTTAAGTGAGTATACATCCAGATACAATTTAACTCTAAAACTAGATATAGTAGCTTAAAATGGTTGAACTCATAAGAATTTTTCTTTTCCTCACTATGACTGAACTATAAGAATTGTCTTCATTTAAATACTTCTGATTTAACTCATAATTACTGGTATTTTCCATGGATGTAAATCAAATATCTTGTACTAAAAATCAGTAATAGCAGTGTTAAAATCATTTTCTATTGATAAGATTCTGCCTCCAGAAAAAGACTTAGCCCACAATTTGAAAGTTCATAGTAACATGAAAACAGTTCACAATTACTGTAATTTAGAATTTAACTTACATTCAAGTTGAAATGGGAAAAAAAAAATAATCCCTATATGAAATTGTTCTCAGTGTCTGTGTTTTGAAGCATCTTTTCAAGATATAAGATCAACATTGCTATTCTAGTCACAGCAAAGCATTTTCCAAAATGTCATACTGAACTCATTACTGGGAGAATGACAAGCCTTTCTAATGTGATTGTTCTTTCCTCATAATAAAGGCAAAAATTACCACTGCTTGTGAACTTAAAATAAGATGTGATTGGAGTTAGATGAATTAGTTCTTATGAATATGTATTTCAAATGGTTATATTTAAAATATATAAGTGAGTATGCTTTCGTCTCCATTTTAACCTGTACTTAGTAGACTACATTTTTATTTTGAATTCTTCATATTGACTTTCTTAAAATCCAAGCTGCTGCAGAGTTACATTTTAAAGATATTTAGTAGACTACATTTTTACTTTGAATTCTTCATAATAACTTTCTTGAAATCCAAGCTGCTCCAGAGTTACATTTTAAAAAGGTTGACATAATGTTACGAATTAAAATTTTTTGCTTCTTTTTAGTCTTTGCTATTTAATTTTATCATACTTGTACTTTTATCATATTTTATTATCATTTTAATCATACCTTCAGCATACTCTGTATCATTCTGAATCATATTTCCTTGGCTTGATTTTAGAATAGAATGGTGATTTTCCCTTTGCTTTTATGAAATGTTTGGTAGAAAACAAAATTAATGGCTACTTCTGGAAACACATGAAGCATGTAAAACAGAACTCCACATTTTTTAAAGTAAATTATAATGTGCAGTGTTCAATATGATATGCTATTATGTTTCATCTGTACCTATAACTGTTGTGCTTAGGATATAGTAACAATTTTATCATAACACACTATGCTATTAGTATATATGGGAAGATTTAGGCAAATGATATAAAACATTTTTAAGTAGAAGGAGCATTTGAAATAATAGGTGCATATCTCTCTCTCTCTCTCTCTCTCTCTCTCTCTCTCTCTCTCTCTCATTCTCTCTTTCTGTCTGTCTGTTTGTCTGTCTGTCTGTCTGTCTGTCTGTCTTGCTTTGTTGTTGAGACTGGAGTGCCCTGGCTCCATCTCTGCTCACCACAACCACCACCTTCTGGGTTGTTCAAGCAATTCTCCTGCCTTAGTCTTCCAAGTAGCTGGAATTACAGGCGCCCATCACAATGTCTGGCTAATTTTTGTATTTTTAGAAGAGACAGGGTTTCACCATGTTGGTCAGGCTGGTGTGGAACTCCTGACCTCAAGTGATCCACCTGCCTCTGCCTCCCAAATTACTGGGATTACAGGTATGAGCCAGCACAGCAGTTTCCCTTTAGAAAGTTAAGTTTTCAGAGAAACATGTCTTTGCACATAATTTTAGTTTATCTTCAATAACTACTGAGTGAATAGTTACAGTTCTTCCTTACCTCAATTGCTTTTTTAAATCATTTTTTTTTTTTTTGGCTTTTTCCTTCACTCCACTGAAAATTACTTTGCTCTGGTCACTTAAATCAAATTTTTCACTTTGCTTGGCCTCTTTAGCAGCATTCCAAATATTTGACCAAACTCTGATATTTTAAATGTTCTTTGCATTTAGTTCTTCCCTATAAGCCACAATTATTTCTCATACTTTACCACTTTGTTCTAAGTTGCATCCACTGATGAACTATAATTTCATACCATAAATGAATGCTGAAGTTCCTTAGTGTGTAGCCTTCATGCATTTTTTTTCTTTTACTCTTCACTTTCTGTCTAGTCTGTCTGCTTCCAAGTGTAGTCAACATTGAGTCAACTAGGGAAAATTAAAAATATGATAATTATTGAGCTACTTCCCCCCAAAATTACTACAAAAATGACAATGTGGACTCTCTTGGAGTGGATACATAGACCAAAGTTCTGCGAGAGCGATGGGATAATCCAGGCTCTAGCTTTTATACTTGCAGATATGAAGAATTTCCCTTGACCAATGATAAATGCAAGTATGAACTTCAAAACTACCAAGTCTTGGTATAATAAAAGTTACTGCTAAGAATTGCCAGTTTTCGTTAATGAAAGGATGAATTGGACATGTGTTTTGTACATATATAGGCATATAACATATGTCTATACCAAATCTGAGTTTTGCAGGTTTGTAGGCAATTTTTCTCTAGCATAACAACTATTCATATATAGGTACTGAGAAATATATTTAAATATATGTACATATAAATACATATATTTTTAAATATTTTACATATATTAATACACATATATGAATATGTCTTATGCTACATATAGACATATATATGGAAAGATAGATTTATATATTACAACTGAATTATTGATAGAAATATGGAAGGCCATAAAACAGTGAATAACATCATAAATTGCTGGATGCTAGCATTCTATCTTCAACAAAAATAAAAACCTTCAAAAGTGAAATTGAAAGAAATAATTTTCAAATAAGTTAAAACTGAATTTAACACTGATCAACCATTATGATAAAAATAATTGAAGACATGCTTCAAGGTAAAATATGATTCTGAATGTGAAATACAAAATGAAGAAAAAAAGGGTGAACATACAGATGTTTAAATTTGTATATAAATCTAAATATTGACTATGCAAAACAATTTTTAGCTCTTGAAATGTAACATTAATTAAATATAAGATTCATGAAAACAATAAGCCATTTTTTATTTTTCTACCTTTTCAACCTTTGAAAATTTCATAATAACCCATATTTTAATGTCGTTCTTTGCAAATTACAACATATGCCTCATTTATCGTTAAGTTCTGATTGAATGATTACCCTCATCATTGTGAACCATGTTTTTCTGACTCTTTGGTTGCCTCATAATGTTTGATTGAACACCGGACACTATCAATTTTGCCTTTTGAGGTCCTGGATATTTCTGTAAATCATTCTTGACCTTTCTTCTAATGTATAGTTAAGTTACCTGGAAGCCATTTGATTCTGCTTGGTATTGATCTTATGATTTGTTATGTGGGTCTAGAACAATTCTGAGTGTTCGCTCCTACTCAGGCAAGATTTTGCAGTTCCCTGTGCAATTGCACATGAATCATGAATTTTTATAAGATAATAGGTGAGAATAGGCCCTGTTCACATTACACGTTATCTGTATAATGGAGGTACTGTCCTCTATAACGTGGTTTTTCAACCTTAGTACTATTGACGTTCTTATTTGGATAATTCTATATTGTGGGGAGAACAGCGGTGCTGCACATTGCAGGATATTTAGTAGTATCACTGTCCCCTGCAGACTCGATTCCAGGAACGTTTCCCCAGTAGTGTAAATCAAAAATGTTTTCAGACATTGCAAAATTTACCCGGTGGTTGGGGGTGAGAATCGTGGTGAATACCTCCTGGTTGGGAATCCAGTACTCTGATTCTCCCCATCTCTCAGCCGTGCATGGTTTGCTTACATGCATACACTGAATACAGTTCTGCTGAGTTCTTGAAGGATCACCTCTGAAAATTTTTCGGGTTTTTTCCTCAGTGTAACCCTCCCTTATCAGAATCAGACCTCTAGTTGCCTTGCACTCCTCTAAATCTCAGCTGTGTCTCTTCAACTTAAAGACCCTATTGGACTCTGTCTCATTTTCCTTTCTCTATCCCACAGCCAAATAAAGAAAATTGTAACATTCATCTCCCCCCACCAAATTTCTCAGGCAGTACTGTCCTTTGTTTCCCAATGATTAAGGTCTCAAAAAAGGGATTATATCAGGTATTTCACTTGGTGGTTCTTGTTGCTTACAGGTGGGAAGGCAAATCTGATTCCATTACTCCATAGTGATTAGCAGAGGATGTTTCTCGACAAGTGGGATAAAATATGTAACATTAGAGTTTAGGGATTTATATGTGATTTGGAAATTGTAATTCTTAGGAGGGCCTGCAGAAACATAAATGCATACTACTGTCTCTGGAGTCACTGCAGGAGGCCAAGCAATGGCCACCCAGAGATACCAGGTTTTGTCTCTGAACCTACAAATGTTTCCTTACAAGGAAAAGGGGTCTTTACATATGTGGTTAAGTATCTTGACATACAGTGAATATCTCTATTCACTGCAGTGGGCCCTGAATCTAATTAGAAGTGCTTTTATAAGAGGAAGGCAGAAGGAGATTTTATGCACAAAACAAGAGGAGGAGATGTGTTCACAGAGACAGAGCTTGCAGTGATGCATCCACAAATAAACATCGACAGTCACCAGAAGCAAGAAATAATTTCTCTACCGAGTCTTCAGGGACTAAGGTGCTGTTGGCACCTTGATTTTGACTCATGTGAAACTGTTCTGGCCTCTGGAACTGTGAGAATACATTTCAACATTTTTCTAAAAATGAGGAAAAATTCTCCAGTTCCTTCTACTTGAAACCTGGGTTTTTATATTTTTTTTCACTACTTTTCTTCTCTGTCATAGTATGTAAAATTCAAAATGTGCTTTTAAAAATTGATTATGTTCTCATGAAAATAATCTTTATTCCAATGTCTCAATTTTGGTGAGTAATTATTCTAAGACATCATTACAGTCTTTAAAAATTCAAGGTAATTACAGAGCTATTCTCTTCCTTTACACTTTACAATTCTCTAAATCTATTTACTGTCATTATGGGTGAGAAGTACTTTCATAATGTCAATCTCTTCATATATCAGTGCTTTTACCTCTTTGGAATAACTTGTGAAATGCCATTTTAAAATGTGTACTATGTATTATTTATACTTGCTTGCATATATTTCAGACTGTACTTAGGTGGGTTAAATGTTCAATGACTAGATAAGGAAGCAAGGTACAAATGAGAAATACTTTGTTAATTCAAATTTTGTAGAACTGTTAAAACTAGAACAGAAAAATATATATACATATATGTTCAAAATTGTGATATTTCTGTTTTCAGATTATTTAAATATTTATCATTGGCATTCACTCAAAAAGAATAATATATATACCAAAAGTGATTATTTGAATTATTTAATATCTTAATTTTCTCAGTCAGGAATTAAAACTGCCTTTGTTTGAGACCTTTGTGAAAGAATTCATGATTAGTTATGACACTAATATTAAGAATGATAAGGAGCTTAATATTAAGATGAGAGCCTAAGTACACTGATTTTTCAAATCTCCTCTGGGAAGACCACCATTATTTTTCCTTTTTTAGTAGAAATTTTGAGATTTTTAAACATAACTAATTATTTATATTTGTTTAATGTATCAATACCAAATATGAATTATCCATATCTCTTACAATTTCATGCCAGGAAAAATAATTAAGCCAATATAAATGTTAGCAGTTAGTCCTAAAAATTCAGATTTCTATGAGGTACAAATTTAGGGCTATAGTAGTATCCCAATTTCACATATAAATAAATGAGAGTTTGAAATTGTGATTTGGGCAACGTCAGACCACTGCTAACTTGTGTAATACTCATGGTTCTCTAGAGAGACAGAACTAATAGGAGATATAGATGTACATATCTATATCTCCTATTTTTATATATATATATATCCTATTTATATATATATATATATATATATATATATATATATATATGTATCCTATTAGTTCTGTCTCTCTAGAGAAATATATATATACACACACATATATATATATATATATGGAATTTGACCCATACACATCTCCTGAGATCATATGTAATCTTCAAATGAAGACAATAATATGGTCATAATTATACCTGACATAATACAACTATCCTTCCTACCACTAGAAATGCCCCAATCCCCAACCCAAATACTATTTCATAAAGTTAACAATACCAAAATGCCGATAGGAAGTTAATAAATCTTATGTCACATGATAAAGGAGAAAGGAAATAAAATGAAGATACTTGCTTAGTACGAGTGTATATGTGCACAAACATGTTTTTAACAAAAGAAGGAGGAGATACTCATGACAGTAGCAGTCCTCATTTCGGTAGCTAGTCACATGGTCAAAACCGGTACTGGGGACTACCTTCTTCTTCCTGCTACACATCCTGTATTCTCTTTGCCTTCAGCAAGCACCTCAGCACGTCGTTTTGTAGTTGTCGGTTTGGTTTGTTTTGTTTTGTTTCCTGATGCAGCGACCCAAACCTTCATTTTTGCAGGGTCTGGGTCTTTTGTAGTCCTGCCTGGATTGGGCCATTGTCGTTTCCCATTGACCTTCATCACAGGGCATGGTAGTGAGAAGACATGCCTGATCGATCTCCTGTATTCCAGCATACTCTTCCTTACCTCTGTTGTGGAGCAGTAGACTGATTTCATCTTGAAAGTCTGGGTCAGTTACCTCAGCCAACACTGTAACTCCTTTCTTAGCCTGTTGACTTAAAGTTAGGAGGACTCTAAAGTGTCCAGGTGGCAGTCTTAACTCAGTTTAATGGAATTGTAGTTGTGTATCCCGGAGGTAGCATTCCTTTCCCTGGAACTAAGACCTCTAAACCAGCAGAAAGCGATATCGGAGGTACAGAAAGCAAAAATTTGGTGGTGGATCACTAGTGGTGATGGTGACTGGTGCCAGTTTCACTTCCTGGATTCCTATAGCCATGAGTCCTGGCTATGGGAGAAACAGTACCATATACTGGACACTGACTGAGAGCATACACAGCCTTCTGGAGAACTTTGCACCAGCAAATGTCAGACTGTTCTGACTGCTGCTTTGCCTCTGCTAACCATTATGGTAGATATGCCCACCTTACCTTTGACAGGTTAGTGCCCTCACTTGGCCACTGCCACCTCAGGATCCAATTATTAACACTTTATTTAAATTTTGTAATTGAGTGACTGCAGTTCCCACTGTTAGATCTGACATACAAGCAATCCAACTCTCTTGTGTTTGTGAGTATAAAGGGGAAATATGAGCTACCTCACCATTAAATGTCAGTGGTCATTTGAAGGAGGGGAGAAATATGAGGTACAAATTTAGGCTGAACCCAAACGACCATGGCTTGCTTATATATCCAACAATTTACAGAAGCAGTCCAGAAAACTCAAGTTGCTTTCTCAGAGGCTCTAAAGGAGTTAATGCTGATTGAAGGACTACATACTTGGTTTATTGCACGGCATTTTCAGTCGAGATGAATTTCCCTTGATATAAGGCTGCATACATCTGGTAGAATGCTACAATTAATATAACTAATAACAAATGTTAAGTAAGTGTTTGCTATATGCAAGCACTTTAAATGGAAAATCTAATTTAATTTAATCACCACATCAACCCAGTTTGATTAGGATTACACAGCTAGTAAGTTGAAGAGCTGTTAAACCATCCCAGGGACTCTTACTCCACAAGCTGCTTTGCAACAGTGTTTCCCAGGTCAGAACGAGGACAGTGTGTGTGTCAAACCAGATAGTACAGGTCCTGATGCAAATTGTGTTCACTTCTCACTTTATAAGGTTGCTGAACTTTATAAACTTAATTCACTTCAAAGTTGGTTAAATTATTTCACCATGGCCTTTAGTGGCACATTTCAGCTACATAAACATGCTAAAAGGCATATAATGAAAGAAATTCAACATGAGTTTGTCCAAGATTTGCTCTTGAAATCCTGCTGTGTGGGCTCGATAGATGAAAAATGGTTAAACTAGTGTGAAACCTGTAATGGTTTAAATACACATCTAAAATTTTCTATAATCATGGGATCAAGCAGAATGCTCACAATTATACAAAAATAGTTTTTATAATTTCAAAAATCACTGAAGGATCATATATACTGTGGCCATCTCAATCAAAGTTAACTTACTGGTGATGTGCTTTCAGCAAAACAATGAGAGGCTCCTGGGGACACAAAGGACAGTCTCTGAGGGATTCCTGGAGTCGGCATATCAGCCTTGGGTTTGGCAGGGTATGCACAGCCGGCGATCATTTTCAAAGCCCAATCAAGTGAAAATAAGTTGACTGTAATACTCGGGCTGCGCGTAATCCAGATCAGCTACCACTTTTGAATAGCTTGTTGAATAAAAGGTATTTAAAAAGTTATTCCTGTAATTAGCTAATTGTAAAAGTATCTCTCATACATTAACTATATAAGGGTCAGGAAGCCAAAATGTACACTGAATGTAAAGGGAGGGAAATTGAAGTATGCCATCTATTAAATTACTACTAGAAATCTACTTTCAGTTGTATTTTGTAATTCTATCTGAATATCAGTACACTTTTTCATTTATTTTTTAAAGGAAATGGGCCCACAAACGTGGAAAAAAATGCTAAAACAATGTGTTCTCATACCTTTAAAATTCTTAATAGAAAGCTTGTTTGGTTGGATTGTTCCAAGGCTTTTTATTCCCATGCCTTCTTTTTCCATTAGGAAAAGTTACTCTATTCTGTAATGGTAATAATCTCTGTCTCTGTTTCTGTGCCTTTCTCTCTCTCTCATTCCTTTCTCTTTTAGTTTTTTGCCAACACATCAATAATATTTTATAATGTCTTTTAACCAATAATTTTGTCCCTAGTCCTGTGATCTGTAAACCACTTTCTTAATCTTACTATTGTATTCTTTTAAGTAGAATGTGAAAATATTGATCATAAAACTTTTATTGGGTGTTTCCAAATTTCAAAGTATTTGGCACAAATTGTTCTTGTTCTCAAACAACTTTTAACTAGTTGGGGAGCTAGAGCCTGAACATATGTAACTGGAAGATATTATATTTAATCTATGTTATTTAAGAAAAACCTAATGTTACTTTAAAGAAGGTTTAAATGTGTTATACTAAATGAGAGTTAAAGATACAAAGAGATGACATTCAGTATCAGAGGAAATTAAATCTTTAAAGTTGAACAGGAAACAGTAGATGCCAGTGGATTATATGCCTTCATTCATTCAACAAACATTTAATTCAATATGTAACATACGCCACACTCTCTTCAAGGGTCTAGGGAAACACCTAATGGTTAATAAGATAGACATAATCTCTGCAGTTGTGAGACATAAAAGTTGTTGAGACTCGATAATATGAGAAATATGCATATAAATTAGAGACGGGGAAACAAGAACAGATATTGGGGGGGCACACATAGTGTCAGAGCATAGTAACAATAATATAAAGCTATGGTACACTTCCTAACTTGGACATAATGTGATTGAGCAGAAAAAAGATTGGAGAGAACAAAGTCTGTCAAGTAAGTTAAGAACAAGCTTAAGTCCTGGTTTGTTCTGTTGACAATAAGGAGATATTGATAGTTTTTCAACAGAGCGGTGACATGACAAATAAGTTTTAAGGAAAAATGTTGGTTTAGGATAGATTTTTCAGAAGAACCTACTTAATCCCCATACAAACATTTTATTCCATTTTAAGGATGAGTAAAGAAACAGAAAAAAATAAAAATTTTCTTAAAGAGACAGTGTAGAGATTCAGACCTAGATTTATGTGAATAAAATATTCATGCATAGGGATGGCAAATAAGCACAAGTAAAGATGCTTAATTAGGGAAGTGTAAATGAAAACCACAATGTGATACCACTGTGTACTCATGAGAAAGACCAAAAAGAGTGGGAAGAAAGGAGGGAGGGAAATAAATAAGAAAAACACTGTCAGTGCTAATTGCTGGGGAAATTCTGAAGCATTAAGAAGTCTCATGAAATGCTGGTGGCAATGCAAAATAGAACATCTCCTTTGAAAACAGCCTTGGTGGTTTCTCGTGAAATTAAAAATGCTTTTAGCATGTGATCCAGTAATCCCATACTCCTGGTATTAGCCCAAGAAAAATATGCCTACATAAAGACTTGTCATCAATTATTACTGACAGATTATTCATAATTGCAAAAAACTTAAAACAAATGCTCTGTGGCAATTCTTTTAATAAAATACTACTGAGCAATGAGAAAGAATGAAACATTACATGAAAAAACAAAAGCATCAAGACTGGAATCAAAACCGTGGTTCCCAAGGGCTGGGGTGGTAAAAGGGGATTGATTATAGAGATAGACATTTTTTTTTTATGATGTGACTATCTTCATTTTAGGAGTTTGCATAGCTGCATAGACCTGTCAAAGTTCATAGACTTATATATATGAAGGGGTAAAATTTATGGCATATAAATAATGATTCAATAAGAAACAATAAAAACTCCATGGGCATGTTTTGCAGAGTGATGGATAATGAAGACGTGCTCTTTGGGCAAAGACCCCCAACTATTAATATCTATGGGTGTTTGGGAATGAGGATTAAGTATGCCTTTCATTGTTTACAGCTTAAGCTAATAGTTCAACCTCTATAGGATTTAGTCACCTTATCTATGAGATAAGAATTCAAGTATTCCCTTATTCATGAAATATTAATTATGTGTTATCATTTTGAGGCATGTATTTGAAAATAGATCAGTGAAGAAAAATGACTAAATCTGCAATTTTTGACCCTCTTGGGATGTTGATTATATTGAAGAGAAGTAGAAAATAAAAGAATAGTAAGGGTACCTAATCCATAGAATTGTTATTAAAGCTGATTATTATTTTATATTTAAGTTAAGAAAGATGTATATGCATAGCACATAGTAATATAGGTATATATGAGTAGTAATATGAATATATGCATAGTAAAATAAATATGTATATGTGTAGCACATATTGTAAAGTATATTGCTGTTTTGTAATTAGGTTTAATACTTGCTCAATATCATGCCTAAGCAGATACTTGGCTGCCACCATTCTGTGAGGCAGTGAGAGAAAGTCCTGAGCAGGGTGTTAAGGCAGAGGGGAGAAGTCTCACTTAGAATGAATGTCATCTGTCCTGTCTTCAGTTGCTAGCTTTCCTAGTGCCTTTGCTTCTGAATAATGTTGACAAAAATAAGCCAAACACTTTAAGATATTTGAAGAGATTTATTCTGGGCCAAATGTGAGAACCATGACCAGTTACACAACCTCAGGAGGGCGTGAGAATATGTGTCCAGGTAGTTGCGTTACAGCTCGGCTTTGTATACTCTGGGGAGACATAAGACATCAGTCAATCCATGTAGGTATACATTGGTTCAGTCTAGAAAGGTCCATTCTAGGGCTGCGAGTTTACACTTATTACTTCACAATCACAGCTCAGTACTTTTTAAAAAATTCATGTTGCTTATTGAAATCAGAGTCAAAATAAATTCTGACGTGTTGAACTTGAGTTAAATTCTGTGCTGAAAATAGGCGACCTAATGAATCTTTAGGTTCTCGTCTTGAGCCTGGAGTACTAGCTGGACACTCCCATTCCATGTGGTGTTGTTCCCTTTGGGGAACACGTTTCTCTCCTGTATATGCACTTTGTTCAGCGCCTCTGTGCCAAGGTTTATGGTTTGCTCCCTCTGAAGCAGTGACCCGAGCTGTCCCTGGACGTTTTTGGGTCATGGCTAGAGATGGAGCCATTGGGATGTGGAGAGCAATGTCCTGAGGTGCCCCATGGCATGCGGCACTGGATATGGACTATGAAGCTATTCTGTACTCTTTTCTAGACTATTTGCACCTGGCTCCTTTTTACTTATGCAAATTTCTCCAGCTAAATTAAGTTCTTTTCCTGCAAAACGGGCTTTCTACCACATGGACAGCATGCAAATTTTCCAAACTTTTATGGTCTGCTTCCCTTTTATATAAAAGTTTCAACTTTAGGTTATTTCTTTGCTCACACAAATAAGTTGTTAGAAGCATCCAGGCCACATCATCAATGCTTTGCTGCTTAAACATTTCTTCCACCAGATGCCCTAAATCATCACTCTCAAGTTCAAAGTTCCACAAACCCCTTAGCGCAGTGGCACAGTGCAGCCAAGTTCTTTGCTAAGGCATAATAAAAGAGATCTTTACTTCAGCTCCCTATGAGATACTCATTTCCATCTGAGACCTCATCAGTCTGGCCTTCACTGTCCATATAAATGCCAGCATTTTAGCCATATTCATTCAACCAGTCTCTATGAAGTTCTAAACTATCCCTCATCTTCCGGTCTTCTGAGCTTGCCAAACTCTTCCACCATCTGCCCCATTACCCAGTTCCAAAGCTGCCTCCACATTTTTGGGTACCTTTAGAGCAAAACCCTATTCCTCAGTACCAGTTTTCTGTATTAGTCCTTATATTGCTATAAAGGAATAAGGGAGAGTGAGGAGAGAGGTGCTGCACACTTCTAAACAAACAGGTCTTAAGAAAACTCATTATCTTCAGAAGAGCAGCAAAAAGATGATGCTAAACCATTCACAAGAAATTTACCCTCATAATCCAGCCACCTCCTACCAGGTCCACATCCCATACAGGTGTGATAATTTAACATGAGAGCTAGTGAGGGCACAGATCCATACCATACCAAACTGAAATAGAAAATTCTACTGGAGATTAACAGAAGAGTAAATCAAGCAGAAGGAAAATTAATACACTTGAAATTGAACAAAACACTTTTAAACAACACTTGGGACACACACAAAAAAAAAAAATCAAAAGGGAAATTAGAAAATACCCCAAAACAAGCAAAAACACAAAGAAAATCCACTTCTAAACTATAAGGTATTTTCTTTAAACCCTATGATAAACACAAATAAAATACCTGTAGAAGTTACAAAATAAGATAAAGAAATAAAATCATATTAATATGGCAAGTTAAGCAAACATGAAGAAATAGAGAGAGAAAAAATGGGACAAAAAAACTATTAGAGAAATGGAAAGAGGGACAAAAAGAACTATAAGACCAATGGAATACAAACAAAATGCAACAGTAAATAATTATCTATCAATAATAACTTCAAATGTAAATGGCTGATGATTCCAGATCAAAGACATGGAGAGACTGAGTAGACTAAAGAAAATAAGACCCAACCATATGTTAACTAGAAGAAGTAAGCTTCAACTTTAAGGATATGCATAGGCTGAAAGTAAAGGGAAAGAAAAAAATATCTGTTGGAAATAATAACCAAAGGAGAGCAGAGATGAATATAATTATATCAGACAAGATAGATGTTAGGTAAAAAGACTGCCATAAGAGATAAGGAAACATATAATCATTTATTGGCAAGGTATTAATTCAACAATTTTAATATTGTTGAATGTTTAATATGCATGTAGGCATGCATACAAATCAGGTATATAAAATAAGCTGAATAAGAGAGAAATAGAACAGTAATACAATAATAATAAGAGTCTTCAATATACTATTTGAAGACTCTTACCGTTGAACTGAAGAGAGAAATAGACAGCAATACAATAATATTAAGAGAGTCTTCAATATACTATTTTCCATTATGGAAAAAAATACCTGACAGAAAATCAATAGAGATGACAGATTTGGACAATGCAATAGACATAATTGGTCTAACAGACATATACAGAACATTTCACCTAAGAGAAACAGAATGTATGTAACATTCTCCAATATAGATCACAAGTTAGATCACAAAATAAGTCAAAAAACTGAGAATATTTAAATCATATCAAATATCTTTTCTAACCATAATAAAATGAACTAGAAATCAATAACAGAAGAAAATAGATAAAAATTACAAATATGTGGAAATGGACAAAACACTCTTGAACAACCAGTGAGTTTAAAAATAAAAGGGAAATTAGAACATATCTCAAAACGTGAAAACAGAGTAGAACATACTAAAACTCATACGAAGCAGCAAACACAGTACTTAGAGGGTGGTTTATAGTAGCAAATGCATACATTAAAAGGAAAAGGATCTCAAAAAAAAATCTAACTTAACTATTCTTCCTGGCATTCAAAGTTAAGGCAACTGTCAGAGTAGGTCACAGAGGCTCTGAACAAAGCGCATATACAGGAGAGAAACATGTGTTCCCCAAAAGGAACAACACCATATGGAATGGGAGTGTCCAGCTAGTACTCCAGGCTCAAGAGAAGAACCCAAGGATTCATTAGGTCGCCTATTTTCAGCACAGAATTTAACTCAAGTTCAGCAATTCAGGATTTATTTCGAGTCTGATTTCAATAAGCAACATGCATTTTTTAAAAAGTACAGAGCTGTGATTGTGAAGAAATGAGCGTAAACTCGCAGCCCTAGAATGGACTACCTCTGTGCATTGGTTGTATCAAGATAAGTAGAAGTATTATCACCTCTGTGCATAAGTATTCATTCCTCTATGCAGTTTTGTCTTTTATAAAAACATGTTGTGACATGATACATGCAAAATATTGTTCAGACATAAGAATTTAGAAAGATGACTAAACACTTAATAGGAAGTAAGGTCCAGATGATGTCAATTAAAAAATGTAATGGGTAGCCTGATATTAAGGCAATAAAAATTGTGGCAATTAGAAAGATTAGTATTGATTTATATTTTATGATTAAATAAATGCATAGCATACATTTCAGGCATTTTTTAAAAACTGAAGCCAACATTTATATATACATTTTTGTTCTAGATAAATACATTTTATTTGGAGAGATAAAAAGGTAGATTATTTATTATCCAAATTTATTATGTCTTCAAATAAAATGTATGTAATTTTGTTACTTTTTTACATAGGTGCAAATATAAGAAAATATTATTCTTATTCTACACATCTTTTGTTAACTATGAATAAAACTGTAATGCAATTGCAGAATTAACTGCATGCCCATTTCTATCACAGTAAAACAAAGAAAGAAATGCAAATAGAAAAGAATCCCTAATGACCAACCATTAACCCATTATATGTATTTTAATTCTTTTTCACATATTTTGCAGTATTAAGATTTACACTTTAAGGAATTCTAATGTTACTCGTTACCAAACAGATATATTTTGCCTTCAAGATATAAAAGTAGTACTGCATTCCAGTGTTGTAATTTAATCAAGCAAGCAGGTGGTTAAGGAAGGCATTCTCAAAATTTGAAACTATTTACAGTACCAAGGATATGAGAAATATAAGAATTTTTCTTATCCAGCATCAGAATCTGTAGCAGAAAAACTTATGTGAGTTCAGTGCAACTCTGGTAAATTTGGTCTCAGTACAATAGAGATTGATGATATTTGGCAAGAAGTTTTCAGCTAAGCACTTACAAGATATTTCTTAAATCTTTCTTGCTCTATCAAGTCAATTCAAAAAGCAAATCTGTCCTTAGAGTAATTGAAATTTGCTCTAGATTGTCATTGAATGATATACAGCAATACACTTTGATTATAGGACCAGGAATTTTTACTTTTTATTGAGTATCACAGTGGAACACAAAAATAAATGATTTTGTTAACTGTTGACAAGCAGGTAATTGTGTAGTTTGTTCAACTAAAATTATATCTATTTTTTAAAATCCTTTCCAAGTTTAAAAATATTAATGACATCAGTCATGTCAATTGAAATTTGATAGTCTTACAAGATCTACTAAAGTGTGGTCAAATAGTTGTTTTGCCTCACTCTTACATATTTCTGTTAAAAGCAAAAATCACATATCCAAGCATCATTGACAGAATAACGTACAACTTACCAATGGCTTAGAAATCTTTTCATAAGATCACTGTGTATTTAATTGTTTTGCCTTCAAGATTTTAGACAGTAATCTGAAAGTATTATCTAAAATAAAACCACTAAGTTGCCTAAATAAAGGCTTATGCTCTAGAAAGCTCACACAGTCCCAAGTTAACAAATTTTGAGGTTTTTTTAAAAAAAAAAAATAATAGAAGGGACGTTAGTAAAACCAAGCTCCAAAGCTAATATAATTGTTGCTGACATATTACTATAAAATGACTTAAGTAGTTTAAATGAGTTTGTGGATGCTGCAATGCTTTAAACATTTCTATGTTTCTACATAGTAGTTAAAAGTTACCATCCTATGTAGTCAAGAGAAATCTGCTTGTCAGATAATTCCAGCTGATACAACTCTGTCAGTAATTATAAGTAGGAAATCAATAAATAAAATTTTGTCTCTTGTAACACCTATGATATATGTACCCACAAACATACTCATATTTCATTATTTTATTTTATTTTGTTTTGAGACAGAGTCTTGCTCTATCGTCCAGGCTGGAGTGCAGTGGTACGATCTTGGCTCAATGCAACCTCTGTCTCCCAGGTTCTAGACATTCTCCTACCTCAGCCTCCCAAGTAGCTGGGATTACAGGCATGTGCCACCATGCTTGGCTAATTTTTGTATTTTTAGTAGAAATGGGGTTTCACCATGTTGTTCAGGTTGATCTCAAACTCTTGACATTGTGGCACCTGCCCTGGACTCCCAAAGTGCTGGGATTACAGGCATGAGCACATGTATTATATTGGACCAAAATACATAAATAAATAATTTTATTAGGCATTTTTAAGGGCAACTGGTGTATATATTTTTTTTCTTTGGCACTTTGTGGTTAACAGCTTTCTAGAAGATGGCAATACTGATCATAAACCCAACTGCATTCATACAAAACAGTAGAATTAGCCTATCCATCCCCCTGCCTTAAATTCTGTGCTTACTTGTCTTCCTTAGCTAAATGTGCTTCATGGTATTTTGTTTTCTGAATAGACTGGTTTCATCTGTATTAAAAACCTCTTCAGGCAGACACCTTTTTTCATCAATGATTTTCTTAATAATGCCTGGCAACTCATCTTCCTGTTAGTCAGCAGAGGCTACTTCTCCTGTTATCTTGACATTTTTAAAGCTAAACCTCTTCTAAAATTATCAAACCATCCTTTGCTGGCACTAAATTCTCTAGCTTTAGATCCCTCACCTTAATTTCCCTTGAAGTTTTTATACAATGACTTCACTTTCTATCTAATCACTTAAGAGTCATAGATACATCTTTCTTTGATTCTGCAGTCACATAAAAGATGCATGGTCAGTGTGAGATAAAAAGGCATTTA
This sequence comes from Saimiri boliviensis, assembly GCF_048565385.1. Lineage (NCBI taxonomy): Eukaryota > Metazoa > Chordata > Mammalia > Primates > Cebidae > Saimiri > Saimiri boliviensis. Next base: position 6,834,510 of record NC_133467.1, read on the forward strand.
ACTGAGAGTGCAAAGTTTTCATGCCTGCTAGTGTAGCTAAAGATAGCTTTATAAGTTTGCTTTTCTTTTGTTATAATGGTCCTTACACTGAATTCATTTATTGAAATAGTAGGTAAATGCAGCCACAGATTTCCATATATGTGGTAAAATATATAGTACTTATCAAGCAATTCAACTTTTTCTTGTAAAGTCATGATTTTTCTCTACTTCTCAAGAGCATTTCCAGCATCACTAGTGGCACTTTGTATGAGTCCTATGGTGTTATTCAAGGTTTACTGTACTGTACTAAGCATGATTAACAATAAGTGAGAATTGTAAGATACGACTTTTATTTTGATAAGCAATTGGAAAAAAATACTGCTTCCATGGAGATGATTAGCGTCACATGGCATTTTAAGTGGATACTTGTAACACTTGAGCTCACAGCCATAGCAACAGAAGGTGGCTACAAAATTATGACTTTAGTACATTATGTAGTACAGTTAATTGTATGCAGTTATGATTTAATAATGCATCTTTATGTTTATGTTTCTACTGTGAGTGATGCTGTTTACACTGAGTATGTATTTTTTGATAAATTTTAATATTTGTATGAGATTTGTGTATATTTCTTATATATACAAAGTGAATGATAAAACAGATTAGTATCTATAAATATATAGATACTATACAGAGATTTATAGATATACAGATATAGAGATCTATATAGTTACTATATTAATACTATATACTTTGATATGCAATTGGAAAAAAACTGCTTCCATGGAGATTAAGGTTACATGACATTTTAAGAGGATACTTATAACACTTGAGCTCACAGCAATGTAGATCTATATAGATACTATATATATAGTATATATATAGAGACTGACATCTGAGGAAGAGGAGATTCTTCCATACTATACTACATATATAGTATCTATATATAGATACTATATTTGTAGTATATATATCTATATATAGTATCTATATATAGTATCTATATAGTATCTATTTATAGTATCTATATATATTTATAGTATCTATATATAGTATATCTAAATATACTATATTTATAGTATCTATATATAGACTGACAGGAAGAGGAGATTATTCCATCCTATACTACATATAGTATCTATATATACATACTATATATCTATGGATACTATAGATATATAGATCTATATAGATACTATGTAGATCTATATAGATCTAGTACCTAGTATATATATATATATATATATATATATATATATATATATATATATAGTAACTATATAGATATATACAAATACTAGACTATTTTATAAGGATAAAAAAGTATCTTTAATTAGATTAAATAGACTAGTAGTGAATGATAAAATAGATGAGTATCTCCATGTATTTTCTACATTCATGACATATTTAATTTTTTAAGTTTTAAAGAAATATTTATAGACCATGCAGTATACCTGCTAGTATTTCATATTGTGACAAATCTCCAAAATTTTTTATAATAAATTATTGGAAAAAATACACATGCAGCTCAACCCATGTTGTTCAGGGGTCAAGTGTACATGTTGCCTTACTTATTTACATTAAAATCTCAATGATTATTGAGTCTATTTTACTGATAAAGATATCAATTTTTAGAGAGGTCAAATTAATTTTCCTAAGATCACAATGTTTATCAGTTGATGAACACTCCAAATCATAAGAAAAAAAATAGTCAAAAATAGCAACAAAAAAAAGAAGTGTTAAAAACAGCAAACGAAAATTACATATTATCAAAGATTAAATTTAGACTGTTCCAGGAGGTTAAGGAAGAAATTAGGGAAAGGTGGAAAAGGACATACTTACATATTTATGCCCTAGGTTTCTGTGCACAGAATTTTGGGTAAATGAGCAAAACAAATACACAGAGGCATGCACCTACACACTGCATATGTGCACACACGTATTGTCTGTGATGTGCACAGTAATAATCAACAATAAATGTCAATCTCCTAAAACCATGAAACCTGTAGGCATGTTAGACTGCATGGTAGAGAAAGTTAAGGTTGCTACTTTTTATGGTTTATTTTATAAGTCAGCTTGGCTAGGCCAAGGTGTCTAAATATTTGGTCAAATACCAGTCTGGATGTTCTATGGAGGTAACTTTAGATGAGGTTTAGCATTTAAATCTGTGGACTTTGGGGAAAGCTTATTCCTTACCATAATGTGGGCGGGCACCCTCCAATCAGTTGAAGGTTTTAAGGGAAAAAAAAAAAAAAAAAAGGCTGTCATCTTCTGAGGAAGAGGGAATTCTTCCTACAGATTGCCCGAAAACTGGAGCTGCAGCATTAGCTAGTCCCTGGGTCTCCTTCAGTTTCTCGGCCTGTCCTTCAAATATCAAATTTTCCAGTCCCCACATTGCATGCGCCAATTCCTAAAATTATATGGGTCTCTCTATAGATACATATATCTTATTTGCTGTGCTTCTCTAGAGAACAGTAACTAATACACTAATGAACTAGCTTTTTTATTATTATACTTTAAGTTCTGGGATTCATGTGTGGTGCGAGCAGGTTTGTTACATAGGTTTACATGTGCCATGGTGGTTTGCTACATCTATCAACCTGACATCTGCATGAAGTATTTCTCCTAATGCTGTCCCTCTCCTTTCCCCTTACTGCCCAGCAAGGCCTGGTGTGTGATGTTTCCCTCGTTTCCATGTGTTCTCATTGTTCAACTCCCACTTAGACTGAGAACATGGAGTGTTTGGTTTGCTGTTCCTGTGTTAGTTTGCTGAGAATGATGGTTTCCAGCTTTATCTATGTGAGATTCTCCTAAATTATCTTGGTGTGTCAAATCCAATTAGCGTTCTTAAAAATGGAAAAAAGTCTGAGTGGAAGGGAGATATGAATATGGAAGATACCATCATAATGCAATGTGAAACAAATTCATCCTGATTTTCCTGTCTTTAGAGACGGAATGAGGAGACTAAAACTTGAGGAATGCGAGTAATGTCCAGAAGCAAGAAAAGGCAAGACAACACATTTTCCAGTAGGGCTTACAGAAAAAAAATAAATCTGTTAGCACTTTTACTTTAGCCCAATAAGGCTTGTATTGAACTTCTAAACTACAGAATTGTAGGATAGCACATTTGTGTTTTAAGCCACCAAGTTCGTGGTAATTTGTTTCAGCAGCAATTGTAAAGACATGCATGTCTTACTCCTATACAAACCTAGAGATATGTAGCTATATAGAAATGCCATCACTTATAAGGTACTATTTTGTGAATTCTGAAAAGTCTTTCTGTATGTGTTGAAAGCATTTGATCATTTATTTTTCCAGAAATAATACATCTCTCTGTAAATTATAATTACTTCAAGGTAAGAAACCATATAGGATGAACTTTGCAGAATATTTTGTTTTTGAAACCAAATACATCAGCAATATAAGTATAACTTAATAGGAGACAAAATTTATATATGATATCCTTATATTTAAATTAATTACACTTATAGCATTAGACCATAGTTGTAATCTTGTTCCTAGATGTTAACCGTATACTTACTCAAAGAAGTGCCAATTAAAATGCTGATAAATGTAAAATGTCAAGATATTTGCATTCTACCGCTTTATGCATTATTATTTAATTTCTATTTGTTTTGGGGGAATCAGAATGAGATATGTACAGTTTTTCTATTATTTTGTACCTATCTCTTTCTTGTCCATGATCATATTCTCCTGCCCATGGTGAGAGAGACTATGATTTTAAGGTGTATCTCATTAAGGGGCATGGTTACTTCCCACATTTTGTATTACAGTAGGTGCCAGTAATTACATTGAAGGCTATTTATCCCTGCACATGAGAGATTAAATTCCTGATATGATCTATTTAAACTGTAGTCGGGTAATTACAAAACCTTTACTCGGTGACAGTGGGCAGGGAGAAAAGAACATAAAGAAACCGTTATCTGTTTCCAAGTATGCACAGAAACCATCCCTGTTATATTAATTATAAGGATCACTTAATTTTCAGCAGTCTCTATTCCCACATTAACTGCGTGATCTGAAGAGGTCTACTGTCAAATATATAAAGCCAACTAATAATTTCTATATCTCAGGTTATAAACAGTAGGTTGCACAACAGGAATTTAAATTTTAAATGGATTAATTTTTATATATGTTCACTCCAAATATCCAAATAGCTTTAGACTTTTTCAGGATGTGCAGGGAAAATAAATATTGAAGCCAAATTATTCTGTGAATAAAATTGTCTAATGGAAATATTAACATCAACATAATTGTTCAAATGACAGTTACAATTTAAAAAAATTGATATCCAATAAGAATGTATACTTATTACACTGCAGATATCAAACATTGCAAGGTCTGATTCATGGCTTCTAAGCAAGATGCTGCACTGAAAGCATAACGTATTTATGATATTTGACTCTTTTCATCTCATTCAAATAAGTCCCACAATTACTGTCATTTTAAAGACTTAAAAAATCCTCAGTAACTTTTGCAAGTCACAGAGCAGCATCAATGGCAAAGTTAAGATTTGAACTCAGATTTGTCTGGCTTGAAATTCTTCTCTAGCTATACATTTCATTAAGTAGAAATTAGACTTGTGAAAGGAGATGGAAACCGTACTCCAGTATGAAGAAAGAACGTTCTCGGTGATAAGAGATAACAGGTAGTAACATACATTTAGACATTAGGGGATGAATCAGAAACACAAAAACAGATAAAGCTCAGTAAATTACCAAGAGTCAGCTAATGAACTGTTTTAATGAATCTAGACTATATCTGAGAAATTTAAGCTGAAAGATGATGAGACAGAAAATTTTACTTTGAAAGGTCACCCTAATTTAATGCAGAAAAGATTGGCATGGGAAAAGTGTAGAGGTAGAGAGGCCAGTATACTACCAGTCATTTCATTGTTTCATTTTATTGCAAATAGCCCTATATATTTTCTAATGAAATTCACTTATTACTTTAAATTCGTATTTTCAGTTCTATAATATTGGAATTGAGTAAAGATTATCTATTGTGTTTTATGTATTTACATTTTTTTGCGAGATATGTCTTTGCAAACATCTAATCTGGTAAATTGGGCTGTTAAATGATTTATATTACCATTTTAAAAATACATCTGTACCTGCAGATTAAATGATAGATTTGAAGGGAGCTCCATGACTTAAAGTCACAAATTATGTTTTCAACTTATCTTTTAAATGAAGTAGGAGTCAGAATATTTCCTTTCAAACACGAGGAAGGCTACAGCTCCCATTAACTACACCAAACTCAAGGACTTCAGAGGATGGTGATTAGAGGAAAAGTAACATGTCCAAGGGAAGTCATTGTTGTGACCAAATGCCAAGATAATAATATAGAAAAAGTTAAGTTCTCAGTACATAAGCAAATGAATGAAATGCTGAGAAAAAAATCACATACATTGAAAATAGATAGATTTATTCTTATCTGACATAAAAAGAGCTTGGAAGTCTTTGCTCCATTCTCACAAGAGAAAAGCTAACACATTCAACATCAACAACTCTTATTAGCTTCAGTCCTGGAATTTAGAGACAGGTGGCTACAGAGAATAACAATGCACAGAGAGGAGAAGCAGCAACTGGGAGACACCAGGTCAGACACTAGTAGAAACACTTACGGGGTAACTGATTAATTGCTGGAGATGGAGTGCAATCTAGCTTGGGACATAATTCATCGCTCCCACACCTTAGCAGGTACCTACAAACATTCATTAATTCTATTTCCAGGAGCTAGACCTGTTTCTCAGGGTGACGATAAAAGAAAATATACCCTAATGCGTGTAACACAGGGTGAGGGAGGAATAACCATTTTGAAATACACCCAGAGTATTCTTTTGTCATTAATAAAGGGTTTTCCTGAAGTGCTCTTATTTTACCTGATCCTAATTGATGGGGGGGTGGGGAAATAAAGACCCAACTTGAACCCCCTCTAATCTTTGACATGGGGAAAGAGAAATTCCCAATTGCAGCTTTCTGTCTTCCCTAACAAGGAAGTGAGGAAGCTGAGAAGCACTTGTGAAGCTCACAGTGAGGGTAACAGGCCCAGCAGAAGAATGATAACTAGTCACAGGAATGAAGAATGCTTCCCCTTCCTCAGTACCATACCACCACATATATAGGAGCCCTGTATAAAGAAAGGGAATTAAAGTTGAAAAGATCTGTGAGGCTCAGATCTTATTTAGGAATTAGTCTGTAGGGAAAGCTAAAGATGACATAGGAGGCAAAAAGGAGGGCATTAGGGAAAATTTTAACCTCTTAATCCTACAAAAAGAGCAAACAATGAACACAGACTATGTAACCAAGTTAGATAAACGTAAGTCCTTATATGAGAGGTCTGTTTATTTCAGTTCCTTTTACCAAACATTTATTCAGCTTTCAACAAAAATTAAAAGGTATGATAAAAAGCAATATAATAATAATAATACAAAAATAACAGTCTGAAGAAAGAAAACAGCATTATAACCAAACTTACATACGGCAGAGACTTTAGAATTACAAGACTGGGAATTTAAAATAATTGTGGGTAATGTATTGGAGACTCTTACAGAAAAAGTGGACAATATGCAAGCATAGATGGGCAATGTAGGCAAAATCAAATGGAAGAGCTAAAAATCAAAATGCTGTGACAGAAATGCAGAATCCCTTTGATCTGATAATCACCACACTGGAAATGGGTGAGGAAAGAATCAGTGAGTTTGAAAATGTGTTGTTGGAGACTTTCCCAATTGAAAAGCAAAGAGAAAAATAATTTAAATATGAAACATAATATCTATGATTGTAGCACTATGACAAGAAGTGTAACATATGAACAATGAAAACAGCCAAAGGAGAATAAAGGAAGGAGAAGAAGAAATATTTGAAGTAATAATGGACCAGAATTTTCTAAAACTAATTACAGAAAACAAAACCAGAAAATACCAAACAGGATATATGCCAAAATATGTACACTTGGGCATATTATATTTAAATTTAAATATGTTTAAATTATACTTTAATATAATTAAATTAAAGGCAGAAAAGGCAGAAAAATAAAGACAAAACCATAAATGAAGCACTGGGCAAATCCGCTTTACCCACAGAAGAACAGGGATAAAAATTAGACTTCTCATCAAAATCAATACAAAAACATGAACAATGGACTGAACTATTTGAAGTGTTGGAAAAAAAAATCCATCAACATAAAATTTTGTATTCAGTACAATTATATTTTAAAAATGAAGAATCGAGACTTCTGACTTCCAGTCTGGCATATTAGGGAGCCATCTTTCTCATTCTCACAGCATGAAAAAATAGGAAGAGCTAAAAATAAGCAACTCTTCTGAGATCAATCAGTGAACTGTAGTACAAGGAAAACCACCACTCTCTAAATCAGATAAATAAATAGGTGAATACAGAGAATCACAACTTGCCAGAGAAGAGGTATAGAAGTAGAAACCAATGATGAAACCAGTACAGGGTACATTATAGCTGAGTTTCAATTAAAAAGAAAGCACATTAAAATACCAAAAAAACACAATTTGAAGACACAGAGCAAGCATCAGAAATAGACTCAAATATTGCAGAGATGGTCAGTGATCAGAAAAATTTCTAAACAATCAAATAAAATCAACAGAATGTTGAGAGTTTCGAAAGAAAGACATGGAGAAATAAAATATCTCATTTGGCAAAACATGTAAAATTAAACTTGTGAAAAAACATAATGAATAATTACATGTAAGTATGCAACATCATATTTAAGAATGTAGAGTTAATAGATGATTTTCTAGCAAAATACAAATTCTTATATTGACAAAAGGTAGATATTTGAATAGACCATAACAATATTGCAGAATTTCTACAAGTCAACAAAGTTGATCAGGCCCATATCATTTAATAACTTGATTAAAATCAATCACATAATTCCAATGTGACTTAAACTTTTTAAAATCTTAAAACATGGAAGAAACACCTCTTAATATTTTAGTTATAAAGACTGATTGTGATAACCCAAATTGAAAACAGAAGGAAAATTTACATTAAAAACTAAATTAAAAAATAACTGGCCCCCGCTGCTACACTGGAGTGCTCTTCTTGACGGCCCCTTGCCAGGGCATTTTTTCCCATGGAATCCCTGGCCCTCAGCGGAAGTACTGCCCGCCTGCACTGCCCTGCTGAAGTGCTTTTGCTCTCAGAGCCACTACGGCTTCACCAGACGGCTTTTTCCACACCTGCACCACCCCCACACCGAAGCACTGTTGCCGGTGGTCCGCAGCGGAGCACTGTGTCAGCAGCTCATACTATCCCAGCTACCCCAGTACATCTGGAGCTCAGTACTGAGGACCAGAGGACAAAGCCATGGGCCTGCTCCCAACCCCCAGGGTTAGAGAATGCAGCCCAAGAGTACCAAGCTAAGCCTTGACCCTCTGAAAGTATCCAGAAATCAATGAAGCCTATTAACGAAACCCAACTTACACCACAGTCAGATGTTGAAGGGCAAGAAAGAACATAAAACAAAAAGTGCCAGCCAAAGGATGGCACCTTCAAAGATTGAAAGAACATCAGTCTTCACAGATGAGAAAGGACGAGGCCAAGAATTCTGGCAGCTCCAAAAACCTGAATGTCTTCTTATCTCCAAACAATTGCACTAGCTCCCAGGTAATGGTTTTTAACCAGATTGAAATGGCTGAAATGACAGACAGAATTCAGAATCTGGGTGGCAGAGAGGCTTAGTGAGACACAGGAGAACTTTAAAATCCAATTCAGAGAAAACAATAAAGCCATCCAGCAATTGAAAGATGACATAGCTATTTTAAAGAAGAACCAAACTGAATTTTCAGAAATGAAAAATTAACTGTAGGGATTTCATAATGCAATTGGAAGCTTTAGCAGAATAGACTAAGCCGAAGGAACAATTTCAGAGCTTAAAGAGAATTCTTTTCAATCAACACAGGCAGAAAACACAAACTTAAAAAATGAACAACTTCCAAGAAATATTGAATTATATAAACAGACTAAATCTATGACTTACTGGCATTCCTGAAAGAGGAGGAGAGAGGGCAAGTTACTTGGAAAATATAGTTGAAGTCCTAAAAATTTTGCTAGTCTCACTGGAGAGGTCAACATGCAAATTCAAGAAATTCAAAGAACCCCTGTGAGATACTATATAAGACCATCATCCACCAAAGACACATAGTCATCAGATTCATGCACACACACACACACACACACACACACACAGAGAGAGAGAGAGAGAGAGCGAGAGAGAGAGAGAGAGAGAGAAGCTAAGGAGGAGAAGGTGACTTACAAAGGGAAACACATCAAGCCAAAAGCAGACCTTGCAGCAGAAACTGTATTAGCCAGAAGAGATTGAGGACCTCTTTTCAGCATCCTTAAGGAAAATAAATTCTAACCAAGAATTTAATATCCCACCAAACTAAGCTTCATAAGTGAAGAGAGTAAAATCCTTTTCATGAGGATAAATGCTCAACATTTTGTAAATCTATTTATTGTGCTCACAGATTCAATGGGCAGAAAATTTAGATGAAGCATGGTTAACGTGGCTATTTTCCATGATATCTAGGGCTTCAGCTGGAGAGCTGAAGGCCAGAGGCTGTTATCATTTGAAACTTAGTTAAATGTCTGGCATCCGTTGATACTGGCTGTTAGCTAAGCCCACAGCAGAGACTTCTGGATGTAATATTTAAACATAACCACACCATGTGACCTGGCACTCAAACATTTTGGTTGCTGAAGTCTACCAGTAAACAGAAAGCAACTAAGTCTGCCCCACATATATTGGAACATATATTCCACGTCTTGATAGAGTAGGGATGTATCAATGTCATATTGTAGAAACAATATGTAGGATTGGATGTATTGGTGGTGCTATTTTGGAATATTCAATTGGCAATATTATTTTATTCTTAATGCGTATTTTCCCATTTATGGTTATTAAGATAATGCATTTATGAACATTTTTCAAAACATATTTTTAGCTTTTGGGTACAAAACTTCTTTGATTATTTATCCATTATATATTAAGTAATGGCATTGATAGGTAATAGATATTTCAGCTTTTGTAACTGTATGTGTATTTTTTATAAAACACATGCATTTTTGTTGGGTCTATGACTAGTTATTAAATTGCTGACTCATGGATATATATACCTAGTAATGACATTGCTGACTCATAATATGTGTATGTATAACTGAACACACATATGTTTACACATACATATATTACATATATACATTATACACACACACACACACATTTATAGAGACTATAGTAAACAGTTTTCCAAGGAATTTTTACAAATCCATACTCTGTATTACCGATATTTTAAATTTTCACTGTTAGGGTAAATAATTGTATCTCAGTATAGCTTTAATTTATTTTTTCTACATTTTAAGAAGTGTGTGTTTTTATATGCTCTGACATCTGAATTGCCTTCCATATAAAGTTCATCTTCAAGTCTTTTGCCAGTTTTCTATTGAGTAATTTATCTATTGCTTATTAATTTATGAGTCCTTTACATAAGGTGATTACAAGGTTATTTTTGAATACATGTTCCATGTTCTTCTGTTATTAGCCTTGCAATATACTCAGTTGATGAGTGTCTTTTAATGATCAGTTTGTAATTCCAATTTTTTACATTTAGTAATATTTTTCTTTGTGCTTAGTAGTTTTGATGCTGTTTTTACAAAATATGTTTCTCTCTCAAGCTGATGAAGGTATTTTTCTATCTTATATTCTATATTCTAGCATTTTATTAGCTTTTATTCACATTTATAATATATGTAATTAATTGGAAATTTGATTTTTATGTATAGTATGAGATAGCTGTTTTTGCTTATGGATACTGAATTGATCCAGCTTTATTTATTAAAACTATCAACATTGTTTATTGATTAAGTCTCCCACATAAAAATTTATGTAGTCTATTAATGTGTGGATTAGTTTTCAAAGCAAAGAACATAATATTTGCCTGTCTTTGATCCAATATGCTACATTATCTTAAATATATGGCATGTTAAGCCATTTTACCTTGTTTTTTAAAGGTTTTTAAAATAACTTTTATTTTTTCAAAGTTAACATGTGCATAATAGGAAACTAAAAATCACAAAAAGCAAATGACAATTGCATCTACAGTCGTAAGCAGTTTGCAGTTTGATGTGTCCTTCTGGGTCCTATGTGTATATAGTCACAACATATAATTTTATGAAATTGAGTTTGCAAATTATGTATCATGCTGTTTCACACACTAGGAAAATTTACTAATTCAAAATCCTAAAGTCATATGAGTATTTTGGTAACCAAGAATATACCACACCAGCAAGTTTTTTGTTTTTTAAACCAGTCTTGTTTATTTTTAGACATCAAACTTAAAATGATTTACTTTTATTATGACAATGAGTTCAGCACTAGGATATTATGTTGCATCACAAATTCACAGGGTCTCAGTCGATTTGGGTGGTGACAACAGAATACTATAAACTGGGTAGCCTATAAACATCAGAATCTTATTTCTCATAGTTCTTGCGGCTGGCGAGTCAACGTTGATGCAGATTCAGAGTCTGGTGAGGACCTGATTTTGGTTAACAACTAGTGCCTTCTTGCTGAGTGGAAATTCATGGTGAAATGGGCAAGGCAGCTTTCTGGGGCCTCCTTCATAAGAGCACTAAAAATTTTCTTGAGAGTTCTGCCTCATGACCTACTCACCTCCCAAAGTTCCCATTTTCTATTAGTAATACCATCATGTTGGTAATAAGATTTTAATATATACATTTTGATAGAACACAGACATTCAGAACACAGCACAAAGTAATCTTCATTGTCCAAAATTATGTTGGTTATTGAAGTAGCATTCAGTAGGTACCGCTAATAAAATATCTTGAAATTATACACAAGCAAATATATATCATTTTCATGAGATGAAATATGAGATACCAAACCCAATATGATGAGATTATCGTAAGAATTTTCAGTTAATTCTTCTGAGTCATATGAAAATTTGGTTTTATTAGTTTACCATGATTTGCAAACAAAGTTATTTAAAAGAATCAATAGATGAAATAGTTATATCCCTTTAATAAAAGAGAGATGCCTAATTTATTCTGCTAGATATTAAAATATATTTTAAGACTAGTAATTATCAGTGTCATAATAGTGCTCCAAGACAAGACAATCCTTGATAGAGAATTACCCTTTAAATGAAGGTATCATAGGCTTACCTTTGACTTATTTAATATATATTTTAATAAATAAAAACTCATAAAATAAACCTATAGTTTTCTTTCTTCAAATAAAATCTTTCTTAGAAGTATGTGAAATTCTTATCACCAGCAAACTAACGATTAAAGTGAATTCGAAAATCCAAATGTCTGCTTTGAAGACTTCTGCCAGGTTTGCAGAATCCAAGAGTTTTGTGCTCCAAAATCATAAAATTCCAGTGGCAAACACAACAAAAACAAACACATTGTGGAGCAAATGGAAAAATCAACAAACCTGAGGGTAATCAATAATACTGGGATAAAATATTTGCATCAGTTATAATAAATAATAAGCTGACATCTAGAATATAGAAATCTTACAAATAATTGAAAGTATGTTTAGATAAATTGATTGGGTAAAGCAATGTCTTTTAATATTTGTATATAGCACACATAAAAACAGGCAATCAGCAGCTCACAACTGCCCTTTGAGGTACACTAGCATATAACAACACACCAGAAGGGAAACTCCAGGTTTGGGAGCATAATATACATCTGACTTGGCATTAACACCATGGTAATACATTCTGAAGTTCAATCTCTTCTATCAGATATGAAATACTCTAGTTTTGATGTAATGCAACAAAATATGGATCCAGAGTGGCAGGATAAAAAATAAACAGATGATTACATATTCTCAAAGAACTATGTATTAGACATCTAATAGGAGAAAAGAACATTTATATACAGTGACTCGACTTCCTATTTAGACATGTGAGGTTTTGAGTGCCTTACTTTGATATGCTCTTAGGAAATGCCAATATTCCTGCCCCTAGACATAAAGTGGGGGCATCTGTATATGAAGGCACCTCATAACACCGTATCAGTCAGTGACAAACCACATATCTGACTGTGGTTCTATAAGATTGTATTGGAACTGAAAAAATTCTATCACCTAGTGACATCATAGCACAATGCATCACTCATGTATTTGTGATTTCTCGAGTACAAACAAACTCACTGTGCTTCCAGTCATTTAAAAGTATCACCCATACAATTACGTACTGTACATAAAACTTGATGATAACAAATGACTATGTTAATGGTTTGTCTATCTACCATGCCATGAATTTCATCATTATTTTAAAGTGTTCTGTTTCTACATATTAAAAAAATAATAATAAGGGTGAAACAGTCTGTGGCAGGTCTCTCAGGAGGTATTGCAGAAGGTATTGGTAACGTAGAACATAAGAGCTCCATGTATTTCATTGCCCTTGAAGACCTTCCAGTGGGATAAGATGTGGAGGTGGAAGACAGTGGTGATGATCCTGACTGTGTGTTGGACTAGACTAATGTGTGGGTTTGTGTCTTAGTTTTTAACAACAACAACAACAAAATGTTAAAACATAAAATAAATTAAAAATTGAGATTTTTTAAAAATAGAAAAGAACTTATAAGGCTATGTAGAAAGAAAATATTTTGCACAACTGTACAATGTGTTTGTGTTTTATGTTAAGTAAAACTACAGAAGAATCCAAAAGTTTAAAAACATTTAAAAATAGTTTATAAAACAAAAAAGTTAGAGTAAGCTAAGATGAATTTATGATTGCAGTAAGAAAACATTCTTTATAAATTTAGTGCAGCCTAAGTGTGCGGTGTTTCCCAGGTTTAGAGCAGTGTACTGTAATGACCAAGGCCTTCACATTCACTCACCACTCACTTACCCAGAGCAACTTCCAGTCCTGCAAGTCTGATTCATAGTAAGTGCCAAAAACAGGTGCACCACTTTTAATCTTATAATGTATTTTTATGGAACAATACACAAATATTTACAATTTTGTTGTAATTACTCCTAATATTCAGTGCAGTAACAGTTTTGTAGCCTGGGAGCAATGGTCTGTACATACTGCTTCGAGAAGTAGGCTATACCATCTAGGTTTGTGTAAGTACACTCTGTGATGTTCACACATCAATAAAATTTCCTGACAACACATTTCTCAGAATGTATCATCATCATTAAGTGACACAGGACTGTAAAAATACGTCTAACAAGTAAATTATAGTTTTATCCATATTATACTTTTTCAGAACTCTAAATCAATGAGAATCTTTGAAAAGATTAAGTAAATCTATACTCATAAATCATTAAAATGTAGTATGAATGGCTAAATCTAGTAGATTAAAAAGAATCACTCAGTTCTTTATCTTACTAAAAGAAAGAAAGTAAAATACAACTATTAATAACAACCACCACCTTGGGAAATGGGTCACTTACAGAGACTCAATCACAACAAAATTTGGAGGTCAACAATGGGATAGTTGAGGGAGAAATTCTTTTGTAGCTGCAAAGAGGAAGCTGCCGTTTCTAGACCTCACTGAGAAGGATAGAGATAGAAATTCAACTGATTGCTTCTTCCGAAACCAGGAGAATGATAGAAATGAAATATCATATTAACAGGACATGGAGTAAATGTGAACCAGGGTTTCGATACAGAAGGGGAAATGCAATTGTCTTCTTCATGTATTTTACACACAGGCTGTCCACAAACCCATGTCTGCTTACTAGATAAGAAACAAGAATTAACTTCCCTAAAGAATAGAGATGCATGTGACTTTGAGAAATGTATTAATTTCTAGAAGAACCACAGAATTCAAAATTCATCTAAATATGAAGCAGGCCAGTCTTCAAAACTGTCCCCTGAACATGGGGCTCTTAGTAACTTGAACTTAAATAGATTGCAACATCAAGTTGCCCCAAACTATAAGTGACAGCATCATCATTAAGACAAAATGATTTGTGACCAGGATATATGTATGTGTACACATTGTGTGTTAAGTTGATGCAAAATTTTAAAATGAAAGAGAATCGGAGAGTGCTTGGTCAAATATATGCTGTACAACTTTGCATTGTTCCCCACTGCTCTCAGAAAACTCATATTGTCTTATAATTGTGTACTGTACAAATTTACATTACTTACTAGCTATTGAAATATATGATTCCTAGATGATAATCATGAGTAATAGAGAATTTTATATCACTTTGCAGTTCATGATACGTGGTAAGGTGACTGCTGCTAGGTAGTCTAGAAAAGGATAAATCACAGAGTGTCAGTGTTGGCTATTAGAGCATCTTCTGAATTAAGTCTTTGATACTCTCTCAGGTCCAAATAAAAGTTTAATGACTAAATTTTATTTCAATGGTGAGAAGCCTTCGTGGTTGCTTAATTGTGTTGATATAAAAATCAACTGACCATGATAAGGCTGTTGGGCAGTCATATATGATTTTTCTATTTATTAAGATTAGAGTTTCTTGTCATTTTATGTCCACAGAACAATAATTTATCGGGGATTTAGACCAACCCATTTTACTCTTTGATATGGAGTTCTTTTGCCTCCTATATGTTGCTCTTAATCTCTTACCTTTAGATTCATTTGACAGGTCTAAGTTTTTTGCTTACATTCACTACTTTTATCTTTAATTTTGTAAGAATGAAAAAAAGATTCAGGAAGAAACTAGTCTCCTTCAACTATTTTCTAAAGGTTCTTGCTCTCCTCCTCTAATCAAGAAGGTCAGCAAAGCTATCTAGTCGAGAGTTTAATGGTGCACCTGGCCTCCCAACCCCTGACCCTCTTGGACTTTCCATTCTGCTAAAACTTTCTGACCTTAAAATGAATACCTTCATTAGCCTGCAATCAGAGACTTACTGCTATTAAGACCTAACATTTTTACTTTGTATAGCTAATCTCATGTCCTATTTCTACTCCATTTATATCATAATTCTCCTTAAAGTACTCAAATTTTTATCTTTTTTATATCACAGATTAAATTGGATTAAACACAATTTTTGAATGCATAAAACCTCAGTTTCCTAAATAGCTTAACTAAGATATCAGCTTTCTAAATATGGTTGAAAAGTCAACCTCAAGCTCAAAATGCCTGATTTCTGTAAGAGAATTATCATTCCCTTCAGCTGGTTATTTTCTGACATTGGCAACTTAAACTGAGTAGCAAGCATGTGCTATAATTATTAGCTACCTACTTTGCAACTGAATTCGTTAGGTCATACCCTCTTGGAAGCTGTTACTTAGCTAACGTTTGAAAGTAATATACTGCTCCTAATAACTAGCTTCATTATATGAAATGATTTTAAATAGTTATTTAATCCTGATCCAACACCCATTGGCAGACGTCCACAGCTTGGATCCTGTTGGGAAGATAAAATTATTTTTACAATGTGGCCATTTACTAGAGTAATATTTATAAAAATGTGTCTTACCAAATACAGATCTAACAAATACTTAATGAGAAATGTTTTCCAAGGGCAAATCAATTTTGTAAATACTGCCAATTATGTTCTCCTCTACAAAATAATTTAGTGTATTAAAAGCTCTGAGAATACCTGCAATAGGAAAACATATTTGATATTATTTAACCTGGAAATTCCCAGATTTATTTGCCTATAAGTAATGAATGGATCTCTATTTTTAAAAACACTTGTTAAAATATATTTGGACCTAATATTTCATGGATCATTTATGAGATGTTATTCTAAAAATGTAGGGAGCCAGCCCTACATTACCTGTGGGTACCCTGAGTTCAGTGGCAACGAAGGAATGAGAAAAAGACAGATTAACAGAGACAGTGGGACCAGGGGGCCATCACTTATTACTCTGGAGGAGGCAGTGAAGGCCCTGAGCTCTGATCATCCACACTATGTATTGATTACAATTACTCTGATCTATAGGGTAGGGGTGGAGTGATGGTGGATGAATCAGTGAGCCAGAAGTGTATCAGTGAGCTGGAACTGATGTGTCATCCTAAGGATTGATAACAGCGGTGGTTTGGGAGCTTCACAAAACAAGAACATGTGGTTATCTTTAGCCTGATATCGATGTGCAGCTGATGGAACGAGGGCTTTACAAGGAGCCTACAGGTCTGGCTCTGTCACAGTGCTATGAAGGGGTTTTATATCCTTGAGTACAATGTTTATGGTAACAGAGCCAAGGTCACCCTGCCCCGGAACACGAGGCATGGAGAGGCCTTCCTCCCCAGAGGCCTCTGGCGGCCTTCGCAGTTTGTTGTTGTTTATTTGTTACTCATAACCAGTTTACGTAGGCACTCTGTAGGTCCTTTCTGCTTTGCTGTTTTTCCCAACAGGATATGATATGTGTTGGTGCAGAAAACTTCTAGTTTAAAAGACTCTTTTGTCACCTCATACTAAATAACTGAACAGAGATGGAGTAACTATAGCAAACATCCCTGTGATAAACAGACAGAAAGTTAGTCAACAGCCACTTGTTGGTAGATATTGCTAAGTCTCACTAGACCGATTCTGTGGTGGCCTTCTACAGGAAGGGACAGAAACTGTGCCTTGATTAGGTCTTGATTCCAAGCCTGTGGAAAGCTCCCCAGTAGAACTGGTTTTATGAAGATTAGACAAATGTGGTAGACACACAGAGTCCTACTTTCAGGAATTTTTCTACCCTTGATTAAATGCTCTGCTGTCAACTGTCTTGAAATCCTTAATAATTTCATCTTTGAACTTGGGTTTTATAGGTGCAGTTTCATTGGACAATAGAATCTGCCTGTGAGCAGAGGAGACATGCCGGGTAGCAGCAAGCACATACAGGCTCAGACCATGGTCATGGTAGATGGGAGGAGGGTTTAAGGAGTATTGAGGGGAAACAGTAAGCAACATGTGCACTGAGTAGTTGACACGGCTCCCTAGCACACAGATACTTGTCTGAGCAACTGGAGCCATGAGACTCAGAGGCAATGTCCTAGGGCCAAAAATTATGACAGGGATGAGGGCAATGGGAGCAGAAGCAATCACAGTGAAAGTATTGGCTATAGTCCTGGAAAAGAGGAGGCAGGTGCTGTTCATGGGGCAAGCATGAGCCCTGAATCAAGAGGTCATTTTGTCCGTAGATTCCCAGAGCATTTGCACAAATACTAATTCTCTGGTAAATGAGACACTGCTGGCACCCAGAGGGTAAAATTTGTCAGTTAATTATTACAAAACTGAAGCATAGACATCATCAGATAAAAAAAAATTCAGAGCTAAGTAGAGACTTTATTAGAAAAGATTACTGGAATATAGAGAATGTTTCTACCTCAGAATGTGTGAGCTGCTCAGTATCAAACAGTGAAAGGCTTTCTTTTATGGGGAGAATTAAGCATCATGAATGGGAACTTTTAAGAGAATCATGGCAAGAGATGAGGGTGACACCATGACTGAGGTGATTTACCAGGACACATGCATTTCTGTGATCAGAATGAGCTATGAAAAGAAGATGTCTGCTTAATAAGCTGAAAAGTGAACTAAAGTTCAGGGTCTTGTAAAGATAATGAAAGCCTGACTCAAGTGTGGTCAAGCCAAGTTAGAGGGTCAGTAATGGGAAATTGTGAGCCTTTGGATAAGTACCCTCTATCAGAGAAGACAAAAACTGTCCTTAGACACAATTAAGGATAAAATAAAAGTCATTGCGAGGCTGAGGCTAACCAGTGCAGTGTTCTGAAGTGGGCTGGACTTTATGTTATAGTTGGCCTTGAAGGACAAGCCCTATCACCTGTGAAGTATGTTGTCAGAATGACAGCTGTTGGAGGGGGTGAGAGAGTAGGCACTTGGTGAGAGGTATGAATAGGAATATAATAAAAATAACCATTGTAAAGTTCTCAGGGAGTGAAATGGGATCTAAAATCTTAAGGAAGCTACATTACAAGATTTCAAGATACTGGGCTCAAAGTGTATTAGATTGCAGAATGGGAACAAGAGTGGAAATCCAACTAATTTTCCAGTTTTCCATCTAAATACTTTTGGTTATTGACAGAGAAGTCCCATGGAAGATATATATATATATATATATATATATATATATATATATATATATATGTGATAGTTTTACATATATATGACATATATACATGTATATACATACATATATCATATATATGATGGTTTTACATATATATATGTAATCACGGTGGATGAGCTTCCTCCTGAAATGCCTAATGGCAGTGTACTGTAGAGGACCACCCATTAAGAGTTACTATAGTTCTCTAGTGATGATGTTGCTGGTTTTGTTAAAAATGACAGTACTGGTTATTTCTTAAGGCAGAACATTGAAAATATTGGCATCTAGTGAACTTGAGTTGACCACATAGCAGCTGCTCCAGGACAGAATACACAATCTGCTGCAATAGTGAAGTCCTTTCAGTTTACTCTCACTCTTTTGGCCTTTCATTCTAAGGCTGCTTGAGAATGTTGTGAGAAAGTAAGGTTATAACCTCCTTCTGGGGCTGGGATTTTGCACCAAAATCTGTAGCTGTAATATACTTTTGTAGACTTTTGGGTCGTCTGGTACCTAGACAATCCAAACCTTACATAATAGAGTGGTTAAGGTGAGAAAAGAAGGCAGTGTGGTTAAAGATTCGATGAGAACTAATACGGTTCGCTGAATTACAGTGTCCAATTAGTGGGCAGATATCAATAGGCATGCTTGTCACGAAGAAAACATGTTTCATTAGTGCTTATCCAGGTTTCGTGTAAATAATTATTTCCTGGTTTTGTATTTTGAAGTCTATATGACCCCTTTGGATGAAGATACTATCTTGTCCAATTGGGAAGAGAAAAATTTACGGAGAGAATTTATCCCAAGCATATCAGATAAAATTATATTTATGATTTTCTAGGTCTATTAAAGCATATTACAAGGCAAGGAATATGTATCCTTATGCTTCACGGTAAAAAGTAGGTATTTTTATTGGTTGCAGAGCATTTATAATTACAGATACTTAGGCCCATGAAACTGTCCTTGGTTATGTTGGGGTAGAATCATACAAGGCTCTTTTGAAAACATATTTAAGTTAAGGGAAGTTCTTGTTGAAGTTTAGAGAGAAAACCTAAAGGGCTTCTGAGTGATAACATAAATGCCATTGAACCTGAAATAGCATAGAAATTTAGGAGAATCTGGAAGCTTCTAAAGGAAAGGGAGGATGTAACCAGCAATCAAAAATAGGGTTGTGAGATTTTGCTATGAATTGAGTGAGTGAGTGAATGCCATGGACTCAGAGATCTTGGTTAGACTCGTGGAATTATTAATGAAGGAACAGCTTGGGTGAAGCAGGGAGGACATAATGCAAAGCAAGGTCTATTACTGGAAAGCTGAAGTGCAGTGGGAGTGAAAAATTATGAAAATACCAATGATGAAGGAGATAAAGAAGAAAAATACAGTAAAGAACGAAAAAAATACTGAGGCTGGGAAATAAACAAGGAAATCCTAGGGGATTTTGTTCCTACATTTTAAGGGAAAGATAACTGACTCCTATTTTCATGTGCTTGGTCCATAGTTCTTATGAAAGCTATCTACCTTGTGGTACCATTTGTTTATGAAGGAATCTTGAGAGAGCCACAGTTTCCAGTGTCCAGTTGAGATGCACTACCATGCACGTTGCTTTTGTACATTTATAGTTGAACGACATGCATCTAGACTGGACCTCCTGGAGTTTTGCAGCAATGTTAGTGGTGAGGAATATGACATAAAGGCCCTTTGGACCAGGAAAAAGATTAGTTTTCTGATGATGTCCTTTCTAGAGAATTAAGTTTCCAATTTGTAGGTTATAGAGTGGTTTGCATAGAAGAACTAGAGAAAAGCAGCTTCAACCTGTTGATGGTAAGTGAATATAATTAATAAGTCTCTTGAAGTATTTTAGAACACATGAATTGACCAGATTCGAATCTTGAAGAGTCAGAAAAAGCAGAAAATCTTCATGTCAGCCAATTATTATTTTATATGGGGACCTAAGGAATAAAACCTTACATCATAGGAGATCAATTTTTTTCTTCATCTTAGCAATTTTTAGTTTTATTTGTCCATTAGCACTATTATTCTAGGTGACTGGAGATGATTTTGGTTTTTGATACCTTATGTATCAAAAAGGTTTGAGCCAAGGTTTTTATTAAGTAGTACATGGTTTGCAAATATTATCAAATGTTATAGAAGAAAGTATGAAGTTATCTATATATTGAATGAGAATTAAATGTAAAGGAAGATAAAATCCCCTTGGATTTGCATTTAATGTCCCAGCAAAATAACTGGGCTCTTCTATAAATCCCCAGTACATGACTATCCAGGTATACTGTTGATTTTTCCATGTAAAGGAGAATAGGTATTTAGAGTCAAGATGAAGAGGTATGCTGAAGAAATCAGAGCAGAAGTCAACAAAATGAGTGACACTGGAGGATATGAAAGTGACAATAGTATTGGGGTTTGGGACCCAAAGGAATCTGAGTTTTACGATTTGATTTATGGCTGGTAAATACTGGACTAATTGTAAACACTTTCATTAGTTTACTCACTCCAGTCCTCATCCCCAGGTAAAATGAGTATGTCACATGGACAAAAGTTGAGAGTAAGGAGACCTTGCAAAGGAGTCCATAAATAATAGGTTGATAGTAATAGAATAATAATAATAACCACCACCACCACCACCACCACCTCAGGTCGTAAAGGATACTGGGGTAGTTTAGACAGGGATGCAGTAGCATTTATATCCACCTTTACAGACTCTGCTTTCTAATCAGCCATGGCTCTCTCTCTCTCTAGTCTTCATAACCCAAAGTGAGTCAGAATATGAATGAGCATGTTCTAAACGTGGGAACTGTCAAGAGCTAGGGGAGCTATCTGAATGACAAAGACGGTAGGGTGCTTTTTCAAAGCTTTCAGAGGACAAAGGTAGGAATAAAATAAATTTCCCCCTAAGTTCTCTTTACTTTTTATATTTAAAATTGGATTCTACATTATTATAGTTATGTTTTTGTTTCAACACTGTTATGATACATCAACAAACCACTTTTGAGCCATCGACCTATTTTTATAAATGGAAACTTTGATGTCAGATTTCAATATCAACAAAGTAAACATTAAAAATATGAATAATAGCACACAAATAATGTGACAAAAATATAAATTGAGATGAAGTGCACTGCATTAATATGTGCTAAGACAAGAGTCCTCACAGTCCTTGCAAAACATATACCATCTCTAGATTTGTAATGATTTCTACAAATGTAATTTAATGAGTGGCAATACTAACCATATATTTTAGATTTATTAAACGTGAAAACAGTATTGGAGTTTCTATTTTCTTTTTACTCTGGTAGTTAAAGATTGCCTCAGGATTACTTTATAAACTGCAAAACCCCACCAGTATCCCAGACTCTATTTGTTAAACTCCATTTGTTAAAACACTGCTTATTGGTCATGCTTGGCAAATTACTCCTATTTTAAAGATGTAGAATTTACCAAGGTCTCTTCCTGTTTAAACATTTAGGCAGCAAAAAAGATCATGAATGTCAGTGTCTTAAACCTTAATCCAATTTGTTTTAATCTTAAAATGTTAAAGTAGAGAACAAGTCTCTTATAATTGAGATAGTAACTATGTTCATGATTAGAATTAACTGAATACTCGTGAGTGCCTCTGCTTCAAAGGAGTTGGTATACTTTCCCTTTCTTATTGGGTGACTCTTTTGCTGACAATGCAATGCTTTTCTGTTATTTGTTTGTTTGATTGATGATCACTTTTAATCATAATCTAGGTTTTAATACAATACCTAGTGCTTGAAAAACATTCTTAAGTAAATAAAAATGATAATTCTTACAAAATAGATTAACTGAATTAAATAGCACATCAATAAAATTATTTTAATTTCATTTTTTCTTACCCCATGGTTTTCTGTTTATTAAATATTTATCTTTATGTCAAGAAGTATTTTATGAAAATGAGGAATAAACATACAAAAGATAAAGTGAAATTTAGTAGTGGAACTATTTAGTCTCCTATATCAATGTGGTAGGGAAAAGCATCACAATTTGTAATGAATCTGTTCTGGATTTGATTCAATTTATTGTGTTACCTAAGAGAAAAAAACATTGCATTATCAAATACATTTTAAAATAAGCTACTTTCTAGGGTACCAGACTTTTTTACATTTTAGCTGTTGTTGGCTTTCCTTTAGTGAAAATATTACATTATAAACCCAGTCTTCTATTTTTATATTTAGGTATATCAAATTGATATGAGTTGCAAAATCTCTGCTTGATTCATTTTCCTACTTAAAACCAATATATTTTCACATATGTTTTCAAAAGTGACAACTAAAGCGGTTTGGCTCTCTCTTCTGTTTCTTCTAAAAGCTGGAACATTACATTCATATAAGCAACACTGCTGTGTCACTGTTTATCAAAGTATCTAAACCCTTCTTTTGCCCTGTTTAGGCCTCATGTTGCTTACTCTTGTTCCATCGTTGGTCTCTTGACCCTCATCAAATACCACTTTAATGTTTTCCTGCTATCATATCTAACCCAACGTATCCAAAGCTAAATTTTGTTCTTTCTCTTAAACCTAGATCTTTGTCTGTCTTCTCTATGTTGAGGAACCCACAATCTTCTGTCTACTACTTCACCTGTCCCTTACTCCTCATAGCCATTATGGTGGTTATAATTGTGAATCAACTCTCAAATCTTCTAGATTGCATTAAGCTGTATTTGTTAAACACTGCTTATTGGTCATCATTTGCAAATCCCTCATAATTCAAAGATGCAGAAACGCACACACACACATGCAGACACACACATACAGACAACAAAGTATCACATCTTGCTGCTCACCATACTAAAGGACTTTCAAATATTATTTCACTTAATTATCTATCACTCAATTTCTAGTGTGATTAAGTCCCTTATGGGCACAAAGTGGCACAGGTATAATTAAAACTTTATTAAGTTCAATTTCAAATCTTGGTCAGACTTAACTCCCCTGATGAAAATGATTCAGGTATTTCCAAATTAATACTTTCTTGATGCTTCCCATACTACAGTCAATTTTCCACAGTATCATAATTTGCTAACATTTTAATCCTTCTAAAAGGGAAATGTAATTTCACTTCCTTACTCAAATATATCATAGACAATTATTTGTAAGAAGTATGAGACCAAACTCCATATTCCAAAGTTATTTTTGATCTATCTTTAGATAGCCACATTTTTTTTCTCTTACTTGAAATCTGTATTTCAGTCATTCTGGACTTCTTGTAATTTCTTGAAAACACAAAGAGCATTTTAAAACTGCTTCTGATCAATCTCTTTGTATTCCCTGAAATTGCCTTTCTCCTCTCTACAGAATAAAAACCCCTTCTAACTTAGTTAGAAAATTCAGTTTTAATTGAGTTGTACCAATGAGTTGCAACTCTATTAATACTTCTATCATGAATTTTAGATACATTAAAAAAATAATGCATCAGAGACCTTTCCCAAAATACATATATATTTATTTATAGTATACGTGTATTTATATATAGTATACAAGTATGTAATATATATTATATATAAAACATATATATTATGTAATATATATAATTTATATAATACATAATTATAATTTATATAACATGAGTCTGTTTTTGTATACGATATAATATATATTATGTTGTATATAAAAACAACACATGCATGTGTTATTGTTAGTTTTAAATAAAATATGGTTTAGAAGAGAATTTTGCCAATATAGTGGTCTGTTACATTTCTGTATGTTATTTTGAAAGTATCTTATATGTACTTTCAGTTTTTTTAATGAACATTAAGGGCACCATATTGAAAAAATTGTTTTCTAAATCATATTTTTAGTTTCTCTGGAAAATTAGCATTTTAAATAAAAAGAAACCATTTGATCATTGTAATTTTTGCAAATATCTGAGGTGAAAAATTTGAAAAAGGAAATACCTCAAAGTCAGCTCTCAATTTTTATTTTCTGTATTTATACTTTAACACTAATAATAAGAAACAGTAGAATGCAATAACCCTTTATTCAAGCTTTCTTTCACCTCTCCATTTCTCTACAACTCTCTACTTCAGAGAAAAACATTGTGAACAGATTCATATAGAAATGTTTACCTAGTGGTTTGACCTTAGACAAGTTACTTAACCTCTCTCAATCGTTCTGATACGCAATTTACTCATCTGTAAAATAAGGATAAGAATAGAACAGGAAAAATCCACAAATTGTTTATGAGAATTAAATTAATTAAAAAGAACTTAAAACAGACATATAATTAAGTGTAATAATCAAAGCTGTCTTTGGCAACATGACTGATAGAATGGTAGACCACTCACATTAATATAGCTTGTGTGTTTCTTTGAGGAAACTTATACCAAAGACATATAAAGCTGTGAAGCAAAAAAATAACTACACTGTTTACTGGAATTATAAGAGATCAGTTTGTCAGATGGTAACACATAGCTTACTTATCAAACAGCAGTTTGCTCATCAACATTCACTTCAAAATGCTTGCTTCACTCTGTCCAATCCTAATAGCATGACTAATAAGTAACACCATCAAATGCCAAATGCCAAATCTAAAGCAATTACCCATCTTGAAAAATCCACCTTAAATTACTTTACCCAGACGACAAAGTTTTAATCTTATCCCACCTTTGACTTTCCCTTTTGAGATGATGCTAGAATGAGACAGACGGTTTTCTCCCTATTGCAATGAATTTAGTTTTGTTCAATTAACAGTTTCTCTGATGTTATTTTGGGAAATCAAGAGTACCATATAAGTAATTATGAATCATTCAATCAATTGATCAAAATACAAAAATTCATCTCATGCATTTTTACTTACGGATTTTTCAATAAAAAGGTTTGTACTTTTAGTAATTTTTCTTATAAATTGTGTTAAAATTTTCTGACTGAATGATTCACCTGCCGCTTTTTAATTAATGATAATTAATCATTAATGTATATGCTCACTGATTTTTTCTTCCCACTTTGAATATTTTCTCCATTCTGATTATTTTAAGGAATTAAATCTATATTTCTTTCCTTATGAATAGTAAAAAGTAATCTTTTCATACTTCATGTTAGAGATCGTTCATTTTAAAAATCATAATATATTGTCTCTGACATCAAGAATTTTATAATATGAAACCATCTTTTCCTTCTCTCGTTATATTTTTTCCTTTTGAAATTACATACCATTTTAAAGACAAATTTATTAGCTTATTTTTTATTAAAGTAAATTATCAGATTGATTTCTCTCTGGATGCACTGACTTATAAACCTTT